>NC_092333.1:665085000-667485000 GCF_046630445.1 Rutidosis leptorrhynchoides
TATATATTTATTACATGTAATGCAATTATATTAATAATACATATCAGTATATTTTTATCATTAAAATGATATTATGTAAACGTTATACAAATTATAATACTTAATATATAAAAATATATTTTTTTATCATATCTCTTTATCATTAATACATTATACTAGATGATGAAATAATTTAAGAATACTACTATATAAATATTAAATTACTTAAAATATGTAGAATAAATATAAGTTATTTAATTATTAAAATAACATATAATTCAGTAAAATAACATATAGATTACAAATAGATATACATAAACTAGTTACATTGTTTTATCTAAAAAATTTTGAATATAACAATTTAGTCAGTTATGTGATAAGTTGAGATTTGTAAATTATCGATTTATTCAACTATCAAGACTTATATTCTTTGTAATATAATAATAAACATGTATAGATTTTGAAAGTCATTTTTGGATTAGATGACTTGCGTTAACTTTTGCATGATAATCTCGAGCATTAGGATTGTGATACACTAAGACTTGACCTAAATTGTTAGACAGATATTGACCAACATATAAATGTATATAATTAATATAGGTTCGTGAATCCGAGGCCAACCCAACACTTGTTCAATGACGTCATATGTATTTTTACTATGAAATATAGTATTGTGAGTTTCATTTGCTCCCTTTTTAAATGCTTTTGCAATATATATTTTTGGGACTGAGAATACATGTGTTGCTTTTATAAATGTTTTACGAAATAGACACAAGTAATCGAAACTACATTCTATGGTTGGATTATCAAAATCGAATATGCCCCTTTTTAGCTTGGTAGCCTAAGAATTAGGGAAATGGCACCTAATTGATGTGAATCCTAAAGATAGATCTATGGACCTTGACAAGTCCCATTCGGGGTACGAATGCTTTAGTACTTCGATTATCATATCCGATGAGAGTCCCGGAATGATGGGGATATTCTATATGCATCCTGTTAGTTCGGTTATCAAGCGTTCTCCATATGAATGATTTTTAATTCTCAGGTTATGCGTACTATTTTGCACTCGGGTTACGTGTACAATTAAATATCTAAAATCTTGTGATCTATTAAAATGATGGAAATGAATGATTATGATAAACTAATGAACTCACCAACCTTTTGGTTGACACTTTTAAGCATGTTTATTCTCAGGTTTGAAAGAAATCTTCCATTGTGCATTTGCTCACTTTAAAGATATTACTTGGAGTCATTCATGGCATATTTCAAAAGACGTTGCATTCAAGTCGCTGAGTTCAATAAAGATTATTATTAAGTAAATGACTGATTAGGTCATTTATAGTTAGGATATTATGAAATGGTATGCATACCTGTCAACTTTCGTTGTAATGAAAGGTTGTCTTTTAAAAAACGAATGCATTGTTTGTAAAATGTATCATATAGAGGTCAAATACCTCGCAATGTAATCATATATTATTGTTTTCATCCTTATGGATTAGGACGGGTCGCTTCACTGCATCCATAAGGTTAGTAGCACTTTGTCTACGATTTTCTTACAAGTATGTAAAGTTTTGGGATTTAAGAGTTAGTATGTTACCTTTGGAGAGATCCCTTATTTTTCATCTGTACTGCATTATGTAGCCTAAGACATTTTATGTCAGTTTGTAATGCATCAAAGTTGTTAGGAATTTTGTTTTACTTATCCTTTATTCTTCTGTATGTATTTGTAATGCACAAAGGGTTATGTTTAACGATATAACTTAACTTCTAAAATTAATGTGATGCAGATTGATGATCGAGCTATTGATCTAATTATTAACCGGCTCTTAAAATTATAAAATCTGCTCCAAGGTCCAAGTTCTTGTGAAGAAAGCACAACTTAATGTTAGTTACACCTTTCTTTTTAGTATGAATTGACATGTTTAGCTTATGTAAATATGCAACTACAAGATCTTCGATAAAAATAAAGTCTTTTTAAATTGAGGAAGATTACTTTTGCTATAAAACTATTTGTCAGTTTCATTAACAGGATCCCTTTTTTTCTAATTCTTATTGTAGATTTTTTTCCCTTTCTAAATTGAGAAAACAGCAACTTTTTTTTTCCTTTTCAAAATTAGGTTTCACTCAATGTGTTTTATGAACTCTGTAGTTCTTTTGATAACAGATGCTACATGTATTAGTGCTATGCCTTTGAAGGTTTAAACGATTTGATCATTATTAGACGATATGTTCAAGATCACTAATTTATAAATGCTCATGTAGTCTTAAACGTTCTGATTTTGACTGTAAAATTCAGCTTTGAAGTATTTAAGACTATTAGAAGATATGTCTTCAAGAGGTGTCAAGCTAATTGTGAGTTGTTTAGATTGCTTTTTTAGTTAATAGCCGATGCAAGCTAATTGTAATTATGCAGATTTATAAAAATATATGATTGTACATTTGTACATCATCTACTTAATGTCATTGAAACTTTATGACAACTAATATGACAACATTGTTTATTATTTGGTTATGTTTTGAACAGACGAAGGTACAAGGTTTGATATTTGTTCTCCAATAAAGTTGAAAGTATGTTGGTAAGTGAGGTGTTTAGTTTTTTTTTTTTCCCGTTATTGTTATTGTTATTTTGTTATTGTTATTGTTATTGTTATTGTTATGTTATTTGTAATTGTGTTGATGTTTTTTGTGTGTGTGTTTGTGATGTTGTATGTGATCAATAAGTATACACACTTGCTGCAATAGCTATGCCACGTGTGTATGCATTGAGTTCATACTAATATAGTAATATTTCCCTCTTATAACAGATATGGAGTTAAAATTTTGAAGAGAATTGATGTTTAGAATGGAGTAAAGTAGTATTCAGAGATTATATATATGTACATTCAGATCCTACATTGTTTTTGTTTTCAAAGGGTTTTTAATGTGGAAAGTTTTTCCACGACATTCTTTGTTTCATTCACTAAACAAACTGATACATTGACCCTTACTATCAGTTTTATTTTGAGATTATTTATGAGTTTAGATGTTGTTGAGGTGCATTTGTTGTGGCTTAACTTAAGAAAGAATAGAGGTAGGTACTTGATCAATTAGATTGACAAAAGAGAGTATTCGTAATATATGTCTCTTAAACAATAATAGGTTTGCTTTTAACTGATTCGAATGATGTATTTGGTTTTTCTAGACAGGTTTATTGTATGTTGTCCATTTTCATGTTGGATTAGTTGTTTTAAGTTCCAAATGACTGAATAATATTTTATTAGTTGTTTTTATTGATGTATATTGTTGAAATAATACATTCTTTTTCCATTGACTCCTATTCCATCTTCACTGTTTTTTTTATAAGGGTGTCTAAATGAGTGGGTCAAGCGAAAGAAGGTAAAAGGACGATGTAGTTAAAATAGAATCAGTTGAAGGTAAATGGATGTGGTAACTAAACTTGAAACTTTACTATTTTCCACATTCCTCCACTAGAACATTCCACATTCCTCCACTAGAACTTTCCACATTCCTCCACTAGAACTTTCCATCAACGGTTTCTTCAATCGTGGTATGGTTTCATGCACATGCTCTTCTGTTGCACCAGTGTGCAATTGATCTCCTTCTTCGGTTAAAGTTTCTTCCAGAGTTAGCTGATCAACTGATATATTCTCAATGATATTCTCACTGATTGGTTTGAGTGCCGCTCGTGTTGAAGTTGTTTCTGTTGCCTTCATGCCCTTGGTATTCTTGTTGGTCTTTGATACGGATGGCGCCATATGTTGGTACGATTTTCCGTATAGCGGGTGAAATGTACCGTTACATGACACTATCCGCCTAACATAGAATGATTGTATGTTGATTGATGTTTTCCTTGGGAAATAATTCCTGCAGACCCAGAACATGGATGAGAGATCCGTGGGGTAGCCTCAATCAATCTGTGGATCAATCTGTAATTGATCCGTGTAGCGTTCTGCTGCTAAGCGGTTAATGTTTTAGAGTGAGAAAGAACTGTGTGAGAGAGAAAGTGTACTTCTCTCTGACTGAAGTTTAGATGTGAAATGTGGTGACCCAGGGGGTCTATTTATAGGTGTAGAATGTTCGAAATTCTCGCGATATACGTGTCAATCGCTGTATAATTCAGTTATACGAAATATCTGGAAGGTCGGTGGTGTGTGCTGACGTGGCTGCGTGCTGCTCACGCGCCTAGTGAAAGGGCTTAAGCATAGAAGCTGCCTGCAGGGCTTACGCTTAACGTTGGGCGGCCTGCTGTACGATGGCCGGCAAATGCTAAAAACCGCCAAATATTGTTATCTTTTATGCTCTTTGATCCATTTTTCTGTATAAAAATGGTGTTTTTATGCTTATACACCATTAATAATGTTATGTATGAATATATATATATATATATATATATATATATATATATATATATATATATATATATATATATATATATATATATATATATATATATATATATATATATATATATATATATATATACATACATATATATATATACATACATATACATACATATACTAGGTTTTTGAGCCCGTGCGACCGTGCAACAAATGTAAATTGTAGTTTATATTGATATGTAAATATCGATACTAAAAAATAAGAAAAGTCTAAGAATTATTTAAGAGCTCGTGTTGTTGCCAAATTTTTAAAATTGTTTTGAGTTTAAGAGCCCGTAATGTTGAGAAATATTAAAAATTTCTTTTGAGTTTAAGTGTCCGTGGTGTTGAATTTTAAAAGTTCTTTTGAGTTTGAGAGCCCATGGTGTTGACAAATTTTAAAAGTAGTTTTGGGTGATGTTAGTAACTTAATGTTTACAATTTTTTTCTCACCATTAATATATTTTTAATAAATAAATTATATACTACGTAATATTTTTAGTACGTTGAAAATTTGTCATGGAATGTAGCATTAGTAAGTATAAGTTATATGAAGTATTATTTTAGAATTATTATATACAATTATTTTTTAATAAAAGTGTTACCTGCGAGTTTAATTTTAGAAAATTTGTAGTAATTTCGGCAAAATAATGGTACTCAGGGAATCGTCGTGTATAATTAATATTAAAATAGTTATATTTGCGTGTTCATATACGGGGTATATTTTAAGGACTTAAACTATAAATTCAAATCATTTCTATATTTATTGCTAAAAAAAATGCTCTGTTTTTGATTATTTTAATTTAATAATTTAATTAGCTATTGACTATTGTTTAACTTATGTACCAACTTAATTATGTCACATCTCAAAAATAATAATAATTTATAAATAAATATAAATATATAAATATAATTGTTAGTTAATACTAAATTTTATAATGAACAATTATATTTGATGAAAAATCATCTATGTCAAAATTATCGGTTGGAATAACACCGAATTGCAACAACCATATCTAAATTTTAAATTACTCCGTATATATATATTTAATTTAAATATATATATATATTTATGTAATATTAGTATTAATTGTAATCTATGCATATATATATATATATATATATATATATATATATATATATATATATATATATATATATATATATAAACCTATATGTATATGTATATATTTAAATTATAATGAATAATTAATTTAATTTAATTAGAAAATTACACATAAGTAAATACCTTATATATATATATATATATATATATATATATATATATATATATATATATATATATATATATATATATATATATATATATATATATATATATATATATATATATATAAACTTTAAAGCATTCCTTATTGGATTCGTATACTCCGTATATACATTAATTACAATTAAATTAAATTACTTAATTATAAACATAATTTAATTTTAAAATTAATTATATTAACTATGTAGAGGTTATAGTTTTATATTAACTAGTAAAAGTACGGACCGCGCATTGCGGCGGTGGTCGTTAGTTGTAATTCTGGATGTTTTGTAGGGTTGTAATATTACACGATGGTTGATACTTTCCAAATGTTTAACAGTTAATTTTTACCTGGCATCTACTATTTACATAACCAAATGGTATAGTCAAATCAAATATGCTAATTGTTCTATTACAGATACCATAGTTATTATAGTTTCCTACATTCGGTTGTTACGCCTTCTCTTCGCTTCTTTTTATGCATCTTCGTATCAGCAATCAGTGTTGGTTGTTGCATTCGGTACGTAAGTATTAGTATCAGTGGTGTTGGTATAGAAAACATATTAGCCATTGCATATGAGGAAGAGAAAATATGATGACCATTGTGCTATAGTGTCAACATGTATGGTATATAGCAGCAAATGAGGAATAGAAGATTTGATGATTATTGGTGATGTGGAAAGCATGAATCGTATGTAGATGGAAAATGCAGGACCTATGCAAATCATGTATGTCTGACATTTTTTTAAAAACTAATAATATTTACTATTTTTACAGCCACAACACAGTGTAAAATTGAATAGACAAATAGTGATAAAATCCAGGAAAATTATTAGAATGACTTCCACCATCTAAAAAAAAGGAGAAAACATATATGTATAAAAAAATTAGGAACCCAAACAGATAAACATATTAACAATATATATAATAGCCGCCATGAATGAATAGTTCCTCGATTGCAGTAGTATCTATACCAGTAGCCATATGTGAATACGATACAGGATCACCCGTACTACTATACAACATTCATTGTCAAATCACAATTTGCCTAGAAGATACATAATTGGTTCCGAATGTTGGAAAACCACATCCATCACCCGAAACTATTCTTCTTTGTTAATCATTAATTTAGTCAGTAGTACTTGTTGATGAGAACTTATCATTAAGAAATCATAAAATTGGTTTCATAAAGCATTTACCTCAAAATAATGCTCGACAACATGAGAAACGGACCGATACACAATCTGTAAAGACCCGTCCTAATCCATAAGAATGAATACAATAACATATGATTACATCGCGAGGTATTTGACCTCTATATGATACATTTTATAAACATTGCATTCGTTTTAAAAGACAAACTTTCATTACATCGAAAGTTGACAGGCATGCATACCATTTCATAATATCCATCTATAAATGATCTAATCTATCATTTACTTAATCATAATCTTTACTAAACTCAACGACTCGAATGCAACGTCTTTCGAAATATGCCATGAATGACTCCAAGTAATATCCTTAAAATGAACTAATGCACAGTGGAAGATTTCTTTAATACCTGAGAATAAACATGCTTTAAAGTGTTAACCAAAAGGTTGGTGAGTTCATTAGTTTATCATAATCATTCATTTCCATCATTTTAATAGACTACAAGATTTTCATTTTCATTTCTCATAAACATACGTCCCATGCATAGAGAAAAAAATAATCATTCATATTGTGAACACCTGGTAACCGACATTAACAAGATGCATATAAGAATATCCCCTATCATTCCGGAAAATCCATCGGACATGATAAAACAACATCGAAGTACTACAGCATCCGCAATTACGGATGGGGTTTGTTAGGCCCAATAGATCTATCTTTAGGATTCGCGTCAATTAGTAGATCGGCTTACTAATTCTTAGGTTACCAAGCAAAAGGGGCATATTCAGCTTCGATCATTCACCCATATAATGTAGTTTCAATTACTTGTGTCTATTTCGTAAAACATTTATAAAAGCGCATGTATTCTCAGTCCCAAAAATATATATTGCAAAAGCATTTAAAAAGGGAGTAATGAAACTCACGGTCCAATATTTTGTAGTAAAAATATTCATACGACGATACCGAACAATGCAGGGTTGTCCTCGGATTCACGAAACTATATCATGTATATATATTAACACATATAATCACATAACTCCTTCTATATAATATTTATATATATTTTAAATGTTGTAGTTATATACATATATATACTTTATATCTTCAGTTATATTTTACGTATAGTTATGTGTAAAATAATCAATATTCACACATATAGTTATATATATATATATATATATATATATATATATATATATATATATATATATATATATATATATATATATATATATATTAATTTGTATTAGGTCAAAAATCAATAATTTGATAAATGTAATATCTATGTAATTAATGTTAATAATAAAAATTTTACTAATGATGATAACAATAATAATAATAAATATGATAATAATAAATATGATAATAATAATAATAATAATAATAATAATAATATTAATACTTATATTAATACTAATAATGATACTATAATAATAATATTAATGGTAATAGTAATACTACCTCAAAGAAGTAGTCCTAAAAAAATGCCCAAGTCCGGATTTGAACCCGTTATATTCTGTTTCATTTTCTTCTTCTTCACCAAAATTCAATCGATCACGTTCATGGTTTTCATCATAAACCGTTACCATATATTAATGGATACTCATCATCATTTACTCGTATATTATGTCACCAAAATCATCACCATAATTCAATTATAATTATCATCATATAATTACATAATCTAATCATGATCATAATCATATAAACTGTCATCACCATCTTTATGTATCATTATCAATATTCTCATCATACCTTAATCCTAAACATCATCACTACATCATCAATGATATCATTCAGACCAAATCATCTTAACTATCAATCTTAATCATCATCAACTTAAATGATGTGTGTGTTTGTGTTGTCGTCGAGTAGTAACCAGAAAACATAAACGATGGACTTGCAATTTCGTGACCAAATTTGCCTCAGTAACCCAAGTATCAAGTAATGGCCCATAATAAAATCACAAGCCCACTTATCAGTCCAATATCAAATACTAAGCCCGTTTAAAATTCTGGACTTTATGGTCTGTGCAAATTTCATTTTTCAAAGGTATAACCGAACAGCAGAATAGCATTAAAGAAAAAAAATGCACGCACTTATCATTATTACATCATCATCAGCTCATCATCCACTTACTATATCATCATCATCATTATCTATCGTTTTCATATCATCACACATCATTATCTCAAACGAGCCATATCAACATGACAATATCAATATCATCATTGATTTTTCTTCGTTAATCAATACAGAAACAGAAGGTTGCAGTTTTACCTCACCGTTAACATAAAATCATACATCATCGTGGACGCTATCATCATCATCTTTCTCCAATTTCACTGTACATCTTCTTCATTTAAAGTTACAGAATCATCATACATAACACTGTATCATCCTTTTTAAACAGTAGCAGGTTAATTCGAATGAATTTTGTTGGGTTGTTTGATGATTTTATTCGAACAAGAAAGAGTAAACAGAAGTGGTAGCGTACAGTGGCAGTGGAAGTCGTCTTTCATCGTTGTATGAACATTATCTTGTTCGATTAAAACAACAACACAGCGGCAGGAACCGGAACATGGTGGTGTTTGTGTATGGTGGTTTTCATGGTGGCCGATTGTTGACTGAAGGGGTGGTGGTTTAAGACATAAGAACAAACAGAATTCTAAAAGAGAGATAGACGATTAGAGAGAGAGGGGGAAGGAAGATAGACGGTTTGTGGTGATTTAGTGTGGTGGTCTTTGGTGGTGTTTTTAAATGGGTTTAAGGTGGCGGGTGTGTAGGTTCATGAAAAGGAGCAACAATATAGCAGCAATTTCCGGTGGACTGTGGTGGTTGATGGTGAGGTTAGGGTGGTGGTGGTGTATGGTGTTATATGGGTTGTGATGGTGGGTGTGTAGAGTGTCGTGGAGGTGGTGGTTTATGTATTGAAGAAGAAAGTTGTTATGTTTAAAGTAATTAAGAAGCAAATCACGAGCAAACTCAGGAGGACGCCAAACGATAAAAGTAATATCATCTTCACTACAAGAAACAATATGGCGAGTTTAAGGATTATCAACAAGTGGGTAAGTTTTTGTTAAAAAATGGAGCAGGAACTGTTTTATGTGAATCTAATAATAATATTCCACCATCACATGAATGATCAAGCATCGTTCCTATTTTGATTTGGTTTCTTTAAATCTTGTTTGATGTTGAATATATATTCTTGAAAGATTTAAAATAGAAAGAAAGATACGAAGAGGTTGGTGAAGATTGGTGTTGTATTATTGTTTGTGTACTAGTTGCAGAAAAGTAAAAATAGGAAATATACAAGTGGTGGTGTTGGTTATCAAAGGTGCATGTATCATATATATAATATTACAATTACAATTAAAGAAATGAATATAAAACTATGAAGAAAATAAATGTGCAAATTATAGAGTACAGTTTAGCCGCTGGATACTATGTCATTTACGGACTGAGTTTCGTTCTTTGTTGTTAATCAGTAGCGAATAAAAGTGTTCAGAAAAATCCCATATTTTTTAATTAACCATATTTATTTATTTTGGTCATTATGGTATAAAATTCGATCATTACTTATTAGATAAAACTTACATCAACTGTCCCTCTCATTTATGGGTGAAATATAAAAAGGGTTAAAACTTAACAAATAGTTTCTAAATACATTTTTAATAAGCCTAAAATTTATAGAACTCATTTTCGTATCACCGTTTATTTTAAAATTACATAAGTTTGAATTTAACTTGTTTAATATTAATTGAAACATAAAACGAGTATTACAATCATTTAATATTTATTTTTAATATATTTTATTTATATATAGAGATATATTTTAAATAATAATTATTATAATATCCTATTTTTATTTTTAATTTACATAAATAAATTTTAGTAACAACAACATACAATATTTAAAATTATGTTTCCAATTATTATTTATATATGTATATATATATATATATATATATATATATATACACTTATCAAGTTACAATTAATTGTTCGTGAATCGTCAGAACTGGTCGAAGGTCAAATGAATTCATAAAATAGTTCAAAAATTTTGAAATTCAATTTAGTAGACTTTGCTTATCATGTCGAAACCATATAAAGATTAAGTTTAAATTTGGTCGAAAATATCCGGGTCATCACAGTACCTACCCGTTAAAGAAATTTCGTCCCGAAATTTGAGTGTGGTGTCATAGTTAACAATAAATATGTTTTCATGACGAATATGACTGATAAATAGAGTTTTATTACTGTTGAGTAATATGTATATGATAATTCGGCTGCTTCAAGAGTACGAGTAAAGCTATCACAAAAGAATGAAATGAGTAAATGCAAGTTCGACTTAACCGGTGATGTAGTCACGGTTGATTTCCAGAAATCAAGGAATTTAGAGGAAATCTTCATAATAAGATTTGGTTCTTCGATAATTAAGGAAATTAGGATCATCTTTGGTTAGATGCGAAAATCTGTTTTGATTGTTCTGTTGGATATTTCACTATTAATCCACTCCCTTCATTTCCTTTGTAGTTCATAGTTCCATCCCTTTTGTTTCTTATTCTCGACTTTAAGTCAAATGAATAATGGTTCAGAATTCGTAGGTATGGAATTCGGAATGAACACAACTAACGTTCTAAGAGTGAAATTTTAATAGAACAATCCTGATTTGTTAATTACCAGAATTCCAGAGGAAAGATAAGACTATCAAGAAAATATGTCCTTGATGTGTTTATAAATAAGATAGAATTTAAGAGTCGTGTAAAATGGCACATAATGACGTTATGATCTGTGAATCATCACGTTTCATTAGAAACTCAGCATGACTTACTGTAATATAATCACGTTGATCAAGTGTCATTATATTATACTAACTCATGCTTCAGTTCCCAACACTACTTCAAAAACATTCATAATTTAAATTCAAAGATTTATAGAATATAGAAACTAAAACAGTTTCCTTTTATGAGATAACATAGATAGCGTGGGGAGATAATTAATATCGGACTAGAATATTTATGATGATATCTTCAGAAATATTGAGAATATTTATAATGAAAGATACGATAATATCTTGGAATGTTAGAACCAAATTGTGATGAAGAATTTCATTCACGATGATTTAGAGCGGTTAAGGAGTAAGGTATTCGCTAAAGATTTCATCAGAAACAGAATCATCAGGATTCTTTAAATACAGGGTTTGGTCCTTGTATTTGTCCTTGGTCTCCTTGATGGTTTGCTCGATTCATTTTTTTTTTCAGAACTCAGAGGAGATCTGATTCGTAAGCTAGAGTGCTTTTCAGAATTTCAGAATGAAAGTTCATAATTCTATGAGATAAATGGTATATGTATACATATAATTGTTGATGTAGAAATGCTACGAGTTTCAAAATACGGATTGCTGATTTCCTGTAATTGGTATGGATATTCTTGTTACAGGATGCGGATGAGTATATGATAAGACTTCAATAGATAAATATAGTGATTTGTCGGAGAGATTTAAGCCAAGGAGCAACGAGGTTGCTGGTAAGTTTACTGCTAATGTGGTGGAATATAAACGGTTCTCCGGTAACGATGATGAAAGGCAAACTTATATATCAAAGTTATAGCAGAGTTTATTCGAATGAAAAATTGAAGTTGATTTGCTGGAGCTGTGACAAAATTGGCTAATTTGGAGAGGGATTATAAAGTTATTTTCGGTAATAACAATGTCAAAAGAGCTATCACAGATACGTGTTAAACGTTTACTCAGGTTCTGAGTGTTTTCAGATGTATAACTATATGCACCAATCCTTACTTCTGTAGTTGAAGTGCGGTTGGTTCATCCTCTCGATTAAGGTGTTTTCAAGAATCATGAAAGATTTGAACGCAGATTGTAATCGTCAAGATACGAATGAGGTTTAAGATGAAATCAAGTGGCAAACTTGAAGAATTGTTTAGTTTCATATGTTATAATCAATATTTTAATTCATTTTAATTGTCCAATGTTATTAGTCCACAGTCGATAGTCCACAATTAACAGTCCAATAATTCATATATAGTTTAATATATAATATTCGAATTAATTAATACGTATCGTGACCCGTGTACATGTCTCAGACTCGATCACAACTCAAAGTATATATATTATTATAGAATCAACCTCAACCCTGTATAACTAACTCGATCATTACTGCATATAGAGTGTCTATGGTTATTCCAAATAATATATATAGATGCGTCGATATGATATGTCAAAACATTGTATACGTGTCCCGATATTTAAAATGCATAAATAACAGTATTTAAATGACGATAAATAAAGTGCGTAAAATAAATAACAGAAATTAAATGACGATAAATAAAATTGCGAGAATATAAATTGCGATAAATAAACTGCGATAAATAAATTGCGATAATAAAATGTAATAAGGAATTAACAGTTAGCTAGGAACAGTTAACTAGGATTTTGTTAGCGTGGATTCTTAACAAAATTTCTCATAGTTAATTTGTTTGTTTCTAACAAATTTTATTTTATCCAATGTTTTCTTCATTATGCCACTTGTCGGATTCTGATAGGTCAAAATCCAAATATGAAATTGAATGAAAAGGGTTATTCTACAGTGAACGAATACGTATATCTGTGGATGTAAGTAGGATAGTAAATGGCTTGTTGAATCAGATTTGAAGAATGTACAGTGTAATTTATTAATGTGAAAACTAAATATTCCTTGGGTATTACCTACCCATTAAAATATTTTCATCATTAACAGATTGTACAAAAGAATTTTTAATTACAATCTTTATGAAAACATATATACATATATATTTTCTTCGGATGTAATCATGGATTTAATGAGTTAATATGATATTAATCTCATTTGCTTTACCGTTAGAACAAGAATACATAATCTCTAAAACATTAGAGATTACATAATCGTCATGTCGAACGAAGATCAAGGATGTAGAAAGATACGTAGAACGAAGATAATCGATGTAGGACAAGATGTAGAACGAAAATTATGCTCGAGGTATAGATTACGATGGTGAGGCATATGATGTTGAAACCTGGGTTGTTGGTGGTACTGGTGTTGATGTTGTTGCTGAAGCTAGTAAGTTTTGCACCATATTCTCCAAAATGATTACTCGAGCGCGAAGCTTGTTGACTTCTTCCATTATTCCGGAATGATTGTCGGTCGGAACGAGCGGCTGAATAAGGTTTAAAATTGTGAATAGAATATAATCGTGACGAGCTACCCTGGAAATGAGGCTGAAAATGGTGTTTCGGATAGGTTCGCCAGTAAGTGCTTCAGGTTCTTCACCAAGAGGGAAATTCGGTGGGTGGAAAGGATCACCTTATTTTTGTCTCCAATGATTAAGTAGATCACGAACCCATCAGATGAATTGGGGATGGATGATTGGTTGATTCATTCTGGTGACACTGCTTCCGGAGCTTAGGTGAATATCCGTGTCGGAATAACTGTCGGAATCTGAGGAATTCGAACTGGTTGAGAGATCCATATCGTACGATCAAATGAAGGATTTTCGATAAGAAATAGATTATAGGATGTAGATTAGTACCCTGCAATACATAATTTACATATGCATATATCATACTAAAATCCCATAATTTACGGAGGAATCTACGGAAGCTGTCAGGCAAAGGTAACAATAACAGATACGCTAAGATATGAATTTTTTCTATACACTATTCATGCAATCAATGCAGTAAGATGTGTCTAGACTAGGAATGATAAGCAGGTGATTCCCTAAGATTGATAAGCAGGTAATTTTCGACACGAAATGATAAGCAATACTTTTGACATGCAGACACGGTCGAAGTCCAGACTCACTAATGCATCTAAACAACTATCAGTTAGACACACTAATGCAAGACCTGGTTCGCTAAGACCACCACTCTGATACCACATGTAAAGACCCGTCCTAATCCATAAGAATGAATACAATAACATATGATTACATCGCAAGGTATTTGACCTCTATATGATACATTTTACAAACATTGCATTCGTTTTAAAAGACAAACTTTCATTACATCGAAAGTTGACAGGCATGCATACCATTTCATAATACCCATCTATAAATGATCTAATCTATCATTTACTTAATCATAATCTTTACTGAACTCAACGACTCGAATGCAACATCTTTCGAAATATGCCATGAATGACTCCAAGTAATATCCTTAAAATGAACTAATGCAAAGCGGAAGATTTATTTAATACCTGAGAATAAACATGCTTTAAAGTGTCAACCAAAAGGTTGATGAGTTCATTAGTTTATCATAATCATTAATTTCCATCATTTTAATAGACCACAAGATTTTCATTTTCATTTCTCATAAACATACGTCCCATGCATAGAGACAAAAATAATCATTCATATGGTGAACACCTGGTAACCGACATTAACAAGATGCATATAAGAATATCCCCTATCATTTCGGGAAATCCATCGGATATGATAAAACAACATCGAAGTACTAAAGCATCCACAACCATGGATGCGTTTGTTAGGCCCAATAGATCTATCTTTAGGATTCACGTCAATTAGTAGATCGGTTTACTAATTCTTAGGTTACCAAGCAAAAGGGGCATATTTGGCTTCGATCATTCACCCATATAATGTAGTTTCAATTACTTGTTTCTATTTCGTAAAACATTTATAAAAGCGCATGTATTCTCAGTCCCAAAAATATATATTGCAAAAGCATTTAAAAAGGGAGTAATGAAACTCACGGTCCAATATTTTGTAGTAAAAATATTCATACGACGATACCGAACAATGCAGGGTTGTCCTCGGATTCACGAACCTATATCATGTATATATATTAACACATATAATCACATAACTCCTTCTATATAATATTTATATATATATTTTTTAAATGTTGTAGTTATATACATATATATACTTTATATCTTCAGTTATATTTTACGTATAGTTATTTTGTAAAATAATCAATATTCATACATACATACATACATATATATATATATATATATATATATATATATATATATATATATATATATATATATATATATATATATATATATATATATATATATATATGTGTGTGTGTATATTTTAATTTGTATTATGTCAAAAATCAATAATTTGATAAATGTAATATCTATATAATTAATGTTAATAATAAAAATTTTACTAATGAGGATAACAATAATAATAATAAATATGATAATAATAATAATAATAATAATAATAATAATAATAATAATAATAATAAAAATAATACTTATATTAATACTAATAATGATACGATAATAATAATATTAATGGTAATAGTAATACTACCTCAAAGAAGTAGTCCTAAAAAAATGCCCAAGTCCGGGTTTGAACCCGTTATATTCTGTTTCATTTTCTTCTTCTTCACCAAAATTCAATCGATCACATTCATGGTTTTCATCATAAACCGTTACCATATATTAATGGATACTCATCATCATTTACTCGTATATTATGTCACTAAAATCATCACCATAATTCAATTATAATTATCGTCATATAATCACATAATCTAATCATGATCATAATCATATAAACTGTCAACACCATCTTTATGTATCATTATCAATATTCTCATCATACCTTAATCCTAAACATCATCACTACATCATCAATGATATCATTCAGACCAAATCATCTAATCATCTTAACTATCAATCTTAATCATCATCAACTTAAATGATGTGTGTGTTTGTGTTGTCGTCGAGTAGTAACCAGAAAACATAAACGATGGACTTGCAATTTCGTGACCAAATTTGCCTCAGAAGCCCAAGTATCAAGTAATGGCCCATAAGAAAATCACAAGCCCACTTATCAGTCCAATATCAAATACTAAGCCCGTTTAGAATTCTGGACTTTATGGTATGTGCAAATTTCGTTTTTCAAAGGTATAACCGAATAGCAGAATAACATTAAAGAAAAAAAAATGCACGCACTTATCATTATTACATCATCATCAGCTCATCATCCACTTACTATATCATCATCATTATCTATCGTTTTCATATCATCACACATCATTATCTCAAACGAGCTATATCAACATGACAATATCAATATCATCATTGATTTTTCTTTGTTAATCAATACAGAAACAAAAGGTTGCAGGTTTACCTCACCGTTAACATAAAATCATACATCATCATGGACGCTATCATCATCATCTTTCTCCAATTTCACTGTACATCTTCTTCATTTAGAGTTACAGAATCATCATACATAACACTGTATCATCATTTTTAAACATTAACAGGTTAATTCGAATGAATTTTGTTGGGTTGTTTGATGATTTTATTCAAACAGGAAAGAGTAAACGGAAGTGGTAGCGTACAGTGGCAGTGGCAGTCATCTTTCATCGTTGTATGAACATTATCTTGTTCGATTAAAACAACAACACAGCGGCAGGAACCGGAACATGGTGGTGTTTGTGTATGGTGGTTTTCATGGTGGCCGATTGTTGACTGAAGGGGTGGTGGTTTAAGACATAAGAACAAACAGAATTATAAGAGAGAGATAGATGATTAGAGAGAGAGGGGGAAGGAAGAGAGACGGTTTGTGGTGATTTAGTGTGGTGGTCTTTGGTGGTGTTTTTAAACAGGTTTAAGGTGGCGGGTGTGTTGGTTCATGAAAAGGAGCAACAATATAGCAGCAATTTCTGGTGGACTGTGGTGGTTGATGGTGAGGTTAGGGTGGCGGTGGTGTATGGTGTTAGCAATTTCCGGTGGACTGTGGTGGTTGATGGTGAGGTTAGGGTGGTGGTGGTGTATGGTGTTATATGGGTTGTGATGGTGGGTGTGTAGAGTGTCGTGGAGGTGGTGGTTTATGTATTGAAGAAGAAAGTTGTTATGTTTAAAGTAATTAAGAAGCAAATCACGAGCAAACTCAGGAGGACGCCAAACGATAAAAGTAATATCATCTTCACTATAAGAAACAATATGGTGAGTTTAAGGATTATCAACAAGTTGGTAAGTTTTTGTTAAAAAAATGGAGCAGGAACTGTCTTATGTGAATCTAATAATAATATTCCACCATCACATGAATGATCAAGCATCATTCCCATTTTGATTTGGTTTCTTTGAATCTTGCTTGATGTTGAATATATATTCTTGAAAGATTTAAAATAGAAAGAAAGATACGAAGAGGTTGGTGAAGATTGGTGTTGTATTATTGTTTGTGTACTAGTTGCAGAAAAGTAAAAATAGGAAGTATACAAGTGGTGGTGTTGGTTATCAAAGGTGCATGTATCATATATATAATATTACAATTACATTTAAAGAAATGAATATAAAACTATAAAGAAAATAAACGTGCAAATTATAGAGTACAGTTTAGCCGCCTGATACTCTGTTATTTACGGACTGAGTTTCGTTCTTTGTTGTTAATCAGTGGCGAATAAAAGTGTTCAGAAAAATCTCATATTTTTAAATTAACCATATTTATTTATTTTGGTCATTATGGTATAAAATTTGATCATTACTTATTAGATAAAACTTACATCAACTGTCCCTCTCATTTATGAGTGAAATATAAAAAGTGTTAAAACTTAACAAATAGTTCCTAAATACATTTTTAATAAGCCTAAAATTTATAGAACTCATTTTCGGATCACCGTTTATTTTAAAATTACATAAGTTTGAATTTAACTTGCTTAATATCAATTGAAACATCAAACGAGTATTACAATCATTTAATATTTATTTTTAATATATTTTATTTATATATAGAGATATATTTTAAATAATAATTATTATAATATCTTATTTTTATTTTTAATTTACATAAATAAATTTTAGTAACAACAACATGCAATATTTAAAATTATGTTTCCAATTATTATTTATATATGTATATATATATACACTTGTCAAGTTACAATTAATTGTTCGTGAATCGTCGGAACTGGTCGAAGGTCAAATGAATTCATAAAATAGTTCAAAAATTTTGAAATTCAATTTAGTAGACTTTGCTTATCATGTCGAAACCATATAAAGATTAAGTTTAAATTTGGTTGAAAATTTCCGGGTCATCACACAATCAAGCATGATCTCCGCCTTAACTGAAACTTGGAGCTCCCGAAAAGATGCATGAATCTCCGTTTATGGTCAAGACAAAGCACGTATGCCGTGCTCAAATCACACAGTAGCCAGTAGTTTATTAAGCAATTAAAATTGATAATAACTAACTTCAGATTCAACTGGAACAGTGAGATCGCTTACACAACTATGTTGGAAATGGATGTTGTATAAATTCCTCGTCTCGGATGAGGTACCAAAGCCTCCAGCCATAACTACAGATATAAGGATAAAGAAAGTCAAATAACAAATAACCTATTTTAAACAAAGGTGTTTTAATTAACCAAAACAAGCAAATAAGTTACGGGTGCTGCAGAGGTAGACACTTGCAAATAAACTACGGGAAGAGCGCCCACTCTGGCGACGTACATGTCAACACGAAACTGATATCACTAACACCAATAGCCTCAACGGACAAACATTCGTTATTGCCACTTTTTTTTTCTCTTCTTTTAGTTGGCATTTGGTTCTTTATGGAGTAATAAATCTAAAAAACTCAAACAATTAACACTGATAAAACAAAATAAAAAATTCGATAACAACCAACGATACCTTATGTAGTCTAATTTATACAAATATTTCAATTAATCACTCACAATTTTAAAAGATGTTTAAAAAAAGTAGAAACAAAAAGTTTACCTGTTTTCAAAAATGGTGATGCAAGATATGAAGCAATCGAAGAAAGTCGGAGAAGAAACGATGGTATTCTTGTGAGAATAAAATCGGAAAAGGATTGAATCTGTGAAAAGATTTGGAAAAAAATTACTCCACTAAATAATGTATTAGAACAAACTAAGTGTAAAACACGTCATTGGACATGTGTTTAGCCAAGAAAAAAAATAAAAACTTACGAAAGAAAAAATCCACAATCAGTAACAATATAAATGGAAGAAAGGAAAAACATGAGAAACACAATAAGTGATAACAAATTCAGTAATAAATTCTTAGATTACCTTAAATTAGAAAGAAGCTCAAACACAGCTTAATTAGACTTCTGGAAAGAATCTGCAAACAACACCGACAGAAATGAATCAACTTCGACAACTAATTATATACTAAAGTAAATCCAATGTTACAAAATATATAATAAAAAGAAAATAACAGATGAAACTGCCATGGCATCTGATCATCAATTGCAATGTAACTAAACATATATACTAAAACTATAGAAGAAACGGGTCATAAATTGCAATAGATACATGTTCTTAAGACTGAATATAATTGTTAATCACATCGAAAGTTGAGAATATTTAACAAATTTACTCAATAGCCCAGTGGTTGGGCACTGAGTTCCTTGCAAGAGGTCTCAGGTTTGAATCACGTCTAGGACGGATATTTAGTTGTGGCCAGGGAAGGGTTAAAAACAGCCAGGTCTGCTGGGCTGCGTACATCAGAGTATGAGGTCGGATTACTCGCCCTCCCGGTTAGCCCGAACATGGAAAACCTTCTACCTTTTACCTTTTTTTACTAATATTAGGAGTGAAAATTTAAATATGATGAGTAAATAGATTAATAGTATAATATCATTGCTGACCATGTCCACTTTGCAACTAAAACTAATATCCTTACCTTGCCCTTTTGGACCACTTCTGTTTCTATTTTTATTCCAAAATCACCACCATGTGATTCTGATAGAGTAAACTACTTTAATATATATACTACTCTTTAGATATTAATCCTAAAGCAATTACAGTGTCACTTCTTTTACAACCAAGAATAATATGTAGAACAACTACTAATCAACATCGGTAACAAAACTAATAGATGTTTACTATCATGCATCAAAGTATGAATCACTCTAACACACGCCTATAATTCTGGAACGACACATAAGTTGAAGTTAACAACTGTAAAGACAACTAAAATAGCATACTTTAAGGATTAAGAGAATTCGAAGTTGTACTTGTTGAGTCGCCAACGTCAACTATACTCGGTATCAAATACTAACCTGACTTAACACATCAAAAAGTTCTGGCAACTAACGATAAGCAGTTGTAATGTCGACTAACATCAAGTTCAGTTACCAAATTAAGCTATTGATAAGATGGAGATTAAACAAACAGCACATTCAAAATTACACAGTATAAAAAAGAATAGTGAACACCATGGCACAACAAAACCATAAACAAAGTAATCATAGTAACAGAAAACGTATCAATAGAAACATACGATTGAAGGTTGACGGAGTGATTATTAAGCCGACCACAAAGACACGAAAAGGTAAAGTGGTTGTCGGGTAGATGTGACCGGTTTGTTGTTGTGATGGTTGTTTTTAGAGTGTTTTTTTTTCCTTATTTGTTTAGATAGTGTTAATTTGGACTTGTATTTTTTTGTGTTCCGGGTTCGTTTTGTGATCCAGTTGTTTAAGGCTCGGTTTTAGTTAGCTTTTGATTCTTGTTTAGTGTTAGGGTTCGTTTACTGCTTTCGAGCCTTGAGGTGGTTTTGGTTCTTTTGTATCTGTGTTCATCTTTTCATCTATTGATGAAAAGACTTAGTTTTAATGTTATCGTTTTTTTGCCAAAAAAAAATAAAAATAAAAAAATAGAAACATACGAAGCAGATCACAAAAGAATTCGTAAAGAAAAAAACACCAGTTAAACCCTATTTATTAAAGGTAGATGATACAAATAAATAAACATGTAACTTTATACCTTCAATATCAAGGGAATTACACGGGCTTTCGAGTCAGAATAGCAGAATCGATGTCAATACCCCCACAAACAACATCAACATCAGGAAACACCACTGGTTCAGAAGTAGTAACATCAGCCACGTGATTTAAACAACTAACATGTTGTAACTTACTTCTTCTTGCAGCTTGTTTAGGGAAAATGAACTCGTGAAAACATCAACATCAAAAATTACAGGATCCTCAGATGAACCCTCATCACAAACGAACATCCTTTGCATATTCGTACTTGAAATTATGCTAACTTTAACTGTTTATCAACCAATAAGATGAACACTACAAAGAAGTAAGCACACATGGAAGAATTTTTAACCCTTTTTGAAGAGAAATAATGTATAATTTTTTCGAATCAACAAAGAATAGACATTATAATTGCTGATATTAGAAGATTAAAAAATACCTAAAAGTTGTTATAATAATGATGATGATGATGATGATGATGATGATGATGATGATAGTCTTACATGTTCCACCATCACCACCGCAGCAATACACCTAATTTATTATTGGAAAGAAACAGTTAAGAAGAAATTAAAAGAAAAAGGAAGGGTCAGGATGAACCAATGAAGATGGCAGTGGTGATTTTGTTCTTCATCTGGATGTAGCTGAAGAAAAGAATTACTGTAAACATTACACAATCGCCAAGAATAAAGACAAATATATCACAAACACTAATTCAAAAACCAATACATATAATCAGACCCGCAAATAAGAATCAAAACACAAATGAGCAGTTAGCATACCTCGGGGGACAAATGCAGAAGATAATAAATGTGAAAAGCTCAATACAGAAGGCACACCATCTATATTTTAATCATCAACATTTAGGAACAAAACACAAACAATCAAAAAAATAGATAACAAAAAACAATGAGAAGATACCAGTACAATTACACATTCCAAGCTAAGGCAAGGCATCATCAACACGGGTAACACAACTATTAGCAATAGAACATCCCACATTGTCACCTTCAATGCTCTTACCAAAACCCTCAATCGTATTCTTAGTAACTGACTTTTGTTTTTTTTTTCTCATCCAAGATGAACCTATATGACCAATTACACCATCATCGACACATGGCATACCAGCCTCTACATATTTATTATGTATTCTCTCAGGTTGCATTTGTTACCCACTTTAATACCCAAACTGTGACGACCTAGAAAATTTCGACTAATTTTAAATCAAACTCTCGATACGATTTTTTATTTTTCACACGAAAAGTAAAGTCTGTAATGTTGAGTCTTAAAATTTTTGAACTGTTTTCTTGCATTCATTTAACTTCGACTATTTTCGACGATTCACGAACCTTTCATGGTGAATAGAAATGTATATATATAAATAATTATATATAGATATTATAAATTAAATATAATAATGAACTATTATGTGATTTAGTTATTATGAAGGATAATGTCATAACCCGTCCTTAACCATAAGAACGTGTTAGATAACGTATGATTTCATTGCGAGGTATTGACCTCTATATGCGACATTTTTAAAAAGGAAAACTGCATATATTATACATTACAAACCAAACCATTATTTTTGTTACAAGCTTTAGACAATAAAAAGATGATTATCGTTTAACGATAATCTTTGACTTACAAACTTTACAAATGATAATAACAACACGATTTCTAGCATATTTTACAACACACGTCCTCGGATATGCAGTTTTATTTTTGACACAAATATGAGTACGCATGATCCTGCTTAGATTCAACATAATGCAGCGGAAGCTTTAATTATCACCTGAGAATAAACATGTTTAAAAACGTCAACATAAAGTTGGTGAGATATAGGTTTAGTGCGCAGCAATATATATATATAGACCACAAGATTTCGTATATAAACATTTCAATAAAAATATTCTAAGTGGTTGAGCACTTGGTAACCATACTTAACATTTAATCACGTCGCATATTCCCTTTATTATGAAATCTTACTACACCGTACCATGGTGTAGTCACGAAACGAAGTACTGTGCAACCGTTGAATACTGGTCGTCCAGTCCGGTTGGGGTTGTCAGGCCCGATAGATCTATCAACAGGATTCGCGTTTACAATACCGCTGTAAATATTAGTTACCAAGCTACAGGGAAGTATGCCAGTGGTACAACTCAACGTAGAACATATTTTTCAGTTACTTGTGTCCATATCGTAAAACATAAAATACATGTATTCTCATCCCGAAATATTTAGAGTTTAAAAGTGGGACTATATACTCACTCTTGTCTTGATGATATATATATTTTGACTCGGTCTTCCGGTTGATATCACGAACCTATCCATATATAATATATCAATATGTTTTCATTTTAAAACAAACGTTATATATATATATACTTGTTATACTTTTAATATTTTGAATATTTCCTTAGTCCGAAGTTAGCAGTCCGAGGTTAGCAATTCAATTTTAATGGTTCATTTTTAGATGTTTAATATACCCGCAATGAATAAATACAACCCCCAACGAAATAAATAAAACTCCCGTAAAACCCCATCATAAATGTATTGGTCGAGATTAATCTTGACCCATGGTACCGGTGTTGTCAAATGACGTGTTGCGTACATAAAGTACCGGTGTTGTCAAATGACATGTTGCGTACAATCATGGGATCTTATGATTAATCTTCTCGTGTTGTTTACGGGTGATCCTGAACCATATAAAATTGAATTATAAGTACATATATATAAAATATCATGTTATCTTAGAAATATGTGATTTATATCATTTTTTTCCAATTGATCCCGTAGTTGAAAATGTCTAGGATAGCCAATTTTGTTTCGGTCATAGTTTCTTCGTTACAAGTCCGTTTTCGTTGATTCAAATTGCCATCTTCTTGGATCGAGTTCTTCTTTAAGACTATGAACTGTAAATACCTTGGTTTGTATTCAAAATCATACGGCATAAGTGAAACATTAGTGAAACATATGAAGTTAAACATTTTTGTTACAACAAAATCATTTAATGACCATTTTTCTAAAAATACTTATACTTTGAAAAACCAAGTTTTACCTTGTTAAATTAGTATATACATAAGTTATATTACAGGTCTTGAAGTATTTTAAAAGTTAAGTTAGAAGGATCTATTTAGTTTGCAAACAAGTTTGAAAACATTCAAACTATGTTCTTGTTGTTAAACTTTTGTACCACAAAATAAGATAGCTATATATATATGAATCGAATAAGGTTATGAACATAGATTCTACCTCAAGTTCCTTGGATAAGTTTGCTGTAAAAGAGGAGTAAGAAGCTAGAATCAAAAGGGTACTAGAGGTGAATGAAAGATTGGAAGTAAGTTGGTGTTCTTGGAGGGTTTTCTTGAAGTGTTTTTGTATGGTTTTCTTATGGTGTTTTAGTATGGTTTTTGAAGCTAGATCTTTATGGAACTTTGCTGGATTGTTATGGAGTTTAGAGAGTAAGAAAGAGTGTGTGTTTTTAGTTAAGAGATTGAAGTAAAAATGAATCAAAAATGATGATACATATATACTCCTAAAAATGTGATCTTTAAGGATAACATGACAAAATTTTAGTTTGTATTTTTGTAATTAGTCAAGTAATCATCCAAAAGTAATTACCTAGCTCTAAGGGCATGAATAATGGCTGGTTAGGTGATGATTTTGATGTGTATTTACTATTAGTAAATACGTATAGGAGCTAGGTATGATACGAGTACAAATACTCTAGGTATACGTATAGAAATTTTGTGAAAAATGAAATGAGGATTCAAATATAGCTATCTTTTGTGAATACACTTATATGGTTTTATGTATTTAAGTTCTTTAAAAGTAATTAAATACATTACTTATACGATATATGTATAACATTATAAGTCTTAAGTATTTATGTCAAATAACGTTACGTATAGTTATCGTTTTGAAAACTTAAGTTAGTAGTTTCAAAATATACTTATAACTTGTTGTTATTAATACAAAATGAGATATTAAAACATTTATTAATCATGTTAAATATGTATATATACATTTATATACACAAACGTATAATTATCATATATTGTATAGTTCGTGATATCATCGGTCAAACTAGACGGTCAAACGTTGTGTAAAACTCTTTTCGGAAACATAAGTCTCAACAATTTGGATTGCTTATCATGTTGGTAAGGTTTAATTTATGTAAATATTAATCTTATAAGTATAGAATGATCGAAAAAGTGCGGGTCGTTACATTACCTCCCCGTTAAATAAATTTCGTCCCGAAATTTTAAAATTGTACCTATTTTGCGTCATCGAGAAACAAGTGTGGATACTTTTGCTTCATCTGATCCTCTCGTTCCCAAGTAAACTCGGGACCTCTTCTAGCATTCCAACGAACCTTAACAATCGGTATATTACTCTGTTTGAGCTGTTTAACTTCACGGTCCATGATTTCGATTGGTTCTTCGACGAATTGTAGTTTCTCGTCGACATGAATTTCTTCAAGAGGAATGGTGAGGTCTTCCTTTGCAAGACACTTCTTCAGGTTTGAGACGTGAAAGGTATTATGTACTCCAGCGAGTTGTTGCGGTAACTCGAGTCGATAAGCTACCGGTCCAATGCGTTCGATGATCTTGAACGAGCCTACGTACCTTGGGTTCAGTTTACCCCTTTTGCCGAAACGTATTACACCTTTCCAAGGTGACACCTTTAGCATAACCATGTCCCCGACCTGAAACTCTAATGGTTTCCTTCGGACATCGACGTAGCTCTTTTGGCGACTACGGGCTGTTTTCAATCTCTCCTTGATTTGCACTATCTTCTCAGTCGTTTCATGTATGATCTCGGGACCAGTTAAATGTCGATCTCCTACTTCATTCCAACAGATAGGAGATCTACACTTCCTTCCGTACAATACTTCGAATGGCGCAGCTCCAATGCTAGCATGATAACTATTATTATACGAGAATTCTGCTAACGGTAGATATTTATCCCATCCGTTTCCAAAATCGATCACACATGCCCTGAGCATGTCTTCGAGAGTCTGAATCGTTCTCTCACTCTGTCCATCGGTTTGTGGATGATATGCGGTACTCATATCCAACCGAGTTCCTAGTGCCTCCTGTAGTGATTGCCAAAATTTTGAAGTAAATCTACTATCACGATCGGATATAATGGAAATAGGTATTCCATGCCTTGAAACAACTTCTTTTATATACAATCGTAATAGTTTCTCCATTCGATCCGTTTCCTTTATAGGTAAGAAATGTGCAGACTTGGTGAGACGATCAACAATCACCCAAATGGTGTCGTATCCCCAGGCAGTCTTTGGTAACTTCGTGATGAAATCCATGGTAATACCGTCCCATTTCCATTCTGGAATTTCTGGTTGTTGAAGTAACCCTGACGGCTTCTGGTGTTCTGCTTTAACCTTGGAACAAGTTAAACACTCCCCAACATATGTTGCAACGTCTGTTTTTAAATTAGGCCACCAATAATGCGTCTTAAGATCTTGGTACATCTTTCCAACTCCAGGATGTATCGAATATCTTGTCTTATGTGCCTCGTTCAATATCAACTTCCTTAATCCACCCAACTTCGGTACCCAAATACGGTTTGCAAAATATCGAATTCCATCTTCCCGTATAACGAGTTGCTTCTCATACTTCTTCATTATTTCATTTCCTATATTTTCTTTAGTAAGTGCTTCTCATTGAACTTCTTTGATTTGTGAGTTGAGATTCATGCGAATTTTTATGTTCATCGCTCGTACTCGAATTGGTTCTCGTTCCTTTCTGCTTAATGCGTCAGCCACTACATTCGCTTTCCCGGGATGATAGCGAATCTCACAATCGTAGTCGTTTATCAGCTCGACCCACCTACGTTGCCTCATGTTCAGCTGTTTCTGATCGAAAATATGTTGAAGACTTTTATGATCAGTAAACACAGTGCATCTAACCCCATATAAGTAGTGTCTCCATATCTTTAACGCAAACACGACTGCTCCCAGTTCTAGATCATGCGTCGTATAATTCCGCTCGTGAATCTTCAATTGTCGGGATGCGAATGCAATAACTTTCTTCCGTTGCATAAGAACACAACCAAAACCTTGTCGCGAAGCGTCACAATATATTTCAAAATCATCGTTCCCTTCAGGTAACGATAAAATAGGCGCCGTAGTTAACTTCTTCTTCAATAATTGAAATGCGTTCTCCTGCTCCGAGGTCCATTCGTATTTCTTCCCTTTTTGCGTTAATGCTGTCAACGGCTTAGCTATTCGGGAAAAATCTTGAATAAACCTTCTATAATAACCGGCTAAACCCAAAAATTGGCGTATCTGCATTGGTGTCTTAGGAGTCTCCCATTTTTCAATGGCTTCAATTTTTGCTGGATCAACCTGAATTCCTTTGCTACTAACAACGTGGCCAAGAAATTGTACTTCTTTCAACCAGAAAGCACACTTAGAAAATTTAGCATAAAGTTGTTCTTTTCTCAATAACTCCAGTATCAACCTTAAATGCTCTTCATGCTCTTGCTCACTCTTGGAATAGATAAGAATATCATCAATGAAAACGATAACAAACTTATCTAAATACGGACTACAAACTCGATTCATGAGGTCCATGAATACAGCTGGCGCATTCGTCAATCCAAACGGCATAACCAAAAATTCGTAATGACCATAACGTGTCCGAAAAGCAGTTTTCGGAATGTCCTCTTCTTTGACGCGTAGTTGATGATAGCCCGATCTTAAGTCGATTTTCGAATAAACACATGATCCTTGCAATTGATCAAATAAGTCATCAATTCTCGGTAGTGGATATCGATTCTTGATAGTTAACTTATTTAATTCACGATAGTCTATACACATCCTAAAAGATCTATCTTTCTTCTTAACAAACAAAATTGGAGCTCCCCACGGTGAAGTACTCGGTCGTATGAATCCACAGTCCAGTAATTCTTTTAACTGACTTTGAAGTTCTTTTAACTCGGACGGTGCAAGTCTATATGGAGCACGAGCCACTGGTGCAGCTCCTGGTACTAAATCTATTTGAAATTCTACCGATCTAAATGGAGGTAATCCCGGCAATTCTTCCGGAAAAACTTCAGGAAAATCTCTTGCCACAGGCACGTCGTTGATGCACTTTTCTTTCTTTTCGACTTTATTAACATGTGCTAAAATAGCGTAACATCCCTTTTCTAAACACTTCTTGGCTTTCAAACAGCTAATGAGTTTTAGCTTTGAATTACCCTTCTCTCCATAAATCATCACTGGCATTTTATCCTTACCAGGAATACGAATTGCCTTCTTGGCACAAACAACTTCCGCTCCTATTTTGGACATCCAGTCCATGCCGACTATTACATCAAAACCTCCTAATTCTACAGGTATTAAGTCGATTTTAAACGTTTCTCCGGCTAAATTTATTTCACAATCACGACAAATTTTATCGGCTTCAATTAGTTTACCATTAGCTAACTCAATCAAGTACTTAGCATCTAAAGGTAATGATGAACAATTCAATTTAGTGTAAAAATTTATACACACGTAGCTTCTATCGGCGCCAGTATCAAATAAAATAGATGCTGATAAGTTATTAATGGTAAACGTACCCGTAACAAGCTCCGGGTCTTCTCGTGCCTCTCTAGCATTAATAACAAACACTCTTCCACGTGCAGGTCCGCCATTCTGATTCGGGCACTGACTCTTATAGTGACCTTGTTTTCCACAACCAAAACAAGTAATGGTAGCCAAAGCAGTTCTATTTGCGTTGGTGGCAGGAGTCTTGTTGCCATTTGTAACGAGAGCCTTACAATCTTCCGCAAGATGACCTTGTCGATTACACTTGGTGCATAACACACTACAGTAACCAAAGTGATGTTTGTGGCAACGGTTGCATAAAGGACTTTGTCCTTTATAACCAAAACCTGAACCACTACTCGCACCTTTTGTGGTTTCTTGTTTCTTATAAGGTTGTTGTTGGTTACCTCGATCATAACTTCCATTCCACTTTTTCTTGTTTCCCAATACCTTCACCTCAGTATTGAATGCTTTCTTGTCCAAAATGACCTGATCCATTAGCTCGTTCGCCATGGTTATAGCTTCATGAATTGTCTTAGGTTTCGATGCTGTAACATTTGCCTTGACCTTTTTGGGCAAACCAGCTTTGTACATTTCAATCTTCCGTTCTTCGGTTGGAACCAATTCAGGACATAGCAAAACTAATTCCATGAATCGCTGGTTGTAGTTGGTGATTTCAGTACCAACCACCTTCAAACTTCGTAACTCATCTTCTAACTTAATAACCTCATTCCTTGGACAATACTCGGTGATTATCATTGCTTTGAATTCTTCCCATGGAGTATCATAAGCTACATCTCCTCCTACCGCCTTCACATAATTCTTCCACCATGTGAGTGCACTATCTTGTAAAGTGCACGATGCAAACTTGGTCATGTCTTTTTCATCACAACCGCTGATTTTGAACACCGTCTCCATCTTTTCTATCCATCGGGTTAAACCGATAGGTCCTTCCGTTCCACTGAATGATGAAGGTTTGCAAGCTTGAAACGTCTTGTAGGAACATCCTACACGAGGATTTGGATTAACTGCAGTAGCTCTTGCAGCTTCGACCCATAGCATTCTATCGTTGACTCGCTGGTTGATGAAGTTCTCGAGTTCTTGTTCCGTCATTCGATTCAATCGCGCCATTTCCTAATGAAAGAAAATAATTATTCACATGGAATATTATAGATGTAGTGTGTATTTATAGTACATTATAGCTTGTTAATAATATGAACCAGGTATTATTATAAAAGCCTTTTCTTCTTATTAGCGTTTTATAATTATATCTAGGGTAGTACCTACCCGTTAATGTTCATACTTAATAGCTTAGTACAGAACCAATTACTACAATCCAAATAATACTTAACCATGGAAAATTATTGCATTTCATACTTCAATATTTTACATATGCTTATCTTACATCGAACATTAAGCAAACCACACTATTAATATTATACAAAACATTATTCGGTTCCATGGTTTGACACAGCAGCGCATCGTTTGATCTATTTTCTAGGACGTTTAGACACAAAGATTTGCTTAACGCTTATCCTAACTGTCTGCCTATATTTTGGCTGTGGGACTGAAGAACTGGATGCCGAGACAGAACGAATAGGAATAGCGGGAATAGGGGTGGTAGTGTTGAGTGGAATTGGTGCCACATCATTCTCATTAAACTCGGGATTTGGATTTTCTAATTCATTAGCCTTTCGTTTCTTTCCTAGTTCGAACTCGTCTTTTGTAATTTCCTGTATTTCTTCCTCGGGTTCACTTTCCTCCTCGGGTTCACTTTCCTCCTCGGGTTCACTTTCCTCCTCGGGTTCACTTTCCTCCTCGGGTTCACTTTCCGATATTTCTATAGTTGGTTCATCCGGAAATTGTGAGTCTTCCCCAAGGATATCATTTTCGTCATCGGACAGGTTAATGACTGGAACGCCATCTGAAGATTCTGATTCGGAGTCGTTGATTGTGATAACAATTTTTGAGCTCGACATCTATCACACAACAACTAACCCATTAGTACTTATATAATATTTACATATAAATTTTAACCAACAGTGATAAGCAATGGTTTTTTTTTTTTTAAATCAGACCCGGTCAAAGTCCAGACTTACTAATGTATCCTAACGGCTTCTCGGTTAGACACACTAATGCAGACCTGGTTCGCTAAGACCAACGCTCTGATACCACATGTCATAACCCGTCCTTAACCATAAGAACGTGTTAGATAACGTATGATTTCATTGCGAGGTATTGACCTCTATATGCGACATTTTTAAAAAGGAAAACTGCATATATTATACATTACAAACCAAACCATTATTTTTGTTACAAGCTTTAGACAATAAAAAGATGATTATCGTTTAACGATAATCTTTGACTTACAAACTTTACAAATGATAATAACAACACGATTTCTAGCATATTTTACAACACACGTCCTCGGATATGCAGTTTTATTTTTGACACAAATATGAGTACGCATGATCCTGCTTAGATTCAACATAATGCAGCGGAAGCTTTAATTATCACCTGAGAATAAACATGTTTAAAAACGTCAACATAAAGTTGGTGAGATATAGGTTTAGTGCGCAGCAATATATATATATAGACCACAAGATTTCGTATATAAACATTTCAATAAAAATATTCTAAGTGGTTGAGCACTTGGTAACCATACTTAACATTTAATCACGTCGCATATTCCCTTTATTATGAAATCTTACTACACCGTACCATGGTGTAGTCACGAAACGAAGTACTGTGCAACCGTTGAATACTGGTCGTCCAGTCCGGTTGGGGTTGTCAGGCCCGATAGATCTATCAACAGGATTCGCGTTTACAATACCGCTGTAAATATTAGTTACCAAGCTACAGGGAAGTATGCCAGTGGTACAACTCAACGTAGAACATATTTTTCAGTTACTTGTGTCCATATCGTAAAACATAAAATACATGTATTCTCATCCCGAAATATTTAGAGTTTAAAAGTGGGACTATATACTCACTCTTGTCTTGATGATATATATATTTTGACTCGGTCTTCCGGTTGATATCACGAACCTATCCATATATAATATATCAATATGTTTTCATTTTAAAACAAACGTTATATATATATATACTTGTTATACTTTTAATATTTTGAATATTTCCTTAGTCCGAAGTTAGCAGTCCGAGGTTAGCAATTCAATTTTAATGGTTCATTTTTAGATGTTTAATATACCCGCAATGAATAAATACAACCCCCAACGAAATAAATAAAACTCCCGTAAAACCCCATCATAAATGTATTGGTCGAGATTAATCTTGACCCATGGTACCGGTGTTGTCAAATGACGTGTTGCGTACATAAAGTACCGGTGTTGTCAAATGACATGTTGCGTACAATCATGGGATCTTATGATTAATCTTCTCGTGTTGTTTACGGGTGATCCTGAACCATATAAAATTGAATTATAAGTACATATATATAAAATATCATGTTATCTTAGAAATATGTGATTTATATCATTTTTTTCCAATTGATCCCGTAGTTGAAAATGTCTAGGATAGCCAATTTTGTTTCGGTCATAGTTTCTTCGTTACAAGTCCGTTTTCGTTGATTCAAATTGCCATCTTCTTGGATCGAGTTCTTCTTTAAGACTATGAACTGTAAATACCTTGGTTTGTATTCAAAATCATACGGCATAAGTGAAACATTAGTGAAACATATGAAGTTAAACATTTTTGTTACAACAAAATCATTTAATGACCATTTTTCTAAAAATACTTATACTTTGAAAAACCAAGTTTTACCTTGTTAAATTAGTATATACATAAGTTATATTACAGGTCTTGAAGTATTTTAAAAGTTAAGTTAGAAGGATCTATTTAGTTTGCAAACAAGTTTGAAAACATTCAAACTATGTTCTTGTTGTTAAACTTTTGTACCACAAAATAAGATAGCTATATATATATGAATCGAATAAGGTTATGAACATAGATTCTACCTCAAGTTCCTTGGATAAGTTTGCTGTAAAAGAGGAGTAAGAAGCTAGAATCAAAAGGGTACTAGAGGTGAATGAAAGATTGGAAGTAAGTTGGTGTTCTTGGAGGGTTTTCTTGAAGTGTTTTTGTATGGTTTTCTTATGGTGTTTTAGTATGGTTTTTGAAGCTAGATCTTTATGGAACTTTGCTGGATTGTTATGGAGTTTAGAGAGTAAGAAAGAGTGTGTGTTTTTAGTTAAGAGATTGAAGTAAAAATGAATCAAAAATGATGATACATATATACTCCTAAAAATGTGATCTTTAAGGATAACATGACAAAATTTTAGTTTGTATTTTTGTAATTAGTCAAGTAATCATCCAAAAGTAATTACCTAGCTCTAAGGGCATGAATAATGGCTGGTTAGGTGATGATTTTGATGTGTATTTACTATTAGTAAATACGTATAGGAGCTAGGTATGATACGAGTACAAATACTCTAGGTATACGTATAGAAATTTTGTGAAAAATGAAATGAGGATTCAAATATAGCTATCTTTTGTGAATACACTTATATGGTTTTATGTATTTAAGTTCTTTAAAAGTAATTAAATACATTACTTATACGATATATGTATAACATTATAAGTCTTAAGTATTTATGTCAAATAACGTTACGTATAGTTATCGTTTTGAAAACTTAAGTTAGTAGTTTCAAAATATACTTATAACTTGTTGTTATTAATACAAAATGAGATATTAAAACATTTATTAATCATGTTAAATATGTATATATACATTTATATACACAAACGTATAATTATCATATATTGTATAGTTCGTGATATCATCGGTCAAACTAGACGGTCAAACGTTGTGTAAAACTCTTTTCGGAAACATAAGTCTCAACAATTTGGATTGCTTATCATGTTGGTAAGGTTTAATTTATGTAAATATTAATCTTATAAGTATAGAATGATCGAAAAAGTGCGGGTCGTTACAGATAACTTAAAATAACTAAAACTTGTTATGTAATTATATATATACAGTCGTTTAGAAAATATATAATTGTATATTTTAAAAAGTTATGAGCACATTATTTAGAAATACTCTTTCTTAACGATGTTAATAAACGAATATTTATAAATGTAAATTAATATATGTAATATATATAGAATTTCTACACATAACTATGTATGTGAATATTGTAATATAAGTAATCCATAAATATTATATATGGAAATTTGTAATATAGCATTCTAAGTAAATAATTAGGTGTTAATATTAATATTATTAATATTATTAATATTATTATTATTATTATTATTATTATTATTATTATTATTATTATTATTATTATTATTATTATTATTATTATTATTATTATTATTATTATTATTATTATTATTATTATTATTATTATTATTATTATTATTATTATTATTATTATTATTATTAGTATTATTTTTATTATTATTAATATTAATAGTATTATGATGATTATATATTAATTGATATTTAATATAAAAGCAAGCAATCAAGCGTATCAGTTATACATCTATGTCACCTTTTTATTTTCCTGTTTCCTTTTAATTCATCAACATGTGGAAATAGAATAAGATATCTCCGTTTGATTTTTTTTTTTACATTACCAATCCAATTGGTGTATTATTTGTTGGTCCCCTAGTGTTACTGTTATTGTTTCATTGCAATCATTTAAGCATTTGATATATACTTATGCATGCACCATAACAAAACTCAATTATTGTTTTACTTCTTGTTAGAGAACTAACACATACTACATACATATCATCCTTCTTGTTTTGTTTTCAACCAACCTACTACCACAGTAAATCATCGCCAAAACCATCATCCTATCGCCACTGTTGTTTCTGTTTTCTGTTTGATAACCCTATACTTGTTTACGCTATCATGTTCGTTGCTACTAGATACAGTTTTCTTCTGTTCTTGTCTGAAAGCCAAAACCACAAAACCCAAACCACCATCTCCAACAAAAACCAATTGTTATTACTCATTTTCGTTTACTAATTAGACACACCTACTGTTTTCCTGCTATTCGTTCCTATTTAAAACCAAATACCCACTTTCTATTTGGTGTTTCTAACTCGTAATCACCACCTCTCATGCCACAACCGAACCACGACCATAACAGCCGTGAACCACCACGGTATCCAACACTTCCACCATATAACGCCATCAAAACCCATTCGTTTTGTCACCATTACCATCGATTTAATTTTTTTTGCTGTAACTACTATACTTGTTTTCTGCTCCTAAACGTTTATGACATGATGCCCGTTGCTTCTTCTTTTGTTTCAATCGCCACACCCTCTCTCTCATATATCTCCCTTTCTCTCATCGATGATATTAGAAAACCATCACCACTTTCTTCTATTTCTTTTTGATGCAAACCCACCGGACCACCTTAAATCACCACCTATCATTCTCCGGTTTACGTTCGAAAACAGTCACCAACCAACACCAAAGTCTTTGTCGCTACTGCTATTTGAAACCGTCTGTTGAGTGAAATGTCCCGTTCTTATTGATTAAAAACGTTCCATATTAATTGATTTCGTTGCGAGGTTTTGACCTCTATATGAGACGTTTTTCAAAGACTGCATTCATTTTAAAACAAACCATAACCTTTATTTCATCAATAAAGGTTTAAAAAGCTTTACGTAGATTATCAAATAATGATAATCTAAAATATCCTGTTTACACACGACCATTACATAATGGTTTACAATACAAATATGTTACAACAAAATAAGTTTCTTGAATGCAGTTTTTACACAATATCATAGAAGCATGGACTCCAAATCTCGTCCTTATTTAAGTATGCGACAGCGGAAACTCTTAATAATCACCTGAGAATAAACATGCTTAAAACGTCAACAAAAATGTTGGTGAGTTATAGGTTTAACCTATATATTATCAAATCATAATAATAGACCACAAGATTTCATATTTCAATACACATCCCATACATAGAGATAAAAATCATTCATATGGTGAACACCTGGTAACCGACATTAACAAAATGCATATTTAAGAATATCCCCATCATTCCGGGACACCCTTTGGATATGATATAAATTTCGAAGTACTAAAGCATCCGATACTTTGGATGGGGTTTGTTAGGCCCAATAGATCTATCATTAGGATTCACGTCAATTAGGGTGTCTGTTCCCTAATTCTCAGATTACCAGACTTAATAAAAAGGGGCATATTCGATTTCGATAATTCAACCATAGAATGTAGTTTCACGTACTTGTGTCTATTTTGTAAATCATTTATAAAACCTGCATGTATTCTCATCCCAAAAATATTAGATTTTAAAAATGGGACTATAACTCACTTTCACAGATTTTTACTTCGTCGGGAAGTAAGACTTGGCCACTGGTTGATTCACGAACCTATAGCAATATATACATATATATCAAAGTATGTTCAAAATATATTTACAACACTTTTAATATATTTTGATATTTTAAGTTTATTAAGTCAGCTGTCCTCGTTAGTAACCTACAACTAGTTGTCCACAGTTAGATGTACAGAAATAAATCGATAAATATTATCTTGAATCAATCCACGAACCAGTGTATACGTATCTCAGTATTGATCACAACTCAAACTATATATATTTTGGAATCAACCTCAACTTTGTATAGCTAACTCCAACATTCACATATAGAGTGTCTATGGTTGTTCCGAAATATATATAGATGTGTCGACATGATAGGTCGAAACATTGTATACGTGTCTATGGTATCTCAAGATTACATAATATACAATACAAGTTGATTAAGTTATGGTTGGAATAGATTTGTTACCAATTTTCGCGTAGCTAAAATGAGAAAAATTATCCAATCTTGTTTTACCCATAACTTCTTCATTTTAAATCCGTTTTGAGTGAATCAAATTGCTATGGTTTCATATTGAACTCTATTTTATGAATCTAAACAGAAAAAGTATAGGTTTATAGTCGAAAAATAAGTTACAAGTCATTTTTGTAAAGGTAGTCATTTCAGTCGAAAGAACGACGTCTAGATGACCATTTTAGAAAACATACTTCCACTTTGAGTTTAACCATAATTTTTGGATATAGTTTCATGTTCATAATAAAAATCATTTTCTCAGAATAAAAACTTTTAAATCAAAGTTTATCATGGTTTTTAATTAACTAACCCAAAACAGCCCGCGGTGTTACTACGACGGCGTAAATCCGGTTTTACGGTGTTTTTCGTGTTTCCAGGTTTTAAATCATTAAGTTAGCATATCATATAGATATAGAACATGTGTTTAGTTGATTTTAAAAGTCAAGTTAGAAGGATTAACTTTTGTTTGCGAACAAGTTTAGAATTAACTAAACTATGTTCTAGTGATTACAAGTTTAAACCTTCGAATAAGATAGCTTTATATGTATGAATCGAATGATGTTATGAACATCATTACTACCTTAAGTTCCTTGGATAAACCTAATGGAAAAGAGAAAAATGGATCTAGCTTCAACGGATCCTTGGATGGATCGAAGTTCTTGAAGCAGAATCATGACACGAAAACAAGTTCAAGTAAGATCATCACTTGAAATAAGATTGTTATAGTTATAGAAATTGAACCAAAGTTTGAATATGATTATTACCTTGTATTAGAATGATAACCTACTATAATAAACAAAGATTTCTTGAGGTTGGATGATCACCTTACAAGATTGGAAGTGAGCTAGCAAACTTGAAAGTATTCTTGATTTTATGTAACTAGAACTTGTAGAATTTATGAAGAACACTTAGAACTTGAAGATAGAACTTGAGAGAGATCAATTAGATGAAGAAAATTGAAGAATGAAAGTGTTTGTAGGTGTTTTTGGTCGTTGGTGTATGGATTAGATATAAAGGATATGTAATTTTGTTTTCATGTAAATAAGTCATGAATGATTACTCATATTTTTGTAATTTTATGAGATATTTCATGCTAGTTGCCAAATGATGGTTCCCAAATGTGTTAGGTGACTCACATGAGCTGCTAAGAGCTGATCATTGGAGTGTATATACCAATAGTACATACATCTAAAAGCTGTGTATTGTACGAGTACGAATACGGGTGCATACGAGTAGAATTGTTGATGAAACTGAACGAGGATGTAATTGTAAGCATTTTTGTTAAGTAGAAGTATTTTGATAAGTGTATTTAAGTCTTTCAAAAGTGTATAAATACATATTAAAACACTACATGTATATACATTTTAACTGAGTCGTTAAGTCATCGTTAGTCGTTACATGTAAGTGTTGTTTTGAAACCTTTAGGTTAACGATCTTGTTAAATGTTGTTAACCCAATGTTTATAATATCAAATGAGATTTTAAATTATTATATTATCATGATATTATCATGTATTAATATCTCTTAATATGATATATATACATTAAATGTCTTTACAACGATAATCGTTACATATATGTCTCGTTTAAAAATCATTAAGTTAGTAGTCTAGTTTTTACATATGTAGTTCATTGTTAATATACTTAATGATATGTTTACTTATCATAGTATCATGTTAACTATATATATATATCCATATATATGTCATCATATAGTTTTTACAAGTTTTAACGTTCGTGAATCACCGGTCAACTTGGGTGGTCAATTGTCTATATGAAACATATTTCAATTAATCAAGTCTTAACAAGTTTGATTGCTTAACATGTTGGAAACATTTAATCATGTAAATATCAATCTCAATTAATATATATATAAACATGGAAAAGTTCGGGTCACTACAGTACCTACCCGTTAAATAAATTTCGTCCCGAAATTTTAAGCTGTTGAAGGTGTTGACGAATCTTCTGGAAATAGATGCGGGTATTTCTTCTTCATCTGATCTTCACGCTCCCAGGTGAACTCGGGTCCTCTACGAGCATTCCATCGAACCTTAACAATTGGTATCTTGTTTTGCTTAAGTCTTTTAACCTCACGATCCATTATTTCGACGGGTTCTTCGATGAATTGGAGTTTTTCGTTGATTTGGATTTCATCTAACGGAATAGTGAGATATTCTTTAGCAAAAAATTTCTTCAAATTCGAGACGTGGAAAGTGTTATGTACAGCCGCGAGTTATTGAGGTAACTCAAGTCGGTAAGCTACTGGTCCGACACGATCAATAATCTTGAATGGTCCAATATACCTTGGATTTAATTTCCCTCGTTTACCAAATCGAACAACGCCTTTCCAAAGTGCAACTTTAAGCATGACCATCTCTCCAATTTCAAATTCTATATCTTTTCTTTTAATGTCAGCGTAGCTCTTTTGTCGACTTTGGGCGGTTTTCAACCGTTGTTGAATTTGGATGATCTTCTCGGTAGTTTCTTGTATAATCTCCGGACCCGTAATCTGTTTATCCCCCACTTCACTCCAACAAATCGGAGACCTGCACTTTCTACCATAAAGTGCTTCAAACGGTGCCATCTCAATGCTTGAATAGTAGCTGTTGTTGTAGGAAAATTCTGCTAACGTAGATGTCGATCCCAACTGTTTCCGAAATCAATAACACATGCTCGTAGCATGTCTTCAAGCGTTTGTATCGTCCTTTCACTCTGCCCATCAGTTTATGGATGATAGGCAGTGCTCATGTCTAGACGAGTTCCTAATGCTTGCTGTAATGTCTGCCAGAATCTTGAAATAAATCTGCCATCCCTATCAGAGATAATAGAGATTGGTATTCCATGTCTGGAGATGACTTCCTTCAAATACAGTCGTGCTAACTTCTCCATCTTGTCATCTTCTCTTATTGGCAGGAAGTGTGTTGATTTGGTGAGACGATCAACTATTACCCAAATAGTATCAAAACCACTTGCAGTCCTTGGCAATTTAGTGATGAAATCCATGGTAATGTTTTCCCATTTCCATTCCGGGATTTCGGGTTGTTGAAGTAGACCTGATGGTTTCTGATGCTCAGCTTTAACCTTAGAACACGTCAAACATTCTCCTACGTATTTAGCAACATCGGCTTTCATACCCGGCCACCAAAAATGTTTCTTGAGATCCTTGTACATCTTCCCCGTTCCAGGATGTATTGAGTATCTGGTTTTATGAGCTTCTCTAAGTACCATTTCTCTCATATCTCCAAATTTTGGTACCCAAATCCTTTCAGCCCTATACCGGGTTCCGTCTTCCCGAATATTAAGATGCTTCTCCGATCCTTTGGGTATTTCATCCTTTAAATTTCCCTCTTTTTAAACTCCTTGTTGCGCCTCCTTTATTTGAGTAGTAAGGTTATTATGAATCATTATATTCATAGATTTTACTCGAATGGGTTCTCTGTCCTTCCTGCTCAAGGCATCGGCTACGACATTTGCCTTCCCCGGGTGGTAACGAATCTCAAAGTTGTAATCATTCAACAATTCAATCCACCTACGCTGCCTCATATTCAGTTGTTTCTGATTAAATATGTGTTGAAGACTTTTGTGGTCGGTATATATAATACTTTTGACCCCATATAAGTAGTGCCTCCAAGTCTTTAATGCAAAAACAACCGCGCCTAATTCTAAATCATGCGTCGTATAATTTTGTTCGTAAATCTTCAATTGTCTAGACGCATAAGCAATCACCTTCGTTCGTTGCATTAATACACAACCGAGACCTTGCTTTGATGCGTCACAATAAATCACAAAATCATCATTCCCTTCAGGCAATGACAATATAGGTGCCGTAGTTAGCTTTTTCTTCAATAACTGAAACGCTTTCTCTTGTTCATCATTCCATTCAAATTTCTTCCCTTTATGCGTTAATGCAGTCAAGGGTTTTGCTATTCTGGAAAAGTCTTGGATGAACCTGAAGGTTCTTCGTATGCCCGAGAGACATATTAAATTAATGTGGCTAATGTGTTATGATCCAAGTCGGGTCATACCCAATAACAAGCTTACCGACACCTTATTCGTATTTGATCTTAGCGACTGGATCGTTGATTAAATATGCGACACTTGGATTTTAAGAAAATTGGTTTTCTAAAATCATATTACTTGATGTGTATATAAATTATGGAATAATTTATATGATATGGATTTAATTATTTATAGGTAAATAATTAATTAATTATGTTACATTTTATAAAATAGGTTTTATAAATGATGTAAACATAATAAATAAAATGTAAGTTTATAAAATGTATTTTATAAAATTCAATTTTATAAAAACAAAGTTTATAAAAAACCATTTTATTTAAATGTAAGTAGTGGCATGGGGACTCTTGTACACATGCTTAGATGCTTTTCTTGGTCCATTACAATTCCCATTCTCTATAAGCATGGTCTAGAGACTTGTAGTAAAGATACACATGCATTAACACATCAAGTGAGCTTGTAAAAAACAGCAAAAATTTAGCTGCTGCAGCTGCCCAAAATCGTGGGGTTTGGGACTCAAAAGCAAGTCCAAAATTTGTTCTTGTAAGCTTAATTCAAGTGTCATTCAATTCCTAACAAAAGACTAGGGTGTTGGTGATAAGTTTGGGGTATTACCTCTTGAGGTTTCATAGTTTTGGAGCTCCATTCATCATCACCTTTCAAACTTGCTGCTGTCCAGAAAATTGGGTGTAAGAGTTAAGGGTTTTGAGCTTGTTCAAAGGTGATTAAGGGTCTTAATTCCTAACAAGTTTAAGGGTGGTGTTGGTACACAATAGCTTGAGGTTCTATCATCTTCTTGTTCTTCAATATCACCCTCAATAAACTTGAGGAGGTAATACTTTCTTACTTCCTAGTTATTATTTGTAAGCATATTATTCTTGACTTGATCTATTTTGGGATTCATGTTTAAATGGTTAAACTTTGTAAAGATTGTTTTAATATGCTTCCCCTTTCTATGTTTGTAAAAATGATTTTAGACATATACATATATGGATATGGAAACTTGGTAATCTTTTGAATCCCAACAATGGTATCAAGAGCCAAAGTCATAGAAATATGCTTCTTGTATTTGGCTTATAAACCCATTTTCTTTACAATCTAGTAACATGCATGAAACTAGAAAGTAAAATTTTGGGTTTTGGGTGGGGGTCCTTTTTTGGCCGAATTTTTGGGGTTCAAAATGGGTTTTGGAGCTTCAAGTTTGGCCAAGATTTGTTGTTGTTTTGGTTCACAATCATGCCTTGACCTTGTGGTTGGATTTGTGTGTGATTTGGTTGTATTTTGATGATTGTAAATTCATTCATTTGGTTTGTAATAATCTTGTAATTTTGGTGATGTAATTTATTTTATTTGGTATGTAAAATAGATTATGTTGTAATTACCTTTTCTAGAAAAATGTATTAGGTTATATATTTTGTAAAAAGAAAAGTGAAGATTCAAGAAGATTACAAGATGGAGCATAAGGATGCAAGAGTTAGTGGGAGATTTGTTAATCTCCTACTTTATGGTCTTAACCCTTTTGGTAACACTTGTTTTGGCTAAACAAGTGTTTACCACTTTGGCATGATTGTGGACTTTTATTTTGCATGCTTGTATGGTTTTGTGTATGTGTTTGGTTGTTACAAGATCTCATGAAACAACTTGCAAAAATGACATTATAATTGGTTATAATTAAAACAACAAAAGACACTAATAAATGGTTATTAGGTACTAGATGCAAAATGTATATAAAATGGTTTATATCAAGTAAAATTTGGTTATTTTACTAATAATATGAAATGGGTTTTTCATTATATACCATACATCAAATGCATGTTGGTGTATGGCAAAATGTTGGCTTAAACTAGAATTTAAGAAAGACTTAAAATCCCTTTAAAACTAAAACAAGGAAAACAAGTTAAACACCATCCTATTGTGGGACACTTGAACATAGTAGTGAACTCATAATGGGATAAAGGTCACCTAACCGTTATGAGCAAACTAATATGGTTAAGGTAAAATTCACATGCTTGTGGGATAAAGGTCACCTAACCACTTGCATGTTAGTTTTACATGTTTACACAAGTAGGACGACTTGATTTGGGAATCATGAACTTAGGGTCACCGAAGCATGAGGAACAAATAGGCGTTGATGGGATAAATATGCCATGCAAAAGGATTGCATGATCCCATAATTTAGAAGTTGCAAAAGGATTGCAATTGTCATATAAATGACTACCTAGCTAAATCAAATAACGGGATAAAGGTCACCTAACCGAAATTTGATTTACCTTTGGATTCTAATATTTAATAAGACAATTATAATATAAAAGGGTATTGTTTATTAAATTTGAAATCAAAACTTAAATGAACTTTGTTAATTTTATAGATGGCCGCTAATAACAACAACAACATGCAAAACGCACCACTTAACCTAAACAACCTATCGTTAAGGTCTCTCCTCGAGAAAGACAAACTCAACCATACGAACTTTATGGATTGGTTCCGTAATCTTAGGATTGTCCTCAAACTCGAGGATAAAGCGTATGTGTTGGAGGACCCCATTCCCGATCAACCCGACATGGATGATACGGAGGGCATGGCTTACTATGACAAATATTGTGCCGATTAGGTGCAAGTTGGTTGCCTAATGCATGGGACTATGATACCCGAACTCCAAAAGGATTTCTAACATCATAGTGCATATGACATCATAACGCAATTGAAGGAGATGTTCCTTCAACAAGCACGTGTCGAGCGCTTCGAAACGGTTCGAGCGCTACATGCATGTCGTATGGATGACACCCAATCCGTCTCCTCCTATGTCCTCAAAATGAAAAGCCTCATTGATCGCGCAAACCGTCTTAACCTCAACATTTCCAATGAGCTAGCCACCGATCTTATCCTAAACTCCTTGTCAAAGAGGTTTGACCAATTTGTAATTAATTACAATATGAATGGGATGGATAAGACCACCGGTGAGCTTCATGGCATGTTAAGGACGGCCGAAACAAGCATGGGTAAAAGGGCTTCACCCGTGCTAATGATCAATGATGGCGGGTCAAAAGGAAACAACACCTCTAAGCCTAAGGTGGCTAAGAGAAAAGAACCCGCCTATCAAGGCAAGGGAAAGGTGAAGATGGTTACCCCAACCAAGAACAAGAACAAAAAGCAAAAGGTTGCGGAAAAGGCAAACCCCAAGGAAGACCCATGTTTCGGTTGCGGTGAGATGGGTCATTGGAAATGAAACTGTCCGGTCTACCTTAAGGAGTTGAAGGAAAAGAGGGATGCGGGGCAATCCTCAGGTAATATATATATGGTATATATAGAGCTTAGTATTGTAGCGACCCCGACAAATCGTCAAGTGACGGCGTCGTCTACGTAGGTCCCATTGCATGGTCATAAGTCTTTAAGACAAAGTTTGACCAAAATATGTCGCCTTCATTTCAAAATAAAGATTGTTCCCAAAGTTTACAAGAATTGTTCAACCAAAAGTTAAGTTACAAGGTTATAAGTACATTTGAAATCTAGGCGACACGGTTTAAAGTAAAGTCAAAGACGCTCCAAGTAATGCATGTATACTCGACATCCAATGCAAGTATCAAATAGTGAGCGGAAGCATGTTTCACATATCGTGTAAGACCTGAGAAAAACATAGAAATCTGTCAACGAAAACGTTGGTGAAATCATAGGTTTAAGTAAGTAAGTGAGTAAAAGTAAGTAAGTCGAACCACAAGGTTTGCAAAGTTGAAATAATAGTAACACATTCTAAAATTTAATATTCACGAGCACCCAATTATCAAAGCTTAACATTCCATCCATTGTATACCCCATCCATAGTGCTAGAACAAACACTGATTCTCGAAAATATATTTCATCCGTAGACGGTAGCGAACCGTCAAAGATGAGGGTTGTCAACCCATATGGCCATATAACATAAGTTCTCGCTTACACCCGTCAAGTGTAACTAATGATAATCGAATTGAGGCTTTTTGTTCTAAACTCGTATGTAGAATGTTTGTTTTCCCGTTCTTGTGTTCACTTAGTTCAAAAGAATCGTTTATGTTTTCTCATCCCAAATATAAGTTCAAAAAGAGTAAAAGTGGGACTATGATCTCACCTTTGATTGCAAGAGTGAAATAGTACTTCAACAAGTAAACGTGCAAAGAACAATGCTAGTCTTGACCTAAACATATAGGTTGTATCAATAACGGTAAACACAAACGGTCAAAGATGTTCAATTAGTCCTATGGCTCGTTACGACTCGATTAATATAGCATGTGAATCAATTTGTCAAGTTTCATGCACGATACAAGTAGTTAAGTATGTTAGAACGATTGTATAATCGTTTGGTTAAGTTTGACTAAAAGTCAAACTTGGTCAAAGTCAAAGTCAACGGGGTCGGGTCGGGTGTCCGACAATTTTCTCATGATGAGAAGTCATATACGAGCATAATAGTCAAGTTTCATGTTAATCGGAGTTACGGTTAAGCGGGAAACATTTTGGGAGCGTTTAAAGACAAGAAAGTTGGCCTGGGCCATTTGCGCGGTGCGCAATGGGTTGCGCGGCGCGCACCCATGTGCAATACCAGGTCAGAACTCGACCAAGGGAACCATTTATTTGGTTTTTCTGATTTGCGCGGCGCGCAGGTGCACGCGCGGCGCGCATAACCTGGGGAATTGCTGATTGCAGAAAAATAACTTAAGTAACGAACCAAAACTCATTTTAACATATTTCATGCACCGAAAACACTTAAAACGCATAACCTATATCATTAGAAAGGTAATTTGACAAGGAAAACAACTAAGCACATTTCATCAAGCAATTCATCAATTTCAATAACCGATTTTCCGTCAAGTGATCATTAAGAATCCATTTTCAAAGTTTCAAGCTCATTAAATGCATTTTAAGTTTCGGGAATCCAATTCACACATGTGATATGCCGTTTTGAAGGTAATCAAACACACATTGCAACTAAACACTTATCAACAACAATTCATAGCATTTGATGCACCAAAAGTTCATATAAAGCTTATCAAACCCTAATCCAAAATCACCAAAATCACTAATCAAGTTTATGAAGTTTTACAAATCAACCTACACATCAAATTGAAGCTAGTGACACTAGGAACACATCTAATACTTGCACTTTAACATATTAACAACATTTAAGCATCCAAATCATAAATCAAACACACCAAACTTTCAAGTTCATGCTAGTTATCAAAAATAACGAAATCGAACATATAAATCATATATTCATGTTAGACTTGAGCCATAGACACTAATTAACAACTTTATAAGTTAAAAACATCAAGAACACAAAAATCTAGTGATTTTAGAAAGTTACCCAAACGAGATGAGGTTGGTATGAAATCGAAGAGGAAGATGCAAGGATTCCAAATATGTAATTTGTTTGGATTGAAGCTTGATCGATTTAAAATGGATGATGATTTCTTGTTTGAAGATTTGAGAGAATTCTTGAAAGTGTTAAAAGAAAATGAAAATGAAAATGGAAGGGAATGGGGAGGTGGGTGTTGACTAGTCAAAAGCTAGTCACATCTTTGCTCCCTTGGCGAAACTAGTCCCTCGAGTTTGTTGTCGGGTGCGGGAATTAACCAAACGAAATATTTTAAAACGTTAGAGTAAACGAGTGATGTTATAATTAAATAACGAGAATATTATGAACGTTAGTTAACGAAAGATGCCAAATTAAATGACGAAAGATATTATTTAAAAAAAAAAAAGACGGTGTTAAAATAAATTTAACGGAAAAACGCGGGATGTTACATTATCCACACCTCAAAAGAAATTTCGTCCCGAAATTTAGTTGGAAGTAGTAGTCGATATCTCTTACTCGAGACTTTACGTTGTTCATGACATGAATAAGTGTAGGTACGTCCTTGAGTGTTCTCATGAATGTGGATAGTCAGGGTTTTACGTTGTATTAAGGTTTGGTTTTACGATCCCCGGTTTCAACTGGTTTTCCTATGAAGAGAAGTTTGTCATCGATAGTTGGTGTATCTAGCAGGATTGCACGTTCCTGTTCCGCAGGACACGTTTCTAAGTTTGTTACACGAAATGTAGGGTAAACGGAAACTTAATTTAGTCGGAAGTTCTAAACGGTAGGAAGCGGTTCCAATACGCCCCAAGGTTTCAAAAGGTTCGATATTGCGGATATAGCCTTTCTCGATTTCCCAAAATGGATTACACCTTTCCAAGGTGCGGTTTCTCAATATTACGCGGTTACACACTGGGATTTGTGAGGTTTTCATCTAAGTTTGGTATAACTCTTTTGGCGACTACGGATCGTCTCGAGCCCTCCTCGGATTTGAATGATCTCGATTGTTGTTTCTTGATGGAGTTCAGATTTCGGTGGTTGATGCTTTGGTTAAATGAACAGGGGTATGACATTAGCGGTCATATAGGGTTTCGGAAAGTGCGCGTGAACACACGAGTGGTAACTACTGTTGTAAGAGTGATCTACTAAAGGTGAAAATACGAGTTTGTGACATGTCTTTCCAAGACGTAAATCGTTCGTTTGCTCGGTTCGTCAGTTTGTGGGTGGTACGCGGTACTCATGTCTAAGCGGGTTCCCAAGGTTTCTTGTAACACTAGAAGTGAAACGAGTATTTCGATACAGGATAAATGACAAAGATACACCGTGTTGGTGTAGAATCTCTTAAGATATGTTTGAACAAGTCAGTTAGGGTTCGAAAAATGTTCGTTAGGACTATTCACCCTCGTGGCGAATACTAATGTAATATAAGGAGTTTCTCTATCCATGGAGAAATGTTACAAGGAGTTTCCTTAAACGGAAATGCGAGCGATAAAGATAGGAGTGAAATGAGGACCTAGAATAGGATGAGCTTACATCTCGAGGTTGCCATAACGTGCCTCTAGTTGTCAAAAGTTGAAGTCTGAAAGAGAAACGAGGTAGTACACGTAGTTGTATAGTTCGGGGTTAAACAATAGTTGACCGATTATCAGGAACACAAGGGCGTTAAGTCAAAGAAGAGTGAAGTATCGTTGGATTGTGTGTTATCTTAAATTCCAGTAATATCAGACAGTAACGGTGAAATAACAGAGGTATGTGTGTGGTACGTGATGACGAGAAAGTTGATCGGATCTACAGTTTAGTATTCGAATTCTTCGTGCAAAATAACGAATTTTAGTTACGTTAATTTTTGAGTCGAGAGAGTATGCCTTTCGGCGTTCCTGTAGAAATATTTCCATGTTTGAGTTCCATCTGTTGCTATACGATTTTAACTAGAAATGTTGGTGTGAAGAATCACGCACAAGGTTCGAACACGGAGAGGTTTAAAGTTTTCCCTTTAACGAGTTTAAAAGTCGGGTAACACGAGAAAAGTCAGAAATGAATCTTTGGTAATAACAGACGAGATCTAAGATTTTTTTTTTTTTTTTTTTTTTTTTTTTAACGAATACAAGTCCGAGTTGGTAGAGTTTCCTGATTACATGTGGCTTGATTTCGAGATTGATTGTAATGCCTTGACCATTAACATCATGGTCTAGAAAATTGGACTTCGTTCAACAGAAATTCTCACTCGGAGAATTTGGTATAGAGTTGCTCTTTTCTCAAAAGTTCGAGCGTAAGATGGTGATGTTGTTCGTTTTCCTTCTTTACTTAAATAAGTTAAGATGTCATCCATAAATACGATAACAGATTTGTCTAGATAAGTTGCATACGTGGTTTAGGAGGTTCATGAATACGGACGGAGTCCTAAATAAATCAAACGGTACTAAGAGAGATTTACAACTAACGTTGCGAGTTCGGAAGATGGCTTAGGAGACATCGTCTCCCTTAACCCCCAATTGGTGATAACCGGAACGGAGGTCGTTTTGGAATACACACGGGATTCATGCAAGAAATCATGAGGTCATGGATGCGAGGGAGAGGGTATCGGTTTCCAACCGAAAATTACTCAGTTCACAATAATCTATACAAGATGATGGGGAAACATTTATTTTTTTTTTTTTTAACGAATAGGTTCCGAGCTCCCTAGTTCTATAGGTGTCAAGTCAAAAGTCTTAACGTATATCCTCCAATAAAATTTATAGGCACACAATATTTTCCGTTGGTCACTTAAATTGCCTAAGTAGTGTCTAGGGGAAAAAGGTGGAATATAAAGAGCACGAGTCAAATCCTTGGTTATAAAACGTCTAACGGTACTCGAATCGAATAAGTATGAAATATACGGTTTGTTGTGAAGAAACGTACCTGTGACTAGTCCATCATCGTCTCGGGCATCCTAGGTGTCGATGTTGTAAGTTCAACGGCGCGCGTTGGTTTTTGCTTTATTCTTTGGGCATTCATTCCTAAAATGACCCGATTGGCCACATTTGTAGCAAATACTCGGCTTTGGTGCGTCGGGCCCCTTTTGAGTGACAGGGGCGGTACTTCCACAATACTTGGCAATATGACCACTACCTTGGCACCGATGGCAAATTAGCTTGCCACATTCACCAAAATGATGCTTGTGGCATTTGTTGCAAAAAGGTCGTGTCCCGGCATAACTTTTCTTGCCGACGGGGGTGAGAGGTTCCTTGGCAAAGTTGTTGTTGTAGTTACTCGATTGGGGGGCTTCCCATGTTCTTTTGTTGTTACTCGGGTGGTTCTCGACCATTGGTGCCGGTGCTTCCATTTCATTCGCCGTTTCTAAAGTTTGGCGGGCCTTGGTTAAAGCCTCTTGTAGGTTAGTGGGTTGGGATACCATTACCCGTGTTGAATGCTCTTAGGGAGGCCATCCATGTAAAGTTCGACTCTTAGGGATTCGGAAGTCATGAGATTTGGACACATTGAGACTAGTTTGGTGAACCGTTGATTATAAGTTCCGAGGTCATTCCCGACCGTTTTTAAATTCCTTAGACCCTGTTCGAGCCTCCGAGTCTCGTCGCGCGGGAAGTATTCGGTGATCATTCTTTCTCTTAATTCGGTCCAAGAGAGTGTGTGGGCTTCATCGCTTCCCACTAATTGTACATACGTGTTCCACCATGAGAGAGCAATACCGGTGAAAGTGAGGGTGGAAAACTTGACCTTATCTTGGTCTCGACAACCGCTTGTGTTAAAAACGGTCTCCATTTGTTCAACCCATCGGGTGAGAGTAACCGGTCCCCCGGTTCCATCAAAAGTGGGAGGATTGTACTTCATGAAGTTCTTGTAGGAGCAACCTTCGATTGAATTACCGGCTCCATGATTGTTGTTGTTAGAAAAGTGATCGGCCACGACCGTACCCACGGCGGTGGTTATCATTCGTTGAAGAGCTTGTTCTAGAGTTTCGAGAGGAGTATTGTGTTGACCTTGGTGAGCCATTGTTCCTTCATGACACAAGAATATCGTTGGTTAGTATTTTCAACAATACTAACCGGAGTATGGAATAAGGATAAAGAGAAAATTTTCCTTGACTCGCCTTAAATTCTCTATGTCATAGTGTCGGAACGTCCATGTGAATCACCGTAATATAATCCCGGAAATTATATTACCCTGATTCTCATGTGCATTTAACATTACTTCATAAAGTCAAGGTGGCGCATCAACAAAATTTATCAACGTAAGATCAAGATCGAATACGAGTTAGATATGATAGAAGAGTTCGAGTATAAATGCACAAATAGTCAAGTAATTCCTACTTTAGTCTATATGCCGGTTGTAGTCTAGATTCACCTATGTACCCTATGACCCGGGGTGGACACAAATGAACTCTAAATCCCTACAACCAATGCTCTGATACCACTTGTAGCGACCCCGACAAATCGTCAAGTGACGGCGTCGTCTACGTAGGTCCCATTGCATGGTCATAAGTCTTTAAGACAAAGTTTGACCAAAATATGTCGCCTTCATTTCAAAATAAAGATTGTTCCCAAAGTTTACAAGAATTGTTCAACCAAAAGTTAAGTTACAAGGTTATAAGTACATTTGAAATCTAGGCGACACGGTTTAAAGTAAAGTCAAAGATGCTCCAAGTAATGCATGTATACTCGACATCCAATGCAAGTATCAAATAGTGAGCGGAAGCATGTTTCACATATCGTGTAAGACCTGAGAAAAACATAGAAATCTGTCAACGAAAACGTTGGTGAAATCATAGGTTTAAGTAAGTAAGTGAGTAAAAGTAAGTAAGTCGAACCACAAAGTTTGCAAAGTTGAAATAATAGTAACACATTCTAAAAGTTAATATTCACGAGCACCCAATTATCAAAGCTTAACATTCCATCCATTGTATACCCCATCCATAGTGCTAGAACAAACACTGATTCTCGAAAATATATTTCATCCGTAGACGGTAGCGAACCGTCAAAGATGAGGGTTGTCAACCCATATGGCCATATAACATAAGTTCTCGCTTACACCCGTCAAGTGTAACTAATGATAATCGAATTGAGGCTTTTTGTTCTAAACTCGTATGTAGAATGTTTGTTTTCCCGTTCTTGTGTTCACTTAGTTCAAAAGAATCGTTTATGTTTTCTCATCCCAAATATAAGTTCAAAAAGAGTAAAAGTGGGACTATGATCTCACCTTTGATTGCAAGAGTGAAATAGTACTTCAACAAGTAAACGTGCAAAGAACAATGCTAGTCTTGACCTAAACATATAGGTTGTATCAATAACGGTAAACACAAACGGTCAAAGATGTTCAATTAGTCCTATGGCTCGTTACGACTCGATTAATATAGCATGTGAATCAATTTGTCAAGTTTCATGCACGATACAAGTAGTTAAGTATGTTAGAACGATTGTATAATCGTTTGGTTAAGTTTGACTAAAAGTCAAACTTGGTCAAAGTCAAAGTCAACGGGGTCGGGTCGGGTGTCCGACAATTTTCTCATGATGAGAAGTCATATACGAGCATAATAGTCAAGTTTCATGTTAATCGGAGTTACGGTTAAGCGGGAAACATTTTGGGAGCGTTTAAAGACAAGAAAGTTGGCCTGGGCCATTTGCGCAGTGCGCAATGGGTTGCGCGGCGCGCACCCATGTGCAATACCAGGTCAGAACTCGACCAAGGGAACCATTTATTTGGTTTTTCTGATTTGCGCGGCGCGCAGGTGCACGCGCGGCGCGCATAACCTGGGGAATTGCTGATTGCAGAAAAATAACTTAAGTAACGAACCAAAACTCATTTTAACATATTTCATGCACCGAAAACACTTAAAACGCATAACCTATATCATTAGAAAGGTAATTTGACAAGGAAAACAACTAAGCACATTTCATCAAGCAATTCATCAATTTCAATAACCGATTTTCCGTCAAGTGATCATTAAGAATCCATTTTCAAAGTTTCAAGCTCATCAAATGCATTTTAAGTTTCGGGAATCCAATTCACACATGTGATATGCCGTTTTGAAGGTAATCAAACACACATTGCAACTAAACACTTATCAACAACAATTCATAGCATTTGATGCACCAAAAGTTCATATAAAGCTTATCAAACCCTAATCCAAAATCACCAAAATCACTAATCAAGTTTATGAAGTTTTACAAATCAACCTACACATCAAATTGAAGCTAGTGACACTAGGAACACATCTAATACTTGCACTTTAACATATTAACAACATTTAAGCATCCAAATCATAAATCAAACACACCAAACTTTCAAGTTCATGCTAGTTATCAAAAATAACGAAATCGAACATATAAATCATATATTCATGTTAGACTTGAGCCATAGACACTAATTAACAACTTTATAAGTTAAAAACATCAAGAACACAAAAATCTAGTGATTTTAGAAAGTTACCCAAACGAGATGAGGTTGGTATGAAATCGAAGAGGAAGATGCAAGGATTCCAAATATGTAATTTGTTTGGATTGAAGCTTGATCGATTTAAAATGGATGATGATTTCTTGTTTGAAGATTTGAGAGAATTCTTGAAAGTGTTAAAAGAAAATGAAAATGAAAATGGAAGGGAATGGGGAGGTGGGTGTTGACTAGTCAAAAGCTAGTCACATCTTTGCTCCCTTGGCGAAACTAGTCCCTCGAGTTTGTTGTCGGGTGCGGGAATTAACCAAACGAAATATTTTAAAACGTTAGAGTAAACGAGTGATGTTATAATTAAATAACGAGAATATTATGAACGTTAGTTAACGAAAGATGCCAAATTAAATGACGAAAGATATTATTTAAAAAAAAAAGGACGGTGTTAAAATAAATTTAACGGAAAAACGCGGGATGTTACAAGTATTACTTCTTCTAATACATGGGTATTAGACACTGGATGTGGAACTCACATTTGCAATTCTTTGCAGGGGTTCAAAAGAAGTAACAAGCAAACGGGAACATCAAGTCTCTTCATGGGGAATGGAGCTAAAGTGCAAGTGAAAGCTCAAGGAGACTTTGTGTTAAAACTTCCAAGTAGCATGGAACTTATTTTGAATGATGTTTTGTATGCACCCGACTTGTGTCGAAACATTATTTCTGTTTCCCGTTTGAAACAATATGGTTTTAATGTTAATTTTATTAATGATGATATCCATGTTTGTTTAGATAATGTATTCTATTTCAAGGCTTCGCCTTCAAATGGAATTTATGAATTGGTTCATGATGACACATCATCTAGTAGCTCAATGTACCATACAAGCACCAAGAAACTCAAAAGGGATTTGAGTGATTCCTACTTATGGCATTGTCGCCTTGGTCACATAAACAAGAACCGAATGCATACACTTCAAAAGAATGGACTTTTAAAATCAAATGAGATGGACTCGTTTGATGTATGTGAATCTTGTTTACAAGGCAAAATGACTAAAGCACCTTTCAAAGGGACCTATGAAAGGGCTAAAGACTTATTGGGATTAATACATTTGGATGTGTGTGGTCCCTTTAAGCCCATGACTAGGAATGGTGAAAGATACTTTGTTACATTCATTGATGACTTCAGTCGTTTTGGATATGTCTACTTGTTAAGGCATAAGGATGAAACTTTTGAAGCATTCAAAGAATATCAAAACGAAGTACAAAATCAACTCAACAAGACAATCAAGGTACTGCGTACCGATAGAGGAGGTGAATACCTAAGCGATGCCTTCCAAGATCATCTTAGAAGTTGTGGGATTATCTCACAACTCACTCCTCCTGGAACACCCCAACTGAATGGAGTTTCCGAAAGGAGGAACCGAACCCTAATGGATATGGTTCGATCTATGATGGCTAGAAGCTCGTTACCTCTATCATTTTGGGGTTATTGTCTATGCTTCGCGGCTCGTATTTTAAATATGGCCCCAACCAAGAAAGTGGAACGAACACCTCATGAGATGTGGTTTGGAAAACCTCCATCTCTATCATACTTAAAGGTATGGGGATGTGAAGCTTACCCTAAGCGTTACGTCCCTAATAAGTTGAATGCTCGATCCACGAAGTGTATCTTCATAGGATATCCCAAGAATGATATGGGATATTATTTCTATGATCCATCCGAGCAGAATGTATTTGTTGCTCAGAAGGCGGAATTCCTTGAAACTAAGTTCCTAATGGAAGGAAATAGTGAAAGGAAGATAGATCTTGAGGAGGTTCAAGATCAAGTAGATGATACACAATTGGTTGACACTAGTACTCAACATGAAAATGTTGAGAATGATCAAAATACACAAGACGTTCGCAGATCTGGTAGGATTAGTAATCCTCCTGAGAGATATGGGTTTCTCATGGATGGTTGCTATGTGGTTGATTTGGATGAACCAATAAACTACCAAGATGCTTTATCAAGGATTGATAAAGATAAATGGCAGGAAGCCATGAACGCTGAGATGCAATCCATGTATGACAACCAAGTTTGGGAACTTGTTACACAACCTGCTGGCTCAAGGCTAGTTGATTGTAAATGGCTTTTCAAAATGAAAACCGACATACATGGAAACTTGGATACATATAAAGCTAGACTTGTAGCAAAAGGTTTCACTCAAACTCAAGGGGTTGACTATGATGAAACTTTTTCGCCTGTGGCAATGCTAAAGTCTATTAGGATATTACTTGCCATTGCTGCTCATTATGATTATGAAATATGGCAAATGGATGTCAAGACCGCTTTCCTAAATGGACATCTTGAGGAAGATGTCTATATGGTTCAGCCTGAGGGTTTTGTTAATCCGAAATATCCTAAAAAGGTATGCAAGTTAAAGAAGTCAATCTACGGATTGAAACAAGCATCTAGAATGTGGAATCATCGTTTTAATGAGGAGGCCAAGAAATTTGGCTTCATTAAAAATGGTGATGAACTTTGTGTATACAAGAAAGCTAGTGGGAGCACTATCATGTTCCTTGTACTATATGTGGATGATATATTGTTATTTGGAAATGATATTCCGGCAATGCAAGGTGTTAAAACTTGGTTAAGCAAATGCTTCTCCATTAAGGATCTTGGAGAAGCACAATACGTTTTGGGGATTGGGATCTACAGGGATAGATCCAAGAAACTGATAGGTTTAAATCAAAGTGCATACATTGAAAAGATCTTGAAAAGGTTCAAGATGGAGAACTCTAAGAAAGGTTTGGTACCTATTCAAAAGGGAACACTTCTCAGTTCATCTCAGTGCCCCACCACGAAAGATGAACAGGAGAGAATGAAGAAAGTCCCATATGCTTCTGCCATTGGGTCAATCATGTATGCAATGATATGCACTAGACCGGATGTGTCATGCGCTCTTAGCCTGACAAGTAGATACCAGAATAACCCAGGAAACGGTCATTGGATTGCTGTTAAAAGTATATTGAAATACCTTAGGAGGACTAAGGATATGTTTCTGATATATGGGTCTGGTGAGGAGGAACTCGCAGTAAAAGGTTACGTGGATGCGAGTTTCTAAACTGATCGTGATGATTCTCGATCACAATCCGGTTATGTCTTCACATTAAATGGAGGTGCGGTCTCTTGGAAGAGTTCAAAACAGGATGTTGTTGCTCTATCCACTACAGAGTCGGAGTACATCGCCGCATCATTAGCAGCTCAGGAAGCTGCATGGATGAAGAAATTCATCGACGACTTAGGAGTAGTCCCTTCCATTCAGGACCCTCTTGAGATTTTTTGTGACAACGAGGGTACGATTGCTCAAATCAAGGAACCTCGTGCTCACCAAAAGACCCGTCACATTGAGCGAAGATTCAACTACATAAGGGATGAAGTTGAAAAGGGAAAGATATGTATTCGCAAAGTTCACACAGATCTCAATATAGCGGATCCTCTCACGAAGCTCTTACATGGAGCAAAACATACTGGACATGTTTGTGCATTAGGGCTTCGATATTCTAGTGATTGGTCATGATCTGTTTAAGTATTGTAATGGAACGAAATTGTTCAAACTCATTAATATAATTATGGTATTAATTTATTTTGAGTCATGTTCCTATTTTGCATATTTTATCCATGAATAAGTAATTATTCTAAAATTCTGTAGTCGATCACATTCGTGGGAACAAGTGTGAGGTTTAGACTATTATGAACTTGGATTGTAATGAGGCAAGGTTGCAACCAAGGTTCATAGATATTTGTGGGACACAGATATTGGAAGACCCGCTCTCAAGACTTACTAAATAGAGCCTTTGTGGTTGATCACTTGTAATCTTGAGTAAAGGCGAATATCATTGTATCCTCTGACCTGAGATACATATTGGGTTCGGATATTTACCAAGTATTGTGCCTTGATTCTTTCCTTCGCTATTCTGAAATATGGTAGCTCACAAGGAAGAGCTCAAGTATAATGCAAGGTACATATTTAGGACGTATGTAGTCAAGATGGAATTTGTCCCTCTTATTCGTTGAGAGTCGGATGTCTAAGGCCTGATAAAGTTAAATCTAAAAGAGAGTGATCACTCTGTATCTCTTGGATTTAACATGACATCTAGGACGAAAGGAAATAATGAAAGATTCACCTATTCATATTCGAGGTGGGAACTCGAAAGGGATGATGTTATTGAATGACACAAAGTCATAGCATATTGGGGGTGATGGACGATCGTTAGGTGGTATCCATCACTTGCATTAATTTCTTATGTTTCTCGTGCAAGTGGGAGATTGAAGGTTCTTCGTATGCCCGAGAGACATATTAAATTAATGTGGCTAATGTGTTATGATCCAAGTCGGGTCATACCCAATAACAAGCTTACCGACACCTTATTCGTATTTGATCTTAGCGACTGGATCGTTGATTAAATACGCGACACTTGGATTTTAAGAAAATTGGTTTTCTAAAATCATATTACTTGATGTGTATATAAATTATGGAATAATTTATATGATATGGATTTAATTATTTATAGGTAAATAATTAATTAATTATGTTACATTTTATAAAATAGGTTTTATAAATGATGTAAACATAATAAATAAAATGTAAGTTTATAAAATGTATTTTATAAAATTCAATTTTATAAAAACAAAGTTTATAAAAAACCATTTTATTTAAATGTAAGTAGTGGCATGGGGACTCTTGTACACATGCTTAGATGCTTTTCTTGGTCCATTACAATTCCCATTCTCTATAAGCATGGTCTAGAGACTTGTAGTAAAGATACACATGCATTAACACATCAAGTGAGCTTGTAAAAAACAGCAAAAATTTAGCTGCTGCAGCTGCCCAAAACCGTGGGGTTTGGGACTCAAAAGCAAGTCCAAAATTTGTTCTTGCAAGCTTAATTCAAGTGTCATTCAATTCCTAACAAAAGACTAGGGTGTTGGTGATAAGTTTGGGGTATTACCTCTTGAGGTTTCATAGTTTTGGAGCTCCATTCATCATCACCTTTCAAACTTGCTGCTGTCCAAAAAATTGGGTGTAAGAGTTAAGGGTTTTGAGCTTGTTCAAAGGTGATTAAGGGTCTTAATTCCTAACAAGTTTAAGGGTGGTGTTGGTACACAATAGCTTGAGGTTCTATCATCTTCTTGTTCTTCAATATCACCCTCAATAAACTTGAGGAGGTAATACTTTCTTAATTCCTAGTTATTATTTGTAAGCATATTATTCTTGACTTGATCTATTTTGGGATTCATGTTTAAATGGTTAAACTTTGTAAAGATTGTTTTAATATGCTTCCGCTTTCTATGTTTGTAAAAATGATTTTAGACATATACATATATGGATATGGAAACTTGGTAATCTTTTGAATCCCAACAATGGTATCAAGAGCCAAAGTCATAGAAATATGCTTCTTGTATTTGGCTTGTAAACCCATTTTCTTTACAATCTAGTAACATGCATGAAACTAGAAAGTAAAATTTTGGGTTTTGGGTGGGGGTCCTTGATGTGTGAAATCTAGTATATAAATTATCTCTGGAAATATGCCTGGTTTAAAGATTACTACACACTAACGGGCAGTGTACCCGATCGTGCAATAGTATAAAAATAGTAATTCCAAGTATCGTTCCAAGGACAGTATTAACGTGAGAATTAAGTTTGCAACTAAGAAAAGTAAACTAAGTTAAACTATGAAAATTGAAAGTACGAGATAGTTTGTTTTGCGGCTATTTAACGATTAGCCAAATCAAGATAGCTTTAAAAGTAAAAGACAATATTTTTGGATTTTTAAGTTTAGATAAAAGAAATACATACTCAACGGAAAAATAAAGATATTTGAATTCAATGGATAAAAGAATGTTCGCCTAGATATCCTATTCGCAGTGTTGGATGATTTGTTATTAAGCACTAGTTCTATTAATCAATGCACGCAATTACAGAGTCGGTTTACCCAGAGTTCTCTTTTAGCAAACACATCAAACTAGGACTTATTGGCTTAGGGTTCCCTTTCACCAAAAACTATCTTTCGTTTGTGACTTAGTAACTAGCTAATTACAAGATTAAGATTCAATTGGTTACGCGTTCGCTCCACACAATTCACCCCTGTTTTGTTTAATTACCATACCCGGTTTACCCCCTTGGTCCAGTAAGCACCCAATCGGTTAAGACAAATCAATTGGGAATTAGATCACTAAATTGAAACAGGGTTCCCTTTGTTCAAACAAGATTCACTAATCAACCTAGTAACAATAATCAACACCCACAAGAATGGTTCTTAATCAAAACTCATAATTATCATGCATCAATTAATAAAACCTCAAAGTAACATCCAAACACTTGCAAATATTCAATCTAGACAAACATTAAGAGTTTAGCCTACAATCATGGCTGAAATCAAAATAACAATCAAAAACATAGAGAAATTCATTGTTGATAACAAAATAATAAACCTAATCAAAGATTGAAATCTGAACGATACACGAATCGAGACTTGTTCCCGGAATGATTAGTACCTTAGAATGACCTTGAAGATCTCCAAAAATCACCTAAGTTCGTCAAAAAGTGGCTGGAATTCGTCAGGATACGATTATTCAATTAGGGTATTTTTCTGCCTTTAAATATGGGAAAAATCTGGACCCGGGCCTCAACTCGCGCGGCGCGCCAAGGACCCCGCGCGGCGCGCCGTTTCACTGGAACCTGACAATTGATTTTCTGATATGCTCGAACTGGATTTTCAGTTGAATGGCGCGGCGCGCCAGCTTTTGGAGCGGCGCTCCATGTGACTAATGCTGAAACGAGCTTAAAAACATCATATTAACACCAAAACTCGAACCGAATCAAACCTTTTCACTCGTAAACATCGAAAGACATCCAAAACCATCAAATAACATCAAATTTAACCTTCTTGGTCTTGGAACTCAAACTTTCACAACTTTAACCAAAATAACTCCAAATCGTATCCAAAAGGACCAAAATGTACCCGATATCGCTAAGGAAAATGCATATGAAATACGCGATATCAAACAACCCCACACTAGAGTTTTGCTTGTCCTCAAGCAATGAAACTCGATAATAATCTTCTACAATGAAATAACGTCTTCAAGTAAATATGTAGAACCAAACGAACAAGAACCAAACAAGCAACTAGCGTGGGCACGATTTGGAGTATATAACAACCATGGTTCCCACTTGCATTCCCCCTTGTAACTTCCCAAACCGCAAACAATATGTAACGGATATAGAAACCAAAAATAATCTCGATAACGTACCATAATGATGAAGTAGAGAATCTCGAGTCATAACATAAGTCTTCAATAGCATCGGGAATCAAGTGGGAACAAAGCACCAAAGATGTAACAATCGAACATGTGTGCCAAGAGAACGTACGGGCTACCCCGCAATTGGTCAAGCCAAGCCTCCCACAGTACCTAACATCGCAAGATGTCGGTAGAAAATAATGTGCTTAGGAGGATACACATTACGTCCGGATATCATCGATGATTATGAGGTAACCGTCTAATCCGTTAAGTCAACCATAAAGATTGAGGTTCATCAGGCTTAAAAGCTGATATCTTACCTTTCCGGAGGTTATCCACTGGGAATCTGATGAATCACTGACATTTTGTGTATCATGGTGCGCTTCCCATTTGGCTAGCCAATCTCCCTCATTGAGATAAGCTTCGACTACCAGTTTCCCTGTTTGATGTTGAGGCCTGGTAGATTTCCAGTCGATTTTAGCAATGACTTTTCAAGACTTTTCGTCACCCTACAACTGGTCTGGACTACAACTTCTGAAATGAATCAGCAAGTGTGTCGTTCGGGAGACTTGACTCCCTTTAGGATGGAGTGGATTCATCCTGTATGGTCATAAAAGGTGGTCGAGCGCATACATTGTCCTTGTTAGGAGAAACAATGAAGACCGCCCTATAAAGTTTTCGATCTAGCGTATGGCCCGGCTTCGACCACACGATCCAATCACCGTTCATACGGTTGACACCCGTTTTTGTACAAGTGACCTACGTATGAACTGAATGTTCATGTAGGATTTCACATTCAAAATAATGAACGTGTTTTGAAAGTTCAAGACTTTCTCCTCTAACAGTACCTCATCGTGAAATGATGGGTAATGAAATGGCACGCTTAAGAGGCATACGTACCAAGTAGGACGGTCGGAAGACTTTACTTCCTTAAATGAGTGGATCTGAATCACTCGGAAGTGCCAATCTGTTTCAATTGACACCGGTTTTGAAAAATCCCGAAAACCTTCGGGTTCCATAGCTTTTGGCTATGGGTTGTGTTGTCTAAGCAAACACAAGCACGTAGCTATTGCTCCTGAAAAGGACAGCACTGGTGAAGCTCAAGGCTCCTCTTCCCACAGTATCACATCATTAAATGATACAATAATAAAATGATATAGTTTCGGAAGTATGCTATACCAAGTAACCAAAAGTTTTTGATCTGGCTCGTGATTCGGTCACAATCACGCTATGCAATCACCGCTCTCTCACGGTTTACACCCGTTTTGGTACAGGTGACCTACTATTGAGTTCCCCGAACTCGTAGGATTTCATGTTCAATGGTAATGAACATGTGGAACAACTTTGGCTTCTTTAAACATCATGAAATATAAATACCAAGCCATACTTAAACAAGGGTTTTGGTCGAATTTTTAACTACTTTTATATTTTTTTTTTCTTTTTAACTAACTAATTTTTTCATTTTTTTATATTTTCCCCTAAATTTTTCAAAATTTTTTTTTTTTACGACCAAAACCCCGTGAAACGTTAAGTCTTTTAAATGTCAAAACCAAAATAATGATGATTCTATTAATAACCAACCCGAGAGATTTTACATCCCCCACCCCACACTTGAGATCAAGTAATGTCCCCATTATTTGAGATCAAAAATGGATTAAAATCAAAAGGGTAAGAAAAATAAAAACTTATCGAGCTTAACCACAGATCGTGGAATGACAGTGACAGATGGCGCTGAACTGACTGCCAGCATAAGAACATCGTCCATTCCCGATTCTCACACAAATATCATCACTCAAGTAGTTTTGCTGAACTTAATGCCAGACTTGAAAAACCGTTTCACCAACACACCTAAGAAAAAGCAAAACACACCAAATACATAAATGGGAACAAGGTGGTACCACCCGGTACCGAAACGCCTTGCTCCTAATAAGGTCTCAAGTACATCATACGAAAAATAAAAATAGTCAAGTACAACCAAATCGAAACGGAAATAGTTTAAACAAATACAACAATAATACGTGCAACACATCAATCGCTTCCCGGCCAAAAATCTCTCAACGGGTCCCAAGTCACGCCATAAGTATCTTGGCACGCTTGATACGGGTCATAAGACGGATCCGGTCTCGGAGGCGTCACGGCGGTGTAGTCCGGAATAGTGGTTTGCGTAGGAATGTACGCATCCGGCACACGACGCATCTGCCGTTGGAGCTGCCTCTGATGAATTTCCCACTGATTGTGGGCCCGAATCCCTCGAACATCATACTCTATCCTGTCAACACGGTCGCCCAAATTACCAACCTCTGTCCGAACCTGACCCAAACTCGTGTTAAGCGACCCATAGTTACCCTGATGCCACGTCATCAACTCCTGATTATGACGGCGCTGTTCGTCATACATACGCTGATTATGCGCAACCTGATCATTATAAAATGTACGACTATCTTGGAACTCAAGATGCAGCCCGTCAACACTATTCACCAACCCATTAAAAGCTTCCTCATCGGGAGTCCATACTCCCCGAACATTACCACTAGAACTCCCTGCTTCATACGTGGACCCAATACCACGTCCTCTACCTTGACCTCGCTGTTGCTGTTGCTGTTGACCTTGACCCTGTGGTTGTTCTTCATCCTCTACCAAAACCCAACCGTTCGGTCCTCGCCTAATAAAATCGGCTTTAGCGAAAAACAAAATGTTTGTTACCATTGCTTCGACCCCCGCGATAGTACACCTATCAGTAGGCACAGAAAATGCCTCAGCTATACGTGTCACAAAATGGCCCCCTAACAACGGGCGCTCGGGACGATTATCTTCACCGATTTCCTGAAACCAGGACCCTAACATAGTCGGCACATCAATTGCCTCTCTCGCTTTTATCTGCTGGAGGATCCAAAGATCCTTTCATTTAATTTTGTTTGCATTTCTCCGGGCCATGAACATAGTAGCAATCATTTTAAAAAGAATACGGTCCACCAGACGTCGAAGATTAGACTGAATGCTTCTACTAGAACTGAACGCCCTAACCCCCGGATTAATAATCGTTGGCCAATACTCACTTTCACTAAACTCGCCGTCACCGAAAACCCGGCACCCCAACAAATGGTACTGTAAATCTATATCATCATTTAACTCGGGGTACAAACCCAACGCCCGAGCTAACTCAACCTTACTCATTCGACGGTCCGCCCCGCCAAGCCTAAATGTCAAAAAGTCCGAATCACGAGGAGCAACTCGGGGCCGACAACTTACGGTCGAAAAGAACTCGACAGTCAATTGCTCATAAACATCTTCGTTAATCTCAAACAAACGCTCATACGGTCTCAACTCATTACCGCTATAAGTAACCCATAAGTAACCACGCAATTCTCGATAAGCATGAACACTTTCATTTCGAAGTTGCGTCCAATCCAAGTAGTAAGTTTGCTCAATCGGACGAGCAAGATTGATGTTAAACCTTTGTTCCAAATCCTCAATATTACCAACTTGGGTCAACCACAATTCAGGGTTGTTCGGTGGTTCCTGTGGTTGGTTACCTCTTGTTCTCTACATTCATGAAACAAGTAAGAAAACAAACACAAAACTCAAAAGTTAGTGTTAGTTATCATAATAAGCACCAAACACCTTTACAATCAATCCTTGTTTCATGTTAATTCACTTTCAAAAACAATTACTAACTAAACAAAACAACTCTTGTGAAAACTTTTCAAAAACACACTCTCAACCAAATCACATTATCCATCAAAACAAATAACTCATAACCTTATTCATCAAACAACATAACCAAAACATAACAACATGATTACTTATAACTCTTTTAAATTCCAAAAATCCAATAACTTCATCATGTTAGCAACTTTTATCAATTCAACAACCATTAAACAAAAGCTTCAAAACAATTCAAAATCATATGCTTAATCATCACTAGCATGGCATATCACATAATTGGAACAATTTAGCTTAAGTCAATCAAAACAATTGACCCGCCCATATGGACACTACCCCACACTAGTTCAAAAACACATGAACAATTCAAATACCAACACACCTTCAAACAATTATCCCCTTCTTATTTACCAAATTCGGGCTCTTAACCCTACAAACCCTAGGTTCATGTTAAACTTCCACAAACACCAACTTTAGCATAAAATCAAAGCATTTAAACATTATCTAACAAAAACCCATGACTAATTGAATCACATAACCCAAATTAAAACAACCCCACACTAATTCATCATGTTAATTAAGAATTAATCAAGCAATTTACATATAATAAGATGAAATTAGTAAAGAAAGGAACAAATTCGGACCTTCTTGGGTGCCATCCTTGAAAGATTAAGGTTACTTGAAACAAGAAATTAAACTTTAAGATTTAGGGTTTTGTAAGATCAAAGGATTTGTAGGTGTTAAAGATATGAATGAATGAAAATAATTGAAGTAATATGGTATAAAAACAGCTGGTATCCCGTTTCTAATTTGTGTGGTTGTTAAAAATCGGGTTTGATTTTAATTAAAAGCCCAAACAGCTGGCCGACAGCACAATGGCGCGGCGCTCCACACCATCGCGCGGCGCGCAATGTTTCCGCGCGGCGCGCCGAATGCTTGCGCGGCGCTCCGATTAACTACAAAAACATGTCGAGCCTTTTTCAATTTCGGGCACATCAGGTACCACTAGGTGGCGCGGCGCGCCCTGAAATGGAGCGGCGCTCCAACTACTGAAACATAAAAATTCGTATTTTAAAGCCTCTAAACCCAATTTTCTCGCCATAAAACAACCAAACCAACCCCAATAACAATCCAAGCACGATCATGTTGCACATATTATCAAACAAGCACAAAAATATACAAACTCTACAACAATGTGAACCTTATTTAACGAGTCGTTCACACGACTCGTCCCCAACTTCAAGTGGCGTTGGGATCGGGTTCAACATGAACCTCGTCATCAATCACTAACGGACCATCAACATACTTCTTCACACGATGTCCGTTAACCTTAAAGGTGATACCATTCGCATTTTTCAACTCGACCGTACCGTATGGGTACACCTTAACAACCTCAAATGGTCCCGTCCATCGGGACTTAAGTTTTCCCGGTAAAAGCTTCAATCTAGAGTTAAACAAAAGCACTCGGTCGCCTTCGTTAAACTCTTTTGGACCCTTTAACTTCCTATCATGCCATTGCTTGGTCTTTTCTTTATAAATCAATGAATTCTCGTACGCATCAAGGCGTAACTCACCAAGCTCATTCAATTGCCCCGCCCTTAGGCGTCCGGCTTCCTTCAAATCTAAATTGCACTTTTGAAGTGCCCACATAGCTTTATGCTCAATCTCCAACGGGAGATGGCACGCTTTCCCATAAACCAACCGATAAGGAGTGGTACCAATTGGCGTTTTGAAGGCGGTTCTAAACGCCCACAAAGCTTCATCGAGCTTATTTGCCCACTCCTTCGGATTCGAACCCACAGTTTTCTCAAGAATACTTTTAAGAGCTCGATTGGTATTCTCAACTTGTCCGCTCGTTTGGGGATGGTATGAAGTAGAAACTTTATGGAGAACTCCATATCGCTTCAATACCTTCTCCATTTGAGCGTTACAAAAATGAGTACCCCTATCGCTAATTAAAGCTTTAGGAGTTCCAAATCGAGAGAATAAACGCTTAAGGAACGAAATCACTACTCGTGCATCAGTTGTGGGTAAAGCTTGCGCTTCGGCCCATTTAGACACGTAGCCAATGGCAACGAGTATATAACTATAATTCTGAGATTTCGGAAATGGCCCCATAAAGTCAATTCCCCAAACGTCAAATACTTCGCAAACTTGGATGCTTTGTTGAGGCATCTCATCACGTTTGGTGACTTTACCGGCCCTTTGGCATGAATCACAAGACTTACAAACCAAGTGGGCATCTTTGAAGATTGTCGGCCAATAAAAGCCGGCATCATAGACTTTACGCCCCGTAATTTGGGGTCCAAAATGCCCACCGGTAGGCCCACTATGGCACTCAGTCAAAATACGCATACACTCATCACCGGAAACGCACCGGCGGATAACTCCATCGGGACAACAACGAAAAAGATAGGGATCCTCCCAGAAATAGTACTTAAGGTCACTGAAGAATTTCTTCCTCTTTTGATGTGACCACCCTTTTTCTAAGAATTTCCCAACTAGATAATTAGCAATGTCCACGTACCACGGCTCATCAACCTTATCTACCTTCATGAGATATTCGTCGGGAAAATCATCACGAATGGTAGTCTCATCGAGAACCTCACGGGAGGGGTTCTCGAGACGGGAAAGGTGATCGGCCGCCAAGTTTTCAGCACCCTTTTTATCCCGGATCTCCACATCAAATTCTTGCAAAAGCAAGATCCATCTAAGAAGTCGTGGTTTTGCATCCGGTTTAGCAAATAGGTACTTTAGAGCAGAATGGTCCGTAAAGACAATAGTCTTAGATAAGACTAAGTAGGACCGGAACTTATCAAACGAAAAGACCACCGCAAGGAGCTCTTTTTCAGTGGTAGTATAATTCAATTGCGCTCCTTGCAAGGTCTTGCTTGCATAGTAGATGGGTCGGAAATGCTTCTCGACCCTTTGACCCAAAACTGAGCCAACAGCGAAATCATATGCATCGCACATAAGCTCGAACGGAAGGGACCAATTCGGAGCAATTATGATTGGCGCATTGATGAGTTTTTCCTTCAAAAGCTCGAATGCCTTTTGGCATTCGTCGGAGAAGTTCCACGGGGTATCCTTTTCAAGGAGTTTATTCATCGGGTTGGCAATCTTAGAAAAATCTTTAATGAATCGCCGGTAAAAACCGGCGTGCCCGAGAAAACTCCTAACACCCTTAACATCGGTAGGAGGTGGAAGGTTCTTAATAGCGGTAACCTTTGCGGGATCCACCTCTATACCGTTTTTAGAAATCTTGTGCCCGAGAACGATGCCCCCTTGAACCATGAAATGGCACTTCTCCCAGTTGAGCACAAGATTGGATTTTTCGCACCTGACCAACATCCGTTCTAAATTAAGAAGGCATGAATCAAAAGTGTCACCGAAAACCGAGAAGTCATCCATGAACACCTCCATGCAATCTTCGATCATGTCATGGAATATGGCCATCATGCACCTTTGAAAAGTGGCCGGAGCATTGCAAAGGCCAAAGGGCATGCGTCGATAAGAGAACGTGCCATACGGGCACGTGAAAGTAGTCTTCTCTTGGTCCTCGGGCGAGATAGGAATTTGAAAATAGCCCGAGAAACCATCGAGAAAGCAATAGAAACTGTTTCCCGCCAACCTCTCTAGCATTTGATCCATGAAAGGTAGCGGGAAGTGGTCTTTACGTGTGGCGTTGTTCAACTTACGGTAGTCGATACAAACACGCCACCCCGTGACAGTCCGAGTGGAAATTAACTCATTTTTATCATTGGTGGTAACAGTCATACCACCTTTCTTAGGTACACAATGTACCGGGCTAATCCATGGACTGTCAGAAATCGGGTAAATCAGACCCGCATCAAGGAGCTTAATGATCTCTTTCTTCACGACATCTTGCATGTGTGGGTTCAACCTCCTTTGACGTTGCACCACAGGTTTGGAGTTATCCTCCATTAGGATTTTGTGGGTGCAATAGGAGGGACTAATACCCTTAATGTCGTGAATCTTCCATGCAATGGCCGGTTTATGGGCCCTTAGCATGGTTACAAGCTCATTTTTCTGACCTGCTGAAAGAGAAGAAGAAATAATTACCGGAAGCTTAGATTCCTCATGCAAGTAAGCGTATTCCAAATGATCTGGAAGTGGCTTCAATTCAAGCTCGGGAGGTTCTTCAATTGAAGACTTGCTCCGGTAATTTGAATCACGTTCGAGTTCTTTGAACTCCTCTTCAGTCGGCTCATAGCCGTTTTCCATCAAGGTGGTTAAAATATCCACCTCCTCAACCTGCACATCCTCATCAATCTCAACCAATGAGCATTCTCCTGAACCCTGTAACTCTGGGAATTCCTGCAAAAACTCAGACTGGACATTCACAGTGTTAAGAAAATAACATGTATCATCAGTGTAGCCAGGGTATTTCAAAGCATGGTCGATTGAGAATGTTGCACTCAAATCATCTATCCTAAGGGTCAGCTTTTGGCCATACACATCAATCATACACCTAGCAGTATTTAAGAATGGCCGACCCAAAATTAGTGGAATCCTTTCATCCACTTCCATATCCAAAACCACAAAATCCGCCGGAAAAACTAACAACCCGGTCTTCACTAGCATATTCTCTATGATTCCACGAGGGAATTTAATAGAGCGGTCGGCTAGCTGCACAACCATACGCGTGGGTTTTAACTCCCTGGGGTCTAGCTTTAAGTAAATAGAATAAGGCATTAAATTAATGCTAGCCCCCAAATCCGCCAAAGCCCTCATACAGTCCAAATTACCAAGTAAACAAGGAATGGTAAAACTTCCAGGATCCTCAAGCTTCTCGGGAAGCTTGTTTGCAACAACCGCTGAGCATGCGGCATTCAACCTGACTGAAGACACGTTCTTCAGCTTCTGCCTGTTAGTCACCAAATCTTTGAGAAACCTCACATACTTAGGCATACCTGCAATAACAACAATAAAAGGCATATTTATGTTAACTTTTTTAATCAAGTCCATGATGAAAGGACCCGTTCATATACATTATAAACGATTCACAATAGTTGATTACATTGCGAGGTATTTGACCTCTATATGATACATTTTACAAACATTGCATTCGTTTTTAAAAGACAATCTTTATTTACGTCGAAAATTGACAGGCATGCATACCATTTCATAATATCCACTATCCAACTATAAATTGATTTAATAATAATCTTTGATGAACTCAATGACTCGAATGCAACGTTCTTCGAAATATGCTATGAAAGACTCCAAGTAATATCTTTAAAATGAGCAAATGCACAGCGGAAGATTTCTTTAACACCTGAGAATAAACATGCTTTAAAGTGTCAACCAAAAGGTTGGTGAGTTCATTAGTTTATCATAATCATTTATTTCCATCATTTTAATAGACCACAAGAATTTCATTTCCAGTTCTCATAAATATACGTCTCATGCATAGAGACAAAAATAATCATTCATATGGTGAACACCTGGTAACCGACATTAACTAGATACATATAAGAATATCCCCTATCATTCCGGGATCCTCCTTCGGACATGATATAAATTTCGAAGTACTAAAGCATCCGGTACTTTGGATGGGGTTTGTTAGACCCAATAGATCTATCTTTAGGATTCGCGTCAATTAGGGTGTCTGTTCCCTAATTCTTAGATTACCAGACTTTAATAAAAAGGGGCATATTCGATTTCGATAATTCAACCATAGAATGTAGTTTCAATTACTTGTGTCTATTTCGTCAAACATTTATAAAAACGCATGTATTCTCAGTCCCAAAAATATAAAGGGTAAAAAGGCAAATAAAACTCACGCATATAAATATTGTAAAACAGTTAATAAAGCATTTGCATGTATTCTCAGCCCAAAAACATAAAGAGTAAAAGGGAGCAAATGAAACTCACCATACTGTATTTCGTAGTAAAAATACATATAACGTCATTGAACAAGTGTAAGGTTGGCCTCGGATTCACGAACCTAAATTAATTATATATATTTATGTGTTGGTCAATATTTGTCTAACAAATTAGGTCAAGTCATAGTGTACCACAATCCTAATGCTCGAGACTAATATGCAAAAGTCAACAAAAGTAAATTTGACTCAAAATAATTTCCAAAAATCTATACATGATTAATATATAGTTTAAATATCGTCGTTTTATATTTTTAAATATTTTTAAAAGATTTATTAGAGTAAATAATATAATCTATTTATTAATAAATAAAATTTTATATTAAATTTATATAATAAAATATACTTTTATATATATTTAAGTAATAAAATTTATAGGGTTCATTTAATATCATAAAGATAATATGATATGTATTATTAAAGTAAGTTATTACACGTAGTAAAATATGTTTGTATCACATATTTATTTGATAAAATAATATCTATAATGATAGTAAGTAAAAGTTGTATTATTTTGTAATAATAATTATTATTATAAAAATATCAATATTTATAATTACTAAGATGACATTATGATAAAACGATAATTTTAATTATGATAACTTTAATATTTACGATAATTTTTAATATTATCTTTAAAATAATAATTCTATTTAAAATAATAATAATACTGATATTTTATAGTAACAATGACATTTCTATTAAAATGATAATTTTTGTTAAAATGATAGTTTTAATACTAACGATACTTTTAATAATAATAGTAATGATAAAAATAATAAGAACGATAATTTTATCTAAATAAATATCTTATAATATTTTAATTTCATCATGAAACTCTTACCCATTATTTCCTAATCGTTTCGTTTAATAGCTTGTAATCGTCTTTTATATCGTGTTCATAATAATGATAATAATAGTAATCAAAATAATTAGGTGTTACAAATATTTGTTTTAATTACACTAATATTAATAATGATAGTTACTATAACATTATTAACGATAATACTAATAATTATCTTAATGATAATATAGTAATAATAATAATAATAACAATAACAATGACTATTTTTAAATAATGATATATATATATATATATATATATATATATATATATACATATATATATATATATATATATATATATATATATATATATATATATATATATATATATATATATATATATATATATATATATTAATAATGATAATAATAATAATAATAATACCAATAATAATAATAATAATAATAATAATAATAATAATAATTGGATAATAATAATAATACTAATTATAACTTTAACGATAATAACGATAGTAATAAAAAAAATAACAATTTTTAATGATAAATTCCTTTTATTGATAAAGATAATAATAATGATAATAATAAGATAAAACTAGAACGACGATAATAATAATAATCATTTTTAATAAAAATATCGAAAATTCAATTGATTATAACTTCTAATCCGTTCATCGAAACCATTCGATATCTAAAGGAAAAGTCCTTAATTTTTCGCTAGCTTTCCAAGGACATGCATATCTTATACCTTATCTCAACCGTAAGTGTAATTAATTCAATATTCAACCTAACCTGTCTAAGGGCAATATCAAAAGTACAAGCATGCATAATCCTAAATACTCGAGCACTAGTCAGGGATACACTATTAGTATGTAAAAGTTAAATTATGAGTACTCACGTATCAATATTGAGATTCAATATTGCAGGAAAGGTACGTAGACGCAACGGAAATGATAAACACTATATTGACCTCACGAGCATACCCATGAACCATACTCAATCACCTCCATAGCTATAACCCATAATTTCCTTAATCCTATCCTACTCGAAAAACAATTTCGAAATCACTCGGACAGTACTCCGTCGTAATATTTTATGTATACTAATAATATCTTGAAATAATACGGAGTAAATATATATATGTAAATCGATTGAGAGAGTTTAGAGAAAAATATTTTCAAGTTTCTATGAAATAATGAAACCTATTGAATTCTATTTATAATAGATTTTTGAATTATTAAAGTGAATTATTAAAGTATGAATTATTAAAGTGAATTATTAAAGTATGAATTATTAAAGTGAATTATTAAAGTATGAATTATTAAAGTGAATTATTAAATTATGAATTATTAAAGTGAATTATTAAAGTTAAAGTAAAGTAAAAATAAAGTAAAGGTAAAGTTTAAGTATAGTAAAAGTATAAAACTATGTACGTATAATACGCGTATAAATATATATAATATTAATTTAAATCATTATATATATTTAATAAAATAAAATATAAATATCGTTATCTTTATCATACTAGTTAAGTAATGAGTTGTCAAAAGTGGTCCTAGATATTTATAAAAGTTATATACGTTTTAATAATAAAGTTCTTTTTAAACTGAAAACGTTTTTGTACATTTGAAACTAAATAGATCAATCGAGTCTTTATGAGATTCAATCTTCCACTATCCTTTGTCTAGTTCTCAATGATTGACAATTTGTTCTTATTTATAAATCACTTTACCATTTTCCAAATATTGTTAAAATAGAAAGATTTCTCAAATCAACGTGGGCCTTTCAACAGAGACTTGTAATCATAATTTAATATATCTGATAATTCAATCATTTGATCTTATCTTCTAATTCCATTGATAAACATTTTGAAACAGATACAATCATATAAAGTATTTAATCTAATATTTTGTTTACGTTTCAAGTTATAACATATATACACATATACATATATAATCATATTCGTTTAATGGTTCGTGAATCGTTGGAACTTGGTCGAGGTTGAATGAATGTATGAACATAGTTTAAAATTCTTGAAATTTAACTTAACAAATATTGCTTATCATGTCGGAAACATATAAAGATTAAAGTTTAAATTTGGTTGGAAATTTCCGGGTTGTCACAGTACCTACCCGTTAAAGAAATTTCGTCCCGAAATTTGAGTGGAAAGGTCGTGAATGATAATAAGTATGTTTTCATGATGCATACGGGCTGAAAATTAGAGTTTTATTATCAGCGAATAATTTGGATAAACAATCCATTTATATGAAGAGTACGAATGAAGCTAACATAGAAGAGTGAAATGAGTAAGTGTAGATTCATCTTATCATTTGACGTAGATATGATTGATTCCCAGATTTCAAGGGATTTGAAGAAAATCTTCTTAATAAGATTTGACTCTCCGGTAATCAAGGGAATTAGGATCCGCTTTAAATGTGATCGTCCATTTTAATTGTTCTGTCGGAGATTTTCTTATAAATTCACCTCCTTCGTTTCCTTACAACTCACACCTTCTGTTGATGCATTTTATGCAAGTCCTTAGACATCTACCCACGTCCATTGCAGGTACAACAGTTTACAGGCCACCATGATTGCTCGTTATTATACTATCCGTGTTTGTATGTGATTACAGGAACTGCAGGAATGAGATTTAGATGTTTGACTATGTTAGACTTAGTCAGACGTACGAGTGAAGCCTCACTAGTACGGCTGACAGGCTCATACGCATGGTTAATGCTGAGCTAAGTCACAATTACAACCTAAATGAGAAGACACGAGTGAGTGATCACCCGTACGGCTGATGAAGCTAACTCGTACATGTAATGAATGAATCGTATGGGTGAGTCAACAGCAGGGGTATATAAAGTCTTATATTCTTCATTTTAGGTTAAGCCTCTCATTTGTTACACACACTCAGATCTAGTGAGCTCCTCTCATTCTCTCTCAATCCAAATCACCCAGGTGGTGAATAATAGCTCTAGGTGTTGATCTAATCACACTTGATTTAGCTGTGGTTTGACTAAATTAATCAAAAAAAACTTAACCTATTCACTAGAGGGTTTGATTCACTTATTCCGCCATTGTGTGAGTTAAATCTGTTGATTTCTAAGTTCCTAATCATGTTTCATCACCTTCTATTCTTTCCCCCTCAACTCATATTTTAAAGTATTCATCAATATGCTCCATCCAGTTCTGATTCTCGATATACTTCTAACTTTCATATCGGTCATTCTTCTTTTTCATCTACCGCCGGAAGAATCTATTTACTTCTACTATACTCTTGGGTTTATAGTGTTTCTAGTTCTCCCGTGTCTTTATATTGCTATATGCATCGATATATATGGTTTATAATTTCTGGTTTATCGTTGGGCTTTATATGTTCCCTTATATTTCAAAGTCTCTGCTTCTGTCTTCTATAATCATTATCATTCACAGTTAATGCTCTCTTTTATTTGCTGCAATTTATACCCCAATTTCTATTTTGGAGTTTTGTCCTTTCGTTTCTTCTTCTTACGATTAAGCACCGCTTGTAATGGTCCAGAATTCACAGATATGAATTTCGGAATGAACATTGTTAATGTTCTAGGAAGGAAATTGTGATGGCACAATCTTGACTTGTCAAATTACTAGAATACCTTAGAAAAGGCCGAATCATCAAGAAATATTTTCTTGATATTTTAGAGATTAAATAGAATACAAGAGTCGTATAACATGGCACATGATGATGTTATGATCTGTGAATCATCACGTTCTATTTAGAAACTCAGCATGAGTTACTGTAATATAATCACGTTGATCAAGTGTCATTATATTATACTAATTCATGCTTCAGTTCCCAACACTACTTCAAAATATTCCTATTTTAATCTTGAATGTTTCAGAATTTAGAAACTAAAATAGTTTCTTTTATGATGTAATACAGATAGCGCGAAGAGGTAAATGATTTCAAATAAGAAAAATTAAGAAAATATCTTCAGAAATATGGAGGATATTTATAATGAAAGATATGATGATATTTTAGAATATCTAAGATCAGAGGATGATGAAGAATATTATTCACAAGGGTTTAGAGTCAGGAGTAAGGTATTTGATAATAATTTCAGCAGACACTGAATCATTTGGACTCTTTGAAGGCAGGTTTAGTCTTTGTGATTTGTCCATAGCCTCCTTCATGGTTTGTTTAATCCGTTTTCCAGTTCCAAACCTTCTCTTTTTCTAAGCTTTTCCAACACACTATCATTTATTATCAAACTTTTGACTGTTAAGGTCGTTTACAGTTTTTGCTGCTTCATCAGCATTTTCCAAACTTCGGAGAACTAGTTCGCAGTTTAGGGTGTTTTTCAGAAACTTCACATTCAAAGTATATAAGTCTAGGAGATAGACGTTATATATACACCTATAACTGTTGGCAGAGACATGCTGCAAGATTTCAAAATACTAATTGCTGATTCCCAGTAATTGGCATGACAATTCTTGTTACAAGATACGGATGAGTAAATGATGGGGTTTCGATAAATATAATGACTTTTCGGAAAGTCAAAGATCAGTGAAGTTGTTGGTAAGTTTATTTTTAATGTGGTGAGACATAAAAGGTTCTCCGGTAACGATGACGAAAGGGCAACGTCTAAATCAAGGTTATAATAAGACTGTTTCAACTGAAAAGTCGAAGTTGACTTGCTAAAGCTGTGACAAATACGACTAATTTGAAAAGGAATCGCAAAGTTATTTTTGCTAATAAATGTCAAAGGGTCTGACACGGACACGTGTTAAATTATGACTCTGGTTTCGAGAGCTTTTCAGATGCAAGACTGTGGTTAATATGTGGTTGGATCATCATCTCGATTGTTTATTATTTGAAGTGTCTTCAGGAATTTCGAAGGGTTTTGAACACAGATTGTAATCGTTAATATACATATGATGTTCTAACACAGTTTTGAAGTCAAAGTATAGCTTGTGAAAGATGTAAGGATCTAAGAGTGATGATTTCGATCATATCTCGAGTTGAATTCTGAGATTTCAAAATCAGAATATGCAATTAAATTTTGAATGAGTATGGTTGTTTTGATTTCTATAAAAGAATATATATTGTTTGAGAAAATAGTGAGTATAGTTGATGATTGCTGAATCAGATTCGAAGAATGTAACATATTAATTGTGAATTTATATATCTCTCGGGTATTACCTACCCGTTAAAAAAATATTTCCTAATTAATATTTTGTACAAAAGAATTTTTATTACAGTCTTTTTGAAAATATATATATATATATATATATATATATATATATATATATATATATATATGTATGTATTTTTTCTTCAGATGTAACATCGATTTAATGAGTTAATATTAAATTAAACTCATTTAATTTACGGTTGAAACTAGAATTGAATAATTCCTTAAAGGCTTTAGAGATTACATAAGTATTACTTCAATAATATTGAAATTATGAATCAATACTTCGTTATTTGTTGGGGCATGATGTTGGTTTTCATTAAATTCTTGTGAACTTCGCAAAGTACGAATGATGTTATCTGAAAAGTTTCGAGTACATTGATGACGAAAGTGTAAAATCAACATATATTTGAATAATACACTTGATTTATTAAGAATTGGAATTTATTGAATTGAGACAGAGGTTGTAGTTAATGATAGTTAAGTTGCGGACGAAGGACGTGCATTATTGCATATTAGTAATATGAATTAACCGAGTAGTTAAGATTCACACATAATAGCTTAGTACGGAAAGATTTATTATGGTTTAAAGATTTATATATAAGATATATATATATAAATCCTTCAGTGGAAATGAGTTAATTCTTCATAACTCGTTGATACAATATACTCGTTGTTGATTCATAATGATGTCCGCGGTGATTCTTGAACTGACGGAGCTTGTGAGGTTATAGGTGCTGCTAATGCTGATGCTGACAACGCTGACGATGCTAGTGATGCTGGCGGTACTGTTGATGCTGTTGGTAAAACAAGTCTAGTTTGTAAATCGTGCACCATTCTGGTCAGGATTTCTTTTATCATTTCGGTCCACTCATCTGATTTATGGTTAGATCTAGAATAAGTAATCTCTAAAATTTTAGAGATTACATAATCACCGTAAAATATTTCTCCGATGAAGTCATGAATTAATACTTCATCGTTTGTTGTTGTTGGTCTTCCTTGTTATTTACAGGACGTATGACCTTGATACTCGTGGGACAGATTGTGGAGTTGAGGTTTACAACGCGGTTGTGGTTGGGGGTGGTAATAGTACTATTGACGTTGATGTTGGTGATACTGATTATGCTACTGGTGCTGCTGCTGGTGTTTGTAACCTTTGCACCATATTCTCCAAAGCCACTACCCGAACGCGAAGCTCGTTGACTTCTTCTATTACACCAGGGTGATTGTCGGTTCGGACAAGCTGATAAATAAAATCTAGAATTTGATGTAGTATATAATCGTGACGAGATACTCTGGAAATGAGAGAGAAAATAGTGTTTCGGACAGGTTCGCCGGTAAGTGCTTCAGGTTCTTCGTCAAAAGGACAATGTGGTGGATGGAAGGGATCACCTTCTTCTTGTCTCCAATGATTTAGGAGGCTACGAACCCATCCCCAATTCATCCAGAATAGGTGATGACTGATTGGTTGATCCATTCCGGTCACACTGCTTTCGGAGCTTGAGTGGGATTCCATTTCATAATCTGAGGAACTTGAACTAATGACGAATTCCATTTCGTACAATTGAATAAAGGATTTTTTCGATATGAAATGATTTTTCGGCTATCGAATGGTATTCTAATTACATAGAATATCTATATATATAGAGAAAAAGATTTCGTAGATTACGGAGGAATTTACGGAATATGTCAGACAAAGTTTAAAGTAACAGATACGATAAGATATGATTTAGCAGATACGCTAAGATATGAATTTTGTCTATACACTACTCATGCAATTAATGTAGCAATACGTGTTTAGACTAATAATGATAAGCAAGTAATTTCCTAAGGATGATAAGCAGATGATTTCCGACTAGAAATGATAAGCAAAACTTTTGACATGTAGACACGGTCGAAGTCCAGACTCACTAATACATCCTAACGACTTATCAGTTAGACACACTAATGCAGACCCGGTTCGCTAAGACCACCGCTCTGATACCAACTGAAAGGACCCGTTCATATACATTATAAACGATTCACAATAGTTGATTACATTGCGAGGTATTTGACCTCTATATGATACATTTTACAAACATTGCATTCGTTTTTAAAAGACAATCTTTATTTACGTCGAAAATTGACAGGCATGCATACCATTTCATAATATCTACTATCCAACTATAAATTGATTTAATAATAATCTTTGATGAACTCAATGACTCGAATGCAACGTTCTTCGAAATATGCTATGAAAGACTCCAAGTAATATCTTTAAAATGAGCAAATGCACAGCGGAAGATTTCTTTAACACCTGAGAATAAACATGCTTTAAAGTGTCAACCAAAAGGTTGGTGAGTTCATTAGTTTATCATAATCATTTATTTCCATCATTTTAATAGACCACAAGAATTTCATTTCCAGTTCTCATAAATATACGTCTCATGCATAGAGACAAAAATAATCATTCATATGGTGAACACCTGGTAACCGATATTAACTAGATACATATAAGAATATCCCCTATCATTCCGGGATCCTCCTTCGGACATGATATAAATTTCGAAGTACTAAAGCATCCGGTACTTTGGATGGGGTTTGTTAGACCCAATAGATCTATCTTTAGGATTCGCGTCAATTAGGGTGTCTGTTCCCTAATTCTTAGATTACCAGACTTTAATAAAAAGGGGCATATTCGATTTCGATAATTCAACCATAGAATGTAGTTTCAATTACTTGTGTCTATTTCGTCAAACATTTATAAAAACGCATGTATTCTCAGTCCCAAAAATATAAAGGGTAAAAAGGCAAATAAAACTCACGCATATAAATATTGTAAAACAGTTAATAAAGCATTTGCATGTATTCTCAGCCCAAAAACGTAAAGAGTAAAAGGGAGCAAATGAAACTCACCATACTGTATTTCGTAGTAAAAATACATATAACGTCATTGAACAAGTGTAAGGTTGGCCTCGGATTCACGAACCTAAATTAATTATATATATTTATGTGTTGGTCAATATTTGTCTAACAAATTAGGTCAAGTCATAGTGTACCACAATCCTAATGCTCGAGACTAATATGCAAAAGTCAACAAAAGTAAATTTGACTCAAAATAATTTCCAAAAATCTATACATGATTAATATATAGTTTAAATATCGTCGTTTTATATTTTTAAATATTTTTAAAAGATTTATTAGAGTAAATAATATAATCTATTTATTAATAAATAAAATTTTATATTAAATTTATATAATAAAATATACTTTTATATATATTTAAGTAATAAAATTTATAGGGTTCATTTAATATCATAAAGATAATATGATATGTATTATTAAAGTAAGTTATTACACGTAGTAAAATATGTTTGTATCACATATTTATTTGATAAAATAATATCTATAATGATAGTAAGTAAAAGTTGTATTATTTTGTAATAATAATTATTATTATAAAAATATCAATATTTATAATTACTAAGATGACATTATGATAAAACGATAATTTTAATTATGATAACTTTAATATTTACGATAATTTTTAATATTATCTTTAAAATAATAATTCTATTTAAAATAATAATAATACTGATATTTTATAGTAACAATGACATTTCTATTAAAATGATAATTTTTGTTAAAATGATAGTTTTAATACTAACGATACTTTTAATAATAATAGTAATGATAAAAATAATAAGAACGATAATTTTATCTAAATAAATATCTTATAATATTTTAATTTCATCATGAAACTCTTACCCATTATTTCCTAATCGTTTCGTTTAATAGCTTGTAATCGTCTTTTATATCGTGTTCATAATAATGATAATAATAGTAATCAAAATAATTAGGTGTTACAAATATTTGTTTTAATTACACTAATATTAATAATGATAGTTACTATAACATTATTAACGATAATACTAATAATTATCTTAATGATAATATAGTAATAATAATAATAATAACAATAACAATGACTATTTTTAAATAATGATATATATATATATATATATATATATATATATATATATATATATATATATATATATATATATATATTAATAATGATAATAATAATAATAATAATACCAATAATAATAATAATAATAATAATAATAATAATAATAATAATAATAATTGGATAATAATAATAATACTAATTATAACTTTAACGATAATAACGATAGTAATAAAAAAAATAACAATTTTTAATGATAAATTCCTTTTATTGATAAAGATAATAATAATGATAATAATAAGATAAAACTAGAACGACGATAATAATAATAATCATTTTTAATAAAAATATCGAAAATTCAATTGATTATAACTTCTAATCCGTTCATCGAAACCATTCGATATCTAAAGGAAAAGTCCTTAATTCTTCGCTAGCTTTCCAAGGACATGCATATCTTATACCTTATCTCAACCGTAAGTGTAATTAATTCAATATTCAACCTAACCTGTCTAAGGGCAATATCAAAAGTACAAGCATGCATAATCCTAAATACTCGAGCACTAGTCAGGGATACACTATTAGTATGTAAAAGTTAAATTATGAGTACTCACGTATTAATATTGAGATTCAATATTGCAGGAAAGGTACGTAGACGCAACGGAAATGATAAACACTATATTGACCTCACGAGCATACCCATGAACCATACTCAATCACCTCCATAGCTATAACCCATAATTTCCTTAATCCTATCCTACTCGAAAAACAATTTCGAAATCACTCGGACAGTACTCCGTCGTAATATTTTATGTATACTAATAATATCTTGAAATAATACGGAGTAAATATATATATGTAAATCGATTGAGAGAGTTTAGAGAAAAATATTTTCAAGTTTCTATGAAATAATGAAACCTATTGAATTCTATTTATAATAGATTTTTGAATTATTAAAGTGAATTATTAAAGTATGAATTATTAAAGTGAATTATTAAAGTATGAATTATTAAAGTGAATTATTAAAGTATGAATTATTAAAGTGAATTATTAAATTATGAATTATTAAAGTGAATTATTAAAGTTAAAGTAAAGTAAAAATAAAGTAAAGGTAAAGTTTAAGTATAGTAAAAGTATAAAACTATGTACGTATAATACGCGTATAAATATATATAATATTAATTTAAATCATTATATATATTTAATAAAATAAAATATAAATATCGTTATCTTTATCATACTAGTTAAGTAATGAGTTGTCAAAAGTGGTCCTAGATATTTATAAAAGTTATATACGTTTTAATAATAAAGTTCTTTTTAAACTGAAAACGTTTTTGTACATTTGAAACTAAATAGATCAATCGAGTCTTTATGAGATTCAATCTTCCACTATCCTTTGTCTAGTTCTCAATGATTGACAATTTGTTCTTATTTATAAATCACTTTACCATTTTCCAAATATTGTTAAAATAGAAAGATTTCTCAAATCAACGTGGGCCTTTCAACAGAGACTTGTAATCATAATTTAATATATCTGATAATTCAATCATTTGATCTTATCTTCTAATTCCATTGATAAACATTTTGAAACAGATACAATCATATAAAGTATTTAATCTAATATTTTGTTTACGTTTCAAGTTATAACATATATACACATATACATATATAATCATATTCGTTTAATGGTTCGTGAATCGTTGGAACTTGGTCGAGGTTGAATGAATGTATGAACATAGTTTAAAATTCTTGAAATTTAACTTAACAAATATTGCTTATCATGTCGGAAACATATAAAGATTAAAGTTTAAATTTGGTTGGAAATTTCCGGGTTGTCACACATGAACTTGGGCTTTTCGGCCTCTAGCTTCTCCAATCGCTGTTTCCTCGGGAATGGGAGCGGTGGTTGATACTCTCTAACTACCGGTTTAGCAGCAACAGTAACCGGTTCCTTAACAACTTTTTCAGCCACCTGTTCCGGCTCCTTTTCCCTTGCCGGTTCACTTTCAACAACCGGCTCACTATCATTAACTAACGGTACCCTCAAATCATACTCGTCGGGCTTCCTCGGTGGATAATATGCTAAACCACTTCGGGTGGTGATAGCATTAACATGCCCGTTTTTCGGGTTAGTATCCGTCTTGCTAGGTAACTCTCCCGGTTTCCTCTCACTACTCTTATTAGCAAGTTGACCAATCTGCTGTTCAAGATTATGAATAGCTGCTTGTTGATTTCGAAACATTTGGTCATTCTTTTCATTATTCTGAGTAACGGTAGTGACAAGTTGAGTCTGAGATATCACTAACTTCTCGATCATAGCCTCAAGGTTGGACTTTTTCTCTTCGACCTGTGGTTTCTGAAAATAACCGGGAGCTTGCTGCTGAAAACCTCCACTAGAACCCGGTTGGAACCTCGAACCCTGATTACCTTGCGGATTATAAGGATTATTGAAATTCCTATTAAACTGAGCACGTCCCTGGAACTGATTGTTATTCTGCTGACTAATATAGTTGACCTCTTCTTTCTGATTCATAGTCAAACCCGCATCACAATCTTTGCCCAGATGCAAACCTCCACAGTATTCACAACCAACCTTCATACCATGAATATCCTTGTTCATCTTCTCCAAATTCCTACCAAATGAATCCAACTTAGCACTGAAAGACCCAAAATCATCATAAGCACCTGTACCTGTAGTCTCTGTTCTCTTAACTGAAGCTGAAGGGTAAGATTCATGATCCTGATGCCACTCATGAGAATAAGCAGCTTGCTTTTCAATGATCTCTAACGCCTCTTCTTCAGTCTTATCCATTAACGTACCACCTGCAGCTTGATCAATACTTTGACGCGTAGGAATATCACAACCTTTGTAGAAAATCTGAACCTTCTATAAATCATTCAACCCGTGTTGCGGGCACGAGCGTAACAAAGTAGCAAAACGGTCCCAAGCATCAAACAATGTCTCACTGCTCTTCTGTCTAAATTGAGAAATTTCGGCTTGTAGTCGGGCAGCTCGAGAAACAGGGAAAAACTTCGACAAAAACTTATCCTCCAAAGTCTCCCAAGATCTAATCGTACCCTCAGGTTGCTTATCTAACCATCTCTTAGCTTCTCCCTTAAGAGTCCAAGGGAAAAGTCTTGTCTTAATTGAAGTGTCGGCAACCTCATGTAGCTTAAACAAGTTACAAACATCATTAAAATTACGAAGATGCTCGTTAGCATCCTCGGTATCTTTGCCATAGAATTGGCAATCAGAAGAAATCAAATTCAGGATCGGCCCTGTAATTTGAAAAGGCTGAGTAATATTCGGCTGAGTAATCGAATTGCCTTGGCCTCCTCGGGTGGCCTTCAACTTTTCTGCCATAGTCTGAGGACGAGGTGGTTCTTCGGCCATTTCTTCAGTATCTGAAGTGTCAGACGAAACGTAAGAATCTTCTTCTGAGTTAACTTCTGGTGGTGTCTCGGGCACCACAATATCGTTGTTACTGAACAAATTGACTACAACTTCACTCGAAGACGGCGAAGAATCCACTTTAGACTTTTGCTCTTGACTTAAGGCTTTGAACAACTCTCTTTCAGGCTCGTCAAATGGTGTTAAAATCGGAGAACTTGAAGAACGCGTGTGTGGCATGCACTACCTGTAACTGCAAGAACACAGCTAACAAACCGATTAAACGCACCGACTCAATTAGAATTAAAATAAAATAAACAGTTAAAATTAACTAAAAACAAACTTAATTTTCAACACAACTGTCCTCGGCAGCGGCGTCAAAAACTTGATGTGTGAAATCTAGTATATAAATTATCTCTGGAAATATACCTGGTTTAAAGATTACTACACACTAACGGGCAGTGTACCCGATCGTGCAATAGTATAAAAATAGTAATTCCAAGTATCGTTCCAAGGACAGTATTAACGTGAGAATTAAGTTTGCAACTAAGAAAAGTAAACTAAGTTAAACTATGAAAATTGAAAGTACGAGATAGTTTGTTTTGCGGCTATTTAACGATTAGCCAAATCAAGATAGCTTTAAAAGTAAAAGACAATATTTTTGGATTTTTAAGTTTAGATAAAAGAAATACAGACTCAACGGAAAAATAAAGATATTTGAATTCAATGGATAAAAGAATGTTTGCCTAGATATCCTATTCGCAGTGTTGGATGATTTGTTATTAAGCACTAGTTCTATTAATCAATGCACGCAATTACAGAGTCGGTTTACCCAGAGTTCTCTTTTAGCAAACACATCAAACTAGGACTTATTGGCTTAGGGTTCCCTTTCACCAAAAACTATCTTTCGTTTGTGACTTAGTAACTAGCTAATTACAAGATTAAGATTCAATTAGTTACGCGTTCGCTCCACACAATTCACCCCTGTTTTGTTTAATTACCATACCCGGTTTACCCCCTTGGTCCAGTAAGCACCCAATCGGTTAAGACAAATCAATTGGGAATTAGATCACTAAATTGAAACAGGGTTCCCTTTGTTCAAACAAGATTCACTAATCAACCTAGTAACAATAATCAACACCCACAAGAATGGTTCTTAATCAAAACTCATAATTATCATGCATCAATTAATAAAACCTCAAAGTAACATCCAAACACTTGCAAATATTCAATCTAGACAAACATTAAGAGTTTAGCCTACAATCATGGCTGAAATCAAAATAACAATCAAAAACATAGAGAAATTCATTGTTGATAACAAAAGAATAAACCTAATCAAAGATTGAAATCTGAACGATACACGAATCGAGACTTGTTCCCGGAATGATTAGTACCTTAGAATGACCTTGAAGATCTCCAAAAATCACCTAAGTTCGTCAAAAAGTGGCTGGAATTCGTCAGGATACGATTATTCAATTAGGGTATTTTTCTGCCTTTAAATATGGGAAAAATCTGGACCCGGGCCTCAACTCGCGCGGCGCGCCAAGGACCCCGCGCGGCGCGCCGTTTCACTGGAACCTGACAATTGATTTTCTGATATGCTCGAACTGGATTTTCAGTTGAATGGCGCGGCGCGCCAGCTTTTGGAGCGGCGCTCCATGTGACTAATGCTGAAACGAGCTTAAAAACATCATATTAACACCAAAACTCGAACCGAATCAAACCTTTTCACTCGTAAACATCGAAAGACATCCAAAACCATCAAATAACATCAAATTTAACCTTCTTGGTCTTGGAACTCAAACTTTCACAACTTTAACCAAAATAACTCCAAATCGTATCCAAAAGGACCAAAATGTACCCGATATCGCTAAGGAAAATGCATATGAAATACGCGATATCAGTCCTTTTTTGGCCGAATTTTTGGGGTTCCAAATGGGTTTTGGAGCTTCAAGTTTGGCCAAGATTTGTTGTTGTTTTGGTTCACAATCATGCCTTGACCTTGTGGTTGGATTTGTGTGTGATTTGGTTGTATTTTGATGATTGTAAATTCATTCATTTGGTTTGTAATAATCTTGTAATTTTGGTGATGTAATTTATTTTATTTGGTATGTAAAATAGATTAGGTTGTAATTACCTTTTCTAGAAAAATGTATTAGGTTATATATTTTGTAAAAAGAAAAGTGAAGATTCAAGAAGATTACAAGATGGAGCATAAGGATGCAAGAGTTAGTGGGAGATTTGTTAATCTCCTACTTTGTGGTCTTAACCCTTTTGGTAACACTTGTTTTGGCTAAACAAGTGTTTACCACTTTGGCATGATTGTGGACTTTTATTTTGCATGCTTGTATGGTTTTGTGTATGTGTTTGGTTGTTACAAGATCTCATGAAACAACTTGCAAAAATGACATTATAATTGGTTATAATTAAAACAACAAAAGACACTAATAAATGGTTATTAGGTACTAGATGCAAAATGTATATAAAATGGTTTATATCAAGTAAAATTTGGTTATTTTACTAATAATATGAAATGGGTTTTTCATTATATACCATACATCAAATGCATGTTGGTGTATGGCAAAATGTTGGCTTAAACTAGAATTTAAGAAAGACTTAAAATCCCTTTAAAACTAAAACAAGGAAAACAAGTTAAACGCCATCCTATTGTGGGACACTTGAACATAGTAGTGAACTCATAATGGGATAAAGGTCACCTAACCGTTATGAGCAAACTAATATGGTTAAGGTAAAATTCACATGCTTGTGGGATAAAGGTCACCTAACCACTTGCATGTTAGTTTTACATGTTTACACAAGTAGGACGACTTGATTTGGGAATCATGAACTTAGGGTCACCGAAGCATGAGGAACAAATAGGCGTTGATGGGATAAATATGCCATGCAAAAGGATTGCATGATCCCATAATTTAGAAGTTGCAAAAGGATTGCAATTGTCATATAAATGACTACCTAGCTAAATCAAATAACGGGATAAAGGTCACCTAACCGAAATTTGATTTACCGTTGGATTCTAATATTTAATAAGACAATTATAATATAAAAGGGTATTGTTTATTAAATTTGAAATCAATACTTAAATGAACTTTGTTAATTTTATAGATGGCCGCTAATAACAACAACAACATGCAAAACGCACCACTTAACCTAAACAACCTATCGTTAAGGTCTCTCCTCGAGAAAGACAAACTCAACCATACGAACTTTATGGATTGGTTCCGTAATCTTAGGATTGTCCTCAAACTCGAGGATAAAGCGTATGTGTTGGAGGACCCCATTCCCGATCAACCCGACATGGATGATACAGAGGGCATGGCTTACTATGACAAATATTGTGCCGATTCGGTGCAAGTTGGTTGCCTAATGCTTGGGACTATGATACCCGAACTCCAAAAGGATTTCGAACATCATAGTGCATATGACATGATAACGCAATTGAAGGAGATGTTCCTTCAACAAGCACGTGTCGAGCGCTTCGAAACGGTTCGAGCGCTACATGCATGTCGTATGGATGACACCCTATCCGTCTCCTCCTATGTCCTTAAAATGAAAAGCCTCATTGATCGCGCAAACCGTCTTAACCTCAACATTTCCAATGAGCTAGCCACCGATCTTATCCTAAACTCCTTGTCAAAGAGGTTTGACCAATTTGTAATTAATTACAATATGAATGGGATGGATAAGACCATCGGTGAGCTTCATGGCATGTTAAGGACGGCCGAAACAAGCATGGGTAAAAGGGCTTCACCCGTGCTAATGATCAATGATGGCGGGTCAAAAGGAAACAACACCTCTAAGCCTAAGGTGGCTAAGAGAAAAGGACCCGCCTATCAAGGCAATGGAAAGGTGAAGATGGTTACCCCAACCAAGAACAAGAACAAAAAGCAAAAGGTTGCGGAAAAGGCAAACCCCAAGGAAGACCCATGTTTCGGTTGCGGTGAGATGGGTCATTGGAAACGAAACTGTCCGGTCTACCTTAAGGAGTTGAAGGAAAAGAGGGATGCGGGGCAATCCTCAGGTAATATATATATATATGGTATATATAGAGCTTAGTATTACTTCTTCTAATACATGGGTATTAGACACTGGATGTGGAACTCACATTTGCAATTCTTTGCAGGGGTTCAAAAGAAATAACAAGCAAACGGGAACATCAAGTCTCTTCATGGGGAATGGAGCTAAAGTGCAAGTGAAAGCTCAAGGAGACTTTGTGTTAAAACTTCCAAGTAGCATGGAACTTATTTTGAATGATGTTTTGTATGCACCCGACTTGTGTCGAAACATTATTTCTGTTTCCCGTTTGAAACAATATGGTTTTAATGTTAATTTTATTAATGATGATATCCATGTTTGTTTAGATAATGTATTCTATTTCAAGGCTTCGCCTTCAAATGGAATTTATGAATTGGTTCATGATGACACATCATCTAGTAGCTCAATGTACCATACAAGCACCAAGAAACTCAAAAGGGATTTGAGTGATTCCTACTTATGGCATTGTCGCCTTGGTCACATAAACAAGAACCGAATGCATACACTTCAAAAGAATGGACTTTTAAAATCAAATGAGATGGACTCGTTTGATGTATGTGAATCTTGTTTACAAGGCAAAATGACTAAAGCACCTTTCAAAGGGACCTATGAAAGGGCTAAAGACTTATTGGGATTAATACATTTGGATGTGTGTGGTCCCTTTAAGCCCATGACTAGGAATGGTGAAAGATACTTTGTTACATTCATTGATGACTTCAGTCGTTTCGGATATGTCTACTTGTTAAGGCATAAGGATGAAAATTTTGAAGCATTCAAAGAATATCAAAACGAAGTACAAAATCAACTCAACAAGACAATCAAGGTACTGCGTACCGATAGAGGAGGTGAATACCTAAGCGATGCCTTCCAAGATCATCTTAGAAGTTGTGGGATTATCTCACAACTCACTCCTCCTGGAACACCCCAACTGAATGGAGTTTCCGAAAGGAGGAACCGAACCCTAATGGATATGGTTCGATCTATGATGGCTAGAAGCTCGTTACCTCTATCATTTTGGGGTTATTGTCTATGCTCCGCGGCTCGTATTTTAAATATGGCCCCAACCAAGAAAGTGGAACGAACACCTCATGAGATGTGGTTTGGAAAACCTCCATCTCTATCATACTTAAAGGTATGGGGATGTGAAGCTTACCCTAAGCGTTACGTCCCTAATAAGTTGAATGCTCGATCCACGAAGTGTATCTTCATAGGATATCCCAAGAATGATATGGGATATTATTTCTATGATCCATCCGAGCAGAATGTATTTGTTGCTCGGAAGGCGGAATTCCTTGAAACTAAGTTCCTAATGGAAGGAAATAGTGAAAGGAAGATAGATCTTGAGGAGGTTCAAGATCAAGTAGATGATACACAATTGGTTGACACTAGAACTCAACATGAAAATGTTGAGAATGATCAAAATACACAAGACGTTCGCAGATCTGGTAGGATTAGTAATCCTCCTGAGAGATATGGGTTTCTCATGGATGGTTGCTATGTGGTTGATTTGGATGAACCAATAAACTACCAAGATGCTTTATCAAGGATTGATAAAGATAAATGGCAGGAAGCCATGAACGCTGAGATGCAATCCATGTATGACAACCAAGTTTGGGAACTTGTTACACAACCTGCTGGCTCAAGGCTAGTTGATTGTAAATGGCTTTTCAAAATGAAAACCGACATACATGGAAACTTGGATACATATAAAGCTAGACTTGTAGCAAAAGGTTTCACTCAAACTCAAGGGGTTGACTATGATGAAACTTTTTCGCCTGTGGCAATGCTAAAGTCTATTAGGATATTACTTGCCATTGCTGCTCATTATGATTATGAAATATGGCAAATGGATGTCAAGACCGCTTTCCTAAATGGACATCTTGAGGAAGATGTCTATATGGTTCAGCCTGAGGGTTTTGTTAATCCGAAATATCCTAAAAAGGTATGCAAGTTAAAGAAGTCAATCTACGGATTGAAACAAGCATCTAGAATGTGGAATCATCGTTTTAATGAGGAGGCCAAGAAATTTGGCTTCATTAAAAATGGTGATGAAGCTTGTGTATACAAGAAAGCTAGTGGGAGCACTATCATGTTCCTTGTACTATATGTGGATGATATATTGTTATTTGGAAATGATATTCCGGCAATGCAAGGTGTTAAAACTTGGTTAAGCAAATGCTTCTCCATTAAGGATCTTGGAGAAGCACAATACGTTTTGGGGATTGGGATCTACAGGGATAGATCCAAGAAACTGATAGGTTTAAATCAAAGTGCATACATTGAAAAGATCTTGAAAAGGTTCAAGATGGAGAACTCTAAGAAAGGTTTGGTACCTATTCAAAAGGGAACACTGTGAGGTGCTTGGTCGAATGAAACCACGCTCTAAAAGTTCTTGTAATTGGCTTTGCAGTTCTTTCATCTCGCTGGGTGCGAGTCTGTAAGGAGCACGAGCTATTGGTGCAGCTCCTGGTACAAGATCTATTTGAAATTCAACGGATCGATGTGGGGGTAATCCCGGTAATTCTTTCAGAAATACATCGGGAAATTCTTTTGCAATGGGAACATCATTGATGCTCTTTTCTTCAGTTTGTACTTTCTCGACGTGTGCTAGAACAGTATAGCAACCTTTTCTTATTAGTTTTTGTGCCTTCAAATTACTAATAAGATGTAGCTTCGTGTTGCCCTTTTCTCCGTACACCATTAAGGGTTTTCCTTTTTCTCGTATAATGCGAATTGTATTTTTGTAACAAACGATCTCTGCTTTCACTTCTTTCAACCAGTCCATACTGATTATCACATCAAAACTCCCTAACTCTACTGGTATCAAATCAATCTTAAATGTTTCGCTAACCAGTTTAATTTCTCGATTCCGACATATATTATCTGCTGAAATTAATTTACCATTTGCTAATTTGAGTAAAAATTTACTATCCAAAGGCGTCAATGGACAACTTAATTTAGCACAAAAATCTCTACTCATATAGCTTCTATCAGCACCCGAATCAAATAAAACGTAAGCAGATTTATTGTCAATAAGAAACGTACCCGTAACAAGCTCCGGGTCTTCCTGTGCCTCTGCCGCATTAATATTGAAAACTCTTCCGCGGCCTTGTCCATTCATGTTCTCCTGGTTCGGGCAATTTCTAATAATGTGGCCCGGTTTTCCACATTTATAACAAACTACATTGGCATAACTTGCTCCGACACTACTTGCTTCGCCATTACTCGTTCCGACACCATTTGTTCCTTTCATTCTATTAACCCCTGGTCCGTAGACCTCACACTTCGCCGCGCTATGACCATTTCTTTTACACTTGTTGCAAAATTTGGTGCAGAACCCCGAGTGATACTTTTCACACCTTTGGCATAGCTGCTTCTGATTGTTGTTGTTGTTGCAGTTATTATTGTTGTTGGGATGATTGTTGTAGTTGCTGTGGTTGTTGCTGTTGTTGTTGTTGGGCCGTTTGTTGTAGTTGCGATTCATGTTGCGATTGTTGGGATAATTGTTGCGATTATTGTTGTAATTGCTGTTGTTGTTGTATTGGTGATTCTTATCACCGTTTTCCTCCCACTTTCTTTTGACTTGCTTCACATTGGCCTCTTCAGCAGTCTGTTCTTTAATTCTTTCTTCAATCTGGTTCACTAGTTTATGAGTCATTCTACATGCCTGTTGTATGGAGGCGGGCTCGTGTGAACTTATATGTTCTTGGATTCTTTCCGGTAATCCTTTCACAAACGCGTCGATCTTCTCTTCCTCATCTTCGAATGCTCCCGGACACAATAGGCACAATTCTGTGAATCGTCTTTCGTACGTGGTAATATCAAATCCTTGGGTTCGTAACCCTCTAAGTTCTGTCTTGTGCTTATTGACCTCGGTTATGGGACGGTACTTCTCGTTCATCAAGTGCTTGAATGCTGACCACGGTAGTGCGTACGCATCGTCTTGTCCCACTTGCTCTAGATAGGTATTCCACCATGTTAACGCAGAACCTGTGAAGGTATGCGTAGCGTACTTCACTTTTTCCTCTTCAGTACACTTACTTATGGCAAACACTGATTCGACCTTCTCGGTCCACCGTTTCAATCCGATCGGTCCTTCGGTTCCATCAAATTCCAAAGGTTTGCAGGCAGTGAATTCTTTGTAGGTGCATCCTACACGATTTCCTGTACTGCTAGATCCAAGGTTATTGTTGGTATGTAGCACAGCCTGTACTGCGGCTATGTTTGAAGCTAGAAAAGTACGGAATTCCTCTTCATTCATATTCACGGTGTGTCGAGTAGTCGGTGCCATTTCCTTCAAAATAGTCAAATGGAACAAGTTAATCATACAGAATATTAAGAGTAGTTAATAGTATTTCGTAGCATAATATGAACTCATTTGTAAAAGCTTTTTCTTCATATTAGCGTTTTATAAGTTTAAATTCGGGTAGTACCTACCCGTTAAGTTCATACTTAGTAGCTAATATACAATTCAACTACTACAATTCTATATGAAAAACTGATTATAATAATATTTCGCGTTCAAACTTTTACACAATATTTTACAAACTTACAATACCGCTTATTTTACATATAGCATGAAATATAGCACACAATAAATTTGATACAAGATGGTTGTGAAGATAATTCTAGCTAGTACACAAGTCGTTCAATAAAGGCAATAAAGACACGTAATTCATACGTCCAGAAACAAGTCATGCATTCTGGTTTTACTGGGATTACTTCCCATCCTTGGTCTTGTGGAACATAACCGTTATGGCCGTTGATAAGACAGCGTGTTGTAACGTCATCAAAGGGACGAGGGTTACGTAATGTCCAACAGTCCCGTAACAATCTAAAAACCTTATTTCTTACCCCAATTACCGACTCCGTCACTTGTGGGAACGTTTTGTTTAATAGTTGTAGCCCGATGTTCTTGTTCTCACTTTGGTGAGAAGCGAACATTACTAATCCGTAAGCATAACATGCTTCTTTATGTTGCATGTTAGCCGCTTTTTCTAAATCATGAAGTCCAATATTCGGATATATTGAGTCAAAATAATTTCTTAACCCATTGCGTAAAATAGCATTTGGGTTCCCCGCAATATATGCGTCAAAGTAAACACATCGTAACTTATGGATTTCCCAATGTGATATCCCCCATCTTTCGAACGATAGCCTTTTATAAACCAAGGCATTCTTGGAACGTTCTTCGAATGTCTTACAAACTGATCTCGCCTTAAATAGTTGTGCCGAAGAATTCTGACCGACTCTAGACAAGATTTCATCAATCATGTCTCCGGGTAGGACTCTTAAAATATTGGGTTGTCTATCCATTTTGTGTTTTTATACTGTAAGATAGACAAGAGTTAGATTCATAAAAAAACTACTTATTAATACAAGCAATTTTTACATATATCATAAAGCATAAGCACACTATATTACATATATTACACCACACGAATACAACTATCTTATTCCGACTCGCTTGTTTCTTCTTTTTTGGTTTTGGTTCGTTTTGCCAAGTTTCTAGGGATATATGATGTTCCCCTAATACGAGCCGTCGTTTTCCACATTGGTTTAGAAAAACCTGGTGGTTTAGAGGTTCCCGGGTCATTGTTACAACTTAAGGACTTCGGGGGTTGACGATACATATAAAGTTCATCGGGGTTGGAATTAGATTTCTGTATTTTTATGCCCTTTCCCTTATTATTTTCTTTTGCCTTTTTAAATTCAGTTGGGGTAATTTCTATAACATCATCGAAATTCTCGTCGGAATCCGATTCATCGGAGAATTGGTAATCCTCCCAATATTTTGCTTCCTTGGCGGAAACACCATTGACCATAATTAACCTTGGTCGGTTGGTTGAGGATTTTCTTTTACTTAACTGTTTTATTATTTCCCCCACCGGTTCTATTTCTTCATCCGGTTCCGATTCTTCTTCCGGTTCCGATTCTTCTTCCGGTTCCGACTCTTCTTCCGGTTCCTCTTCGGGAACTTGTGAATCAGTCCACGAATCATTCCAATTTACATTTGACTCTTCATTATTATTAGGTGAGTCAATGGGACTTGTTCTAGAGGTAGACATCTATCACATAATATCAAACGCATTAAGAGATTAATATATCACATAATATTCACATGTTAAAAATATATAGTTTCCAACAAAATTTGTTAAGCAATCATTTTTCAAGTAAACACGGTCGAAGTCCAAACTCACTAATGCATCCTAACAAACTCGATAAGACACACTAATGCAAAATTCTGGTTCTCTAAGACCAACGCTCGGATACCAACAGAAATGTCCCGTTCTTATTGATTAAAAACGTTCCATATTAATTGATTTCGTTGCGAGGTTTTGACCTCTATATGAGACGTTTTTCAAAGATTGCATTCATTTTAAAACAAACCATAACCTTTATTTCATCAATAAAGGTTTAAAAAGCTTTACGTAGATTATCAAATAATGATAATCTAAAATATCCTGTTTACACACGACCATTACATAATGGTTTACAATACAAATATGTTACAACAAAATAAGTTTCTTGAATGCAGTTTTTACACAATATCATAGAAGCATGGACTCCAAATCTCGTCCATATTTAAGTATGCGACAGCGGAAGCTCTTAATAATCACCTGAGAATAAACATGCTTAAAACGTCAACAAAAATGTTGGTGAGTTATAGGTTTAACCTATATATTATCAAATCATAATAATAGACCACAAGATTTCATATTTCAATACACATCCCATACATAGAGATAAAAATCATTCATATGGTGAACACCTGGTAACCGACATTATTCCGGTACACCCTTCGGATATGATATAAATTTCGAAGTACTAAAGCATCCGGTACTTTGGATGGGGTTTGTTAGGCCCAATAGATCTATCTTTAGGATTCGTGTCAATTAGGGTGTCTGTTCCCTAATTCTTAGATTACCAGACTTAATAAAAAGGGGCATATTCGATTTCGATAATTCAACCATAGAATGTAGTTTCACGTACTTGTGTCTATTTTGTAAATCATTTATAAAACCTGCATGTATTCTCATCCCAAAAATATTAGATTTTAAAAATGGGACTATAACTCACTTTCACAGATTTTTACTTCGTCGGGAAGTAAGACTTGGCCACTGGTTGATTCACGAACCTATAGCAATATATACATATATATCAAAGTATGTTCAAAATATATTTACAACACTTTTAATATATTTTGATGTTTTAAGTTTATTAAGTCAGCTGTCCTCGTTAGTAACCTACAACTAGTTGTCCACAGTTAGATGTACAGAAATAAATCGATAAATATTATCTTGAATCAATCCAAGACCCAGTGTATACGTATCTCAGTATTGATCACAACTCAAACTATATATATTTTGGAATCAACCTCAACCCTGTATAGCTAACTCCAACATTCACATATAGAGTGTCTATGGTTGTTCTGAAATATATATAGATGTGTCGACATGATAGGTCGAAACATTGTATATGTGTCTATGGTATCTCAAGATTACATAATATACAATACAAGTTGATTAAGTTATGGTTGGAATAGATTTGTTACCAATTTTCACGTAGCTAAAATGAGAAAAATTATCCAATCTTGTTTTACCCATAACTTCTTCATTTTAAATCCGTTTTGAGTGAATCAAATTGCTATGGTTTTATATTGAACTCTATTTTATGAATCTAAACAGAAACAGTATAGGTTTATAGTCGAAAAATAAGTTACAAGTCATTTTTGTAAAGGTAGTCATTTTTCAGTCGAAAGAACGACGTCTAGATGACCATTTTAGAAAACATACTTCCACTTTGAGTTTAAGCATAATTTTTGGATATAGTTTCATGTTCATAATAAAAATCATTTTCTCAGAATAACAACTTTTAAATCAAAGTTTATCATAGTTTTTAATTAACTAACCCAAAACAGCCCGCGGTGTTACTACAACGGCATAAATCCGGTTTTACGGTGTTTTTCGTGTTTCCAGGTTTTAAATTATTAAGTTAGCATATCATATAGATATAGAACATGTGTTTAGTTGATTTTAAAAGTCAATTTAGAAGGATTAACTTTTGTTTGCGAACAAGTTTAGAATTAACTAAACTATGTTCTAGTGATTACAAGTTTAACCTTCGAATAAGATAGCTTTATATGTATGAATTGAATGATGTTATGAACATAATTACTACCTTAAGTTCCTTGGATAAACCTACTTTAAAAGAGAAAAATGGATCTAGCTTTAACGGATCCTTAGATGGCTCGAAGTTCTTGAAGCAGAATCATGACACGAAAACAAGTTCAAGTAAGATCATCACTTGAAATAAGATTGTTATAGTTATAGAAATTGAACTAAAGTTTGAATATGATTATTACTTTGTATTAGAATGATAACCTACTGTAAGAAACAAAGATTTCTTGAGATTGGATGATCACCTTACAAGATTGGAAGTGAGCTAGCAAACTTGAAAGTATTCTTGATTTTATGTAACTAGAACTTGTAGAATTTATGAAGAACACTTAGAACTTGAAGATAGAACTTGAGAGAGATCAATTAGATGAAGAAAATTGAAGAATGAAAGTGTTTGTAGGTGTTTTTGGTCGTTGGTGTATGGATTAGATATAAAGGATATGTAATTTTGTTTTCATGTAAATAAGTCATGAATGATTACTCATATTTTTGTAATTTTATGAGATATTTCATGCTAGTTGCCAAATGATGGTTCCCACATGTGTTAGGTGACTCACATGGGCTGCTAAGAGCTGATCATTGGAGTATATATACCAATAGTACATACATCTAAAAGCTGTGTATTGTACGAGTACGAATACGGGTGCATACGAGTAGAATTGTTGATGAAACTGAACGAGGATGTAATTGTAAGCATTTTTGTTAAGTAGAAGTATTTTGATAAGTGTATTGAAGTCTTTCAAAAGTGTATAAATACATATTAAAATACTACATCTATATACATTTTACATGTATATACATTTTATCATGATATTATCATGTATGAATATCTCTTAATATGATATATATACATTAAATGTCTTTACAACGATAATCGTTACATATATGTCTCGTTTAAAAATCATTAAGTTAGTAGTCTTGTTTTTACATATGTAGTTCATTGTTAATATACTTAATGATATGTTTACTTATCATAGTATCATGTTAACTATATATATATCCATATATATGTCATCATATAGTTTTTACAAGTTTTAACGTTCGTGAATTACCGGTCAACTTGGGTAGTCAATTGTCTATATGAAACATATTTTAATTAATCAAGTCTTAACAAGTTTGATTGCTTAACATGTTGGAAACATTTAATCATGTAAATATCAATCTCAATTAATATATATAAACATGGAAAAGTTTGGGTCACTACATTGAGGGTCTAAAACCCAATGAAAAACCGCCACCACTTTAACCACTATAGTGTTAAGAAGAAACCATGATTAAGTTTGCTGCAAGTGGATTTCATTTGATAGTAACTTTTCTAAAATCACTTTACACGGTTTCTTTCCTTTTTCCTTTTGAACCGACAATTTACTAAACAATTAGCCCCACTTGTGGAATTGTGATTAAAGATTAAAAAGGAGATGATTTGAGCAATCATAGGCTGGTGCAGTTTACCTTTTCCTATTTTTTTAAAAAACCGAAACCTAGTGGATTAGTACGGGATATTGGGTTTGTGAAAAGTTGGGCTTAGAAACTGCTGGTGGGCCGAAAGGAATTTGGGCCGAGATCCATTTCGGGTTTCTGTTTGGACCACGATGCTGTTTGTGTGTAAGTATGATCAAACTCCATTTTCTTTTCTGTTGGAATAATTGAAGGGCAATGTTAAGCACAATAAAAACGAATTATGGGTATGATAATGGTATTAGTGATGTTATACGATAATAAATCATGATGATAATTATGAATAAGAAGATGGTGATGAAACGTAATTATGATAATAAGATAATCAGTAGAAATGGAAATTGTTAATGATGAATGATTGATCCGTTATGCTAAAACCGTACCATCTGTTTCCACTAAAACATACGAAGTGAGTTTTTGACATTTGTGTATGTTGGGCCGAAATCATTTATTTCCTAGTTGGGCCAAAACCCAATTTAAATTGTAATGATTATGATTGAGATTATATGTATGATGAAATCTAGATTAGATGATGATGTTAAGTTAATGATACATAAAGTAATGATTATGATTGTGATGACCCGAGAATTTCTGACCAAATTTAAACTTAATCTTTACATGATCTCGATACGATAAGCAAAGTCTGTCAAACTGAATCTCAAAAAAAAACTTTGAACTGTGTTCATGTATACACTTGACCTTTGACTAATCCCGACGATTCACGAACATTCACTTGTAAATAAATAAATAAATAAATAAATAAATAAATATATATATATATATATATATATATATATATATATATATATATATATATATATATATATATAGTAATATATATAAAATTTATTAATATTAATTATTCAATATATAATATATATGATTAATATATAGGGTATAACTAATGAATTGTAATACTAATATATTAAAATATAATTTAAAATATGATTATGATATTATTACTTCCATAAACATAAATATTAAGATTGGTATTGATATCAGAAATTGTAATATTATTACTATTATTAATGTTATAATTATAATTAAAAGATTATGATCATAAAAATAAAGATGTTAACTACAAATATTATTATAAGAATCATTAAAACTAAAATGTTATTTATTATTATTAGTATCACTAAGTATTAACATTTAGTATTATTTCAATATCATTACTATTAACCCTATTATTGTTATTAATAATATTAATATATTTTTTTATTACCGATAGTATTATTATTTTTAACATCACTATGAACAATAATATTAATAATTATTAATATCAGTATTATTATTATTATTTAATTGTTATTATTATTATTATCAATTATTATAAACATTATTAAAAGTATTATTATTAATGTATTTAATATTAAAGGATATAACAGCGATTATATAACTGGATCCATTTTGAGTTGTAATCAACTGTAGTAGATTGATAATTTGTCTCTAATATTATAAAACATCCAAAACAATCGGTACATTTTTTTTCTTCATAATATGTTTCAAGTCTTTTTCTTCTTTATTTTTGTTTTGTTTGTATTCTCCTACCCAATCAATCTGTCGACTCTCAAACTAAGGTATAACGAATAAATTAACTTGTAAGTAATACATTCAATATATATATCTTCTTCTCTCTACTATCAAATGAACCATCACCAATACTGAAAGGACCCGTTCATATACATTATAAACGATTCACAATAGTTGATTACATCGCGAGGTATTTGACCTCTATATGATACGTTTTACAAACATTGCATTCATTTTTAAAAGACAAACTTTATTTACATCTAAAATTGACGGCATGCATACCATTTCATATTACATCCAACTATAATTGACTTAATATTAATCTTGATGAACTCAACGACTCGAATGCAACGTGTTTCAAAGTATGTCATGAATGACTCCAAGTAATATCCTTAACATGAGCTAATGCACAGCGAAAGATTTCTTTAATACATGAGAATAAACATGCTTTAAAGTGTCAACCAAAAGATTGGTGAGTTCATTAGTTTATCATAATCAATCATTTCCGTAATAGTAATAGACCACAAGATTTCATATACATAAACGTTTTAATAAAAATATTCTAAGTAGTTGAGCACTTGGTAACCATACTTAACATTTAATCAACGTCGCATATTCCCTTTATTATGAAATCTCACTACACTGTACCAAGTGTAGTCACTGGAACGAAGTACTGTGCAACCGTTGAATACTGGTCGTCCAGTCCGGTTGGGGTTGTCAGGCTCGATAGATCTATCAACAGGATTCGCATTTACAATACCGCATGTAAATGGTAGTTACCAAGCTATTAGGGAAAAATATGCAAAGTGGTACAACTCAACGTAGAATATGTTTTTAGTACTTGTGTCCATTTCGTAAAACAGTTATAAAACAGTGCATGTATTCTCAGCCCAAAAATATATATAAAAAAGGGAGTAATGAAACTCACAATACTGTATTTCGTAGCAATTATGTATATGACGGCACTGAACTAGTGCAGGGTTTATCTCGGATTCACGAACCTATATTAAGTATATTTATTTATATGTTGGTCAATATCTGTCTAACAATTTAGGTCAAGTCGTAGTGTATCACAATCCTAATGCTCGAGACCGACATGCAAAAGTCAACAAAAGTTAACTTGACCCAAAATGACTTCCAAAATCTATACATGTTTATTATATAACTTATATATAGTCATTTTATATATTTAAATATATTTATCAGATCTTATTATACTAAATAATACAAGTCATTTATTAATAAATAAAAATTTATATTTAAATTCATATATGATAAAAATATACTTTTATAAATTTCAAGTAATAAAATTTATAAAATTCACTTAATATCATAAAAATATAGTGGTATGTATTATTAATGTAATTATATTACGTGTGGTAAAAATATCTTTGTACGCATATTTATTTAATAAAATAATATTGATAATAATAATAATGATAAAAATAATAAAATGATAGTTTCAATAAAAATATTAATTTTTAGTAATAAAGATAATTTTAGTAATAACATCAACTGATAATAATTATAATAATCGTTTAAATAATAATATTAAAATTAATAATAATTCAGTTGACCATATCTTTTAATCCGTTCATCGAACCCACACGATTTCTAAATGAAAAGTTATTAATTTTTCTTTAGCTTTTCAACGACATGCATATCATATATACTCGAGCACTAGTCAGGGATACACTATTAATATATAAAAGATAAGATATGAATGCTCACGTATCAATATTGTGATTCAATATTGCATGAAAGTACGTAGACACAACGAAAATGATAAACGTTAGGTTGACCTCACGAGCAATACCCTCGAACAGTACCCATATCTCCATAGCTATAACCCATAATTTCCTTAGCTATATCCAGTTTGAAAACTTATTTTGAAATTGTCTGAATATAACTCCGTCGTAGTATTTTATGTATACTAATAATATCTTGAAATAATACTAAGTAAATATATATATGTAATTCGATTGAGAGAGTTTAGAGAAATATATTTTCAAGTTTCTATGAAATAATGAAACCTATTGAATTCTATTTATAATAGATTTTTGAATTATTAAAGTGAATTATTAAAGTATGAATTATTAAAGTGAATTATTAAAGTATGAATTATTAAAATAAATTATTAAAGTATGAATTATTAAAGTGAATTATTAAAATATGAATTATTAAAGTGAATTATTAAAGTGAATTATTAAAGTATGAATTATTAAAGTGAATTATTAAAGTGAATTATTAAAGTGAATTATTAAAGTTAAAGTAAAGTAAAAGTAAAGTAAAAGTAAAAGAAAAGGTAAAGTTAAAGTATAGTAAAAGTATAAAACTATGTACGTATAATACGCGTATAAATATATATATTTAATATTAATTTAAAATTGTTATATCATAAAACATTTTAGAAAAGTAGAATTATATATATTCATAATAGGTTTCAAGTTTTTAAATTACAGTCTGTTGGTGAAGCATGGGATAAAGTCCAAATGTTTAATAAACGTATGAAATCATCTCAATAAAAAATGTCGAGTTACTTAACTTGTCGATATCCAACATCTAAGTTATTTACACTCCATGTTCTTACTTATAGATCACTTTACCATTTTCCGAATATTGTCAAAAAGAATAGATTATTTAAATCACAGTGGACCTCATAACATTGGCCCGTAATCATATCATAATGTATCTGATAATTCAATCATTTGATATTATCTCTTAATTCTGTCGATAAATATATCGAAACAAATACGTTCATGTAAAGTATCATATATCTTTTTTTTAGCTTGCCGTTCAAAAAAAAAGTATCATATATCTAATACTTTGTTAATGTTTTCAGTTAATATTATATATTATATATACATATCTATATACACATAATTGTTCGTGAATCGTCGAACACGGTCAAAGGGTAATTGATTACATGAATGTAGTTCCAAACTTTTTGAGATTCAACATTACAAATTTTGCTTATCGTGTTGGAAACATATAAAGGTTAGGTTTAAATTTGGTCGGAAATTTCCGGGTCGTCACAGTACCTACCCGTTAAAGAAATTTCGTCCCGAAATTTGATCGAGGTCGTCATGGCTAACCATAAAAATGTTTTCATGACGGATATGTGTTGATAGATAGGATTTTATTACCATAGAGTAATATGGATAAAATGATCCGATTACTCGAAGCGTATGAGTGAAGCTATCACAAAATAGTGGAATGAGGAAAATAAGTTTCGTCATAATTTTTGACGTAGTCATGGTTGAATTCCGGAATTCAAGGGATTCAAAAAAAAATCTTGGAAATCTATAAGATCTGTTTCTTTGAGATTTAAGGAAATTAGGATCTGTTTAATTAAATGCGATGATCTGTCCCGATTACTACGTCTGATATTTCCCTTATATATTTACCTTTTCCATTCCATTAGTTTTTACCACTTCTATACTCAATTCCAATTTCAAAAGATTGCGAAAATGCTTAATCCATTTCTAATCCTTGTCCTTATCCTTACTATCGCAACAATCATTTTCCTTTTCCAACTTCCACCGGAGGAATCTATTTTCTTCTACTTTGCCCTTGGGGTTATAGTGTTTTTAATTCTCCCGTGTCTTTATGTTGCAATAAACATTGATATACAAGGTTTGTAATTTATGTGTTGTTATTGGACTTTATATTCTCCCTTACATTTCGGAGTTTCATACTTTTGTTGTCTCTTCCCGGCTTTAAGTCAAGCGAATAATGGTCCAGAATTAGTAGGTATGAAGTTTTGGATGAACATAGTTAATGTTCTAAGAAGGAAATCGTAATGGTACGATCTTGATTTGGAAAATTACTAGAATATCCAGAAAGATAGAACTATCAAGAAGATATGTTCTTAATATGTTTGGAGATTTGGTAGAATGTGAGAGTCGTGTAAATGGCACATGATGACGGTATGTTCTGTGAATCATCACGTTCCATTAGAAACTCAGCATGAATTACTGTAATATAATCACGTTGATCAAGTGTCATTATATTATACTAACTCATGCTTCAGTTCCCAACACTACTTTAAAACATTCATATTTGAATTTTTTTTCATAATTTAGAAACCAACACAGTTTCTTTTATGTTGCAGATATTATGGAGATATAAATGATCTCAGATAAGAATAGTTGTGAAAATGTCTCCAGAAATATGGAGAATATGTATAATGAAAGATACGAAGATATCTTATAATATTTAAGATAAGATGATGATGAAGAATAAGGTCCGCAAAGGTTTAGAGTCAGGAGCAAGGTATTCGTTAATGACTTCGTTAGAAACAGAATCATCAAGATTCTTTAAATACAGACTTTGGTCCTTGTATTTTTCCTTGGTCTCCTTCACGGTCTGCTCAATCCATTGTTCAGTACCAACTCTTCTCTTTTTCTGGGCTTTACCAACACATTATTCTTTATCATTAAACTTTTGACTGTTAAAGTCGTTTACAGTTTCTGCTGCTTCATTAGCATTTCGAGAACTAATTCACAGTTTGAGATGTTTTTCAGAAACTTCACATTCGAAGTGTGTAAGTTTAGGAGATAGACGTTATATGTATATATAACTATTGAAGTAGAAACGCTGTGAGATTTCAAAATACTGATTGCTGATTTTTAGTAATTGGTATGGCAATTCTTGTTGCAAGATGCGGATGAGTAAGAGATAGAGTTTCAATGAATAAGTATAGTGACTTTTCGGAGAGGTTTAAGTCGAAGGTTAATGAAGTTGTTGATAAGTTTACTGCTAATGTGGTGAGATATGAAAGGTTCCCCAGCAACGATGGTGAAAGAGCAGCGTATCTATCGAAGTTATAATAAAATTAGTTTTACTGAAAAGTCGAAGTTGACTTGTTGGAGCTGTGACAAAACTGGCTACGTTGAAAAGAATCGTAAGGTTGTTTTTGCTAATAAATGCTAAAGAATTCAACGCGGGTACGTGTTAAACTATAACTTTAGGTTCAAGAGTTTTTCAGGTACAAGACTTCGGGTAATGTGTGATTGGATCATCATCTCGATTGTTCCTTATTTGAAGTGTCTTTCGAAATTTCGAAGCGTTTTAAATGCAGCTTGTCATTGTCAATATCCAAAGAATAAATTCGTCATAAATCTCGATTGATTCTCGTATCCTTTTGAGTGTTACAATTAAAAGTGATGTTCTATCACAGTTTTGAAGTCAAAGTATAGCTTTGAAAAAATGTAAGGATCTAAGAGTGATGATTTTGCTTATATCTCGAGTTGCATTCTGAGATTTCAAAAATCAGAATAGGTGATTGAATTTGAATGAGTATGGTTGTTTTGATTTCTTATAAAAGAAGGTATACTATTGTGAAAATAGGGAGTATAGTTGATGATTTACTGAATTAGAATCGAAGAATGTAATATATTAATTGTGCATTTATATATCTCTCGGGTATTACCTACCCGTTAAAAAAAATGTCACAAATAATATTTTGAACAAGAATTTTTCATTACAGTCTTTATGAAAATATATGTATGTATATTTTCTTCAGATGTAATACAGATTTAATGAGTTAATATCATATTAAGCTCATTTGATTTTCGGCTTGGATTAGTAAAGAATAATCTCTAAAACATTAGAGATTACATAATCTTCGTGGAGTATTTCGCTAATGTAATCAATACTTCAATATTTATTATTATAGATATTTCCTTAGTGAATTATGCTGATACTCATAGAACTCTTGCTAACTTCACAAGATACGAATGTTGTTTTCCAGTAAGTTTCGAGTACATTGAAGATGAAAGTGTAAAATCAAACATGTTATTGAATGATACACTTGGTTTATTATGAAACCGAATTCATTTAATTGATTCAAAGATTGTAGTTACGATGGTTAGGTTGTTAACGAAGGATGTACATCATAGCATATTAGTAATATGAATTTAACTGAGTAGTATCTACCCTTTTTCAATTCATATTCAATAGCTTAGTACGAAATATTTTTATAGTTTCAGCGTTCATATATATATATATATATATATATATATATATATATATATATATATATATATATATATATATATATATATATATATATATATATATATATATAATTTCTTCAGAAGAATGAGTTAATACTTCGTAACTCGTTGATACAAAATACTCGTTGTTGATCAATGATGACGTCCACGGCGATTCTTGAACTGACAGAACTTGTGATGTTATAGGTGCTGCTAGTGCTGATGATGCTGACAGCACTGACGGTGATGGTGGTGCTGACGATATTGTTGATACTGATGATGCTGCCGGTAACTGCTGGTGATGCTGCTGAAGCTTGTGGTATTGAGGCTTGCGATGTGGATGTTACTGGCGGTATTGGTTATGCTACTGGTGCTGCTGATGGTGTTTGTAATCCTTGCACCATGTGTTCCAAAGCCACTACTCAGGCGAGAAGTTCGTTAATTTTTGCTAGTACACCGGGATGATTGGCGGTTGGAACGAGCGGATGAATAAGATTCGCAATATGGGATAGTATATAATCATGACGAGATACTCTAGCAATGAGTGAGAAAATGGTGTCTCGAACATGTTCGCGGGTAAGTGCTTCAGGTTCATCGCCAAGAGGGCAATGTGGTGGATGGAAGGGATCACCTTCTTCTTGTCTCCAATGGTTGAGTTGACTACGGACCCATCCCCAATTCATCCAAAATAGATGATGGGAAATTGGTTGATCCATTCCGGTGATGCTACTTTCGGAGCTCAGGTAGATATCCATATCGGAATAGCTGTCGGAATCTGAGAAATTCGAACTGGTTGAGGGATCCATCTCGTAGGATCAGGGAAAGAATTTTTGGTATGAAATAGATTGTAGAATTTAGATTTGGTATTCTTCAATTACATAATTTGCATATGTATATATAATACCAAAATTCCGTAAATTACGGAGAATCTTTGAAAAGATGTCAGTCAAAGTTCACAGTAATAGATGTGCTAAGATAAGAATCCGTCTATACACTATTATGCAATAAATGCAGGAAAACGCATCTAGACTTAAGATGATAAGCAGGTAATTTCCTAAGGATGATAAGTAGATGATTTCCGACTAGAATTGATAAGCAAACTTTTTGACATGCAGACACGGTCGAAGTCCAGACTCACTAATGCATCTTAACAACTATCAGTTAGACACACTAATGCAAGACCTGGTTCGCTAAGACCACCGCTCTGATACCAACTGAAAGGACCCGTTCATATACATTATAAACGATTCATAATAGTTGATTACATCGCGAGGTATTTGACCTCTATATGATACGTTTTACAAACATTGCATTCGTTTTTAAAAGACAAACTTTATTTACATCTAAAATTGACAGCATGCATACCATTTCATATTACATCCAACTATAATTGACTTAATATTAATCTTGATGAACTCAACTACTCGAATGCAACGTGTTTCAAAGTATGTCATGAATGACTCCAAGTAATATCCTTAAAAGGAGCTAATGCACAGCGGAAGATTTCTTTAATACCTGAGAATAAACATGCTTTAAAGTGTCAACCAAAAGATTGGTGAGTTCATTAGTTTATCATAATCAATCATTTTCGTAATAGTAATAGACCACAAGATTTCATATACATAAACGTTTTAATAAAAATATTCTAAGTAGTTGAGCACTTGGTAACCATACTTAACATTTAATCAACGTCGCATATTCCTTTTATTATGAAATCTCACTACACTGTACCAAGTGTAGTCACTGGAACGAAGTACTGTGCAACCGTTGAATACTGGTCGTCCAGTCCGGTTGGGGTTGTCAGGCCCGATAGATCTATCAACAGGATTCGCGTTTACAATACCGCATGTAAATGGTAGTTACCAAGCTATTAGGGAAAAATATGCAAAGTGGTACAACTCAACGTAGAATATATTTTTAGTACTTGTGCCCATTTCGTAAAACAGTTATAAAACAGTGCATGTATTCTCAGCCCAAAAATATATATAAAAAAGAGAGTAATGAAACTCACAATACTGTATTTCGTAGCAATTATGTATATGACGCAATGAACAAGTGCAGGGTTTGTCTCGGATTCACGAACCTATATTAAGTATATATATTTATATGTTGGTCAATATCTGTCTAACAATTTAGGTCAAGTCGTAGTGTATCACAATCCTAATGCTCTAGACCGACATGCAAAAGTCAACAAAAGTCAACTTGACCCAAAATGACTTCCAAAATCTATACATGTTTATTATATAACTTATATATAGTCATTTTATATATTTAAATATATTTATCAGATCTTATTATACTAAATAATACAAGTCATTTATTAATAAATAAATATTTATATTTAAATTCATATATGATAAAAATATACTTTTATATATTTCAAGTAATAAAATTTATAAAATTCACTTAATATCATAAAAATATAGCGGTATGTATTATTAATGTAATTATATTACGTGTGGTAAAAATATCTTTGTACGCATATTTATTTGATAAAATAATATTGATAATAATAATAATGATAAAAATAATAAAATGATAGTTTCAATAAAAATATTAATTTTTAGTAATAAAGATAATTTTAGTAATAACATCAACTGATAACAATTATAATAATCGTTTTAATAATAATATTAAAATTAATAATAATTCAGTTGACCATATCTTTTAATCCGTTCATCGAACCCACACGATTTCTAAATGAAAAGTTATTAATTTTTCTTTAGCTTTTCAACGACATGCATATCATATATACTCGAGCACTAGTCAGGGATACACTATTAATATATAAAAGATAAGATATGAATGCTCACGTATCAATATTGTGATTCAATATTGCAGGAAAGTACGTAGACACAACGAAAATGATAAACGTTAGGTTGACCTCACGAGCAATACCCTCGAACAATACCCATAACCTCCATAGCTATAACCCATAATTTCCTTAGCTCTATCCCGTTTGAAAACTTATTTTGAAATTGTCTGAATATAACTCCATCGTAGTATTTTATGTATACTAATAATATCTTGAAATAATACTAAGTAAATATATATATGTAATTCGATTGAGAGAGTTTAGAGAATGATATTTTCAAGTTTCTATGAAATAATGAAACCTATTGAATTCTATTTATAATAGATTTTTGAATTATTAAAGTGAATTATTAAAGTATGAATTATTAAAGTGAATTATTAAAGTATGAATTATTAAAGTAAATTATTAAAGTATGAATTATTAAAGTGAATTATTAAAGTATGAATTATTAAAGTGAATTATTAAAGTATGAATTATTAAATTGAATTATTAAAGTGAATTATTAAAGTTAAAGTAAAGTAAAAATAAAGTAAAAGTAAAAGAAAAGGTAAAGTTAAAGTATAGTAAAAGTATAAAACTATGTACGTATAATACGCGTATAAATATATATATTTAATATTAATTTAAAATTGTTATATCATAAAACATTTTAGAAAAGTAGAATTATATATATTCATAATAGGTTTCAAGTTTTTAAATTACAGTCTGTTGGTGAAGCATGGGATAAAGTCCAAATGTTTAATAAACGTATGAAATCATCTCAATAAAAAATGTCGAGTTACTTAACTTGTCGATATCCAACATCTAAGTTATTTACACTCCATGTTCTTACTTATAGATCACTTTACCATTTTCCGAATATTGTCAAAAAGAATAGATTTCTTAAATCACAGTGGACCTCATAACATTGGCCCGTAATCATATCGTAATGTATCTGATAATTCAATCATTTGATATTATCTCTTAATTCTGTCGATAAATATATCGAAACAAATACGTTCATGTAAAGTATCATATATCTTTTTTTTTTAGCTTGCCGTTCAAAAAAAAAGTATCATATATCTAATACTTTGTTAATGTTTTCAGTTAATATTATATATTATATATACATATCTATATACACATAATTGTTCGTGAATCGTCGAACACGGTCAAAGGGTCATTGATTACATGAATGTAGTTCCAAACTTTTTGAGATTCAACATTATAAATTCTGCTTATCGTGTCGAAAACATATAAAGGTTAGGTTTAAATTTGGTCGGAAATTAATGGGTCGTCACAAATACTCACTTCCGGATTCTAATATAGACGAGTATCATCATCAAACCACCATTTAATCATCTTGCATTCCTACAGCTCGTCTTGCTTTCTTGTTCGATCATACAACCATCGTCACCTTGTCTTTCTTCATCATCATCGAGCATCATGTGAACCGCCCAAGAACTCACCAAATTTCACCACCTATCTAACTATGTTTCTGTTTTGTTCGCTGTCAAACCAAAAAGAAGCCAAAGCATTGTTCGCTGTCAAACCAAAAAGAAGCCAAAGCATCCGTGTACTACCAAACCCAATCCACTGTTACTGTTACAATCAACCATTAACCTATGAATACTTCTACTTACTAACTCAACCATGATCAAGCCGGAAAACCATCTTTTACTGCGTTCGGTTCCTGTGTTACTGCGTCTATCTTTTATCTTTTCTGTATAAATGATCAAAGAACGAAGTAGAAGGATGGAATATGGCGATGGATGTGATAAATATTGATGAATGATGATAATAAAAATCCAAATATATACTTCTCTTATTCTTGATTCATTATATAAACAACCGATGGCATTGCTTTTCTTTTCTGTGGTGGACCAGTTTCAACAAAACACAACCATAACTTGTGGTCAATATGCGTAATTGTAGGAGGTTGATTGTAAACCGTTAGATAGTATCCAGCTGGAAAGTCCATCGAGCATGTACTTCTTTCTTTCTTTATTTCTGTCGTGGCCAAGACTTCCAACCACCACTTAACAAATTCTTTTCTGCCTTTTTTTTTATTTATTTTGTTGGGCCATCATGTAACCAATTTTCCACTTGGACAGTGACACTTGTGTCCCTTATGACTTGAATCGAGTAGCAGCATGACATTAGACATTCGATTTACTTGTTGATCTTGGGTACAGTAACGGCTTGATGATATTTTTTGATCAATATAAACTGAATGAAAACCCTTGATGTTACATGTTGAACTTGTGGAAAGATGTTGATAATAATATGTCGTGGCAATTGGATTGCTTTCAATCGAACCATTTCTTTTGTGTGATTCATTCCGATTGAACTCTCAGGAAAAGATCAAAACAGCCTACAGATTATTACTTGGGTTTCCTAAATTACTATATTGGACTTCAAGATATTTAAATATTGGGCCGATTAGATTATTAGTGATGATGATGATTTTATGAAAAATGGGATACGGGATATATATAAAGCTCACATGAAATAAAATAGAAAATCGATATAGCTCATATGGTTAAGAAGGTGTTTGGGTATTCGAGAGGTCATGGGTTTGAGCCCGGTCCATGCCATTTTTTTTAACAAGTCTTTGAGGTAGTTATTATATTTATATTATTATTTCTTTATTATTATTATTATTATTATTATTATTATTATTATTATTATTATTATTATTATTATTATTATTATTATTATTATTATTATTATTATTATTATTCTTATTATTGTTATTATTATTATTATTATTATTATTATTATTATTATTATTATTATTATTATTATTAGTATGATTATTATTATTATTATTATTGTTATTATTATTAGAATTATAATTATTAACATTATTATTACTAATATAAGTATTATGATAAAATTCTCATTTATTATGATTATAAATATAAGTATAAAAATTATTATTATCACTAATAGTTGTATTTTTATTATTATTATGATTATGATTAGGATTATTATTATTATAAAAATAATACAAGTTATCATTAATCTCATTAATATTAGTATTAGTATCACTTTTGTAACTATTAGTATTATTATTAGTATTATTAAACAAATGTATCACTATTAACAATATCATTACTATTATTAATATTATCATTTTTAATAAAATTATTATTATTATTATTATTATTATTATTATTATTATTATTGTTATTATTATTATTATTATTAATATTATTAGTAAATCATTAATATCATAACTATCATAAACAGTAAAATTAATATTTTTACAAGTATTATTATTAATATCATTATTATTATCACTATTAGGGTTATTATTAACATATGTATATTATTAATGTTATTACCATTATTTTTTTTACTAATATTAATATTAATATAATAGAACTACTGTTTTGATAAACAAATGAAATACATACATAAATATATATATTTAACACATATAACGTAACAAAATTTAATATATTTATATACAAAGTGAACATATAAAACATATATATATTATTAACATAAAGATGATATAACTAATACATTTATATATATATATATATATATATATATATATATATATATATATATATATATATATATATATATATATATATATATATATATATATATATATATATATATGTGTGTGTGTGTGTGTGTGTGTGTTCAAATAAAACTATGAATATTAATAAATACACAAATGATATAGGTTCGTGAATCCAAGGCCAACACTGCATTGTTCAATATCGTCATATGTATTTTTACTATAAAATACATTACGGTGAGTTCATTTGCTCCCTTTTACTCTTTATATTTTTGGGACTGAGAATACATGCGCTGTTTTTACAACTGCTTTATTAAATGCTTTTGAAATATATTTTGAACTGCGATTACATGAAATGCTTTTATAAATGTTTGACGAGATAGATACAAGCAAAACATTCCTCGAATGAATTATTATGCAGACAGAAGTTCTGCGGATTATTGTTGAATTATGTGGACATGATAATTGCCACCATTGAATTATGTGGACATGATAATTGCCACCATTAAATTATGTGGACATGATAATTGCCACCAATTCATATGAATGTTATGTATCGAGAGAATGATTTTATACACAAGTTATGTGTATGTTATTTTGTGCACAAGATATGTGTACGGTTACTAAGATTTATGAAAGATGATTTCATACACGAGAAAGGTGTACTGTATTTAAAAGATATAGCATGTACATTACAGGTGGGTATAGGATTCGGGCCCATTTGTGAAATGTCCCGTTCTTATTGATTAAAAACGTTCCATATTAATTGATTTCGTTGCGAGGTTTTGACCTCTATATGAGACGTTTTTCAAAGACTGCATTCATTTTAAAACAAACCATAACCTTTATTTCATCAATAAAGGTTTAAAAAGCTTTACGTAGATTATCAAATAATGATAATCTAAAATATCCTGTTTACACACGACCATTACATAATGGTTTACAATACAAATATGTTACAACAAAATAAGTTTCTTGAATGCAGTTTTTACACAATATCATACAAGCATGGACTCCAAATCTCGTCCTTATTTAAGTATGCGACAGCGGAAGCTCTTAATAATCACCTGAGAATAAACATGCTTAAAACGTCAACAAAAATGTTGGTGAGTTATAGGTTTAACCTATATATATCAAATCGTAACAATAGACCACAAGATTTCATATTTCAATACACATCCCATACATAGAGATAAAAATCATTCATATGGTGAACACCTGGTAACCGACAATAACAAGATGCATATATAAGAATATCCCCATCATTCCGGGACACCCTTCGGATATGATATAAATTTCGAAGTACTAAAGCATCCGGTACTTTGGATGGGGTTTGTTAGGCCCAATAGATCTATCTTTAGGATTCGCGTCAATTAGGGTGTCTGTTCCCTAATTCTTAGATTACCAGACTTAATAAAAAGGGGCATATTCGATTTCGATAATTCAACCATAGAATGTAGTTTCACGTACTTGTGTCTATTTTGTAAATCATTTATAAAACCTGCATGTATTCTCATCCCAAAAATATTAGATTTTAAAAGTGGGACTATAACTCACTTTCACAGATTTTTACTTCGTCGGGAAGTAAGACTTGGCCACTGGTTGATTCACGAACCTATAACAATATATACATATATATATCAAAGTATGTTCAAAATATATTTACAACACTTTTAATATATTTTGATGTTTTAAGTTTATTAAGTCAGTTGTCCTCGTTAGTAACCTACAACTAGTTGTCCACAGTTAGATGTACAGAAATAAATCGATAAATATTATCTTGAATCAATCCACGACCCAGTGTATACGTATCTCAGTATTGATCACAACTCAAACTATATATATTTTGGAATCAACCTCAACCCTGTATAGCTAACTCCAACATTCACATATAGAGTGTCTATGGTTGTTCCGAAATATATATAGATGTGTCGACATGATAGGTCGAAACATTGTATACGTGTCTATGGTATCTCAAGATTACATAATATACAATACAAGTTGATTAAGTTATGGTTGGAATAGATTTGTTACCAATTTTCACGTAGCTAAAATGAGAAAAATTATCCAATCTTGTTTTACCCATAACTTCTTCATTTTAAATCCGTTTTGAGTGAATCAAATTGCTATGGTTTCATATTGAACTCTATTTTATGAATCTAAACAGAAAAGTATAGGTTTATAGTCGGAAAAATAAGTTACAAGTCGTTTTTGTAAAGGTAGTCATTTCAGTCGAAAGAACGACGTCTAGATGACCATTTTAGAAAACATACTTCCACTTTGAGTTTAACCATAATTTTTGGATATAGTTTCATGTTCATAAAAAATCATTTTCTCAGAATAACAACTTTTAAATCAAAGTTTATCATAGTTTTTAATTAACTAACCCAAAACAGCCCGCGGTGTTACTACGACGGCGTAAATCCGGTTTTACGGTGTTTTTCGTGTTTCCAGGTTTTAAATCATTAAGTTAGCATATCATATAGATATAGAACATGTGTTTAGTTGATTTTAAAAGTCAAGTTAGAAGGATTAACTTTTGTTTGCGAACAAGTTTAGAATTAACTAAACTATGTTCTAGTGATTACAAGTTTAAACCTTCGAATAAGATAGCTTTATATGTATGAATCGAATGATGTTATGAACATCATTACTACCTTAATTTCCTTGAATAAACCTACTGGAAAATAGAAAAATGGATCTAGCTTCAATGGATCCTTGGATGGCTCGAAGTTCTTGAAGCAGAATCATGACACGAAAACAAGTTCAAGTAAGATCATCACTTGAAATAAGATTGTTATAGTTATAGAAATTGAACCAAAGTTTGAATATGATTATTACCTTGTATTAGAATGATAACCTACTGTAAGAAACAAAGATTTCTTGAGGTTGGATGATCACCTTACAAGATTGGAAGTGAGCTAGCAAACTTGAAAGTATTCTTGATTTTATGAAACTAGAACTTTTGGAATTTATGAAGAACACTTAGAACTTGAAGATAGAACTTGAGAGAGATCAATTAGATGAAGAAAATTGAAGAATGAAAGTGTTTGTAGGTGTTTTTGGTCGTTGGTGTATGGATTAGATATAAAGGATATGTAATTTTGTTTTCATGTAAATAAGTCATGAATGATTACTCATATTTTTGTAATTTTATGAGATATTTCATGCTAGTTGCCAAATGATGGTTCCCACATGTGTTAGGTGACTCACATGGGCTGCTAAGAGCTGATCATTGGAGTGTATATACCAATAGTACATACATCTAAAAGCTGTGTATTGTACGAGTACGAATACGGGTGCATACGAGTAGAATTGTTGATGAAACTGAACGAGGATGTAATTGTAAGCATTTTTGTTAAGTAGAAGTATTTTGATAAGTGTATTGAAGTCTTTCAAAAGTGTATAAATACATATTAAAACACTACATGTATATACATTTTAACTGAGTCGTTAAGTCATCGTTAGTCGTTACATGTAAGTGTTGTTTTGAAACCTTTAGGTTAACGATCTTGTTAAATGTTGTTAACCCAATGTTTATAATATCAAATGAGATTTTAAATTATTATATTATCATGATATTATCATGTATGAATATCTCTTAATATGATATATATACATTAAATGTCTTTACAACGATAATCATTACATATATTTCTCGTTTAAAAATCATTAAGTTAGTAGTCTTGTTTTTACATATGTAGTTCATTGTTAATATACTTTATGATATGTTTTCTTATCATAGTATCATGTTAACTATATATATATATCCATATATATGTCATCATATAGTTTTTACAAGTTTTAACGTTCGTGAATCACCGATCAACTTGGGTGGTCAATTGTCTATATGAAACATATTTCAATTAATCAAGTCTTAACAAGTTTGATTGCTTAACATGTTGGAAACATTTAATCAAGTAAATATCAATCTCAATTAATATATATAAACATGGAAAAGTTCGGGTCACTACAGTACCTACCCGTTAAATAAATTTCGTCCCGAAATTTTAAGCTGTTGAAGGTGTTGACGAATCTTCTGGAAATAGATGCGGGTATTTCTTCTTCATCTGATCTTCACGCTCCCAGGTGAACTCGGGTCCTCTACGAGCATTCCATCGAACCTTAACAATTGGTATCTTATTTTGCTTAAGTCTTTTAACCTCACGATCCATTATTTCGACGGGTTCTTCGATGAATTGAAGTTTTTCGTTGATTTTGATTTCATCTAACGGAATAGTGAGATCTTCTTTAGCAAAACATTTCTTCAAATTCGAGACGTGGAAAGTGTTATGTACAGCCACGAGTTGTTGAGGTAACTCAAGTCGGTAAGCTACTGGTCCGACACGATCAATAATCTTGAATGGTCCAATATACCTTGGATTTAATTTCCCTCGTTTACCAAATCGAACAACGCCTTTCCAAGGTGCAACTTTAAGCATGACCATCTCTCCAATTTCAAATTCTATATCTTTTTTTTTAATGTCAGCGTAGCTCTTTTGTCGACTTTGGGCGGTTTTCAACCGTTGTTGAATTTGGATGATCTTCTCGGTAGTTTCTTGTATAATCTCCGGACCCGTAATCTGTCTATCCCCCACTTCACTCCAACAAATCGGAGACCTGCACTTTCTACCATAAAGTGCTTCAAACAGCGCCATCTCAATGCTTGAATGGTAGCTGTTGTTGTAGGAAAATTCTGCTAATGGTAGATGTCGATCCCAACTGTTTCCAAAATCAATAACACATGCTCGTAGCATGTCTTCAAGCGTTTGTATCGTCCTTTCGCTCTGCCCATCAGTTTGTGGATGATAGGCAGTACTCATGTCTAGACGAGTTCCTAATGCTTGCTGTAATGTCTGCCAGAATCTTGAAATAAATCTGCCATCCCTATCAGAGATAATAGAGATTGGTATTCCGTGTCTGGAGACGACTTCCTTCAAATACAGTCGTGCTAACTTCTCCATCTTGTCATCTTCTCTTATTGGTAGGAAGTGTGCTGATTTGGTGAGACGATCAACTATTACCCAAATAGTATCAAAACCACTTGCAGTCCTTGGCAATTTAGTGATGAAATCCATGGTAATGTTTTCCCATTTCCATTCCGGGATTTCGGGTTGTTGAAGTAGACCTGATGGTTTCTGATGCTCAGCTTTGACCTTAGAACACGTCAAACATTCTCCTACGTATTTAGCAACATCGGCTTTCATACCCGGCCACCAAAAATGTTTCTTGAGATCCTTGTACATCTTCCCCGTTCCAGGATGTATTGAGTATCTGGTTTTATGAGCTTCTCTAAGTACCATTTCTCTCATATCTCCAAATTTTGGTACCCAAATCCTTTCAGCCCTATACCGGGTTCCGTCTTCCCGAATATTAAGATGCTTCTCCGATCCTTTGGGTATTTCATCCTTTAAATTTCCCTCTTTTAAAACTCCTTGTTGCGCCTCCTTTATTTGAGTAGTAATGTTATTATGAATCATTATATTCATAGATTTTACTCGAATGGGTTCTCTGTCCTTCCTGCTCAAGGCATCGGCTACCACATTTGCCTTCCCCGGGTGGTAACGAATCTCAAAGTCGTAATCATTCAATAATTCAATCCACCTACGCTGCCTCATATTCAGTTGTTTCTGATTAAATATATGTTGAATACTTTTGTGGTCAGTATATATAATACTTTTGACCCCATATAAGTAGTGCCTCCAAGTCTTTAATGCAAAAACAACCGCGCCTAATTCCAAATCATGCGTCGTATAATTTTGTTCGTGAATCTTCAATTGTCTAGACGCATAAGCAATCACCTTCGTTCGTTGCATTAATACACAACCGAGACCTTGCTTTGATGCGTCACAATAAATCACAAAATCATCATTCCCTTCAGGCAATGACAATATAGGTGCCGTAGTTAGCTTTTTCTTCAATAACTGAAACGCTTTCTCTTGTTCATCATTCCATTCAAATTTCTTCCCTTTATGCGTTAATGCAGTCAAGGGTTTTGCTATTCTGGAAAAGTCTTGGATGAACCTTCTGTAGTAACCAGCTAGTCCTAAAAACTGGCGTATGTGTTTCGGAGTTTTCGGGGTTTCCCACTTTTCAACAGTTTCTATCTTTGCCGGATCCACCTTAATACCTTCTTTGTTCACTATGTGACCGAGGAATTGAACTTCTTCCAACCAAAATGCACACTTTGAAAATTTAGCGTACAATTCTTCCTTCCTCAATACTTCTAACACCTTTCTCAAATGTTCACCGTGTTCTTGGTCATTCTTTGAGTAAATAAGTATGTCATCAATGAAAACAATGACAAACTTGTCAAGGTATGGTCCACACACTCGGTTCATAAGGTCCATGAACACAGCTGGTGCATTAGTTAAACCAAACGGCATGACCATAAACTCGTAATGACCGTAACGTGTTCTGAAAGCAGTCTTTGGAATATCATCTTCTTTCACCCGCATTTGATGATACCCGGAACGTAAGTCAATCTTTGAATAAACAGACGAGCCTTGTAGTTGATCAAATAAGTCGTCAATTCTTGGTAGTGGGTAGCGGTTCTTGATGGTAAGTTTGTTCAACTCTCGGTAGTCGATACACAACCTGAATGTACCATCTTTCTTCTTGACAAACAAAACAGGAGCTCCCCATGGTGATGTGCTTGGTCGAATGAAACCACGCTCTAAAAGTTCTTGTAATTGGCTTTGCAGTTCTTTCATCTCGCTGGGTGCGAGTCTGTAAGGAGCACGAGCTATTGGTGCAGCTCCTGGTACAAGATCTATTTGAAATTCAACGGATCGATGTGGGGGTAATCCCGGTAATTCTTTCGGAAATACATCGGGAAATTCTTTTGCAATGGGAACATCATTGATGCTCTTTTCTTCAGTTTGTACTTTCTCGACGTGTGCTAGAACAGCATAGCAACCTTTTCTTATTAGTTTTTGTGCCTTCAAATTACTAATAAGATGTAGCTTCGTGTTGCCCTTTTCTCCGTACACCATTAAGGGTTTTCCTTTTTCTCGTATAATGCGAATTGCATTTTTGTAACAAACGATCTCTGCTTTCACTTCTTTCAACCAGTCCATACCGATTATCACATCAAAACTCCCTAACTCTACTGGTATCAAATCAATCTTAAATGTTTCGCTAACCAGTTTAATTTCTCGATTCCGACATATATTATCTGCTGAAATTAATTTACCATTTGCTAATTCGAGTAAAAATTTACTATCCAAAGGCGTCAATGGATAACTTAATTTAGCACAAAAATCTCTACTCATATAGCTTCTATCCGCACCCGAATCAAATAAAACGTAAGCAGATTTATTGTCAATAAGAAACGTACCCGTAACAAGCTCCGGGTCTTCCTGTGCCTCTACCGCATTAATATTGAAAACTCTTCCACGGCCTTGTCCATGCGTGTTCTCCTGGTTCGGGCAATTTCTAATAATGTGGCCTGGTTTTCCACATTTATAACAAACTACATTGGCATAACTTGCTCCGACACTACTTGCTCCGCCATTACTCGTTCCGACACCATTTGTTCCTTTCGTTCTATTAACCCCTGGTCCGTAGACCTCACACTTCGCCGCGCTATGACCATTTCTTTTACACTTGTTGCAAAATTTGGTGCAGAACCCCGAGTGATTCTTTTCACACCTTTGGCATAGCTGCTTCTGATTGTTGTTGTTGTTGCGGTTATTATTGTTGTTGAGATGATTGTTGTAGTTGCTGTTGTTGTTGTTGTTGTTGTTGTTGGGCCGTTTGTTGTAGTTGCGATTGATGTTGCGATTGTTGGGATAATTGTTGCGATTATTGTTGTAATTGCTGTTGTTGTTGTATTGGTGATTCTTATCACCGTTTTCCTCCCACTTTCTTTTGACTAGCTTCACATTGGCCTCTTCAGCAGTCTGTTCTTTAATTCTTTCTTCAATCTGGTTCACTAGTTTGTGAGCCATTCTACATGCCTGTTGTATGGAGGCGGGCTCGTGTGAACTTATATCTTCTTGGATTCTTTCCGGTAATCCTTTCACAAACGCGTCGATCTTCTCTTCCTCATCTTCGAATGCTCCCGGACACAATAGGCACAATTCTGTGAATCGTCTTTCGTACGTGGTAATATCAAATCCTTGGGTTCGTAACCCTCTAAGTTCTGTCTTGAGCTTATTGACCTCGGTTCTGGGACGGTACTTCTCGTTCATCAAGTGCTTGAATGCTGACCACGGTAGTGCGTACGCATCATCTTGTCCCACTTGCTCTAGATAGGTATTCCACCATGTTAACGCAGAACCTGTAAAGGTATGCGTAGCGTACTTCACTTTGTCCTCTTCAGTACACTTACTTATGGCAAACACCGATTCAACCTTCTCGGTCCACCGTTTCAATCCGATCGGTCCTTCGGTTCCATCAAATTCCAAAGGTTTGCAGGCAGTGAATTCTTTGTAGGTGCATCCTACACGATTTCCTGTACTGCCAGATCCAAGGTTATTGTTGGTATGTAGCGCAGCCTGTACTGCGGCTATGTTTGAAGCTAGAAAAGTACGGAATTCCTCTTCATTCATATTCACGGTGTGTCGAGTAGTCGGTGCCATTTCCTTCAAAATAGTCAAATGGAACAAGTTAATCATACAGAATATTAAGAGTAGTTAATAGTATTTCGTAGCATAATATGAACTCATTTATAAAAGCTTTTTCTTCATATTAGCGTTTTATAAGTTTAAATTCGGGTAGTACCTACCCGTTAAGTTCATACTTAGTAGCTAATATACAATTCAACTACTACAATTTTATATGAAAAACTGATTATAATAATATTTCGCGTTCAAACTTTTATACAATATTTTACAAACTTACAATACCGCTTATTTTACATAAAGCATGAAATATAGCACACAATAACTTTGATACAAGATAGTTGTGAAGACAATTCTAGCTAGTACACAAGTCGTTCAGCAAAGACAATAAAGACACGTAATTCATACGTCCAGAAACAAGTCATGCATTCTGGTTTTACTAGGACTACTTCCCATCCTTGGTCTTGTGCAACATAACCGTTATGGCCGTTGATAAGACAGCGTGTTGTAACGTCATCAAAGGGACGAGGGTTACGTAATGTCCAACAGTCCCGTAATAATCTAAAAACCTCATTTCTTACCCCAATTACCGACTCCGTCACTTGTGGAAACGTTTTGTTTAATAGTTGTAGCCCGATGTTCTTGTTCTCACTTTGGTGAGAAGCGAACATTACTAATCCGTAAGCATAACATGCTTCTTTATGTTGCATGTTAGCCGCTTTTTCTAAATCACGAAGTCCAATATTCGGATATATTGAGTCAAAATAATTTCTTAACCCGTTGCGTAAAATAGCATTTGGGTTCCCCGCAATATATGCGTCAAAGTAAACACATCGTAACTTATGGGTTTCCCAATGTGATATCCCCCATCTTTCAAACGAAAGTCTCTTATAAACCAAGACATTCTTGGAACGTTCTTCGAATGTCTTACAAACTGATCTCGCCTTAAATAGTTGTGCCGAAGAATTCTGGCCGACTCTAGACAAGATTTCATCAATCATGTCTCCGGGTAGGTCTCTTAAAATATTGGGTTGTCTATCCATTTTGTGTTTTTAAACTGTAAAATAGATAAGAGTTAGATTCATAAAAAAAATACTTATTAATACAAGCAATTTTTACATATATCATAAAGCATAAGAACACTATATTACATATATTACACCACACGAATACAACTATCTTATTCCGACTCGCTCGTTTCTTCTTCTTCGATTTTGGTTCGTTTTGCCAAGTTTCTAGGGATATATGATGTTCCCCTAATACGAGCCGTCGTTGTCCACATTGGTTTAGAAAAACCTGGTGGTTTAGAGGTTCCCGGGTCATTGTTACAACTTAAGGACTTCGGGGGTTGACGATACATATAAAGTTCATCGGGGTTGGAATTAGATTTCTCTATTTTTATGCCCTTTCCCTTATTATTTTCTTTTGCCTTTTTAAATTCAGTTGGGGTAATTTCTATAACATCATCGGAATTCTCGTCGGAATCCGATTCATCGGAGAATTGGTAATCCTCCCAATATTTTGCTTCCTTGGCGGAAACACCATTGACCATAATTAACTTTGGTCGGTTGGTTGAGGATTTTCTTTTACTTAACCGTTTTATTATTTCCCCCACCGGTTCTATTTCTTCATCCGGTTCCGATTCTTCTTCCGGTTCCGATTCTTCTTCCGGTTCCGACTCTTCTTCCGGTTCCTCTTCGGGAACTTGTGAATCAGTCCACAAATCATTCCAATTTACATTTGACTCTTCATTATTATTAGGTGAGTCAATGGGACTTGTTCTAGAGGTAGACATCTATCACATAATATCAAACACGTTAAGAGATTAATATATCACATAATATTCATATGTTAAAAATATATAGTTTCCAACAAAAATGTTAAGCAATCATTTTTAAAGAAAACACGGTCGAAGTCCAGACTCACTAATGCATCCTAACAAACTCGATAAGACACACTAATGCAAATTTTCTGGTTCTCTAAGACCAACGCTCGGATACCAACTGAAATGTCCCGTTCTTATTGATTAAAAACGTTCCATATTAATTGATTTCGTTGCGAGGTTTTGACCTCTGTATGAGACGTTTTTCAAAGACTGCATTCATTTTAAAACAAACCATAACCTTTATTTCATCAATAAAGGTTTAAAAAGCTTTACGTAGATTATCAAATAATGATAATCTAAAATATCCTGTTTACACATGACCATTACATAATGGTTTACAATACAAATATGTTACAACAAAATAAGTTTCTTGAATGCAGTTTTTACACAATATCATACAAGCATGGACTCCAAATCTCGTCCTTATTTAAGTATGCGACAGCGGAAGCTCTTAATAATCACCTGAGAATAAACATGCTTAAAACGTCAACAAAAATGTTGGTGAGTTATAGGTTTAACCTATATATATCAAATCGTAACAATAGACCACAAGATTTCATATTTCAATACACATCCCATACATAGAGATAAAAATCATTCATATGGTGAACACCTGGTAACCGACAATAACAAGATGCATATATAAGAATATCCCCATCATTCCGGGACACCCTTCGGATATGATATAAATTTCGAAGTACTAAAGCATCCGGTACTTTGGATGGGGTTTGTTAGGCCCAATAGATCTATCTTTAGGATTCGCGTCAATTAGGGTGTCTGTTCCCTAATTCTTAGATTACCAGACTTAATAAAAAGGGGCATATTCGATTTCGATAATTCAACCATAGAATGTAGTTTCACGTACTTGTGTCTATTTTGTAAATCATTTATAAAACCTGCATGTATTCTCATCCCAAAAATATTAGATTTTAAAAGTGGGACTATAACTCACTTTCACAGATTTTTACTTCGTCGGGAAGTAAGACTTGGCCACTGGTTGATTCACGAACCTATAACAATATATACATATATATCAAAGTATGTTCAAAATATATTTACATCACTTTTAATATATTTTGATGTTTTAAGTTTATTAAGTCAGCTGTCCTCGTTAGTAACCTACAACTAGTTGTCCACAGTTAGATGTACAGAAATAAATCGATAAATATTATCTTGAATCAATCCACGACCCAGTGTATACGTATCTCAGTATTGATCACAACTCAAACTATATATATTTTGGAATCAACCTCAACCCTGTATAGCTAACTCCAACATTCACATATAGAGTGTCTATGGTTGTTCCGAAATATATATAGATGTGTCGACATGATAGGTCGAAACATTGTATACGTGTCTATGGTATATCAAGATTACATAATATACAATACAAGTTGATTAAGTTATGGTTGGAATAGATTTGTTACCAATTTTCACGTAGCTAAAATGAGAAAAATTATCCAATCTTGTTTTACCCATAACTTCTTCATTTTAAATCCGTTTTGAGTGAATCAAATTGCTATGGTTTCATATTGAACTCTATTTTATGAATCTAAACAGAAAAGTATAGGTTTATAGTCGGAAAAATAAGTTACAAGTCGTTTTTGTAAAGGTAGTCATTTCAGTCGAAAGAACGACGTCTAGATGACCATTTTAGAAAACATACTTCCACTTTGAGTTTAACCATAATTTTTGGATATAGTTTCATGTTCATAAAAAATCATTTTCTCAGAATAACAACTTTTAAATCAAAGTTTATCATAGTTTTTAATTAACTAACCCAAAACAGCCCGCGGTGTTACTACGACGGCGTAAATCCGGTTTTACGGTGTTTTTCGTGTTTCCAGGTTTTAAATCATTAAGTTAGCATATCATATAGATATAGAACATGTGTTTAGTTGATTTTAAAAGTCAAGTTAGAAGGATTAACTTTTGTTTGCGAACAAGTTTAGAATTAACTAAACTATGTTCTAGTGATTACAAGTTTAAACCTTCGAATAAGATAGCTTTATATGTATGAATCGAATGATGTTATGAACATCATTACTACCTTAATTTCCTTGAATAAACCTACTGGAAAATAGAAAAATGGATCTAGCTTCAATGGATCCTTGGATGGCTCGAAGTTCTTGAAGCAGAATCATGACACGAAAACAAGTTCAAGTAAGATCATCACTTGAAATAAGATTGTTATAGTTATAGAAATTGAACCAAAGTTTGAATATGATTATTACCTTGTATTAGAATGATAACCTACTGTAAGAAACAAAGATTTCTTGAGGTTGGATGATCACCTTACAAGATTGGAAGTGAGCTAGCAAACTTGAAAGTATTCTTGATTTTATGAAACTAGAACTTTTGGAATTTATGAAGAACACTTAGAACTTGAAGATAGAACTTGAGAGAGATCAATTAGATGAAGAAAATTGAAGAATGAAAGTGTTTGTAGGTGTTTTTGGTCGTTGGTGTATGGATTAGATATAAAGGATATGTAATTTTGTTTTCATGTAAATAAGTCATGAATGATTACTCATATTTTTGTAATTTTATGAGATATTTCATGCTAGTTGCCAAATGATGGTTCCCACATGTGTTAGGTGACTCACATGGGCTGCTAAGAGCTGATCATTGGAGTGTATATACCAATAGTACATACATCTAAAAGCTGTGTATTGTACGAGTACGAATACGGGTGCATACGAGTAGAATTGTTGATGAAACTGAACGAGGATGTAATTGTAAGCATTTTTGTTAAGTAGAAGTATTTTGATAAGTGTATTGAAGTCTTTCAAAAGTGTATAAATACATATTAAAACACTACATGTATATACATTTTAACTGAGTCGTTAAGTCATCGTTAGTCGTTACATGTAAGTGTTGTTTTGAAAGCTTTAGGTTAACGATCTTGTTAAATGTTGTTAACCCAATGTTTATAATATCAAATGAGATTTTAAATTATTATATTATCATGATATTATCATGTATGAATATCTCTTAATATGATATATATACATTAAATGTCTTTACAACGATAATCATTACATATATTTCTCGTTTAAAAATCATTAAGTTAGTAGTCTTGTTTTTACATATGTAGTTCATTGTTAATATACTTTATGATATGTTTTCTTATCATAGTATCATGTTAACTATATATATATATCCATATATATTTCATCATATAGTTTTTACAAGTTTTAACGTTCGTGAATCACCGATCAACTTGGGTGGTCAATTGTCTATATGAAACATATTTCAATTAATCAAGTCTTAACAAGTTTGATTGCTTAACATGTTGGAAACATTTAATCAAGTAAATATCAATCTCAATTAATATATATAAACATGGAAAAGTTCGGGTCACTACAATTTGTACCATGCAGCATTTAAATTTTGTGGTCTATCAAAATGATGAATTTTATTATTTTAAGATAAACCTATGAACTCACCAACCTTTTGATTGACACTTGAAAGCATGTTTATTCTCAGGTATGAAAGAAATATTCCGCTGTGCATTTGCTCATTTTAAGGACATTACTTGAAGTCGATCATCGCTCTGAAATCAAATGTTGATGACTTCGTCCAGATGGATTAGGACGGGGCGTTTCAGTTGGTATCAGAGTGGTGGTCTTAGCGAACCATGCCTTGCATTAGTGTGTCTAACTGATAGTTGTTTAGATGCATTAGTGAGTCTGGACTTCGACCGTGTCTGCATGTCAAAAGTTTTGCTTATCATTTCTAGTCGGAAATCATCTGCTTATTATCCTTAGGAAATTACCTGCTTATCATTGTTAGTCTAGACACGTCTTACTGCCTCTATTGCATAGACAGTGTATAGATAAAATCATATCTTAGCGAATCTGTTATTGTTACCATTGCCTGATAGCTTCCGTAGATTCCTCCGTAACTTATGGGATTTTAGTATTATATATGCATATGTAAATTATGTATTGCAGGGTACTAATCTACATCCTATAATCTATTTCTTATCGAAAATCCTTCATCTGATCGTACGAGATGAATCCCTCAACCAGTTCGAGTCTCTCAGATTTCGATAGCTATTCCGATAGTTATTCCGACGGCTATTCCGATATAGAGTTTCACTCGAGCTCCGAAAGCGGTGTCACCATAATGAATCAATCAATCAGCCATCCCCAATTCATCTGATGGGTTCGTAGTCGACTTAACCAATGGAGACGAGAAGAAGGCGATCCTTTCCACCCACCAACCTGCACTCTTGACGATGAACCTGAAGCACTTACCGACTAACCCATTCGAAACACCATTTTCACAATCATTTTCCGAATATCTCGCCAAGATTATATTCTATCTAAAATTATAAACCTTATTCATTCGCTCGTTCCTATCAACAATCGTCCCGGAGTAATAAGTCAACGAGCTTCGCGCCTGAGTTGTAGCCTTGGAAAATATGGTGCAAAATGTACCAGCTTTAGCAACATCACCGGCACCAAGAGTACCATCAGTAACAGTACCAGTACCATTAACAATCCATGCCTCAACATCTCATTCAGTACCTCGAGTATAATTATCGTTCTACGAGTCGTTCTACATCATTTATCTTCGTTCGACAAGGCGATTATGTAATCTCTAATGTTTTAGAGATTATATATTCTTATTTTAACGATAAATCAAATGAGATTAATATCACATTAACTCATTAAATCCGTGATTATATCTGAAGAAAATATATATGTATATATATTTTCATAAAGATTGTAATTAAAAATTCTTTAGTACAAACTGTTAATGATGAAAATATTTTAACGGGTAGGTAATACCCGAGGAATATTTAGATTTCATATTAATAAGTTACATTGTACATTCTTCGAATCTGATTCAACAGTCATTTACTATCCTACTTACATTCACAGACATACGTATTCGTTCACCACAGATTAACCATTTTCATTCAAATTTCATATTGGGATTTTGATCTATCAGAATCCAACAAGTGGCATAATGAAGAAAACATTTGACGAAATAAAAATTTGATAGAAACAAACAAATTAACTACGAAAAATTTTGTTAAGAATCTACGCTAACTGTTCCAACTAACTATTCCTAGCTAACTGATTACATTTTATTTATCGCAGTTTATTTATCGCAATTTTATTTATCGTCATTTAATTTCTGTTATTTACTTTACCCATTTAATTTATCTTCATTTAATTTCTGTTATTTATTTTACGCACTTTAAATATCGGGACACGTATACAAGGTTTTGACATATCATATCGACGCATCTATATATATTATTTGGAATCACCATAGACACTCTATATGCAGTAATGATCGAGTTCTCTATACAAGGTTGAGGTTGATTCTTAAATAATATACATACTTTGAGTTGTGATCGAGTCTGAGACATGTACATGGGTCACGATATACATTAATTAATTAATTCGAATATTACATATTAAACTATATATGAATTATTGAATTGTTAACTGTGGACTATCAATTGAGGACTACCAACATTGGACAATTAAAATGAATTAAAATATTGATTATAATATATGAAACTAAACAATTCTTCAAGTTTGGCACTTGATTTCATCTTAAACCTCATTTGTATCTTGACGATTACAATCTGCGATTCAAACCCTTCATAATTCTTGAAAACACCTCAATCGAGAGGATGAGCCAACCGTACTTCATCTATGAAGGAAAAGATTGATGCATATAGTTATACACCTGAAGAACTCTCAAAAACCGAGTAAACGGTTAACACGTAGCTGTGCTAATTCCTTTAGTGTCATTATTACCCAAAATAACTTTGCAATTCTTCTTTAAAATAACCAATTTTATCACAGCTCCAGCAAGACAACTTCGATTTTTCATTTGAAAAAACCTTATTATAATTTTGATATATCTGCGTGCTCTCTTATTATTACCAGGAAACCTTTCATATTCCACCATATTACCATCAGCGTTTAATCATCTAAAAAAAAAAACAATTCTCCTGAAACCACCTCGGATTGATAACCGATGATTCAGATATCATAGCATTAAATGCAGAGGAAACAGAAAAATGGTAGATGGTCTAAACGACCAAAAGTTTGATGATAAAGAAAGGAGTGTTAGGAACACTCGATAGAAAATTGGGTATTGAAAAACAGATTGAGCTACCCATGAAGGAGACCAAGGACAAATACAAGGACCAAACCCTATATTCAAAGGATTCAGGTAATTCTGGATCCGTTGAAATCTTTAGAGAATATATTGCTCCGAAGTCATGTTAAAAATCTTGCGGAAAATCTTTCTCCATCAACCATCGAACTTAGAAATTCCAAAATATCATCATCAATATCTTCGATATTTCTGAGGATATTTTCATAAATATTCTCGTCCGAAATTATATACCTCCTCGTGCTTCCTGTGTATCATTATATTGGAAACATTCAATAGAAAATTTAGTACCGAAAAGCAGATTATGCGAAACTAGGAAGAAAGCCGTGGACAAATCACAAAGAATAAGTTTGACTTCAAAGAATCCAAATGATTCAATGTCTGCTAAAGTCTTTAGTGAATATCTTGCTCCTTACTCTAAACCCTTACAGAAAATAGTTTCTATCATCCTCTGATCTTAGATATTCCGAGATATTATCGTATCTTTCATCATAGATATCCTCCAAATTTCTGGAGATATTTTTATAACTATTCTTATCTGAAATCATTAATCTCTTCGGGCTATCAGTATTACATCATATAGAAACTGTTAGTTTCTATATTCTGTAAACTTTCGAATTTAAATTCTGAATGTTTTTGAAGTAATGTTGGGAACTGATGCATGAGTTAGTATAATATAATGACACTTGATCAACGTGATTATATTACAGTAAGTCATGCTGAGCTTCTAAATGGAACATGATGATTCACGGATTATAACGTCATCATGTGTCATGTTACATAACTCTTTCATTCTGATTAACTTCTGAACATATCAAGAAACTATATTTTTGATAGTTCTATTATCAGTGATTCAGGTAATTTGACAAATCAATTCGTGAGATTACGTTCTTTCTTGTTTAGAACATTAAGTTCATTCGAAACTCCATAATTACAAATTCTGGACCATTACTCGCTTTACCAGAGGTCGAGAAGAGAATAAAAAGGCAAAGAACTTCAAAAAAATAAGAGAAAATACAAAGCCCAATAACAACACAGAGATTACAAACCGTGGATATTAATACAGATAGCAATATAAAGACACGGTATAATTAAGAATAGTATCACCCCAAGGTAATAGTAGAAGTAAACAGATTCTTCTGATGGAAGGTTGAAAAGAAGGATGACAGAAATGATAATTAGAAAAATATCAAGGATTAGAACTGGATTAAGTATTTTCACAATCTTTTGGATGTATGAACTAAGAAAGTATAGGAATGGTGAGAATAATGGAACGGAAAAGCTTAATTTATAGTGGAAATATTAGACAGAGTAATCGGGGCAGATCACCGTATTTAATTATAGAGATCTTAATCTTCTTATTCACCGAAGAATCAAATCTTTTAGATTTCGAAGATTTTCTTTAAATCCCTTGAATTTCGGAATTCAACTAAGGCAACGTCATAAGTTAGGATGCATCTTATTTTCTAAATTTAACCCTGACTTTGTCAAAAGTTTAGATGAATCTTTACTTTCCTATTTCACACTTTGGTGATAGCTTCATTCGTACTCTTCGAATAATCGAGTTATTTTATCCATATTACTCAATGATGATAAAAACTCAATTTATCAACTCATATTCGTCATGAAAACATTTTTATTGTTAGCCATGATCACCTCACTCAAAATTTCGGGACGAAATTTCTTTAACGGGTAGGTACTGTGATGACCCGGGAATTTCCGACCAAATTTAAACTTAATCTTTACATGATCTCGATACGATAAGCAAAGTCTGTCAAACTGAATCTCAAAAAAAAAACTTTGAACTGTGTTCATGTATACACTTGACCTTTGACTAATCCCGACGATTCACGAACATTCACTTGTAAATAAATATATATATATATATATATATATATATATATATATATATATATATATATATATATATATATATATATATATATATATATATATATATATATATATATAGTAATATATATAAAATTTATTAATATTAATTATTCAATATATAATATATATGATTAATATATAGGGTATAACTAATGAATTGTAATATTAATATATTAAAATATAATTTAAAATATGATTATGATATTATTACTTCCATAAACATAAATATTAAGATTGGTATTGATATCATAAATTGTAATATTATTACTATTATTAATGTTATAATTATAATTAAAAGATTATGATCATAAAAATAAAGATGTTAACTATAAATATTATTATAAGAATCATTAAAACTAAAATGTTATTTATTATTATTACTATCACCAAGTATTAACATTTAGTATTATTTCAATGTCATTACTATTAACCATATTATTGTTATTAATAATATTAATATATTTTTATTACCGATAGTATTATTATTTTTAACATCACTATGAACAATAATATTAATAATTATTAATATCAGTATTATTATTATTATTATTTAATTGTTATTATTATTATTATCAATTATTATAAACATTATTAAAAGTATTATTATTAATGTATTTAATATTAAAGGATATAACAACGATTATATAACTGGATCCATTTTGAGTTGTAATCAACTGTAGTAGATTGATAATTTGTCTCTAATATTATAAAACATCCAAAACAATCGGTACATTTTTTTTCTTCATAATCTGTTTCAAGTCTTTTTCTTCTTTATTTTTGTTTTGTTTGTATTCTCCTGCCCAATCAATCTGTCGACTCTCAAACTAAGGTATAACGAATAAATTAACTTGTAAGTAATACATTCAATATATATATCTTCTTCTCTCTACTATCAAATGAACCATCACCAATACTCACTTCCGGATTCTAATATAGACGAGTATCATCATCAAACCACCATTTAATCATCTTGCATTCCTACAGCTCGTCTTGCTTTCTTGTTCGATCATACAACCATCATCACCTTGTCTTTCTTCATCATCATCGAGCATCATGTGAACCGCCCAAGAACTCACCAAATTTCACCACCTATCAACCCACCTATCTAACTATGTTTCTGTTTTGTTCGCTGTCAAACAAAAAAGAAGCCAAAGCATTGTTCGCTGTCAAACCAAAAAGAAGCCAAAGCATCCGTGTACTACCAAACCCAATCCACTTTTACTGTTACAATCAACCATTAACCTATGAATACTTCTACTTACTAACTCAACCATGATCAAGCCTGCAAACCATCTTTTACTGCGTTCGGTTCCTGTGTTACTGCGTCTATCTTTTATCTTTTCTGTATAAACGATCAAAGAACGAAGTAGAAGGATGGAATATGGCGATGGATGTGATAAATATTGATGAATGATGATAATAAAAATCCAAATATATACTTCTCTTATTCTTGATTCATTATATAAACAACTGATGGTATTGCTTTTCTTTTCTGTGGTGGATCAGTTTCAACAAAACACAACCACAACTTGTGGTCAATATGCGTAATTGTAGGAGGTTGATTGTAAACCGTTAGATAGCATCCAGCTGGAAAGTCCATCGAGCATGTACTTCTTTCTTTCTTTATTTCTGTCGTGGCCAAGACTTCCAACCACCACTCAACAAATTCTTTTCTGCCTTTTTTATTTATTTATTTTGTTGGGCCATCATGTAACCAATTTTCCACTTGGACGGTGACACTTGTGTCCCTTATGACTTGAATCGAGTAGCAGCATGACATTAGACATTCGATTTACTTGTTGATCTTGGGTACAGTAACGGCTTGATGATATTTTTTGATCAATATAAACCGAATGAAAACCCTTGATGTTACATGTTGAACTTGTGGAAAGATGTTGATAACAATATGTCGTGGCAATTGGATTGCTTTTAATCGAACCATTTCTTTTGTGTGATTCATTCCGATCGAACTCTCAGGAAACGATCAAAACAGCCTACAAATTATTACTTGGGTTTCCTAAATTACTATATTGGACTTCAAGATATTTAAATATTGGGCCAATTAGATTATTAGTGATGATGATGATTTTATGAAAAATGGGATACGGGATATATATAAAGCTCACCTGAAATAAAACAGAAAATCGATATAGCTCATGCGGTTAAGAAGGTGTTTGGGTATTCGAGAGGTCATGGGTTTGAGCCCGGTCCATGCCACTTTTTTTAACAAGTCTTTGAGGTAGTTATTATATTTATATTATTATTTCCTTATTATTATTATTATTATTATTATTATTATTATTATTATTATTATTATTATTATTATTATTATTATTATTATTATTATTATTATTATTATTATTATTATTATTATTATTATTATTATTATTATTATTATTATTATTATTATTATTATTATTATTATTAGTATGATTATTATTATTATTATTATTGTTATTATTATTAGGATTATACTTATTAACATTATTATTACTAATATAAGTATTATGATAAAATTCTTATTTATTATGATTATAAATATAAGTATAAAAATTATTATTATCACTAATAGTTGTATTTTTATTATTATTATGATTATGATTAGGATTATTATTATTATGAAAATAATACAAATTATCATTAATCTCATTAATATTTGTATTAGTATCACTTTTGTAACTATTAGTATTATTATTAGTATTATTAAACAAATGTATCACTATTAACAATATCATTACTATTATTAATATTATCATTTTTAATAAAATTATTATTATTATTATTATTATTATTATTATTATTATTATTATTATTATTATTATTATTATTATTATTATTATTATTATTATTATTATTATTATTATTATTATTATTATTATTATTATTAGTAAATCATTAATATCATAACTATCATAAACAGTAAAATTAATATTTTTACAAGTATTATTATTAATATCATTATTATTATCACTATTAGGGTTATTATTAACATATGTATATTATTAATGTTATTACCATTATTTTTTTTACTAATATTAATAATAATATAATAGAACTACTGTTTTGATAAACAAATAAAATACATACATAAATATATATATTTAACACATATAACGTAACAAAATTTAATATATTTATATACAAAGTGAACATATAAAACACATATATATTATTAACATAAAGATGATATAACTAATACATTTATATATATATGTATTAAAATACAACTATGAATATTAATAAATACACAAATGATATAGGTTCGTGAATCCAAGGCCAACACTGCATTGTTCAATATCGTCATATGTATTTTTACTACAAAATACATTACGGTGAGTTCATTTGCTCCCTTTTACTCTTTATATTTTTGGGACTGAGAATACATGCGCTGTTTTTACAACTGCTTTATTAAATGCTTTTGAAATATATTTTGAACTGCGATTACATGAAATGCTTTTATAAATGTTTGACGAGGTAGACACAAGCAAAACATTCTTCGAATGAATTATTATGCAGACAGAAGTTCTGCGGATTATTGTTGAATTATGTGGACATGATAATTGCCACCATTGAATTATGTGGACATGATAATTGCCACCAATTGATATGAATGTTATGTATCGAGAGAATGATTTTATACACAAGTTATGTGTATGTTATTTTGTGCACAAGATATGTGTACGGTTACTAAGATTTATGAAAGATGATTTCATACACGAGAAAGGTGTACTGTATTTAAAAGATATAGCATGTACATTACAGGTGGGTATAGGATTCGGGCCCATTTGTACCATGTAGCATTTAAATTTTGTGGTCTATCAAAATGATTAATTTTATTGTTTTAAGATAAACCTATGAACTCACCAACCTTTTGGTTGACACTTGAAAGCATGTTTATTCTCAGGTATGAAAGAAATATTCCGCTGTGTATTTACTCATTTTAAGGACATTACTTGGAGTCGATCATCGCTCTGAAATCAAATGTTGATGACTTCGTCCAGATGGATTAGGACGGGGCGTTTCAATGATGATGATAATCATACATGATAGAGGATGTTAAATGAAGTTCACGATAATGATTATGATCATGTCGATGATTATGATGTTATTGTATGACGATGATGTTAAATGATAATAATGATGATGATTATGATTTATGGAAGATGTATGATGATGATGGTTACATAATATCGCGAGGATGATGATGTTAGATGATTGACGAAGATGATTATAATGATAGTGATGATGTCGAGTAGGATGATGATAGTATGAATAAAATGGTGATGATTTTAGATTTATGATTTTGATGTATGATATGTATGATGATGATGATGACCTTTGGTGATAAATGACAAGAAATATAGAAACAAAAAAATGGGTTTAATAAATCTAAATCCTAGTTATAATTAGAAAAAGCGTGATCAGAGGAGTAGTTAGGGATGTTATCGGGACGTCTCGGGTTCAAACCCGGGCTTGGGCATTCTTTTAGTTTTAAGGCTACTCCTTTGAGGTAGTTATTACTAATACTATTATTATTATTATTATTATTATTATTATTATTATTATTATTATTATTATTATTATTATTATTATTATTATTATTATTATTATTATTATTATTATTATTATTATTATTATTATTATTATTAATATTTCATTATTATTATTATTGTTAATAATATTATTATTATTTATTATTAATTGTTATTAAGTAATTAGTATTATTACCAATATTAGAAATAAGATTATTAGTATTATTATTATACGTATTATTATTATTAATAACATTATTTTTTTATTATCATTATAAAGAAATTATAATTTTTTTATTACTATTATTATTATTATCATTATTTTTAAAATGGGTATTATTATTATAACTACTGATATTATTATTATAAAGATATTACGACTTTGTATTTATTAGTATTAATTTAATCAAATAAATATTAGTTACATAAATGAAAGGACCCGTGCTTATCCACCCGGACGAAGTCTTCAACATCTGGTACCATCGCGATGAACTGACTTCTATATGCCATAAACGACTCCATGTAATATGAGCAAATGCACAGTAAAAGATTTCTTTCATACCTGAGAATAAACATGCTTAAAAGTGTCAACCAAAAGGTTGGTGAGTTCATAAGTTTATCATAAAACAATAAAAATTCTGTAATTTTGATAGACCACAAGATTTAAATCCTGCATGGTACAAATGGGCCCGAATCCTATACCCACCTGTAATGTACATGCGATATCTTTTAAATACAGTACACGTTTCTCGTGTGCGAAACTATTTTAACAAATCTTTGTAACCGTACACATATCTCGTGTACAAAATATCATACACATAACCTGTGTATAAAATCATTCTCTCGATACATAACAGCCATATCAATTGGTGGCAATTATCATGTCCACATAATTCAATGGTGGCAATTATCATGCCCACATAATTCAATGGTGGCAATTATCATGTCCACATAATTCAATGGTGGCAATTAGCATGTCCACATAATTCAATGGTGGCAATTTTCATGTCCACATAACTCAATAATAATCCACAGAACTTCTGTCTGCATAATAATTCATTCGAGGAATGTTTTGCTTTTGTCATATCGCGTCAAACATTTATAAAAGCATTTCATGTATTCACAGTTCAAAATATATTTCAAATGCATTTAATAAAGTAGTTGTAAAAACAGCGCATGTATTCTCAGTCCCAAAAATATAAAGAGTAAAAGGGAGCAAATGAAACTCACGCTTATAAATATTGTAAAACAGTTAATAAAGCGTTTGCATGTATTCTCAGCCCAAAAACGTAAAGAGTAAAAAGGGTAAATGAAACTCACCATACTGTATTTTGTAGTAAAAATACATATGACGTCATAGAACAAGTGTAGGGTTGACCTCGAATTCACGAACCTATATCATTTGTGCATATATTAAGACTTATAATAACAACTAAGCAAGTATATATATTAATATCAATATACTTAATAATTTGTATGTGATATTAATAATTAAATTAGTTTTTAATTATTTTATATACTTTAGATAACTAATTAATATTTATATATATGATTATATTAACATATGTTTATCTATTATATGTAATTTAATTAATATTTTATAATAATAACATTTCATTTTAAAACAATATGTATATTAATATAGTTATGATACATGTAAAAATATATATTTTTATATAAATATCATTTGTTTGTTAAAAATTATAATCATACTAAAATAATGATAATAATAATAATTCATTGTAACTTAATCATTTTCATGTTATTATTTGTATCTATATTCTTTATGTTCGTAGTCATAATAATAATGTTAATAATTATAATAATGATAATAATATTATTAATAATAATGTGTTAATGATAATAATAAAAATAATAATGCTTAATACTTATAATAATAATAATTTTAATAAAAATTATAATTTTAATAATAATGTTAATAATAATAATACATTTATCTTTATCAACGTTAGTTTTATATATATGAAAATTATATTTTAATCATAATTATCATTATTATGTACCATCTTATACTTAGGATTACTTTGTTAATAATAATATACATATATTTATAGTCATAACTAATCATGTTAATCATAATTCTAATATTTATACTAGTAACATAATAATAATATAATGATAATACTAATAATAATAATAATAATAATAATAATAATAATAATAATAATAATAATAATAATAATAATAATAATAATAATAATAATAATTATAATTATAATATATATACCTAATAAAGGGCGGAATGGATGGCGGCCTAAACAGATCGAGATAGCAGACATCAACACGCAGGAGAGAAAAAAATACGGATCAAAGGTTCTTCGATTCATCAATCGAACAATCGATCAAGCACAATAATCAATGTTTAATAGGTCTTCGATTTATCATCATCATCGTTCGGGTATTATTAAATACGGATAGCAGATCATCATTATAAATTTTCATTATAACAGAATCATCATCGTATCCTTCTTCATCAATCGATCATGTAACCGGTTCAATTATTGATCAAATAGGTAATTAGTCCTTTTAATTTCTACATCCAATTTATATATATTTTCTGTAATTTTAATTTAATTTGAATACGGGTAGTAATATATATGGTGTTCTTGAAGGATTTAGTGTTAGTCGGATATGGTAAATGACCTGCTTGATTTTGATTTATAATTGCAGTAATCATAAGTAATTTATTCTAGCAGCAGTTTAAATGGTTTGTGGTTGCTTGGACAGAATAGAAAACAGTTGTAGGTGTTGATCTGTTTTTGAGTAATAGATTGTACTGGTGTTATGGTGAATAAAAAAATAGTAGTAACGAAGACAATGGTTTTAAAGAAAGAAAATTCTGTGATCGATGGTAGGTTTGTCTCGGTTTCCTTATCAGTCACATAGCCGTTGCAAGAGATGACCGAAGGGGATTTTGAGTTGGGTTTACGAAGCTGCAGCACTAATTAGAACACATGAATAAATAGGTTTGGCTTGAGGTCGATGGTGGTTGTGGTTTTTGGTCTGATCAAGAAGCAACAGATAGGGTAAAGCAGTAGCATATATGTGACAACCCAGAAATTTCCAATCAAATTTAAACTTTATCTTTATATTATTCCGACACGATAAGCAAAGTTTGTTAAGTTAAATCTCAAGAATTTTAAATTGTGTTCATACATTCATTATAACCTCGACCAAATTCAGACGATTCACGAACCGTTATATATAAATAAATATGTATATATATGTATATATATATATATATATATATATATTATAACTTGAGAATATTAATAAAGTATTAAACGTATAATACTTTACATGATCGTATTTGTTTCAATATGTTTATCGATGGAATTAGAAGATAATATCAAATTGTTGATTTATCAGATACATTATGATATAATTACGGGTCTATGTTATGAGGTCCACTGTGATTTAAGAAATCTATTCTTTTTGACAACATTCGGAAAATGGTAAAGTGATTTATAAGTAAGAACGTGAAGTGTAAATAACTTAGATGCTGGATATCGACAAGTTAAGTAACTCGACATTTTTCATTAAGATGATTTCATACGTTTATTTAACCTTTGAACTTTATCCCATGCTTCACCAACAAACTGTAATTTAAAAACTTGAAACCTATTATGAATATATATGATTCTACTTTTTTAAAACATTTTATGATATAACGATTTCCATTATTTTAACCTTTAAACAAAATGATTCTTAAAAATATATTTGGTTTTGGAAAACAAAATTATTATATTTATTTGATTTAGTTTCAAACGTACAAAAACGTTTTCAGTTTAAAAAGAACTTTATTATTAAAACGTATATAACTTTTATAAATATCTAGAACCACTTTTGACAACTCATTACTTAACCAGTATGATAAAGATAACTATATTTATATTTTATTTTATTAAATATATATAACGATTTAAATTAATATTATATATATTTATACGCGTATTATACGTACATAGTTTTATACTTTTACTATACTTAAACTTTACCTTTACTTTATTTTTACTTTACTTTAACTTTAATAATTCACTTTAATAATTCATACTTTAATAATTCACTTTAATAATTCATACTTTAATAATTCACTTTAATAATTCATACTTTAATAATTCACTTTAATAATTCATACTTTAATAATTCACTTTAATAATTCATACTTTAATAATTCACTTTAATAATTCAAAAATCTATTATAAATAGAATTCAATAGGTTTCATTATTTCATAGAAACTTGAAAATATTTTTCTCTAAACTCTCTCAATCGATTTACATATATATTTTTACTCCGTATTATTTCAAGATATTATTAGTATACATAAAATATTACGTCAGAGTGCTGTCCGAGTGATTTCGAAATTGTTTTTCGAGTGGGATTGGATTAAGGAAATTATGGGTTATAGCTATGGAGGTGATTGGTATGGTTCATGGGTATGCTCGTGAGGTCAATATAGTGTTTATCATCTCCGTTGCGTCTACGTACCTTTCCTGCAATATTGAATCTCAATATTGATACGTGAGTACTCATAATTTAACTTTTACATACTAATAGTGTATCCCTGACTAGTGCTCGAGTATATAGGATTATGCATGTTTGTACTTTTGATATTGCCTTTAGTTAGGTTATGTTGAATCCTGAATTAGTTATATATGCGACTGAGATAAGGTATAAGATATGCATGTCGTTGGAAAGCTAGCAAAAAATTAAGAACTTTTCATTTAGATATCGAATGATTTTGATGAACGGATTTGAAGTTATAGTCCATCGAATTTTTGTATTATTATTAAAAATGATTATTATTATCGTCGTTATTATCGTCGTTCTAGTTTTTTCTTATTATTATTATTATTATCTTTATTAATAAAAGGATTTATCATTAAAAATTGTTATTTTTTTTATTATTACTATCGTTATTATCGTTAAAGTTATAATTAGTATTATTATTATTATCCAATTATTATTATTATTATTATTATTATTATTATTATTATTATTATTATTATTATTATTATTATTATTATTATTATTATTATTATTATTGGTATTATTATTATTATTATCATTATTAATATATATATCATTATTTAAAAATGGTTATTGTTATTGTTATTATTATTGTTACTATTACTATATTATCATTAAGATAATTATTAGTATTATCGTTAATAATGTTATAGTAACTATCATTATTAATATTAGTGTAATTAAAACAAATATTTGTAACACCTAATTATTTTGATTACTATTATTATCATTATTACGAACACGATATAAAAGACGATTAAAAGCTATTAAACGAAACGATTAGGAAATAATGGGTAAGAGTATCATGATGAAATTAAAATATTATAAGATATTGATTTAGATAAAATTATCGTTCTTATTATTTTTATCATTACTATTATTATTAAAATTATCGTTAGTATTAAAACTATCATTTTAACAAAAATTATCATTTTAATAGAAATGTCATTGTTACTATAAAATATCATTATTATTATTATTTTAAATAGAATTATTATTTTAAAGATAATATTAAAAATTATCGTAAATATTAAAGTTATCATAATTAGAATTATCGTTTTATCATAATGTCATCTTAGTAATTATAAATATTGATATTTTTATAATAATAATTATTATTACAAAATAATACAACTTTTACTTACTATCATTATAGATATTATTTTATCAAATAAATATTTGATATAAACATATTTTACTACGTGTAATAACTTACTTTAATAATACGTTATTATCTTTATAATATTAAATGAACCCTATAAATTTTAGTACTTAATATATATAAAAGTATATTTTATTATATAAATATAATATAAAATTTTATTTATTAATAAATAAATTATATTATTTACTCTAATAAATCTTTTAAAAATATTTAAAAATATAAAACGACGATATTTAAACTATATATTAATCATGTATAAATTTTTGGAAATTATTTTGAGTCAAATTTACTTTTGTTGACTTTTGCATATTAGTCTCGAGCATTAGGATTGTGGTACACTATGACTTGACCTAATTTGTTAGACAAATATTGACCAACACATAAATATATATAATTAATTTAGGTTCGTGAATCCGAGGCCAACCTTGCACTTGTTCAATGACGTTATATATATTTTTACTACGAAATACAGTATGGTGAGTTTCATTTGCCTTTTTACCCTTTATATTTTTGGGCTGAGAATACATGCGCAATTTTTATAAATGTTTTTCGAAATAGACACAAGTAATCGAAACTACATTATATGGTTGAATTATCGAAATCGAATATGCCCCTTTTTATTAAGTCTGGTAATCTAAGAATTAGGGAACATACACCCTAATTGACGCGAATCCTAAAGATAGATCTATTGGGCCTAACAAACCCCATCCAAAGTACCGGATGCTTTAGTACTTCGAAATTAAATCATGTCCGAAGGAGGATCCCGGAATGATAGGGGATATTCTTATATGTATCTAGTTAATGTCGGTTACCAGGTGTTCACCATATGAATGATTATTTTTTGTCTCTATGCATGGGACGTATATTTATGAGAACTGGAAATGAAATTCTTGTGGTCTATTAAAATGATGGAAATAAATGATTATGATAAACTAATGAACTCACCAATCTTTTGGTTGACGCTTTAAAGCATGTTTATTCTCAGGTGTTAAAGAAATCTTCCGCTGTGCATTTGCTCATTTTAAAGATATTACTTGGAGTCTTTCATAGCATATTTCGAAGAACGTTGCATTCGAGTCATTGAGTTCATCAAAGATTATTATTAAATCAATTTATAGTTGGATAGTGGATATTATGAAATGGTATGCATGCATGTCAATTTTTGATGTAAAGAAAGATTGTCTTTTAAAAACGAATGCAATGTTTGTAAAATATATCATATGTAGGTCAAATACCTCGCAATGTAATCAACTATTGTGAATCGTTTATAATGTATATGAACGGGTCCTTTCAGTTGGTATCAGAGCGGTGGTCTTAGCGAACCAGGTCTGCATTAGTGTGTCTAACTGATAAGTCGTTAGGATGCATTAGTGAGTCTGGACTTCGACCGTGTCTGCATGTCAAAAGTTTTGCTTATCATTTCTAGTCGGAAATCATCTGCTTATCATCCATAGAAAATTACCTGCTTATCATTATTAGTCTAGACACGTCTTGCTACATTAATTGCATGAGTAGTGTATAGACAAACTTCATATCTTAGCGTATCTGCTAAATCATATCTTATCGTATCTGTTACTTTAAACTTTACCTGACATACCCCGCAAATTCCTCCGTAATCTATGAAATCTTTTGATCTCTATATATAGATATCCTATGTAAATAGAATACCACCCGATAGCCGAAAAATCATTTTTATATCGAAAATCCTTTATCCAATCGTACGAAATGGAATTTGTCATCAGTTCAAGTCACTCGGATTCCGAAATGGAATCTCACTCAAGCTCCGAAAGCAGTGTGACCGGAATGGATTAACCAATCAGTCATCACCTATTCTGGATGAATTGGGGATGGGTTCGTAGCCTCCTCAATCATTGGAAACAAGAAGAAGGTGATCCTTTCCATCCACCACATTGCCCTCTTGGCGAAGAACCTGAAGCACTTACCGGCGAACCTGTTCGAGGCACCATTTTCTCTCTCATTTCCAGGGTATCTCGTCACGATTATATACTACATCAAATTCTAGATTTTATTTATCCGCTCGTTCCGACCGACAATCATCCTGGAATAATAGAAGAAGTCAACGAACTTCGCGCTCGGGTAGTGGCTTTGGAGAATATGGTGCAGAGATTACAAACACCAGCAGCAGCACCAGCAGCATAACCAGTACCACCATCATCAACGCCAACAGTACCATTACCACCTCCAACCACAACCGCGTTGTAAACCTCAACTTCACAATCTATCCCACGAGCATCAACGTCATACGCACCATAGATACCAAGGAGTACCAACAACAATAACTGACGAAGTATTAATTCATAACTTCATTGGAGAAACATTCCGCGGCGATTATATAATCTCTAAAGTCTTAGAGATTATCTAATCTAGCCCTAACCATAAATCAGTTAAGCGAACTAAAATGATAGAAAGAAGAGTAGAAACCCTGACAAAAATGGTGTGTGATTAACAAGCTAAACTTGTTTTACCAACAGCATCAACAGTACCGTCAACGTCACCAGCATCGTCAGTACAGTCAACATCAGAATCAACAACACCTATAACATCATAAACTCCGTCAGTTCAAGAATCACTGTGGACATCATTACGAATCAATAACGTGTATATTGTATCAACAAGTTATGAAGAATTAACGCATTCCCTCTGAAGAAATTATATATATATTATATATTTTATATATATATATATATATATATATATATATATATATATATATATATATATATTTTTTTTTTTGAAATAAAAAACAAATCTTTCCGTGCTAAGCTATTGTGTGTGAATCTTAACTACTCAGTTAATTCATATTACAAATATGCAATAATGTACGTCCCTCACCCGCGACTTAACCATCGTTAACTACAATCTCTGTCTCAATTCAACAAATTCCAATTCCTAATAAATCAAGTATATATTTGATTTTACACTTCATCATTGATGTAACCGAAACTTTTCAGATAACATCATTCGTACTTTGCGAAGTTCACAAGAATTTAACGAAAACCAACATCACTTCTCAACAAATAACGAAGTATTGATTCATAATTTCAATATTATTGAAGAAATACTTATGTAACCTCTAAACCTTCAAGGAATTATTCAATTCTAGTTCCAACCGTAAATCGAATGAGTTTAATTTATTATTAACTCATTAAAATCTATGTTACATCTGAGGAGAATATATACATATATATTTTCATAAAGACTGTAATAAAATTCTTATGTACAAAATATTAATTGTGAAAATTTTTTAACGGGTAGGTAATACCCGAGAGATATATATAAATTCACAATTAATATGTTACATTCTTCGAATCAGATTAAGCAAATTATCAATTATACTTCCTACTTTCACAATAATATACATTCTTTCATAGAAATCAAAACAACCATACTCATTCAAACCCAATTACGTATTCTGATTTTAAAATCTCAGAATTCAATTTGAGATATAACCGGTACCATTACTTTTAGATTCCTACATCTTTCAAAGCTATACTTTGACTTCAAAAGTGTGTTAGAACATCAAATGTATACAAACGATTACAATCTATGTTCAAACCCTTCGAAAATCTCTGAAGACACTTCAAATAATGAGCAATCGAGATGATGATCCAACCACATATTACCCACAGTTATGTACTTAAAAAGCTCTCGAAACCAAAGTCATAATTCAACACATATCTGTGTCAGATCTTTTGGCATTTATTAGCAAAAATAACCTTGCAATTCCTTTGCAAAGTAGCAAATTATATCACAGCTCCAGCAAGACAACTTCAATTTTTTCATTCGGAGTAGCCTTATCATAATTTTGATATATGTGATTACCCTTTTGTTACCGGAGAACCTTTCATATTCCACCACATTAGCAATAAACTTACTAACAACTTCACTGATCTTGGGCATTCCGAAGAATCTTTATATTTATCGAAACCTCATCATTTACTCATCCGCCTCTTGTAACAAGAATTGTCATACGAATCATTGGGAGTTAGCAATCAGTATTTTGAAATCTCACAGCATGTTGACGCCAACAGTTATACATAACGTCTATTTCCAAGGCTTACATACTTCGAATGTGAAGTTTCTGAAAAACACTCTGAACCACAAACTAGTTCTCGAAATGCTGATGAAGCAACAAAAACTGTAAACGACCTTAGCAGTAAAAAGTTTGATGATAAAGATTAGTGTATTAACAAAGCTCAGAAATAGAGAAGTTTTGGAACTGGAAAACGGATTGAGCAAAATATGAAGGAGGTTATGGACAAATCACAAAGACTGAACCTGCCTTCAAAGAATCCAAATGATTCAGTGTCTGCTAAAGTCATTAACGAATACCTTGCTCCTGACACTAAACCCTTACAGACAATATTCTTCATCATCCTCTGATATTAGAAATTCTAAGATATCATCGTATCTTTCATTATAAATATCCTCCATATTTCTGAAGATATTTCCATAACTATTCTTATCTGGAATCATTTATCTCTTTGCGCTATCTGTATTACATCAAAAAGGAAACTGTTTAGTTCCTATACTCTGTAAGCCTTTGAGTTTAAAATATGAATGTTTTTGAAGTAGTGTTAGAAACTGAAGCATGAGTTAGTATAATATAATGACACTTGATCAACGTGATTATATTACAGCAATTCATGCTGAGTTTCTAAATGGAACGTGATGATTCACAGATCATAACATCATCATGTGCCATGTTATACGACTCTTGTATTCTATTTAACCTCTAAAATATCAAGAAAATATTTCTTGATGATTCGGCCTTTTCCAAGGTATTCTAGTAATTTGACAAGTCAAGATCGTGCCATCATAATTTCCTTCCTAGAACATTAACAATGTTCATTCCGAAAATCATATTTGTGAATTCTGGACCATTACAAGCGGTGCTTAATCGCAAGAAGAAGAAACGAAAGGACAAAACTCCGAAATAGAAATGGGGGTATAAATTGCAGCAAATAAAAGAGAGCATTAACTGTGGATGACAATGATTATAGAAGATAGAAACAGAGACTTTGAAATATAAGGGAAGATATAAAGCCCAACGACAAACCAAAAATTATAAACCATATATATCGATGCATATAGCAATATAAAGACACGGGAGAACTAGAAACACTATAAACCCAAGAGTATAGTAGAAGTAAATAGATTCTTCCAGCGGTAGATGAAAAAGAAGAATGACCGATATGAAAGTTATAAGTATATCGAGAATCAGAACTGGATGGAGCATATTGATGAATACTTTAAAATATGAGTTGAGGGGGAAAGAATAGAAGGTGATGAAACATGACTAGGAACTTAGAAATCAACAGATTTAACTCACACAATGACGGAATAAGTGAATCAAACCCTCTAGTGAATAGGTTAAGCTTTTTGTGATTAATTTAGTCATACCACAACTAAATCAAGTGTGATTAGATCAACACCTAGAGCTATTATTCACCACCTGGGTGATTTGGGTTGAGAGAGAATCGGAGGAGCTCACCAGATCTGAGTGTGTGTAACAAATGAGAGGCTTAACCTAAAAATGAAGAACATAAGACTTTATATACCCTTGCTGTTGACTCACCCGTACGATTCATCCATCACACATACGAGTTAGCTTCATCAGTCGTACGGGTGATCACTCACTCGTGTCTTCTCATTTAGATTGTAATTGTGACTTAGCTCAGCATCAACCGTGCGTATGAGCCTGTCAGCCGTACGAGTGAGGCTTCACTCGGACGTCTGACTAAGTCTAACATAGTCAAACATCCACATCTCGTTCCTGCAGTTGCTGTAACCACATACAAACACAAATAGGATAATAACAAACGATCATGGTGGCCTGTAAACTGTTGTACCTGCAATGGACGTGGGTAGATGTCTAGGGACTTGCATAAAATGCATCAACAGAAGGTGTGAGTTGTAAGAAAAGGAAGGAGGTGAATTTATAAGAAAATCTCCGACAGAACAATTAAAATGGACGATCGCATTTAAAGCGGATCCTAATTCCTTTTGTTACCGGAGAATCAAATCTTATTACAAAGATTTTCTTCAAATCCCTTGAAATCTAGAAATCAATCATATCTACGTCAAATGATAAGATGAATCTACACTTACTCATTTCACTCTTCTATGTTAGCTTCATTCGTACTCTTCATATAAATGGATTGTTTATCCAAATTATTCGCTGATGATAAAACTCTAATTTTCAGCCTGTATGCATCATGAAAACATACTTATTATCATTCACGACCTTTCCACTCAAATTTCGGGACGAAATTTCTTTAACGGGTAGGTACTGTGACAACCCGGAAATTTCCAATCAAATTTAAACTTTATCTTTATATTATTCCGACACGATAAGCAAAGTTTGTTAAGTTAAATCTCAAGAATTTTAAATTGTGTTCATACATTCATTATAACCTCGACCAAATTCAGACGATTCACGAACCGTTATATATAAATAAATATGTATATATATGTATATATATATATATATATATTATAACTTGAGAATATTAATAAAGTATTAAACGTATAATACTTTACATGATCGTATTTGTTTCAATATGTTTATCGATGGAATTAGAAGATAATATCAAATTGTTGATTTATTAGATACATTATGATATGATTACGGGTCTATGTTATGAGGTCCACTGTGATTTAAGAAATCTATTCTTTTTGACAACATTCGGAAAATGGTAAAGTGATTTATAAGTAAGAACGTGAAGTGTGAATAACTTAGATGTTGGATATCGACAAGTTAAGTAACTCGACATTTTTCATTAAGATGATTTCATACGTTTATTTAACCTTTGAACTTTATCCCATGCTTCACCAACAAACTGTAATTTAAAAACTTGAAACCTATTATGAATATATATGATTCTACTTTTTTAAAACATTTTATGATATAACGATTTCCATTATTTTAACCTTTAAACAAAATGATTCTTAAAAATATATTTGGTTTTGGAAAACAAAATTATTATATTTATTTGATTTAGTTTCAAACGTACAAAAACGTTTTCAGTTTAAAAAGAACTTTATTATTAAAACGTATATAACTTTTATAAATATCTAGAACCACTTTTGACAACTCATTACTTAACCAGTATGATAAAGATAACTATATTTATATTTTATTTTATTAAATATATATAACGATTTAAATTAATATTATATATATTTATACGCGTATTATACGTACATAGTTTTATACTTTTACTATACTTAAACTTTACCTTTACTTTATTTTTACTTTACTTTAACTTTAATAATTCACTTTAATAATTCATACTTTAATAATTCACTTTAATAATTCATACTTTAATAATTCACTTTAATAATTCATACTTTAATAATTCACTTTAATAATTCAAAAATCTATTATAAATAGAATTCAATAGGTTTCATTATTTCATAGAAACTTGAAAATATTTTTCTCTAAACTCTCTCAATCGATTTACATATATATATTTACTCCGTATTATTTCAAGATATTATTAGTATACATAAAATATTACGTCAGAGTGCTGTCCGAGTGATTTCGAAATTGTTTTTCGAGTGGGATTGGATTAAGGAAATTATGGGTTATAGCTATGGAGGTGATTGGTATGGTTCATGGGTATGCTCGTGAGGTCAATATAGTGTTTATCATCTCCGTTGCGTCTACGTACCTTTCCTGCAATATTGAATCTCAATATTGATACGTGAGTACTCATAATTTAACTTTTACATACTAATAGTGTATCCCTGACTAGTGCTCGAGTATATAGGATTATGCATGTTTGTACTTTTGATATTGCCTTTAGTTAGGTTATGTTGAATCCTGAATTAGTTATATATGCGACTGAGATAAGGTATAAGATATGCATGTCGTTGGAAAGCTAGCGAAAAATTAAGAACTTTTCATTTAGATATCGAATGATTTCGATGAACGGATTTGAAGTTATAGTCCATCGAATTTTTGTATTATTATTAAAAATGATTATTATTATCGTCGTTATTATCGTCGTTCTAGTTTTTTCTTATTATTATTATTATTATCTTTATTAATAAAAGGATTTATCATTAAAAATTGTTATTTTTTTTATTATTACTATCGTTATTATCGTTAAAGTTATAATTAGTATTATTATTATTATCCAATTATTATTATTATTATTATTATTATTATTATTATTATTATTATTATTATTATTATTATTATTATTATTATTATTATTATTATTATTATTGGTATTATTATTATTATTATCATTATTAATATATATATCATTATTTAAAAATGGTTATTGTTATTGTTATTATTATTATTACTATATTATCATTAAGATAATTATTAGTATTATCGTTAATAATGTTATAGTAACTATCATTATTAATATTAGTGTAATTAAAACAAATATTTGTAACACCTAATTATTTTGATTACTATTATTATCATTATTACGAACACGATATAAAAGACGATTAAAAGCTATTAAACGAAACGATTAGGAAATAATGGGTAAGAGTATCATGATGAAATTAAAATATTATAAGATATTGATTTAGATAAAATTATCGTTCTTATTATTTTTATCATTACTATTATTATTAAAATTATCGTTAGTATTAAAACTATCATTTTAACAAAAATTATCATTTTAATAGAAATGTCATTGTTACTATAAAATATCATTATTATTATTATTTTAAATAGAATTATTATTTTAAAGATAATATTAAAAATTATCGTAAATATTAAAGTTATCATAATTAGAATTATCGTTTTATCATAATGTCATCTTAGTAATTATAAATATTGATATTTTTATAATAATAATTATTATTACAAAATAATACAACTTTTACTTACTATCATTATAGATATTATTTTATCAAATAAATATTTGATATAAACATATTTTACTACGTGTAATAACTTACTTTAATAATACGTTATTATCTTTATAATATTAAATGAACCCTATAAATTTTATTACTTAATATATATAAAAGTATATTTTATTATATAAATATAATATAAAATTTTATTTATTAATAAATAAATTATATTATTTACTCTAATAAATCTTTTAAAAATATTTAAAAATATAAAACGACGATATTTAAACTATATATTAATCATGTATAAATTTTTGGAAATTATTTTGAGTCAAATTTACTTTTGTTGACTTTTGCATATTAGTCTCGAGCATTAGGATTGTGGTACACTATGACTTGACCTAATTTGTTAGACAAATATTGACCAACACATAAATATATATAATTAATTTAGGTTCGTGAATCCGAGGCCAACCTTGCACTTGTTCAATGACGTTATATGTATTTTTACTACGAAATACAGTATGGTGATTTTCATTTGCCTTTTTACCCTTTATATTTTTGGGCTGAGAATACATGCGCAATTTTTATAAATGTTTTTCGAAATAGACACAAGTAATCGAAACTACATTATATGGTTGAATTATTGAAATCGAATATGCCCCTTTTTATTAAGTCTGGTAATCTAAGAATTAGGGAACAGACACCCTAATTGACGCGAATCCTAAAGATAGATCTATTGGGCCTAACAAACCCCATCCAAAGTACCGGATGCTTTAGTACTTCGAAATTAAATCATGTCCGAAGGAGGATCCCGGAATGATAGGGGATATTCTTATATGTATCTAGTTAATGTCGGTTACCAGGTGTTCACCATATGAATGATTATTTTTTGTCTCTATGCATGGGACGTATATTTATGAGAACTGGAAATGAAATTCTTGTGGTCTATTAAAATGATGGAAATAAATGATTATGATAAACTAATGAACTCATCAACCTTTTGGTTGACACTTTAAAGCATGTTTATTCTCAGGTGTTAAAGAAATCTTCCGCTGTGCATTTGCTCATTTTAAAGATATTACTTGGAGTCTTTCATAGCATATTTCGAAGAACGTTGCATTCGAGTCATTGAGTTCATCAAAGATTATTATTAAATCAATTTATAGTTGGATAGTGGATATTATGAAATGGTATGCATGCATGTCAATTTTTGATGTAAAGAAAGATTGTCTTTTAAAAACGAATGCAATGTTTGTAAAATATATCATATATAGGTCAAATACCTCGCAATGTAATCAACTATTGTGAATCGTTTATAATGTATATGAACGGGTCCTTTCAATATATAGGATGTTTGGTTTTGGTTTTTGCATCGAAACAGGACCAAACAGAAGTAGTTTGGTGTTGGCTTCGAATGGTGTTGGATCTGATCTAAAAACTGTCATAACAGAATTTCACAGCTCAAGTGGGTTTTCATTTGGTTGTAAGTTGAACACGAACAAGCATAACAGTATAGTGGTAGTAGGAAATCGAAGGAGTTGGTGTTGGTTTGGTAATCTTGTTCGAATACAAAACGAGAAATCAGTTTAGCAGTTACCTATATTGGTTCCGTGTGTGATTACAAGTGGCGGCTTAAAAATGATGAAGGTGATGATATGGGTGACCAATGGTGGTAGCCGATGGTTTAGTGAAAACTGTTGCTCGATGGTGATGTTCATATGCATGTATATATTTAATTGTTGTTTATTTTGGTGAAGATGGTAAGTGAGTTTACATGTTTGATGATAATGGTCGTGTTGTGAGTGTTGGGTTGTGGTGTGTTTACGGTTGCAAAGGTGGTGGTAGTAAAAATACCGGAACAAAAGGTGAACAAGCCTTTTTTTTTTGTTCAACCTTAGAGAGTGGTCATCGGTTTATGCATATGCCTATGTATCTTTAGATGCCATGTATGTAATATTATCTATGTATAACCATAAAGTGTAGTTGGTGATTGAAATCAAAAAGGAAAACAACACATTACTTAATTTGTTCAATATTTCAACGTGTGAATATGAAAAAGGGAACCACTCCTTTTGTTTTTTTTTTATAATGACATCTTATCTTGTATTATATAATCAAATTAAAGATATCCTAAATGATTTGGTTTGACAAATCAGTTGCACTATTTAATTCCGATGGCTTTTAAGCCAATAATTAACTCGGTTATTGCTCTTTGGTTTGAACTACGGTAATTAACTAAAACTGATACTTAATATGTTCCAACTTGTTCATCCTCTTTAAATATCAACTCAAAAAGTTCTTCTATCAATTCATCTTAGTAACATAATCACTTTAAATTATCCAATATATATTACTTGGAACACTTCCCACAATTAAACTAGTTGAAAAAGCACACAACACATTTATTCTAATTTCTCTGTATGTAAAAAATTACGAATTATATATATTATAAATTACCTATTAGAATTATGTATAAGTTATTACATATTATAGTACACTTATTATTAAATTAAAATAATAAGATAAGTATTTCTATATAAATATATTCAAATATTATATATTTAAAATTTCATTTTAATAACAATTTTTTTTATTATTATATGATTTATTTTTCATAATTAGATCTAACAACTAAATAGTATAATATATCATTAACGTGTTTCAAATTATCATTTACATATATATATATATACACATATCTATTTACAAATAGTTGTTCGTGAATCGTCGGGAATGGTCGAAGGTCAATTGAATTTATGACAACAGTTCATTCTTTTTGAGACTTAATATAACAGACTTTGCTTATCGTGTCGGAACTATATAAAGATTAAAGTTTAAATTTGGTCAGAAATTCCCGGGTCATCACAGTACCTACCCGTTAAAGAAATTTCGTCCCGAAATTTGAGAGAGGTTGTCATGGTTAACCTTAAATATGTTTTTATGACAAATATGAGTTGATAAATAGAGTTTTATCATCATTGAATAATATGGATAAAACAATGCGATTATTCGAAGAGTACGAATGAAGCTATCACAGAAGAGTGAAAAGTTTCGTCTTAACTTTTGACGTGGTCATGGTTGAATTCAGAAAATAATATTCGTCCTATCTTTTGACACTGCCTCCGTTGAATTCCGAAATTCAAGGGATTTAAAGAAAATCTTCGAAATCTAAAAGATTTGATTCTTCGGCGAATAAGGAAAGTAAGATCTCTATAATTAAGTACGGTGATCTGCCTCGATTACTTTGTCTGATATTTTCATTATAAATTAAACTTTTCCGTTCCATTAGTTTTCACCACTCCTATACTAAATTCCCAAATTCAAAAGATTGTGAAAATGCTTAATCCAGTTCTGATTTTTGTCCTTGTCCTTACTATCTTAACAATCATTCTCCTTTTTCAACTACCACCGGAGGAATCTGTTTTCTTCTACTTCGCCCTTGGGGTTATAGTGTTTTTAATTCTCCCGTGTCTTTATGTTGTGATAAACATTGATATACACGGTCTGTAATTTATGTGTTGTTATTGGGTTTTATATCTTTCCTTATGTTCCGGAGCTCTTTGCCTTTTTAATCTCCTCTCGACCCCTAAGTTAAGCGAATAATGGTCCAGAATTTGTAGATATAGAGTTTCGAATGGTTATAATGTTCTAAGCAGGAAGGAACGTAATAGCATGATTTGATTTTCAAATTCATCAACATCACAGAAGATAGTGCCATCAAGAATACATTTTCTTGATATGTTCAGAAGTTAAGTAGAATGAAAGAGTTATGTAACATGGCACATGATAATGGTATGATCTACTGTGAACTATCATCACGTTTCATTAAAAACTCAGCATGACTTACTGTAATATAATCACGTTGGCCAAGTGTCATTATATTATACTAACCCATGCTTCAATTCCCAACACTTCTCCACAAATCATTCATAATTTATACTTAGATTTTACAGAAGTTTTCAATGTAATGGAATACAGAAAGCACGAAGAGGTAGATAATTTCGGACAAGAATATTTATGAAAATATCCTCAGAAATATCGAAGATATTTATGATGATATTTTGGAATTTCTAAGTTCGAAGGTTGATGAAGAAAATTTTTCCGCAAGATTTTTAACATGACTTCGTAGCAAGATGTTCTCTAAAGATTTCATCGGATCCTTTGAATATAGGGTTTGGTCCTTGTATTTTTCCTTGGTCTCCTTCATGGTTAACTCAATCTATTTTGCAGTATCAAATTTTCTATCGAGTGTTCCCAACATTCCATCCTTTATCATCAACCTCTTGGCCATTTAGGCCATCTACAATTTTACTGTTTCGTCTGCATTTAATGCAGCCATATCTGAATCGTCAGTTATCAATCCGAGGTGTTTTCAGGAGAATTGTGTTTTTAGATGATTAAACACTGATTTCTAGTAATTGGTATGGCAATTCTTGTTACAAGGTGTGGATGAGTTCATGATAAGATTTTAATAGATAAATATAGTGATTTGTCGGAGAGATTTAAGCCAAGGAGCGACGAGGTTGCTGGTACCTTTGCTGATAATATGGTGGAATATAATAAAAGGTTCCCCGGTAACAATAAAAGCGCACACATATAAATCAAGGTTATATTAAGGTTGTTTCGAACGAAAAGTCAAAGTTGACTTGCTGGAGCTATGACAAAATTTGCTAATTTGGAAAGGGATTGCAAAGTTATTTTGGGTAATAATAACACTAAGAAATTTGCATAGCTACGTTTTAAACGTTTACTTAGTTGCCGAGAGTTTCTCAGGTGCATAGCTATATGCATCAATCTTTTCTTCCGTAGATAAAGTGCGGTTGGTTCATCCTCTCGATTGAGGTGTTTTCAAGAATCATGAAAGGTGTTTTGGAATCGTCAAGATATAAATGAGGTTTAAGATGAAATCAAGTGGCAAACTTGAAGAATTGTTTAGTTTCATATGTTATAATCAATATTTTAATTCATTTTAATTGTCCAATGTCATTAGTCCACAGTCAATAGTCCAGAGTTAACAGTCTAATAATTCATATATAGTTTAATATATAATATTCGAGTTAATTAATACGTATCGTGACCCGTATACGTCTCAGACTCGATCACAACTCAAACTATATATATTATTGTAGAATCAACCTCAACCCTGTATAGCTAACTCCAACATTACTGCATATAGAGTGTCTACGGTGATTCCAAATAATATATATAGATGCGTCGATATGATATGTCAAAACCTTGTATACGTGTCCTGATATTTAAAGTGCGAAAAATAAATAACAGAAATTAAATGACGATAAATTAAATGCGTAAAGTAAATAACAGAAATTAAATAACGATAAATAAAATTGCGATAATTAAATTGCGATAAATAAACTGCGATAAATAAAATGTAATCAGTTAGCTAGGAACAGTTAGCGTGGATTCTTAACAAATTTCCTCATAGTTAATTTGTTTGTTTCTAACAAATTTTATTTTGTCAAATGTTTTCTTCATTATGCCACTTGTTGGATTTTGATAAATCAAAATCCAAATATGAAATTGGATGAATATGGTTATTCTGTGGTGAACGGATTTGTATATCGGTGGATGTAAGTAGGATAATAAACGACTGTTGAATCAGCTTCGAAGAATGTACATTGTAACTTATTAATGTGAAATCTGAATATTCCTCGAGTATTACCTACCCGTTAAAATATTTTCACAATTAACACTTTGTACGAAAGAATTTTTAATTGCAATCTTTATGAAAACATATATATATATATATATATATATATATATATATATATATATATATATATATATATATATATATATATATATTTTCTTCAGATGTAATCATGGATTCATTGAGTTAATATGATATTAAACTCATTTGGTTTACCGTTAGAACTAGAATACATAATCTCTAAAACATTTAGAGATTACTTAATCATCATGATGAACGAAGATAATCGATGTAGAACGATACGTAGAACGATGATTATACTCGAGGTACAGAATGAGATGTTGAGGCATGGATTGTTGATGGTACTGGTGCTGTTACTGATGGTACTGTTGGTGCCGATGATATTGCTGAAGCTGGTAAATTATATACCATATTCTCCTAATTGATTACTCGAGTGCGAAGTTCGTTGACTTCTTGTATTACTCTGGGATGATTGTCGGTCGGAACGAGTGGATGAATAAAGTTTCAAATTGTGGATAGAATATAATCATGTCGAGCTACTCGGGAAATGAGGGTGAAGATGGTGTTTCAGATTGATTCACCGATAAGTGTTTCGGGTTATTCGTCAAGAGGTGAATTTGATTGATGGAAAAGATCGCTTTCTTCGCATCTCCATTGATTAAGTCGACTACGAACCTATCTCCAATTCATCCAGAATAAATAATGGCTAATTGGTTGACTCATTCCGGTTACACTGCTTTCGGAGCTCGAGTGGAAATCCACATCGGAATAGTTGTCGGAATAATTATCGGAATAGCTATCGAAATCTGAGGGACTCGAATTGGTTGAGTGATTCATCTCGTACGATTAAATGAAGTATTTTTGATACGAATTAGATTATAGGATGTAAATTAGTACCCTGCAATACATAATTTACATATGCATATATAATACTAAAATCCCATAAGTTACGGAGGAATCTACGGAATATGTCAGGCAAAGTTACAGTAACAGATACGCTAAGATATGAAGTAGCAGATATGTTAAGATATGAAATTGTCTATACACTATTCATGCAATCCAGGCAGTAAGATATGTCTAGATTAAGAATGATAAGCAAGTGATTCTCTAAGAATGATAAGCAGGTAATTTTCGACACGAATTGATAAGCAAAACTTTTGACATGCAGACTAGGTTCAAGTCCAGACTTATTAATATAACCTAACAACTACTAAGTCGAAGTCCAGACTCACTAATGTATCCTAACAACTCCTAGTTAGACACACTAATGCAAGACCTAGTTCGCTACGACCACCGCTCTGATACCAACTGAAAGGACCCGTCCTTATCCACCCGGACGAAGTCTTCAACATCTAGTACCATCGCGATGAACTGACTTCTATATGCCATAAACGACTCCATGTAATATGAGCAAATGCACAGCGGAAGATTTCTTTCATACCTTAGAATAAACATGCTTAAAAGTGTCAACCAAAAGGTTGGTGAGTTCATAAGTTTATCATAAAACAATAAAAATTCTGTAATTTTGATAGACCACAAGATTTTAAATCCTGCATGGTACAAATGGGCCCGAATCCTATACCCACCTGTAATGTACATGCGATATCTTTTAAATACAGTACACCTTTCTCGTTTACGAAACCATTTTAACAAATCTTTGTAACCGTACACATATCTCGTGTACAAAATATCATACACATAACCTGTGTATAAAATCATTCTCTCGATACATAACATTCATATCAATTGGTGGCAATTAACATGTCTACATAATTCAATGGTGGCAATTATCATGTCCACATAATTCAATGGTGGCAATTATCATGTTCACATAATTCAATGGTGGCAATTAGCATGTCTACATAATTCAATGGTGGCAATTATCATGTTCACATAACTCAATAATAATCCACAGAACTTCTGTCTGCATAATAATTCATTCTAGGAATGTTTTTCTTGTGTCATATCGCGTCAAACATTTATAAAAGCATTTCATGTATTCACAGTTCAAAATATATTTTAAAAGCATTTAATAAAGTAGTTGTAAAAACAGCGCATGTATTCTCAGTCCCAAAAATATAAAGAGTAAAAGGGAGCAAATGAAACTCACGCATATAAATATTGTAAAACAGTTAATAAAGCATTTGCATGTATTCTCAGCCCAAAAACGTAAAGAGTAAAAAGGGTAAATGAAACTCACCATACTGTATTTTGTAGTAAAAATACATATGACGTCATAGAACAAGTGTAGGGTTGACCTCGAATTCACGAACCTATATCATTTGTGCATATATTAAGACTTATAATAACAACTAAGCAAGTATATATATTAATATCATCAATATACTTAATAATTTGTATGTGATATTAATAATTAAATTAGTTTTTAATTATTTTATATACTTTAGATAACTAATTAATATTTATATATATGATTATATTAACATATGTTTATCTATCATATGTAATTTAATTAATATTTTATAATAATAACATTTCATTTTAAAACAATATGTATATTAATATAGTTATGATACATGTAAAAATATATATTTTTATATAAATATCATTTGTTTGTTAAAAATTATAATCATACTAAAATAATGATAATAATAATAATTCATTGTAACTTAATCATTTTCATGTTATTATTTGTATCTATATTCTTTATGTTCGTAGTCATAATAATAATAATAATGTTAATAATTATAATAATGATAATAATATTATTAATAATAATGTGTTAATGATAATAATAAAAATAATAATGCTTAATACTTATAATAATAATAATTTTAATAAAAATTATAATTCTAATAATAATGTTAATAATAATAATACATTTATCTTTATCAACGTTAGTTTTATATATATGAAAATTATATTTTAATCATAATTATCATTATTATGTACCATCTTATACTTAGGATTACTTTGTTAATAATAATATACATATATTTATAGTCATAACTAATCATGTTAATCATAATTCTAATATTTATACTAGTAACATAATAATAATAATAATAATGATAATAATAATAATAATAATAATAATAATAATAATAATAATAATAATAATAATAATAATAATAATAATAATAATAATAATAATATATATACCTAATAAAGGGCGGAATGGATGGCGGCCTAAACAGATCGAGATAGCAGACATCAACACGCAGGAGAGAAAAAAAATACGGATCAAAGGTTCTTCGATTCATCAATCGAACAATCGATCAAGCACAATAATCAATGTTTAATAGGTCTTCGATTTATCATCATCATCGTTCGGGTATTATTCAATACGGATAGCAGATCATCATTATAAATTTTCATTATAACAGAATCATCATTGTATCCTTCTTCATCAATCGATCATGTAACCGGTTCAATTATTGATCAAATAGGTAATTAGTCCTTTTAATTTCTTCATCCAATTTGTATATATTTTCTGTAATTTTAATTTAATTTGAATACGGGTAGTAATATATATGGTGTTCTTGAAGGATTTAGTGTTAGTCGGATATGGTAAATGACCTGCTTGATTTTGATTTATAATTGCAGTAATCATAAGTAATTTATTCTAGCAGCAGTTTAAATGGTTTGTGGTTGCTTGGACAGAATAGAAAACAGTTGTAGGTGTTGATCTGTTTTCGAGTAATAGATTGTACTGGTGTTATGGTGAATAAAAAAAATAGTAGTAACGAAGACAATGGTTTTAAAGAAAGAAAATTCTGTGATCGATGGTAGGTTTGTCTCGGTTTCCTTATCAGTCACATCGCCGTTGCAAGAGATGACCGAAGGGGATTTTGAGTTGGGTTTACGAAGCTGCAGCACTAATTAGAACACATGAACAAATAGGTTTGGCTTGAGGTCGATGGTGGTTGTGGTTTTTGGTCTGATCAAGAAGCAGCAGATAGGGTAAAGCAGTAGCATATATAGGATGTTTGGTTTTGGTTTTTGCATCGAAACAGGACCAAACAGAAGTAGTTTGGTGTTGGCTTCGAATGGTGTTGGATCTGATCTAAAACCTGTCATAACAGAATTTCACAGCTCAAGTGGGTTTTCGTTTGGTTGTAAGTTGAACACGAACAAGCATAACAGTATAGTGGTAGTAAGAAATCGAAGGAGTTGGTGTTGGTTTGGTAATCTTGTTCGAATACAAAACGAGAAATCAGTTTAGCAGTTACCTATATTGGTTCCGTGTGTGATTGCAAGTGGCAGCTTAAAAATGATGAAGGTGATGATATGGGTGACCAATGGTGGTAGCCGATGGTTTAGTGAAAACGGTTGCTCGATGGTGATGTTCATATGCATGTATATATTTAATTGTTGTTTGTTTTGGTGAAGATGGTAAGTGAGTTTACATGTTTGATGATAATGGTCGTGTTGTGAGTGTTGGGTTGTGGTGTGTTTACGGTTGCAAAGGTGGTGGTAGTAAAAATACCGGAACAAAAGGTGAACAAGTTTTTTTTTTTTTTTTTTTTTTTGTTCAACCTTAGAGAGTGGTCATCGGTTTATGCATATGCCTATGTATCTTTAGATGCTATGTATGTAATATTATCTATGTATAACCATAAAGTGTAGTTGGTGATTGAAATAAAAAAGGAAAACAGCACATTACTTAATTTGTTCAATATTTCAACGTGTGAATATGAAAAAGGGAACCACTCCTTTTGTTTTTTTTATAATGACATCCTATCTTGTATTATATAATCAAATTAAAGATATCCTAAATGATTTGGTTTGACAAATCAGTTGCACTATTTTAACTCGATTATTGCTCTTTGGTTTGAACTACGGTAATTAACTAAAACTGATACTTAATATGTTCCAACTTGTTCATCCTCTTCAAATATCAACTCAAAAATTTCTTCTATCAATTCATCTTAGTAACATAATCACTTTAAATTATCCAATATATATTACTTGGAACACTTCCCACAATTAAACTAGTTGAAAAAGCACACAACACATTTATTCTAATTTCTCTGTATGTAAAAAATTACGAATTATATATATTATAAATTACCTATTAGAATTATGTATAAGTTATTACATATTATAGTACACTTATTATTAAATTAAAATAATAAGATAAGTGTTTCTATATAAATATATTCAAATATTATATATTTATAATTTCATTTTAATAACAATTTTTTTTATTATTATATGATTTATTTTTCATAATTAGATCTAACAACTAAATAGTATAATATATCATTAACGTGTTTCAAATTATCATTTATATATATATATATACATGCATATCTATTTACAAATAGTTGTTCGTGAATCGTCGGGAATGGTCGAAGGTCAATTGAATTTATGACAACAGTTCATTCTTTTTGAGACTTAATATAACAGACTTTGCTTATCGTGTCGGAACTATATAAAGATTAAAGTTTAAATTTGGTTGGAAATTCCCAGGTCATCACAATAAAAATATATCTAATACATATAAACTAACTCTATCATTATTTTTATAACAAGTAAGATATATAAAAATAAATATATGTAAGTTATTAATGGAATACATAAATCTTTTAAATAACAAGTATATCACTAATAATATATAAATTCGTTTGATTACGAGTATATATGTTAATGTATATATAAATGATATAGGTTCGTGAATCCGAGGCCAGCCTTGCATTGTTCAGTTCCGTCGTATGCATATTTTTACTATAAAATATCGTATTTTGAGTTCATTTGATTCCCTTTTACTCTTTATATTTTTGGGACTGAGAATACATGCGCTATTTTTATAGCTGTTTTATTAAATGCTTTTGCAATCTATATTTTTGGACTGAGAATACATGAAATGCTTTTATAAATGTTTTACGAGATAGACACAAGAAAAACATTCCTCGAATGAATTATTATACAGACGAGAGGTTCTGTTGATTATTATATCTGAATTAGTTGGACGTTATAATTGCCAGTAATTGATGTGAATATTTTCCCCTGATTATTATAGCTTGGTAACCTAAGAATTAGGAAATGGGTATGGCACCTAATTAACGCGAATCCTAAAGGTAGCTACCGGGTTTAACACCCCCACCCAGAATGTTCACTAGACGGAAGAGCTAGTGGGCGTGGTGTTTAGTACTTCGAGGTTTATATATTTATTACAGACTAAAAGTTCTGTTTATTTTGGGGATATTTATGATGCGCATTAAATGTTAAGGTCGGTTACCAAGCAAAGAAGGCAAAGTGAATGTTATATATCGAGAGAATGATTTTTATACACAGGTTATGTGTATGATATTTTGTACACGAGATATGTGTACGGTTATTAAGCATTTTAAAAAATGATTTCGTACACGAGATATGTGTACTGTATTTAAAGGAAATCGCATGTACATTACAGGTGGGTGTAGGATTCGGGCCCATTTTTACCATGCACATTTAAATCTTGTGGTCTATCAAAATTATGAATTTTATTGTTTATGATAAACCTATGAACTCACCAACATTTTGGTTGACACTTTTAAGCATGTTTATTCTCAGGTATGAAAGAAATCTTTCGCTGTGCATTTGCTCATTTTAAAGATATTACATGGAGTCGTTCATGGCATATTTAGTACAGTACCTCGCAATGGGACCATATGTGGAAGACTTCGTCCACGTGGATTAGGACGGGTCGCTTCACAAACCCAAATACACACAATGTACACAAAAAAAGGTCCATCCACATCCCGAACAACACAAAACCATACATCACATACGAAATAATAACAAAAGAAGAAATTGAAAATTCAGATAGTGAATTCAAAATTAATACTCCAAACTAACAATACCTGATTATGCAGATAAAGACCTAATAAGTACATAATAAACAAAAGTAGTCACAATATGCAAAAATACAGTCATAAAGGTCCAAAATTGAGACATACCTAAAATTGACCTTGAAGTTGCAAAATCCAGCAGCATCAACGAACAATCTGCGAGATGACGATTGAAATACTCGAAAGCTGACAGGGAAAAAGCGATGAAAATCAAACGATTTCAGACATACAAAGAACCGAAAAGAAAGGAAACCCAGGAAGCCAACCACATTCATGTACATCAATCGCGATTAACCCTAATTGAAACCGCCACAACAACAAAAAACATGTAATCAATGATTGGTCTCCCACTAAATTAAAAACCTAGGATTGATTAGCAATGGTTGCATAAACCTCAGGTTTAAAGAGAAAAAGCACACATCGGAGGAAAGGTGGAGGAGAGCTGGGTTTGTTTTTTTTTCTTCCGATTTTTTTTAAGTAGGGTGTTGTGAATGTCGTTTTGAGGTATTTGGTGAAGCAAATGACCAAATTTCAGGTCCCTATTAGTATATAAGGATAGTACTGGACTTTATATGGGTGAATTCAGAGTTAAGTTGAGGGGCTAGTATGAAATAATAAACAACTTTAAAATACATGAGTAAAAAGGTTAATTTATTAAAATAGAAATTCATGTAATCATGTGGGCTACTCCCAACCATTCCTTTTTATCAACTCCTTCCCCAAATTTCTCATCTCCGTCACCTCACTCCATTAAAACACCATGTGTAACTAATAATTTTCATATTAAATTACACTAAAGTTGCTTACAAAGCCATGAAAATAACAATTAAGTCGTCGAGGTAGCTGTTGGTTCAGTGTGCACGTCATAACACAAATCTATACTACCGATTATGTACAGGCCTATGGGGTCACACACTTTAGCATTTAGACACCAATTATTATATATTGTTGATATATAATTATAACCTATAGTTCGAAAAAGTATGAATTAATTAAATACGATTTAATTAAATATACAATGCTCAATGTACCATTGAACCACTAAATAAGGGTTGTTGAAGTTGAAAGTTAGATAGAAGATGAAAGTCAGATAAAAGTTAACTCGGGGCCTTTTAATCTACTAGTGGGAATATGTCATCGGTCACATAATATTATTGATTAATAATGGTGACACAATTCATTTTGCAAAAAGTTAAAAAAGGAATAAAGTAGTTGTAAATCTCGATGTATTTAAGTCAAGCAAGTGACAAAGCATTTTGCACTACAAATCAACAACGTAATAATTTGCTTTTAATTTCACTTTGCTCTTCATTCACGAAAACGATTCTTTACAGTAAGATGAGATGTTGGAGAAATTGTTCCCCATGAGTTTCTGCATTTACCAAGTTGTTATGTTGAGCACTCAATTTGTTTAATTAATTAATCAAAGTTTTTGATTAATTGATATTTCGGGTTATATAAGAAGTAGCATTCGATTGGTGTTGTTTGACGTACTTGTGTGGATCAACCATAGAGATATTCATACACTTTGAATATATGTTTCAACCTAGAAGTGGATAGTTGATTCTACTGCCCTTGCATCGCTCGCTAAAAGTATATCTAAACTCCTCTTTGTGAATTTATTATATGACAATTATTACTGGTGTAATTGGATCTTGTTGGGATCGTTAATCGTGTGAATGTTTTACTTGAAAGTTTATAATAAAATAAATGATTTTTATTTTAAAGTTAATAAAAGATATTTATTTTTCATGTTCCGCTGCGTTTATAAAATTTAAAAGTACACACGGTTTTCCATCAGTGGTATCCGAGCCACTTTTACACCGTTTTAATTGTCGTGTGACTATTCTTTTGATTTAGCTTTGTGGTGTATTGGTGAAAGTCGAAACCTTTTTGATTTTTAAAGTCAATGCGGTTGATTTAGACTTAACCTCATGACGCACAAATATGATTGAAAGAATATCACTATTTTAAATTGTAGATTTAATTGTTATGGCTTGAATATTTATTATAATTGTTGATTGTTGTATTCCATGGTTATACACATGCATTGTAACCATAGACAAGCCATATATAGATTTTAATAATGTAGTTATTAAAATTGTGATTGCATACATAGCCCGTAATGCCCCGATCTATGTGTTTGATTATATGTGATTGTTGTGATTGTTGATTACGGTAATATTATATCATGTTGGTCTTTATTGGAAAGGCCATTTTGAAGCCAAAGTTGTATTATATTTATTTTTTATTTTCATAGTATTGTATTTAAGTTTATTCTAAATTGTAAAAGTATTAGATTAGTTGTATTTTTAAATTTTAAATAAATGTAATAAGATGAAGATTAAAGATAAAGATATAACGTGGAGTTTGACTTAGAAGATGGTGAACATGTCAAGTTAACAACGACGCCGTTCGACATGTTTTCACTTGGTTCTTGAATCAAGTGGGAGCATGATATTATCCTTAGTTTGACCTCTTGATCCCATGTCGGCTCATGGGATCAAGCATAGGATTTTTGGGCTAGGCTATGTGTGTGATGCATGATTGTGTTTTATTTTACGCATTTATATTTAATTGTTGATTATAATATATGCTAAATATTTTTGATGAAAACATTAAATAAAACTGGTAACGAGTTTCAAATATTAAAATTGATGATTTTAAAAAGTTAAACTCTAACGAGTTTAAAATTAAATAATTTTGAGACTTAAATTACATATGTTTTTTTTTGAAAACATTAAATAAAACTCTAAACGAGTTTCAAAGATTAAAATTGATGATTTTAAAATAAGTTAAACTCTAATGAGTTTAATGTTAAATGATTTTGAAAGTCAAATAATATATATGGATGACATCTTTTAAAACTGTTTTAAACCATACACATTTGTGTATTTGTTATTTTTATATCCTAAAAACTAAATAACAAATTAGATCACAAACATAATCGACATATACAATTGGTTAAAATGTTTTTTAACTAATAGTGTAGTGAATCTTGTGTGCATGCATTATTCGTTGACACAAAATTTTTCTAAAATACCCGAGAAATTTAAGTCATGACATCCAATGAGCTTGCAAACACTCCTCGTTATTTTTCTGATCTAGTGAGACTAGGCTGAATTATAGCCACGAGGTAGATTTTTCGATCTAGTAAGACTAGCGTGAATTTCCACTGTTTTCAAATTGGACGACTTAATCGTATTCACGGTGAGACCTGAGTTCGAGGCAAGGATGGGACAAACATGTCAGTAGATAATAGTGGTTTGTTAGACTACATATATCTCTAGGTCCCATAGAGATCTAAGAGTTGTACTTGTAATGCAATTGGTACCCGCTACCTACCAATAGACTCCATAACTGTTAGCTGATCAACAGATGTGGCTATGGAAACTCTATGTGGATCTTAGGCTTTCGTAAATTAAATGTTTTTAAAGAATATTATAAAAACTTGGGTAGTTAATTTATTAAAGCTCAATGTTGAAAATACTAAATTGAATCTTGTATCTGTTGTAGATGTCAAATAATCAAAAACATAAACCAAAACATGCTTCCTTCTTAGTTGGAGAAAGATAAACTCAATGTTCAAACTTCCTAGACTGGCAATACAACTCGAGAACTGCTTCTCAAGCATAAATGGAAGTTGAACAAAATTTAGAACCCTTATCCGTTCTTCCTGCTATGGCAGTTGCTGCTACTCGGCAAAATTATCGAATGTTGTTCGATGATCAGGAAGAAATAGGATGGAAGAGTGAAAAAGAATAAGTCGAATACTTTGCGGAAGTGATATGGTAAATCATTTGCCAAAATAAATATTCCACCTTCCAAGAAGGAAATCCCAACTAAAGACGCTGAATGTTTCCATTGTGGAAAGATTCGCAATTGGAGAAGGAAGTTGTCCTATCTACCAATCTCAGCTGAGAAAAGGCAATGCTAGTAAGACTAGAAATCTCAAGTATATTTCATATACATTTATATACTTCTTCTAGTAATTCCTAGATCATTGTTAACCGGTTGGGGTCTTCACACCTGTAACAAAATAAAGGGAATGAGAAGAAATAATAGACTGAAAAAGGCACACTGGATTTGCGAGTGAACAATGGGAATCAAGCTTTGATTGAAGCCATTGGTCACTATAAGCTTACTCTTCCAAGTGGTCTTATTGTTTTGTTGAAACAATGTTATTATGCTCCTAGTATTAGGAGCAATATGATTTGAAAGATGCTGGTTTTGAACTTGCATTTACGCACTTTGGTATTTCAGTTTCTAAGGATAATTTTTTTTTTTATCTTAATGCCTATCCAAGTGATGGTATTTTTTGAAATTGATATGCATGGTGTGATTTCAAATGAGAATTCTATGTATACTTGTACTGCTAAACGATTCAAGCAAGAGATGAATAAGACCAATCTATGACATCATCATCTTGGTCATATAAACAAACAATGCATTTCAAAATCTATTATAATGGACTTTTGGAATCAAATGTCTTTGAGTTATTTGATGTATGTGAGTAATGTTTATGTGAAAGGATGACAAAAGCTCATTTCTCCAACGTAGATGAAAGAGCTACATATCTTTTAGGACTAATACATATTGATGTATGTGGCCCTTTAGAACAATGTCAAGAAATGGTAAGTCTTACTTCGTTACAATAACCGACGGTTATAGTAGATATGGTTATGTTTACTTGCTGAAACATAAAAATTAAGTTTTTGAAACGTTCAAGTTCTTCAAAAATGAAGTAAAGAGTCAGCTTGGAAATATCATTAAGTCACTTCACTCTGATGGATGAACTGAGTATATGAGTCAAGAGTTTTTGGACCACCTGTAGAATTGTGGGATTGTCTTACAATTCACTCCACCTCACACACCACTACTCAATGGTGAGTCTGAATGGAGGAATCAAACTTTACTTGATATGGTTTGATCTATGATGAGTCTGACTACTCTACCACCGTCTTTTTGGGGTTATGCATTAGAGTCTGCTGCACGCATACTCAATATGGTTCAAACCAAGAAGGTAGAAAAGACACCATATGAGTTATGGCATGGAAAGAGTCCTAAGTTGTCTTATTTGAAAGTCTGGGGTTGTGAAGCGTATGTGAAACGTGACACTTTAAACAAGTTAGAACCCAGAGGTATCAAATGTCACTTTGTAGGATACCCAAAGGAAACAATGGGTTACTATTTCTACTACAAAGCTGAAAACAAAGTGTTTTCTGCTCGGTCTACTGAATTCTTGAAAAGAAGATCTTCTCTTATAAGAATTTAGTGGGAGTAAAGTTGAAAGGACCCGTTCATATACATTATAAACGATTCACAATAGTTGATTACATCGCAGGGTATTTGACCTCTATATGATACATTTTACAAACATTGCATTCGTTTTTAAAAGACAAACTTTCTTTACAATGAAAGTTGACGGCATGCACACCATTTCATAATACATCCAACTATAATTGGCTTAATAATAATCTTGATGAACTCAATGACTCGAATGCAACGTCTTTCAAAATATGTCATGAATGACTCCAAGTAGTATCCTTAAAATTAGCTAATGCACAGCGGAAGATTTCTTTAATACCTGAGAATAAACATGCTTTAAAGTGTCAACCAAAAGGTTGGTGAGTTCATAGGTTTATCATAACAATCATTTCAATATATTAATAGCCCACAAGATTTCCGTTTATAAATATATGTGAAATGTCCCGTTCTTATTGATTAAAAACGTTCCATATTAATTGATTTCGTTGCGAGGTTTTGACCTCTATATGAGACGTTTTTCAAAGACTGCATTCATTTTAAAACAAACCATAACCTTTATTTCATCAATAAAGGTTTAAAAAGCTTTACGTAGATTATCAAATAATGATAATCTAAAATATCCTGTTTACACACGACCATTACATAATGGTTTACAATACAAATATGTTACAACAAAATAAGTTTCTTGAATGCAGTTTTTACACAATATCATACAAGCATGGACTCCAAATCTCGTCCTTATTTAAGTATGCGATAGAGGAAGCTCTTAATAATCACCTGAGAATAAACATGTTTAAAACGTCAACAAAAATGTTGGTGAGTTATAGGTTTAACCTATATATATCAAATCATTATAATAGACCACAAGATTTCATATTTCAATACACATCCCATACATAGAGATAAAAATCATTCATATGGTGAACACCTGGTAACCGACATTAACAAGATGCATATATAAGAATATCCCCATCATTCCGGGACACCCTTCGGATATGATATAAATTTCGAAGTACTAAAGCATCCGGTACTTTGGATGGGGTTTGTTAGGCCCAATAGATCTATCTTTAGGATTCGCGTCAATTAGGGTGTCTGTTCCCTAATTCTTAGATTACCAGACTTAATAAAAAGGGACATATTCGATTTCAATAATTCAACCATAGAATGTAGTTTCACGTACTTGTGTCTATTTTGTAAATCATTTATAAAACCTGCATGTATTCTCATCCCAAAAATATTAGATTTTAAAAGTGGGACTATAACTCACTTTCACAGATTTTTACTTCGTCGGGAAGTAAGACTTGGCCACTGGTTGATTCACGAACCTATAACAATATATACATATATATCAAAGTATGTTCAAAATATATTTACAACACTTTTAATATATTTTTATGTTTTAAGTTTATTAAGTCAGCTGTCCTCGTTAGTAACCTACAACTAGTTGTCCATAGTTAGATGTACAGAAATAAATCGATAAATATTATCTTGAATCAATCCACGACCCAGTGTATACGTATCTCAGTATTGATCACAACTCAAACTATATATATTTTGGAATCAACCTCAACCCTGTATAGCTAACTCCAACATTCACATATAGAGTGTCTATGGTTGTTCCGAAATATATATAGATGTGTCGACATGATAGGTCGAAACATTGTATACGTGTCTATGGTATCTCAAGATTACATAATATATAATACAAGTTGATTAAGTTATGGTTGGAATAGATTTGTTACCAATTTTTACGTAGCTAAAATGAGAAAAATTATCCAATCTTGTTTTACCCATAACTTCTTCATTTTAAATCCGTTTTGAGTGAATCAAATTGCTATGGTTTCATATTGAACTCTATTTTATGAATCTAAACAGAAAAAGTATAGGTTTATAGTCGGAAAAATAATTTACAAGTCGTTTTTGTAAAGGTAGTCATTTCAGTCGAAAGAACGACGTCTAGATGACCATTTTAGAAAACATACTTCCACTTTGAGTTTAACCATAATTTTTGGATATAGTTTCATGTTCATAATAAAAAACATTTTCTCAAAATAACAACTTTTAAATCAAAGTTTATCATATTTTTTAATTAACTAACCCAAAACAGCCCGCGGTGTTACTACGACGGCGTAAATCCGGTTTTACGGTGTTTTTCGTGTTTCCAGGTTTTAAATCATTAAGTTAGCATATCATATAGATATAGAACATGTGTTTAGTTGATTTTAAAAGTCAAGTTAGAAGGATTAACTTTTGTTTGCTAACAAGTTTAGAATTAACTAAACTATGTTCTAGTGATTACAAGTTTAAACCTTCGAATAAGATAGCTTTATATGTATGAATCGAATGATGTTATGAACATCATTACTACCTTAAGTTCCTTGGATAAACCTACTGGAAAAGTGAAAAATGGATCTAGCTTCAACGGATCCTTGGATGGCTCGAAGTTCTTGAAGCAGAATCATGACACGAAAACAAGTTCAAGTAAGATCATCACTTGAAATAAGATTGTTATAGTTATAGAAATTAAACCAAAGTTTGAATATGATTATTACCTTGTATTAGAATGATAACCTACTGTAAGAAACAAAGATTTCTTGAGGTTGGATGATCACCTTACAAGATTGGAAGTGAGCTAGCAAACTTGAAAGTATTCTTGATTTTATGTAACTAGAACTTATTGAATTTATGAAGAACACTTAGAACTTGAAGATAGAACTTGAGAGAGATCAATTAGATGAAGAAAATTGAAGAATGAAAGTGCTTGTAGGTGTTTTTGGTCGTTGGTGTATGGATTAGATATAAAGGATATGTAATTTTGTTTTCATGTAAATAAGTCATGAATGATTACTCATATTTTTGTAATTTTATGAGATATTTCATGCTAGTTGCCAAATGATGGTTCCCACATGTATTAGGTGACTCACATGGGCTACTAAGAGCTGATCATTGGAGTGTATATACCAATAGTACATACATCTAAAAGCTGTGTATTGTACGAGTACGAATACGGGTGCATACGAGTAGAATTGTTGATGAAACTGAACTAGGATGTAATTGTAAGCATTTTTTTTAAGTAGAAGTATTTTGATAAGTGTATTGAAGTCTTTCAAAAGTGTATAAATACATATTAAAACACTACATGTATATACATTTTAACTGAGTCGTTAAGTCATCGTTAGTCGTTACATGTAAGTGTTGTTTTGAAACCTTTAGGTTAACGATCTTGTTAAATGTTGTTAACCCAATGTTTATAATATCAAATGAGATTTTAAATTATTATATTATCATGATATTATCATGTATGAATATCTCTTAATATGATATATATACATTAAATGTCTTTACAACGATAATCGTTACATATATGTCTCGTTTAAAAATCATTAAGTTAGTAGTCTTGTTTTTACATATGTAGTTCATTGTTAATATACTTAATGATATGTTTACTTATCATAGTATCATGTTAACTATATATATATCCATATATATGTCATCATATAGTTTTTACAAGTTTTAACGTTCGTGAATCACCGGTCAACTTGGGTGGTCAATTGTCTATATGAAACATATTTCAATTAATCAAGTCTTAACAAGTTTGATTGCTTAACATGTTGGAAACATTTAATCATGTGAATATCACTCTCAATTAATATATATAAACATGGAAAAGTTCGGGTCACTACTGAAATGTCCCGTTCTTATTGATTAAAAACGTTCCATATTAATTGATTTCGTTGCGAGGTTTTGACCTCTATATGAGACGTTTTTCAAAGACTGCATTCATTTTAAAACAAACCATAACCTTTATTTCATCAATAAAGGTTTAAAAAGCTTTACGTAGATTATCAAATAATGATAATCTAAAATATCCTGTTTGCACACAACCATTACATAATGGTTTACAATACAAATATGTTACAACAAAATAAGTTTCTTGAATGCAGTTTTTACACAATATCATACAAGCATGGACTCCAAATCTCGTCCTTATTTAAGTATGCGACAGCGGAAGCTCTTAATAATCACCTGAGAATAAACATGCTTAAAACGTCAACAAAAATGTTGGTGAGTTATAGGTTTAACCTATATATATCAAATCATAATAATAGACCACAAGATTTCATATTTCAATACACATCCCATACATAGAGATAAAAATCATTCATATGGTGAACACCTGGTAACCGACATTAACAAGATGCATATATAAGAATATCCCCATCATTCCGGGACACCCTTCGGATATGATATATATTTCGAAGTACTAAAGCATCCGGTACTTTGGATGGGGTTTGTTAGGCCCAATAGATCTATCTTTAGGATTCGCGTCAATTAGGGTGTCTGTTCCCTAATTCTTAGATTACCAGACTTAATAAAAAGGGGCATATTCGATTTCGATAATTCAACCATAGAATGTAGTTTCACGTACTTGTGTCTATTTTGTAAATCATTTATAAAACCTGCATGTATTCTCATCCCAAAAATATTAGATTTTAAAAGTGGGACTATAACTCACTTTCACAGATTTTTACTTCGTCGGGAAGTAAGACTTGGCCACTGGTTGATTCACGAACCTATAACAATATATACATATATATCAAAGTATGTTCAAAATATATTTACAACACTTTTAATATATTTTGATGTTTTAAGTTTATTAAGTCAGCTGTCCTCGTTAGTAACCTACAACTAGTTGTCCACAGTTAGATGTACAGAAATAAATCGATAAATATTATCTTGAATCAATCCACGACCCAGTGTATACGTATCTCAGTATTGATCACAACTCAAACTATATATATTTTGGAATCAACCTCAACCCTGTATAGCTAACTCCAACATTCACATATAGAGTGTCTATGGTTGTTCCGAAATATATATAGATGTGTCGACATGATAGGTCGAAACATTGTATACGTGTCTATGGTATCTCAAGATTACATAATATACAATACAAGTTGATTAAGTTATGGTTGGAATAGATTTGTTACCAATTTTCACGTAGCTAAAATGAGAAAAATTATCCAATCTTGTTTTACCCATAACTTCTTTATTTTAAATCCGTTTTGAGTGAATCAAATTTCTATGGTTTCATATTGAACTCTATTTTATGAATCTAAACAGAAAAAGTATAGGTTTATAGTCGGAAAAATAAGTTACAAGTCGTTTTTGTAAAGGTAGTCATTTCAGTCGAAAGAACGACGTCTAGATGACCATTTTAGAAAACATACTTCCACTTTGAGTTTAACCATAATTTTTGGATATAGTTTCATGTTCATAATAAAAATCATTTTCTCAGAATAACAACTTTTAAATCAAAGTTTATCATAGTTTTTAATTAACTAACCCAAAACAGCCCGCGGTGTTACTACGACGGCGTAAATCCGGTTTTACGGTGTTTTTCGTGTTTTCAGGTTTTAAATCATTAAGTTAGCATATCATATAGATATAGAACATGTGTTTAGTTGATTTTAAAAGTCAAGTTAGAAGGATTAACTTTTGTTTGCGAACAAGTTTAGAATTAACTAAACTATGTTCTAGTGATTACAAGTTTAAACCTTCGAATAAGATAGCTTTATATGTATGAATCGAATGATGTTATGAACATCATTACTACCTTAATTTCCTTGGATAAACCTACTGGAAAAGAGAAAAATGGATCTAGCTTCAACGGATCCTTGGATGGCTCGAAGTTCTTGAAGCAGAATCATGACACGAAAGCAAGTTCAAGTAAGATCATCACTTGAAATAAGATTGTTGTAGTTATAGAAATTGAACTAAAGTTTGAATATGATTATTACCTTGTATTAGAATGATAACCTACTGTAAGAAACAAAGATTTCTTGAGGTTGGATGATCACCTTACAAGATTGGAAGTGAGCTAGCAAACTTGAAAGTATTCTTGATTTTATGTAACTAGAACTTGTAGAATATATGAAGAACACTTAGAACTTGAAGATAGAACTTGAGAGAGATCAATTATATGAATAAAATTGAAGAATGAAAGTGTTTGTAGGTGTTTTTGGTCGTTGGTGTATGGATTAGATATAAAGGATATGTAATTTTGTTTTCATGTAAATAAGTCATGAATGATTACTCATATTTTTGTAATTTTATGAGATATTTCATGCTAGTTGCCAAATGATGGTTCCCACATATGTTAGGTGACTCACATGGGCTGCTAAGAGCTGATCATTGGAGTGTATATACCAATAGTACATACATCTAAAAGCTGTATATTGTACGAGTACGAATACGGGTGCATACGAGTAGAATTGTTGATGAAACTGAACGAGGATGTAATTGTAAGCATTTTTGTTAAGTAGAAGTATTTTGATAAGTGTATTGAAGTCTTTCAAAAGTGTATAAATACATATTAAAACACTACATGTATATACATTTTAACTGAGTCGTTAAGTCATCGTTAGTCGTTACATGTAAGTGTTGTTTTGAAACCTTTAGGTTAACGATCTTGTTAAATGTTGTTAACCCAATGTTTATAATATCAAATGAGATTTTAAATTATTATATTATCATGATATTATCATGTATGAATATCTCTTAATATGATATATATACATTAAATGTCTTTACAACGATAATCGTTACATATATGTCTCGTTTAAAAATCATTAAGTTAGTAGTCTTGTTTTTACATATGTAGTTCATTATTAATATACTTAATGATATGTTTACTTATCATAGTATCATGTTAACTATATATATATATATCCATATATATGTCATCATATAGTTTTTACAAGTTTTAACGTTCGTGAATCACCGGTCAACTTGGGTGGTGAATTGTCTATATGAAACATATTTCAATTAATCAAGTCTTAACAAGTTTGATTTCTTAACATGTTGGAAACATTTAATCATGTAAATATCAATCTCAATTAATATATATAAACATGGAAAAGTTCGGGTCACTACAACTACAATATGTACACTCGCAAGTGTATGTAAAGCATTCTAAGTGGTTGAGCACTTGGTAACCATACTTAACATTTAATCAACGTCGCATATTCCCTTTATTATGAAATCTCACTACACCGTACCAAGTGTAGTCACCAAAACGAAGTACTGTGCAACCGTTAAATACTGGTCGTCCAGTCTGGTTGGGGTTATCAGGCCCGATAGATCTATCAACAGGATTCGCGTTTACAATACCCATGTAAATAGTAGTTACCAAGCTACAGGGAAATATGCCAGTGGTACAACTCAACGTAGAATATATTTTTAAGTACTTGTGTCTATTTTATAAACATTTATAAAAGCAGCGCATGTATTCTCAGCCCAAAAATATATATTGCAAAAGCAATTAAAAAGAGAGAAAATGAAACTCACCATACTATATTTCATAGTAAAAATACATATAACGTCATTTAACAAGTGCAAGGTTGGCCTCGGATTCACGAACCTATATTAATTATATATATTAACACATAATATTAATCAACTAAGTTTATAAATTTCATAATGTATTATGATTAATATCCTTATATTACATTTATACTTATAATAGGTTATTTTATAGATTCATAATATATAAATTAATTAATGATATATTAGTTAATATATTAAAACATGGTAGTTTGTAATATTGATGATATTTATGTTACATATAGAAATTTTCTTTTATAAATATAAAAATATTTTGTGGTAATAATAATAATAATAGTAATTCTAGTAGTAATATTAGTAATACAATTAATGGTAATAATAATAATAACGTTAAAAATAATAATTTTAATGTTAAAAGAAATAATAATGATGATAATAATAATAATAATTATATTCATAACATTAATAATAATAGTAATTTTCATAAAATAATAGTAATGATAATAATACTAAAAATTGCGATAATTTTAATAATAATAATGATAGTTTTGATAAATGATGAAAAAAAATATAGTTATTAGTACTGATAACCTTAAAGATGAAAGTTTTTAATAATATTAATAATAATATCGACATTAATATTTATAATGATAATAGTAATAATAATAATAATAATAATAATAATAATAATAATAATAATAATAATAATATTAATAATAATAATAATAATAATAATAATAGTACTAATAATAATAGAAATCCTAGTATTATAAGGTTATACCTTTGTAGCATTAAAAAGAGCAAAACTTCCCTAAACGGGACTCGAACCCGCGACCTCCCGAATACCAACCAACCCCTTAACCATCCGTTCGGTTCTATCTTTATGTTTTAACTCCCATTTGAAATAAATATAACCAGTATATTATTATCATCATCTTCATCAAGTTATTCAGTCACCAGAATCAAACGAACATGAAAATCTATTATCTAGTTGTTTTTAGGACTTCCTACCAAAGTATAATCGATCTATAACTGCTCTTGAATTAATTGAAAACAGAAATAACAAAGTTAAAACAGCTTCCTGCTGTTCGTGACTCAAAGGAAGAACTCAAAATGAATTTTCAATTTCGAGGTCGTTTTACATTATCTTTATAACATGAAATATCTTGTAAATGATTTCTTGAAACTATCTAAACCGTCAATTGATACAGAAACAACCTATAATTTACAAATTCAAAAGAAGAATAATCTGTTGACTTTTAAAAATTTAAGGTTTGACTCGCAAATACACAATCAATTCGATAAATTGAGTTTTAAAAATTACAGACAGTTTGAGTAATGGATTTCAAACACAATTGCATTATTACATTTTTAGATTTGATTCGAATTGGAGCTGTTGTTAATATGAGCCAAGAACAGGGGTAAACGAAGCTATTATTATTATTTTTTTTTCTCTTTGATTTTTGGGTACTTTGTAAATTTGCAGCTTATATAACCGAAATCCTGGAGTTATCCGAATAATTTATGCAGTAATAATTGTTGTCATTTTGTGATAATGGTCGACAGTTTTATGAATCAAAAACAGGAAGTGAAGAAAATTTTGGATAATAACAAAAGGAAATTCGATTCTAAACAGATGGAAACAGATAGAAACTAAACAGATGGAAACAGATAGAAACAGATATAGACATATTACGCGTATATGTAAGTTTTTGTGTATATATAAATTATATTTAATATTAATAATTTAATAATTAATAACTGCATTATTAATATTAATAATAATTCTATACTATTAATAATAATAATAAAGTTAATAATATTAGTACAAAATACATAATGGTAAAAGTAATAAAATTGTAATGATAATAATAGTAATAATACTAGTACTAGTAAAGATATATAACATGTTTTATGTATCAAATTTTACATCTTTATATTCTATAATAATATTAATAATACTGATATCGATATTAATATTTATTTTAATAATAATAGTAATAAAAGTAATGATGCTAATATTAATATAATAACTATATTTTTACTCATAACTACTCATTAATATCACAATTTAGTAATGTTTAGTATTTATACAATATTTTCTATATATTTAATAGTTATCCATTTTAACAATGTACATATAATAATATTTATGCACATAATTCATATACATATATTTTCAAATTACTATATATATAATTATGTTATATTTATTAAATTTTATTACTAAACTAAGTATATTATATATATATATATATATATATATATATATATATATATATATATATATATATATATATATATATATATATATATATATATATATATATAATATATATATTGAAATAAATAGACTCAAAGTATACATTTAATACTTTGTTAACATTCACAAATTATGTTCAAAAACAATTACCTTTAATATACTTTCTATAATTAAATAAACAGTTTTAGCTATTCCTAGTTAACTTTCATGACAATTATTTCACATAATAATTTAATTTATAAGTTATACTTATCATTATATATGCATTCCTATTTGCATTTTTAAAGGTTTGTGAATCGTCAGATAAGGTCTTAGAGTAATTGATTATATGAATATAAATTTCAAAATTTTCGAGACTCAACATTACAAATTTTGCTTATCGTGTCGGAATCATATACAGATTATAGTCTAAATTTGGTCGGAAATTTCTGGGTCATTACAGTACCTACCCGTTAAAGAAATTTCGTCCCCGAAATTTGATAGAGGTCGTCATGGATAACAATAAGAATGTTTTTATGACGAATATGAGGTGATAATGGAGTTTTATCATCATTAAGTAATGTAGATAAAACGATTCAATTACACGAAGAACATAAATGAGGCTATCGCAAAAGAGTGAGGTGAGTAAAAATATATTCGTTTTAACCGATGACGTACTTATGATTGATTTCCAGAATTCATGGGATTTAAAGAAAATTTTCGTAATAAGATTTGGTTCTTCGGCGATTTAGAAAATCAGGATCTTCTTTGATTAAATGAAATAATCTGTCTCGATTGCTCTGTCAAATATTTCACTATAATTCTACCCTTCCCGCTTCCTTATTTCCATATCTCACATCTTCTCTTCTTTCTCCTCAATTCATACTTTATAGTATTTGTTAATATGCTCCATCCTGTACTAATTCTTGATATACTCCTATCTTATATATCTTTCATTCTTCTTTTTCATCTACCGCCAGAAGAATCTATTTACTTCTATTATGCTCTTGGGTTTATAGTGTTTCTAGTTCTCCCGTATCTTTATATTGCTATATGCATCGATATACACGGTTTGTAATTTCGGGGTTGTTGTTGGGTTTTATATCTTCCCTTATATTTCAAAGTCCTTACTTCTTCTATAATCATTGTCATCCACAGTTAATGCTCTCTTCTATTTGCTATGATTTATACTCCCATTTCTAGTTCGGAGCTTTGTCCTTTCGTTTCTTCTTCTTGCGATTAAGCACCGCTTGTAATGGTCCAGAATTCGCAGACATAAATTTCGGAATGAACATTGTTAATGTTCTAGGAAGGAAATTGTAATTGCACGATCTTGACTTGTCAAATTACCAGAATACCTCGGAAAAGGCCGAATCATCAAGAATTATTTTCTTGATATTTAGAGATCAAAGAGAATACAAGAGTCGTGTAACATAGCACATGATGACGTTATGATCTGTGAATTATCATGTTCCATTTAGAAACTCAGCATGAATTACTGTAATATAATCACGTTGATCAAGTGTCATTATATTATACTAACTCATGCTTCAACTCCCAACACTTCTTCAAGAATATTCCTATTTTAAACTCGAATGTTTCAGAATTTAGAAACTAAAATAGTTTCTTTTATGATATAATACAGATAGCACGAAGAGGTAAATGATTTCAGATAAGAATAATTATAAAAATATCTTCAGAAGTATGGATGATATTTATAATGAAAGATACGATGATATCTTAGAATGTCTAATATCAGAGGATGATGAAGGATATTGTCCGCAGGGGTTTAGAGTCAGGAGCAAGGTATTCGTTAATGAATTCAGCAAGTACTGAATCATTTGGATTCTTTGAAGGCAGGTTCAGCCTTTGTGATTTGTCCACAGCCTCCTTCATACTTTGCTAAATCCGTTTTTCGATACTAAATTTTCTATTGAGTGTTTCTAACTTTCCGTTCTTTATCATCAAACTCTTAGCCATCAAGACCATCTAAAACATGCTACTTCGTCAGCATTTTCAAAGTTAACGGATCTGGTTCATCGGTTATCAATTCGAGGTGTTTTCAGGTGAATTGTGTTTTTAGATGATTAAACGCTGATGGTAATATGGTAGAATATAAAAGGTTCTCCGGTAATAATGATGAAGGGCAATTTATATATATCAAAGTTATAATATGGTTTGTTCGAATGAAAAGTCGAAGTTGATTTGCTGAAGCTGTGACAAAATTGGCTACTTTGGAAAAGGATTGCAAAGTGATTTTCGGTAGTAACATCGCCAAAGGAGCTAGCGCAGATACGTGTTAATCCTTTACTCAGGTTCCAAGAGTTTTTCAGGTGCATAACTATATGCATAAATCTTTTCTTCCGTAGATGAAGTGCGGCTGGTTCATCCTCTCAATTGAGGTGTTTTCAATAATCATGAAAGGTTTGAACTCAGATTGTAATCGTCAAGATACAAATGAGGTTTAGAATGAAATCAAGTGGCAAACTTGAAGAAATGTTTAGTTTCATATGTTATAATCAATATTTTAATTCATTCTAATTGTCCAATATTATTAGTCCACAATTAACAGTCCAATAATTCATATATAGTTTAATATATAATATTCGAATTAATTAATACGTTTCGTGACCCGTATACATCTCAGACTCGATCACAACTCAAACTATATATATTATTGTAGAATCAACCTCAACCCTGTATAGCTAACTCCCGCATTACTGCATATAGAGTGTCTATGGTTATTCCAAATAATATATATAGATGCGTCGATATGTGAAAGGACCCGTTCATATACATTATAAACGATTCACAATAGTTGATTACATCGCGAGGTATTTGACCTCTATATGATACATATTACAAACATTGCCTTCGTTTTTAAAAGACAAACTTTCTTTACAACAAAAATTGACGGTATGCACACCATTTCATAATACATCCAACTATAATTGACTTAATAATAATCTTGATGAACTCAATGACTTGAATGCAACGTCTTTCAAAATATGCCATGAATGACTCCAAGTAATATCCTTAAAATGAGCTAATGCACAGCGGAAGATTTCTTTAATACCTGAGAATAAACATGCTTTAAAGTGTCAACCAAAAGGTTGGTGAGTTCATAGGTTTATCATAACAATCATTTCAATATATTAATAGACCACAAGATTTCCGTTTATAAATATATGTACACTCGCAAGTGTATAAAATTATTCTATAAGTTGTAGGCACCCGGTAACAAGCCTTAACGTTCATGTTTTACCCTCTGAAAGTACACCGAATCAGGTGTGTTATATAAACCTCGAAGTACTAAAGCATCCCATAGTCAGGATGGGGTTTGTCAGACCCAATAGATCTATCTTTAGGATTCGCGCCTACCGTACATAGACAAGTAGTTTAATGTTACCAAGCTAAGGGTATATTTCTGGTTTAATCCCACATAGAATTAGTTTTAGTACTTGTGCCTATTTCGTAAAACATTTATAAAACAGCGCATGTATTCTCAGCCCAAAAATATATAAAAAGGGAGTAATGAAACTCACAATACTGTATTTTGTAGTAAAAATACATATGACGTCATTGAACAAGTGCAATGTTGGCCTTGGATTCATGAACGTATCAATATTGAGATTCAATATTGCAGGAAAAGTACGTAGACGCAACGGAGATGATAAACACTAGTTTGACTCACGAGCAATACTCTCAATCAATCATAACCTCCATAGCTATAACCCATAATTTCCTTAGCTTTATCCCGTTTGAAAACTTATTTTGAAATCGTCTGAGTATAACTCCGTCGTAGTATTTTATGTATACTAATAATATCTTGAAATAATACAAAGAAAATATATATATGTAATTCGATTGAGAGAGTTTAGAGAAATATATTTTCAAGTTTCTATGAAATAATGAAACCTATTCAATTCTATTTATAATAGATTTTTGAATTATTAAAGTATGAATTATTAAAGTGAATTATTAAAGTGAATTATTAAAGTATGAATTATTAAAGTGAATTATTAAAGTGAATTATTAAAGTATGAATTATTAAAGTGAATTATTAAAGTGAATTATTAAAGTATGAATTATTAAAGTGAATTATTAAAGTATGAATTATTAAAGTGAATTATTAAAGTATGAATTATTAAAATTAAAGTAAAGTAAAAGTAAAAGTAAAGTAAAGGTAAAGTTAAAGTATAGTAAAAGTATAAAACTATATACGTATAATACGCGTATAAATATATATAATATTAATTTAAATCGTTATATATATTTAATAAAATAAAATATAAATATCGTTATCTTTATCATACTGGTTAAGTAATGAGTTGTCAAAAGTGGTTCTAGATATTTATAAAAGATATATACATTTTAATAATAAAGTTCTTTTTAAACTGAAAACGTTTTTTGTACTTTTGAAACTAAATCAAATAAATATGATAATTTTGTTTTCAAAAACTAAATATAGTTAAGAATCATTTTGTTAAAAGGTTAAAATAATGGAAATCGTTATATCATAAAACATTTTAGAAAAGTAGAATTATATATATTCATAATAGGTTTCAAGTTTTTAAATTACAGTCTGTTGGTGAAGCATGGGATAAAGTCCAAAGGTTTAATAAACGTATGAAATTATCTTAATGAAAATTGTCGAGTTACTTAACTTGTCGATATCCAACATCTAAGTTATTTACACTCCACGTTCTTACTTATAGATCACTTTACCATTTTCCGAATATTGTCAAAAAGAATAGATTTCTTAAATCACAATGGACCTCATAACATTGGCCCGTAATCATATCATAATGTATCTGATAATTCAATCATTTGATATTATCTCTTAATTCTGTCGATAAATATATCGAAATAAATACGTTCATGTAAAGTATCATATATCTAATACTTTGTTAATGTTTTCTGTTAATATTATATATTATATATACATATCTATATACACATAATTGTTCGTGAATCGTCGAACACGGTCAAAGGGTAATTGATTACATGAATGTAGTTCCAAACTTTTTTAGATTCAACATTACAAATTCCGCTTATCGTATCGAAAACATATAAAGGTTAAGTTTAAATTTGGTCAGAAATTTCCTGGTCGTCACAGTACCTACCCGTTAGAGAAATTTCGTCCCGAAATTTGATCGAGGTCATCATGGCTAACCATAAAAATGTTTTCATGACGGATATATGTTGATAGATAGGATTTTATTACCATAGAGTAATATGGATAAAATGATCCAATTACTCGAAGCATATGAGTGAAGCTATCACAAAATAGTGGAATGAGGAAAATAAGTTTCGTCATAATTTTTGACGTAGTCATGGTTGAATTCCGGAATTCAAGGGATTAAAAAAAAATCTTGGAAATCTATAAGATCTGTTTCTTCGAGATTTAAGGAAATTAGGATCTCTTTAATTAAATGCGATGATCTGTCCCGATTACTACGTCTGATATTTCCCTTATATATTTACCTTTTCCATTCTATTAGTTTTTAGCACCTCTATACTCAATTCCAATTTCAAAAGATTGCGAAAATGCTTAATCCATTTCTAATCCTTGTCCTTATCCTTACTATAGCAACAATCATTCTCCTTTTCCAACTTCCACCGGAGGAATCTGTTTTCTTCTACTTCGCCCCTGGGGTTATAGTGTTTTTAATTCTCCCGTGTCTTTATGTTGCGATAAACATTGATATATGCGGTTTGTAATTTATGTGTTGTTATTGGACTTTATATTCTCCCTTACATTTCGGAGTTTCATACTTTTGTTGTCTCTTCTCGGCTTTAAGTCAAGCGAATAATGGTCCAGAATTAGTAGGTATGAAGTTTTGGATGAACATAGTTAATGTTCTAAGAAGGAAATCGTAATGGTATGATCTTGATTTGGCAAATTACCAGAATATCCGGAAAGATAGAACTATCAAGAAGATATGTTCTTAATATGTTTGGAGATTTGGTAGAATGTAAGAGTCGTGTAAATGGCACATGATGACGGTATGTTATGTGAATCATCACGTTCCATTAGAAACTCAGCATGACTTACTGTAATATAATCACGGTGATCAAGTGTCATTATATTATACTAGTTCATGCTTCAGTTCCCAATACTACTTCAAAAATATTCCTATTTTAAATTCGAAAGTTTCAGAATTTAGAAACTAAAATAGTTTCTTTTATGATGTAATACAGACATCACGAAGAGGTAAATGATTTCAGATAAGAATAATTATGGAAATATCTTCAGAAATATGGAGGATATTTATAATGAAAGATACGATGATATCTTAAAATTTCTAATATCAGAGGATGATGAAGAATATTGTCCGTAAGGGTTTAGAGTCAGAAGCAAGGTATTCGATAATGACTTCAGCAGACACGGAATCATTTGGATTTTTTAAAGGTAGATTTCGTCCTTGTGATTTATCCACAGCCTTCTTCATTGTTTGCTCAATCTGTATTTTTCAGTACCAAATCTTCTCTTTTTTTAAGCTTTGCCAACACACTACTCTTTATCATCAAACTTTTTACTGTTAAGGTCGTTTATAGTTTTTGCTGCTTCATCAGTATTTCGAGAACTAGTTCGCAGTTTAGGGTGTTTTTCAAAAACTTCACATTCAAAGTATATAAGTCCAGAAGATAGACACATATAATTGTTGGCGTAGACATGCTGCGAGATTTCAAAATACTGATTGCTAATTTCTGATGATTCGTATGGCAATTCTCGTTACAAGATGCAGATGAGTAAATGATGGGATTTTGATAAATATAAAGATTTTTCGGAAAGTCAAAGATCAATGAAGTTGTTAATAAGTTTACTGCTAATGTGGCGAGATATGAAAGGTTCCCCGGAAATAATGATGAAGGGGTAATCATTATAATAAGGCTTATTCGAATGAACAATTGAAGTTGGTTTGCTGGAGCTGTGACAAAATCGTCTATTTTTAGAAGGGATTGAAAAGTTATTTTAGCTAGTAAATGCCAAAAGGTCTGACATGGATACATGTTAAATTATGACTTTGGTTTCAAGAGTTTTTCAGGTACGTAATTGTGGATAACATGTGGTTGGATCATCATCTCGATTGTTCATTATTTGAAGTGTCTTCAGGTATTTCGAAGGGATTGAACACAGATTATAATCGTTAATATACATACGATGTTCTAACACAGTTTTGAAGTTAAAGTATAGCTTTGAAAGATGTAAGAATCTAAGAGTGATGATATCGGTTATAACTTGAATTGAATTCGGCGATTTCAAAATCAGAATATGTAATTAGATTTTTGAATGAGTATGGTTGTTTTGATTTCTATAAAAGAATGTATATTGTTGTGAAAGTAGGGAGTATAATGGATGATTTGCTGAATCAGATTCGAAGAATGTAACATATTAATTGTGAATTTATATATCTCTCGAGTATTACCTACCCGTTAAAAAAAATGTCACAATTAATATTTTGTACAAAAGAATTTTATTACAGTCTTTATGGAAATATATGTGTATATTTCTTCAGATGTAATATAGATTTAATGAGTTAATATTAAATTAAACTCACTTGATTTATGGTTAAGGCTAGGATAGATAATTTCTAAACTTTAGAAATTACATAATCGTCGTAGAATTTTTTCCCAATGAAGTTATGAATCAATACTTCATCGTTGTGGTATTCCTTAGTATCTACAGGGCGTATGACGTAAATGCTCATGGGACAGATTGTGAAGTTGAGGTTTGCGATGCGGTTGTTGTTGGTGGTGGTAATGGTACTATTGATGTTGTTGATGGTGGTACTGGTTATGTTGCTGGTGCTGCTGCTGGTGTTTGTAACCTTTGCACCATATTCTCCAAAGTCACTACCCGAGCGCGAAGCTCGTTGACTTCTTCTATTACACCGGGGTGATTGTCGGTTCGGACGAGCGGATAAATAAGATCTAGAATTTGGTGTAGTATATAATCATGACGAGATACTCTGGAAATGAGAGAGAAAATGGTGTTTCGGACAGGTTCACTGGTAAGTGCTTCAGGTTCATTGCCAAGAGGGCAATGTGGTGGATGGAAAGGATCGCCTTTTTCTTATCTCCAATGATTAAGGAGGCTACGAACCCATCCCCAATTCATCCAAAATAGATGATGGCTGATTGGTTGATCCATTCCAGTCACACTGCTTTCGGAGCTTGAGTGGGATTCCATTTCGGAATCCGAGGAACTTGAACTGATGACGAATTCCATTTTGTACGATTTGATAAAGGATTTTTCGATACGAAATGATTTTTCGGCTATCGAGTGGTATTCTAACTACATAGAATATCAATATATATAGATCAAAAGATTTCATAGATTACGGAGGAATTTACGGAATATGTCAGGCAAAGTTTACGGTAATAGATACGATAAGATATGATTTAGCAGATACGCTAAGATATGAATTTTGTCTATACACTATTCATACAATCAATGCAGCAAGACGTTCTAGACTAAGAATGATAAGCAGGTAATTTCCTAAGGATGGTAAGTAGATGATTTCCGACTAAAAATGATAAACAAAACTTTTGACATGCAGACACGGTCGAAGTCAAGACTCACTAATGCATCTTAACAACTATCAGTTAGACACACTAATGCAAGACCTGGTTCGCTAAGACCACCGCTCTGATACCAACTGAAAGGACCCGTTCATATACATTATAAACGATTCACAATAGTTGATTACATCGCGAGGTATTTGACCTCTATATGATACATATTACAAACATTGCATTCGTTTTTAAAAGACAAACTTTCTTTACAACGAAAATTGATGGTATGCACACCATTTCATAATACATCCAACTATAATTGACTTAATAATAATCTTGATGAACTCAATGACTTGAATGCAACGTCTTTCAAAATATGCCATGAATGACTCCAAGTAATATCCTTAAAATGAGCTAATGCACAGCGGAAGATTTCTTTAATACCTGAGAATAAACATGCTTTAAAGTGTCAACCAAAAGGTTGGTGAGTTCATAGGTTTATCATAACAATCATTTCAATATATTAATAGACCACAAGATTTCCGTTTATAAATATATGTACACTCGCAAGTGTATAAAATTATTCTATAAGTTGTAGGCACCCGGTAACAAGCCTTAACATTCATGTTTTACCCTCTGAAAGTACACCGAATCAGGTGTGTTATATAAACCTCGAAGTACTAAAGCATCCCATAGTCAGGATGGGGTTTGTCAGGCCCAATAGATCTATCTTTAGGATTCGTGCCTACCGTACATAGACAAGTAGTTTAATGTTACCAAGCTAAGGGTATATTTCTGGTTTAAACCCACATAGAATTAGTTTTAGTACTTGTGTCTATTTCGTAAAACATTTATAAAACAGCGCATGTATTCTCAGCCCAAAAATATATAAAAAGGGAGTAATGAAACTCACAATACTGTATTTTGTAGTAAAAATACATATGACGTCATTGAACAAGTGCAATGTTGGCCTTGGATTCATGAACGTATCAATATTGAGATTCAATATTGCAGGAAAAGTACGTAGACGCAACGGAGATGATAAACACTAGTTTGACTCACGAGCAATACTCTCGATCAATACCCATAACCTCCATAGCTATAACCCATAATTTCCTTAGCTTTATCCCGTTTGAAAACTTATTTTGAAATCGTCTGAGTATAACTCCGTCGTAGTATTTTATGTATACTAATAATATCTTGAAATAATACAAAGAAAATATATATATGTAATTCGATTGAGAGAGTTTAGAGAAATATATTTTCAAGTTTCTATGAAATAATGAAACCTATTCAATTCTATTTATAATAGATTTTTTGAATTATTAAAGTATGAATTATTAAAGTGAATTATTAAAGTATGAATTATTAAAGTGAATTATTAAAGTGAATTATTAAAGTATGAATTATTAAAGTGAATTATTAAAGTGAATTATTAAAGTATGAATTATTAAAGTGAATTATTAAAGTATGAATTATTAAAGTGAATTATTAAAGTATGAATTATTAAAGTTAAAGTAAAGTAAAAGTAAAAGTAAAGTAAAGGTAAAGTTAAAGTATAGCAAAAGCATAAAACTATATACGTTTAATACGCGTATAAATATATATAATATTAATTTAAATCGTTATATATATTTAATAAAATAAAATATAAATATCGTTATCTTTATCATACTGGTTAAGTAATGAGTTGTCAAAAGTGGTTCTAGATATTTATAAAAGATATATACATTTTAATAATAAAGTTCTTTTTAAACTGAAAACGTTTTTTGTACTTTTGAAACTAAATCAAATAAATATGATAATTTTGTTTTCCAAAACTAAATATAGTTAAGAATCATTTTGTTAAAAGGTTAAAATAATGGAAATCGTTATATCATAAAACATTTTAGAAAAGTAGAATTATATATATTCATAATAGGTTTCAAGTTTTTAAATTACAGTCTGTTGGTGAAGCATGGGATAAAGTCCAAAGGTTTAATAAACGTATGAAATTATCTTAATGAAAATTGTCGAGTTACTTAACTTGTCGATATCCAACATCTAAGTTATTTACACTCCACGTTCTTACTTATAGATCACTTTACCATTTTCCGAATATTGTCAAAAAGAATAGATTTCTTAAATCACAATGGACCTCATAACATTGGCCCGTAATCATATCATAATGTATCTGATAATTCAATCATTTGATATTATCTCTTAATTCTGTCGATAAATATATCGAAACAAATACGTTCATGTAAAGTATCATATATCTAATACTTTGTTAATGTTTTCAGTTAATATTATATATTATATATACATATCTATATACACATAATTGTTCGTGAATCGTCGAACACGGTCAAAGGGTAATTGATTACATGAATGTAGTTCCAAACTTTTTTAGATTCAACATTACAAATTCTGCTTATCGTATCGGAAACATATAAAGGTTAAGTTTAAATTTGGTCAGAAATTTCCTGGTCGTCACAATATGATATGTCAAAACCTTGTATACGTGTCCCGATATTCAAAGTACGTAAAATAAATAACATAAATTAAATGACGATTAATGAAATTGCGAGAATGTAAATTGCGAGAATGTAAATTGCGATAAATAAAATGTAACCAGTTAGCTGGGAACAGTTAGCTAGGAACAGTTAGCGTGGATTCTTAACAAAATTCTTCTCATATTTAAATTGTTTGTTTCTAACAAATTTTATGTGTCCAATGTTTTCTTCATTATGCCACTTGTCGGATTCTGATAGGTCAAAATCTAAATATGAAATTGAATGAAAAAGGTTATTCTGCGGTGAACAGATACGCATATCTGTGGGTGTAAGTAGGATAGTAGTTGGCTTGTTGAATCAGATTCGAAGAATATACAGTGTAACTTATTAATGTGAAATCTTAAATATTCCTCGGGTATTACCTACCCGTTAAAATATTTTCATCATTAACAGTTTGTACAAAAGAATTTTTAACTACAATCTTTATGAAGACATATATACATATATATTTTCTTCAGATGTAATCATGGATTTAATGAGTTAATATGTTATTAATCTCATTTGCTTTTCGGTTTGAGCTAGAATAAATAATCTCTAATACTTTAGATATAACATAATCGCCATGAAGAATGAAGATAATTGATGTAGAACGATATAACATTGATTATACTCGAGGTACAGAATGAGATGTTGAGGCATGGATTGTTGATGGTACTGGTGTTGTTACTGATGATACTGTTGGTGCCGGTGATGTTGCTGAAGCTGGTAAATTTTGAACCATATTCTCCCAATTGATTACTCGAGCGCGAAATTCGTTGACTTCTTCTATTATTTCGGGATGATTGTTGGTTGAAACGAGCGGAGGAATAAGGTTCAGAATTGTGGATAGAATATAATCGTGTCGAACTACTCTGGAACTGAGGCTGAAAATGGTGTTACGAACAGGTTCGCCGGTAAGTGCTTCAGGTTCTTCATCAAAAGGTGAATTCAGTTAGTGGAAGGGATCGCCTTCTGCGCGTCTCCATTGATTAAGTCGACCACGAACCCATCAGATGAAGTGGGGATGGATGATTGGTTGATTCATTCTGGTGACATTACTTTCGGAGCTTAGGTGAAACTCCATATTAGAATAGCTGTCAGAATCCGAGGAATTCGAACTAGTTGAGGGATTCATCTCGTACGATCAGATGAAGGATTTCCGATAAGAAATAGATTATAGGATGTAGATTAGTACCCTGCAATACATAATTTATATATGCATATATAATATACTAAAATCCCATAAGTTACGGAGGAATCTACGGAATATGTTAGGTAAAGTTTACAGTAACAGATATGCTAAGATATGAGTTAGCAGATACGTTAAGATATGAATTATGTCTATACACTATTCATGAAATCCAGGCAGTAAGATATGTCTAGATTAAGTATGATAAGCAAGTGATTCCCTAAAAATGATAAGCAGGAAATTTTCGACACGGAATGATAAGCAAAACTTTTTGACACGCAGACCAGGTCGAAGTCCAGACTCACTAATGCATCCTAACGACTACTAGTTAGACACACTAATGCAAGACCTGGTTCGCTACGACCACCGCTCTGATACCAACTGAAAGGACCCGTTCATATACATTATAAACGATTCACAATAGTTGATTACATCGCGAGGTATTTGACCTCTATATGATACATTTTACAAACATTGCATTCGTTTTTAAAAGATAAACTTTCTTTACAATGAAAGTTGACGGCATGCACACCATTTCATAATACATCCAACTATAATTGGCTTAATAATAATCTTGATGAACTCAATGACTCGAATGCAACGTCTTTCAAAATATGTCATGGATGACTCCAAGTAATATCCTTAAAATTAGCTAATGTACAGCGAAAGATTTCTTTAATACCTGAGAATAAACATGCTTTAAAGTGTCAACCAAAAGGTTGGTGAGTTCATAGGTTTATCATAACAATCATTTCAATATATTAATAGACCACAAGATTTCCGTTTATAAATATATGTAAACTCGCAAGTGTATGTAAAGCATTCTAAGTGGTTGAGCACTTGGAAACTATGCATAACATTTAATCAACATCGCATATTCCCTTTATTATGAAATCTCACTACACCGTACCAAGTGTAGTCACCAAAACGAAGTACTGTGCAATCGTTGAATACTGGTCGTCCAGTCCGGTTGGGGTTGTCAGGCCCGATAGATCTATCAACAGGATTCGCGTTTATAATACCCATGTAAATAGTAGTTACCAAGCTACAGGGAAATATGCCAGTGGTACAACTCAACGTAGAATATATTTTTAAGTACTTGTGTCTATTTTGTAAACATTTATAAAAGCAGCGCATGTATTCTCAGCCCAAAAATATATATTGCAAAAGCAATTAAAAAGGGAGCAAATGAAACTCACCATACTGTATTTCGTAGTAAAAATACATATAACGTCATTTAACAAGTGCAAGGTTGGCCTCGGATTCACGAACCTATATTAATTATATATATTAACACATAATATTAATCAACTAAGTTTATAAATTTCATAATGTATTATGATTAATATCCTTATATTATATTTATACTTATAATAGGTTATTTTATAGATTCATAATATATAAATTAATTAATGATATATTAGTTAATATATTAAAACATGGTAGTTTGTAATATTGATGATATTTATGTTACATATAGAAATTTTCTTTTATAAATATAAAAATATTTTGTGGTAATAATAATAATAATAGTAATTCTAGTAGTAATATTAGTAATACAATTAATGGTAATAATAATAATAACGTTAAAAATAATAATTTTAATGTTAAAAGAAATAATAATGATGATAATAATAATAATAATTATATTCATAACAGTAATAATAATAGTAATTTTCATAAAATAATAGTAATGATAATAATACTAAAAATTGCGATAATTTTAATAATAATAATGACAGTTTTGATAAATGATGAAAAAAATATAGTTATTAGTACTGATAACCTTAAAGATGAAAGTTTTTAATAATATTAATAATAATATCGACATTAATATTTATAATGATAATAGTAATAATAATAATAATAATAATAATAATAATAATAATAATAATAATAATAATAATAATAATAATAATAATAATAATAATAATAATAATAATAATAATAATAATAATAATAATAATAATAATAATAATAATAATAATAATAATAATAATAGTAGTACTAATAATAATAATAGAAATCCTAGTATTATAAGGTTATACCTTTGTAGCATTAAAAAGAGCAAAACTTCCCTAAACGGGACTCCAACCCGCGACCTCCCGAATACCAACCAACCCCTTAACCATCCGTTCGGTTCTATCTTTATGTTTTAACTCCCATTCGAAATATAACCAGTATATTATTATCATCATCTTCATCAAGTTATTCAGTCACCAGAATCAAACGAACATGAAAATCTATTATCTAGTTGTTTTTAGGACTTCCTACCAAAGTATAATCGATCTATAACAGCTCTTGAATTAATTGAAAACTGAAATAACAAAGTTAAAACAGCTTCCTGCTGTTCGTGACTCAAAGGAAGAACTCAAAATGAATTTTCAATTTCGAGGTCGTTTTACATTATCTTTATAACATGAAATATCTTGTAAATGATTTCTTGAAACTATCTAAACCATCAATTGATACAGAAACAACCTATAATTTACAAATTCAAAAGAAGAATAATCTGTTGACTTTTAAAAATTTAAGGTTTGACTCGCAAATACACAATCAATTCGATAAATTAAGTTTTAAAAATTTACAGACAGTTTGAGTAATGGATTTCAAACACAATTGCATTATTACATTTTTAGATTTGATTCGAATTGGAGCTGTTGTTAATATGAGCCAAGAACAGGGGTAAACGAAGCTATTATTATTATTATTTTTTCTCTTTGATTTTTGGGTACTTTGTAAATTTGCAGCTTATATAACCGAAATCCTGGAGTTATCTGAATAATTTATGCAGTAACAATTGTTGTCATTTTGTGATAATGGTCGACAATTTTATGAATCAAAAACAGGAAGTGAAGAAAATTTTGGATAATAACAAAAGGAAATTCGATTCTAAACAGATGGAAACAGATAGAAACAGATATAGACATATTACGCGTATATGTAAGTTTTTGTGTATATATAAATTATATTTAATATTAATAATTTAATAATTAATAACTGCATTATTAATATTAATAATAATTCTATACTATTAATAATAATAATAAAGTTAATAATATTAGTACAAAATACATAATGGTAAAAGTAATAAAATTGTAATGATAATAATAGTAATAATACTAGTACTAGTAAAGATATATAACATGTTTTATGTATCAAATATTACATCTTTATATTCTATAATAATATTAATAATACTGATATCGATATTAATATTTATTTTAATAATAATAGTAATAAAAGTAATGATGCTAATATTAATATAATAACTATATTTTTACTCATAACTACTCATTAATATCACAATTTAGTAATGTTTAGTATTTATACAATATTTTCTATATATTTAATAGTTATCCATTTTAACAATGTACATATAATAATATTTATGCACATAATTCATATACATATATTTTCAAATTACTATATATATAATTATGTTATATTTATTAAATTTTATTACTTAACTAAGTATATTATATACATATATATATATATATATATATATATATATATATATATATATATATACATATATATATATATATATACATATATATATATATACATATACATATATATATATATATATATACATATATATATATATATATATATATATATATATATACATATATATATATATACATATATATATATATACATATATATATATATATATATATACATATATACATATATATATATATATACATATATATACATATATATATATATATATATATATATATATATATATATATATATATATATATATATATATATATATATATATATATATATATATATATATATATATATATATATATTGAAATAAATAGACTCAAAGTATACATTTAATACTTTGTTAACATTCACAAATTATGTTCAAAAACACTTACCTTTAATATACTTTCTATAATTAAATAAACAGTTTTAACTATTCCTAGTTAACTTTCATGACAATTATTTCACATAATAATTTAATTTATAAGTTATACTTATCATTATATATACATTCCTATTTGCATTTTTAAAGGTTTGTGAATCGTCAGATAAGGTCATAGAGTAATTGATTATATGAATATAAATTTCAAAATTTTCGAGACTCAACATTACAAATTTTGCTTATCGTGTCGGAATCATATACAGATTATAGTCTAAATTTGGTCAGAAATTTCCGGGTCATTACAAAAGTAGATCTTGAAGAAATTCAAGAACCACAAAGTAACATACCTTCTATAAGCACTAGTAATCCACACGTTAAATCTGAGCGCATTGTTCGTGAGTCAGAACGTGTTGCACCCGAACTTCATAGGTCTGGTAGAACTCCTGATAGTGCTCCAAATGAACATATATTTAGTAGCAATATCCTTCCAATATGTAAAGCTTTTAGTTGCAATTGTTCTATTTTATGTAATATTCGTTTAAATAAATAATTGCGAAGACAAAAGGCGAAAACGACGATTTGAAGACGCAAACGTCCAAAAAGCTCAAATGTACAAGATACAATTTAAGTGGTTCAAATTATTGATGAGAAATGTCTAAAAATTACAAGAGTACAAGCCACGAAACGCAAAGTACAAGATATCTACGAGTACGAAAGGACGTTCGAAAATCCGGAACCAGGACATAAACCGGGCATAAATGCGCGACGCAACGGACCTAAAATTACAAGTCAACTATGCACAAGAATAAAATATAATATATAAATAATTATATAAATTATTTATATATTATATATATTTATAATAAATATGTCGACAAAAGCTAGGATCCAAAATTTGGTGAACTGGAATCTGAAACTCCGCACTCGCGGAGCTCTAAAGGGTAAAAACTCCGCACTCGCGGAGCTGTCTGTTTCAGAAATGGCCTATAAAAGCCATCGAATTCAGCCGAGAGAACATACCAATTCAATCGATCTCTCTCTTTTATATATATAATTGTATATATTTATAATATATATAATATAGTTTAGTTTTATATTAGATTAGTTTAGTTAATGTAACGGTTAATTACGGGTTTTGAAGTCGAAGTTCTGTCCGTGTAACACTACGCGATAAATAATCAATGTAAGCTATGTTCTCCTTTTTAAATTAATGTCTCGTACTTAAGTTATTATTATGCTTATTTAAGCCGAAGTAATCATGATGTTGGACTAACTATTAAAGACGGGGTTATTGGGCTTTGGACCATAATTGGGGTTTGGACAAAAGAACGACACTTGTGGAAATGGGACTATGGGTTATTAATGGACTTTATGTAACGACCCGGATTTTTCCGATCGTTTTACACTTATAAGATTAATATTTACATAAATTAAACCTTACCAACATGATAAGCAATCCAAACTGTTGAGACTTATGTTTTTGGAAAGAGTTTCACACAACGTTTGACCGTCCAATTTGACCGATGATATCACGAACTATATAACACACGATAATTATACGATTATGTATATGTACATATCTATACATATTTAACATGATTTAAGGATGGTTTAACATTTCATTGTGAACTAACAACAATGAGTTATAAGTATACTTTGAGACCACTAACTTAAGTTTTCAAAACGATAACTATATGTAACGTTCTTTGACATATATACTTACAATCTATAATGTGTTGGTGATCTATGTCACCAATATGATTTAAGTGTAATGGGATTAATTTGTAACCAAAATAATCTTGATAAATATCGAACAAGTTTGGGAAAGTGTGGAGTGCACACTTGTTTGAACTTATCTTGATTATGACGGGGGTTCGGGGGCAGCGCCCTCGATAAGCGGGGTCCAAGGGGTGGCAACCCCTGGCGGGGTCCAAGGGGCAGAGCCCCTGGCTGGGGTCGAGCTGATAGTAGATTTACATCAAAGTTTTGGCAATCACTACAGGAGGCCCTGGGAACTCGTTTGGATATGAGCACCGCATATCATCCACAAACTGACGGGCAAAGTGAAAGAACAATTCAGACTCTTGAATACATGCTCAGGGCATGTGTGATCGATTTTGGAAACGGATGGGATAAATATCTACCATTAGCAGAATTCTCATATAATAACAGTTATCATGCGAGCATTAAAGTTGCACCATTCGAAGCACTGTATGGAAGGAAGTGTAGATCCCCTATCTATTGGAATGAAGTAGGAGATCGACAATTAACTGGTCCCGAGATCATACACGAAATGACTGAGAAGATAGTACAAATCAAGGAGAGATTGAAAACAGCCCGTAGTCGCCAAAAGAGCTACGCCGATGTCCGAAGGAAACCATTAGAGTTTTAGATTGGTGACATGGTTATGTTAAAGGTGTCACCTTGGAAAGGTGTAATACATTTCGGTAAAAGGGGTAAACTGAACCCAAGGTATGTAGGCCCGTTTAAGATCATCGAACGCATTGGACCGGTAGCTTATCGACTCGAGTTACCGCAACAACTCGCCGGAGTACATAATACATTTCACGTATCAAACCTTAAGAAATGTCTTGCAAAGGAAGATCTCACCATTCCTCTTGAAGAAATCCAAGTCGACGAGAAACTACAATTCATAGAAGAACCAGTCGAAATCATGGACCGTGAAGTTAAACAACTCAAGCAGAGCAACATACCGATCGTTAAGGTTCGTTGGAATGCTCGAAGGGGTCCCGAGTTTACTTGGGAACGAGAGGATCAGATGAAACGAAAGTACCCACATTTGTTTCCCGAGAACGCAAAATAGGTACAATTTTAAACTTTCGGGACGAAATTTATTTAACGGGTAGGTACTGTAATGACCCGGATTTTTCCGATCGTTTTACACTTATAAGATTAATATTTACATAAATTAAACCTTACCAACATGATAAGCAATCCAAACTGTTGAGACTTATGTTTTTGAAAAGAGTTTCACACAACGTTTGACCGTCCAATTTGACCGATGATATCACGAACTATATAACACACGATAATTATACGATTATGTATATGTACATATCTATACATATTTAACATGATTTAAGGATGGTTTAACATTTCATTGTGAACTAACAACAATGAGTTATAAGTATACTTTGAGACCACTAACTTAAGTTTTCAAAACGATAACTATATGTAACGTTCTTTGACATATATACTTACAATCTATAATGTGTTGGTGATCTATGTCACCAATATGATTTAAGTGTAATGAGATTAATTTGTAACCAAAATAATCTTGATAAATATCGAACAAGTTTGGGGAAGTGTGGAGTGCACACTTGTTTGAACTTATCTTGATTATGACGGGGGTTCAGGGGCAGCGCCCCCGATAAGCGGGGTCCAAGGGGTGGCAACCCCTGGCGGGGTCCAAGGGGCAGAGCCCCTGGCTGGGGTCGAGCTGATAGTAGATTTACATCAAAGTTTTGGCAATCACTACAGGAGGCCCTGGGAACTCGTTTGGATATGAGCACCGCATATCATCCACAAACTGACGGGCAGAGTGAAAGAACAATTCAGACTCTTGAAGACATGCTCAGGGCATGTGTGATCGATTTTGGAAACGGATGGGATAAATATCTACCATTAGCAGAATTCTTGTATAATAACAGTTATCATGCGAGCATTAAAGCTGCACCATTCGAAGCACTGTATGGAAGGAAGTGTAGATCCCCTATCTGTTGGAATGAAGTAGGAGATCGACAATTAACTGGTCCCGAGATCATACACGAAACGACTGAGAAGATAGTACAAATCAAGGAGAGATTGAAAACAGCCCGTAGTCGCCAAAAGAGCTACGCCGATGTCCGAAGGAAACCATTAGAGTTTCATATTGGTGACATGGTTATGTTAAAGGTGTCACCTTGGAAAGGTGTAATACGTTTCGGTAAAAGGGGTAAACTGAACCCAAGGTATGTAGGCCCGTTTAAGATCATCGAACGCATTGGACCGGTAGCTTATCGACTCGAGTTACCGCAACAACTCGCCAGAGTACATAATACATTTCACGTATCAAACCTTAAGAAATGTCTTGCAAAGGAAGATCTCACCATTCCTCTTGAAGAAATCCAAGTCGACGAGAAACTACAATTCATAGAAGAACCAGTCGAAATCATGGACCGTGAAGTTAAACAACTCAAGCAGAGCAACATACCGATCGTTAAGGTTCGTTGGAATGCTCGAAGGGATCCCGAGTTTACTTGGGAACGAGAGGATCAGATGAAACGAAAGTACCCACATTTGTTTCCCAAGAACGCAAAATAGGTACAATTTTAAACTTTCGGGACGAAATTTATTTAACGAGTAGGTCCTGTAACGACCCGGATTTTTCCGATCATTTTACACTTATAAGATTAATATTTACATAAATTAAACCTTACCAACATGATAAGCAATCCAAACTGTTGAGACTTATGTTTTTGAAAAGAGTTTCACACAACGTTTGACCGTCCAATTTGACCGATGATATCACGAACTATATAACACACGATAATTATACGATTATGTATATGTACATATCTATACATATTTAACATAATTTAAGGATGGTTTAACATTTCATTGTGAACTAACAACAATGAGTTATAAGTATACTTTGAGACCACTAACTTAAGTTTTCAAAACGATAACTATATGTAACGTTCTTTGACATATATACTTACAATCTATAATGTGTTGGTGATCTATGTCACCAATATGATTTAAGTGTAATGGGATTAATTTGTAACCAAAATAATCTTGATAAATATCGAACAAGTTTGGGGAAGTGTGGAGTGCACACTTGTTTGAACTTATCTTGATTATGATGGGGGTTCGGGGGCAGCGCCCCCGATAAGCGGGGTCCAAGGGGTGGCAACCCCTGGCGGGGTCCAAGCGGCAGAGCCCCTGGCTGGGGTCGAGCTGATAGTAGATTTACATCAAAGTTTTGGCAATCACTACAGGAGGCCCTGGGAACTCGTTTGGATATGAGCACCGCATATCATCCGCATAGCATACATTATTACTCAAAAATTCAACACAATAATTTGTCCTTGTTCCCTCAACAACCAGACTGTCCTATAAGTATCACCATCACCTTGGTTTTTCATTTCGTTCTTACAACCATCTTTCTCTAACCAAAAACACACTCTTAGAAACTCTAAGTGTTCTTTACAATCTCAGCAAATACTCATGAAGAACTAGCTTCATGAACAACCTATAATCATCATAAGAAAGTTTGATCAAGATTATTTTCTATCTTTTCCAGTAGCTTTATCCAAGTAATTTGAGGTAGTAACCTTATTCATAATCTTATTCGATTCATATTTATATAGCTATCTTATTTTGTGTTATAAAATTTTTAACAACAAGAACATAGTTTGAATGATTTCAAACCTGTTCGCAAACTAAATAGATCCTTCTAATTTGATTTTTAAAACACTTCAAAACCTGTAATATATCATATTATGACAAAATCGGATTAATCATATCTTGGCTAATTAACATAATATTTAATATATATTTACTTATGATTTGATTTTATATATTTCAGGACCACCCGTAAACAACACGAGAAGATTAATCATAAGACCTCATGATTGTACGCAACACGTCATTTGACAACACGGTACTTTATGTACGCAACACGTCATTTGATAACATGGTACCATGGGTCGAGATTAATTCTGATCAATACGAATACGATGGGGTCTTTATTTATTTTATTGAGCAACTAATTGTGGACCATTAACAACAGACTGCTAACTACGGACTAAGAAAATATTAAAAGTATTATAAGTATATATATATGTAACGATTACTTGAAAAGAAAATATGTTGATATATTATATATATATATGGTTAGGTTCGTGATATCTATCGGAGACCAAGTCGAGTTAAATACCTTCAAGGAAAAGGTGAGTATATAGTCCCACTTTTAAACTCTAAATATTTCAGGATGAGAATACATGCATTTTATGATTTACGTTATGGACACAAGTGATTAAAAATATATATTCTACGTTGAGTTGTACCACTGGCATACTTCCCTGTAACTTGGTAACTATTATTTACATGAGGTATTGTAAACGCGAATCCTGTTGATAGATCTATCGGGCCTGACAACCCCAACCGGACTGGACGACCAGTATTCAACGGTTGCACAGTACTTCGTTTCAGTAACTACACTTGGTACGGTGTAGTAAGATTTCATAATAAAGGGAATATGCGACGTTGATTAAATGTTAAGTATGGTTATCAAGTGCTCAACAACTTAGAATATTTTTATTAAAACATTTATATATGAAATCTTGTGGTCTATATTCATAACGCTGCCGGCATTAAACCAATATCTCACCAACTTTATGTTGACGTTTTAAGCATGTTTATTCTCAGGTGATAACTAAAAGCTTCCGCTGCAACATGTTGAATTTAAGCAAGATCTTGAGTATGCATATTTATGTCAAAAATAAAACTGCATATCGGAGGATTTGTAATGTAAAATATGTTGGAAGTCGTATTGTTATTATCACATGTAAAGTTTGTAAGTCTAAGATTATCGCTAAACGATAATCATTATTATCTTGTTTAAACCTTGTATTTGTAATAAAAGTTATGGTTTGTATTGTAAAAACGAATGCAGTTTTTGAAAAATGTCGCATATAGAGGTCAATACCTCGCGATGAAATCATATGTTATTGTATTCGTCCTTATGGTTAAGGTCGGGTTATGACATGTGGTATCAGAGCGTTGGTCTTAGAGAACCAGAATTTGCATTAGTGTATCTTATCGAGTTTGTTAGGATGCATTAGTGAGTCTGGACTTTGACCGTGTTTGATTTCGAAAACTATTGCTTATCCTTGTTGGTTAAAAATTAATATGTAAATATTATGTGGTATTAACGTGCTAGTTATTATGTGATAGATGTCTGGCTTAGAACTTATTATCACATTCAGCGACTCCGAACCAGACTCTTCAGATGGTGTTCCAGTCATTAATCTATCCGATGATGAAAATGACACCTTTGGGGAAGACTCACAAGTTCCGGATGAATCAATTGAAGAGGAACCGGAAAGTGATCCTGAGGAGGAAGAAATACAGGAAATTACGAAAGACAAGTTCGAACGAGGAAAGAAACGAAAGGCTACTGAAATGGAAAATCTAAATCCCGAGTCTAGAGAGGATGTTGTGGCACCAACTCCACCAGATACTTCCACACCTATTCTCGCTATTTCTATTAGTTCTATCCCGACATCCAGTTCTTCGGTTCCTCAGCCAAAACGCAAGGAGACAACCAGGATAACCTTTAAGCAATTTCTTTGAACACAAATGCTTTGGGTTAAATGATGCGCTGTTGTTTTAAACCATGGGATCATATAATGTTTTGTATAATATTACTAGTGTGGTTTGCTTAATGTTTGATGTAAAATAAGCATATGTAAAATAGTGAAGTGTGAAATGCAATAATTTTCCATGGTTGAGTATTATTTGGGTGATAGTAATTGATTTTCGTACTAAACTATTAAGTATGAACTTTAACGGGTAGGTACTACCCTAGGTATAATTATAAAACGCTAATAAGAAGAAAATGATTTTATAATAATAACTGGTTCATATTATTAATAAGCTACGATGTACTGTAAATACATACTACATCTATAATATTCCATGTGAATAATTATTTTTTTTCCATTTTTATTGAAGATTATGGCGCGATTGAACCGAATGACGGAACAAGAAATCCAGGAACTCATCAATCAGCGAGTGAACGACAGAATGTTATGGGTCGAGGCTGCAAGAGGTGCTGCAGTTAACCCAAATCCTCGTGTGGGGTGCACTTACAAAACTTTTCAAGGTTGCAAGCCCTCATCATTCAGTGGAACAGAAGGACCGGTCGGTTTAACCCGGTGGATCGAAAAGATTGAGTCTGTGTTTAAAATCAGTGGTTGTATTGAGAAGGACATGACCAAGTATGCATCGTGCACCTTACAAGATAGTGCACTCACGTGGTGGAAAAACTATGTGAAGGCCGTAGGAGGAGATGTAGCTTATGATACTCCTTGGGAAGAATTCAAAACAATGCTAATCAACGAATATTGTCCAAGGAACGAGGTTAGGAAGTTGAAAGCTGAATTACGAAGCCTGAAAGTTGTTGGTACTGAACTCACCAACTACAATCAGCGATTCATGGAATTAGCTTTGCTATGTCCCGAATTGGTACCAACCGAAGAACGGAAGATAGAACTGTACAAAGATGGGTTGCCTAAAAATGTCAAAGCAAATGTTATAGCATTGAAACCCAAGACTATTCACGAAGCCATCACCATGGCAAACGAGTTGATGGACCAGATTATTCTAGATAAGAACACCGATGTCAAGACATCGGGAAACAAAAGAAAGTGGGAAGGTAATCATCAACAATCCAACAAGAAACAAGAAACCACGCAAGGTGCGGGTAGCGGTTTGAACTCAGGTTACAAAGGACGAAATCCTTTATGTAACAGATGCCACAAACATCACTCTGGTTATTGTAATGTGGTGTGCGAAAATTGTAATCGAAGGGGTCATCTTGCTGAAGATTGTCGGATTCCTGTTACAAATACAAATGGCACCAAGACTCCTGCCACTAATGCAAATAGAACTGTCTTGGCCACTGTTACTTGTTATGGGTGTGGGAAACAGGGTCATTATAAGAGTCAGTGCCCGAATCCAGAGAAGAATAACGGATCTGCACGTGGAAGAGCATTTGTTATTAATGCTAGAGAGGCGTGTGAAGACCCGGAGCTTGTTACGGGTACGTTTACCATTAATAACTTATCCACATCTATTATATTAGATACTGGTGCCGATAGAAGTTACGTGTGTAAAGACTTTCACGCTAAATTGAATTGTTCATCATTACCTCTAAATGCTAAGTACATGATTGAGTTAGCTAATGGTAAACTAATTAAAGCCGATAAAATTTGCCGTGATTGTAAAATAAATTTAGCCGGAGAAACATTTAAGATTGATTTGATACCCGTAGAATTAGGAAGTTTTGATGTAATAATCGGCATGGACTGGATGTCCAAAATAGGAGCTGAAGTTGTGTGCGCCAAGAAGGCAATTCGCATTCCTCGTAAGGATAAAATGCCAGTAATGATTTATGGAGAGAAGGGTAACTCAAAGCTAAAACTCATTAGTTGTTTGAAAGCTTAAAAGTGCTTGAAGAAAGGGTGCTATGCTATCTTAGCATATGTTAATAAAGTCGAAACGAAGGAAAAAGTGAAGAGCATCAACGACGTGCCTGTGGCAAGAGATTTTCCTGAAGTATTTCCGGAACAGTTACCAGGATTACCTCCATTTAGATCTGTAGAATTTCAAATAGATCTAGTACTGGGAGCTGCACCAGTGGCTCGTGCTCCATATAGACTTGCACCATCTGAGATGAAAGAGTTACAAAGCCAGTTACAAGAATTACTGGACCGTGGTTTCATTCGACCGAGCACTTCACCGTGGGGAGCTCCGATTTTATTCGTCAAGAAGAAAGACGGATCTTTCCGAATGTGTATGGATTATCGTGAATTAAATAAGTTAACTATCAAGAATCGGTATCCACTACCGAGAATTGATGACTTGTTTGATCAATTGCAAGGATCATGTGTTTACTCAAAAATTGACCTAAGGTCGGGCTATCATCAACTACGCGTCAAAGAAGAAGATATTCCGAAAACTGCTTTTCAGACACGCTACGGTCATTATGAATTTTTGGACATGCCGTTTGGATTAACGAATGCGCCAGCTGTATTCATGGACCTCATGAATCGAGTTTGTAGTCCGTATTTAGATAAGTTTGTTATCGTTTTCATTGACGATATTCTTATCTATTCCAAGAGTGAGCAAGAGCATGAACAACATTTAAGATTGGTATTAGAATTGTTAAGAAAAGAACAATTATACGCCAAATTTTCTAAGTGTGCATTTTGGTTGAAAGAAGTGCAATTTCTTGGCCATGTTGTTAGTAGCAAAGGAATTCAGGTTGACCCAGCTAAAATTGAGGCCATTGAAAAATGGGAGACTCCTAAGACACCAACGCAGATACGCCAATTTTTGGGTTTAACTGGTTATTATAGAAGGTTTATTCAAGATTTTTCCCGAATAGCCAAACCATTAACAGCGTTAACACAAAAAGGGAAGAAGTACGAATGGACTTCTGAGCAGGAGAATGCATTTCAATTACTGAAGAAGAAGTTGCCTACATCACCTATTTTATCGTTACCTGAAGGGAACGATGATTTTGAAATATATTATGACGCTTCGCGACAAGGTTTTGGTTGCGTCCTTATGCAACGGAAGAAAGTTATAGCATACGCATCCCGACAATTGAAGATTCATGAGCGGAATTATACGACGCATGATTTAGAATTGGGAGCAGTAGTGTTTGCATTGAAGATATGGAGACACTATTTATATGGAGTTAAATGCACTGTGTTTACCGATCATAAAAGCCTTCAACATATCTTCGATCAGAAACAGCTGAACATGAGGCAACGTAGGTGGGTCGAGCTGATAAACGACTATGATTGTGAGATTCGCTATCATCCCGGGAAAGCGAATGTAGTGGCCGACGCTCTAAGCAGAAAGGAACGAGAACCAATTCGAGTACGAGCAATGAACATAAAAATTCTCATGAATCTCAACTCACAAATCAAAGAGGCTCAACGAGAAGCTCTTACTAAAGAAAACATAGGAAATGAAATAATGAAGAAGTATGAGAAGCAACTCATTATGCGGGAAGACGGAATTTGATATTTTGCAAACCGTATTTGTGTACCGAAGTTGGGTGGATTAAGGAAGTTGATATTGAATGAGGCACATAAGACAAGATACTCGATACATCCTGGAGTTGGAAAGATGTATCAAGATCTTAAGACGCATTATTGGTGGCCTAATTTGAAGACAGACGTTGCAACATATGTTGGGGAATGTTTAACTTGTTCCAAAGTCAAAGTAGAACACCAGAAGCCGTCAGGGTTACTTCAACAACCAGAAATCCCAGAATGGAAATGGGACGGTATTACCATGGATTTCATCACAAAGTTACCTAAGACTGCCTGGGGTTATGACACCATTTGGGTAATAGTTGATCGTCTCACCAAATCTGCACATTTCTTGCCTATAAAGGAAACGGATAGAATGGAGAAACTATTACGATTATACATAAAGGAAATTGTTTCAAGGAATGGAATACCTATTTCCATTATATCCGATCGTGATAGTAGATTTACATCAAAGTTTTGGCAATCACTACAGGAGGCCCTGGGAACTCGTTTGGAAATGAGCACCGCATATCATCCACAAACTGACGACCAGAGTGAAAGAACAATTCAGACTCTTGAAGACATGCTCAGGGCATGTGTGATCGATTTTGGAAACGGATGGGATAAATATCTACCATTAGCAGAATTCTCGTATAATAACAATTATCATGCGAGCATTAAAGCTGCACCATTCGAAGCACTGTATGGAAGGAAGTGTAGATCCCCTATCTGTTGGAATGAAGTAGGAGATCGATAATTAACTGGTCCCGAGATCATACACGAAACGACTGAGAAGATAGTACAAATCAAGGAGAGATTGAAAACAGCCCGTAGTCGCCAAAAGAGCTACGCCGATGTCCGAAGGAAACCATTAGAGTTTCAAATTGGTGACATGGTTATGTTAAAGGTGTCACCTTGGAAAGGTGTAATACGTTTCGGTAAAAGGGGTAAACTGAACCCAAGGTATGTAGGCCTGTTTAAGATCATCGAACGCATTGGACCGGTAGCTTATCGACTCGAGTTACCGCAACAACTCGCCGGAGTACATAATACATTTCACGTATTAAACCTTAAGAAATGTCTTGCAAAGGAAGATCTCACCATTCCTCTTGAAGAAATCCAAGTCGACGAGAAACTACAATTCATAGAAGAACCAGTCGAAATCATGGACCGTGAAGTTAAACAACTCAAGCAGAGCAACATACCGATCGTTAAGGTTCGTTGGAATGCTCGAAGGGGTCCCGAGTTTACTTGGGAACGAGAGGATCAGATGAAACGAAAGTACCCACATTTGTTTCCCGAGAACGCAAAATAGGTACAATTTTAAAATTTCGGGACGAAATTTATTTAACGGGTAGGTACTGTAACGACCCGGATTTTTCCGATCGTTTTACACTTATAATATTAATGTTTACATAAATTAAACCTTACCAACATGATAAGCAATCCAAACTGTTGAGACTTATGTTTTTGAAAAGAGTTTCACACAACGTTTGACCGTCCAATTTGATCGATGATATCACGAACTATATAACACACGATAATTATACGATTATGTATATGTACATATCTATACATATTTAACATGATTTAAGGATGGTTTAACATTTCATTGTGAACTAACAACAATGAGTTATAAGTATACTTTGAGACCACTAACTTAAGTTTTCAAAACGATAACTATATGTAACGTTCTTTGACATATATACTTACAATCTATAATGTGTTGGTGATCTATGTCACCAATATGATTTAAGTGTAATGGGATTAATTTGTAACCAAAATAATCTTGATAAATATCGAACAAGTTTGGGGAAGTGTGGAGTGCACACTTGTTTGAACTTATCTTGATTATGACGGGGGTTCGGGGGCAGCGCCCCCGATAAGCGGGGTCCAAGGGGTGGCAACCCCTGGCGGGGTCCAAGGGGCAGAGCCCCTGGCTGGGGTCGAGCTGATAGTAGATTTACATCAAAGTTTTGGCAATCACTACAGGAGGCCCTGGGAACTCGTTTGGATATGAGCACCGCATATCATCATACCCATCATCTATACCCGTTTGGATATGAGCCCGATTTTGAGCTTCTTTTACCGTATCATACCCATCATCTATACGTATTTACTATTGGTAAATATACATCAAATCAATATCCTTATCAGCCTTAGATCTGCCCTAGATAAGAGGGAATCTTATTTGTAAGCTAGCATACATTATTACTCAAAAATTCAACACAATAATTTGTCCTTGTTCCCTCAACAACCAGACTGTCCTATAAGTATCACCATCACCTTGGTTTTTCATTTCATTCTTACAACCATCTTTCTCTAACCAAAAACACACTCTTAGAAACTCTAAGTGTTCTTTACAATCTCAGCAAATACTCATGAAGAACTAGCTTAATGAACAACCTATAATCATCATAAGAAAGTTTGATCAAGATTATTTTCTATCTTTTCCAGTAGCTTTATCCAAGTAATTTGAGGTAGTAACCTTATTCATAATCTTATTCGATTCATATTTATATATCTATCTTATTTTGTGTTATAAAATTTTTAACAACAAGAACATAGTTTGAATGATTTCAAACCTGTTCGCAAACTAAATAGATCCTTCTAATTTGATTTTTAAAACACTTCAAAACCTGTAATATATCATATTATGACAAAATCGGATTAATCATATCTTGGCTAATTAACATAATATTTAATATATATTTACTTATGATTTGATTTTATATATTTCAGGACCACCCGTAAACAACACGAGAAGATTAATCATAAGACCGCATGATTGTACGCAAAACGTCATCTGACAACACGGTACTTTATGTACGCAACACGTCATTTGACAACATGGTACCATGGGTCGAGATTTATTCTGATCAATACGAATACGATGGGGTCTTTATTTATTTTATTGAGCAACTAATTATGGACCATTAACAACAGACTGCTAACTACGGACTAAGAAAATATTAAAAGTATTATAAGTATATATATGTAACGATTACTTGAAAAGAAAATATGTTGATATATTATATATATGGTTAGGTTCGTGATATCTATCGGAGACCAAGTCGAGTTAAATACCTTTAAGGAAAAGGTGAGTATATAGTCCCACTTTTAAACTCTAAATATTTCGGGATGAGAATACATGCATTTTATGATTTACGTTATGGACACAAGTGATTAAAAATATATATTCTACGTTGAGTTGTACCACTGGCATACTTCCCTGTAACTTGGTAACTATTATTTACATGAGGTATTGTAAACGCGAATCCTGTTGATAGATCTATCGGGCCTGACAACCCCAACTAGACTGGACGACCAGTATTCAACGGTTGCACAGTACTTCGTTTCAGTAACTACACTTGGTACGGTGTAGTAAGATTTCATAATAAACGGAATATGCGACGTTGATTAAATGTTAAGTATGGTTATCAAGTGCTCAACAACTTAGAATATTTTTATTAAAACATTTATATATGAAATCTTGTGGTCTATATTCATAACGCTGCCGGCATTAAACCTATATCTCACCAACTTTATGTTGACATTTTAAGCATGTTTATTCTCAGGTGATAACTAAAAGCTTCCGCTGCAACATGTTGAATTTAAGCAAGATCTTGAGTATGCATATTTGTGTCAAAAATAAAACTGCATATCGGAGGATTTGTAATGTAAAATATGTTGGAAGTCATATTGTTATTATCACATGTAAAGTTTGTAAGTCTAAGATTATCGCTAAACGATAATCATTATTATCTTGTTTAAACCTTGTATTTGTAATAAAAATTATGGTTTGTATTGTAAAAACGAATGCAGTTTTTGAAAAATGTCGCATATAGAGGTCAATACCTCGCGATGAAATCATATGTTATTGTATTCGTCCTTATGGTTAAGGTCGGGTTATGACACTTTATATTTGATTAATATAGAGATTTACAATTTGACGTAGTTATATATAACCACATACGCTCGATCGGATACGATGAGCGGGATATTTATAAATACGAATTATTGTTCATTTGACCGGACACGGGGATGAATTAATAGTCACTGGACTCATTAAAATAGGGGTGGATTACATTCAAGGGTAATTGGTGTAATTGTTAACAAAGTATTAAAACCTTGGATTACACACAGTCGATAACCTGGTGTATTCATTAAATAAAGTATTAAGACCTTGTTACAGTTCGAATCCCCAATTTGTTGGAATATTTGACTTCGGGTATAAGGTTAATTTGGCGAAGACCCTCGCACTTTATAATTATGACCGATGGACTATTATGGACAAAACCAGATGGACTTATCGAATAATTCAGGACAAAGGACAATTAACCCAGGGTAATAAATTAAAACGTCAAACATCATGATTACGGAAGTTTAATTAAGCATAATTCCTTTATTTTATATCTCATCGCACTTTTTATTATCGTACTTTTAATTATCACAATTTTATTTACTGTCATTTTATTTATCGCACTTTAAATTATCGCACTTTAAGTATCGTCATTTACTTTACGCTTTAAATTAAGTTATATTTATTTTTAATATTTTGCATTAGATTTTAATTGTGACTTAAAATATAAAATCAACAAACCGGTCATTAAACGGTAAACCCCCTTTTATATATTATTACTATATATAATATATTTTGTACAAATATAATTGTTTAAAAATATAGTGTAAAATAAGTCGTCTCTCTGTGGAACGAACCGGACTTACTAAAAACTATACTACTCTACGATTAGTTACACTGCCTATAGTGTTGTAGCAAGGTTTAGGTATATCACATCTGTAAAAAAATAATTAAAACTTGTGTAATTTGTAACGTATTTCGTATTAAAAATATATAGTATTTCGTACTACACCTCGCACGACATCAAATTTTTGGCGCCGCTGCCGGGGAGTTGGCGAAACGCTATATTTTTAATATATATTTGTAAAAATATATTTATATTTAACTTTGAAAAAAAAAAAAAAAAACCAAACCATTTTGAATCTGCATACCTCCGCACTCGCGGAGCATCTTGGGCAGAAAGAATCCGCACTCGCGGAGCATCTGACAGGCCGAACCTAGGCTGCATTTATTACGAAATTAGGGTTTTATTTATTAATTATTATTATTATTATTATTATTAAACCTAATTAGGGTTTAATTAAATTAATATTTAGTTTAGTTTAAATTAATTTTGTATTTTTAAGTTTTAAGTAGTTTTATTAATATATAAATTAATACTTTTAATAAATAATAATATAAAAATAATATTTTTATAAAAATAAGTAATTTTATCATTTTTTGTCTCTTTTTTTAAATTGTATATTTTAATCATTTGTATATTTTTCGTTCGTAATTAATTTTAAACTTAGTATTTTGCCGTAGTAATTTTATATTTCTAGATTCTTAAGCTTTGCCATAAAATCCCTTAAGTGCTTTTTCTTTAGAATTAAGATTTAGGCGCTTTAGAATTTTGCGACGCCATTTTTCGATTTAGTTTATAATAGATTTTAGTGCCAATTTCAGTAATTGCTGTTTTCCGAATAGAATTGCATTTACCTTTAGAACTTTAGGCGCAACTTTTTATATTTAATTTTTAGACTTTTAAGTTTCGACGTTTTTCTTTCTTTTTTTTATTTTTCGACGCTTTTCGACGCTACTCTTTTTCTTTCTTATTTCTCGCCGCTCTAATTTTTAGGACTTAGAATTTTCTCTATTTCCTCTCTAATAATTCAAAATGAAAAATTATTTTAAGCGGTTAAATTGATAGACATCCAAATTTTCTGCTTCGTAGTAATAGTTGGATTTGTTAGTGGCTGAGTTGTGAGCTTCCGATTTAAAGGGGTCTGGCTCCCTGCTACATCTATTGGCTATTCGAAACGTGGGCAACAGCAGAAAAGTCTATTAGTTTGATAACTTATATAATTTTTAGTTTATAACTAATAGGAAATTAGTAAATGCACTACATTGTAGCTAAAATTTGGTAAAAAGCGTATTATGGAAAATCTCGAAAATATTTTGGAAACTCTTTATGACATACGAAATCAATACCCTCAAACGGGTGTCGATGACAATTCGTTCGGTCAATCTTGGATCACGAATGACGAAACAATAACTGGTTGTGAAATCTGTAGAGATTATCACTCAACATGGGAATGTTATTATTACGTTCCTATGAAAAATTATGCACTCATAGAACCTGAATGGAATGATTATGAGGAATACAATTCAAATTGGGATTATTCCCAAGAATATATCCAAACTCAACAACCAGAGGACGAGGAAAATTATGTGTCTGAAAATATTTTAGACTATATGAAAATCAAACTCGAAGAACTTGATACTCAAAATGAACAAATGAGAGAGTTTGTAAATAGGCAAGCTGAAACTCTATCAGATTACACACCTGTTGATCTGAGGAGTATTGTGCAAGAAAATCTCATATCATCGAATTTTGATGAATTCGAGAGCTCCGAAATCACCAACTATCCCGAAGATACTTTTTATTCAGCTTTACCAATTTCACAACATATCGACACATTAGCCTCTACGAACGAAATCATCGATCCATCAATGGATAAAGAAGAAGTAAGGGTGACAAATTGGTACTCTTGGGAAAACAATAACGTTAAAATTTTTACCCCCGAGACCAAAATGGTGGAACTGATAAGAACCGTTAATGAAGAAGAATTTGCTTCGATCCCGAAATTCACCATTCCACAACCTTCCAACCCAATATTCTCAATAGACGAGTCATCAACCGAAGATGAACTACGAGCTGTAATAGATAATGACACCTCGGATTTCACCCAATTGGGTAATAGAGGTGAAACCTTTGATCCCGAGAATGAACGGAAGGAAATGTTAGGAATTGTCCACCCTATAATATGTATGTCAGTGTATATCGATCCATTTGACCAAGAACTAGAAAAGAGACATATCCATTTACTAAAAGCTACACTTAGAAAAGAATTAATTAGTGTCGATCGGGTGGGTCTAAACTTTACACCCATTGAAATATTATACACCACCCGAGATGTAAATAACTGGCTCACTATTTTAATTCTTGAAACTTATTTTACCGACTTCACATGTCGTTAGCTAAGTGTGGGGAAGTATAACCCCACTTAACGTTAAATTAGGGGTTCGAATTAGTGCATAACTCGTTAATAAAAATGCACGATTAGGGTAAAAGACGCATTTTTAAATATTAGTAAACAGTTCAGAAAAGCAGCCGTTTTTGAAGAAAAACATGTGTGATAAAACAAGAAGGAATGAACGATGAGGTGCACCATCTATCATTCGACGAGCTTTGAAATTATAAACTGGGTATTCTTAATCACTTTTCTACACTAATCACCCTCATGAATTTATAATTATAGTCTGATTTTATGCAAATGAGGGCATTGCATGATCTCAAGTGTGGGGAAGGGTTATAAATTCTCTCGGATTTGTACATGGTTTATTTTCTAAATTTTATGAAAATTTGAAAAATTTAAATTCTCTCGGGTTTGTACTTGGTTTATTTTCTAAATTTTATGAAAATTTGAAAAATTTTCAACTAAATGAATTCAAAATCATGTTTATACATATTTATGAACGATAAAACTAGGTGTTAATGTCGAAATTATAGTTACCTCGAAAAGGACATAAATTGAGAAACAACTAAAACGCTTGAATTTATTTATTAAGATATAAAAAGACGCATGAAAAAGGCCAAGTGTGGGGAGAATGTACCAAGTTATTCAATTAAAAACTATCTATCACATGTTTCTCTAAAGTTTATTGCAGGTGCTTTTGTTTTGGACTAAATTAACTGTTTTACCCGGTTTACTGTAATATATTTGAAAGAGAGATGGATCTACACGATGAATCAATTTTATCATTAAAAGGAAGTAAAGTCTTCCTAAAAAGACACGCGCTTCTTGATTTAGGTCAAGAAGTTGTCGTCCAGACCAGCTGTAGGTTGACGAAAAATCTAGAAAAGTCATCACTAAAATCAGCAGGAAATCCACGGACCTCAGCATCAAACCGGGTCGCCAAGTGGTCAGACTTATCCTAACCATGAGAGAATCTATCTCGTAAAATGGGGAGGGCACCGTGAAAATTAGCTTGATAAGACTAATGAATCAGATCTCCAGAAAGGATAATCTCCTAAAAGATTAAAAATCAGCTTTTTAGACTGATATTACTCAATCCTTGAGATTGACCTTAAAGATTGAGAATTACAAACTCATGGAATTCGATGATATCTAAACTCGAGCTTGAACGAGAAAATATTTTGATCAAATTAAAACCGATTTGTTTTCTGAAAACCTATTTTCAATGCTTTCATTATCATTGAACGTAAAATCCTAAGAATTCACCGGAATTCATTAGGTCACCTGAACTAAATCGGGTATCAACCGTAAGAACGGTGGTTGCATAGCATGGTCGGAGATAGGACCTTGTGCCAGACCGAAAAATCATAGGGTGATCTTTACTATTGCTCCTACAAAGGATAGTAACTGCATCCAACATGTTTTAGACCATGAACAAATGCATGTCATTAGACATTGCCTTAACAGTTTCTTGTTCATCGCTTTCCTTTATAACCGGACGGTAGCTTGCCGAAAGGTAATATACGGAACAAGTAAACTGGATGTATGCTTTCCGATACAGGGATAACAGTGGATTACACGAACCTAAAAGTTTTTAGCCAAAATATTGTTCCACAAATATATTTTGCAACACCGATGGTGGGTCAAATCAGAAAACTTATCTAGGGTAAAAGCTAGAATGAATTTTCAAAAGATCAAATGTTTTCATAAAGATCCAATTTCCTTAAAGGATCTAAATTTTCATAGCCATGTGGGACTGTAAACCACATCGTTACTATCATTGTTTATACCGCTGTATCAAAATCACTGATGTATAAAGTGTGAGAATAAAAAAAGTGATTCGAGTGAAGTGTGATTTAATTTCAAGTTCTGTATTGCTTGAGGACAAGCAACATTCAAGTGTGGGGATATTTGATAGTGCTCCAAATGAACATATATTTAGTAGCAATATCCTTCCAATATGTAAAGCTTTTAGTTGCAATTGTTCAATTTTTATGTAATATTCGTTTAAATAAATAAGTGCGAAGACAAAAGGCAAAAACGACGATTTAAAGACGCAAACGTCCAAAAAGCTCAAATGTACAAGATACAATTCAAGTGGTTCAAATTATTGATGAGAAACGTCTAAAAATTACAAGAGTACAAGCCGCGAAACGCAAAGTACAAGATATCTACGAGTACGAAAGGACGTTCGAAAATCCGGAATCGGGACATAAACCGGGCGTAAATGCGTGACGCAACGGACCTAAAATTACAAGTCAACTATGCACAAGAATAAAATATAATATATAAATAACTATATAAATTATTTATATATTATATATATATATATATAATAAATATGTCGACAAAGCTAGGATCCAAAATTTGGTGAGCTGGAATCTGAAACTCCGCACTCGCGGAGCTGTAAAGGGTAAAAACTCCGCACTCGCGGAGCTGTCTGTTTCAGAAATGGCCTATAAAAGCCATCGAATTCAGTCGAGAGAACATACCAATTCAATCAATCTCTCTCTTTTATATATATAATTATATATATTTATAATATATATAATATAGTTTAGTTTTATATTAGATTAGTTTAGTTAATGTAACGGTTAATTACGAGTTTTGAAGTCAAAGTTCTGTCCGTGTAACACTACGCGATAAATAATCAATGTAAGCTATGTTCTCCTTTTTAAATTAATGTCTCGTACTTAAGTTATTATTATGCTTATTTAAGCCGAAGTAATCATGATGTTGGACTAAATATTAAAGACGGGGTTATTGGCCTTTGGACCATAATTGGGGTTTGGACAAAAGAACGACACTTGTGGAAATGAGACTATGGGTTATTAATGGACTTTATATTTGATTAATATAGAGATTTACAATTTGACGTACTTATATATAACCACATACGCTCGATCGGATACGATGAGCGAGATATTTATAAATACGAATTATTGTTCATTTGATCGGACACGGGGATGAATTAATAGTCACTGGACTCATTAAAACATGGGTGGATTACATTCAAGGGTAATTAGTGTAATTGTTAACAAAGTATTAAAACCTTGGATTACACACAGTCGATAACCAGGTGTATTCATTAAATAAAGTATTAAGACCTTGTTACAGTTCGAATCTCCAATTAGTTGGAATATTTGACTTCGGGTATAAGGTTAATTTGGCGAAGACCCTCGCACTTTATAATTATGACCGATGGACTATTATGGACAAAACCAGATGGACTTATCGAATAATTCAGGACAAAGGACAATTAACCCAGGGTAATAAATTAAAACGTCAAACATCATGATTACGGAAGTTTAATTAAGCATAATTCCTTTATTTTATATCTCATCGCACTTTTAATTATCGTACTTTTAATTATCGCAATTTTATTTACTGTCATTTTATTTATCGCACTTTAAATTATCGCACTTTAAGTATCGTCATTTACTTTACGCTTTAAATTAAGTTATATTTATTTTTAATATTTTGCATTAGATTTTAATTGTGACTTAAAATATAAAATCAACAAACCGGTCATTAAACGGTAAACCCCCTTTTATATATTATTACTATATATAATATATTTTGTACAAATATAATTGTTTAAAAATATAGTGTAAAATAAGTCGTCTCTCTGTGGAACGAACCGGGCTTACTAAAAACTATACTACTCTACGATTAGTTACACTGCCTATAGTGTTGTAGCAAGGTTTAGGTATATCCCATCTGTAAAAAAATAATTAAAACTTGTGTAATTTGTAACGTATTTCGTATTAAAAATATATAGTATTTCGTACTACACCTCGCACGACATCAAATTTTTGGCGCCGCTGCCGGGGAGTTGGCGAAACGCTATATTTTTAATATATATTTGTAAAAATATATTTATATTTAACTTTGAAAAAAAACAAAAAAAAAAAAAAAACCAAACCATTTTGAATCTGCATACCTCCGCACTCGCGGAGCATCTTGGGCAGAAAGAATCCGCACTCGCGGAGCATCTGACAGGCTGAACCTAGGCTGCATTTATTACAAAATTAGGGTTTTATTTATTAATTATTATTATTATTATTATTATTATTATTATTATTATTATTATTATTATTATTATTATTATTATTATTAAACCTAATTAGGGTTTAATTAAATTAATATTTAGTTTAGTTTAAATTAATTTTGTATTTTTAAGTTTTAAGTAGTTTTATTAATATATAAATTAATACTTTTAATAAATAATAATATAAAAATAATATTTTTATAAAAATAAGTAATTTTATCATTTTTTGTCTCTTTTTTTAAATTGTATATTTTAATCATTTGTATATTTTTCGTTCGTAATTAATTTTAAACTTAGTATTTTGCCGTAGTAATTTTATATTTCTAGATTCTTAAGCTTTGCCATAAAATCCCTTAAGTGCTTTTTCTTTAGAATTAAGATTTAGGCGCTTTAGAATTTTGCGACGCCATTTTTCGATTTAGTTTATAATAGATTTTAGTGCCAATTTAAGTAATTGCTGTTTTCCGAATAGAATTGCATTTACCTTTAGAACTTTAGGCGCAACTTTTTATATTTAATTTTTAGACTTTTAAGTTTCGACGTTTTTCTTTCTTTTTTTTATTTTTCGACGCTTTTCGACGCTACTCTTTTTCTTTCTTATTTCTCGCCGCTCTAATTTTTAGGACTTAGAATTTTCTCTATTTCCTCTCTAATAATTCAAAATGAAAAATTATTTTAAGCGGTTAAATTGATAGACATCCAAATTTTCTGCTTCGTAGTAATAGTTGGATTTGTTAGTGGCTGAGTTGTGAGCTTCCGATTTAAAGGGGTCTGGCTCCCTGCTACATCTATTGGCTATTCGAAACGTGGGCAACAGCAGAAAAGTCTATTAGTTTGATAACTTATATAATTTTTAGTTTATAACTAATAGGAAATTAGTAAATGCACTACATTGTAGCTAAAATTTGGTAAAAAGCGTATTATGGAAAATCTCGAAAATATTTTGGAAACTCTTTATGACATACGAAATCAATACCCTCAAACGGGTGTCGATGACAATTCGTTCGGTCAATCTTGGATCACGAATGACGAAACAATAACTGGTTGTGAAATCTGTAGAGATTATCACTCAACATGGGAATGTTATTATTACGTTCCTATGAAAAATTATGCACTCATAGAACCTGAATGGAATGATTATGAGGAATACAATTCAAATTGGGATTATTCCCAAGAATATATCCAAACTCAACAACCAGAGGACAAGGAAAATTATGTGTCTGAAAATATTTTAGACTATATGAAAATCAAACTCGAAGAACTTGATACTCAAAATGAACAAATGAGAGAGTTTGTAAATAGGCAAGCTGAAACTCTATCAGATTACACACCTGTTGATCTGAGGAGTATTGTGCAAGAAAATCTCATATCATCGAATTTTGATGAATTCGAGAGCTCCGAAATCACCAACTATCCCGAAGATACTTTTTATTCAGCTTTACCAATTTCACAACATATCGACACATTAGCCTCTACGGACGAAATCATCGATCCATCAATGGATAAAGAAGAAGTAAGGGTGACAAATTGGTACTCTTGGGAAAACAATAACGCTAAAAATTTTACCCCCGAAACCAAAATGGTGGAACTGATAAGAACCGTTAATGAAGAAGAATTTGCTTCGATCCCGAAATTCACCATTCCACAACCTTCCAACCCAATATTCTCAATAGACGAGTCATCAACCGAAGATGAACTACGAGCTGTAATAGATAATGACACCTCGGATTTCACCCAATTGGGTAATAGAGGTGAAACCTTTAATCCCGAGAATGAACGGAAGGAAATGTTAGGAATTGTCCACCCTATAATATGTATGTCAGTGTATATCGATCCATTTGACCAAGAACTAGAAAAGAGACATATCCATTTACTAAAAGCTACACTTAGAAAAGAATTAATTAGTGTCGATCGGGTGGGTCTAAATTTTACACCCATTGATATATTATACACCACCCGAGATGTAAATAACTGGCTCACTATTTTAATTCTTGAAACTTATTTTACCGACTTCACATGTCATCAGCTAAGTGTGGGGAAGTATAACCCCACTTAACGTTAAATTAGGGGTTCGAATTAGTGCATAACTCGTTAATAAAAATGCACGATTAGGGTAAAAGACGCATTTTCAAATATTAGTAAACAGTTCAGAAAAGCAGCCGTTTTTGAAGAAAAACATGTGTGATAAAACAAGAAGGAATGAACGATGAGGTGCACCATCTATCATTCGACGAGCTTTGAAATTATAAACTGGGTATTCTTAATCACTTTTCTACACTAATCACCCTCATGAATTTATAATTATATGCAAATGAGGGCATTGCATGATCTCAAGTGTGGGGAAGGGTTATAAATTCTCTCGGATTTGTACATGGTTTATTTTCTAAATTTTATGAAAATTTGAAAAATTTAAATTCTCTCGGGTTTGTACTTGGTTTATTTTCTAAATTTTATGAAAATTTGAAAAATTTTCAACTAAATGAATTCAAAATCATGTTTATACATATTTATGAACGATAAAACTAGGTGTTAATGTCGAAATTATAGTTACCTCAAAAAGGACATAAATTGAGAAACAACTAAAACGCTTGAATTTATTTATTAAGATATAAAAAGACGCATGAAAAAAGCCAAGTGTGGGGAGAATGTACCAAGTCATTCAATTAAAAACTATCTATCACATGTTTCTCTAAAGTTTATTGCAGGTGCTTTTGTTTTGGACTAAATTAACTGTTTTACCCGGTTTACTGTAATATATTTGAAAGAGAGATGGATCTACACGATGAATCAATTTTATCATTAAAAGGAAGTAAAGTCTTCCTAAAAAGACACGCGCTTCTTGATTTAGGTCAAGAAGTTGTCGTCCAGACCAGCTGTAGGTTGACGAAAAATCTAGAAAAGTCATCACTAAAATCAGCAGGAAATCCACGGACCTCAGCATCAAACAGGGTCGCCAAGTGGTCAGACTTATCCTAACCATGAGAGAATCTATCTCGTAAAATGGGGAGGGCACCGTGCAAATTAGCTTGATAAGACTAATGAATCAGATCTCCAGAAAGGATAATCTCCTAAAAGATTAAAAATCAGCTTTTAAGACTGATATTACTCAATCCTTGAGATTGACCTTAAAGATTGAGAATTACAAACTCATGGAATTCGATGATATCTAAACTCGAGCTTGAACGAGAAAATATTTTGATCAAATTAAAACCGATTTGTTTTCTGAAAACCTATTTTCAATGCTTTCATTATCATTGAACGTAAAATCCTAAGAATTCACCGGAATTCATTAGGTCACCTGAACCAAATCGGGTATCAACCGTAAGAACGGTGGTTGCATAGCATGGTCGGAGATAGGACCTTGTGCCAGACCGAAAAATCATAGGGTGATCTTTACTATTGCTCCTACAAAGGATAGTAACTGCATCCAACATGTTTTAGACCATGAACAAATGCATGTCATTAGACATTGCCTTAACAGTTTCTTGTTCATCGCTTTCCTTTATAACCGGACGGTAGCTTGCCGAAAGGTAATATACGGAACAAGTAAACTGGATGTATGCTTTCCGATACAGGGATAACAGTGGATTACACGAACCTAAAAGTTTTTAGCCAAAATATTGTTCCACAAATATATTTTGCAACACCGATGGTGGGTCAAATCAGAAAACTTATCTAGGGTAAAAGCTAGAATGAATTTTCAAAAGATCAAATGTTTTCATAAAGATCCAATTTCCTTAAAGGATCTAAATTTTCATAGCCATGTGGGACTGTAAACCACATCGTTACTATCATTGTTTATACCGCTGTATCAAAATCACTGATGTATAAAGTGTGAGAATAAAAAAAGTGATTCGAGTGAAGTGTGATTTAATTTCAAGTTCTGTATTGCTTGAGGACAAGCAACATTCAAGTGTGGGGATATTTGATAGTGCTCCAAATGAACATATATTTAGTAGCAATATCCTTCCAATATGTAAAGCTTTTAGTTGCAATTGTTCAATTTTTATGTAATATTCGTTTAAATAAATAAGTGCGAAGACAAAAGGCGAAAACGACGATTTAAAGACGCAAACGTCCAAAAAGCTCAAATGTACAAGATACAATTCAAGTGGTTCAAATTATTGATGAGAAACGTCTAAAAATTACAAGAGTACAAGCCGCGAAACGCAAAGTACAAGATATCTACGAGTACGAAAGGACGTTCGAAAATCCGGAATCGGGACATAAACTGGGCGTAAATGCGCGACGCAACGGACCTAAAATTACAAGTCAACTATGCACAAGAAAAAAATATAATATATAAATAACTATATAAATTATTTATATATTATATATATATATAATAAATATGTCGACAAAGCTAGGATCCAAAATTTGGTGAGCTGGAATCTGAAACTCCGCACTCGCGGAGCTGTAAAGGGTAAAAACTCCGCACTCGCGGAGCTGTCTGTTTCAGAAATGGCCTATAAAAGCCATCGAATTCAGTCGAGAGAACATACCAATTCAATCAATCTCTCTCTTTTATATATATAATTATATATATTTATAATATATATAATATAGTTTAGTTTTATATTAGATTAGTTTAGTTAATGTAACGGTTAATTACGAGTTTTGAAGTCAAAGTTCTGTCCGTGTAACACTACGCGATAAATAATCAATGTAAGCTATGTTCTCCTTTTTAAATTAATGTCTCGTACTTAAGTTATTATTATGCTTATTTAAGCCGAAGTAATCATGATGTTGGACTAAATATTAAAGACGGGGTTATTGGGCTTTGGACCATAATTGGGGTTTGGACAAAAGAACGACACTTGTGGAAAAGAGACTATGGGTTATTAATGGACTTTATATTTGATTAATATAGAGATTTACAATTTGACGTACTTATATATAACCACATACGCTCGATCGGATACGATGAGCGAGATATTTATAAATACGAATTATTGTTCATTTGATCGGACACGGGGATGAATTAATAGTCACTAGACTCATTAAAACAGGGGTGGATTACATATAAGGGTAATTGGTGTAATTGTTAACAAAGTATTAAAACCTTGGATTACACACAGTCGATAACCTGGTGTATTCATTAAATAAAGTATTAAGACCTTGTTACAGTTCGAATCCCCAATTAGTTGGAATATTTGACTTCGGGTATAAGGTTAATTTGGCGAAGACCCTCGCACTTTATAATTATGACCGATGGACTATCATGGACAAAACCAGATGGACTTATCGAATAATTCAGGACAAAGGATAATTAACCCAGGGTAATAAATTAAAACGTCAAACATCATGATTACGGAAGTTTAATTAAGCATAATTCCTTTATTTTATATCTCATCGCACTTTTAATTATCGTACTTTTAATTATCGCAATTTTATTTACTGTCATTTTATTTATCGCACTTTAAATTATCGCACTTTAAGTATCGTCATTTACTTTACGCTTTAAATTAAGTTATATTTATTTTTAATATTTTGCATTAGGTTTTAATTGTGACTTAAAATATAAAATCGACAAACCGGTCATTAAACGGTAAACCCCCTTTTATATATTATTACTATATATAATATATTTTGTACAAATATAATTGTTTAAAAATATAGTGTAAAATAAGTCGTCTCCCTGTGGAACGAACCGGACTTACTAAAAACTATACTACTCTACGATTAGGTACACTGTCTATAGTGTTGTAGAAAGGTTTAGGTATATCCCATCTGTAAAAAAATAATTAAAACTTGTGTAATTTGTAACGTATTTCGTATTATAAATATATAGTATTTCGTACTACACCTCGCACGACATCAACTCCTCATCGGCATAAGAGGTTTGATTATCTGATTAATTCAGATGAACCTCACCTAGAGGATTATGAACCCTCTAGCTACCGTGAGGTCATATAAGATCACGAATCTTAAAAATGGCGAGATACTATGAATGCAAATACGCAATCCATGAAAGATAATCGAGTATGTGACTTATTGATCTTCCACCTAACTATAAGACAATGGAGTGTAAATGAGTCTTCAAAGAGAAGACTAGCATGGAAGGTAATGTAAACACTTTTAAAGCTTGATTCATGGCAAAAGGTTATGATGAAACTTTTTCACTGATCGCGAGCTTTATACATTAGGATATTTATTGCCATAGCTACTTTTCATGATTATGAAGTATGGTAAATGGATATCATAATCGCTTTTCTAAATGGCGACCTAAGCGAGGACATATATATGGTTCATTCAAAAGTATCTATATATCCTAAGCATCTTATTAAAGTATGCAAGCCTCTAAAATCCATTTATAGATTAAAGCAAGCATTCAGGAGCTAGAATCTAAAGTTTGATGAGAAAATCAAAGAGTTTGGTTTTTCTCAAAAACAAGATGAGCTTTGTTTTCACATTAAATCTAGTGGAAGCAAAGTAGTCGTCTTGATCTTGTATGTTGATGACATACTATTTATTGGAAATAACATTTCAACTTGTAAGATGTCAAGTCTTGGCTTGAAATATGTTTTCCAAAAAGGATCTTGGAGAAGCTACTTATATACTTGGAATCATGATCTATAGAAATAGATTCAAATCGCTTATTGGTTTTGAATTAATGTACATATCTTATCTTGCAGAGATTTAGCATGCATTACTCCAACCTGGGAGCATTGCATGTGCAAAAGGGTATAACCTTCAGCAAGTCTCAAAGTCTTATCACACATGATGAGATAAGACAAATGAAATGTATCCCATATGCTTCGGCTATAGGATCCATTATGTATTCCATGTTATGTACTAAAATGATGTCTCGTTAATTTTGAGTTTGACGAGTCGTTATCAACTGAATCCAAGTGAAGATCATTGGATTGTTGTTGAGAACATTCTTAAGTATTTGCAGAGTACTAAAGATATGTATTTGGTTTACGGTGGTTTGGAAAAGGAGTTAAGCATTAAGTTTTATATTCATGCTATTTCCAAACTGATCGAGATGATTTTCGATCCAGTCACGTTTCTTTGTCATGATGGGAAAGATAGTTGATTGGAAGAGCTCAAAGTAGAGCATTGTTGCACATTCTACAACAAAAGTAGAATACATTGTAGCCTGAGAAGCTGCTTAGGAAGATGTCTGGATTTAGATGTTTGTTGATGAACTCAGAGTAGTACATAACAATAAATCTTCTATGAAGATGTATTATGATAGTTTGGTTGTTATAACACTTCCGAAAGAATCACATGTACATAAAAGTATCCAACACATTCTTTGAAAGTTTGACTACATTCGTGAAGCCTCGAGGAATGAAATAAGTATTCTTAAGGTTGATACAGATGATATCGTGGTTGACATGTTCACGAAGCCCTTGATGCACAACGAGCATGATGATCATGCTAGTAATGTTGGACTTTGTTAAGCTACTAATCCTTTTCATTTGTAATTTAGTATCTGGATATTTCTGGAACATTTAAGCAGATTTATCTTAATGAATTGAGATACTTGGTATGGTCATTTTTATTTATATCACCGTGTTCTATATTATCATGTTTAATCCATGAATAATTGTTGATTATTCTAAATCTCCATAATCGGTCATGTTATGGGAGTAACATGAATTAAGATTATTATGAAATTTGGTTTTATTCACTAATGGTGAATAATTAACTAGCTGAGACCAAATTTCATATGTATTCATTGATGATGAATATTGGAATGACCCTGATGTGTTGCGAGGTGTATACGAAATAGTTATATTTTTATTGCGAAATACTATTAAATACGATACAATTTTACACAAGTTATTTATTTATTTATAGAGTGGATATACCTAAACCTTGCTACAACACTATAGGCAGTGTACCTAATCGTAAAGTAGTGTAGTTTTTAGTAAGTCCGATTTGTTCCGCAGGGAGCTAGCTGAGTTTAACGCTATATTTATTTTAAACTATATTTGTATCAATATATATATATATATATATATAAGTAATATTATTATTATTATTATAAAAGGGGAGTTTTTACCGTTTAGTGACCGGTTTTTCGATTTTATGTCTTAAGTCGCAATTAAAACCTAATGTAAAATATTAAATATAAATACAACTTAATTTAAAGCGTAAAGTAAATGACGATAAATAAAAGTACGATAATTAAAAGTGCGATAAATAAAATGACGATAAATAAAATTGCGATAATTAAAAGTACGATGAGATATAAAATAAAGGAATTAGCCTTATTTAAACTTCCGTAATCATGATGTTGATGTGTTGATTTTAATTTATTACCATAGGTTAATTGTCCTTTGTCCTGGATTATTCGATATGTCCATCTGGTTTTGTCCATAATAGTCCATCAGTCATAATTATAAAGTGCTTAGGTCTTCGTCAAATTAATCTTATTATCCGAAGTCAAATATTCCAATTAATTGGGGATTCGAACTGTAACAAGGTCTTAATACTTTGTTTAATGAATACACCAGGTTATCGACTGCGTGTAATCCAAGGTTTTAATACTTTGTTAACAATTACACCAATTACCCTTGAATGTAATCCACCCCTGTTTTAATGAGTCCAGTGACTATTTATCCATCCCCGTGTCCGGTCAAATGAACAATAATTCGTATTTATAAATATCCCGCCCACCGTACCCGATTAAGCGTATGTGGTTATATATAGATACATCAAATTGTAACCTTTATATTAAATTAACGAGGTATCGTTTAGTTAATATAAAGCTCATTAATAGCCCATAGTCTAATTTCCACAAGTGTCGATCTTTTGTCCAAACCCCAATTATGGTACAAAGCCCAATAACCCCGTCTTTAATATTTAGCCCAACATCACGATTACTTCGATTTAAATAAGCATAATAATAACTTAGCTACGAGACATTAATTTAAAAAGGTTGAACATAACTTACAATGAGTATTAATCGCGTAGTGTTACACGGACAGAATTTTGACTTACAAACTTAAAACATTCGCCACTATAACCTTATTATTATTAACTTAAAATTAAAATTAAAATTAAAATTATAAATATAAATATATTGAGAGAGAGAGTAAGATATATGATATGGTGTACATATTTCGGCCAGAATTCGTTGCATTTATAGGACCTGACCATACTATTCTAGCCATGCGATCGCATGGAATATGGGCTTCATGGCCATACGATCGCATGGCCCTCTGTGACAGCTCATAATGATTCCAAAAATGTGGGCAACTTGATTTATTTATTATATAATATAATATATATAATTATTTATAATTATATATATATATATATATATATATATATATATATATATATATATATATATATATATATATATATATATATATATATATATATATATATATATATATATATATATGTATATATATATATATATATTATATTCTTGTGCATCGTTGACTTGTAATTTTAGCTCCGTTGCGTTACGCGTTGATAGTTGGTTCATGTCTCGGTTCCGGATTTTTGAACGTCCTTTCGTATGATTTAATATCTTGTACTTTGCGTTTCACGGCTCGTACTTTTGTAATTTTTAGAAGTTTCTTATCAATAATTTGAACCACTTGGATTGTACTTTGTAATTTTTAGCTTTTTGGTCATTTGCGTCTTCAAATCATCGATTCTATCTTTTATCTTCCCTTTTTATTATTTAAACGAATTTCACTTGTAAATAGAACAACTGCAACTAAAAGCTTGTCTTTCTTGAAGGATAATGCTATGAAATATATGTTCGTTTTTAGCATTATCAAATATTCCCACACTTGAGCGTTGCTTGTCCTCAAGCAATATAGAACTTGAATATAACTATACTAGAATCACTTCTTTATTCTTCACACTTTGTACATCAGTGATTTTAATACGGCGGTATGAACAATGGTAGTAACGATGTGGTTTACTGTCCCACATGACTATAAAAATTTAGATCCTTTAAGGAAATTGGATCTTTATGAAAATATTTGATCTTTTGAAAATTCAATCTAGCTTTTACTCTAGATTAGTTTTACGGAATAACCCTTCACCGGTGTTTGCAAAATATTTTTGTGGATTTTGTGGGTTTCAGATTTGAAAATTTTAGCTCAAAATTTATGGTTTTTTGTCACCCACTTGCTAACCTTGTATTGGGAAAGCGACACGTCCAGTATACTTGCTCCGTATATTACCTTTCGGTAAACTACCATCCGGTTGTAAAGGAAAGCGTTGAACAAGCAACTGTTAAGGGAATGTCCCGTGACATGCTTTTGATTATGGTTTATATCGTTTCGGATGCAATTACTATCCTTTGTAGGAGCAATAGTAAAGATCACCCTATAGTTTTTCGGTCTGGCGCAAGATCCTGTCTTCGACCATGCTATGCAACCACTGTTCTTACGGTTGACACCCGATTTGGTTCAGGTGACCTAATGAATTCCGGTGAATTCTTAGGATTTTACGTTCAATGGTAATGAACGCGTTGAAAATGGGTTTTCAGAAAACAAATCGGTTTGCAATTTTGATCAAAATATTTTCTCGTTCAAGCTCGAGTTTAGATATCATCGAATTCCATGAGTTTGAATTCACAATCTTTAAGGTCAATCTCAAGGATTGAGTAATATCAGGCTTAAAAGCTGATTTTTGATCTTTAAGGAGATTATCCTTTCTGGAGATCTGATTCATTAGTCTTATAAGCTAATTTGCATGGTGCCCCCATTGTACGAGATAGATCCTCTCATGGTTAGGATAAGTCTGACCACTTGGCAACCCTGTTTGATGCTGAGGTCCGTGGATTTCCAGCTGATTTTCGAGAAAACTTTTCAAGGTTTTTTGTAGTCTCTACAACTGGTCTGGATGACAACTTCCTGACTTAAATCAAGAAGCGCGTGTCTTTTTCTCGAAATACTTTACTTCCTTTTAAATTCCATTTATATTACAATAAACTGGGTAAAACTGATTAATATCGTTCAACACAAAAATATCTTTAATTATTTGTACAAAAATATGTGATATATGTTCTAAATAACTTGATAAATTTTTCTCACACTTGGCTTTTATTTTTCTTTCTTTGCCTTTTTATTCTCTTCTATTCCATTTTAAATGAATTCAAGCGTTTTGGGTTGTTTCTCAATTTATGTCCTTTTCGAGGTAACAATAATTTCGGTGTTAACACCTAGTTTTATCGTTCATAAATATGTGTAAACATGATTTTGAGTTGATTTAGTTAAAAAAATTTAAATTTTTTTTCCCAGAAGTGGGTAGTCAGTATATAAGACTAGGGTTGTTCTTTATTATCAGAGAGCACTAGATTCTAATACAACTACTACGTTACTAGTATTTTAACGGTGGCTATTAAACCTAGTGTATAAGTCAATTTTTTTAAAATCCGAAAGAATTTAATCCCTTCCCACACTTAAGATTTTGCAATGCCCTCATTTGCAAGAAATCAGTAACAATTTAAATTATTGAGGGTGATTAGCGTAGAAAAATGATTAAATTTTACCAAAGTTTCCAAACATATTGTTGTTTGTGTTGAACGATAAATGGTGCACATCATTTGTTCATTCCTGCAGTTTTTATTTCACATATATTTTGCATCTTGTCGTCAAAATTAGTTGCTTTTGCTGAACTTAATGTCAGTCTTTGAAAATGCGATGTTTTACCCTGTTGTGTACATGAGATATGAAATGTCCCGTTCATATTGATTATAAACGTTCCATATTAATTGATTTCGTCGCAAGGTTTTGACCTCTATATGAGACGTTTTTCAAAGACTGCATTCATTTTTAAAACAACCATAACCTTTATTTTATCTATAAAGGTTTAAAAAGCATTACGTAGATTATCAAATAATGATAATCTAAAATATACTGTTTACACACGACCATTACATAATGGTTTACAATAAGAATATATTACATCAAAAATAAGTTTCTTGAATGCAGTTTTTACACAATATCATACAAGCATGGACTCCAAATCTTGTCCTTATTTTAGTATGCAATAGCGGAAGCTCTTAATAGTCACCTGAGAATAAACATGCTTAAAACGTCAACAAAAATGTTGGTGAGTTATAGGTTTAACCTATATATTTATCAAATTGTAATAATAGACCATAAGATTTCATATTTCAATATACATCCCATACATAGAGATAAAAATAATTCATATGGTGAACACCTGGTAACCGACATTAACAAGATGCAAATAAGAATATCCCCTATCATTCCGGGAAATCCTTCGGACATGATAAAAACGAATTCGAAGTACTAAAGCATCCGGTACTTTAGATGGGGTTCGTTAGGCCCAATAGATCTATCTTTAGGATTCACGTCAATTAGTAGATCGGTTTACTAATTCTTAGGCTACCAAGCAAAAGGGGCATATTCGGCTTCGATCATTCACCCATATAATGTAGTTTCATTTGCTTGTGTCTATTTCGTAAAACATTTATAAAACAACAAGTATTCTCATCCTAAAATATTAGATTTTAAAAGTGGGACTATAACTCACTTTCACAGATTTTTACTTCGCCGGGAAGTAAGACTTGGCCACTGGTCGATTCACGAACCTATACAAATATGTACATATATATCAAAGTATATTCAAAATATATTTACAATATTTTTTAATACGTTTTAATGTTTTAAGCTTATTAAGTCAGCTGTCCTCGTTAATAACCTACAACTAGTTGTCCATAGTTAGATGTACAGAAATAAATAAATATAAATTATCTTGGATCAATCCACGACCCAGTGTATACAAGTCTCAGGCTAGATCACAACTCAAACTATATATATTATTTTGGAATCAACCTCAACCCTTTATAGCTAACTCCAACATTACTGCATATAGAGTGTCTATGGTTGTTCCAAAATATATTATATAGATAGGTCGATATGATATGTCAAAACATTGTATACGTGTCTATGGTATCCCAAGATTACATAATATATATTAGAATACATGAATAATACAATATAACTTTGTTAAGTTATGATTTGTATAGAATTGTTACAATATTTCCCGTAGCTACAACAATCAAAAAATATCCAATCTTGTTTTACCCATAACTTCTTCGTTTTAAATCCGTTTTGAGTGAATCAAATTGCTATGGTTTCATATTGAGCTCTATTTTACGAATCTATACAGAAAAAGTATAGGTTTATAGTCAGAAATATAAGTTACAAGTCTTTTTTATAAGAGGTAGTCATTTCAGTCGAAAGAACGACGTCTTGATGACCATTTTGAAAAACATACTTCCAGTTTGAGTTTAACCATGATTTTTGGATATAGTTTCATGTTCATAAGAAAAATTATTTTTCCAGAAGAACAACTTTTAAATCAAAGTTTATCATAGTTTTTAATTAACTAACCCAAAACAGCCCGCGGTGTTACTACGACGGCGTATATCCGGTTTTACGGTGTTTTTCGTGTTTTCAGGTTTTAAATCATTAAGTTAGCATATCATATAGATATAGAACATGTGGTTAGTTGATTTTAAAAGTCAAGTTAGAAGGATTAACTTTTGTTTGCGAACAAGTTTAGAATTAACTAAACTATGTTCTAGTGATTACAAGTTTAAACCTTCGAATAAGGTAGTTTTATATATATGAATCGAATGATGTTATGAACATCATTACTACCTCAAGTTTAGTAGGTAAACCTACTGGAAGTGACAAGAAATGATCTAGCTTCAAAGGATCTTGGATGGCTTGAAAGTTCTTGAAGTAGGATCATGACACAGAAACAAGTTCAAGTAAGATTTTTACTCGAATTAAGATAGTTTATAGTTATAGAAATTGAATCAAAGTTTGAATATGATTATTACCTTGAATAAGAAAGATAACCTACTATAAATAACAAAGGTTTCTTGATCTTAGATGATTACTTGGAATGGATTAGAAAGCTTGGATGTAAACTAGTAAACTTGAAAGGATTTTCGAAGTGTTCTTGAAGTGTTCTTCCTAAGATGATTATAGCTTGATTCTTGAAGTAATTTTTGATGAAAATGATGATTAACTAATGGAAAAATTCGTTCATAAGTGTGTGTGTGTGTGTGTGTGTGTGTGTGTGTATGTGTCGAGAGAGAATTAGAAAGAGAATTGGAAGTGAAATAGAGTGAATGATGAGTGGTAAGTGGTGAGTGATGAGTGGGTTTAAAAGGAGTTCTAGTTAGTTGACTAGTTCATGGTAGAAGTTAAAATTGATTAGTCATACATGACAAAATCAAAAGTGGAATCCCATGCTAGTTCCTATTGGTATATACCTACAGTAAGTACGTCTAGAAGCTGTGTATAATACGGATATGAATACGACTAGAATTCTTGATGAAAAAAGAATGGGAATGTAATTGTACCCATTTTTGTTAAGTATTAGTGTTTTGATATATGTCTTGAAGTCTTCCAAAAGTATATTAATACATCTAAATACACTACATGTATATACATTTTAACTGAGTCGTTAAGTCATCGTTAGTCGTTACATGTAAGTGTTGTTTGAAACCTTTAAGTTAACGATCTTATTTAATGTTGTTAACCCATTGTTTATTATATCTAATGAGATGTTAAATTATTATATTATCATGATATTATGATATATTAATATATCTTAATATGATATATATACATTTAAATGTCGTTACAACGATAATCGTTACATATATGTCTCGTTTCGAAATCCTTAAGTTAGTAGTCTTGTTTTTACATATGTAGTTCATTGTTAACATACTTAATGATATATATAATTATCATTTTATCATGTTAAATATAGTGTAACATTATCTTAATATGATACATATGTATTTAGTAAGACGTCGTAATAACGATAATCGTTATATATATCGTTTCGAGTTTCTTAACTTAGTAGTCTCATTTTTATGTATATAACTCATTGTTAATATACTTATGGAGATACTTACTTATCATAATATCTTTTTAACTATATGTATATCCATATATATATCGTCATGTCGTTTTTACAAGTTTTAACGTTCGTGAATCGCCGGTCAACTTGGGTGGTCAATTGTCTACATGAAACTCATTTTAAATAATCAATTCTTAACAAGTTTTATTGCTTAACATGTTGGAAACACTTAATCATGTAAAAATCAATTTCATTTAATATATATAAACATGGAAAAATATATATAAACATGGAAAAGTTCGGGTCACTACAGTACCTACCCGTTAAATAAATTTCGTCCTGAAATTTTAAGCAGTTGGAGGTGTTGTCGTATCTTCTGGAAATAAGTGCGGGTATTTCTTCTTCATCTGATCTTCTCGTTCTCAGGTGAACTCAGGTCCTCTACGAGCATTCCATCGAACCTTAATAATTGGTATCTTATTTTGCTTAAGTCTTTTAACCTCACGATCCATTATTTTGACGGGTACTTCGATGAATTGAAGTTTTTCGTTGATTTGAATTTCGTCTAACGGAATAGTGAGATCTTCTTTAGCAAAACATTTCTTCAAATTCGAGACGTGGAAAGTGTTATGTACAGCCGCGAGTTGTTGAGGTAACTCAAGTCGGTAAGCTACTGGTCCGACACGATCAATAATCTTGAATGGTCCAATATCCCTTGGATTTAATTTCCCTCATTTACCAAATCGAACAACGCCTTTCCAAGGTGCAAATTTAAGCATGACCATCTCTCCAATTTCAAATTCTATATCTTTTCTTTTAATGTCGGCGTAGCTCTTTTGTCGACTTTGGGCGGTTTTTAACCGTTGTTGAATTTGGATGATCTTCTCTGTAGTTTCTTGTATTATCTCCGGACCCGTAATCTGTCTATCCCCCACTTCACTCCAACAAATCAGACACATGCACTTTCTACCATAAAGTGCTTCAAACGGCGCCATCTCAATGCTTGAATGATAGCTGTTGTTGTAGGAAAATTCTGCTAACGGTAGATGTCGATCCCAACTATTTCTGAAATCAATAACACATGCTCGTAGCATGTCTTCAAGCATTTGTATCGTCCTTTCGCTCTGCCCATCAGTTTGTGGATGATAGGTAGTACTCATGTCTAGATGAGTTCCTAATGCTTGCTGTAATGTCTGCCAAAATCTTGAAATAAATCTGCCATCTCTATCAGAGATAATAGAATTGGTATTCCATGTCTGGAGACGACTTCCTTCAAATACAGTCGTGCTAACTTCTCCGTCTTTTCATCTTCTCTTATTGGCAGGAAGTGTGCTGATTTGGTGAGACGATCAACTATTACCTAAATAGTATCAAAACCACTTGCAGTCCTTGGCAATTTAGTGAGGAAATCCATGGTAATGTTTTCCCATTTCCATTCCGGGATTTTGGGTTGTTGAAGTAGACCTGATGGTTTCTGATACTCAGCTTTGACCTTAAAACACGTCAAACATTCTCCTACGTATTTAGCAACATCGGCTTTCATACCTGGCCACCAAAAATGTTTCTTGAGATCCTTGTACATCTTTCCCATTCCAGGATGTATTGAGTATCTGGTTTTATGAGCTTCTCTAAGTACCATTTCCCTCATATCTCCAAATTTTGGTACCCAAATTCTTTCAGCCCTATACCGGGTTCCGTCTTCCCGAATATTAAGATGTTTCTCCGATCCTTTGGGTATTTCATCCTTTAAGTTTTCCTCTTTTAAAACTCCTTGTTGCGCCTCCTTTATTTGAGTAGTAAGGTTAGTGTGAATCATTATATTCATAGAATTTACACGAATGGGTTCTCTGTCCTTTCTGCTCAAGGCGTCGGCTACCACATTTGCCTTCCCTGGGTGGTAACAAATCTCAAAGTCGTAATCATTCAATAATTCAATCCACCTGCGCTGCCTCATGTTCAGTTATTTCTGATTAAATATGTGTTGAAGACTTTTGTGGTCGGTATATATAATACTTTTGACCCCATATAAGTAGTGCCTCCAAGACTTTAATGCAAAAACAACCGCGCCTAATTCCAAATCATGCGTCGTATAATTCTGTTCGTGAATCTTCAATTGTCTAGACGCATAAGAAATTACTTTCGTTCGTTGCATTAATACACAACCGAGACCTTGCTTTGAGGCGTCACAATATATCACAAAATCATCATTCCCTTCAGGTAATGACAATATAGGTGCCGTAGTTAACTTTTTCTGCAACAATTGAAACGCTTTTTCTTGTTCATCCTTCCATTCAAATTTCCTCCCTTTATGCGTTAATGCAGTTAAGGGTTTTGCTATTCTGGAAAAGTCTTGGATGAACCTTCTGTAGTAACCAGCTAGTCCTAAAAACTGGCGTATGTGCTTCGGAGTTTTCGGGGTTTCTCACTTTTCAACGGTTTCAATCTTTGCTGGATCCACCTGAATACCTTCTTTGTTCACTATGTGACCGAGGAATTGAACTTCTTCCAACCAAAATGCACACTTTGAAAACTTAGCGTATAGTTTTTCCTTTCTTAACAACTCTAGCACTTTTCTCAAATGTTCTTCGTGCTCTTGGTCATTCTTTGAGTAAATAAGTATGTCATCGATGAAAACAATGACAAACTTGTCAAGATATAGCCCACACACTCGGTTCACGAGGTCCATGAACATAGCTGGTGCGTTAGTCAATCCAAACGGCATAACCATAAACTCGTAATGATCGTAACGCGTCCTAAAAGCAGTCTTCGGAATGTCATCCTCTTTCACCCGCATTTGGTGATATCCAGAATGTAAATCGATCTTCGAATAAACCGACGAGCCTTGTAGCTGATCAAATAAGTCGTTGATTCTCGGTAATGGGTAACGGTTCTTGATGATAAGTTTGTTCAACTCTCGGTAGTCGATACACAACCTGAATGTACCATCTTTCTTCTTGACAAACAGAATAGGAGCTCCCCATGGTGATGTACTTGGTCGAATGAAACCACGCTCTAAAAGTTCCTGTAGCTGACTTTGTAATTCTTTCATTTCGCTGGGTGCGAGTCTGTATGGAGCACGAGCTATTGGTGCAGCTCCTGGTACAAGTTCTATTTAAAATTCAACGGATCGATGTGGGGGTAATCCCGGTAATTCTTTCGGAAATACATCGGGAAATTCTTTTGCGACGGGAACATCACTGATGTTCTTTTCTTCAGGTTTAACTTACTCGATGTATGCTAGAATGACGTAACAACCTTTTCTTATTAGTTTTTGTGCCTTCAAACTACTAATAAGATTTAATTTCGCGTTGTTCTTTTCTCCGTACACCTTTAAAGGTTTTCCTTTTTCACGCATAATGCGAATCGCATTTTTGTAACAAACGATCTCTGCTCTCACCTTTTTCAACCAGTCCATGCCAATTATTACATCAAAACTTCCTAACTCAACTGGTATTAAATCAATTTTAAACGTTTCATCCCCCAGTTTAATTTCTCTCTCCCGACATATATTATCTGCTGAAATTAATTTACCGTTTTCTAATTCGAGTAAAAATTTACTATCCAAAGGCGTCAATGGGCAATTTAATTTAGCACAAAATTCTCTACTCATATAGCTTCTATCCGCACTCGAATCAAATAAAACATAAGCAGATTTATCGTCAATAAGAAACGTACCCGTAACAGGCTCCGGGTCTTCCTGTGCTTCTGCTGCATTAATATTGAAAACTCTTCCGCGGCCCTGCCCATTAGTATTCCCCTGATTCGGGCAATTTCTAATAATGTGGCCTGGTTTTCCACATTTATAACAAACAGCGTTGGTATTACTTGCTCCGACACTATTTGTTTCGGCATTACTTGTTCCGACATTATTTGTTCCTTTAGTTCTGTTAAACTTTGGTCCGTAGACCTCACACTTTGTCGCGCTATGACCATTTCTTTTACACCTGTTGCAAAATGTCGTGCAAAACCCCTGATGATTTTCTTCACACCTATGACATGGCTGTTTTTGGTTTTTGTTGCCGTTGTTGTTATTGAGGTTGTTGTTGGGATTGTTATTGTTGTTGAAATGGTTGTTGTAGTTGTTGTTGTTGTTGGGATGTTTGTTGTAGTTATTGTTAGGATTGCGGTTATTGTTGCGATTGTTGTTGCGGTTGTTGGGATAGTTGTTGCGATTGTTGTTGTAATTGTTGTTGTTGTTGTACTGGTGACTCTTGTCACTGTTTTCCTCCCACTTCCTCTTGAGTTGTTTTGTGGTTCAGCCGCCTGCTCTTTAATTCTTCCCTTAATCTGATTTATGAGTTTATGAGCCATTCGACTTGCCTTCTGTATAGAAGCGGGCTCGTGTGAACTTACATCTTCTTGAATCCTTACTGGTAACCCTTTTACAAACGCGTCGATCTTCTCTTCTTCATCTTCGAATGCTCCCTGACACAATAGGCACAACTCTGTGAATCGTCGTTCATATGTGGTAACGTCGAACCCTTGTGTTCGTAACTCTCTAAGTTCTGCCTTGAGTTTATTGACTTCGTTTCTAGGACGGTACTGCTCGTTCATCAATTGTTTGAATGCCGACCATGGTAGTGCGTAAGCAGCATTTTGTCCTACCTGTTCAAGATAGGTGTTCCACCACGTTAAAGCAGTACCTGTGAAGGTATGCGTAGCGTACTTAACTTTGTCCTCTTCAGTACACTTACTTATGGCAAACACCGATTCGACCTTCTCGGTCCACCGTTTCAATCCAATTGGTCCTTCGGTTCCATCAAATTCCAAAGGTTTGCAGGCAGTGAATTCTTTGTAGGTGCATCCTACACGATTTCCTGCGCCGTTATCTGCATTGCTAGATTCAGAGTTATTGTTGGTATGTAGCGCAGCCTGTACTGCAGCTATGTTTGCAGCAAGAAAAGTACGAAATTCCTCTTCGATCATATTCATGGTTTGTCGAGTAGTCGGTGCCATTTCCTTCAAAATAGTCAACTGAATCGAGTTAATCATACAGAATATTAAGAGTAGTCAATAGTATTTCGTAGCATAATATGAACTCATTTTTAAAAGCTTTTTCTTCATATTAGCGTTTTATAAGTTTAAACTCGGGTACTATCTACCTGTTAAGTTCATACTTAGTAGCTAATATACAATTCAACTACTACAATTCCATATGAAAAACTGATTATAATAATATATCACATACAAATATTCTTCAAACTTACAACTTCGCTATATTACATATATCATGAAATATATTACACTTTGATACAGGACAGTTTTGAAGATAAATCTAGTTAATACGCAAGTTGTTCAGCAAAGGAAATAAAGACACGTAATTCATAAGTCCATAAACAAGTCATGCATTCCGGTTTTACTAATACGACTACCCATCCTTGGTCTTGTGGAAAATAACCATTATGACCATTGGCTAGGCAGCATGTTGTAATGTCGTCAAAAGGACGAGGGTTTCGTAATGTCCAGCAGCCCCGTAATAATCTAAAAACCTTGTTTCTCACCCCAACTACTGAATCCGTCACTTGTGGAAAGGTTTTATTTAAAAGTTGTAACCCGATATTCGTTTTCTCACTTTGGTAAGAAGCGAACATCACTAACCCGTAAGTATAACATGCTTCTTTATGTTGCATGTTAGAAGCTCTTTCTAACTCGCGAAATCCTATGTTGGGATATGTTGAGTCAAAATAGGTTCTTAACCCGTAGCGTAAAATTGCATTTGGGTTCCCCGCATTTAATGCTTTAAAGAAAACACGGCGTAACTTACGGTATCCCCAATGTGATATACCCCACCTATCAAAGGAAAGCCTTTTATAAACTAAGGCATTTCTGAAAAGTCTTTCAAATGTTTGACAAGTTAATTTCGCCATAACTAAATGTGCTGATGAACTCTAACCGACTCTAGACAAGATTTCCTCAATCATATCCTCTGGTAGGTCTTCTAAAATATTCGGTTGTCTACCCTTAATATCCATTTTGTTTTTATACTATAAAATAGACAAGGATTAGATTCATAAAAGATAATTAACAAACAATACAAGCAATTTTTACATAGAATATAAAAGTACAAGCACACTATAATACATATAATACACAACATGATTACAACTCCCTAATCTGAATCACTGGTTTACTCTTCTTCAGACTTGGTTCGCTTTCCTAATTTTCCAGGGATATATGGTGTTCCTCTAATACGAGCCGTCGTTTTCCACAGTGGTTTAGAAAAACCTTGTGGTTTAGAGGTTCCCGGGTTATTGTTACACTTTAGGAAATACAGATGTTACCGATACATATAAAGCTCATCGGGGTTGGAATCGGGTTTCTCTATTTTTATACCTTTTCCCTTATTATTTTCTTTTGCTATATTAAATTGGGTCGAGGTGATTTCTATAACATCATCGGAATCCTCATCAGGATCTGATTCATCGGAAAATTAGTAATCTTCCTAATATTTTGCTTCCTCGGCAGAAACACCATTGACCATTTTTAACTTTGGTCCGTTGGTTGAGGATTTTCTTTTATTTAAACGATTTGCTATAGGTATCACTATTTATTCCTCCGAAACCTCTTCTTCTTCTGGTTCCTCCTCTTCCAATTCATCCTCTTCTGGTTCCTCCTCTTCCGATTCCTCCTCTTCCGGTTCCTCTTTGGGAATTTGTGAATCTTCCCAAAATATATTCGACTCTTCATTATTATTAGGTGAGTCAATGGGACTTGTTCTAGAGGTAGACATCTATCACATAATATCAAATGCATTAAGAGATTAATATATCACATAATATTCACATGTTAAAAATATATAGTTTCCAACAAAATTTGTTAAGCAATCATTTTTCAAGTAAACACGGTCGAAGTCCAGACTCACTAATGCATCCTAACAAACTCGATAAGACACACTAATGCAAAATTCTGGTTCTCTAAGACCAACGCTCGGATACCAACTGAAATGTCCCGTTCTTATTGATTAAAAACGTTCCATATTAATTGATTTCGTTGCGAGGTTTTGACCTCTATATGAGACGTTTTTCAAAGACTGCATTCATTTTAAAACAAACCATAACCTTTATTTCATCAATAAAGGTTTAAAAAGCTTTACGTAGATTATCAAATAATGATAATCTAAAATATCCTGTTTACACACGACCATTACATAATGGTTTACAATACAAATATGTTACAACAAAATAAGTTTCTTGAATGCAGTTTTTACATAATATCATACAAGCATGGACTCCAAATCTCGTCCTTATTTAAGTATGCGACAGCGGAAGCTCTTAATAATCACCTGAGAATAAACATGCTTAAAACGTCAACAAAAATGTTGGTGAGTTATAGGTTTAACCTATATATATCAAATCATAATAATAGACCACAAGATTTCATATTTCAATACACATCCCATACATAGAGATAAAAATCATTCATATGGTGAACACCTGGTAACCGACATTAACAAGATGCATATATAAGAATATCCCCATCATTCCGGGACACCCTTCGGATATGATATAAATTTCGAAGTACTAAAGCATCCGGTACTTTGGATGGGGTTTGTTAGGCCCAATAGATCTATCTTTAGGATTCACGTCAATTAGGGTGTCTGTTCCCTAATTCTTAGATTACCAGACTTAATAAAAAGGGGCATATTCGATTTCGATAATTCAACCATAGAATGTAGTTTCACGTACTTGTGTCTATTTTGTAAATCATTTATAAAACCTGCATGTATTCTCATCCCAAAAATATTAGATTTTAAAAGTGGGACTATAACTCACTTTCACAGATTTTTACTTCGTCGGGAAGTAAGACTTGGCCACTGGTTGATTCACGAACCTATAACAATATATACATATATATCAAAGTATGTTCAAAATATATTTACAACACTTTTAATATATTTTGATGTTTTAAGTTTATTAAGTCAGCTGTCCTCGTTAGTAACCTACAACTAGTTGTCCACAGTTAGATGTACAGAAATAAATCGATAAATATTATCTTGAATCAATCCACGACCCAGTGTATACATATCTCAGTATTGATCACAACTCAAACTATATATATTTTGGAATCAACCTCAACCCTGTATAGCTAACTCCAACATTCACATATAGAGTGTCTATGGTTGTTCCGAAATATATATAGATGTGTCGACATGATAGGTCGAAACATTGTATACGTGTCTATGGTATCTCAAGATTACATAATATACAATACAAGTTGATTAAGTCATGGTTGGAATAGATTTGTTACCAATTTTCACGTAGCTAAAATGAGAAAAATTATCCAATCTTGTTTTACCCATAACTTCTTCATTTTAAATCCGTTTTAAGTGAATCAATTTGCTATGGTTTCATATTGAACTATATTTTATGAATCTAAACAGAAAAAGTATAGGTTTATAGTCGGAAAAATAAGTTACAAGTTATTTTTGTAAAGGTAGTCATTTCAGTCGAAAGAACGACGTCTAGGTGACCATTTTAGAAAACATACTTCCACTTTGAGTTTAACCATAATTTTTGGATATAGTTTCATGTTCATAATAAAAATCATTTTCTCAGAATAACAACTTTTAAATCAAATTTTATCATAGTTTTTAATTAACTAACCCAAAACAGCCTGCGGTGTTACTACGACAGCGTAAATCCGGTTTTACGGTGTTTTTCGTGTTTCCAGGTTTTAAATCATTAAGTTAGCTTATCATATAGATATAGAACATGTGTTTAGTTGATTGTAAAAGTCAAGTTATAAGGATTAACTTTTGTTTGCGAACAAGTTTAGAATTAACTAAACTATGTTCTAGTGATTACAAGTTTAAACCTTCGAATAAGATAGCTTTATATATATGAATCGAATGATGTTATGAACATCATTACTACCTTAAGTTCCTTGGATAAACCTACTGGAAAATAGAAAAATGGATCTAGCTTCAACGGATCCTTGGATGGCTCGAAGTTCTTGAAGCAGAATCATGACACGAAAACAAGTTCAAGTAAGATCATCACTTGAAATAAGATTCTTATAGTTATAGAAATTGAACCAAAGTTTGAATATGACTATTACCTTGTATTAGAATGATAACCTACTATATGAAACAAAGATTTCTTGAGGTTGGATGATCACCTTACAAGATTGGAAGTGAGCTAGCAAACTTGAAAGTATTCTTGATTTTATGTAACTAGAACTTGTAGAATATATGAAGAACACTTAGAACTTGAAGATAGAACTTGAGAGAGATCAATTAGATGAATAAAATTGAAGAATGAAAGTGTTTGTAGGTGTTTTTGGTCGTTGGTGTATGGATTATATATAAAGGATATGTAATTTTGTTTTCATGTAAATAAGTCATGAATGATTACTCATATTTTTGTAATTTTATGAGATATTTCATGCTAGTTTCCAAATGATGGTTCCCACATGTGTTAGGTGACTCACATGGGCTGCTAAGAGCTGATTATTGGAGTGTATATACCAATAGTACATACATCTAAAAGCTGTGTATTGTACGAGTACGAATACGGGTGCATACGAGTAGAATTGTTGATGAAACTGAACGAGGATGTAATTGTAAGCATTTTTGTTAAGTAGAAGTATTTTGATAAGTGTATTGAAGTCTTTCAAAAGTGTATAAATACATATTAAAACACTACATGTATATACATTTTAACTGAGTCGTTAAGTCATCGTTAGTCGTTACATGTAAGTGTTGTTTTGAAACCTTTAGGTTAACGATCTTGTTAAATGTTGTTAACCCAATGTTTATAATATCAAATGAGATTTTAAATTATTATATTATCATGATATTATCATGTATGAATATCTCTTAATATGATATATATACATTAAATGTCTTTACAACGATAATCGTTACATATATGTCTCGTTTAAAAATCATTAAGTTAGTAGTCTTGTTTTTACATATGTAGTTCATTGTTAATATACTTAATGATATATTTACTTATCATAGTATCATGTTAACTATATATATATCCATATATATGTCATCATATAGTTTTTACAAGTTTTAATGTTCGTGAATCACCGGTCAACTTGGGTGGTCAATTGTCTATATGAAACATATTTCAATTAATAAAGTCTTAACAAGTTTGATTGCTTAACATGTTGGAAACATTTAATCATGTAAATATCAATCTCAATTAATATATATAAACATGGAAAAGTTCGGGTCACTACATAATTCTTCTAATTCGTTTAATTGACTTAACCGTAGACGTCCGGCTTCATGCAAATCAAGATTACATGTCTTCAAAGCCCAAAATGCTTTGTGCTCAATTTCTACTGGAAGGTGACATGCTTTTCCTTAAATGAGTTTAAAAGGTGTGGTTCCAATTGGAGTTTTGTAGGCTGTTCTAAAAGTCCAGAGTGCATCCTCCAATTTCATGGACCATTCCTTCGGATTTGATCCTACGGTTTTCTCTAGAATACATTTTAAAGCTCGGTTGGTATTTTCAACTTGTCCACTTGTTTGTGGATGATAAGCGGTTGAGATTTTATGAGTTACTCAATATCTTTTGAGAACTTTCTCAAGTTGATTATTACAAAAATGAGTACCCCGATCACTTATTAAAGCTTTCGGCGTTCCGAACCTTGCAAAAAGATATTTTAGGAAGTTGACTACAACTCGTGCATCGTTAGTTGGGAGAGCTTGTGCTTCCGCCCATTTAGATACATAATCAATGGCAACGAGAATGTAGAGATTATTATGAGATTTTGGAAATGGACCCATAAAGTCAATACCCCAAACGTCAAATACTTCACATACTTGAATGACATTTTGTGGCATTTCATTACGTTGACTTATTTTTTCGGCCCTTTGACAACCATCACATGATTTACAGAGAAGGTGTACGTCTTTGAAAATTGTAGGCCAATAGAATCCAGCGTCGTAGACTTTTCTTGCTGTGAGTTGAGGCCCATAATGCCCTCCCGTTGGTCCTGTGTGACAATGGTTTAAGATTTGACTAGCTTCATCTCCGAATACACATCGGCGTATTATTCCATCGGGACAACTTTTAAATAAATGTGGATCTTCCCAAAAATAGTATTTTATATCACTAAAGAAATTCTTTCGTTTTTGGTACGACAACCATTTTTCAAGGAATCCACATACTAAGTAGTTTGCATAGTCTGCAAACCATGGAATTTTATTATAATCAATCTTCAAAAGATATTCATCAAGAAAGTTGTCTTGTATGGTCGATTCATTTAGAACTTCTAATTCGGAATTTTCAAGACGAGAAAGATGATCAGCGGCGAGATTTTCTGCTCCCTTCTAGTCTCGGATTTCAATATCGAACTCTTGTAAGAGTAAGATCCAACGGATTAATCTTGGTTTGGCATTTTGTTTTGAAAATAGATATCTAAGAGCTAAATGGTCGGTATAGACCGCCGTTTTAGCTAGAACGAGATATGAACGAAATTTGTCAAAAGCAAAGACAATAGCAAGGAGTTCTTTTTCAGTAGTTGTATAATTTGTTTGTGCTCCTTGTAACGTCTTACTAGCGTAATAAATAGGTTGAAATCATTTTTCAATCCTTTGTCCTAAAACGGCTCCCATTGCAAAATCACTTGCATCGCACATGAGTTCAAATGGTAGATGTAGTGACCCTAACTTTTCCATGTTTATATATATTAATTGAGATTGATATTTACATGATTAAATGTTTCCAACATGTTAAGCAATCAAACTTGTTAAGACTTGATTAATTGAAATATGTTTCATATAGACAATTGACCACCCAAGTTGACCGGTGATTCACAAACGTTAAAACTTGTAAAAACTATATGATGACATATATATGGATATATATATATAGTTAACATGATAATATGATAAGTAAACATATCATTAAGTATATTAACAATGAACTACATATGTAAAAACAAGACTACTAACTTAATGATTTTTAAACGAGACATATATGTAACGATTATCGTTGTAAAGACATTTAATGTATATATATCATATTAAGAGATATTCATACATGATAATATCATGATAATATAATAATTTAAAATCTCATTTGATATTATAAACATTGGGTTAACAACATTTAACAAGATCGTTAACCTAAAGGTTTCAAAACAACACTTACATGTAACGACCAACGATGACTTAACGACTCAGTTAAAATGTATATACATGTAGTGTTTTAATATGTATTTATACACTTTTGAAAGACTTAAATACACTTATCAAAATACTTCTACTTAACAAAAATGCTTACAATTACATCCTCGTTCAGTTTCATCAACAATTCTACTCGTATGCACCCGTATTCGTACTCGTACAATACACAGCTTTTAGATGTATGTACTATTGGTATATACACTCCAATGATCAGCTCTTAGCAGCCCATGTGAGTCACCTAACATATGTAGGAACCATCATTTGGCAACTAGCATGAAATATCTCATAAAATTACAAAAATATGAGTAATCATTCAAGACTTATTTACATGAAAACAAAATTACATATCCTTTATATCTAATCCATACACCAACGACCAAAAACACCTACAAACACTTTCATTCTTCAATTTTCTTCATCTAATTAATCTCTCTCAAGTTCTATCTTCAAGTTCTAAGTGTTCTTCATAAATTCTACAAGTTCTAGTTACATAAAATCAAGAATACTTTCAAGTTTGCTAGCTCACTTCCAATCTTGTAAGGTGATCATCCAACCTCAAGAAATCTTTGTTTCTTACAGTACGTTATCATTATAATACAAGGTAATAATCATATTCAAACTTTGTTTCAATTTCTATAACTATAACAATCTTATTTCAAGTGATGATCTTACTTAAACTTGTTTTCGTGTCATGATTCTGCTTCAAGAACTTCGAGCCATCCAAGGATCCATTGAAGCTAGATCTATTTTTCTCTTTTCCAGTAGGTTTATCCAAGGAACTTAAGGTAGTAATGATGTTCATAACATCATTCGATTCATACATATAAAGCTATCTTATTCGAAGGTTTAAACTTGTAATCACTAGAACATAGTTTAGTTAATTCTAAACTTGTTCGCAAACAAAAGTTAATCCTTCTAACTTGACTTTTAAAATCAACTAAACACATATTCTATATCTATATGATATACTAACTTAATGATTTAAAACCTGGAAACACGAAAAACACCGTAAAACCGGATTTACGCCGTCGTAGTAACACCGCGGGCTGTTTTGGGCTAGTTAATTAAAAACTATGATAAACTTTGATTTAAAAGTTTTTATTCTGAGAAAATGATTTTTATTATTAACATGAAACTATATCCAAAAATTATGGTTAAACTCAAAGTGGAAGTATGTTTTCTAAAATGGTCATCTAGACGTCGTTCTTTCGACTGAAATGACTATCTTTACAAAAACGACTTGTAACTTATTTTTCCGACTATAAACCTATAATTTTTCTGTTTAGATTCATAAAATAGAGTTCAATATGAAACCATAGCAATTTGATTCACTCAAAATGGATTTAAAATGAAGAAGTTATGGGTAAAACAAGATTGGATAATTTTTCTCATTTTAGCTACGTGAAAATTGGTAACAAATCTATTCCAACCATAACTTAATCAACTTGTATTGTATATTATGTAATCTTGAGATACCATAGACACGTATACAATGTTTCGACCTATCATGTCGACACATCTATATATATTTCGGAACAACCATAGACACTCTATATGTGAATGTTGGAGTTAGCTATACAGGGTTGAGGTTGATTCCAAATGATATATAGTTTGAGTTGTGATCAATACTGAGATACGTAGACACTGGGTCGTGGATTGATTCAAGATAATATTTATCGATTTATTTCTGTACATCTAACTGTGGACAACTAGTTGTAGGTTACTAACGAGGACAGCTGACTTAATAACCTTAAAATATCAAAATATATTAAAAGTATTGTAAATATATTTTGAACATACTTTGATATATATGTATATATTGTTATAGGTTTGTGAATCAACCAGTGGCCAAGTCTTACTTCCCGACGAAGTAAAAATCTGTGAAAGTGAGTTATAGTCCCACTTTTAAAATCTAATATTTTTGGGATGAGAATACATGCAGGTTTTATAAATGATTTACAAAATAGACACAAGTACGTGAAACTACATTCTATGGTTGAATTATCGAAATCGAATATGCCCCTTTTTATTAAGTCTGGTAATCTAAGAATTAGGGAACAGACACCCTAATTGACGCGAATCCTAAAGATAGATCTATTGGGCTTAACAAACCCCATCCAAAGTACCGGATGCTTTAGTACTTCAAAATTTATATCATATCCGAAGGGTGTCCCGGAATGATGGGGATATTCTTATATATGCATCTTGTTAATGTCGGTTACCAGGTGTTCACCATATGAATAATTTTTATCTCTATGTATGGGATGTGTATTGAAATATGAAATCTTGTGGTCTATTATTATGATTTGATATATATAGGTTAAACCTATAACTCACCAACATTTTTGTTGACGTTTTAAGCATGTTTATTCTCAGGTGATTATTAAGAGCTTCCGCTGTCGCATACTTAAATAAGGACGAGATTTGGAGTCCATGCTTGTATGATATTGTGTAAAAACTGCATTCAAGAAACTTATTTTGTTGTAACATATTTGTATTGTAAACCATTATGTAATGGTCGTGTGTAAACATGATATTTTAGATTATCATTATTTGATAATCTACGTAAAGCTTTTTAAACCTTTATTGATGAAATAAAGGTTATGGTTTGTTTTAAAATGAATGCAGTCTTTAAAAAACGTCTCATATAGAGGTCAAAACCTCGCAACGAAATCAATTAATATGGAACGTTTTTAATCAATAAGAACGGGACATTTCAGTTGGTATCCGAGCGTTGGTCTTAGAGAACCAGAATTTTGCATTAGTGTGTCTTATCGAGTTTGTTAGGATACATTAGTGAGTCTGGACTTCGACCGTGTTTACTTTAAAATGATTGCTTAACAAATTTTGTTGGAAACTATATATTTTTAACATGTGAATATTATGTGATATATTAATCTCTTAACGTGTTTGATATTATGTGATAGATGTCTACCTCTAGAACAAGTCCCATTGACTCACCTAATAATAATGAAGAGTCAAATGTAAATTGGAATGATTCGTGGACTGATTCACAAGTTCCCGAAGAGGAATCGGAAGAAGAGTCGGAACCGGAAGAAGAATCGGAACCGGAAGAAGAATCGGAACCGGATGAAGAAATAGAACCGGTGGGGGAAATAATAAAACGGTTAAGTAAAAGAAAATCCTCAACCAACCGACCAAGGTTAATTATGGTCAATGGTGTTTCCGCCAAGGAAGCAAAATATTGGGAGGATTACCAATTCTCCGATGAATCGGATTCCGACGAGAATTCCGATGATGTTATAGAAATTACCCCAACGGAATTTAAAAAGGCAAAAGAAAATAATAAGGGAAAGGGCATAAAAATAGAGAAATCTAATTCCAAACCCGATGAACTTTATATGTATCGTCAACCCCCGAAGTCCTTAAGTTGTAACAATGACCCGGGAAGCTCTAAACCACCAGGTTTTTCTAAACCAATGTGGATAACGACAGCTAGTATTAGGAAACATCATATATCCCTAGAAACTTGGCAAAACGAACCAAAACCGAAGAAGAAGAAACAAGCGAGTCGGAATAAGATAGTTGTATTCGTGTGGTGTAATATATGTAATATAGTGTGCTTATGCTTTATGATATATGTAAAAATTGCTTGTATTAATAAGTATTTTTTTTTATGAATCTAACTCTTGTCTATTTTACAGTATAAAACACATAATGGATAGACAACCCAATATTTTAAGAGACCTACCCGGAGACATGATTGATGAAATCTTGTCTAGAGTCGGTCAGAATTCTTCGGCACAACTATTTAAGGCGAGATCAGTTTGTAAGACATTCGAAGAACGTTCCAAGAATGCCTTGGTTTATAAAAGGCTTTCGTTCGAAAGATGGGGGATATCACATTGGGAAATCCATAAGTTACGATGTGTTTACTTTGACGCATATATTGCGGGGAACCCAAATGCTATTTTACGCAATGGGTTAAGAAATTATTTTGACTCAATATATCCGAATATTGGACTTCGTGATTTAGAAAAAGCGGCTAACATGCAACATAAAGAAGCATGTTATGCTTACGGATTAGTAATGTTCGCTTCTCACCAAAGTGAGAACAAGAACATCGGGCTACAACTATTAAACAAAACGTTTCCACAAGTGACGGAGTCGGTAATTGGGGTAAGAAATGAGGTTTTTAGATTGTTACGGGACTGTTGGACATTACGTAACCCTCGTCCCTTTGACGACGTTACAACACGATGTCTTATCAACGGCCATAATGGTTATGTTCCACAAGACCAAGGATGGGAAGTAATCCTAGTAAAACCAGAATGCATGACTTGTTTCTGGACGTATGAATTACGTGTCTTTATTGCCTTTGCTGAATGACTTGTGTACTAGCTAGAATTATCTTCACAACCATCTTGTATCAAATTTATTGTGTGCTATATTTCATTCTATATGTAAAATAAGCGGTATTGTAAGTTTGTAAAATATTGTGTAAAAGTTTGAACGCGAAATATTATTATAATCAGTTTTTCATATAGAATTGTAGTAGTTGAATTGTATATTAGCTACTAAGTATGAACTTAACGGGTAGGTACTACCCGAATTTAAACTTATAAAACGCTAATATGAAGAAAAAGATTTTATAAATGAGTTCATATTATGCTACGAAATACTATTAACTACTCTTAATATTCTGTATGATTAACTTGTTCCATTTGACTATTTTGAAGGAAATGGCACCGACTACTCGACACACCGTGAATATGAATGAAGAGGAATTCCGTACTTTTCTAGCTTCAAATATAGCCGCAGTACAGGCTGCGCTACATACCAACAATAACCTTGGATCTAGCAGTACAGGAAATCGTGTAGGATGCACCTACAAAGAATTCACTGCCTGCAAACCTTTGGAATTTGATGGAACCGAAGGACCGATCGGATTGAAACGGTGGACCGAGAAGGTCGAATCGGTGTTTGCCATAAGTAAGTGTACTGAAGAGGACAAAGTGAAGTACGCTACACATACCTTCACAGGTTCTGCGTTAACATGGTGGAATACCTATCTAGAGCAAGTGGGACAAGATGATGCGTACGCACTACCATGGTCAGCATTCAAGCACTTGATGAACGAGAAGTACCGTCCCAGAACTGAGGTCAATAAGCTCAAGACAGAACTTAGAGGGTTACGAACCCAAGGATTTGATATTACCACATACGAAAGACGATTCACAGAATTGTGCCTATTGTGTCCGGGAGCGTTCGAAGATGAGGAAGAGAAGATCGACGCGTTTGTGAAAGGATTACCGGAAAGAATCCAAGAAGATATAAGTTCACACGAGCCCGCCTCCATACAACAGGCATGTAGAATGGCTCACAAACTAGTGAACCAGATTGAAGAAAGAATTAAAGAACAGACTGCTGAAGAGGCCAATGTGAAGCAAGTCAAAAGAAAGTGGGAGGAAAACGGTGATAAGAATCACCAATACAACAACAACAACAATTACAACAATAATGGCAACAATTATCCCAACAATCGCAACATCAATCGCAACTACAACAAACGGCCCAACAACAACAACAACAACAACAACAACAACAACAACAACTACAACAATCATCCCAACAACAATAATAACCGCAACAACAACAACAATCAGAAGCAGCTATGCCAAAGGTGTGAAAAGTATCACTCGGGGTTCTGCACCAAATTTTGCAACAAGTGTAAAAGAAATGGTCATAGCGCGGTGAAGTGTGAGGTCTACGGACCTGGGGTTAATAGAACGAAAGGAACAAATGGTGTCGGAATGAGTAATGGCGGAGCAAGTAGTGTCGGAGCAAGTTATGCCAATGTAGTTTGTTATAAATGTGGAAAACCGGGCCACATTATTAGAAATTGCCTGAACCAGGAGAACACGAATGGACAAGGCCGCGGAAGAGTTTTCAATATTAATGCGGCAGAGGCACATGAAGACCCGGAGCTTGTTACGGGTACGTTTCTTATTGACAATAAATCTGCTTACGTTTTATTTGATTCGGGTGCGGATAGAAGCTATATGAGTAGAGATTTTTGTGCTAAATTAAGTTGTCCATTGACACCTTTGAATAGTAAATTTTTACTCGAATTAGCAAATGGTAAATTAATTTCAGCAGATAATATATGTCGGAATCGAGAAATTAAACTGGTTAGCGAAACATTTAAGATTGATTTGATACCAGTAGAGTTAGGGAGTTTTGATGTGATAATCGGTATGGACTGGTTGAAAGAAGTGAAAGCAGAGATCGTTTGTTACAAAAATGCAATTCGCATTATACGAGAAAAAGGAAAACCCTTAATGGTGTACGGAGAAAAGGGCAACACGAAGCTACATCTTATTAGTAATTTGAAGGCACAAAAACTAATAAGAAAAGGTTGCTATGCTGTTCTAGCACACGTCGAGAAAGTACAAACTGAAGAAAAGAGCATCAATGATGTTCCCATTGCAAAAGAATTTCCCGATGTATTTCCGGGATTACCCCCACATCGATCCGTTGAATTTCAAATAGATCTTGTACCAGGAGCTGCACCAATAGCTCGTGTTCCTTACAGACTCGCACCCAGCGAGATGAAAGAACTGCAAAACCAATTACAAGAACTTTTAGAGCGTGGTTTCATTCGACCAAGCACATCACCGTGGGGAGCTCCTGTTTTGTTTGTCAAGAAGAAAGATGGTACATTCAGGTTGTGTATCGACTACCGAGAGTTGAACAAACTTACCATCAAGAACCGCTACCCACTACCGCTAATCGATGACTTATTTGATCAACTACAAGGCTCGTCTGTTTATTCAAAGATTGACTTACGTTCCGGGTATCATCAAATGCGGGTGAAAGAAGATGATATTCCAAAGACTTCTTTCAGAACACGTTACGGTCATTACGAGTTTATGGTCATGCAGTTTGGTTTAACTAATGCACCAGCTGTGTTCATGGACCTTATGAACCGAGTGTGTGGACCATACCTTGACAAGTTTGTCATTGTTTTCATTGATGACATACTTATTTACTCAAAGAATGACTAAGAACACGGTGAACATTTGAGAAAGGTGTTAGAAGTATTGAGGAAGGAAGAATTGTACGCTAAGTTTTCAAAGTGTGCATTTTGGCTGGAAGAAGTTCAATTCCTCGGTCACATAGTGAACAAAGAAGGTATTAAGGTGGATCCGGCAAAGATAGAAACTGTTGAAAAGTGGGAAACCCCGAAAACTCCGAAACACATACGCCAGTTTTTAGGACTAGCTGGTTACTACAGAAGGTTCATCCAAGACTTTTCCAGAATAGCAAAACCCTTGACTGCATTAACGCATAAAGGGAAGAAATTTGAATGGAAGGATGAACAAGAGAAAGCGTTTTAGTTATTGAAGAAAAAGCTAACTACGGCACCTATATTGTCATTGCCTGAAGGGAATGATGATTTTGTGATTTATTGTGACGCATCAAAGCAAGGTCTCGGTTGTGTATTAATGCAACGAACGAAGGTGATTGCTTATGCGTCTAGACAATTGAAGATTCACGAGCAAAATTATACGACGCATGATTTGGAATTAGGCGCGGTTGTTTTTGCATTAAAGACTTGGAGGCACTACTTATATGGGGTCAAAAGTATTATATATACCGACCACAAAAGTCTTCAACACATATTTAATCAGAAACAACTGAATATGAGGCAGCGTAGGTGGATTGAATTATTGAATGATTACGACTTTGAGATTCGTTACCACCCGGGGAAGGCAAATGTGGTAGCCGATGCCTTGAGCAGGAAGGACAGAGAACCCATTCGAGTAAAATCTATGAATATAATGATTCATAATAACCTTACTACTCAAATAAAGGAGGCGCAACAAGGAGTTTTAAAAAAAGGAAATTTAAAGGATGAAATACCCAAAGGATCGGAGAAGCATCTTAATATTCGGGAAGACGGAACCCGGTATAGGGCAGAAAGGATTTGGGTACCAAAATTTGGAGATATGAGAGAAATGGTACTTAGAGAAGCTCATAAAACCAGATACTCAATACATCCTGGAACGGGGAAGATGTACAAGGATCTCAAGAAACATTTTTGGTGGCCGGGTATGAAAGCTGATGTTGCTAAATACGTAGGAGAATGTTTGACGTGTTCTAAGGTCAAAGCTGAGCATCAGAAACCATCAGGTCTACTTCAACAACCCGAAATCCCGGAATGGAAATGGGAAAACATTACCATGGATTTCATCACTAAATTGCCAAGGACTGCAAGTGGTTTTGATACTATTTGGGTAATAGTTGATCGTCTCACCAAATCAGCACACTTCCTGCCAATAAGAGAAGATGACAAGATGGAGAAGTTAGCACGACTGTATTTGAAGGAAGTCATCTCCAGACATGGAATACCAATCTCTATTATCTCTGATAGGGATGGCAGATTTATTTCAAGATTCTGGCAGACATTACAGCAAGCATTAGGAACTCGTCTAGACATGAGTACTGCCTATCATCCACAAACTGATGGGCAGAGCGAAAGGACGATACAAACACTTGAAGACATGCTACGAGCATGTGTTATTGATTTCGGAAACAGTTGGGATCGACATCTACCGTTAGCAGAATTTTCCTACAACAACAGCTACCATTCAAGCATTGAGATGGCGCCTTTTGAAGCACTTTATGGTAGAAAGTGCAAGTCTCCGATTTGTTGGAGTGAAGTGGGGGATAGACAGATTACGGGTCCGGAGATTATACAAGAAACTACCGAGAAGATCATCCAAATTCAACAACGATTGAAAACCGCCCAAAGTCGACAAAAGAGCTACGCTGACATTAAAAGAAAAGATATAGAATTTGAAATTGGAGAGATGGTCATGCTTAAAGTTTCACCTTGGAAAGGCGTTGTTCGATTTGGTAAACGAGGGAAATTAAATCCAAGGTATATTGGACCATTCAAGATTATTGATCGTGTCGGACCAGTAGCTTACCGACTTGAGTTACCTCAACAACTCGCGGCTGTACATAACACTTTCCACGTCTCGAATTTGAAGAAATGTTTTGCTAAAGAAGATCTCACTATTCCGTTAGATGAAATCCAAATCAACGAAAAACTTCAATTCATCGAAGAACCCGTCGAAATAATGGATCGTGGGGTTAAAAGACTTAAGCAAAACAAGATACCAATTGTTAAGGTTCGATGGAATGCTCGTAGAGGACCCGAGTTCACCTGGGAGCGTGAAGATCAGATGAAGAAGAAATACCCGCATCTATTTCCAGAAGATTCGTCAACACCTTCAACAGCTTAAAATTTCGGGACGAAATTTATTTAACGAGTAGTTACTGTAGTGACCCGAACTTTTTCATGTTTATATATATTAATTGAGATTGATATTTACATGATTAAATATTTCCAACATATTAAGCAATCAAACTTGTTAAGACTTGATTAATTGAAATATGTTTCATATAGACAATTAACCACCCAAGTTGACCGGTGATTCACGAACGTTAAAACTTGTAAAAACTATATGATGACATGTATATGGATATATATATATAGTTAACATGATAATATGATAAGTAAACATATCATTAAGTATATTAACAATGAACTACATATGTAAAAACAAGACTACTAACTTACTGATTTTTAAACGAGACATATATGTAACGATTATCGTTGTAAAGACATTTAATGTATATATATCATATTAAGAGATATTCATACATGATAATATCATGATAATATAATAATTTAAAATCTCATTTGATATTATAAACATTGGGTTAACAACATTTAACAAGATCGTTAACCTAAAGGTTTCAAAACAACACTTACATGTAACGACTAACGATGACTTAACGACTCAGTTAAAATGTATATACATGTAGTGTTTTAATATGTATTTATACACTTTTGAAAGACTTCAATACACTTATCAAAATACTTCTACTTAACAAAAATGCTTACAATTACATCCTCGTTCAGTTTCATCAACAATTCTACTCGTATGCACCTGTATTCGTACTCGTACAATACACAGCTTTTAGATGTATGTACTATTGGTATATACACTCCAATGATCAGCTCTTAGCAGCCCATGTGAGTCACCTAACACATGTGGGAACCATCATTTGGCAACTAGCATGAAATATCTCATAAAATTACAAAAATATGAGTAATCATTCATGACTTATTTACATGAAAACAAAATTACATATCCTTTATATCTAATCCATACACCAATGACCAAAAACACCTACAAACACTTTCATTCTTCAATTTTCTTCATCTAATTAATCTCTCTCAAGTTCTATCTTCAAGTTCTAAGTGTTCTTCATAAATTCTACAAGTTCTAGTTACATAAAATCAAGAATACTTTCAAGTTTGTTAGCTCACTTCCAATCTTGTAAGGTGATCATCCAACCTCAAGAAATCTTTGTTTCTTACAGTAGGTTATCATTATAATACTAGGTAATAATCATATTCAAACTTTGTTTCAATTTCTATAACTATAACAATCTTATTTCAAGTGATGATCTTACTTGAACTTGTTTTCGTGTCATGATTCTGCTTCAAGAACTTCGAGCCATCCAAGGATCCGTTGAAGCTAGATCCATTTTTCTCTTTTCTAGTAGGTTTATCCAAGGAACTTAAGGTAGTAATGATGTTCATAACATCATTCGATTCATACATATAAAGCTATCTTATTCGAAGGTTTAAACTTGTAATCACTAGAACATAGTTTAGTTAATTCTAAACTTGTTCGCAAACAAAAGTTAATCCTTCTAACTTGACTTTTAAAATCAACTAAACACATGTTCTATATCTATATGATATGCTAACTTAATGATTTAAAACCTGGAAACACGAAAAACACCGTAAAACCGGATTTACGCCGTCGTAGTAACACCGCGGGCTGTTTTGGGCTAGTTAATTAAAAACTATGATAAACTTTGATTTAAAAGTTGTTATTCTGAGAAAATGATTTTTATTATGAACATGAAACTATATCCAAAAATTATGGTTAAACTCAAAGTGGAAGTATGTTTTCTAAAATGGTCATCTAGACGTCGTTCTTTCGACTGAAATGACTACCTTTACAAAAACGACTTGTAACTTACTTTTCCAACTATAAACCTATACTTTTTCTGTTTAGATTCATAAAATATAGTTCAATATGAAACCATAGCAATTTGATTCACTCAAAACGGATTTAAAATGAAGAAGTTATGGGTAAAACAAGATTGGATAATTTTTCTCATTTTAGCTACGTGAAAATTGGTAACAAATCTATTTCAACCATAACTTAATCAACTTGTATTATATATTATGTATTCTTGAGATACCATAGACACGTATACAATGTTTCGACCTATCATGTCGACACATCTATATATATTTCGGAACAACCATAGACACTCTATATGTGAATGTTGGAGTTAGCTATACAGGGTTGAGGTTGATTCCAAATGATATATAGTTTGAGTTGTGATCAATACTGAGATACGTATACACTGGGTCGTGGATTGATTCAAGATAATATTTATCGATTTATTTCTGTACATCTAACTGTGGACAACTAGTTGTAGGTTACTAACGAGGACAGCTGACTTAATAACCTTAAAATATCAAAATATATTAAAAGTATTGTAAATATATTTTGAACATACTTTGATATATATGTATATATTGTTATAGGTTTGTGAATCAACCAGTGGCCAAGTCTTACTTCCCGACGAAGTAAAAATCTGTGAAAGTGAGTTATAGTCCCACTTTTAAAATCTAATATTTTTGGGATGAGAATACATGCAGGTTTTATAAATGATTTACAAAATAGACACAAGTACGTGAAACTACATTCTATGGTTGAATTATCGAAATCGAATATGCCCCTTTTTATTAAGTCTGGTAATCTAAGAATTAGGGAACAGACACCCTAATTGACGCAAATCCTAAAGATAGATCTATTGGGCTTAACAAACCCCATCCAAAGTACCGGATGCTTTAGTACTTCGAAATTTATATCATATCCGAAGGTTGTCCCGGAATGATGGGGATATTCTTATATATGCATCTTGTTAATGTCGGTTACCAGGTGTTCACCATATGAATAATTTTTATCTCTATGTATGGGATGTGTATTGAAATATGAAATCTTGTGGTCTATTATTATGATTTGATATATATAGGTTAAACCTATAACTCACCAACATTTTTGTTGACGTTTTAAGCATGTTTATTCTCAGGTGATTATTAAGAGCTTCCGCTGTCGCATACTTAAATAAGGACGAGATTTGGAGTCCATGCTTGTATGATATTGTGTAAAAACTGCATTCAAGAAACTTATTTTGTTGTAACATATTTGTATTGTAAACCATTATGTAATGGTCGTGTGTAAACATGATATTTTAGATTATCATTATTTGATAATCTACGTAAAGCTTTTTAAACCTTTATTGATGAAATAAAGGTTATGGTTTGTTTTAAAATGAATGCAGTCTTTGAAAAACGTCTCATATAGAGGTCAAAACCTCGCAACGAAATCAATTAATATGGAACGTTTTTAATCAATAAGAACGGGACATTTCAGTAGATTCCAATTTAGAGTTATCATGATCGGCGCATTAGTGAGTTTTTCTTTAAGAATATTAAAAGATTTGATGCATTCAACCGAAAAGATGAATGGAGCATCCTTTTCTAGGAGTTTATTCATAGGAGTGGCAATTTTAGAAAAATCTTTTATGAAACGTCGGTAAAAACCGGCATGCCCTAGAAAATTCCTAACTCCTCTAACATTGGTGGGATGTGGAAGTTTAGCAATGCAATCTACTTTAGCTCTATCCACTTCAATTCCTTCCTTTGAAATTTTATGACCAAGAACGATGCCTTCTTTAACCATGAAATGGCATTTCTCCCAATTAAGAACTAGATTTGATTGCTCGCATCTAATAAGCATTCATTCAAGATTAACTAGACATGTTTCAAAAGTATCACCGAAGACTGAAAAGTCATCCATGAAAACTTCCATGCATTCTTCTATCATATCGTGAAAAATCGCCATCATGCACCTTTGAAAGGTTGCAGGGGCGTTGCAAAGTCCAAATGGCATGCGTTTGTAAGCAAAAGTACCATAAGGGCACGTGAACGTGGTTTTCTCTTGATCCTCGGGTGCTATTGGAATTTGAAAATATCCGAAAAAACCGTCAAGAAAACAATAGTAACTATTCCCGGCTAACCTTTCCAACATTTGATCAATGAAAGGTAAGGGAAAGTGATCTTTTCAGGTGGCGTCATTTAATTTTCTATAATCAATACAGACACGCCATCCTGTTACAGTCCTAGTAGGAATAAGCTCATTTTTTTCATTTGTGATGACAGTCATGCCACCCTTCTTAGGTACACATTGAACTAGGCTTACCCATGGACTATCAGAGATTGGATAAATTAAACCTGCATCTAGCAGTTTAATAATTTCTTTCTTAACAACATCTTGCATATTAGGATTTAGTCTTCATTGGCATTGCACATAGGTTTTATAGCCTTCTTTCATAAGGATTTTATGTGTGCAATACGAAGGACTTATTCCTTTAATATCATGAATCTTCCATGCAATAGCTGGTTTATGAGCTTTTAGCACAGAAATGAGTTGAGATTTTTCATTTCCTGTAAGAGAAGACGATATTATTACAGGTAATTCAGATTCACCATGTAAATAAGTGTATTCCAAATGGTTTGGAAGTGGCTTTAACTCTAATGTCGGTGGTTCTTCTATCGATGATTTGTATCGATATCTGTCTTCCTCTTTTAGCATTGAAGTTCTTCTGTTGTTGGTTCGTATTCATTAGCCATGAGTGTAGCTAACATTTCAGCTTCATCAATTGGTTTAGTTCCTTCTCCTAAAGAACATTCTCCTGTTCCTTGTAATTCTGGAAATTCTTGTAACAATTCTGCATGTGAATCTATAGTTTGAATGTAATAACATGTATCATCTGCATATTGCGGTTGTTGTATGGCTCTATCAACAGAAAAGGTAACACTCTCGTCCTCTATACTTAGGGTCAGTTTCTTACCGAACACGTCTATTATTGCTTTGGCCGTGTTTAAGAATGGTCTTCCTAGTATGAGAGGAACTCGAGAATCTTCTTCCATGTCCAGAATAACAAAATCTACTGGAAATACTAAAGTACCAACTTTAACTAGCATGTTTTTCATTATCCCTCTAGGATATTTTACTGATCGATCGGCTAATTGTATGCTTATTCATGTTCGTTTTAATTCTCCAAGGTCTAGTTTAGCGTATAGTGAATATGGCATTAAATTTATACAAGCACCTAAGTCTGCCAATGCTTCTATTGAACTAAGACTACTCAGAAAACATGGAATTGTGAAACTTTCTGGATCTGATAATTTTTCTTGTAGCTTATTCAACAGCACTGCAGAACAATTAGCATTCATTGTAACAGACGAGAATTCTTCCATTTTCTTTCTATTTGTGATTAGATCTTTCAAGAATTTAGCATATCTTGGCATCCCTGAAATCACATCAATGAAAGGAAGATTGACATTTATTTGTTTAAACATATCCAAAAATTTGGATTGCTCGGCTTCAAGTCTTTCTTTTCTCATTTTACTCGGGTAAGGAAGTGGTGGTTGGTATGGTTTAACATAAGGTTTAGCCTTAACTATGTTATCTTCATTAACCTTTTCAACTATCGGTTCTTTTTCCTTTTCTTGATCAGATTGTGGTTCTTGTGGAGTAGGAATTGAGTCATCAGAATTTACATGCATTTCAGGTGGTTTAAGTGTAATACCACTTCTTGTGGTAATGGCTTTAGCTGTTTTATTCCAGGGGTTAGCATTTGTATCGCTAGGTAGACTTCCCGGTTTTCTTTCACCTATCAACCTCGCTAGGTTGCTCACTTCTTGTTCCAGATTTTGGATAGAAGCTTGTTGATTTCTAAATGCTTGAGCATTTTGTTCATTCGTTTGTTTCTGAGATGTGAAAAACTGCATTTGAGATTCAACTAGCTTCGACATCATATCTTCTAAATTTGGCTTTTTATCATCGGTTTGTGGTGGTTTATTTGGAAAAATAGGTCTTTGCTGATTGTAAGTATTATTAGATACTTGTTGATTGCTAGGACCTTGTTGGTTGTTGTATGGAAAATTTCAGTTATAATTCTGATTTTGATTGTAGTTTGGTCATGGCGGTTGATAATTATTTTGATAATTATTTCCAGGCATTTGGTTCATGTATGAAACATTCTCTCTTTGTTCCATTGTTTGTTCAATACTGAGACAATCTTTTGTCAAATGTGGTCCTCCACACTGCTCACAACTAATTCGTATTGCATGAATATCCTTAGTCATTTTTCCATTCGTCTCTCGAAAGCATCTAACTTTGCTGAAATAGAATCAAAGTCATGGCTAGAATCGGCTCTAGCTGCTTTAGATGATCAAACGATGTCTTTTTCTTGATGCCACTCATGTGAGTGGGAGGCAGTGTTATCAATAATTTTGTAAGCTTCAGTTGCGGTTTTCTTCATAATGGAACCACCAGTTGCTATATCGATGTCTTTTCGTGTAGTAATGTTGCATCCTTGGTGGAATATTTGTACTATTTGATAAGTGTCTAAACTATGTTGAGGACTGTAACGACCCGACTTTTTCGACTTGCTTTTGTGCCTTGTGTTTTTGTGAAACTGCGTATTTGTGCGTACTGTGCTATCTTATACTCTAAAATCTTAATACCCGTGGTTTACTTTCAATTATATGTTAAAACGTGCCTTTGAGTACGTTGGATACTTAACTTGATCACCGAAAGCCTTTATGACCGTTAGTGTCACTTGAAATTTCGAACAAACTGCGTACTGCGTACACGTTTAACTTTTGTCGTAATCGGAATATTATGACTACGAAATATTAATTGTTATTTTATAATAGCAATTACTTGGGTTTTTGGAAGCTTAATTACGTGTAGTAATTTACTTATGCTTACTAGTTAGTCTTGATGGACTTTCTACCTTGTTGGGCCTTGGCCCACCCTACACTAGTTAGTGGACTATTTAATTAGCTCAATTATTAATAGCTAGTGACCCATTAATATGTAAGACAAATGCCCATTTATTAGACGGAACATACTAGCATTTTTGTCAAGTATTATCCTTAATGTTGCATGGGATCCTAACATAATCACCAACTTTAGACAACCATTAACCAAAAAGCAAAAGTTGGTCTCCCTTATCCCCCCTCCAAAATCACGGCCACCTTAACCCACCCACACCCTCACCACCTATAAATACAAGCCTTATTCCATCTATTTTACACTTGCTTTCATTTGTAATTCACACACACTCACTCTCTAATTCTTTCTCTAGTTCTTTCTCTCTCTAAAAAGTGTAAGTATTGATTTTTCTTCTTCTTCTTCCTCTTTCTCTCTCTCTCACGAATTCATCATCATCATCATCATCATCATGGGTCTAGCTTTTTAGCTTTTGATCTTGATTACATCTTGTAGATTCAAACATGGATTTGAATCATTCAAGAACATGGATGTAACAACCCAACCCGATATACAAACGATCATGCGGAAATATCAATAAAAAAAAATTTGTATAGTAAATGGCGCGGCGCGCCATCCCCTTGCGCGGCGCGTAAAAGGGGCCTGGCAGCCCGCTGTCCAAAAAGTCCAAAAATGCGAAAATGTTTGACCACTTCCCGACGTATTTAGACAAAACGCTTTTCACAACATATTCATATATGAAAATCTAACACGTTCCATTCATAAAATAAGTTTTATGAGGTGGGGCCCACATCGACCCAAATTACCCCTTTAAGTACAAAATACAAGTTTCGACCCCACAAATTTTAAACACAAAATAAAATCCGAGCATGGCGATTGGGGATACGCTACCCAATCCTAATTAATCCAAAAGTAAGCCTTCTAAAGCATCTACGCAAGCCACTAGTTCCCACGCTTACCCGAGCCACCTCATCCACGCAAATCTATAAAAATGTAAACAACGAGAGGGTAAGCTAACGCTTAATGAGTGAAAATATACTACATACATATATATGCATAAAATGGACACACCACATAAATAAACAAAAACCGCATACCGGAGCATCCAAGCATAAAGGCAAGCTAATCTAAGCATACCGTACGATCACTAAGCAACAAGCTAAATATGCAATCAACAAACATAAGTTCTCCAATGACGATGTGACCAACGCCAAGAAGCTACACCCGGAGGGTTAGCTATGTGACGACCCGGGAATTTCCGACCAAATTTAAATTTAATTTTTATATAATTTCGACATGATAAACAAAGTCTGTAATGTGAGTCTCAGAAGTTTTGAACTATTGTCATACATTCATTTGACCTTTGACTGTCTCCGACGATTCACGAACAATTGGTTGCAAGTAAATATGCATATATATATATATATATATATATATATATATATATATATATATATATATATATATATATATATATATATATATATATATATATATATATATATATATATATATATATATATACCCATAAATATAAGTTTATATAAATGGTTGAAGAAATAAAATGTAATCGAAATATTAGCATTTAATATGAAAAACAAAATATAAAATAAATAAGTTGTAATTAAAGTAAAAATAACTATATATGATTTCAATATATAATTATTATTAGATTTATATGTAAGAATAATAAGTATTCAATATCTGTCATTTTATATATTACACAATTAATAACATGTAATACTAATATATTGAATTGCAAGTAAAATATAATTTATATAGTAATATTACTATTACTCTCATTATATCAATATTAGTGTTATTAATATTATTATTATTGTTATAATTATAATTAAGAGGTTTGTGAATATCAAAATAAAGATGTAAATATAAATTTGATTATAAGAATGATTAAAACTATAATTTTAGTTATTATTATGATTATGTATTATTGTTACTAAAAATTTCCATTTTTATTTAAAATTATTATTGTCATTATTTTTTTCATTTTACTTATTGTTATTAAGTATTATTTTGATAGTGATATTATTAATATTATTATTAATATTATTATTATTATTATTATTAATATTATTATTAATATAGTTATATTATTATTAAATAATACAATCTATTATTATTATAATTATTATCATTTGTATGATTCTAGTATTATTATTATTTATTATTATTGTTATAATAATTATTAATATTATTAATAATACATTTTATTAATATTAATTTAACTATATAAATTATAAAAGTCTATAACTGGTACGGTTTTTTTGTTTGCCTTAGCCATCAAAACTTCTTTTAAATTTGTTCTTGTCTGCAATTTGATTCCAATCAACCTCATATTATAGGTATCAAACAAATCCAATTGTATTCTTTATATTTTTTTTCTACGGATGGAATATCTCCTGTCTCTAAATCGTTAAGCATCAATTTCGAATCACAGTACTACACTGGTGATCAATTATAACAACTGCTCTTTATATTCAATCATTCAATATAAACCCCTTACTTCAATTTGGGAAATTAAAACAGAAAAATCAATTAAACCCGTCGACTTCTCTGTTATCCCACTTTATTGCCAAAACTCAAATTCGAATGGTATTTCCAAATCTTTAAATTGGGACTTGTTAGGAGTTGACTAGGTAAACTACCTGCAAAATTTCAAGCTTCCACTCTTCTTAACGAATCTCAATTTTCGAGTCAAAGTTTCATAATGTAAAAGTCAACAATTGTTCTTCAATAAAAATTCGAATTCGTTTTTCTAATTCAGGTTAAATTAATGGTTGGGAAAGATTCTAGGAGGGTATTGAAACCTATTTCATGTTCTGAGTTTTGTCTAAAACGATCTCTAAATCAAATTTAATTTTTTTTCCTTCATTACCGACGAACAGCGAAGCTCTTTAATTTTTTTATTTAATTTTTTTTCTTTTCATTAGTGAACACAAATAAATACTTTACAGGTTATTTATAAGCCTTAATAAAAACTTAATTCATTATTTTGATTCTGAATACCTCTGGTCGATTTTAAAAATTAAAGGAAGAAGATGAAGTAAAACATAAACAATATCGAGTTATATTTGATTATGGGGATACAATTTCAGAAAGACAAGCATGGAATGATGGTTGAGGGTGTTAGGGTACGGATGAGAGGTCGTAGGTTCGAGCCTCGCTTGAGGCAATTTTTTTTGTTTAAAAAGCTTATTTGAAGGTATACTCCTTTTATTATGTTATATTTATTATTATTATTATTATTATTATTATTATTATTATTATTATTATTATTATTATTATTATTATTATTATTATTATTATTATTATTATTATTATTATTATTATTATTATTATTATTAGTATTATTGTTATTATTATTAAATGTTATTTTTGATATTAATTATTGATATCATTATAAGTATGATAATAATTATTATTATTATTACTAAATTATGTATAACTATAAAATTTATCATTTATTATCATTATTGGAATATTTAGATACAATTATGAATATTATTAGTATTATTATGAAAATAATAAAAGTATTATTTTTCATTAATATTGATATAAGTACCATTTCTATTAGTATAGTAACACATTTAAAATTGTAATATCATTATTATCATTATTATTGTTATAAGTATTATCTTAACATTATCATTATTATTGTTATTATTATATTTATTAACAGTGTTATTATTATTATTATTAACACTTATTATCATTACTAATCACTTATTTAAAGTTATTATTTTAAAACAAAAAGTGTTACGAATATTAGTAATGACAATATCATTATTATTAAAAGTATTATGAAGATAAAAATAAAAGTTTTAAACATATTATTATATGTATATATAAACTATATTTACAAATTATTTTAGGAATACTCATATATAACAATTAAAGCATACTATAACACTAAATAGATATACCTATATATAACTATAATAAAATAAATTACTTTGAGTATATACACAAATCAAATTTATATAATATATAAATTAAGATATAATAAATAAATTGTCTAGTTACGATTATATGTTTTAATATATACAAATGGTATAGGTTCGTGAATCCTAGGCCAACCCTGCATTGTTCAGTTGTTCAATATAGTCATATGTATTTTTACTACAAAATACATTAGGTGAGTTCATTTGCTCCCTTTTACTTTTTACATTTTTGGGCTGAGAATACATACAAATGCTTTATTAACTGTTTTACAATATTTATATGCGTGAGTTTTCATTTGTTCCCTTTTTAAATGCTTCTGCAATATATATTTTTGGGACTGAGAATACATGCGCTGCTTTTATAACTCTTTTACGAAATAGACACAAGTAATCGAAACTACATTCTATGGTTGAATTATTAAACTGAATATGCCCCTTTTTAGTCTGGTAATCTAAGAATTAGGGAACAGACACCCTAATTGACGCAAATCCTAAATATAGATCTATCGGGCCCAACAAGCCCCTTCTAAAGTACCGGATGCTTTAGTACTTCGAAATTTATATCATGTCCGAAGGAGGATCCCGGAATGATGGGGATATTCTTATATGCATATTGTGAATGTCGGTTACCAGGTGTTCAATCCATATGAATGATATTTTAGTCTCTATGCATGGGACGTATGTTTATGAGAAATGGAAATATGAAATCTTGTGGTCTATTAAAATTATGAAATGATTATTTATGTTAAACTAATGAACTCACCAACCTTTTGGTTGACACTTTAAAGCATGTTTATTCTCAGGTACGAAAGAAATCTTCCGTTGTGCATTTGCTCATCTTAGAGATATTACTTGGAGTATTCATGACATATTTCAAAAGACGTTGCATTCGAGTCGTTGAGTTCATCAAGATTATTATTAAGTCAATTATAGTTAGACATATTATAAAATGGTATGCATGCCGTCAATTTTCGATGAAATGAAAGATTGTCTTTTCAAAAACGAATGCAATGTTTGTAAAATGTATCATATAGAGGTCAAGTACCTCGCGATGTAATCAACTGTTGTGAATTGTTTATAATCGATGTGGACCACGTCCGGATGGATTAGGACGGGTCTCTACAGTTGGCATCAGAGCTGGTATAACGCCGTCCATGTGTGGCGGGTTAGTCGTAAAGGAGGTTCTCACAGTGTTACCTGTGACGAAGCATTGGCTCTTACTCCTTGTGATCCCTTACGAGGGTTGGCAGTAGCCGAGAGGCAGGCCCTAAAATTAGTATCTGAGGTACACTCAGTGGTCACCAGGCGGTTAGCTGGGAAGGCACTGGGTGGGACGGTGGTTGTCCCCAACTGTTCTACAGTTGGTATCAGAGCGGTGGTCTTAGAGAACCAGGTCTTGCATTAGTGTGTCAAACTGATAGTTGTTTAGATGCATTAGTGGGTCTAGACTTCAACCGTGTCTGCATGTCAAAAGTTTTGCTTATCATTTTGTGTGACGACCCGAAAATTTCTGACCAAATTTAAACTTAACCTTTATATGTTTCCGACACGATAAGCAGAATTTGTAATGTTGAATCTCAAAAAGTTTGGAACTACATTCATGTAATCAATTACCCTTTGACCGTGTTCGACGATTCACGAACAATTATGTGTATATAGATATGTATATATAATATATAATATTAACTGAAAACATTAACAAAGTATTAGATATATGATACTTTATATGAACGTATTTGTTTCGATATATTTATTGACAGAATTAAGAGATAATATCAAATGATTGAATTATCAGATACATTATGATATGATTACGGGCCAATGTTATGAGGTCCATTGTGATTTAAGAAATCTATTCTTTTTGACAATATTCGGAAAATGGTAAAGTGATCTATAAGTAAGAACGTGGAGTGTAAATAACTTAGATGTTGGATATCGACAAGTTAAGTAACTCGACATTTTTCATTAAGATGATTTCATACGTTTATTAAACCTTTGGACTTTATCCCATGTTTCACCAACAAACTGTAATTTAAAAACTTGAAACCTATTATGAATATATATAATTCTACTTTTCTAAAATGTTTTATGATATAACGATTTCCATTATTTTAACCTTTTAACAAAATGATTCTTAACTATATTTAGTTTTGGAAAACAAAATTATCATATTTATTTGATTTAGTTTCAAAAGTACAAAAAACGTTTTCAGTTTAAAAAGAACTTTATTATTAAAACGTATATATCTTTTATAAATATCTAGAACCACTTTTGACAACTCATTACTTAACCAGTATGATAAAGATAACGATATTTATATTTTATTTTATTAAATATATATAACGATTTAAATTAATATTATATATATTTATACGTGTAGTGACCCAAACTTTTCCATATTTATATATATTAATTGAGATTGATATTTACATGATTAAATGTTTCCAACATGTTAAGCAATCAAACTTGTTAAGACTTGATTAATTGAAATATGTTTCATATAGACAATTGACCACCCAAGTTGACCGGCGATTCACGAACGTTAAAACTTGTAAAAACGACATGACGATATATATATGGATATACATATGGTTAAAATGAGATTATGATAAGTAAGTATCTCCATAAGTATATTAACAATAAGTTATATACATATAAACAAGACTACTAACTTAAGGATTTCGAAACGAGACATATATGTAACGATTATCGTTGTAACGACATTTAAATGTATATATATCATATTAAGATATATTAATGTATCATAATATCATGATAATATAATAATTTAACATCTCAATAGATATAATAAACAATGGGTTAACAACATTAATTGAGATCGTTAACTTAAAGGTTTCAAAACAACACTTACATGTAACGACTAACGATGACTTAACGACTCAGTTAAAATGTATATACATGTAGTGTATTTAGATGTATTAAAATACTTTTGGAAGACTTCAAGACATATATCAAAACACTCATACTTAACGAAAATGGTTACAGTTACTTTCCCATTCTTTTCTTTCATCAAGAATTCTAGTCGTATTCTTACCCGTATTATACACAGCTTCAAAACGTACTTACTATGGGTATATACCAATAGGAACTAGCATGGGATTCCACTCTTGATTATGTCATGTATGACTAATCAATTTTAACTTCTACCATGAGCTAGTCAACTAACTAGAACTCCTTTTAACCCCACTCACCACTCACCAATTACCACTCATCATTCACTCCATTTCACTTCCAATTCTCTTTCTAATTCTCTCTCAACACACACACACTATTAATAACGTGTTTTTCCAGTAGTTAATCATCATCTTCATCAAAAATCACTTCAAGAATCAAGCTATAATCATCATAGGAAGAACACTTCAAGAACACTTCAAAAATCCCTTCAAGTTTACTAATTTACTTCCAAGCTTTCTAATCCATTCCAAGTAATCATCTAAGATCAAGAAACCTTTGTTATATACAGTAGGTTATCTTTCTTATTCAAGGTAATATTCATATTCAAACTTTGATTCAATTTCTATAACTATAAACTATCTTAATTCGAGTAAAAATCTTACTTGAACTTGTTTTTGTGTCATGATCCTACTTCAGGAACTTTCAAGCCATCCAAGATCCTTTGAAGCTAGATCATTTCTTGTCACTTCCAGTAGGTTAACCTACTAAACTTGAGGGAGTAATGATGTTCATAACATCATTCGATTCATATATATAAAACTATCTTATTCGAAGGTTTAAACTCGTAATCACTAGAACATAGTTTAGTTAATTCTAAACTTGTTCGCAAACAAAAGTTAATCCTTCTAACTTGACTTTTAAAATTAACTAAACACATGTTCTATATCTATATGATATGCTAACTTAATGATTTAAAACCTGGAAACACGAAAAACACCGTAAAACCGGATTTACGCCGTCGTAGTAACACCGCGGGCTGTTTTGGGTTAGTTAATTAAAAACTATGATAAACTTTGATTTAGAAGTTGTTATTCTGAGAAAATGATTTTTATTATGAACATGAAACTATATCCAAAAATTATGGTTAAACTCAAAGTGGAAGTATGTTTTCTAAAATGGTCATCTAGACGTCGTTCTTTCGACTGAAATGACTACCTTTACAAAAATGACTTGTAACTTATTTTTCTGACTATAAACCTATACTTTTTCTGTTTAGATTCATAAAATAGAGTTCAATATGAAACCATAGCAATTTGATTCACTCAAAACGGATTTAAAATGAAGAAGTTATGGGTAAAACAAGATTGGATAATTTTTCTCATTTTAGCTACGTGAAAATTGGTAACAAATCTATTTCAACCATAACTTAATCAACTTGTATTATATATTATGTATTCTTGAGATACCATAGACACGTATACAATGTTTCGACCTATCATGTCGACACATCTATATATATTTCGGAACAACCATAGACACTCTATATGTGAATGTTGGAGTTAGCTATACAGGGTTGAGGTTGATTCCAAAATATATATAGTTTGAGTTGTGATCAATACTGAGATACGTATACACTGGGTCGTGGATTGATTCAAGATAATATTTATCGATTTATTTCTGTACATCTAACTGTGGACAACTAGTTGTAGGTTACTAACGAGGATAGCTGACTTAATAAACTTAAAACATCAAAATATATTAAAAGTGTTGTAAATATATTTTGAACATACTTTAATATACATGTATATATTGTTATAGGTTCGTGAATCAACAGTGGCCAAGTCTTACTTCTCGACGAAGTAAAAATCTGTGAAAGTGAGTTATAGTCCCACTTTTAAAATCTAATATTTTTGGGATGAGAATACATGCAGGTTTAATAAATGATTTACAAAATAGACACAAGTACGTGAAACTACATTCTATGGTTGAATTATCGAAATCGAATATGCCCCTTTTTATTAAGTCTGGTAATCTAAGAATTAGGGAACAGACACCCTAATTGACGCGAATCCTAAAGATAGATCTATTGGGCCTAACAAACCCCATCCAAAGTACCAGATGCTTTAGTACTTCGAAATTTATATCATATCCGAAGGGTGTCCCGGAATGATGGGGATATTCTTATATATGCATCTTGTTAATGTCGGTTACCAGGTGTTCACCATATGAATGATTTTTATCTCTATGTATGGGATGTATATTGAAATATGAAATCTTGTGGTCTATTGTTACTATTTGATATATATAGGTTAAACTTATAACTCACCAACATTTTTGTTGACGTTTAAAGCATGTTTATTCTCAGGTGAATATTAAGAGCTTCCGCTGTTGCATACTAAAATAAGGACAAGATTTGGAGTCCATGTTTGTATGATATTGTGTAAAAACTGCATTCAAGAAACTGATTTCGATGTAACATATTTGTATTGTAAACCATTATGTAATGGTCGTGTGTAAACAGGATATTTTAGATTATCATTATTTGATAATCTACGTAAAGCTTTTTAAACCTTCATTTATAAAATAAAGGTTATGGTTTGTTTTAAAAATGAATGCAGTCTTTGAAAAACGTCTCATATAGAGGTCAAAACCTCGCAACGAAATCAATTAATATGGAACGTTTTTAATCAATAAGAACGGGACATTTCAGTTGGTATCCGAGCATTGGTCTTAGAGAACCAGAATTTTGCATTAGTGTGTCTTATCGAGTTTATTAGGATGCATTAGTGAGTCTGGACTTCGACCGTGTTTACTTGAAAAATGATTGCTTAACAAATTTTGTTGGAAACTATATATTTTTAACATGTGAATATTATGTGATATATTAATCTCTTAACGCGTTTGATATTATGTGATAGATGTCTACCTCTAGAACAAGTCCCATTGACTCACCTAATAATAATGAAGAGTCAAATGTAAATTGGAATGATTCGTGGACTGATTCACAAGTTCCCGAAGAGGAACCGGAAGAAGAGTCGGAACCGGAAGAAGAATCGGAACCGGAAGAAGAATCGGAACCGGATGAAGAAATAGAACCGGTGGGGGAAATAATAAAACGGTTAAGTAAAAGAAAATCCTCAACCAACCGACCAAGGTTAATTATGGTCAATGGTGTTTCCGCCAAGGAAGCAAAATATTGGGAGGATTACCAATTCTCCGATGAATCGGATTCCGACGAGAATTCCGATGATGTTATAGAAATTACCCCAACTGAATTTAAAAAGGCAAAAGAAAATAATAAGGGAAAGGGCATAAAAATAGAGAAATCTAATTCCCACCCCGATGAACTTTATATGTATCGTCAACCCCCGAAGTCCTTAAGTTGTAACAATGACCCGGGAACCTCTAAACCACCAGGTTTTTCTAAACCAATGTGGATAACGACGGCTCGTATTAGGGGAACATCATATATCCCTAGAAACTTGGCAAAACGAACCAAAACCGAACAAGAAGAAACGAGCGAGTCGGAATAAGATAGTTGTATTCGTGTGGTGTAATATATGTAATATAGTGTGCTTATGCTTTATGATATATGTAACAATTGCTTGTATTAATAAGTATTTTTTTTTTATGAATCTAACTCTTGTCTATTTTACAGTATAAAAACACAAAATGGATAGACAACCCAATATTTTAAGAGACCTACCCAGAGACATGATTGATGAAATCTTGTCTAGAGTCGGTCAGAATTCCTCGGCACAACTATTTAAGGCGAGTTCAGTTTGTAAGACATTCGAAGAACGTTCCAAGAATGCCTTGGTTTATAAAAGGCTTTCGTTCGGAAGATGGGGGATATCACATTAGGAAATCCATAAGTTACGATGTGTTTACTTTGACGCATATATTGCGGGGAACCCAAATGCTATTTTACGCAACGGGTTAAGAAATTATTTTGACTCAGTATATCCGAATATAGGACTTCGTGATTTAGAAAAAGCGGCTAACATGCAACATAAAGAAGCATGTTATGCTTACGGGTTAGTAATGTTCGCTTCTCATCAAAGTGAGAACAAGAACATCGGGCTACAACTATTAAACAAAACGTTCCCACAAGTGACGGAGTCGGTAATTGGGGTAAGAAATGAGGTTTTTAGGTTATTACGAGACTGTTGGTCATTACGTAACCCTCGTCCCTTTGACGACGTTACAACACGTTGTCTTATCAACGGCCATAACGGTTATGTTCCACAAGACCAAGGATGGGAAGTAATCCTAGTAAAACCAAAATGCATGACTTGTTTCTGGACGTATGAATTACGTGTCTTTATTGCCTTTGCTGAACGACTTGTGTACTAGCTAGAATTATCTTCACAACCATCTTGTATCAAATTTATTGTGTGCTATATTTCATGCTATACGTAAAATAAGCGGTATTGTAAGTTTGTAAAATATTGTGTAAAAGTTTGAACGCGAAATATTATTATAATCAGTTTTTCATATAGAATTGTAGTAGTTGAAATGGTATGTTAGCTACTAAGTATGAACTTAACGGGTAGGTACTACCCGAATTTAAACTTATAAAACGCTAATATGAAGAAAAAGCTTTTATAAATGAGTTCATATTATGCTACGAAATACTATTAACTACTCTTAATATTCTGTATGATTAACTTGTTCCATTTGACTATTTTGAAGGAAATGGCACCGACTACTCGACACACCGTGAATATGAATGAAGAGGAATTCCGTACTTTTCTAGCTTCAAACATAGCCGCAGTACAGGTTGCACTACATACCAACAATAACCTTGGATCTAGCAGTACAGGAAATCGTGTAGGATGCACCTACAAAGAATTCACTGCCTGCAAACCTTTGGAATTTGATGGAACTGAAGGACCGATCGGATTGAAACGGTGGACCGGGAAGGTCGAATCGGTGTTTGCCATAAGTAAGTGTACTGAAGAGGACAAAGTGAAGTACGCTACGCATACCTTCACAGGTTCTGCGTTAACATGGTGGAATACCTATCTAGAGCAAGTGGGACAAGATGATGCGTACACACTACCGTGGTCAGCATTCAAGCACTTGATGAACGAGAAGTACCGTCCCAGAACCGAGGTCAATAAGCTCAAGACAGAACTTAGAGGGTTACGAACCCAAGGATTTGATATTACCACGTACGAAAGACGATTCACAGAATTGTGCCTATAGTGTCCGGGAGCATTCGAAGATGAGGAAGAGAAGATCGATGCGTTTGTGAAAGGATTACCGGAAAGAATCCAAGAAGATATAAGTTCACACGAGCCCGCCTCCATACAACAGGCATGTAGAATGGCTCACAAACTAGTGAACCAGATTGAAGAAAGAATTAAAGAATAGACTGCTGAAGAGACCAATGTGAGGCAAGTCAAAAGAAAGTGGGAGGAAAACGGTGATAAGAATCACCAATACAACAACAACAGCAATTACAACAATAATCGCAACAATTATCCCAGCAATCGCATAATCAATCGCAACTACAACAAACGGCCCAACAACAACAACAACAGCAGCAACTACAACAATCATCCCAACAACAATAATAACCGCAACAACAACAACAATCAGAAGCAGCTATGCCAAAGGTGTGAAAAGTATCACTCGGGGTTCTGCACCAAATTTTGCAACAAGTGTAAAAGAAATGGTCATAGTGCGGCGAAGTGTGAGGTCTACGGACCAAGGGTTAATAGAACGAAAGGAACAAATGGTGTTGGAACGAGTAATGGCGGAGCAAGTAGTGTCGGAGCAAGTTATGCCAATGTAGTTTGTTATAAATGTGGAAAACCGGGCCACATCATTAGAAATTGCCCGAACCAGGAGAACATGAATGGACAAGGCCGCGGAAGAGTTTTCAATATTAATGCGGCAGAGGCACAGGAAGACCCGGAGCTTGTTACGGGTACGTTTCTTATTGACAATAAATCTGCTTACGTTTTATTTGATTCGGGTGCGGATAGAAGCTATATGAGTAGAGATTTTTGTGCTAAATTAAGTTGTCCATTTACGCCTTTGGATAGTAAATTTTTACTCGAATTAGCAAATGGTAAATTAATTTCAGCAGATAATATATGTCGGAATCGAGAAATTAAACTGGTTAGCGAAACATTTAAGATTGATTTGATACCAGTAGAGTTAGGGAGTTTTGATGTGATAATCGGTATGGACTGGTTGAAAGAAGTGAAAGCAGAGATCATTTGTTACAAAAATGCAATTCGCATTATACGAGAAAAAGGAAAACCCTTAATGGTGTACGGAGAAAAGGGCAACACGAAGTTACATCTTATTAGTAATTTGAAGGCACAAAAACTAATAAGAAAAGGTTGCTATGCTATTCTAGCACACGTCGAGAAAGTACAAACTGAAGAAAAGAGCATCAATAATGTTCCCATTGCAAAAGAATTTCCCGATGTATTTCTGAAAGAATTACCGGGATTACCCCCACATCGATCCGTTGAATTTCAAATAGATCTTGTACCAGGAGTGAAATGTCCCGTTCTTATTGATTAAAAACGTTCCATATTAATTGATTTCGTTGCGAGGTTTTGACCTCTATATGAGACGTTTTTCAAAGACTGCATTCATTTTTAAACAAACCATAACCTTTATTTCATCAATAAAGGTTTAAAAAGCTTTACGTAGATTATCAAATAATGATAATCTAATATATCTTGTTTACACACGACCATTACATAATGGTTTACAATACAAATATGTTACAACAAAATAAGTTTCTTGAATGCAGTTTTTACACAATATCATACAAGCATGGACTCCAAATCTTGTCCTTATTTAAGTATGCGACAGCGGAAGCTCTTAATAATCACCTGAGAATAAACATGCTTAAAACGTCAACAAAAATGTTGGTGAGTTATAGGTTTAACCTATATATATCAAATCGTAACAATAGACCACAAGATTTCATATTTCAATACACATCCCATACATAGAGATAAAAATCATTCATATGGTGAACACCTGGTAACCGACAATAACAAGATGCATATATAAGAATATCCCCATCATTCCGGGACACCCTTCGGATATGATATAAATTTCGAAGTACTAAAGCATCCGGTACTTTGGATGGGGTTTGTTAGGCCCAATAGATCTATCTTTAGGATTCGCGTCAATTAGGGTGTCTGTTCCCTAATTCTTAGATTACCAGACTTAATAAAAAGGGGCATATTCAATTTCGATAATTCAACCATAGAATGTAGTTTCACGTACTTGTGTCTATTTTGTAAATCATTTATAAAACCTGCATGTATTCTCATCCCAAAAATATTAGATTTTAAAAGTGGGACTATAACTCACTTTCACAGATTTTTACTTCGTCGGGAAGTAAGACTTGGCCACTGGTTGATTCACGAACCTATAACAATATATACATATATATCAAAGTATGTTCAAAATATATTTACAACACTTTTAATATATTTTGATGTTTTAAGTTTATTAAGTCAGCTGTCCTCGTTAGTAACCTACAACTAGTTGTCCACAGTTAGATGTACAGAAATAAATCGATAAATATTATCTTGAATCAATCCACGACCCAGTGTATACGTATCTCAGTATTGATCACAACTCAAACTATATATATTTTGGAATCAACCTCAACCCTGTATAGCTAACTCCAACATTCACATATAGAGTGTCTATGGTTGTTCCGAAATATATATAGATGTGTCGACATGATAGGTCGAAACATTGTATACGTGTCTATGGTATCTCAAGATTACATAATATATAATACAAGTTGATTAAGTTATGGTTGGAATAGATTTGTTACCAATTTTCACGTAGCTAAAATGAGAAAAATTATCCAATCTTGTTTTACCCATAACTTCTTCATTTTAAATCCGTTTTGAGTGAATCAAATTGCTATGGTTTCATATTGAACTCTATTTTATGAATCTAAACAAAAAAAGTATAGGTTTCTAGTCGGAAAAATAAGTTACAAGTTGTTTTTGTAAAGGTAGTCATTTCAGTCGAAAGAACGACGTCTAGATGACCATTTTAGAAAACATACTTCCACTTTGAGTTTAACCATAATTTTTGGATATAGTTTCATGTTCATAATAAAAATCATTTTCTCAGAATAACAACTTTTAAATCAAAGTTTATCATAGTTTTTAATTAACTAACCCAAAACAGCCCGCGGTGTTTCTACGACGGCGTAAATCCGGTTTTACGGTGTTTTTCGTGTTTCCAGGTTTTAAATCATTAAGTTAGCATATCATATAGATATAGAACATGTGTTTAGTTGATTTTAAAAGTCAAGTTAGAAGGATTAACTTTTGTTTGCGAACAAGTTTAGAATTAACTAAACTATGTTCTAGTGATTACAAGTTTAAACCTTCGAATAAGATAGCTTTATATGTATGAATCGAATGATGTTATGAACATCATTACTACCTTAAGTTCCTTGGATGAACCTACTGGAAAAGAGAAAAATGGATCTAGCTTCAATGGATCCTTGGATGGCTCAAAGTTCTTGAAGCAAAATCATGACACGAAAACAAGTTCAAGTAAGATCATCACTTGAAATAAGATTGTTATAGTTATAGAAATTGAACCAAAGTTTGAATATGATTATTACCTTGTATTAGAATGATAACCTACTGTAAGAAACAAAGATTTCTTGAGGTTGGATGATCACCTTACAAGATTGGAAGTGAGCTAGCAAACTTGAAAGTATTCTTGATTTTATGAAACTAGAACTTTTGGAATTTATGAAGAACACTTAGAACTTGAAGATAGAACTTGAGAGAGTTCAATTAGATGAAGAAAATTGAAGAATGAAAGTGTTTGTAGGTGTTTTTGGTCGTTGGTGTATGGATTAGATATAAAGGATATGTAATTTTGTTTTCATGTAAATAAGTCATGAATGATTACTCATATTTTTGTAATCTTATGAGATATTTCATGCTAGTTGCCAAATGATGGTTCCCACATGTGTTAGGTGACTCACATGGGCTGCTAAGAGCTGATCATTGGAGTGTATATACCAATAGTACATACATCTAAAAGCTGTGTATTGTACGAGTACGAATACGGGTGCATACGAGTAGAATTGTTGATGAAACTGAACGAGAATGTAATTGTAAGCATTTTTGTTAAGTAGAAGTATTTTGATAAGTGTATTGAAGTCTTTCAAAAGTGTATAAATACATATTAAAACACTACATGTATATACATTTTAACTGAGTCGTTAAGTCATCGTTAGTCGTTACATGTAAGTGTTGTTTTGAAACCTTTAGGTTAACGATCTTGTTAAATGTTGTTAACCCAATGTTTATAATAACAAAAGAGATTTTAAATTATTATATTATCATGATATTATGATGTAATAATATCTCTTAATATGATATATATACATTAAATGTCGTTACAACGATAAACGTTACATATATGTCTTGTTTCAAAATCATTAAGTTAGTAGTCTTGTTTTTACATATGTAGTTCATTGTTAATATAATTAATGATATGTTTACTTATCATAATATCATGTTAACTATATATATAACCATATATATGTCATCATATAGTTTTTTTACAAGTTTTAACGTTCGTGAATCACCGGTCAACTTGGGTGGTCAATTGTCTATATGAAACCTATTTCAATTAATCAAGTCTTAACAAGTTTGATTGCTTAACATGTTGGAAACATTTAATCATGTAAACATCAATCTCAATTAATATATATAAACATGGAAAAGTTCGGGTCACTACAGTACCTACCCGTTAAATAAATTTCGTCCCGAAATTTTAAGCTGTTGAAGGTGTTGACGAATCTTCTGGAAATAGATGCGGGTATTTCTTCTTCATCTGATCTTCACGCTCCCAGGTGAACTCGGGTCCTCTACGAGCATTCCATCGAACCTTAACAATTGGTATCTTGTTTTGCTTAAGTCTTTTAACCTCACGATCCATTATTTCGACGGGTTCTTCGATGAATTGGAGTTTTTCGTTGATTTGGATTTCATCTAACGGAATAGTGAGATCTTCTTTAGCAAAACATTTCTTCAAATTCGAGACGTGGAAAGTGTTATGTACATCCACGAGTTGTTGAGGTAACTCAAGTCGGTAAGCTACTGGTCCGACACGATCAATAATCTTGAATGGTCCAATATACCTTGGATTTAATTTCCCTCGTTTACCAAATCGAACAACGCCTTTCCAAGGTGAAACTTTAAGCATGACCATCTCTCCAATTTCAAATTCTATATCTTTTCTTTTAATGTCAGCGTAGCTCTTTTGTCGACTTTGGGCGGTTTTCAACCGTTGTTGAATTTGGATGATCTTCTCGGTAGTTTCTTGTATAATCTCCGGACCCGTAATCTGTCTATCCCCCACCTCACTCCAGCAAATCGGAGACCTGCACTTTCTACCATAAAGTGCTTCAAACGGCGCCATCTCAATGCTTGAATGGTAGCTGTTGTTGTAGGAAAATTCTGCTAACGGTAGATGTCGATCCCAACTGTTTCCGAAATCAATAACACATGCTCGTAGCATGTCTTCAAGCGTTTGTATCGTCCTTTCGCTCTGCCCATCAGTTTGTGGATGATAGGCAGTACTCATGTCTAGACGAGTTCCTAATGCTTGCTGTAATGTCTGCCAGAATCTTGAAATAAATCTGCCATCCCTATCAGAGATAATAGAGATTGGTATTCCATGTCTGGAGACGACTTCCTTCAAATACAGTCGTGCTAACTTCTCCATCTTGTCATCTTCTCTTATTGGTAGGAAGTGTGCTGATTTGGTGAGACGATCAACTATTACCCAAATAGTATCAAAACCACTTGCAGTCCTTGGCAATTTAGTGATGAAATCCATGGTAATGTTTTCCCATTTCCATTCCGGGATTTCGGGTTGTTGAAGTAGACCTGATGGTTTCTGATGCTCAGCTTTGACCTTAGAACACGTCAAACATTCTCCTACGTATTTAGCAACATCGGCTTTCATACCCGGCCACCAAAAATGTTTCTTGAGATCCTTGTACATCTTCCCCTTTCCAGGATGTATTGAGTATCTGGTTTTATGAGCTTCTCTAAGTACCATTTCTCTCATATCTCCAAATTTTGGTACCCAAATCCTTTCATCCCTATACCGGGTTCCGTCTTCCCGAATATTAAGATGTTTCTCCGATCCTTTGGGTATTTCATCCTTTAAATTTCCCTCTTTTAAAACTCCTTGTTGCGCCTCCTTTATTTGAGTAGTAATGTTATTATGAATCATTATATTCATAGATTTTACTCGAATGGGTTCTCTATCCTTCCTGCTCAAGGCATCGGCTACCACATTTGCCTTCCCCGGGTGGTAACGAATCTCAAAATCGTAATCATTCAATAATTCAATCCACCTACGCTGCCTCATATTCAGTTGTTTCTGATTAAATATGTGTTGAAGACTTTTGTGGTCGGTATATATAATACTTTTGACCCCATATAAGTAGTGCCTCCAAGTCTTTAATGCAAAAACAACCGCGCCTAATTCCAAATCATGCGTCGTATAATTTTGTTCGTGAATCTTCAATTGTCTAGACGCATAAGCAATCACCTTCGTTCGTTGCATTAATACACAACCGAGACCTTGCTTTGATGCGTCACAATAAATCACAAAATCATCATTCCCTTCAGGCAATGACAATATAGGTGCCGTAGTTAGCTTTTTCTTCAATAACTGAAACGCTTTCTCTTGTTCATCATTCCATTCAAATTTCTTCCCTTTATGCGTTAATGCAGTCAAGGGTTTTGCTATTCTGGAAAAGTCTTGGATGAACCTTCTGTAGTAACCAGCTAGTCCTAAAAACTGGCGTATGTGTTTCGGAGTTTTCGGGGTTTCCCACTTTTCAACAGTTTCTATCTTTGCCGGATCCACCTTAATACCTTCTTTGTTCACTATGTGACCGAGGAATTGACCTTCTTCCAACCAAAATGCACACTTTGAAAACTTAGCGTACAATTCTTCCTTCCTCAATACTTCTAACACTTTTCTCAAATGTTCACCGTGTTCTTGGTCATTCTTTGAGTAAATAAGTATGTCATCAATGAAAACAATGACAAACTTGTCAAGGTATGGTCCACACACTCGGTTCATAAGGTCCATGAACACAGCTGGTGCATTAGTTAAACCAAATGGCATGACCATAAACTCGTAATGACCGTAACGTGTTCTGAAAGCAGTCTTTGGAATATCATCTTCTTTCACCCGCATTTGATGATACCCGGAACGTAAGTCAATCTTTGAATAAACAGACGAGCCTTGTAATTGATCAAATAAGTCGTCGATTCTCGGTAGTGGGTAGCGGTTCTTGATGGTAAGTTTGTTCAACTCTCGGTAGTCGATACACAACCTGAATGTACCATCTTTCTTCTTGACAAACAAAACAGGAGCTCCCCACGGTGATGTGCTTGGTCGAATGAAACCACGCTCTAAAAGTTCTTGTAATTGGCTTTGCAGTTCTTTCATCTCGCTGGGTGCGAGTCTGTAAGGAGCACGAGCTATTGGTGCAGCTCCTGGTACAAGATCTATTTGAAATTCAACGGATCGATGTGGGGGTAATCCCGGTAATTCTTTCGGAAATACATCGGGAAATTCTTTTGCAATGGGAACATCATTGATGCTCTTTTCTTCAGTTTGTACTTTCTCGACGTGTGCTAGAACAGCATAGCAACCTTTTCTTATTAGTTTTTGTGCCTTCAAATTACTAATAAGATGTAGCTTCGTGTTGCCCTTTTCTCCGTACACCATTAAGGGTTTTCCTTTTTCTCGTATAATGCGAATTGCATTTTTGTAACAAACGATCTCCGCTTTCACTTCTTTCAACCAGTCCATACCGATTATCACATCAAAACTCCCTAACTCTACTGGTATCAAATCAATCTTAAATGTTTCGCTAACCAGTTTAATTTCTCGATTCCGACATATATTATCTGCTGAAATTAATTTACCATTTGCTAATTCGAGTAAAAATTTACTATCCAAAGGCGTCAATGGACAACTTAATTTAGCACAAAAATCTCTACTCATATAGCTTCTATCCGCACCCGAATCAAATAAAACGTAAGCAGATTTATTGTCAATAAGAAACGTACCCGTAACAAGCTCCGGGTCTTCCTGTGCCTCTACCGCATTAATATTGAAAACTCTTCCACGGCCTTGTCCATTCGTGTTCTCCTGGTTCGGGCAATTTCTAATAATGTGGCCTGGTTTTCCACAGTTATAACAAACTACATTGGCATAACTTGCTCCGACACTACTTGCTCCGCCATTACTCGTTCCGACACCATTTGTTCCTTTCGTTCTATTAACCCCTGGTCCGTAGACCTCACACTTCGCCGCGCTATGACCATTTCTTTTACACTTGTTGCAAAATTTGGTGCAGAACCCCGAGTGATTCTTTTCACACCTTTGGCATAGTTGCTTCTGATTGTTGTTGTTGTTGCGGTTATTATTGTTGTTGGGATGATTGTTGTAGTTGCTGTTGTTGTTGTTGTTGTTGTTGTTGTTGTTGGGCCGTTTGTTGTAGTTGCGATTGATGTTGCGATTGTTGGGATAATTGTTGCGATTATTGTTGTAATTGCTGTTGTTGTTGTATTGGTGATTCTTATCACCGTTTTCCTCCCACTTTCTTTTGACTTGCTTCACATTGGCCTCTTCAGCAGTCTGTTCTTTAATTCTTTCTTCAATCTGGTTCACTAGTTTGTGAGCCATTCTACATGCCTGTTGTATGGAGGCAGGCTCGTGTGAACTTATATCTTCTTGGATTCTTTCCGGTAATCCTTTCACAAACGCGTCGATCTTCTCTTCCTCATCTTCGAATGCTCCCGGACACAATAGGCACAATTCTGTGAATCGTCTTTCGTACGTGGCAATATCAAATCCTTGGGTTCGTAACCCTCTAAGTTCTGTCTTGAGCTTATTGACCTCGGTTCTGGGACGGTACTTCTCGTTCATCAAGTGCTTGAATGCTGACCACGGTAGTGCGTACGCATCATCTTGTCCCACTTGCTCTAGATAGGTATTCCACCATGTTAACGCAGAACCTGTGAAGGTATGCGTAGCGTACTTCACTTTGTCCTCTTCAGTACACTTACTTATGGCAAACACCGATTCAACCTTCTCGGTCCACCGTTTCAATCCGATCGGTCCTTCGGTTCCATCAAATTCCAAAGGTTTGCAGGCAGTGAATTCTTTGTAGGTGCATCCTACACGATTTCCTGTACTGCTAGATCCAAGGTTATTGTTGGTATGTAGCGCAGCCTGTACTGCGGCTATGTTTGAAGCTAGAAAAGTACGGAATTCCTCTTCATTCATATTCACGGTGTGTCGAGTAGTCGGTGCCATTTCCTTCAAAATAGTTAAATGGAACAAGTTAATCATACAGAATATTAAGAGTAGTTAATAGTATTTCGTAGCATAATATGAACTCATTTATAAAAGCTTTTTCTTCATATTAGCGTTTTATAAGTTTAAATTCGGGTAGTACCTACCCGTTAAGTTCATACTTAGTAGCTAATATACAATTCAACTACTACAATTCTATATGAAAAACTGATTATAATAATATTTCGCGTTCAAACTTTTATACAATATTTTACAAACTTACAATACCGCTTATTTTACATAAAGCATGAAATATAGCACACAATAACTTTGATACAAGATAGTTGTGAAGACAATTCTAGCTAGTACACAAGTCGTTCAGCAAAGGCAATAAATACACGTAATTCATACGTCCAGAAACAAGTCATGCATTCTGGTTTTACTAGGACTACTTCCCATCCTTGGTCTTGTGCAACATAACCGTTATGGCCGTTGATAAGACAGCGTGTTGTAACGTCATCAAAGGGACGAGGGTTACGTAATGTCCAACAGTCTCGTAATAATCTAAAAACCTCATTTCTTACCCCAATTACCGACTCCGTCACTTGTGGAAACGTTTTGTTTAATAGTTGTAGCCCGATGTTCTTGTTCTCACTTTGGTGAGAAGCGAACATTACTAATCCGTAAGCATAACATGCTTCTTTATGTTGCATGTTAGCCGCTTTTTCTAAATCACGAAGTCCAATATTCGGATATATTGAGTCAAAATAATTTCTTAACCCGTTGCGTAAAATAGCATTTGGGTTCCCCGCAATATATGCGTCAAAGTAAACACATCGTAACTTATGGGTTTCCCAATGTGATATCCCCCATCTTTCAAACGAAAGTCTCTTATAAACCAAGACATTCTTGGAACGTTCTTCGAATGTCTTACAAACTGATCTCGCCTTAAATAGTTGTGCCGAAGAATTCTGGCCGACTCTAGACAAGATTTCATCAATCATGTCTCCGGGTAGGTCTCTTAAAATATTGGGTTGTCTATCCATTTTGTATTTTTAAACTGTAAAATAGACAAGAGTTAGATTCATAAAAAAAATACTTATTAATACAAGCAATTTTTACATATATCATAAAGCATAAGAACACTATATTCCATATATTACACCACACGAATACAACTATCTTATTCCGACTCGCTCGTTTCTTCTTCTTCGGTTTTGGTTCGTTTTGCCAAGTTTCTAGGGATATATGATGTTCCCCTAATACGAACCGTCGTTGTCCACATTGGTTTAGAAAAACCTGGTGGTTTAGAGGTTCCCGGGTCATTGTTACAACTTAAGGACTTCGGGGGTTGACGATACATATAAAGTTCATCGGGGTTGGAATTAGATTTCTCTATTTTTATGCCCTTTCCCTTATTATTTTCTTTTGCCTTTTTAAATTCAGTTGGGGTAATTTCTATAACATCATCGGAATTCTCGTCGGAATCCGATTCATCGGAGAATTGGTAATCCTCCCAATATTTTGCTTCCTTGGCGGAAACACCATTGACCATAATTAACTTTGGTCGGTTGGTTGAGGATTTTCTTTTACTTAACCGTTTTATTATTTCCCCCACCGGTTCTATTTCTTCATCCGGTTCCGATTCTTCTTCCGGTTCCGATTCTTCTTCCGGTTCCGACTCTTCTTCCGGTTCCTCTTCGGGAACTTGTGAATCAGTCCACAAATTATTCCAATTTACATTTGACTCTTCATTATTATTAGGTGAGTCAATGGGACTTGTTCTAGAGGTAGACATCTATCACATAATATCAAACACGTTAAGAAATTAATATATCACATAATATTCATATGTTAAAAATATATAGTTTCCAACAAAAATGTTAAGCAATCATTTTTAAAGAAAACACGGTCGAAGTCCAGACTCACTAATGCATCCTAACAAACTCGATAAGACACACTAATGCAAATTTTCTGGTTCTCTAAGACCAACGCTCGGATACCAACTGAAATGTCCCGTTCTTATTGATTAAAAACGTTCCATATTAATTGATTTCGTTGCGAGGTTTTGACCTCTATATGAGACGTTTTTCAAAGACTGCATTCATTTTTAAACAAACCATAACCTTTATTTCATCAATAAAGGTTTAAAAAGCTTTACGTAGATTATCAAATAATGATAATCTAATATATCTTGTTTACACACGACCATTACATAATGGTTTACAATACAAATATGTTACAACAAAATAAGTTTCTTGAATGCAGTTTTTACACAATATCATACAAGCATGGACTCCAAATCTTGTCCTTATTTAAGTATGCGACAGCGGAAGCTCTTAATAATCACCTGAGAATAAACATGCTTAAAACGTCAACAAAAATGTTGGTGAGTTATAGGTTTAACCTATATATATCAAATCGTAACAATAGACCACAAGATTTCATATTTCAATACACATCCCATACATAGAGATAAAAATCATTCATATGGTGAACACCTGGTAACCGACAATAACAAGATGCATATATAAGAATATCCCCATCATTCCGGGACACCCTTCGGATATGATATAAATTTCGAAGTACTAAAGCATCCGGTACTTTGGATGGGGTTTGTTAGGCCCAATAGATCTATCTTTAGGATTCGCGTCAATTAGGGTGTCTGTTCCCTAATTCTTAGATTACCAGACTTAATAAAAAGGGGCATATTCGATTTCGATAATTCAACCATAGAATGTAGTTTCACGTACTTGTGTCTATTTTGTAAATCATTTATAAAACCTGCATGTATTCTCATCCCAAAAATATTAGATTTTAAAAGTGGGACTATAACTCACTTTCACAGATTTTTACTTCGTCGGGAAGTAAGACTTGGCCACTGGTTGATTCACGAACCTATAACAATATATACATATATATCAAAGTATGTTCAAAATATATTTACAACACTTTTAATATATTTTGATGTTTTAAGTTTATTAAGTCAGCTGTCCTCGTTAGTAACCTACAACTAGTTGTCCACAGTTAGATGTACAGAAATAAATCGATAAATATTATCTTGAATCAATCCACGACCCAGTGTATACGTATCTCAGTATTGATCACAACTCAAACTATATATATTTTGGAATCAACCTCAACCCTGTATAGCTAACTCCAACATTCACATATAGAGTGTCTATGGTTGTTCCGAAATATATATAGATGTGTCGACATGATAGGTCGAAACATTGTATACGTATCTATGGTATCTCAAGATTACATAATATATAATACAAGTTGATTAAGTTATGATTGGAATAGATTTGTTACCAATTTTCACGTAGCTAAAATGAGAAAAATTATCCAATCTTGTTTTACCCATAACTTCTTCATTTTAAATCCGTTTTGAGTGAATCAAATTGCTATGGTTTCATATTGAACTCTATTTTATGAATCTAAACAAAAAAAGTATAGGTTTCTAGTCGGAAAAATAAGTTACAAGTTGTTTTTGTAAAGGTAGTCATTTCAGTCGAAAGAACGACGTCTAGATGACCATTTTAGAAAACATACTTCCACTTTGAGTTTAACCATAATTTTTGGATATAGTTTCATGTTCATAATAAAAATCATTTTCTCAGAATAACAACTTTTAAATCAAAGTTTATCATAGTTTTTAATTAACTAACCCAAAACAGCCCGCGGTGTTACTACGACGGCGTAAATCCGGTTTTACGGTGTTTTTCGTGTTTCCAGGTTTTAAATCATTAAGTTAGCATATCATATAGATATAGAACATGTGTTTAGTTGATTTTAAAAGTCAAGTTAGAAGGATTAACTTTTGTTTGCGAACAAGTTTAGAATTAACTAAACTATGTTCTAGTGATTACAAGTTTAAACCTTCGAATAAGATAGCTTTATATGTATGAATCGAATGATGTTATGAACATCATTACTACCTTAAGTTCCTTGGATGAACCTACTGGAAAAGAGAAAAATGGATCTAGCTTCAATGGATCCTTGGATGGCTCAAAGTTCTTGAAGCAAAATCATGACACGAAAACAAGTTCAAGTAAGATCATCACTTGAAATAAGATTGTTATAGTTATAGAAATTGAACCAAAGTTTGAATATGATTATTACCTTGTATTAGAATGATAACCTACTGTAAGAAACAAAGATTTCTTGAGGTTGGATGATCACCTTACAAGATTGGAAGTGAGCTAGCAAACTTGAAAGTATTCTTGATTTTATGAAACTAGAACTTTTGGAATTTATGAAGAACACTTAGAACTTGAAGATAGAACTTGAGAGAGTTCAATTAGATGAAGAAAATTGAAGAATGAAAGTGTTTGTAGGTGTTTTTGGTCGTTGGTGTATGGATTAGATATAAAGGATATGTAATTTTGTTTTCATGTAAATAAGTCATGAATGATTACTCATATTTTTGTAATCTTATGAGATATTTCATGCTAGTTGCCAAATGATGGTTCCCACATGTGTTAGGTGACTCACATGGGCTGCTAAGAGCTGATCATTGGAGTGTATATACCAATAGTACATACATCTAAAAGCTGTGTATTGTACGAGTACGAATACGGGTGCATACGAGTAGAATTGTTGATGAAACTGAACGAGAATGTAATTGTAAGCATTTTTGTTAAGTAGAAGTATTTTGATAAGTGTATTGAAGTCTTTCAAAAGTGTATAAATACATATTAAAACACTACATGTATATACATTTTAACTGAGTCGTTAAGTCATCGTTAGTCGTTACATGTAAGTGTTGTTTTGAAACCTTTAGGTTAACGATCTTGTTAAATGTTGTTAACCCAATGTTTATAATAACAAAAGAGATTTTAAATTATTATATTATCATGATATTATGATGTACGAATATCTCTTAATATGATATATATACATTAAATGTCGTTACAACGATAAACGTTACATATATGTCTTGTTTCAAAATCATTAAGTTAGTAGTCTTGTTTTTACATATGTAGTTCATTGTTAATATAATTAATGATATGTTTACTTATCATAATATCATGTTAACTATATATATAACCATATATATGTCATCATATAGTTTTTTTACAAGTTTTAACGTTCGTGAATCACCGGTCAACTTGGGTGGTCAATTGTCTATATGAAACCTATTTCAATTAATCAAGTCTTAACAAGTTTGATTGCTTAACATGTTGGAAACATTTAATCATGTAAACATCAATCTCAATTAATATATATAAACATGGAAAAGTTCGGGTCACTACAAGGAGCTGCACCAATAGCTCGTGCTCCTTACAGACTCGCACCCAGCGAGATGAAAGAACTGCAAAGCCAATTACAAGAACTTTTAGAGCGTGGTTTCATTCGACCAAGCACATCACCGTGGGGAGCTCCTGTTTTGTTTGTCCAGAAGAAAGATGGTACATTCAGGTTGTGTATCGACTACCGAGAGTTGAACAAACTTACCATCAAGAACCGCTACCCACTACCGAGAATCGACGACTTATTTGATCAACTACAAGGCTCGTCTGTTTATTCAAAGATTGACTTACGTTCCGGGTATCATCAAATGAGGGTGAAAGAAGATGATATTCCAAAGACTGCTTTCAGAACACGTTACGATCATTACGAGTTTATGCTCATGCCGTTTGGTTTAACTAATGCACCAGCTGTGTTCATGGACCTTATGAACTGAGTGTGTGGACCATACCTTGACAAGTTTGTCATTGTTTTCATTGATGACATACTTATTTACTCAAAGAATGACCAAGAACACGGTGAACATTTGAGAAAGGTGTTAGAAGTATTGAGGAAGGAAGAATTGTACGCTAAGTTTTCAAAGTGTGCATTTTGGTTGGAAGAAGTTCAATTCCTCGGTCACATAGTGAACAAAGAAGGTATTAAGGTGGATCCGGCAAAGATAGAAACTGTTGAAAGGTGGGAAACCCCGAAAACTCCGAAACACATACGCCAATTTTTAGGACTAGCTGGTTACTACAGAAGGTTCATCCAAGACTTTTCCAGAATAGCAAAACCCTTGACTGCATTAACGCATAAAGGGAAGAAATTTGAATGGAATGATGAACAAGAGAAAGCGTTTCAGTTATTGAAGAAAAAGCTAACTACGGCACCTATATTGTCATTGCCTGAAGGGAATGATGATTTTGTGATTTATTGTGACGCATCAAAGCAAGGTCTCGGTTGTGTATTAATGCAACGAACGAAGGTGATTACTTATGCGTCTAGACAATTGAAGATTCACGAACAAAATTATACGACGCATGATTTGGAATTAGGCGCGGTTGTTTTTGCATTAAAGACTTGGAGGCACTACTTATATGGGGTCAAAAGTATTATATATACCGACCACAAAAGTCTTCAACACATATTTAATCAGAAACAACTGAATATGAGGCAGCGTAGGTGGATTGAATTGTTGAATGATTACGACTTTGAGATTCGTTACCACCCGGGAAAGGCAAATGTGGTAGCCGATGCCTTGAGCAGGAAGGACAGAGAACCCATTCGAGTAAAATCTATGAATATAATGATTCATAATAACATTACTACTCAAATAAAGGATGCACAACAAGGAGTTTTAAAAGAGGGAAATTTAAAGGATGAAATACCCAAAGGATCGGAGAAGCATCTTAATATTCGGGAAGACGGAACCCGGTATAGGGCTGAAAGGATTTGGGTACCAAAATTTGAAGATATGAGAGAAATGGTACTTAGAGAAGCTCATAAAACCAGATACTCAATACATCCTGGAACGGGGAAGATGTACAAGGATCTCAAGAAACATTTTTGGTGGCCGGGTATGAAAGCCGATGTTGCTAAATACGTAGGAGAATGTTTGACGTGTTCAAAGGTCAAAGCTGAGCATCAGAAACCATCAGGTCTACTTCAACAACCCGAAATCCCGGAATGGAAATGGGAAAACATTACCATGGATTTCATCACTAAATTGCCAAGGACTGCAAGTGGTTTTGATACTATTTGGGTAATAGTTGATCGTCTCACCAAATCCGCACACTTCCTACCAATAAGAGAAGATGACAAGATGGAGAAGTTAGCACGACTGTATTTGAAGGAAGTCGTCTCCAGACATGGAATACCAATCTCTATTATCTCTGATAGGGATGGCATATTTATTTCAAGATTCTGGCAGACATTACAGCAAGCATTAGGAACTCGTCTAGACATGAGTACTGCCTATCATCCACAAACTGATGGGCAGAGCGAAAGGACGATACAAATGCTTGAAGACATGCTATGAGCATGTGTTATTGATTTCAGAAACAGTTGGGATCGACATCTACCGTTAGCAGAATTTTCCTACAACAACAGCTACCATTCAAGCATTGAGATGGCGCCGTTTGAAGCACTTTATGGTAGAAAGTGCAGGTCTCCGATTTGTTGGAGTGAAGTGGGGGATAGACAGATTACGGGTCCGGAGATTATACAAGAAACTACCGAGAAGATCATCCAAATTCAACAACGGTTGAAAACCGCCCAAAGTCGACAAAAGAGCTACGCTGACATTAAAAGAAAAGATATAGAATTTGAAATTGGAGAGATGGTCATGCTTAAAGTTGCACCTTGGAAAGGCGTTGTTCGATTTGGTAAACGAGGGAAATTAAATCCAAGGTATATTGGACCATTCAAGATTATTGATCGTGTCGGACCAGTAGCTTACCGACTTGAGTTACCTCAACAACTCGCAGCTGTACATAACACTTTCCTCGTCTCGAATTTGAAGAAATGTTTTGCTAAAGAAGATCTCACTATTCCGTTAGATGAAATCCAAATCAACGAAAAACTTCAATTCATCGAAGAACCCGTCGAAATAATGGATCGTGAGGTTAAAAGACTTAAGAAAAACAAGATACCAATTGTTAAGGTTCGATGGAATGCTCGTAGAGGACCCGAGTTCACCTGGGAGCGTGAAGATCAGATGAAGAAGAAATACCCGCATCTATTTCCAGAAGATTCATCAACACCTTCAACAGCTTAAAATTTCGGGACGAAATTTATTTAACGGGTAGGTACTGTAGTGACCCAAACTTTTCCATATTTATATATATTAATTGAGATTGATATTTACATGATTAAATGTTTCCAACATGTTAAGCAATCAAACTTGTTAAGACTTGATTAATTGAAATATGTTTCATATAGACAATTGACCACCCAAGTTGACCGGCGATTCACGAACGTTAAAACTTGTAAAAACGACATGACGATATATATATGGATATACATATGGTTAAAATGAGATTATGATAAGTAAGTATCTCCATAAGTATATTAACAATAAGTTATATACATATAAACAAGACTACTAACTTAAGAATTTCGAAACGAGACATATATGTAACGATTATCGTTGTAACGACATTTAAATGTATATATATCATATTAAGATATATTAATGTATCATAATATCATGATAATATAATAATTTAACATCTCAATAGATATAATAAACAATGGGTTAACAACATTAATTGAGATCGTTAACTTAAAGGTTTCAAAACAACACTTACATGTAACGACTAACGATGACTTAACGACTCAGTTAAAATGTATATACATGTAGTGTATTTAGATGTATTAAAATACTTTTGGAAGACTTCAAGACATATATCAAAACACTCATACTTAACGAAAATGGTTACAGTTACTTTCCCATTCTTTTCTTTCATCAAGAATTCTAGTCGTATTCTTACCCGTATTATACACAGCTTCAAAACGTACTTACTATGGGTATATACCAATAGGAACTAGCATGGGATTCCACTCTTGATTATGTCATGTATGACTAATCAATTTTAACTTCTACCATGAGCTAGTCAACTAACTAGAACTCCTTTTAACCCCACTCACCACTCACCAATTACCACTCATCATTCACTCCATTTCACTTCCAATTCTCTTTCTAATTCTCTCTCAACACACACACACTATTAATAACGTGTTTTTCCAGTAGTTAATCATCATCTTCATCAAAAATCACTTCAAGAATCAAGCTATAATCATCATAGGAAGAACACTTCAAGAACACTTCAAAAATCCCTTCAAGTTTACTAATTTACTTCCAAGCTTTCTAATCCATTCCAAGTAATCATCTAAGATCAAGAAACCTTTGTTATATACAGTAGGTTATCTTTCTTATTCAAGGTAATATTCATATTCAAACTTTGATTCAATTTCTATAACTATAAACTATCTTAATTCGAGTAAAAATCTTACTTGAACTTGTTTTTGTGTCATGATCCTACTTCAAGAACTTTCAAGCCATCCAAGATCCTTTGAAGCTAGATCATTTCTTGTCACTTCCAGTAGGTTTACCTACTAAACTTGAGGTAGTAATGATGTTCATAACATCATTCGATTCATATATATAAAACTATCTTATTCGAAGGTTTAAACTCGTAATCACTAGAACATAGTTTAGTTAATTCTAAACTTGTTCGCAAACAAAAGTTAATCCTTCTAACTTGACTTTTAAAATTAACTAAACACATGTTCTATATCTATATGATATGCTAACTTAATTATTTAAAACCTGCAAACACGAAAAACACCGTAAAACCGGATTTACGCCGTCGTAGTAACACCGCGGGCTGTTTTGGGTTAGTTAATTAAAAACTATGATAAACTTTGATTTATAAGTTGTTATTCTGAGAAAATGATTTTTATTATGAACATGAAACTATATCCAAAAATTATGGTTAAACTCAAAGTGGAAGTATGTTTTCTAAAATGGTCATCTAGACGTCGTTCTTTCTACTGAAATGACTACCTTTACAAAAATGACTTGTAACTTATTTTTCCGACTATAAACCTATACTTTTTCTGTTTAGATTCATAAAATAGAGTTCAATATGAAACCATAGCAATTTGATTCACTCAAAACGGATTTAAAATGAAGAAGTTATGGGTAAAACAAGATTGGATAATTTTTCTCATTTTAGCTACGTGAAAATTGGTAACAAATCTATTCCAACCATAACTTAATCAACTTGTATTGTATATTATGTAATCTTGAGATACCATAGACACGTATACAATGTTTCGACCTATCATGTCGACACATCTATATATATTTCGGAACAACCATAGACACTCTATATGTGAATGTTGGAGTTAGCTATACAGGGTTGAGGTTGATTCCAAAATATATATAGTTTGAGTTGTGATCAATACTGAGATACGTATACACTGGGTCGTGGATTGATTCAAGATAATATTTATCGATTTATTTCTGTACATCTAACTGTGAACAACTAGTTGTAGGTTACTAACGAGGACAGCTGACTTAATAAACTTAAAACATCAAAATATATTAAAAGTGTTGTAAATATATTTTGAACATACTTTAATATACATGTATATATTGTTATAGGTTCGTGAATCAACAGTGGCCAAGTCTTACTTCTCGACGAAGTAAAAATCTGTGAAAGTGAGTTATAGTCCCACTTTTAAAATCTAATATTTTTGGGATGAGAATACATGCAGGTTTAATAAATGATTTACAAAATAGACACAAGTACGTGAAACTACATTCTATGGTTGAATTATCGAAATCGAATATGCCCCTTTTTATTAAGTCTGGTAATCTAAGAATTAGGGAACAGACACCCTAATTGACGCGAATCCTAAAGATAGATCTATTGGGCCTAACAAACCCCATCCAAAGTACCGGATGCTTTAGTACTTCGAAATTTATATCATATCCGAAGGGTGTCCCGGAATGATGGGGATATTCTTATATATGCATCTTGTTAATGTCGGTTACCAGGTGTTCACCATATGAATGATTTTTATCTCTATGTATTGGATGTATATTGAAATATGAAATCTTGTGGTCTATTGTTACAATTTGATATATATAGGTTAAACTTATAACTCACCAACATTTTTGTTGACGTTTAAAGCATGTTTATTCTCAGGTGAATATTAAGAGCTTCCGCTGTTGCATACTAAAATAAGGACAAGATTTGGAGTCCATGTTTGTATGATATTGTGTAAAAACTGCATTCAAGAAACTGATTTCGATGTAACATATTTGTATTGTAAACCATTATGTAATGGTCGTGTGTAAACAGGATATTTTAGATTATCATTATTTGATAATCTACGTAAAGCTTTTTAAACCTTCATTTATAAAATAAAGGTTATGGTTTGTTTTAAAAATGAATGCAGTCTTTGAAAAACGTCTCATATAGAGGTCAAAACCTCGCAACGAAATCAATTAATATGGAACGTTTTTAATCAATAAGAACGGGACATTTCAATACGCGTATTATACCTATATAGTATTATACTTTTACTATACTTTAACTTTACCTTTACTTTACTTTAACTTTAATAATTCACTTTAATAATTCACTTTAATAATTCACTTTAATAATTCATACTTTAATAATTCACTTTAATAATTCACTTTAATAATTCAAAAATCTATTATAAATAGAATTGAATAGGTTTCATTATTTCATAGAAACTTAAAAATATATTTCTCTAAACTCTCTCAATCGAATTACATATATATATTTTCTTTGTATTATTTCAAGATATTATTAGTATACATAAAATACTACGACGGAGTTATACTCAGACGATTTCAAAATAAGTTTTCAAACGGGATAAAGCTAAGGAAATTATGGGTTATAGCTATGGAGGTTATGGGTATTGATCGAGAGTATTGCTCGTGAGTCAAACTAGTGTTTATCATTCTCCGTTGCGTCTACGTACTTTTCCTGCAATATTGAATCTCAATATTGATACGTTCGTGAATCCAAGGCCAACATTGCACTTGTTCAATGACGTCATATGTATTTTTACTACAAAATACAGTATTGTGAGTTTCATTACTCCCTTTTTATATATTTTTGGGCTGAGAATACATGCGCTGTTTTATAAATGTTTTACGAAATAGGCACAAGTACTAAAACTAATTCTATGTGGGTTTAAACCAGAAATATACCCTTAGCTTGGTAACATTAAACTACTTGTCTATGTACGGTAGGCGCGAATCCTAAAGATAGATCTATTGGGCCTGACAAACCCCATCCTGACTATGGGATGCTTTAGTACTTCGAGGTTTATATAACACACCTGATTCGGTGTACTTTCAGAGGGTAAAACATGAACGTTAAGGCTTGTTACCGGGTGCCTACAACTTATAGAATACTTTTATACACTTGTGAGTGTACATATATTTATAAACGGAAATCTTGTAGTCTATTAATATATTGAAATGATTGTTATGATAAACCTATGAACTCACCAACCTTTTGGTTGACACTTTAAAACATGTTTATTCTCAGGTATTAAAAAATCTTCCGCTGTGCATTAGCTCATTTTAAGGATATTACTTGGAGTCATTCATGGCATATTTTGAAAGACGTTTCATTCAAGTCATTGAGTTCATCAAGATTATTATTAAGTCAATTATAGTTGGATGTGTTATGAAATGGTGTACATACCATCAATTTTTGTTGTAAAGAAAGTTTATCTTTTAAAAACGAATGCAATGTTTGTAAAATGTATCATATATAGGTCAAATACCTCGCGATGTAATCAACTATTGTGAATCGTTTATAATGTATATGAACGGGTCCTTTCAGTTGGTATCAGAGCGGTGGTCTTAGCGAACCAGGTCTTACATTAGTGTGTCTAACTGATAGTTGTTAAGATGCATTAGTGAGTCTGGACTTCGACCGTGTCTGCATGTCAAAAGTTTTGTTTATCATTTTTAGTCGGAAATCATCTACTTACCATCCTTAGGAAATTACCTGCTTATCATTCTTAGTCTAGACACGTCTTGCTGCATTGATTGTATGAATAGTGTATAGACAAAATTCATATCTTAGCGTATCTACTAAATCATATCTTATCGTATCTATTACCGTAAACTTTTCCTGACATATTCCGTAAATTCCTCCGTAATCTATGAAATCTTTTGATCTATATATATAGATATTCTATGTAGTTAGAATACCACCCGATAGCCGGAAAATCATTTCATATCGAAAAATCCTTTATCAAATCGTACGAAATGGAATTTGTCATCAGTTCAAGTTCCTCGGATTCCGAAATGGAATCCCACTCAAGCTCCGAAAGCAGTGTGACTGGAATGGATCAACCAATCAGCCATCATCTATTCTGGATGAATTGGGGATGGGTTCGTAGCCTCCTTAATCATTGGAGACAAGAAGAAGGCGATCCTTTCCATCCACCACATTGCCCTCTTGGCAATAAACCTGAAGCACTTACCGGCAAACCTATCCGAAACACCATTTTCTCTCTCATTTCCAGAGTATCTCGTCATGATTATATACTACACCAAATTCTAGATCTTATTTATCCGCTCGTCCGAACCGACAATAACCCCGGTGTAATAGAAGAAGTCAACGAGCTTCGCGCTCGGATAGTGGCTTTGGAGAATATGGTGCAAAGGTTACAAACACCAGCACCAGCAACATAACTAGTACCACCATCAACAACATCAACAGTACCATTACCACCACCAACAACAACCGCATCGCAAACCTCAACTTCACAATCTGTCCCATAAGCATCCACGTCATACGCCCTGTAGATACTAAGGAATACCACAACGATGAAGTATTGATTCATAACTTCATTGGGAAAACATTCTACGACGATTATGTAATTTCTAAAGTTTAGAAATTATCTATCCTAGCCTTAACCATAAATCAAGTGAGTTTAATTTAATATTAACTCATTAAATCTATATTTCATCTGAAGAAATATACACATATATTTCCATAAAGACTGTAATAAAATTCTTTTATACAAAATATTAATTGTGACATTTTTTTTAACGGGTAGGTAATACCCGAGAGATATATAAATTCACAATTAATATGTTACATTCTTCGAATCTGATTCAGCACATCATCCATTATACTCCCTACTTTCACAACAATATACATTCTTTTATAGAAATCAAAACAACCATACTCATTCAAAAATCTAATTACATATTCTGATTTTGAAATCGCCGAATTCAATTCAAGTTATAACCGATATCATCACTCTTAGATTCTTACATCTTTCAAAGCTATACTTTAACTTCAAAACTGTGTTAGAACATCGTATGTATATTAACGATTATAATCTGTGTTCAAGCCCTTCGAAATACCTAAAGATACTTCAAATAATGAACAATCGAGATGATGATCCAACCACATGTTATCCACAGTTACGTACCTGAAAAACTCTTGAAACCAAAGTCATAATTTAACATGTATCCATGTCAGACCTTTTGGCATTTACTAGCTAAAATAACTTTTCAATCCCTTCTAAAAATAGACGATTTTGTCACAGCTCCAGCAAACCAACTTCAATTGTTCATTCGAATAAGCCTTATTATAATGATTACCCCTTCATCATTATTACCAGGGAACCTTTCATATCTCGCCACATTAGCAGTAAACTTATTAACAACTTCATTGATCTTTGACTTTCCGAAAAATCTTTATATTTATCAAAATCCCATCATTTACTCATCTACATCTTGTAACGAGAATTGCCATATGAATCATCAGAAATTAGCAATCAGTATTTTGAAATCTCGCAGCATGTCTACGCCAACAATTATATGTGTCTATCTTCTGGACTTATATACTTTGAATGTGAAGTTTCTGAAAAACACCCTAAACTGCGAACTAGTTCTCGAAATACTGATGAAGCAGCAAAAACTATAAACGACCTTAACAGTAAAAAGTTTGATGATAAAGAGTAATGTGTTGGCAATGCTCAGAAAAATAGAAGATTTGGTACTGAAAAATACGGATTGAGCAAACCATGAAGAAGGCTGTGGATAAATCACAAGGATGAAATCTACCTTCAAAGAATTTAAATGATTCCGTGTCTACTGAAGTCATTATCGAATACCTTGCTCCTGACTCTAAACCCTTACGGACAATATTCTTCATCATCCTCTGATATTAGAAATTTTAAGATATCATCGTATCTTTCATTATAAATATCCTCCATATTTCTGAAGATATTTCCATAATTATTCTTATCTGAAATCATTTACCTCTTCGTGCTGTCTGTATTACATCATAAAAGAAACTATTTTAGTTTCTAAATTCTGAAACTTTCAAATTTAAAATAGGAATATTTTTGAAGTAGTGTTGGGAACTGAAGCATGAACTAGTATAATATAATGACACTTGATCACCGTGATTATATTACAATAAGTCATGCTGAGTTTCTAATGGAACGTGATGATTCACATAACATATCATCATCATGTGCCATTTACACGACTCTTACATTCTACCAAATCTCCAAACATATTAAGAACATATCTTCTTGATAGTTCTATCTTTCCGGATATTCTGGTAATTTGCCAAATCAAGATCATACCATTACGATTTCCTTCTTAGAACATTAACTATGTTCATCCAAAACTTCATACCTACTAATTCTGGACCATTATTCGCTTGACTTAAAGCCGGGAAGAGACAACAAAAAGTATGAAACTCCGAAATGTAAGGGAGAATATAAAGTCCAATAACAACACATAAATTACAAACCGTGTATATCAATGTTTATCGCAACATAAAGACACGGGAGAATTAAAAACACTATAACCCCAAGGGTGAAGTAGAAGAAAACAGATTCCTCCGGTGGAAGTTGGAAAAGGAGAATGATTGTTGCTATAGTAAGGATAAGGACAAGGATTAGAAATGGATTAAGCATTTTTGCAATCTTTTGAAATTGAAATTGAGTATAGAAGTGCTAAAAACTAATGGAATGGAAAAGGTAAATATACAAGGGAAATATCAGACGTAGTAATCGGGACAGATCATCGCATTTAATTAAAGAGACCCTAATTTCCTTAAATCTCGAAGAAACAGATCTTATAGATTTCCAAGATTTTTTTTTTTTTTTTAATCCCTTGAATTCCGGAATTCAACCATGACTAAGTCAAAAATTATGACGAAACTTATTTTTCTCATTCCACTATTTTGTGATAGCTTCACTCATACGCTTCGAGTAATCGGATCATTTTATCCATATTACTCTATGGTAATAAAATCCTATCTATCAACACATATCCGTCATGAAAACATTTTTATGGTTAGCCATGATGACCTCGATCAAATTTCGGGATGAAATTTCTCTAACGGGTAGGTACTGTGACGACCCGGAAATTTCTGACCAAATTTAAACTTAACCTTTATATGTTTCTGACACGATAAGCAGAATTTGTAATGTTGAATCTCAAAAAGTTTGGAACTACATTCATGTAATCAATTACCCTTTGACCGTTTTCGACGATTCACGAACAATTATGTGTATATAGATATGTATATATAATATATAATATTAACTGAAAACATTAACAAAGTATTAGATATATGATACTTTACATGAACGTATTTGTTTCGATATATTTATCGACAGAATTAAGAGATAATATCAAATGATTGAATTATCAGATACATTATGATATGATTACGGGCCAATGTTATGAGGTCCATTGTGATTTAAGAAATCTATTCTTTTTGACAATATTCGGAAAATGGTAAAGTGATCTATAAGTAAGAACGTGGAGTGTAAATAACTTAGATGTTGGATATCGACAAGTTAAGTAACTCGACATTTTTCATTAAGATGATTTCATACGTTTATTAAACCTTTGGACTTTATCCCATGCTTCACCAACAGACTGTAATTTAAAAACTTGAAACCTATTATGAATATATATAATTCTACTTTTCTAAAATGTTTTATGATATAACGATTTCCATTATTTTAACCTTTTAACAAAATGATTCTTAACTATATTTAGTTTTGGAAAACAAAATTATCATATTTATTTGATTTAGTTTCAAAAGTACAAAAAACGTTTTCAGTTTAAAAAGAACTTTATTATTAAAACGTATATATCTTTTATAAATATCTAGAACCACTTTTGACAACTCATTACTTAACCAGTATGATAAAGATAACGATATTTATATTTTATTTTATTAAATATATATAACGATTTAAATTAATATTATATATATTTATACGCGTATTATACGTATATAGTATTATACTTTTACTATACTTTAACTTTACCTTTACTTTACATTTACTTTACTTTAACTTTAATAATTCACTTTAATAATTTACTTTAATAATTCATACTTTAATAATTCACTTTAATAATTCATACTTTAATAATTCACTTTAATAATTCATACTTTAATAATTCACTTTAATAATTCACTTTAATAATTCATACTTTAATAATTCAAAAATCTATTATAAATAGAATTGAATAGGTTTCATTATTTCATAGAAACTTGAAAATATATTTCTCTAAACTCTCTCAATCGAATTACATATATATATTTTCTTTGTATTATTTCAAGATATTATTAGTATACATAAAATACTACGACGGAGTTATACTCGGACGATTTCAAAATAAGTTTTCAAACGGAATAAAGCTAAGAAAATTATGGGTTATAGCTATGGAGGTTATGGGTATTGATCGAGAGTATTGCTCGTGAGTCAAACTAGTGTTTATCATTCTCCGTTGCGTCTACGTACTTTTCCTGCAATATTGAATCTCAATATTGATACGTTCGTGAATCCAAGGCCAACATTGCACTTGTTCAATGACGTCATATGTATTTTTACTACAAAATACAGTATTATGAGTTTCATTACTCCCTTTTTATATATTTTTGGGCTGAGAATACATGCGCTGTTTTATAAATGTTTTACGAAATAGGCACAAGTACTAAAACTAATTCTATGTGGGTTTAAACCAAAAATATACCCTTAGCTTGGTAACATTAAACTACTTGTCTATGTACGGTAGGCGCGAATCCTAAAGATAGATCTATTGGGCCTGACAAACCCCATCCTGACTATGGGATGCTTTAGTACTTCGAGGTTTATATAACACACCTGATTCGGTGTACTTTCAGAGGGTAAAACATGAATGTTAAGGCTTGTTACCAGGTGCCTACAACTTATAGAATACTTTTATACACTTGTGAGTGTACATATATTTATAAACGGAAATCTTGTGGTCTATTAATATATTGAAATGATTGTTATGATAAACCTATGAACTCACCAACCTTTTGGTTGACACTTTAAAGCATGTTTATTCTCAGGTATTAAAGAAATCTTCCGCTGTGCATTAGCTCATTTTAAGGATATTACTTGGAGTCATTCATGGCATATTTTGAAAGACGTTGCATTCAAGTCATTGAGTTCATCAAGATTCTTATTAAGTCAATTATAGTTGGATGTGTTATGAAATGTTGTACATACCATCAATTTTCGTTGTAAAGAAAGTTTATCTTTTAAAAACGAATAATATGTTTGTAAAATGTATCATATAGAGGTCAAATACCTCGCGATGTAATCAACTATTGTGAATCGTTTATAATGTATATGAACGGGTCCTTTCATTTCGTGTCGAAAATTACCTGCTTGTCATTCTTAGAGAATCACTTGCTTATCATCCTTAGTCTAGACACATCTTATTGCATTGATTGCATGATTAGTGTATAGAAAAAATTCATATCTTAGCATATCTGCTAATTCATATCTTAGCGTATCTGTTATTGTAAACTTTGCCTGTCATTTTCTGTAGATTCCTCCGTAATTTATGGGATTTTAGTATTATATATGCATATCTAAATTATGTATTGCAGGGTACTAATCTACATCCTATAATCTATTTCTTATCGAAAATCCTTCATCTGATCGTACGAGATGAATCCCTCAACCAGTTCGAGTCCCTCAAATTTCGATAGCTATTCCGATAGTTATTCCGACAGCTATTCCGATATGGATATTCACCTAAGCTCCGAAAGCGGTGTCACCAGAATGAATCCATCAATCAGCCACCCCCAATTCATCTGATGGGTTCGTAGTCGACTTAATCAATGGAGACGCGAAGAAGGCAATTCTTTTCACCAACCGAAATTGCCTCTTGACGAAGAACCCGAAGCACTTACCAGTGAACTAGTCCGAAACACCATTTTCACCCTCATTTCCCGAATATCTCGCCATGATTATATTCTATCTAAAATTCTAAACCTCATTCATCTGCTCGTCTGAACCGACAATCATCCCGGCATAATAGAAGAAGTCAATGAGCTTTGCGCTCGAGTAGTGGCTCTGGAGAATATGGTGCAAAATGTACCAGCTTCAGCAACATCACCGGCACCAACAGTACCACCAGTAACAGCACCAGTACCATCAAAAATCCATGCCTCAACATCTCATCCTATATTTCGAGCATAATCATCGTTCTACATGACGTTCTATATCATTTATCTTCATTCTATATGATGATTATGTAATCTCTAATGTTTTAGAGATTATATATTCTTGTTCTAACGGTAAATCAAATGAGTTTGATATCATATTGACTCATTAAATCCATGATTACATCTGAAGAAAATATATATGTATATATTTTCATAAAGATTGTAAAAAAAAAATTCTTTGTACAAACTGTTAATGGTGAAAATATTTTAACGGGTAGCTAATACCCGAGGAATAATTAAATTTCACATTAATAAGTTACACTATACATTCTTCGAATCTGATTCAACAGTCATTTACTATCCTACTTACAACCACCGATATACGTATCCGTTCACCACAGAATAACCCTTTTCATTCAATTTCATACTTGGATTTTGACCTATCAGAATTCAAAAAGTGGCATAATGAAGAAAACATTGGACAAAATAAAATTTGTTAGAAACAAACAAATTAACCATGGGAAAAATTTTGTTAAGAATCCACGCTAACGAAATCCTAGCTAACTGTTCCTAGCTAACTGTTAATTCCGTATTACATTTTAATTATCGCAATTTATTTATCGCAATTTAATTATCGCAATTTTATTTATCGTCATTTAATTTCTGTTATTTACTTTACGCACTTTATTTATCGTTATTTAATTTCTGTTATTTATTTTACGCACTTTAAATATCGGGACACGTATACAAGGTTTTGACATATCATATCGACGCATCTATATATATTATTTGGAATAACCATAGACACTCTATATGCAGTAATGATCGAGTTCTCTATATAGGGTTGAGGTTGATTCTATAATAATATATATAATTTGAGTTGTGATCGAGTCTGAGACATGTACACGGGTCACAATACGTATTAATTAATTCGAATATTATATATTAAACTATATATGAATTATTGAATTGCTAACTGTGGACTATCAACTGTGGACTAATAACATTAGACAATTAAAATGAATTAAAATATTGATTATAATATATGAAACTAAACAATTCTTCAAGTTTGCCACTTGATTTCATCTTAAACCTCATTTGTATCTTGACGATTACAATCTGCGTTCAAACCTTTCATGATTCTTGAAAACATCTCAAACGAGAGGATGAACCAACCACACTTCATCTACGGAAGAAAAGATTGATGCATTTAGTTATGCATCTGAAAAACTCTCGGAAACTGAGTAAACGTTTAACACGTAGTTGTGCTAATTCCTTTAGTGTTATTATTACCCACAATAACTTGATAATTCCTTTCAAAGTAGCAAATTTTGTCACAGCTCCAGCAAATCAACTTCGACTTTTCATTCGAATAAACTCTATTATAACTTTGATATATAAGTTTACCTTTCGTCATCGTTACTGGGAAACTGTTTATATTCCACCACATTAGAAGTAAACTTGCCAGCAACTCCATTGATCTTTGATTTTCCGAAAAATCTTTATACTCATTGAAACTCTATCATATACTCATTCACATCTTATAACGAGAATTGCCATTCTAATTACCGAGAATTTGCAATCAGCATTTTGAAATCTCGCAACATGTCTACATCAACAGATATATGTATACATATAACATTTATATCTTAGAATTATGATCTTTTATTCTGAAATTCTGAAAAAGCACCCAGTCTACGAATCAATAATCCAAATTTTGAGGAAGCTGAATGAAGCAGCAGAAACCGTAGACAACCGTAAACGACCTTAACCATCGAAAGTTTGATGATAAAGAATGGAGTATTGGAAACACTCAATAGAAAATTTAGTACCGAAAAGCGGATTATGCGAAACTATGAAGGAAGTCGTGGACAAATCACAAAGAATAAGTTTGACTTCAAAGAATCCAAATGATTCAATGCCTGCTGAAGTCTTTAGCGAATATCTTGCTCCTTACTCTAAACCCTTACGGACAATAGTTTCCATCATCCTCTGATCTTAGATATTCAAAGATATTATCGTATCTTTCATTACAAATATCCTCCATATTTCTGAAGATATTTTCATAACTATTCTTATCTGAAATCAATAATCTCTTCGTACTATCAGTGTTACATCATATAGAAACTGTTAGTTTCTATATTCTGTAAACTTTTGAGCTTAAAATATGAATGTTATTGAAGTAATGTTGGGAACTGATGCATGAGTTAGTATAATATAAGGACATTTGATCAACGTGATTATATTACAGTAAGTCATGCTGAGTTTCTAATGAAATGTGATGATGGTTCACAGTAGATCATACCATTATCATGTGTCATGTTACATAACTCTTTCATTCTGCTTAACTTCTGAACATATCAAGAAAGTATATTCTTGATAGCTCTATTCTCAGTAATTCTGGTAATTTGACAAATCAAATCGTGCTAATACGTTCTTTTCTGTTTAGAACATTAAGATCATTCGAAACTCCATGCTTACGAATTCTGGACCATTACTCGCTTTACTAGAGGTCGAGAGGAGAATAAAAAGGCACAGAGCTCCAGAATGTAAGAGAAGATATAAAGCTCAATCACAACTCGGAGGTTACAAACCATGGATATTAATACGAATAACAATATAAAGACACGGTATAATTAAGAATAGTATCACCCCAAGGTAATAGTAGAGGTAAACAGATTTTCTGGTGGAAGATTGAAAAGAAAGATGACAGAAATAATAATTAGGAAAATATCAAGGATTAGAACGTAGTAGTATTATTTATAGACTTATAGTTACAGTAGAATCTTAATCTGTTGTCTTTTTTTTTTTTGCAGCAATATACAAAGAATTCAAGAAATGGCAAGAGTCTATAATACTAAAAAACCTAGATTTTTATGCCTTCACAGTTATATGTCAAACGCTGCAAAATTCAAAACATATTTCAATGTTTGGCCTGAATCTGTAACCGAAGACATGGATATTGTATTCATCAATGCTCCATTCCGAATATACAGTGAATTTGACAACGATGAACATTACGAATGGTTCACATTGTCTAAGGTAATGATTGACAACTGCAATCAATATTGCTAATCAAGCAATTTCACAATCTTTTGGATGTATGAACTAAGGAATAAAGTATAGGAATGATAAGAATAATGGAACGGAAGAAGTTTAAATTATAATGGGAATATCAGACAGAGTAATCGAGGCAGATCACCGTATTTAATTATAGAGATCTTAACTTCCTTACCCGCCGAAGAATCAAATCTTCTAGATTTCGAAGATTTCCTTTAAATCCATTGAATTCCGGAATTCAACTAAGACAACGTCAAAAGTTAAGACACACCTTATTTTCTAAATTCAACCCTGACTACGTCAAAAGCTAAGACGAATCTCTATTTCTTCATTTTATTCTTTTGTGATAGCTTCACTTGTACTCTTCACATAAATGAATTGTTTTATCCATATTTCTCAATAATGATAAAACTCTATTTATCAACTCATATTCGTCATGAAAACATTTCTATTGTTAACCATGATGACCTCACTCACTTTTTGGGACGAAATTTCTTTAACAGGTAGGTACTGTGACGACCCGGGAATTTTCGACCAAATTTAAATTTAATTTTTATATAATTTCGACATGATAAACAAAGTCTGTAATGTGAGTCTCAGAAGTTTTGAACTATTGTCATACATTCATTTGACCTTTGACTGTCTCCGACGATTCACGAACAATTGGTTGCAAGTAAATATGCATATATATATATACCCATAAATATAAGTTTATATAAATGGTTGAAGAAATAAAATGTAATCGAAATATTAGCATTTAATATGAAAAACAAAATATAAAATAAATAAGTTGTAATTAAAGTAAAAATAAATATTTATGATTTCAATATATAATTATTATTAGATTTATATGTATGAATAATAAATATTCAATATCTGTCATTTTATATATTACACAATTAATAACATGTAATACTAATATATTGAATTGCAAGTAAAATATAATTTATATAGTAATATTACTATTACTCTCATTATATCAATATTAGTGTTATTAATATTATTATTATTGTTATAATTATAATTAAGAGGTTTGTGAATATCAAAATAAAGATGTAAATATAAATTTGATTATAAGAATGATTAAAACTATAATTTTAGTTATTATTATGATTACGTATTATTGTTACTAAAAATTTCCATTTTTATTTAAAATTATTATTATCATTATTTTTATCATTTTACTTATTGTTATTAAGTATTATTTTGATAGTGCTATTATTAATGTTATTATTAATGTTATTATTATTATTATTATTATTATTATTATTATTATTATTATTATTATTATTATTATTATTATAGTTATATTATTATTAAATAATACAATCTATTATTATTATAATTATTATCATTTGTATGATTCTAGTATTATTATTATTTATTATTATTGTTATAATAATTATTAATATTATTAATAATACATTTTATTAATATTAATTTAACTATATAAATTATAAAAGTCTATAACTGGTACGGTTTTTGTTTGCCTTAGCCATCAAAACTTCTTTTAAATTTGTTCTTGTCTGCAATTTGATTCCAATCAACCTCATATTATAGGTATCAAACAAATCCAATTGTATTCTTTATATTTTTTTTCTACGGATGGAATATCTCCTGTCTCTAAATCGTTAAGCATCAATTTCGAATCACAGTACTACACTGGTGATAAATTATAACAACTGCTCTTTATATTCAATCATTCAATATAAACCCCTTACTGCAATTTTGGAAATTAAAACAGAAAAATTAAACAAACCCGTCGACTTCTCTGTTATCCCACTTTATTGTCAAAACTTAAATTCGAATGGTATTTCCAAATCTTTAAATTGGGACTTGTTAGGAGTTGACTAGGTAAACTACCTACAAAATTTCAAGCTTCCACTCTTCTTAACGAATCTCAATTTTCGAGTCAAAGTTTCATAATGTAAAAGTCAACAATTGTTCTTCAATAAAAATTCGAATTCATTTTTCTGATTCAGGTTAAATTGATGGTTGGGAAAGATTCTAGGAGGGTATTGAAACCTATTTCATGTTCTGAGTTTTGTCTAAAACGATCTCTAAATCAAATTTAATTTTTTTTCCTTCATTACCGACAAACAGCGAAGCTCTTTAATTTTTTTATTTATTTTTTTCTTTTCATTAGTGAACACAAATAAATACTTTACAGGTTATTTATAAGCCTTAATCAAAACTTAATTCATTATTTTGATTCTGAATACCTCTGGTCGATTTTAAAAATTAAAGGAAGAAGATGAAGTAAAACAGAAACAAAATCGAGTTATATTTAATTATGGGGATACAATTTCAGAAAGACAAGCATGGAATGATGGTTGAGGGTGTTAGGGTACGAACGAGAGGTCGGGGGTTCGAGCCTTGCTTGAGGCAATTTTTTTTGTTTAAAAAGCTTATTTGAAGGTATACTTCTTTTATTATGTTATATTTATTATTATTATTATTATTATTATTATTATTATTATTATTATTATTATTATTATTATTATTATTATTATTATTATTATTAGTATTATTGTTATTATTATTAAATGTTATTGTTGATATTAATTATTGATATCATTATAAGTATGATAATAATTATTATTATTATTACTAAATTAGGTATAACTATAAAAGTTATCATTTATTATCATTATTGGAATATTTAGATACAATTATGAATATTATTAGTATTATTATGAAAATAATAAAAGTATTGTTTTTCATTAATATTGATATAAGTACCATTTCTATTAGTATAGTAACACATTTAAAATTGTAATATCATTATTATCATTATTATTGTTATAAGTATTATCTTAACATTATCATTATTATTGTTATTATTATATTTATTAACAGTGTTATTATTATTATTATTAACACTTATTATCATTACTAATCACTTATTTAAAGTTATTATTTTAAAACAAAAAGTGTTACGATTATTAGTAATGACAATATCATTATTATTAAAAGTATTATGAAGATAAAAATAAAAGTTTTAAACATATTATTATATGTATATATAAACTATATTAACAAATTATTTTAGGAATACTCATATATAACAATTAAAGCATACTATAACACTAAATAGATATACCTATATATAACTATAATAAAATAAATTACTTTGAGTATATACACAAATCAAATTTATATAATATATAAATTAAGATATAATAAATAAATTGTCTAGTTACGATTATATGTTTTAATATATACAAATGGTATAGGTTCGTGAATCCTAGGCCAACCCTACATTGTTCAGTTGTTCAATATAGTCATATGTATTTTTACTACAAAATACATTAGGTGAGTTCATTTGCTCCCTTTTACTTTTTACATTTTTGGGCTGAGAATACATGCAAATGCTTTATTAACTGTTTTACAATATTTATATGCGCGAGTTTTCATTTGCTCCCTTTTTAAATACTTTTGCAATATATATTTTTGGGACTGAGAATACATGCGCTGCTTTTAAATAGACACAAGTAATCGAAACTACATTCTATGGTTGAATTATTAAACCGAATATGCCCATTTTTAGTCTGGTAATCTAAGAATTAGGGAACAGACACCCTAATTGACGCGAATCCTAAAGATAGATCTATCGGGCCCAACAAGCCCCATCCAAAGTACCGGATGCTTTAGTACTTCAAAATTTATATCATGTCCGAAGGAGGATCCCGGAATGATGGGGATATTCTTATATGCATATTATGAATGTCGGTTACCAGGTGTTCAATCCATATGAATGATATTTTAGTCTCTATGCATGGGACGTATGTTTATGAGAAATGGAAATATGAAATCTTGTGGTCTAGTAAAATTATGAAATGATTATTTATGTTAAACTAATGAACTCACCAACCTTTTGGTTGACACTTTAAAGCATGTTTATTCTCAGGTACGAAAGAAATCTTCCGCTGTGCATTTGCTCATCTTAGAGATATTACTTGGAGTCATTCATGACATATTTCAAAAGACCTTGCATTCGAGTCGTTGAGTTCATCAAGATTATTATTAAGTCAATTATAGTTAGACATATTATAAAATGGTATGCATGCCGTCAATTTTCGATGAAATGAAAGATTGTCTTTTCAAAAACGAATGCAATGTTTGTAAAATGTATCATATAGAGGTCAAGTACCTCGCGATGTAATTAACTGTTGTGAATTGTTTATAATCGATGTGGACCTCGTCTGAATGGATTAGGACGGGTCTCTACAAGCTACATCACGACAATACAACAATATATATATATATATATATATATATATATATATATATATATATATATATATATATATATATATATATATATATATATATATATATATATATATATATATATATATATATATATATATATATATATATATATATATATATAACAATATATAAACGAATAAGGTTAACCCCTTAACCCATTACCGAATACCAAACACCACAATGAAGATTGGCCGAACTACACGAGCCTTAGTAATCCGAAACCACACGAGATTACTATCTTCAACAAGACGACATCGAGGTTGGCCGAACTACACGAGCCTTAGTAATCCGAAACCACACGAGATTACTACCTCAATAAGATGACCGAACTACACGCGTCATTGTGAATCCGAACTACACGCGACTCACTTCTCAACATCAAAACCCTTCGCCATTGGGGTTATATCATACACATCACAACCACGTGTGATAATGTACACACCAAATATGTACTTCACCAAAGGTGATCAACCAAAACGCACAACCGTGCCATTTGGAACTATACACAAGTCCATTAAAACCACCTATATGTGAAGTGAGCTCTATAGCCAAGAATCACTTCACCCGACCCGCACCCATCCTACACATACATATGCACATAGGATATTAACACTCACCTTGAAGTCTTGATGGATGTCAAACCAAAATCAGCAATCGCCGATGGAATGTACCTATTCCATTTATCACAAATACAATAACACAATTAGGGTGGATTTACAAATCAACCCAAATTGACAAGTAGTGCAATTTTGACCCAAATGCACTTCCAAGTACAAACCGCGCCCAAATTAACCACTAATCACTAACGCAAGTGAGAATGGTCCTAATATGCCAATTAGACCCAATCATAGGTGTTAAACACCTATCTTGCCCAAAATGACACTTAAACCCTAATTTTGACCCATAAGGAGTCAACATCGCGCCATTAGCAAGTTTTGACAACAAAACATATTTAACTCGGTTTTATACTTCAACTTAATCCATTTTAAGTTTATAAACCTTATTAAATCGACAATTGGGTCATAATCATCAACAAACCCTAATTTTGACTCTAGTCAAAATTAGTCAACCACAAGAACCCTAATGGTCTCCAAAACATCAATAATCACTAATACTAGTGATTATACACCATTTACAAGTCTTAAACATAGTTAAATTATTAACCAACCCAAAACCCGCCAAATATCAAAATAGCAAGTTTCCATAAACCCTCTTCATCAACTAAATGGGTTTTACAACTAGCAATCTCAAACCCTAACTTGAATATCAAATCTAACAAATGAAATTCGGAGTTTGAACTTACCAATACAGCCAAAATGATGCCGTTGATGAGATGAACAACTTTAATACTTGAGGTTTGACCTGAAACACTCTTCTTCTTCTCCAATTGGAGCTCTCTCTCACTAAATCTCTCCTCTCTCTCTAGGGTTTGAAGATGCGAGTGTTGATGAGTGAAATGTGATCCACAATGATCAATGGATCAGTTTTGATGACCCCAAACCGACCCCAAGTGAAAAGACCAAAGTACCCCTCATTTAAACCCTTTAAAAATGCTGAAAATTGCATCAAACGCAATCGGAGCGCCGCTCCATAAGGTGGAGAGCCGCTCCAACCTTCAGGTCAGTTTTCAGTAACTTGTTTTGGCCATAACTTTTTGACCGTAGCTCCGTTTTCGATGAATCAAATATCATTGGAAACGTAATAAGATTTTATTTCCAATGGTAAGGCTTTAAAACATCAACACAAACTTTATTTAGGGTTGAAAAGATACGTACACACCTTGTCACTTCAGACAACGTCCAGTCTCCTTCGACGTTCGAGCAAGCAGCACGTACATGCTTCGTACACTTCATACACGCGTCGTACACCATAAATACATTATGTACAATAATTATTTGGGTCTTACAATGGAAGATTCAAGCTTTCTAGCTTTGAATCTTCACCTACTTTATAGATCTATATCTTTTAACATTAATCTTGCTATTTTGTTATAAAGATTCAAACTTGTGTTTGTAATCTTCATGTAACTTAAAGATCCAAGCTTTATGCTTCAAGATCTTTAAGAACAACCAAGATGCAAGCTTTCTAGCTTGAATCTTCATATCTTTTATTGGATCTAAGTTTCCTAACTTATGATCTCATTATTTTGTTATAAAGATCAAACCTTGTGTTTATGGTCTTCATATAACTTAAAGATCTAAGCTTTATGCTTCAAGGTCTTCAAGAACACTAAAGGTTCAAGCTTTCTAGATTTGTGACCTTATAACTTGTGTGAAAAGGATCCAAGCTCTCTAGCTTAGGGTTCCATCACTTTATTTGACTTAGATTATGTTCATACTTGCTTGATTGAAGTAAAGTTTGTAACTTTAGTTGTAAATGTAACTTGTAATTGTGTTAAGACTAAGGATATGATGTAACCTTGGTTCATCATCCATCTAAGACTCTTAAATGAGTTGTGTTCTTACTTGGTCTTAACATATTATGTGTTGATGGTGGAATCTTGGTCAAGGTGATGCTAACCCATCAACGAGTTGTACACTTGAAGCTACAAGCATCAAGGATGAGAACCGTGATGAGCATCAAGCACTAAGAACCCCACCGGAGCACTTTGCTTACTGTTTTCAGGATCTGATCAGACCACCTGGGCTACTGGAAAGTTAATTTTCAGTTAGTTCGGTTTGAGTAGATAATTTTCTGTTTAGACCTCGTCTTAATCCGAGTTACGATTTAGGATTTATGGCCTTCCGGAAGTCACTACACCCTATTACCGTTGTGCTGAAATTTCTGACCTACTCGTACTTAAACCATCGCCAGGGTCAAACGAAGACGAGTTTGGTTCTGGAAATTGGTAAGCAACTAGGGGACTCATATACGGAGCCATAGCCACTGATTACGCGTCATTTCGATTTACGTAGAGATCGTAGAAGCTGACCGAAGTCAGTGTATTGTTTCGATCTCTATTCTTGTCAAACTTACTTAGCTTTTATGATGATGAATGATGATGATGATGACACTTAAACTTATTTTATGCACTATTAGAACTTATGAGGATAACATATTGACCTAGTAACCTTTGACTTAGGTTGACGACCTTTCGGACCGACTTACTACTTGCATACTTTCATTATCGACTTTACCGCTCTTATCACTGTGAGTTATAGCATCCCTTTTTACTTTAACTATTTTGGGACTGAGAATACATGCGCTTTTTACGTTTTACATACTAGGCACGAGTACTTAAACCTTATATATGTGTGGGTTATACAACGGCATAAACTTTCCCCTTAGCTCGATAACGTTTAGTCATTGGTTTTTGAACCGGTGAACACGAATCTTAGATATGGATCCATAGGGTTTGACATCCCCACTCGGGCTAGTCGCGCTAGCATTTAACGGGTGTTTAATACTTCGTAAACATACACACTCGCCAAGTGTACTTTTAAGGGGTTATAAACGTTAAGTTAGTTACCAAGTGCCCACGGATAAGCATATAAGTTATCATACTGATTTGAATTACTGATTTAAACTGTTGGTTGAAGCACTGAAATCTCGTGGCCTACATTACATTACTGATTACAAACAAACTATAGCTCACCAACATTCGTGTTGACTTTTTAAGCATGTATTTCTCAGGTGCTTAGACGTTGTTGCTTCCGCTTTTAGACTTGCTGTCTTGGTGTTATAGACTTGCTGTTATGGACCTGCTGTGTTAGATTTCCGCTGTATTACTTAGAGATGTCTCAATAATGAAACTTTTATCTTGCATTCACAACTTATATTATTTGAATAATGGCTTTGTAATGACCTCTGTGTCACGTTATCTTTTGTAAATGCTATCTTTTTATGAATGCAAAACTAGTTTTCAAACAGCATATAGTGTTTGACCGTGTAAAGATCCTGTTGTTGACGAATCGTACACGATGGTTTTGTACGGGGCGTCACATTTGGTATCAGAGCATTGGTTATAGGGAATTAGGTTGCATTAGTGAGTCTAAACCAGACCGAGTAGGATTCACTAATAGGACTAATCTACAACTTGCTTGTTTACCTGTTTCTGCGGACCGCTGCATGCTACTATGTTATATTACTGCATGTTACTGCTCACTACTACTACATGCCACTGCTTACTTCTACTGCTGTATGATCTGTTGCATGCTACTGCTTACTTTTACTGCTATGTGAACTCGTTGTATGCTATTGCGTATCCTCGCTACTGTATACTACTATCTGCTTTCGATTGCATGTTACTTCTGTTTAGTACTATTAATATTGCCATGCTATGTACTGCTGTAGACGATCTAGGCTGATGTAGTTATTATGCCAGATTACGTTCTTGCTACATGCCTGCTATTCGCTGTACCGACCTGGAGAACGTATCTTTCCTAGTTCAGATGTTTTTCTGAACCCTTTTCCCACTCGCCTAACCCTAAGGACTAGAAATGTAATCCACTTGTTACTACCGTTCTACCGTTCCAGAGATCGAAACATTACTTCACGTAATCTAGGAGGAGTACCCCTCGGAATACACGCCCACTAAGGTTGATCCTCGGAGGAGGAGATATTTGAGGAGTTTCCAGAGTAACCGCACCCCGAGCTCACTCTAATTAACCACGTACAACGTATGAATATTAGAAGGTTATTCACTTCCCGCAAGGTGACCCGTATCCTGTACGCTTTCATGACCGTCACTTATCTCTTTCATTCTTCACCATTACTTTATGATCTAACGACAATTCTGGACTTAGGTCCCTAACACTCTTAGGCATTGGAGAAGTCGGGAGGACATTTCCTTTCACAAGGTCATAGTGTTTTCTACTGATGCTCATCCATACCCAAAGACTTGGAAGTCGCCTCAAGACATATCGTATTACTACTTGCTACACGTACAACTCGACGCGAGACACCATATTGAATTTCTAGAAAGGAACCTAACGACATTACCTAAACCCGAACATTTTGGAGAAATTTCGGGACATTTAGGCATTGATGCATGACCTGCGGAACCTACGCACCCACACCGAGAAACCGTGAGATTGATTATGTAGATTTTGTTTTGAGATAGCATAGATAAAGCGCCGTTAGATGAAATTGACTAGAACTTGAAGTGATCACGTTACATTGACCATATGGGGTGATATTGGAATGAACGTACTATTTAGTACAATATAATGACGCCAGGCCAGCGTGATTATATTGAAGTAAATCATGCAGAAGTCCCAATGTTACTATATAAGGAATATGAAGTGATTCAGAGAAAATTTTGGTAGGAACAACTTGAGTATACGCATTATGGTCTATTAGAGGTAGGGAAAGAATAACCGCGTAGCCCAGATACTGTACAAGAAGGGCCTTAATTGCAGAATTGATAACCCAAAAATCTATTAATGATATAGACACCCTGGATACTTAAGGAAAAAGTTCTCAAATAGGAAAAACGTTGGACTTACTTGCGATAGAGCAATCGTTATCTCAGCTATGGAGACCCGCATGGATCCTGATTTTAGTTAGGGTACGTTTCGTCACAAAGTTTTATTGTCTCGGAGTTGTTTAGTACTAGAGTGATAAAAACCTTATATCTAAGGACTTTAGTGCTATGACTAATAAGCCATCAACAACCATGAAGGTTAAGTATTCTATAGGACAAGCAAATGGTAAGCTGGCAGAGATAGAGGAATAATTTAAGGTAATACCTTAAAATTAACAGGTGGGTCATTTGGAGATGACCTCATGTCAACAAAACTTGGAAGTTTTAAGGTAGTGGTTGGAAAGGATTAGTTACCTACGTACAAGCTGATGTTATTTGAGAAGTTTGATAGAATTTTCCACGGTAGTATAATAAGATATAGTTGGAACGGACTGGAGATTTTTCGTATACCTCGCGAGAATGGTGAGCCAAAAGCCATCTAGGTTACTTCAATAACCCAAAATCCCACGATGGAAATGGGAAGGAATAACAATGGATTTCATCACGAAGCTACCAAGGACGGTAGGCGGTTATGACACCATCTAGGTTAACGTTGAACGCCTCACCAAATCTGCTCACTTTCTAGACATGAAAGAAACCGATACAATGGACAAACTTGCACAATGATATATAAAGGAAATTGTATCCCGTCACTTCAGCAATTCAAATTCTATATTAAATATTACCCAAGAATCTTATTTGATACTCATTCTTACGCGACTCTAAATCCTAACTTATTCCAAGAAATTTCTTATTTGATGATAATCACAACATCATCCTTCTTACTTCGATATTAGTCATACCAGTTCAAAATTTTTCAAAATCAATGAGTGGTTAATTCTCCTCCTCATACTCTCCCATTCGTATCTCACTTATAAGCAACAACTTCACACTTAAGCATTTTTGGTCAAAGGACTTATGTCCTACTAAAAGTCATCAACCATATTTAAATACAATAGTTTTCATAACCTCGTGACATTGATGCTCAAATGTCACCCAAAATTTTCAAAATCTTTTACTCAATCTTTTTCCGACTTGTAACCTCCGAAAATTAAAAATTTTGTTTCCCAAAATTTTACACACACTATTTTACTGTGCGGCCCTCTCAAAATTTTATAAAAATTTATTTTATTGTCATTCATACAAATTTTAGAAATCATATATGTTAAAGTATATAATTACTTATTTTGACAAATACATATGAAATTTTACTTTCACTTTTACAAATCAAATCCTTTATTCAAAATATATTTTACTTTGAATGGTACGTGTTGTACATAACCCTAATTTACTAAGAACTTCGTTTCTTTTCTTACATTGTCACCTTAAACGATTTCTATAAAATTTTCATTGCTTATTATATAAACTTTTTCATTGCTTATTCGTATCCAAGTCATCACGAAGACTGACAACTGTCGAAATTGAGAGATTCATGTGTGTGTGTGTATGTGATGAAGGCACTTACTACCACGTCATGCAGAGCCTTCGGACATCCACTAACACTTAAACAATTCAAAATTATGGCATTACCCCAGGGACCCTATTTGCCACACCTGGTGGAGCGATGATCTTTCTTACATAACTCGAAGTCCTGACTTATTCCAAGAGATTCTCATCTAGCGATATTAACACTATCAGTATTCCGACTTTAGTATTAGTCATAACCTGTTTGGCATTTTGCAAAGTCAAGAAGTGATTAACCTCTCATCCTCATGCTCTATCCTTCATACCTCACTTTTTAGTAACGGCTTCACACGTGAACATTTGTGGCCCAAAGACTTATGTCCTGACAATTATCAAAACTACATTTAATTCATTAGTTTTCATTACCTAGTAACATGTCACCCGACGATTCAAATATTTTCCACCCAATCTTTTCAAATCATAACCTTTGAAATATGAAAAACTATGTTTATCAAAATTTTTACATGTTCCTTATTTGTGCGGTCCTCACGAGATTTATGGACAAGTGTAAGTACTAAAAACTTCTCTGTCACTTATGCGATTTATAAAATCATATATGTATAAATTTATCCTTACTTATTTTGGTTAGTACATATTAAGTTATACCTTCAAATTATTTAAAAATCGCTCCTTTATTGAGTTGTTTAACTTGAGTTAAATAGTTTTGTGAAAAATTGTACACGTTGTACATACTTCTAAATTTACTAGGAACTTCGTTCCGTTTATGTTGTCACATCAAACGTTTAAAGGTTTTTCAAAACTTCCTTGGTTGATTTTCTTAAAGGTTTTCGTATTAAACTACACCATGTGTGGATCACACTTCTTCTCGCCCTCCGTTAGGGATAAAACTTACTATTAAAATCCTAGTTAAAAACTCTTGAGCCACTTTGGGTGGCAGTTTTACTAAATTTGTTAAGAAGTCTTTGCGCTCATGAAATGTTCCTTTTAAGGTTAGACTTGGCAAAAACGCGGGCCGATAAATCAGATTTCTGAGATACACCCAGTGGTCACCCCATTGTAGGAAAAGCACTAGATGGGTTTCTACTCTCAATATTTCGTGACTAATCACAACACCCTCGTAAACGGCATCTCTAGGATTCATTATTTTGAGGTACAAGAAATCATTTTTGAGGATTCTTTCCACTTGGAGTAAACCATTCTTTATGACCTAGGGTTCATATATCTTCTAATCCGCGCATCCCCTTAAGTATAAGGATAAATTCGGATCAATCCGCTCGAAGAGTTCACTCTCGTTCAAAGATCACACCTTTCGTGCAATTTTCTTTCGGAAATGTAATATAAGACACTTTGAGAATCTATGAACCTTGTTATCCTCTTGGAAGGGGACTGCTTAAAACATTTACGATGCTGATGTGGATACTCTACATATTCCTTCCTTCGTTGGTTGCAACTATATGTTGTTCTAGTTGATGTTAACCATAACTTTAACATGTAACTGAAAGGATAAAGTTACATTATGGAACTGTGCTTTCATTCCATCCAAGGATAAGTTCACACGCAGTATGTTGTGATCACCATGTTTCCCATTCTATCAGTCAGTTTGTATAGCGACATAAGCGTTCAATGTTTTAGATGAGTTTGGTAACATTCATGATACATTTTACGCATCCAGCTTACTGAAGATGCCTCTAAGGCTAAAAACATCATATTTCCTTTTGTGGGTATATATTCGGATGACGTATTCATGATCGCAAGAAACGAAATCAATTTGTTGACCTCTTAGGACAAGAGACTTAATTAATAGCATATACCTATTCTTACTTTTATACGCCCAAGTACCTTTCGAGGTAAATAACTCACTTCTGAGCCCACGAGTCTCACGGAACCTTGATACGCTACTTCTTATTTAAATATGGTACCATTTTTAGTCACTACTCAAATTTCGGGACGAAATTTCCATTAACAGGTGGGTAATGTAACGACCCGACTTTTTCGACTTGCTTTTGTGCCTTGTGTTTTTGCGAAACTGCGTATTTGTGCGTACTGTGCTATCTTATACTCTAAAATCTTAATACCCGTGGTTTACTTTCAATTATATGTTAAAACGTGCCTTTGAGTACGTAGGATACTTAACTTGATCACCAAAAGCCTTTATGACCGTTAGTGTCACTCGACGTTTCTAACAAACTGCGTACTGCGTACACGTTTAACTTTTGTCGTAATCGGAATATTATGACTACGAAATATTAATTATTATTTAATAATAGCAATTACTTGGATTTTTGGATGCTTAATTACGCGTAGTAATTTACTTATGCTTACTAGTTAGTCTTGATGGACTTTCTACCTTATTGGGCCTTGGCCCACCCTACACTAGTTAGTGGACTATTTAATTAGCCCATTTATTAATAGCTAGTGACCCATTAATATGTAAGACAAATGCCCATTTATTAGAGGGAACAAACTAGCATTTTTGTCAAGTATTATCATTAATGTTGCATGGGATCCTAACATAACCACCAACTTTAGACAACCATTAACCAAAAAGCAAAAGTTGGTCTCCCTTGTCCCCCCTCCAAAATCACGGCCACCTTAACCCACCCACACCCTCACCACCTATAAATACAAGCCTTATTCCATCCATTTTACACTTGCTTTCATTTGTAATTCACACACACTCACTCTCTAATTCTTTCTCTAGTTCTTTCTCTCTCTAAAAAGTGTAAGTATTGATTTTTCTTCTTCTTCTTCCTTGTAGTGACCCGAACTTTTCCATGTTTATATATATATTAAATGAAATTGTTATTTACATGATTAAGTGTTTCCAACATGTTAAGCAATCAAACTTGTTAAGACTTGATTAATTGAAATAGGTTTCATATAGACAATTGACCACCCAAGTTGACCGGTGATTCACGAACGTTAAAACTTGTAAAAACTATACGATGACATATATATGGTTATATATATAGTTAACATGATTTTATTATAAGTATGTATCTCATTAGGTATTTTAACAATGAGTTATATACCTAAAAATGAGACTATTAATTTAAGAAACTCGAAAACGATATATATAACGATTATCGTTATAACAACGTCTTACTAGGTACATATGAATCATATTAAGATATTGATACACTTGTTTAATTATGTTAAATGATAAGTAAATATATTATTAAGTGTATTAACAATGAAATACATATGTAAAAATAAGACTACTAACTTAATGATTTCGAAACGAGACATATATGTAACGATTATCGTTGTAACGACATTTAACTGTATATATATCATACTAAGATATATTATATATCATAATATCATGATAATATAACAAATTAACATCTCATTTGTTATAATAAACAATGGGTTAACAGCATTCAACAAGATCGTTAACCTAAAGGTTTCAAAACAACATTTACATGTAACGACTAACGATGACTTAACGACTCAGTTAAAATGTATATACATGTAGTGTTTTAATATGTATTCATACACTTTTGAAAGACTTCAAGACACTTATCAAAATACTTCTACTTAACAAAAATGCTTACAATTACATCCTCGTTCAGTTTCATCAACAATTCTACTCGTATGCACCCGTATTCGTACTCGTACAATACACAGCTTTTAGATGTAGGTACTATTGGTATATACACTCCAATGATCAGCTCTTAGCAGCCCATGTGAGTCACCTAACACATGTGGGAACCATCATTTGGCAACTAGCATGAAATATCTCATAAAATTATAAAAATATGAGTAATCATTCATGACTTATTTACATGAAAACAAAATTACATATCCTTTATATCTAATCCATACACCAACAACCAAAAACACCTACAAACACTTTCATTCTTCAATTTTCTTCATCTAATTGATCTCTCTCAAGTTCTATCTTCAAGTTCTAAGTGTTCTTCATAAATTCCAAAAGTTCTAGTTTCATAAAATCAAGAATACTTCCAAGATTGCAAGTTTACTTCCAAGTTTTCTAAATCCATTCCAAGTAATCATCCAAGATCAAGAAACCTTTGTTACTTATAGTAGGTTATCTTTCTAATACAAGTTAATAATCATATTCAAACTTTAATTCAATTTCTATAACTATAACAATCTTATTTCGAGTGAAAATCTTACTTGAAATTGTTTTCGCGTCATGATTCTGCTTCAAGAACTTTCAAGCCATCCAAGGATCCTTTGAAGCTAGATCTATTTTTCTCATTTCCAGTAGGTTTATCCAAGGAACTTGAGGTAGTAATGATGTTCATAACATCATTCGATTCATACATATAAAGCTATCTTATTCGAAGGTTTAAACTTGTAATCACTAGAACATAGTTTAGTTAATTCTAAACTTGTTCGCAAATAAAAGTTAATCCTTCTAACTTGACTTTTAAAATCAACTAAACACATGTTCTATATCTATATGATATGCTAACTTAATGATTTAAAACCTGGAAACATGAAAAACACCGTAAAATCGGATTTACGCCGTCGTAGTAACACCGCGGGCTGTTTTGGGTTAGTTAATTAAAAACTATGATAAACTTTGATTTAAAAGTTGTTATTCTGAGAAAATGATTTTTATTATGAACATAAAACTATATCCAAAAATTATGGTTAAACTCAAAGTGGAAGTATGTTTTCTAAAATGGTCATCTAGACGTCGTTCTTTCGACTGAAATGACTACCTTTATAAAAACGACTTGTAACTTATTTTTCCGACAATAAACCTATACTTTTTCTGTTTATATTCATAAAATAGAGTTCAATATGAAACCATAGCAATTTGATTCACTCAAAACGGATTTAAAATGAAGAAGTTATGGGTAAAAAAAGATTGGATAATTTTTCTCATTTTAGCTACGTGAAAATTGGTAACAAATCTATTCCAACCATAACTTAATCAACTTGTATTGTATATTATGTAATCTTGAGATACCATAGACACGTATACAATGTTTCGACCTATCATGTCGACACATCTATATATATTTCGGAACAACCATAGACACTCTATATGTGAATGTTGGAGTTAGCTATACAGGGTTGAGGTTGATTCCAAAATATATATAGTTTGAGTTGTGATTAATACTGAGATACGTATACACTGGGTCGTGGATTGATTCAAGATAATATTTATCGATTTATTTCTGTACATCTAACTGTGGACAACTAGTTGTAGGTTACTAACGAGGACAGCTGACTTAATAAACTTAAAACATCAAAATATATTAAAAGTGTTGTAAATATATTTTGAACATACTTTGATATATATGTATATATTGTTATAGGTTCGTGAATCAACCAGTGGCCAAGTCTTACTTCCCGACGAAGTAAAAATATGTGAAAGTGAGTTATAGTCCCACTTTTAAAATCTAATATTTTTGGGATGAGAATACATGCAGGTTTTATAAATGATTTACAAAATAGACACAAGTACGTGAAACTACATTCTATGGTTGAATTATCGAAATCGAATATGCCCCTTTTTATTAAGTCTGGTAATCTAAGAATTAGGGAACAGACACCCTAATTGACGCGAATCCTAAAGATAGATCTATTGGGCCTAACAAACGCCATCCAAAGTACCGGATGCTTTAGTACTTCGAAATATATATCATATCCGAAGGGTGTCCCGGAATGATGGGGATATTCTTATATATGCATCTTGTTAATGTCGGTTACCAGGTGTTCACCATATGAATGATTTTTATCTCTATGTATGGGATGTGTATTGAAATATGAAATCTTGTGGTCTATTATTATGATTTGATATATATAGGTTAAACCTATAACTCACCAACATTTTTGTTGACGTTTTAAGCATGTTTATTCTCAGGTGATTATTAAGAGCTTCCGCTGTCGCATACTTAAATAAGGACGAGATTTGGAGTCCATGCTTGTATGATATTGTGTAAAAACTGCATTCAAGAAACTTATTTTGTTGTAACATATTTGTATTGTAAACCATTATGTAATGGTTGTGTGCAAACAGGATATTTTAGATTATCATTATTTGATAATCTACGTAAAGCTTTTTAAACCTTTATTGATGAAATAAAGGTTATGGTTTGTTTTAAAATGAATGCAGTCTTTGAAAAACGTCTCATATAGAGGTCAAAACCTCGCAACGAAATCAATTAATATGGAACGTTTTTAATCAATAAGAACGGGACATTTCAGTTGGTATCTGAGCGTTGGTCTTAGAGAACCAGAAAATTTACATTAGTGTGTCTTATCGAGTTTGTTAGGATGCATTAGTGAGTCTGAACTTTGACCGTGTTTTCTTTAAAAATGATTGCTTAACATTTTTATTGGAAACTATATATTATTAACATGTATATATTATGTGATATATTAATCTCTTAACATGTTTGATATTGTGTGATAGATGTCTACCTCTAGCACAAATCCCATTGACTCACCTAATAATAACGAAGAGTCGAATATATATTGGACTGATTCACAAGTTCCCGAAGAAGAACCGAAAGAAGAATCAGAACCGAAAGAAGAATCAGAACCGGAAGAGGAGGAACCGGAGGAGGAAATAGAACCGGTGGGGGAAATAATAAAACGGTTAAGTAAAAGAAAATCCTCAACCAACTGACCAAGGTTAATTATGGTCAATGGTGTTTCCGCCAAGGAAGCAAAATATTGGGAGGATTACCAATTCTCCGATGAATCGGATTCCGACGAGAATTCCGATGATGTTATAGAAATTACCCCAACTGAATTTAAAAAGGCAAAAGAAAATAATAAGGGAAAGGGCATAAAAATAGAGAAATCTAATTCCAACCCCGATGAACTTTATATGTATCGTCAACCCCCGAAGCCCTTAAGTTGTAACAATGACCCGGGAACCTCTAAACCACCAGGTTTTTCTAAACCGTTGTGGAAAACGACAGCTCGTATTAGGGGAACATCATATATCCCTAGAAACTTGGCAAAACGAACCAAAATCGAAGAAGAAGAAACGAGCGAGTCAGAATAAGATAATTGTATTCGTGTGGTGTAATATATGTAATATAGTGTGCTTATGCTTTATGATATATGTAAAAATTGCTTGTATTAATAAGTATTTTTTTTATGAATCTAACTCTTGTCTATTTTACAGTATAAAAACACAAAATGGATAGACAACCCAATATTTTAAGAGACCTACCAGGAGACATGATTGATGAAATCTTGTCTAGAGTCGGTCAGAATTCTTCGGCACAACTATTTACGGCGAAATCAGTTTGTAAGACATTCGAAGAACGTTCCAAGAATGTCTTGGTTTATAAGAGACTTTCGTTTGAAAGATGGGGGATATCACATTGGGAAACCCATAAGTTACGATGTGTTTACTTTGACGCATATATTGCGGGGAACCCAAATGCCATTTTGCGCAACGGGTTAAGAAATTATTTTGACTCAATGTATCTGAATATAGGACTTCATGATTTAGAAAAAGTGGCTAACATGCAACATAAAGAAGCATGCTATGCTTACGGGTTAGTAATGTTCGCTTCTCACCAAAGTGAGAAAAAGAACATCGGGCTACAACTATTAAACAAAACATTCCCACAAGTGACGGAGTCGGTAATTGGGGTAAGAAATGAGGTTTTTAGGTTATTACGAGACTGTAGGTCATTACGTAACCCTCGTCCCTTTGACGACGTTACAACACGCTGTCTTATCAACGGCTATAACGGTTATGTTCCACAAGACCAAGGATGGGAAGTAGTTCTAGTAAAACCAGAATGCATGACTTGTTTCTGGACGTATGAATTACGTGTCTTTATTGCCTTTGCTGAACGACTTGTGTACTAGCTAGAATTATCTTGACAACTATCTTATATCAAAGTTATTGTGTGCTATATTTCATGCATTATGTAAAATAAGCGGTATTGTAAGTTTGTAAAATATTGTATAAAAGTTTGAACGCGAAATATTATTATAATCACTTTTTCATATAGAATTGTAGTAGTTGAATTGTATATTAGCTACTAAGTATGAACTTAACGGGTAGGTACTACCCGAATTTAAACTTATAAAACGCTAATATGAAGAAAAAGATTTTATAAATGAGTTCATATTATGCTATGAAATACTATTAACTACTCTTAATATTCTGTATGATTAACTTGTTCCATTTGACTATTTTGAAGGAAATGGCACCGACTACTCGACACACCGTGAATATGAATGAAGAGGAATTCCGTACTTTTCTAGCTTCAAACATAGCCGCAGTACAGGCTGCGCTACATACCAACAATAACCTTGGATCTAGCAGTATAGGAAATCGTGTAGGATGCACCTACAAAGAATTCACTGCCTGTAAACCTTTGGAATTTGATGGAACCGAAGGACCGATCGGATTGAAACGGTGGACCGAGAAGGTCGAATCGGTGTTTGCCATAAGTAAGTGTACTGAAGAGGACAAAGTGAAGTACGCTACGCATACCTTCACAGGTTCTGCGTTAACATGGTGGAATACCTATCTAGAGCAAGTGGGACAAGATGATGCGTACGCACTACCGTGGTCAGCATTCAAGCACTTGATGAACGAGAAGTACCGTCCCAGAATCGAGGTCAATAAGCTCAAGACAGAACTTAGAGGGTTACGAACCCAAGGATTTGATATTACCACGTACGAAAGACGATTCACAGAATTGTGCCTATTGTGTCCGGGAGCGTTCGAAGATGATGTAGAGAAGATCGACGCGTTTGTGAAAGGATTACCGGAAAGAATCCAAGAAGATATAAGTTCACACGAGCCCGTCTCCATACAACAGGCATGTAGAATGGCTCACAAACTAGTGAACCAGATTGAGGAAAGAATTAAAGAACAGACGGCTGAAGAGGCCAATGTGAAGCAAGTGAAAAGAAAGTGGGAGGAAAACGGTGATAAGAATCACCAATACAACAACAACAGCAATTACAATAATAATCGCAACAATTATCCCAACAATAGCAACATCAATCGCAACTACAACAAACGGCCCAACAACAACAGCAGCAGCAACAACAACAACAACAACAACAACAACAACAACAACAACAACAACAACAACAACAACAACAACAACAACAACAACAACAACAACAACAACAACAACAGCAGCAGCAGCAGCAGCAACTACAATAATCATCCCAACAATAATAACATCCGCAACAACAACAACAACAATCAGAAGAAGCTATGCCAAAGGTGTGAAAAGTATCACTCGGGGTTCTGCACCAAATTTTGCAACAAGTGTAAAAGAAATGGTCATAGCGCGGCGAAGTGTGAGGTCTACGGACCAGGGGTTAACAGAACGAAAGGAACAAATGGTGTCAGAATGAGTAATGGCGGAGCAAGTAGTGTCGGAGCAAGTTATGCCAATGCGGTTTGTTATAAATGTGGAAAATCGGGCCACGTTATTAGAAATTGCCCGAACCAGGAGAACACGAATGGACAAGGCCGCGGAAGAGTTTTCAATATTAATACGGCAGAGGCACAGGAAGACCCGGAGCTTGTTACGGGTACGTTTCTTATTGACAATAAATCTGCTTACGTTTTATTTGATTCGGGTGCGGATAGAAGCTATATGAGTAGAGATTTTTGTGCTAAATTAAGTTGTCCATTGACGCCGTTGGATAGTAAATTTTTACTCGAATTAGCAAACGGTAAATTAATTTCAGCAGATAATATATTCCAGAATCGAGAAATTAAACTGGGTAGCTAAATATTTAAGATTGATTTGATACCAGTCGAGTTAGGGAGTTTTGGTGTAATAGATGGCGCCGTTTGAAGCACTTTATGGTAGAAAGTGCAGGTCTCCGATTTGTTGGAGTGAAGTGGGGGATAGACAGATTACGGGTCCGGAGATAATACAAGAAACTACCGAGAAAATCATCCAAATTCAACAAAGATTGAAAACTGCCCAGAGTCAACAAAAGAGCTACGCGGACAGTAAAAGAAAAGATATAGAGTTTGAAATTGGAGAAATGGTCATGCTTAAGGTTTCACCTTGGAAAGGCGTTGTTCGATTTGGTAAACGGGGGAAACTAAATCCAAGGTACATTGGACCATTCAAGATTATAGATCGTGTCAGACCAGTAGCTTACCAACTGGAGCTACCTCAACAACTCGCGGCTGTACATAACACTTTCCACGTCTCAAATTTGAAGAAATGTTTTGCTAAAGAAGATCTCAATATTCCGTTGGACGAAATCTAAATCAATGAAAAACTTCAATTCATTGAAGAACCCGTCGAAATAATGGATCGTGAGGTTAAGAGACTTAAACAAAACAAGATACCGATTGTTAAGGTTCGATGGAATGCTCGTAGAGGACCCGAGTTCACCTGGGAGCGTGAAGATCAAATGAAGAAGAAATACCCGCATTTATTTCCAGAAGATACGTCAACACCTCCAACTGCTTAAAATTTCGGGACGAAATTTATTTAACGGGTAGGTACTGTAGTGACCCGAACTTTTCCATGTTTATATATATATATATTAAATGAAATTTTTATTTACATGATTAAGTGTTTCCAATATATTAAGCAATCAAACTTGTTAAGACTTGATTAATTGAAATAGGTTTCATATAGACAATTGACCACCCAAGTTGACCGGTGATTCACGAACGTTAAAACTTGTAAAAACTATACGATGACATATATATGGTTATATATATAGTTAACATGATTTTATTATAAGTATGTATCTCATTAGGTATTTTAACAATGAGTTATATACATAAAAATGAGACTATTAATTTAAGAAACTCGAAAACGATATATATAACGATTATCGTTATAACAACGTCTTACTAGGTACATATGAATCATATTAAGATATTGATACACTTGGTTAATTATGTTAAATGATAAGTAAATATATTATTAAGTGTATTAACAATGAAATACATATGTAAAAATAAGACTACTAACTTAATGATTTCGAAACGAGACATATATGTAACGATTATCGTTGTAACGACATTTAACTGTATATATATCATACTAAGATATATTATATATCATAATATCATGATAATATAACAATATAACATCTCATTTGTTATAATAAACAATGGGTTAACAACATTCAACAAGATCGTTAACCTAAAGGTTTCAAAACAACATTTACATGTAACGACTAACAATGACTTAACGACTCAGTTAAAATGTATATACATGTAGTGTTTTAATATGTATTCATACACTTTTGAAAGACTTCAAGACACTTATCAAAATACTTCTACTTAACAAAAATGCTTACAATTACATCCTCGTTCAGTTTCATCAACAATTCTACTCGTATGCACCCGTATTCGTACTCGTACAATACACAGCTTTTAGATGTAGGTACTATTGGTATATACACTCCAATGATCAGCTCTTAGTAGCCCATGTGAGTCACCTAACACATGTGGGAACCATCATTTGGCAACTAGCATGAAATATCTCATAAAATTACAAAAATATGAGTAATCATTCATGACTTATTTACATGAAAACAAAATTACATATCATTTATATCTAATCCATACACCAACGACCAAAAACACCTACAAACACTTTCATTCTTCAATTTTCTTCATCTAATTGATCTCTCTCAAGTTCTATCTTCAAGTTCTAAGTGTTCTTCATAAATTCCAAAAGTTCTAGTTTCATAAAATCAAGAATACTTCCAAGATTGCAAGTTTACTTCCAAGTTTTCTAAATCCATTCCAAGTAATCATCCAAGAACAAGAAACCTTTGTTACTTACAGTAGGTTATCTTTATAATACAAGGTAATAATCATATTCAAACTTTAATTCAATTTCTATAACTATAACAATCTTATTTCGAGTGGAAATCTTACTTGAAATTGTTTTCATGTCATGATTCTGCTTCAAGAACTTTCAAGCCATCCAAGGATCCTTTGAAGCTAGATCTATTTTTCTCATTTCCAGTAGGTTTATCCAAGGAACTTGAGGTTGTAATGATGTTCATAACATCATTCAATTCATACATATAAAGCTATCTTATTCGAAGGTTTAAACTTGTAATCACTAGAACATAGTTTAGTTAATTCTAAACTTGTTCGCAAATAAAAGTTAATCCTTCTAACTTGACTTTTAAAATCAACTAAACACATGTTCTATATCTATATGATATGCTAACTTAATGATTTAAAACCTGGAAACATGAAAAACACCGTAAAATCGGATTTACGCCGTCGTAGTAACACCGCGGGCTGTTTTGGGTTAGTTAATTAAAAACTATGATAAACTTTGATTTAAAAGTTATTATTCTGAGAAAATGATTTTTATTATGAACATGAAACTATATCCAAAAATTATAGTTAAACTCAAAGTGGAAGTATGTTTTCTAAAATGGTCATCTAGACGTCGTTCTTTCGACTGAAATGACTACCTTTATAAAAATGACTTGTAACTTATTTTTCCGACTATAAACCTATACTTTTTCTATTTAGATTCATAAAATATAGTTCAATATGAAACCATAGCAATTTGATTCACTCAAAACGGATTTAAAATGAAGAAGTTGTGGGTAAAAAAAGATTGGATAATTTTTCTCATTTTAGCTACGTGAAAATTGGTAACAAATCTATTCCAACCATAACTTAATCAACTTGTATTGTATATTATGTAATCTTGAGATACCGTAGACATATATACAATGTTTCGACCTATCATGTCGACACATCTATATATATTTCGGAACAACCATAGACACTCTATATGTGAATGTTGGAGTTAGCTATACAGGGTTGAGGTTGATTCCAAAATATATATAGATTGAGTTGTGATCAATACTAAGATACGTATACACTGGGTCGTGGATTGATTCAAGATAATATTTATCGATTTATTTCTGTACATCTAACTGTGGACAACTAGTTGTAGGTTACTAACGAGGACCGCTGACTTAATAAACTTAAAACATAAAAATATATTAAAAGTGTTGTAAGTATATTTTGAACATACTTTGATATATATGTATATATTGTTATAGGTTCGTGAATCAACCAGTGGCCAAGTCTTACTTTCCGACGAAGTAAAAATCTGTGAAAAAATAAGGACAAGATTTGGAGTCCATGTTTGTATGATATTGTGTAAAAACTGCATTCAAGAAACTGATTTCGATGTAACATATTTGTATTGTAAACCATTATGTAATGGTCGTGTGTAAACAGGATATTTTAGATTATCATTATTTGATAATCTACGTAAAGCTTTTTAAACCTTTATTTATGAAATAAAGGTTATGGTTTGTTTTAAAAAAGAATGCAGTCTTTGAAAAACGTCTCATATAGAGGTCAAAACCTCGCAACGAAATCAATTAATATGGAACGTTTTTAATCAATAAGAACGGGACATTTCAGTTGGTATCCGAGCGTTGGTCTTAGAGAACCAGAAAATTTGCATTAGTGTGTCTTATCGAGTTTGTTAGGATGCATTAGTGAGTCTGGACTTCGACCGTGTTTTCTTTAAAAATGATTGCTTAACATTTTTATTGGAAACTATATATTATTAACATGTATATATTATGTGATATATTAATCTCTTAACATGTTTGATATTGTGTGATAGATGTCTACCTCTAGCACAAATCCCATTGACTCACCTAATAATAACGAAGAGTCGAATATATATTGAACTGATTCACAAGTTCCCGAAGAAGAACCGGAAGAAGAATCAGAACCGGAAGAAGAATCAGAACCGGAAGAGGAGGAACCAGAGGAGGAAATAGAACCGGTGGGGGAAATAATAAAACGGTTAAGTAAAAGAAAATCCTCAACCAACCGACCAAGGTTAATTATGGTCAATGGTGTTTCCGCCAAGGAAGCAAAATATTGGGAGGATTACCAATTCTCAGATGAATCGGATTCCGACGAGAATTCCGATGATGTTATAGAAATTACCCCAACTGAATTTAAAAAGGGAAAAGAAAATAATAAGGGAAAGGGCATAAAAATAGAGAAATCTAATTCCAACCCCGATGAACTTTATATGTATCGTCAACCCCCGAAGCCCTTAAGTTATAACAATGACCCGGGAACCTCTAAACCACCAGGTTTTTCTAAACCGTTGTGGAAAACGACAGCTCGTATTAGGAGAACATCATATATCCCTAGAAACTTGGCAAAAAGAACCAAAACCGAAGAAGAAGAAATGAGCGAGTCAGAATAAGATAGTTGTATTCGTGTGGTGTAATATATGTAATATAGTGTGCTTATGCTTTATGATATATGTAAAAATTGCTTGTATTAATAAGTATTTTTTTTATGAATCTAACTCTTGTCTATTTTATAGTATAAAAACACAAAATGGATAGACAACCCAATATTTTAAGAGACCTACCGGGAGACATGATTGATGAAATCTTGTCTAGAGTCGGTCAGAATTCTTCGGCACAACTATTTACGTCGAAATCAGTTTGTAAGACATCCGAAGAACGTTCCAAGAATGTCTTGGTTTATAAGAGACTTTCGTTTGAAAGATGGGGGATATCACATTGGGAAACCCATAAGTTACGATGTGTTTACTTTGACGCATATATTGCGGGGAACCCAAATGCCATTTTACGCAACGGGTTAAGAAATTATTTTGACTCAATGTATCCGAATATAGGACTTCATAATTTAGAAAAAGTGGCTAACATGCAACATAAAGAAGTATGCTATGCTTACGGGTTAGTAATGTTCGCTTCTCACCAAAGTGAGAAAAAGAACATCGGGCTACAACTATTAAACAAAACGTTCCCACAAGTGACGGAGTAGGTAATTAGGGTAAGAAATGAGGTTTTTAGGTTATTACGAGACTGTTGGTCATTACGTAACCCTCGTCCCTTTGACGACGTTACAACACGCTGTCTTATCAACGGCCATAATGGTTATGTTCCACAAGACCAAGGATGGGAAGTAGTCCTAGTAAAACCAGAATGCATGACTTGTTTCTGGACGTATGAATTACGTGTCTTTATTGCCTTTGCTAAACGACTTGTGTACTAGCTAGAATTATCTTGACAACTATCTTGTATCAAAGTTATTGTGTGCTATATTTCATGCTTTATGTAAAATAAGCGGTATTGTAAGTTTGTAAAATATTGTATAAAAGTTTGAACGCGAAATATTATTATAATCACTTTTTCATATAGAATTGTAGTAGTTGAATTGTATATTAGCTACTAGGTATGAACTTAACGGGTAGGTACTACCCGAATTTAAACTTATAAAACGCTAATATGAAGAAAAAGCTTTTATAAATGAGTTCATATTATGCTATGAAATACTATTAACTACTCTTAATATTCTGTATGATTAACTTGTTCCATTTGACTATTTTGAAGGACATGGCACCGACTACTCGACACACCGTGAATATGAATGAAGAGGAATTCCGTACTTTTCTAGCTTCAAACATAGCCGCAGTACAGGCTGCGCTACATACCAACAATAACCTTGGATCTAGCAGTACAGGAAATTGTGTAAGATGCACCTACAAAGAATTCACTGCCTGCAAACCTTTGGAATTTGATGGAACCGAAGGACCGATCGGATTGAAACGGTGGACCGAGAAGGTTGAATCGGTGTTTGCCATAAGTAAGTGTACTGAAGAGGACAAAGTGAAGTACGCTACGCATACCTTCACAGGTTCTGCATTAACATGGTGGAATACCTATCTAGAGCAAGTGGGACAAGATGATGCGTACGCACTACCGTGGTCAGCATTCAAGCACTTGATGAACGAGAAGTACCGTCCCAGAACCGAGGTCAATAAGCTCAAGACAGAACTTAGAGGGTTACGAACCCAAGGATTTGATATTACCACGTACGAAAGACGATTCACAGAATTGTGCCTATTGTGTCAGGAAGCGTTCAAAGATGAGAAAGAGAAGATCGACGCGTTTGTGAAAGGATTACCGGAAAGAATCCAAGAAGATATAAGTTCACACGAGCCCGCCTCCATACAACAGGCATGTAGAATGGCTCAAAAACTAGTGAACCAGATTGAGGAAAGAATTAAAGAACAGACGGCTGAAGAGGCCAATGTGAAGCAAGTGAAAAGAAAGTGAGAGGAAAACGGTGATAAGAATCACCAATACAACAACAACAGCAATTACAATAATAATCGCAACAATTATCCCAACAATCGCAACATCAATCGCAACTACAACAAACAGCCCAACAACAACAACAACAATAACAACAACAACAACAACAACAACAACAACAACAACAACAACAACAACAACAACAACAACAACAACAACAGTAGCAACTACAACAATCATCCCAACAACAATAACAACCGCAACAACAACAACAACAATCAGAAGCAGCTATGCCAAAGGTGTGAAAAGTATCACTCGGGGTTCTGCACCAAATATTGCAACAAGTGTAAAAGAAATGGTCATAGCGCGGCGAAGTGTGAGGTCTACGGACCAGAGGTTAACAGAACGAAAGGAACAAATGGTGTCGGAACGAGTAATGGCAGAGCAAGTAGTGTCAGAGCAAGTTATGCCAATGTGGTTTGTTATAAATGTGGAAAATCGGGCCACATTATTAGAAATTACCCGAACCAGGAGAACACGAATGGACAAGGCCGCGGAAGAGTTTTCAATATTAATGCGGCAGAGGCACAGGAAGACCCGGAGCTTGTTATGGGTACATTTCTTATTGACAATAAATATGCTTACATTTTATTTGATTCGGGTGCGGATAGAAGCTATATGAGTAGAGATTTTTGTGCTAAATTAAGTTGTCCATTGACGCCGTTGGATAGTAAATTTTTACTCGAATTAGCAAACGGTAAATTAATTTCAGCAGATAATATATTCCGGAATCGAGAAATTAAACTGGGTAGCGAAATATTTAAGATTGATTTGATACCAGTAGAGTTAGGGAGTTTTGATGTAATATTTGGCATGGACTGGCTGAAGAAGGTGAAAGCAGAGATCGTATGTTATAAAAATGCAATTCGCATTGTACGAGAAGAAGGAGAACCCTTAATGGTGTACGGAGAAAAGGGCAACATGAAGCTACATCTTATTAGTAATTTGATATCACAAAAACTAATAAGAAAAGGTTGCTATGCTGTTCTAGCACACGTCGAGAAAGTACAAACAGAAGAAAAGAGCATCAATGATGTTCCTGTCGCAAAAGAATTTCCCGATGTATTTCTGAAAGAATTACCGGGACTACCTCCACATCGATCTGTTGAATTTCAAATAGATCTTGTACCAGGAGCTGCATCAATAGCTCGTGCTCCTTATAGACTCGCACCCAGCGAGATGAAAGAATTGCAAAGCCAACTGCAAGAACTATTAGAACATGGTTTCATTCGACCAAGCACATCACCATGGGGAGCTCCTGTTTTGTTTGTCAAGAAGAAGGATGGTACATTTAGGTTGTGTATTAACTACAGAGAGTTGAACAAACTTACCCTCAAAAACCGTTATCCACTGCCGAGAATTGACGACTTATTTGATCAACTACAAGGCTCGTCGGTTTATTCGAAGATCGATTTACGTTCTGGATATCATCAAATGCGAGTAAAGGAGGATGATATTCCAAAAACTGCTTTTAGGACGCGTTATGGTCATTACGAGTTTATGGTTATGCCGTTTGGATTGACTAACGCACCAGCTGTGTTCATGGACCTTATGAACCGAGTGTGTGGGCCATATCTTGACAAGTTTGTCATTGTTTTCATCGATGACATACTTATTTACTCAAAGAATGATCAAGAGCACGAAGAACATTTGAGAAAAGTGCTAGAAGTATTGAGGAAAGAAAAACTATACACTAAGTTTTCAAAGTGTGCATTTTGGTTGGAAGAAGTTCAATTCCTCGGTTACATAGTGAACAAAGAAGATATCCAGGTGGACCCGGCAAAGATCGAAACCGTTGAAAAGTGGGAAACCCCAAAAACTCCGAAGCATATACGTCAATTTTTAGGATTGGCTGGTTACTACAGAAGATTCATCCAAGATTTCTCCAAAATAGCAAAACCCTTGACTGCATTAACGCATAAAGGGAAGAAATTTGAATGGAAGGATGAACAAGAGGAGGCGTTTCAATTATTGAAGAAAAAGCTAACTACGGCACCTATATTGTCATTGCCTGAAGGGAATGATGATTTTGTGATTTATTGTGACGCATCAAAGCAAGGTCTCGGTTGTGTATTAATACAACGAACGAAGGTGATTGCTTATGCATCTAGACAATTAAAGATTCACGAGCAAAATTATACGACGCATGATTTGGAATTAGGCGCGGTTGTTTTTGCATTAAAGACTTGGAGGCACTACTTATATGGGGTCAAAAGTATTATATATGAAATGTCCCGTTCTTATTGATTAAAAACGTTCCATATTAATTGATTTCGTTGCGAGGTTTTGACCTCTATATGAGACGTTTTTCAAAGACTGCATTCATTTTAAAACAAACCATAACCTTTATTTCATAAATAAAGGTTTAAAAAGCTTTACGTAGATTATCAAATAATGATAATCTAAAATATCCTGTTTACACACGACCATTACATAATGGTTTACAATACAAATATGTTACATCGAAATCAGTTTCTTGAATGCAGTTTTTACACAATATCATACAAACATGGACTCCAAATCTTGTCCTTATTTTAGTATGCAACAGCGGAAGCTCTTGGTATTCACCTGAGAATAAACATGCTTTAAACGTCAACAAAAATGTTGGTGAGTTATAGGTTTAACCTATATATATCAAATCGTAACAATAGACCACAAGATTTCATATTTCAATACACATCCCATACACAGAGATAAAAATCATTCATATGGTGAACACCTGGTAACCGACATTAACAAGATGCATATATAAGAATATCTCCATCATTCCGGGACACCCTTCGGATATGATATAAATTTTGAAGTACTAAAGCATCCGGTACTTTGGATGGGGTTTGTTAGGCCCAATACATCTATCTTTAGGATTCACGTCAATTAGGGTGTCTGTTCCCTAATTCTTAGATTACCAGACTTAATAAAAAGGGGCATATTCGATTTCGATAATTCAACCATAGAATGTAGTTTCACGTACTTGTGTCTATTTTGTAAATCATTTATAAAACCTGCATGTATTCTCATCCCAAAAATATTAGATTTTAAAAGTGGGACTATAACTCACTTTCACAGATTTTTACTTCGTCGGGAAGTAAGACTTGGCCACTGGTTGATTCACGAACCTATAACAATATATACATATATATCAAAGTATGTTCAAATTTTGTGAATCGTCTTTCGTACGTGGTAATATCAAATCCTTGGGTTCGTAACCCTCTAAGTTCTGTCTTGAGCTTATTGACCTCGGTTCTGGGATGGTATTCTCGTTCATCAAGTGCTTGAATGCTGACCACGGTAGTGCGTACGCATCGTCTTGTCCCACTTGCTCTAGATAGGTATTCCACCATGTTAACGCAGAACCTGTGAAGGTATGCGTAGCGTACTTCACTTTGTCCTCTTCAGTACACTTACTTATGGTAAACACCGATTCGACCTTCTCGGTCCACCGTTTCAATCCGATCGGTCCTTCGGTTCCATCAAATTCTAAAGGTTTGCAGGCAGTGAATTCTTTGTAGGTGCATCCTACACGATTTCCTGTACTGCTAGATCCAAGGTTATTATTGGTATGTAGCGCAGCCTGTACTGCGGCTATGTTTGAAGCTAGAAAAGTACGGAATTCCTCTTCATTCATATTCACGGTGTGTCGAGTAGTCGGTGCCATTTCCTTCAAAATAGTCAAATGGAACAAGTTAATCATACAGAATATTAAGAGTAGTTAATAGTATTTCGTAGCATAATATGAACTCATTTATAAAATCTTTTTCTTCATATTAGCGTTTTATAAGTTTAAATTCAGGTAGTACCTACCCGTTAAGTTCATACTTAGTAGCTAATATACAATTCAACTACTACAATTCTATATGAAAAACTGATTATAATAATATTTCGCGTTCAAACTTTTATACAATATTTTACAAACTTACAATACCGCTTATTTTACATAAAGCATGAAATATAGCACACAATAACTTTGACACAAGATAGTTGTGAAGATAATTCTGGCTAGTACACAAGTCGTTCAGCAAAGGCAATAAAGACACGTAATTCATACGTCCAGAAACAAGTCATGCATTCTGGTTTTACTAGGACTACTTCCCATCCTTGGTCTTGTGGAACATAACCGTTATGGCCGTTGATAAGACAGCGTGTTGTAACGTCGTCAAAGGGACGAGGGTTACGTAATATCCAACAGTCCTGTAACAATCTAAAAACCTCATTTCTTACCCCAATTACCGACTCCGTCACTTGTGGGAACGTTTTGTTTAATTGTTGTAGCCCGATGTTCTTGTTCTCACTTTGGTGAGAAGCGAACATTACTAATCCGTAAGCATAACACGCTTCTTTATGTTGCATGTTAGCCGCTTTTTCTAAATCACGAAGTCCAATATTCGGATATATTGAGTCAAAATAATTTCTTAACCCATTGCGTAAAATAGCATTTGGGTTCCCCGCAATATATGCGTCAAATTAAACACATCGTAACTTATGGATTTCCCAATGTGATATCCCCCATCTTTCGAACGAAAGCCTTTTATAAACCAAGGCATTCTTGGAACATTCTTCGAATGTCTTACAAACTGATCTCGCCTTAAATAGTTGTGCCGAAGAATTCTGACCGACTCTAGACAAGATTTCATCAATCATGTCTCCGGGTAGGTCTCTTAAAATATTGGGTTGTCTATCCATTTTGTGTTTTTATACTGTAAAATAGACAAGAGTTAGATTCATAAAAAAAAATACTTATTAATACAAGCAATTTTTACATATATCATAAAGCATAAGCACACTATATTACATATATTACACCACACGAATAAAACTATCTTATTCCGACTCGCTTGTTTCTTCTTCTTCGATTTTGGTTCGTTTTGCCAAGTTTCTAGGGATATATGATGTTCCCCTAATACGAGCCGTCATTTTCCACATTGGTTTAGAAAAACCTGGTGGTTTAGAGGTTCCCGGGTCATTGTTACAACTTAAGGACTTCGGGGGTTGACGATACATATAAAGTTCATCGGGGTTGAAATTAGATTTCTCTATTTTTATGCCCTTTCCCTTATTATTAGGTGAGTCAATGGGACTTGTTCTAGAGGTAGACATCTATCACATAACATCAAACGCGTTAAGAGATTAATATATCACATAATATTCACATGTTAAAAATATATAGTTTCCAACAAAATTTGTTAAGCAATCATTTTTCAAGTAAACACGGTCGAAGTTCAGACTCACTAATGCATCCTAACAAACTCGATAAGATACACTAATGCAAAATTCTGGTTCCCTAAGACCAACGCTCGGATACCAACTAAAATGTCCCGTTCTTATTGATTAAAAACGTTCCATATTAATTGATTTCGTTGCGGGGTTTTGACCTCTATATGAGACGTTTTTCAAAGACTGCATTCATTTTTAAAACAAACCATAACCTTTATTTCATAAATAAAGGTTTAAAAAGCTTTACGTAGATTATCAAATAATGATAATCTAAAATATCCTGTTTACACACGACCATTACATAATTGTTTACAATACAAATATGTTACATCGAAATCAGTTTCTTGAATGCAGTTTTTACACAATATCATACAAACATGGACTCCAAATCTTGTCCTTATTTTAGTATGCAACAGCGGAAGCTCTTAGTATTCACCTGAGAATAAACATGCTTTAAACGTTAACAAAAATGTTGGTGAGTTATAGGTTTAACCTATATATATCAAATCGTAACAATAGACCACAAGATTTCATATTTCAATACACATCCCATACACAGAGATAAAAATCATTCATATGGTGAACACCTGGTAACCGACATTAACAAGATGCATATATTAGAATATCCCCATCATTCCGGGACACCCTTCGGATATGATATAAATTTCGAAGTACTAAAGCATCCGGTACTTTGGATGGGGTTTGTTAGGCCCAATAGATCTATCTTTAGGATTCGTGTCAATTAGGGTGTCTGTTCCCTAATTCTTAGATTACCAGACTTAATAAAAAGGGGCATATTCGATTTCGATAATTCAACCATAGAATGTAGTTTCACGTACTTGTGTCTATTTTGTAAATCATTTATAAAACCTGCATGTATTCTCATCCCAAAAATATTAGATTTTAAAAGTGGGACTATAACTCACTTTCACAGATTTTTACTTCATCGGGAAGTAAGACTTGGCCACTGGTTGATTCACGAACCTATAACAATATATACATATATATCAAAGTATGTTCAAAATATACTTACAACACTTTTAATATATTTTTATGTTTTAAGTTTATTAAGTCAGCGGTCCTCGTTAGTAACCTACAACTAGTTGTCCACAGTTAGATGTACAGAAATAAATTGATAAATATTATCTTGAATCAATCCACGACCCAGTGTATACGTATCTCAGTATTGATCACAAATCAAACTATATATATTTTGGAATCAACCTCAACCCTGTATAGCTAACTCCAACATTCACATATAGAGTGTCTATGGTTGTTCCGAAATATATATAGATGTGTCGACATGATAGGTCGAAACATTGTATACGTGTCTATGGTATCTCAAGATTACATAATATACAATACAAGTTGATTAAGTTATGGTTGGAATAGATTTGTTACCAATTTTCACGTAGCTAAAATGAGAAAAATTATCCAATCTTGTTTTACCCATAACTTCTTCATTTTAAATCCGTTTTGAGCGAATCAAATTGCTATGGTTTCATATTGAACTCTATTTTATGAATCTAAACAGAAAAAGTATAGGTTTATAGTCGGAAAAATAAGTTACAAGTTGTTTTTGTAAAGGTAGTCATTTCAGTCGAAAGAACGACGTCTAGATGACCGTTTTAGAAATCATACTTCCACTTTGAGTTTAACCATAATTTTTGGATATAGTTTCATGTTCATAATAAAAATTATTTTCTCAGAATAACAACTTTTAAATCAAAGTTTATCATAGTTTTTAATTAACTAACCCAAAACAGCCCGCGGTGTTACTATGACGGCGTAAATCCGGTTTTACAGTATTTTTCGTGTTTCTAGGTTTTAAATCATTAAGTTAGCATATCATATAGATATAGAACATGTGTTTAGTTGATTTTAAAAGTCAAATTAGAAGGATTAACTTTTGTTTGCGAACAAGTTTAGGATTAACTAAACTATGTTCTAGTGATTACAAGTTTAAACCTTCGAATAAGATAGCTTTATATGTATGAATTGAATGATGTTATGAACATAATTACTACCTTAAGTTCCTTGGATAAACCTACTGGAAAAGAGAAAAATGGATCTAGCTTCAACGGATCCTTGGATGGCTCAAAGTTCTTGAAGCAGAATCATGACACAAAAACAAGTTCAAGTAAGATCATCACTTGAAATAAGATTGTTATAGTTATAGAAATTGAACCAAAGTTTGAATATGATTATTACCTTGTATTAGAATGATAACCTACTGTAAGAAACAAAGATTTCTTGAGGTTGGATGATCACCTTACAAGATTGGAAGTGAGCTAGCAAACTTGAAAGTATTCTTGATTTTATGTAACTAGAACTTTTGGAATTTATGAAGAACACTTAGAACTTGAAGATAGAACTTGAGAGAGATCAATTAGATGAAGAAAATTGAAGAATAAAAGTGTTTGTAGGTGTTTTTGGTCGTTGGTGTATGGATTAGATATAAAGGATATGTAATTTTGTTTTCATGTAAATAAGTCATGAATGATTACTCATATTTTTGTAATTTTATGAGATATTTCATGCTAGTTGCCAAATGATGGTTCTCACATGTGTTAGGTGACTCACATGGGCTTCTAAGAGCTGATCATTGGAGTGTATATACCAATAGTACATACATCTAAAAGCTGTGTATTGTACGAGTACGAATACGGGTGCATACGAGTAGAATTGTTGATGAAACTGAACGAGGATGTAATTGTAAGTATTTTTGTTAAGTAGAAGTATTTTTATAAGTGTATTTAAGTCTTTCAAAAGTGTATAAATACATATTAAAACACTACATATATATACATTTTAACTGAGTCGTTAAGTCATCGTTAGTCGTTACATGTAAGTGTTGTTTTGAAACCTTTAGGTTAACGATCTTGTTAAATGTTGTTAACCCAATGTTTATAATATCAAATGAGATTTTAAATTATTATATTATTATGATATTATCATGTATGAATATCATTAAATGTCTTTACAACGATAATCGTTACATATATGTCTCGTTTAAAAATCATTAAGTTAGTAGTCTTGTTTTTACATATGTAGTTCATTGTTAATATACTTAATGATATGTTTAGTTATCATAGTATCATGTTAACTATATATATATCCATATATATGTCATCATATAGTTTTTACAAGTTTTAACGTTCGTGAATCACCGGTCAACTTGGGTGGTCAATTGTCTATATGAAACATATTTCAATTAATCAAGTCTTAACAAGTTTGATTTCTTAACATGTTGGAAACATTTAATCATGTAAATATCAATCTCAATTAATATATATAAACATGGAAAAGTTTGGGTCACTACAGTACCTACCCGTTAAATAAATTTCGTCCCGAAATTTTAAGCTGTTGAAGGTGTTGACGAATCTTCTGGAAATAGATGCGGGTATTTCTTCTTCATCTGATCTTCACACTCCCAGGTGAATTTGGGTCCTCTACAAGCATTCCATCAAACCTTAACAATTGGTATCTTGTTTTGCTTAAGTCTTTTAACCTCACGATCCATTATTTCGACGGGTTCTTCGATGAATTGAAGTTTTTCGTTGATTTGGATTTCATCTAACGAAATAGTGAGATCTTCTTTAGCAAAACATTTATTCAAATTCGAGACGTGGAAAGTGTTATGTACAACCGCGAGTTATTGAGGTAACTCAAGTCGGTAAGCTACTGGTCCGACACGATCAATAATCTTGAATGGTCCAATATACCTTGGATTTAATTTTCCTCGTTTACCAAATCGAACAACGCCTTTCCAAGGTGCAACTTTAAGCATGACCATCTCTCCAATTTCAAATTCTATATCTTTTCTTTTAATGTCAGCGTAGCTCTTTTGTCGACTTTGGGCGGTTTTCAACCGTTGTTGAATTTGGATGATCTTCTCGGTAGTTTCTTGTATAATCTCCGAACCCGTAATCTGTCTATCCCCCACTTCACTCCAACAAATCGGAGACCTGCACTTTCTACCATAAAGTGCTTCGAACGGCGCCATCTCAATGCTTGAATGGTAGCTGTTGTTGTAGGAAAATTCTGCTAACGGTAGATGTCGATCCCAACTGTTTCCGAAATCAATAACACATGCTCGTAGCATGTCTTCAAGCGTTTGTATCGTCCTTTCGCTCTGCCCATCAGTTTGTGGATGATAGGCAGTACTCATGTCTAGACGAGTTCCTAATGCTTGCTGTAATGTCTGCCAGAATCTTGAAATAAATCTGCCATCCCTATCAGAGATAATAGAGATTGGTATTCCATGTCTGGAGACGACTTCCTTCAAATACAGTCGTGCTAAATTCTCCATCTTGTCATCTTCTCTTATTGGCAGGAAGTGTGCTGATTTGGTGAGACGATCAACTATTACCCAAATAGTATCAAAACCACTTGCAGTCCTTGACAATTTAGTGATGAAATCCATGATAATGTTTTCCCATTTCCATTCCGGGATTTCGGGTTGTTGAAGTAGACCTGATGGTTTCTGATGCTCAGCTTTGACCTTAGAACACGTCAAACATTATCCTACGTATTTAGCAACATCGGCTTTCATACCCGGCCACCAAAAATGTTTCTTGATATCCTTGTACATCTTCCCCGTTCTAGGATGTATTGAGTATCTGGTTTTATGAGCTTCTCTAAGTATCATTTCTCTCATATCTCCAAATTTTGGTACCCAAATCCTTTCAGCCCTATACCGGGTTCCGTCTTCCCGAATATTAAGATGCTTCTCCGATCCTTTGGGTATTTCATCCTTTAAATTTCCCTCTTTTAAAACTCCTTGTTGCACCTCCTTTATTTGAGTAGTAATTTTATTATGAATCATTATATACATAGATTTTACTCGAATGGGTTCTCTATCCTTCCTGCTCAAGGCATCGGCTACCACATTTGCCTTCCCCGGGTGGTAACGAATCTCAAAGTCGTAATCATTCAATAATTCAATCCACCTACGCTGCCTCATATTCAGTTGTTTCTGATTAAATATGTGTTGAAGACTTTTGTGGTCGGTATATATAATACTTTTGACCCCATATAAGTAGTGCCTCCAAGTCTTTAATGCAAAAACAACCGCGCCTAATTCCAAATCATGCGTCGTATAATTTTGTTCGTGAATCTTCAATTGTCTAGACGCATAAGCAATCACCTTCGTTCGTTGCATTAATACACAACCGAGACCTTGCTTTGATGCGTCACAATAAATCGCAAAATCATCATTCCCTTCAGGCAATGACAATATAGGTGCCGTAGTTAGCTTTTTCTTCAATAACTGAAACGCTTTCTCTTGTTCATCATTCCATTCAAATTTCTTCCCTTTATGCGTTAATGCAGTCAAGGGTTTTGCTATTCTGGAAAAGTCTTGGATGAACCTTCTGTAGTAACCAGCTAGTCCTAAAAACTGGCGTATGTGTTTCGGAGTTTTCGGGGTTTCCCACTTTTCAACAGTTTCTATCTTTGCCGGATCCACCTTAATACCTTCTTTGTTCACTATGTGACCGAGGAATTGAACTTCTTCCAACCAAAATGCACACTTTGAAAACTTAGCGTACAATTCTTCCTTCCTCAATACTTCTAACACCTTTCTCAAATGTTCACCGTGTTCTTGGTCATTCTTTGAGTAAATAAGTATGTCATCAATGAAAACAATGACAAACTTGTCAAGGTATGGTCCACACACTCGGTTCATAAGGTCCATGAACACAGCTGGTGCATTAGTTAAACCAAACGGCATGACCATAAACTCGTAATGACCGTAACGTGTTCTGAAATCAGTCTTTGGAATATCATCTTCTTTCACCCGCATTTGATGATACCCGGAACGTAAGTCAATCTTTGAATAAACAGACGAGCCTTGTAGTTGATCAAATATGTCGTCGATTCTCGGTAGTGGGTAGCGGTTCTTGATGGTAAGTTTGTTCAACTCTCGGTAGTCGATACACAACCTGAATGTACCATCTTTCTTCTTGACAAACAAAACAGGAGCTCCCCACGGTGATGTGCTTGGTCGAATGAAACCACGCTCTAAAAGTTCTTGTAATTGGCTTTGCAGTTCTTTCATCTCGCTGGGTGCGAGTCTGTAAGGAGCACGAGCTATTGGTGCAGCTCCTGATACAAGATCTATTTCAAATTCAACGGATCGATGTGGGGGTAATCCCGGTAATTCTTTCGGAAATACATCGGGAAATTCTTTTGCGACGGGAACATCATTGATGCTCTTTTCTTCAGTTTGTACTTTCTCGACGTGTGCTAGAACAGCATAGCAACCTTTTCTTATTAGTTTTTATGCCTTCAGGTTACTAATAAGATTTAACTTTGCGTTGCTCTTTTCTCCGTACACCATTAAGGGTTTTCCTTTTTCTCGTATAATGCGAATTGCATTTTTGTAACAAACGATCTCTGCTTTCACTTCTTTCAACCAGTCCATACCGATTATCACATCAAAACTCCCTAACTCTACCGGTATCAAGTCAATCTTAAATGTTTCGCTAACCAGTTTAATTTCTCGATTCCGACATATATTATCTGCTGAAATTAATTTACCATTTGCTAATTCGAGTAAAAATTTACTATCCAAAGGCGTCAATGGACAACTTAATTTAGCACAAAAATCTTTACTCATATAGCTTCTATCCGCACCCGAATCAAATAAAACGTAAGCAGATTTATTGTCAATAAGAACCGTACCCGTAACAAGCTCCGGGTCTTCCTGTGCCTCTGCCGCATTAATATTGAAAACTCTTCCGCGGCCTTCTCCATTCGTGTTCTCCTGGTTCGGGCAATTTCTAATGATGTGGCCCGGTTTTCCACATTTATAACAAACCACATTGGCATAACTTGCTCCGACACTACTTGCTCCGCCATTACTCGTTCCGACACCATTTGTTCCTTTCGTTCTATTAACCCCTGGTCCGTAGACCTCACACTTCGCCGCGCTATGACCATTTCTTTTACACTTGTTGCAAAATTTGGTGCAGAACCCCGAGTGATACTTTTCACACCTTTGGCATAGCTGCTTCTGATTGTTGTTGTTGTTGCGGTTATTATTGTTGTTGGGATGATTATTGTAGTTGCTGTTGTTGTTGTTGTTGTTGTTGTTGTTGTTGTTGTTGTTGTTGTTGTTGTTGTTGTTGTTGTTGTTGTTGGGCCGTTTGTTGTAGTTGCGATTGATGTTGCGATTGTTGAGATAATTGTTGCGATTATTGTTGTAATTGCTGTTGTTGTTGTATTGGTGATTCTTATCACCGTTTTCCTCCCACTTTCTTTTAACTTGCTTCAGATTGGCCTCCTCAGCTGTCTGTTCTTTAATTCTTTCTTCAATCTGGTTCACTAGTTTGTGAGCCATTCTACATGCCTGTTGTATGGAGGCGGGCTCGTGTGAACCTATATCTTCTTGGATTCTTTCCGGTAATCCTTTCACAAATGCGTCGATCTTCTCTTCCTCATCTTCGAATGCTCCCGGACACAATAGGCACAATTCTGTGAATCGTCTTTCGTACGTGGTAATATCAAATCCTTAGGTTCGTAACCCTCTAAGTTCTGTCTTGAGCTTATTGACCTCGGTTCTGGGACGGTACTTCTCGTTCATCAAGTGCTTGAATGCTGACCACGGTAGTGCGTATGCATCATCTTGTCCCACTTGCTCTAGATAGGTATTCCACCATGTTAACGCAGAACCTGTGAAGGTATGCGTAGCGTACTTCACTTTGTCCTCTTCAGTACACTTACTTATGGCAAACACCGATTTGACCTTCTCGGTCCACCGTTTCAATCCGATCGGTCCTTCGGTTCCATCAAATTCCAATGGTTTGCAGGCAGTGAATTCTTTGTAGGTGCATCCTACACGATTTCCTGTACTGCTAGATCCAAGGTTATTGTTGGTATGTAGCGCAGCCTGTACTGCGGCTATGTTTGAAGCTAGAAAAGTACGGAATTCCTCTTCATTCATATTCACGGTGTGTCGAGTAGTAGGTGCCATTTCCTTCAAAATAGTCAAATGGAACAAGTTAATCATACAGAATATTAAGAGTAGTTAATAGTATTTCGTAGCATAATATGAACTCATTTATAAAAGCTTTTTCTTCATATTAGCGTTTTATAAGTTTAAATTCGGGTAGTACCTACCCGTTAAGTTCATACTTAGTAGCTAATATACAATTCAACTACTACAATTCTATATGAAAAACTGATTATAATAATATTTCGCGTTCAAACTTTTATACAATATTTTACAAACTTACAATACCGCTTATTTTACATAAAGCATGAAATATAGCACACAATAACTTTGACACAAGATAGTTGTGAAGATAATTCTGGCTAGTACACAAGTCATTCAGCAAAGGCAATAAAGACACGTAATTCATACGTCCAGAAACAAGTCATGCATTCTGGTTTTACTAGGACTACTTCCCATCCTTGGTCTTGTGGAACATAACCGTTATGGCCGTTGATAAGACAGCGTGTTGTAACGTCGTCAAAGGGACGAGGGTTACGTAATGTCCAACAGTCCCGTAACAATCTAAAAACCTCATTTCTTACCCCAATTACCTACTCCGTCACTTGTGGGAACGTTTTGTTTAATAGTTGTAGCCCGATGTTCTTGTTCTCACTTTGGTGAGAAGCGAACATTACTAATCCGTAAGCATAACACGCTTCTTTATGTTGCATGTTAGCCGCTTTTTCTAAATCACGAAGTCCAATATTCGGATATATTGAGTCAAAATAATTTCTTAACCCATTGCGTAAAATAGCATTTGGGTTCCCCGCAATATATGCGTCAAATTAAACACATCGTAACTTATGGATTTCCCAATGTGTTATCCCCCATCTTTCGAACGAAAGCCTTTTATAAACCAAGGCATTCTTGGAACGTTCTTCGAATGTCTTACAAACTGATCTCGCCTTAAATAGTTGTGCCGAAGAATTCTGACCGACTCTAGACAAGATTTCATCAATCATGTCTCCGGGTAGGTCTCTTAAAATATTGGGTTGTCTATCCATTTTGTGTTTTTATACTGTAAAATAGACAAGAGTTAGATTCATAAAAAAAATACTTATTAATACAAGCAATTTTTACATATATCATAAAGCATAAGCACACTATATTACATATATTACACCACACGAATACAACTATCTTATTCCGACTCGCTTGTTTCTTCTTCTTCGGTTTTGGTTCGTTTTGCCAAGTTTCTAGGGATATATGATGTTCCCCTAATACGAGCCGTCGTTTTCCACATTGGTTTAGAAAAACCTGGTGGTTTAGAGGTTCCCGGGTCATTGTTACAACTTAAGGACTTCGGGGGTTGACGATACATATAAAGTTCATCGGGGTTGGAATTAGATTTCTCTATTTTTATGCCCTTTCCCTTATTATTTTCTTTTGCCTTTTTAAATTCAGTTGGGGTAATTTCTATAACATCATCGGAATTCTCGTCGGAATCCGATTCATCGGAGAATTGGTAATCCTCCCAATATTTTGCTTCCTTGGCGGAAACACCATTGACCATAATTAACCTTGGTCGGTTGGTTGAGGATTTTCTTTTACTTAACCGTTTTATTATTTCCCCCACCGGTTCTATTTCTTCATCCGGTTCCGATTCTTCTTCCGGTTCCTCTTCGGGAACTTGTGAATCAGTCCACGAATCATTCCAATTTACATTTGACTCTTCATTATTATTAGGTGACTCAATGGGACTTGTTCTAGAGGTAGACATCTATCACATAATATCAAACGCGTTAAGAGATTAATATATCACATAATATTCACATGTTAAAAATATATAGTTTCCAACAAAATTTGTTAAGCAATCATTTTTCAAGTAAACACGGTCGAAGTCCAGACTCACTAATGCATCCTAACAAACTCGATAAGATACACTAATGCAAAATTCTGGTTCTCTAAGACCAACGCTCAGATACCAACTGAAATGTCCCGTTCTTATTGATTAAAAACGTTCCATATTAATTGATTTCGTTGCGAGGTTTTGACCTCTATATGAGACGTTTTTCAAAGACTGCATTCATTTTTAAAACAAACCATAACCATTATTTCATAAATAAAGGTTTAAAAAGCTTTACGTAGATTATCAAATAATGATAATCTAAAATATCCTGTTTACACACGACCATTACATAATGGTTTACAATACAAATATGTTACATCGAAATCAGTTTCTTGAATGCAGTTTTTACACAATATCATACAAACATGGACTCCAAATCTTGTCCTTATTTTAGTATGCAACAGCGGAAGCTCTTAGTATTCACCTGAGAATAAACATGCTTTAAACGTCAACAAAAATGTTGGTGAGTTATAGGTTTAACCTATATATATCAAATCGTAACAATAGACCACAAGATTTCATATTTCAATACACATCCCATACACAGAGATAAAAATCATTCATATGGTGAACACCTGGTAACCGACATTAACAAGATTCATATATAAGAATATCCCCATCATCTAACGACCCGTCCTAATCCACAAGGACGAATACATTACATTTGGTTACATTGCGAGGTACTAGACCTCTATATGATACATTTTACAAACATTGCATTCGTTTTTGAAAAGACAATCTTTCATTACATCAAAAGTTGATGGCATGCATACCATTTTATAATATATCTAACTATAATTGACTTAATAATAATCTTGATGAACTCAACGACTCGAATGCAACGTCTTTTGAAATATGTCCTGAATGACTCCAAGTAATGTCTCTAAAATGAGCAAGTGCACAGCGGAAGATTTCTTTCATACCTGAGAATAAACATGCTTTAAAGTGTCAACCAAAAGGTTGGTGAGTTCATTAGTTTAACATAAATAATCCTTTCATAATTTTAATAGACCACAAGATTTCATACTTCCATTTCTCATAATCATACGTCCCATGCATAGAGACAAAAATATCATTCATATGGATTGAACACCTGGTAACCGATATTCACAATATGTATATAAGAATATCCCCATCATTCCGGGATCCTCCTTCGGACATGATATAAATTTCGAAGCACTAAAGCATCCGGTACTTTGGATGGGGCTTGTTGGGCCCGATAGATCTATCTTTAGGATTCGCGTCAATTAGGGTGTCTGTTCCCTAATTCTTAGATTACCAGACTTAATAAAAAAGGGCATATTCGATTAGATAATCCAACCATAGAATGTAGTTTCAATTACTTGTGTCTATTTCGTAAAACAGTTATAAAAACAGCGCATGTATTCTCAGTCCCAAAAATATATATTGCAAAAGCATTTAAAAAGGGATTAATGAAACTCACTATAATGTATTTTGTAGTAAAAATACATATGACGACATTGAACAATGCAGGATTGGCCTCGGATTCACGAACCTATATCAAGTATTAACACATTATAGTATAAATCAATTAAGTTTATATATTTGTTATGTTTTAATTATTCTTATAATATATTATGATACTTATTTGATATTTAATTAATGTTATATCAATAATATTAGTTGAAACATAATTTTTATGTAATATTAGTATATTTTATGTTATAATATATTTACATATATATCTTTTGTTTTGCAAAATTAATAATCGTAGAAATACCTGACTAAGGGTAATAATAATAATACTAATAGTATGATACTAGTAATAATAATGATAATAATGATTATCATACTTATATGGTGATAATAATATTTATAATACTAATAATAACAATCATAATAACAATACTATTAAATGATCATAAATTCTTATTTTAGTAATAATAATAGTAATAATTATATTACTACTAATAATAACAATAATAATAATAATAATAATAATAATTTTAGAAATGAGAACTACCTTCAAAGAGCTTTTCTAAAAAAAAAATGCCCCAAACAGGGCTCGAACTCGAGACCTCTCGCCCACCCGCAAACACACTTAACCATTCTGCCATCCATGTTTTTCTGACTTATAAGGCAACCCAAACATACATATCTAGTATTTCTTTCATCTTAGTTCATCATCTTCTTCACCAAGTTTAAAATCAAACAGGGGGCAAAAACTCAACAACAATCGATTGGGTTTTCATTTATGACTTGTAAACAACATGAAACAAAAAAAAATGTGTTCATGATATAAAAAAAATGAGAAAAAAAAACACAAAAAATCCTACTGCTTTGCTCGTAGCTAGGAAAAAAAAAATTTGTTTTCAATTTTGAGTTCGTTTTGGACAATCTTTACAACATGAAACATGTTTCAAATCATTCCTAAAATCTATCAAAATCATCAATTTAACTTAAAACATCAAAACAAGCTCTAATTTCTCCAAGAACAAAACAGTTGACTTTTGACAATTTAACTTTGACTCGCAAATTCGAATTCGTTATTAAGAATTGGAACTTGAGATTTTGCAGGAAGTTTAAGTAAATGATTCCTAACAACTCTGCATTTTTAGTTTTTGAAATTTGTTTCGAATTTACGTTAGTGTATATTACTGTGAAGAACTCAAGAACTCAAAAATTGATTTTTAGATTAAGAGTGTTATAGGTTATGATTACAACATGAATTGTGTTGCAAATCATTCCTATAAACTTTATGAATCATCAAATTAACTGGAGATATCAAAACAAACTCGAATTTGATTCAAGAACACTTAGTTGACTTTGAAAACTAAAACTTTGACTCTCAAATTAGAAACTGATAGAAAGAATTGAAGATTGAAAACTTACAGATAGTTTAGATAGATGATTCCTAACAAGACTGCATTATTACATTTTGGAAATTCATTCGAAATCAAAATATGGTGAAAAAGATGAATGTACAGAGTGTCGAGCTTATTTTTAGTTTTCTATCTTTCTCAAATTCATATATCTATATAAGGAATAAATTTTATTCTGTAATGTACCTTGAAATTGACAGATAACAAATTGTAGACAAGAAACAAAAATTGATAAAAGTTGAGAGTGATCTGCAACTGATTTTGGAAACTGTCTGTGTACTATCCATTTTTTATATATCATTAATATTAATATTAATAATTAATAAATATATATATATATATATATATATATATATTAATAATAATAACTCTTTTAATATTATTAATATAAATAATAATAGTATTATAAATAACAAGAATGATGATATTTATTAATCATAATGTTTATAATAATAATACTAATATTAATAATAACATTAATGATAATAATAATAATACTAATAATACTAATATTAATATTAGTATTGAAAATAACAATAATATTACTAATACAACTAATTCTTAACTTGTAATTACATTTAATATACTAACCTTGCATATTATTAATTATGTAATACTTATTTTATATAATAACACATTTGAAAATTTAATATATATATATATATATATATATATATATATATATATATATATATATATATATATATATATATATATATATATATATATATATATATATATATATTTACACACAATCGTTCGTGAATCATCGGACATAGTCGAAGGGTAAATGTTATCCATGTAAACAGTTCAAAAATTCTGATACTCACATTACAGACTTTGCTTATAGTGTCGAAATCATATAAAGATTAAGTTTAAATTTAGTCGGAAATTCCTGGGTCATCACAGTACCTACCCGTTAAAGAAATTTCGTCCCGAAATTTGAGTGAGGTGGTCATGGCTAACAATAAAAATGTTTTCATGACCAATATGAGTGGATAATTAGAGGTTTATCATCATTGAATAATAAGGATAAAATAATTCGATTATTCTAAGGATACGAATGAAGCTATCGCAAAAGAGTGAATTGAAGAAAAATAAGATTTTCCTTAGCTTTTGACGTAAACAGGGTTAAATTTAGAAAATAAGGTGCGTCTTAACTTTTGACGTAGTCAGGGTTGAATTCCGAAATTCAAGGGATTTAAAGAAAATCTTCGAAATCTAAAAGATTTGCTTCTTCAGCGAGTAAGGAAATTAAGATCTCTATAATTAAATACGGTGATCTGCCTCGATTACTCTGTATGATATTTCCACTATAAATTAAGCTCTTCCGTTCCATTATCCTCACCATTCCTATACTTTCTTTCTTAGTTCATATATCCAAAAGATTGTGAAAATGCTTAATCCAGTTCTGATCCTTGTCCTTATCATGACTATCACCACAATCATTCTCCTTTTCCAACTTTCACCGGAGGAATCTGTTTTCTTCTACTTCGCCCTTGGGGTTATAGTGTTTTTGATTCTCCCGTGTCTTTATGTGGCGATAAACATTGATATACACTGTTTGTAATTCCTATGTTTGTGATCGGCTTTATATTTTCCTTTATTTTTCGGAGCTCCATGCTCTTGTTTTCTCTTCCCGACTCCAATTCAAACGAATAATGGTCCAGAATTTGTAGATATAGAGTTTTGAATGATTATAATGTTCTAAGCAGGGTGGAACGTGATAGCACGATTTGCTTTTCAAATTTATCAAAAATACAGACGATAGAACTATCAAGAATATATTCTTCTTGATATGTTTGGAGGTTATGTAGAATGAAAGAGTTATGTAACATGACACATGATGATGGTATAATCTACTATGAACCATCATCACGTTTCATTAAAAACTCAGCATGACTTACTGTAATATAATCACGTTGATCAAGTGTCATTATATTATACTAACTCATGCATCAGTTCCCAACACTACTTCAAAAACATTCATATTTTAAGCTCGAAAGTTTACAGAATATAGAAACTAACAGTTTCTATATGATGTAACATTGATAGCACGAATAGATTATTGATTTCAGATAAGAATAATTATGAAAATATCTTCATAAATATGGAGGATATTTATAATGAAAGATACGATGTTATCTTGGAATTTCTAATATCGATGGATGATGAAGAAGATTTATCCGTAAGGGTTTAGATTCGAAAGCAAGGTATTCGCTAAAGATTTCATCAGAAACAGAATCATTTAGATTCTTTGAAGTCAAACTTATTCTTTGTGATTTGTCCACGGCTTCCTTCATAGTTTCGCATAATTCGATTTCCGGTACTAAATTTTCTATTGAGTGTTTCCAAAACTCCATTCTTTATCATCAAATTTTAGACAGTTAAGGTCGTGTACAGTTTGTGCTGCTGTATTTCAGCTTTTTCAGAATTTCAGAATGGAAGATCATAATTCTAAGAGATGAATGTTATACATATAACTGTTGATGTAGATATGCTGTGAGTTTTCAAGGTACTGATTGCTGATTCCCGGTAATTGGTATGTCAGTTCTCGTTACAAGGTGCGAATGAGTACATGATGAGACTTCAGCAGATATATATAGTGATTTGTCGGAGAGATTTAAACCAAGGAGCAACGAGGTTGTTGGTACGTCTGCTGGTAATATGATGGAATATAAAAGGTTTCCCGATAAAAATAAAAGAGTACACATATAAATCAAGGTTATAATAAGGTTGTTTCGAATGAAAAGTCGAAGTTGACTTGCTGGAGCTGTGACAAAATTATCTAATTTGGAAAGGGATTGCAAAGTTATTTTGGGTAATAATAACACTAAAGAAATTAACACAGCTATGTGTTAAATGTTTACTCAGGTTTTCAAGAGTTTCCAGGTGAATAGCTATATGCATCAATATTTTCTTCCGTAAATGAAGTGCGGTTGGTTCATCCTCTCGATTGAGGTATTTTCAAGAATCATGAAAGGTTTGAACGCAGAATGTAATCATGAATATACAAATGATGTTTAAGACGAAATCAAGTGGCAACTTGAAGAATTGTTTAGTTTCATAGGTTATAATCAATATTTTAATTCATTTTAATTGTCCAATGTTTTTAGTCCACAGTCGATAGTCCACAGTTAACAATCCACTGATTCATATATAGTTTAATATATAATATTCGAATTAATTAATACGTATCGTGACCCGTATACGTCTCAGACTCGATCACAACTCAAACTATATATATTATTATAGAATCAACCTCAACCCTGTATAGCTAACTCCCGCATTACTGCATATAGAGTGTCTATGGTTACTCCAAATAATATATATAGATGCGTCGATATGATATGTCAAAACCTTGTATACGTGTCCCGATATTTAAAGTGCGTAAAATAAATAACAGAAATTAAATGACGATAAATAAAGTGCGTAAAGTAAATAACAGAAATTAAATGACGATAAATAAAATTGCGAGAATGTAAATTGCGATAATTAAATTGCGATAAATAAAGTGTAATCAGTTAGCTGGGAACAATTAGTTAGGAACAGTTAGCGTGGATTCTTAACAAAATTTCTCATAGTTAATTTGTTTGTTTCTAACAAATTTTATTTTGTCCAATGTTTTCTTCATTATGCCACTTGTTGGATTATGATAAATCAAAATCCAAATATGAAATTGGATGAATGTGGTTATTCTGTGGTGAACGGATTTGTATATCGGTGGACGTAAGCAGGATAGTAAACGACTGTTGAATTAGATTCGAAGAATGTACAGTGTAACTTATTAATGTGAAATCAAAATATTCCTCGGGTATTACCTACCCGTTAAAATATTTTCACCATTAACAGTTTGTACACAAGAATTTTTTTTTTTTTTTAATTACAATCTTTATGAAAATATATACATATATATCTTCTTCAGATGTAATCATGGATTTAATGAGTCAATATGATATTAAACTCATTTGATTTACCGTTGGAACAAGAATATATAATCTCTAAAACATTAGAGATTACATAATCGCCATGTTGAACGAAGATAAATGATGTAGAACAATACGTAGAACGATAATTGTACTCAAGGTATAGAATGAGACGTCGAGGCATGGGTTGTTGATGGCACTGGTGTTGTTATTGATGGTACTGTTGGTGCCGGTGATGTTGTTGAAGCTGGTAATTTTTGCACCATATTCTCCAGATTAATTATTCGAGCGCGAAGTTCGTTGACTTCTATTATTCCGGGATGATTGTCGGTCGGTACGAGCGGATGAATAAGGTTTAGAATTTTAGATAGAATACAATCGTGGTGAGATATTCGGGAAATGGGGGTGAAAATGGTGTTTCAGACTGGTTCGCCGGTAAGTGCTTCAGGTTCATTGCCAAGAGGTAAATTCGGTTGGTGGGTGGAAAGGATCCCCTTCCTCTCGTCTCCATCAGTTAAGTCGACTACGAACCCATCAGATAAATTGGGGATGATTGATTGGTTGATTCATTCTGGTGACGTTGCCTCCGGAGCTTAGGTGAACATCCGTGTCGGAATAGCTGTCGGAATAACTATCGGATTAGCTATCGAAGTCTGAGGGACTCGAACTGGTTGAGGGATTCATCTCGTACGATCAGATGAAGTATTTTTGATAAGAAATAGATTATAGGATGTAGATTAGTACCCTGCAATACATAATTCACATATGTGTATACAATACTAAAATCCCATATGTTACGGAGGAATCTACGGAAGTTGTCAGACAAAGTCTACAGTACAAGATATGCTAAGATATGAATTAGCAGATACGCTAAGATACGAATTTTGTCTATACACTATTCATGCAATCATTGCAGTAAGATTTGTCTAGACTAAGAATGATAAGCAGGTAATTCCTAAGGATGATAAATAGATGATTTTCGACAAAAAATGATAAGCAAAACTTTTGACATGCAGACACGGTCGAAGTCCAGAATCACTAATGCATCCTAACGACTATCAGTTAGACTCACTAATACAAGACCTGGTTCGTTAAGACCACCTCTCTGATACCAACTCTAACGACCCGTCCTAATCCACAAGGACGAATACATTACATTTGGTTACATTGCGAGGTACTAGACCTCTATATGATACATTTTACAAACATTGCATTCGTTTTTGAAAAGACAATCTTTCATTACATCGAAAGTTGATGGCATGCATACCATTTTATAATATATCTAACTATAATTGACTTAATAATAATCTTGATGAACTCAACGACTCGAATGCAACGTCTTTTGAAATATGTCCTGAATGACTCCAAGTAATGTCTCTAAAATGAGCAAGTGCACAGCGGAAGATTTCTTTCATACCTGAGAATAAACATGCTTTAAAGTGTCAACCAAAAGGTTGGTGAGTTCATTAGTTTAACATAAATAATCCTTTCATAATTTTAATAGACCACAAGATTTCATACTTCCATTTCTCATAATCATACGTCCCATGCATAGAGACAAAAATATCATTCATATGGATTGAACACCTGGTAACCGACATTCACAATATGTATATAAGAATATCCCCATCATTCCGGGATCCTCCTTCGGACATGATATAAATTTCGAAGCACTAAAGCATCCGGTACTTTGGATGGGGCTTGTTGGGCCCGATAGATCTATCTTTAGGATTCGCGTCAATTAGGGTGTCTGTTTGTAGTGACCCGAACTTTTCCATGTTTATATATATTAATTGAGATTGATATTTACATGATTAAATGTTTCCAACATGTTAACAATCAAACTTGTTAAGACTTGATTAATTGAAATATGTTTCATATAGACAATTGACCACCCAAGTTGATCGGTGATTCACGAACGTTAAAACTTGTAAAAACTATATGATGACATATATATGGATATATATATATAGTTAACATGATACTATGATAAGAAAACATATCATAAAGTATATTAACAATGAACTACATATGTAAAAACAAGACTACTAACTTAATGATTTTTAAACGAGACATATATGTAACGATTATCGTTGTAAAGACATTTAATGTATATATATCATATTAAGAGATATTCATACATGATAATATCATGATAATATAATAATTTAAAATCTCATTTGATATTATAAACATTGGGTTAACAACATTTAACAAGATCGTTAACCTAAAGGTTTCAAAACAACACTTACATGTAACGACTAACGATGACTTAACGACTCAGTTAAAATGTATATACATGTAGTGTTTTAATATGTATTTATACACTTTTGAAAGACTTCAATACACTTATCAAAATACTTCTACTTAACAAAAATGCTTACAATTACATCCTCGTTCAGTTTCATTAACAATTCTACTCGTATGCACCCGTATTCGTACTCGTACAATACACAGCTTTTAGATGTATGTACTATTGGTATATACACTCCAATGATCAGCTCTTAGCAGCCCATGTGAGTCACCTAACACATGTGGGAACCATCATTTGGCAACTAGCATGAAATATCTCATAAAATTACAAAAATATGAGTAATCATTCATGACTTATTTACATGAAAACAAAATTACATATCCTTTATATCTAATCCATACACCAACGACCAAAAACACCTACAAACACTTTCATTCTTCAATTTTCTTCATCTAATTGATCTCTCTCAAGTTCTATCTTCAAGTTCTAAGTGTTCTTCATAAATTCCAAAAGTTCTAGTTTCATAAAATCAAGAATACTTTCAAGTTTGCTAGCTCACTTCCAATCTTGTAAGGTGATCATCCAACCTCAAGAAATATTTGTTTCTTACAGTCGGTTATCATTCTAATACAAGGTAATAATCATATTCAAACTTTGGTTCAATTTCTATAACTATAACAATCTTATTTCAAGTGATGATCTTACTTGAACTTGTTTTTGTGTCATGATCCTACTTCAAGAACTTTCAAGCCATCCAAGATCCTTTGAAGCTAGATCATTTCTTGTCATTTCCAGTAGGTTTACCTACTAAACTTGAGGTAGTAATGATGTTCATAACATCATTCGATTCATATATATAAAACTATCTTATTCGAAGGTTTAAACTCGTAATCACTAGAACATAGTTTAGTTAATTCTAAACTTGTTCGCAAACAAAAGTTAATCCTTCTAACTTGACTTTTAAAATTAACTAAACACATGTTATATATCTATATGATATGCTAACTTAATGATTTAAAACCTGGAAACACGAAAAACACCGTAAAACCGAATTTACGCCGTCGTAGTAACACCGCGGGCTGTTTTGGGTTAGTTAATTAAAAACTATGATAAACTTTGATTTTAAAGTTGTTATTCTGTGAAAATGATTTTTATTATGAACATGAAACTATATCCAAAAATTATGGTTAAACTCAAAGTGGAAGTATGTTTCTAAAATGGTCATCTAGACGTCGTTCTTTCGATTGAAATGACTACCTTTACAAAAATGACTTGTAACTTATTTTTCTGACTATAAACCTATTCTTTTTCTGTTTAGATTCATAAAATAGAGTTCAATATGAAACCATAGCAATTTGATTCACTCAAAACGGATTTAAAATGAAGAAGTTATGAGTAAAACAAGATTGGATAATTTTTCTCATTTTAGCTACGTGAAAATTGGTAACAAATCTATTCCAACCATAACTTAATCAACTTGTATTGTATATTATGTAATCTTGAGATACCATAGACACGTATACAATGTTTCGACCTATCATGTCGACACATCTATATATATTTCGGAACAACCATAGACACTCTATATGTGAATGTTGGAGTTAGCTATACAGGGTTGAGGTTGATTCCAAAATATATATAGTTTGAGTTGTGATCAATACTGAGATACGTATACACTGGGTCGTGGATTGATTCAAGATAATATTTATCGATTTATTTCTGTACATCTAACTGTGGACAACTAGTTGTAGGTTACTAACGAGGACAGCTGACTTAATAAACTTAAAACATCAAAATATATTAAAAGTGTTGTAAATATATTTTTAACATACTTTGATATATATGTATATATTGTTATAGGTTCGTGAATCAACCAGTGGCCAAGTCTTACTTCCCGAAGAAGTAAAAATCTGTGAAAGTGAGTTATAGTCCCACTTTTAAAATCTAATATTTTTGGGATGAGAATACATGCAGGTTTTATAAATGATTTACAAAATAGACACAAGTACGTGAAACTACATTCTATGGTTGAATTATCGAAATCGAATATGCCCCTTTTTATTAAGTCTGGTAATCTAAGAATTAGGGAACAGACACCCTAATTGACGCGAATCCTAAAGATAGATCTATTGGGCCTAACAAACCCCATCCAAAGTACCGGATGCTTTAGTACTTCGAAATTTATATCATATCCGAAGGGTGTCCCGGAATGATGGGGATATTCTTATATATGCATCTTGTTATTGTCGGTTACCAGGTGTTCACCATATGAATGATTTTTATCTCTATGTATGGGATGTGTATTGAAATATGAAATCTTGTGGTCTATTGTTACGATTTGATATATATAGGTTAAACCTATAACTCACCAACATTTTTGTTGACGTTTAAAGCATGTTTATTCTCAGGTGAATATTAAGAGCTTCTGCTGTTGCATACTAAAATAAGGACAAGATTTGGAGTCCATGTTTGTATGATATTGTGTAAAAACTGCATTCAAGAAACTGATTTCGATGTAACATATTTGTATTGTAAACCATTATGTAATGGTCGTGTGTAAACAGGATATTTTAGATTATCATTATTTGATAATCTACGTAAAGCTTTTTAAACCTTTATTTATGAAATAAAGGTTATGGTTTGTTTTAAAAATGAATGCAGTCTTTGAAAAACGTCTCATATAGAGGTCAAAACCTCGCAACGAAATCAATTAATATGGAACGTTTTTAATCAATAAGAACGGGACATTTCAGTTGGTATCCGAGCGTTGGTCTTAGAGAACCAGAAAATTTGCATTAGTGTGTCTTATCGAGTTTGTTAGGATGCATTAGTGAGTCTGGACTTCGACCGTGTTTTCTTTAAAAATGACTGCTTAACATTTTTGTTGGAAACTATATATTTTTAATATATGAATATTATGTGATATATTAATCTCTTAACGTGTTTGATATTATGTGATAGATGTCTACCTCTAGAACAAGTCCCATTGACTCACCTAATAATAATGAAGAGTCAAATGTAAATTGGAATGATTTGTGGACTGATTCACAAGTTCCCGAAGAGGAACCGGAAGAAGAGTCGGAACCGGAAGAAGAATCGGAACCGGAAGAAGAATCGGAACCGGATGAAGAAATAGAACCGGTGGGGGAAATAATAAAACGGTTAAGTAAAAGAAAATCCTCAACCAACCGACCAAAGTTAATTATGGTCAATGGTGTTTCCGCCAAGGAAGCAAAATATTGGGAGGATTACCAATTCTCCGATGAATCGGATTCCGACGAGAATTCCGATGATGTTATAGAAATTACCCCAACTGAATTTAAAAAGGCAAAAGAAAATAATAAGGGAAAGGGCATAAAAATAGAGAAATCTAATTCCAACCCCGATGAACTTTATATGTATCGTCAACCCCCGAAGTCCTTAAGTTGTAACAATGACCCGGGAACCTCTAAACCACCAGGTTTTTCTAAACCAATGTGGACAACGACGGCTCGTATTAGGGGAACATCATATATCCCTAGAAACTTGGCAAAACGAACCAAAACTGAAGAAGAAGAAACGAGCGAGTCGGAATAAGATAGTTGTATTCGTGTGGTGTAATATATGTAATATAGTGTTCTTATGCTTTATGATATATGTAAAAATTGCTTGTATTAATAAGTATTTTTTTATGAAACTAACTCTTGTCTATTTTACAGTTTAAAAACACAAAATGGATAGACAACCCAATATTTTAAGAGACCTACCCGGAGACATGATTGATGAAATCTTGTCTAGAGTCGGTCAGAATTCTTCGGCACAACTATTTAAGGCGAGATCAGTTTGTAAGACATTCGAAGAACGTTCCAAGAATGCCTTGATTTATAAAAGGCTTTCGTTTGAAAGATGGGGGATATCACATTGGGAAACCCATAAGTTACGATGTGTTTACTTTGACGCATATATTGCGGGGAACCCAAATGCTATTTTACGCAACGGGTTAAGAAATTATTTTGACTCAATATATCCGAATATTGGACTTCGTGATTTAGAAAAAGCGGCTAACATGCAACATAAAGAAGCATGTTATGCTTACGGATTAGTAATGTTCGCTTCTCACCAAAGTGAGAACAAGAACATCGGGCTACAACTATTAAACAAAACGTTTCCACAAGTGACGGAGTCGGTAATTGGGGTAAGAAATGAGGTTTTTAGATTGTTACGGGACTGTTGGACATTACGTAACCCTCGTCCCTTTGACGACGTTACAACACGCTGTCTTATCAACGGCCATAACGGTTATGTTCCACAAGACCAAGGATGGGAAGTAGTCCTAGTAAAACCAGAATGCATGACTTGTTTCTGGACGTATAAATTACGTGTCTTTATTGCCTTTGCTGAACGACTTGTGTACTAGCTAGAATTATCTTCACAACTATCTTGTATCAAAGTTATTGTGTGCTATATTTCATGCTTTATGTAAAATAAGCGGTATTGTAAGTTTGTAAAATATTGTATAAAAGTTTGAACGCGAAATATTATTATAATTAGTTTTTCATATAGAATTGTAGTAGTTGAATTGTATATTAGCTACTAAGTATGAACTTAACGGGTAGGTACTACCCGAATTTAAACTTATAAAACGCTAATATGAAGAAAAAGCTTTTATAAATGAGTTCATATTATGCTACGAAATACGATTAACTACTCTTAATATTCTGTATGATTAACTTGTTCCATTTGACTATTTTGAAGGAAATGGCACCGACTACTCGACACACCGTGAATATGAATGAAGAGGAATTCCGTACTTTTCTAGCTTCAAACATAGCCGCAGTACAGGCTGCGGTACATACCAACAATAACCTTGGATCTAGCAGTACAGGAAATCGTGTAGGATGCACCTACAAAGAATTCACTGCCTGCAAACCTTTGGAATTTGATGGAACCGAAGGACCGATCGGATTGAAACGGTGGACCGAGAAGGTCGAATCGGTGTTTGCCATAAGTAAGTGTACTGAAGAGGACAAAGTGAAGTACGCTACGCATACCTTCACAGGTTCTGCGTTAACATGGTGGAATACCTATCTAGAGAAAGTGGGACAAGACGATGAGTATGCACTACCGTGGTCAGCATTCAAGCACTTGATGAACGAGAAGTACCGTCCCAGAACTGAGGTCAATAAGCTCAAGACAGAACTTAGAGGGTTACGAACCCAAGGATTTTATATTACCACGTACGAAATACGATTCACAGAATTGTGCCTATTGTGTCCGGGAGCATTCGAAGATGAGGAAGAGAAGATCGACGCGTTTGTGAAAGGATTACCGGAAAGAATCCAAGAAGATATAAGTTCACACGAGCCCTTCTCCATACAACAGGCATGTAGAATGGCTCACAAACTAGTGAACCAGATTGAAGAAAGAATTAAAGAACAGACTGCTGAAGAGGCCAATGTGAAGCAAGTCAAAAGAAAGTGGGAGGAAAACGGTGATAAGAATCACCAATACAACAACAACAGCAATTACAACAATAATCGCAACAATTATCCCAACAATCGCAACATCAATCGCAACTACAACAAACGGCCCAACAACAACAACAACAACAACAACAACAACAACAACAACAACAACAACAACAACAACTACAACAATCATCCCAACAACAATAATAACCGCAACAACAACAACAATCAGAAGCAGCTATGCCAAAGGTGTGAAAAGTATCACTCGGGGTTCTGCACCAAATTTTGCAACAAGTGTAAAAGAAATGGTCATAGCGCGGCGAAGTGTGAGGTCTAAGGACCAGGGGTTAATAGAACGAAAGGAACAAATGGTGTCGAAACGAGTAATGGCGGAACAAGTAGTGTCGGAGCAAGTTATGCCAATGTATTTTGTTATAAATGTGGAAAACCGGGCCACATTATTAGAAATTGCCCGAACCAGGAGAACACGAATGGACAAGGCCGTGGAAGAGTTTTCAATATTAATGCGGCAGAGGCACAGGAAGACCCGGAGCTTGTTACGGGTACGTTTCTTATTGACAATAAATCTGCTTACGTTTTATTTGATTCGGGTGCGGATAGAAGCTATATGAGTAGAGATTTTTGTGCTAAATTAAGTTGCCCATTGACGCCTTTGGATAGTAAATTTTTACTCGAATTAGCAAATGGTAAATTAATTTCAGCAGATAATATATGTCGGAATCGAGAAATTAAACTGGTTAGCGAAACATTTAAGATTAATTTGATACCAGTAGAGTTAGGGAGTTTTGATGTGATAATCGGTATGGACTGGTTGAAAGAAGTGAAAGCAGAGATCGTTTGTTACAAAAATGCAATTCGCATTATACGAGAAAAAGGAAAACCCTTAATGGTGTACGGAGAAAAGGGCAACACGAAGCTACATCTTATTAGTAATTTGAAGGCACAAAAACTAATAAGAAAAGGTTGCTATGCTGTTCTAGCACACGTCGAGAAAGTACAAACTGAAGAAAAGAGCATCAATGATGTTCCCATTGCAAAAGAATTTCCCGATGTATTTCTGAAAGAATTACCGGGATTACCCCCACATCGATCCGTTGAATTTCAAATAGATCTTGTACCAGGAGCTGCACCAATAGCTCGTGCTCCTTACAGACTCGCACCCAGCGAGATGAAAGAACTGCAAAGCCAATTACAAGAACTTTTAGAGCGTGGTTTCATTCGACCAAGCACATCACCGTGGGGAGCTCCTGTTTTGTTTGTCAAGAAGAAAGATGGTACATTCAGGTTGTGTATCGACTACCGAGAGTTGAACAAACTTACCATCAAGAATCGCTACCCACTACCGAGAATCGATGACTTATTTGATCAACTACAAGGCTCGTCTGTTTATTCAAAGATTGACTTACGTTCCGGGTATCATCAAATGCGGGTGAAAGAAGATGATATTCCAAAGACTGCTTTCAGAACACGTTACGGTCATTACGAGTTTATGGTCATGCCGTTTGGTTTAACTAATGCACCAGCTGTGTTCATGGACTTTATGAATCGAGTGTGTGGACCATACCTTGACAAGTTTGTCATTGTTTTCATTGATGACATACTTATTTACTCAAAGAATGACCAAGAACACTGTGAACATTTGAGAAAGGTGTTAGAAGTATTGAGGAAGGAAGAATTGTACGCTAAGTTTTCAAAGTGTGCATTTTGGTTGGAAGAAGTTCAATTCCTCGGTCACATAGTGAACAAAGAAGGTATTAAGGTGGATCCGGCAAAGATAGAAACTGTTGAAAAGTGGGAAACCCCGAAAACTCCGAAACACATACGCCAGTTTTTAGGACTAGCTGGTTACTACAGAAGGTTCATCCAAGACTTTTCCAGAATAGCAAAACCCTTGACTGCATTAACGCATAAAGGGAAGAAATTTGAATGGAATGATGAACAAGAGAAAGCGTTTCAGTTATTGAAGAAAAAGCTAACTACGGCACCTATATTGCCATTGCCTGAAGGGAATGATGATTTTGTGATTTATTGTGACGCATCAAAGCAAGGTCTCGGTTGTGTATTAATGCAACGAACGAAGGTGATTGCTTATGCGTCTAGACAATTGAAGATTCAAGAACAAAATTATACGACGCATGATTTGGAATTAGGCGCGGTTGTTTTTGCATTAAAGACTTGGAGGCACTACTTATATGGGGTCAAAAGTATTATATATACCGACCACAAAAGTCTTCAACACATATTTAATCAGAAACAACTGAATATGAGGCAGCGTAGGTGGATTGAATTGTTGAATGATTACGACTTTGAGATTCGTTACCACCCGGGGAAGGCAAATGTGGTAGCCGATGCCTTGAGCAGGAAGGACAGAGAACCCATTCGAGTAAAATCTATGAATATAATGATTCATAATAACCTTACTACTCAAATAAAGGAGGCGCAACAAGGAGTTTTAAAAGAGGGAAATTTAAAGGATGAAATACCCAAAGGATCGGAGAAGCATCTTAATATTCGGGAAGACGGAACCCAGTATAGGGCTGAAAGGATTTGGGTACCAAAATTTGGAGATATGAGAGAAATGGTACTTAGAGAAGCTCATAAAACCAGATACTCAATACATCCTGGAACGGGGAAGATGTACAAGGATCTCAAGAAACATTTTTGGTGGCCGGGTATGAAAGCCGATGTTGCTAAATATGTAGGAGAATGTTTGACGTGTTCTAAGGTCAAAGCTGAGCATCAGAAACCATCAGGTCTACTTCAACAACCCGAAATCCCAGAATGGAAATGGGAAAACATTACCATGGATTTCATCACTAAATTGCCAAGGACTGCTAGTGGTTTTGATACTATTTGGGTAATAGTTGATCGTCTCACCAAATCAGCACACTTCCTGCCAATAAGAGAAGATGATAAGATGGAGAAGTTAGCACGACTGTATTTGAAGGAAGTCATCTCCAGACATGGAATACCAATCTCTATTATCTCTGATAGGGATGGCAGATTTATTTCAAGATTCTGGCAGACATTACAGCAAGCATTAGGAACTCGTCTAGACATGAGTACTGCCTATCATCCACAAACTGATGGGCAGAGCGAAAGGATGATACAAACGCTTGAAGACATGCTACGAGCATGTGTTATTGATTTCGGAAACAGTTGGGATCGACATCTACCGTTAGCAGAATTTTCCTACAACAACAGCTACCATTCAAGCATTGAGATGGCGCCGTTTGAAGCACTTTATGGTAGAAAGTGCAGGTCTCCAATTTGTTGGAGTGAAGTGGGGGATAGACAGATTACGGGTCCGGAGATTATACAAGAAACTACCGAGAAGATCATCCAAATTCAACAACGGTTGAAAACCGCCCAAAGTCGACAAAAGAGCTACGCTGACATTAAAAGAAAAGATATAGAATTTGAAATTGGAGAGATGGTCATGCTTAAAGTTGTACCTTGGAAAGGCGTTGTTCGATTTGGTAAACGAGGGAAATTAAATCCAAGGTATATTGGACCATTCAAGATTATTGATCGTGTCGGACCAGTAGCTTACCGACTAGAGTTACCTCAACAACTCGCGGCTGTACATAACACTTTCCACGTCTCGAATTTAAAGAAATGTTTTGCTAAAGAAGATCTCACTATTCCGTTAGATGAAATCCAAATCAACGAAAAACTTCAATTCATCGAAGAACCCGTCGAAATAATGGATCGTGAGGTTAAAAGACTTAAGCAAAACAAGATACCAATTGTTAAGGTTCGATGGAATGCTCGTAGAGGACCCGAGTTCACCTGGGAGCGTGAAGATCAGATGAAGAAGAAATACCCGCATCTATTTCCAGAAGATTCGTCAACACCTTCAACAGCTTAAAATTTCGGGACGAAATTTATTTAACGGGTAGGTACTGTAGTGACCCGAACTTTTCCATGTTTATATATATTAATTGAGATTGATATTTACATGATTAAATGTTTCCAACATGTTAACAATCAAACTTGTTAAGACTTGATTAATTGAAATATGTTTCATATAGACAATTGACCACCCAAGTTGATCGGTGATTCACGAACGTTAAAACTTGTAAAAACTATATGATGACATATATATGGATATATATATATAGTTAACATGATACTATGATAAGAAAACATATCATAAAGTATATTAACAATGAACTACATATGTAAAAACAAGACTACTAACTTAATGATTTTTAAACGAGACATATATGTAACGATTATCGTTGTAAAGACATTTAATGTATATATATCATATTAAGAGATATTCATACATGATAATATCATGATAATATAATAATTTAAAATCTCATTTGATATTATAAACATTGGGTTAACAACATTTAACAAGATCGTTAACCTAAAGGTTTCAAAACAACACTTACATGTAACGACTAACGATGACTTAACGACTCAGTTAAAATGTATATACATGTAGTGTTTTAATATGTATTTATACACTTTTGAAAGACTTCAATACACTTATCAAAATACTTCTACTTAACAAAAATGCTTACAATTACATCCTCGTTCAGTTTCATTAACAATTCTACTCGTATGCACCCGTATTCGTACTCGTACAATACACAGCTTTTAGATGTATGTACTATTGGTATATACACTCCAATGATCAGCTCTTAGCAGCCCATGTGAGTCACCTAACACATGTGGGAACCATCATTTGGCAACTAGCATGAAATATCTCATAAAATTACAAAAATATGAGTAATCATTCATGACTTATTTACATGAAAACAAAATTACATATCCTTTATATCTAATCCATACACCAACGACCAAAAACACCTAAAAACACTTTAATTCTTCAATTTTCTTCATCTAATTGATCTCTCTCAAGTTCTATCTTCAAGTTCTAAGTGTTCTTCATAAATTCCAAAAGTTCTAGTTTCATAAAATCAAGAATACTTTCAAGTTTGCTAGCTCACTTCCAATCTTGTAAGGTGATCATCCAACCTCAAGAAATATTTGTTTCTTACAGTCGGTTATCATTCTAATACAAGGTAATAATCATATTCAAACTTTGGTTCAATTTCTATAACTATAACAATCTTATTTCAAGTGATGATCTTACTTGAACTTGTTTTTGTGTCATGATCCTACTTCAAGAACTTTCAAGCCATCCAAGATCCTTTGAAGCTAGATCATTTTTTGTCATTTCCAGTAGGTTTACCTACTAAACTTGAGGTAGTAATGATGTTCATAACATCATTCGATTCATATATATAAAACTATCTTATTCGAAGGTTTAAACTCGTAATCACTAGAACATAGTTTAGTTAATTCTAAACTTGTTCGCAAACAAAAGTTAATCCTTCTAACTTGACTTTTAAAATTAACTAAACACATGTTATATATCTATATGATATGCTAACTTAATGATTTAAAACCTGGAAACACGAAAAACACCGTAAAACCGGATTTACGCCGTCGTAGTAACACCGCGGGCTGTTTTGGGTTAGTTAATTAAAAACTATGATAAACTTTGATTTTAAAGTTGTTATTCTGTGAAAATGATTTTTATTATGAACATGAAACTATATCCAAAAATTATGGTTAAACTCAAAGTGGAAGTATGTTTCTAAAATGGTCATCTAGACGTCGTTCTTTCGATTGAAATGACTACCTTTACAAAAATGACTTGTAACTTATTTTTCTGACTATAAACCTATACTTTTTCTGTTTAGATTCATAAAATAGAGTTCAATATGAAACCATAGCAATTTGATTCACTCAAAACGGATTTAAAATGAAGAAGTTATGAGTAAAACAAGATTGGATAATTTTTCTCATTTTAGCTACGTGAAAATTGGTAACAAATCTATTCCAACCATAACTTAATCAACTTGTATTGTATATTATGTAATCTTGAGATACCATAGACACGTATACAATGTTTCGACCTATCATGTCGACACATCTATATATATTTCGGAACAACCATAGACACTCTATATGTGAATGTTGGAATTAGCTATACAGGGTTGAGGTTGATTCCAAAATATATATAGTTTGAGTTGTGATCAATACTGAGATACGTATACACTGGGTCGTGGATTGATTCAAGATAATATTTATCGATTTATTTCTGTACATCTAACTGTGGACAACTAGTTGTAGGTTACTAACGAGGACAGCTGACTTAATAAACTTAAAACATCAAAATATATTAAAAGTGTTGTAAATATATTTTTAACATACTTTGATATATATGTATATATTGTTATAGGTTCGTGAATCAACCAGTGGCCAAGTCTTACTTCCCGAAGAAGTAAAAATCTGTGAAAGTGAGTTATAGTCCCACTTTTAAAATCTAATATTTTTGGGATGAGAATACATGCAGGTTTTATAAATGATTTACAAAATAGACACAAGTACGTGAAACTACATTCTATGGTTGAATTATCGAAATCGAATATGCCCCTTTTTATTAAGTCTGGTAATCTAAGAATTAGGGAACAGACACCCTAATTGACGCGAATCCTAAAGATAGATCTATTGGGCCTAACAAACCCCATCCAAAGTACCGGATGCTTTAGTACTTCGAAATTTATATCATATCCGAAGGGTGTCCCGGAATGATGGGGATATTCTTATATATGCATCTTGTTATTGTCGGTTACCAGGTGTTCACCATATGAATGATTTTTATCTCTATGTATGGGATGTGTATTGAAATATGAAATCTTGTGGTCTATTGTTACGATTTGATATATATAGGTTAAACCTATAACTCACCAACATTTTTGTTGACGTTTAAAGCATGTTTATTCTCAGGTGAATATTAAGAGCTTCCGCTGTTGCATACTAAAATAAGGACAAGATTTGGAGTCCATGTTTGTATGATATTGTGTAAAAACTGCATTCAAGAAACTGATTTCGAAGTAACATATTTGTATTGTAAACCATTATGTAATGGTCGTGTGTAAACAGGATATTTTAGATTATCATTATTTGATAATCTACGTAAAGCTTTTTAAACCTTTATTTATGAAATAAAGGTTATGGTTTGTTTTAAAAATGAATGCAGTCTTTGAAAAACGTCTCATATAGAGGTCAAAACCTCGCAACGAAATCAATTAATATGGAACGTTTTTAATCAATAAGAACGGGACATTTCACTGTTCCCTAATTCTTAGATTACCAGACTTAATAAAAAAGGGCATATTCGATTAGATAATCCAACCATAGAATGTAGTTTCAATTACTTGTGTCTATTTCGTAAAACAGTTATAAAAACAGCGCATGTATTCTCAGTCCCAAAAATATATATTGCAAAAGCATTTAAAAAGGGATTAATGAAACTCACTATAATGTATTTTGTAGTAAAAATACATATGACGACATTGAACAATGCAGGATTGGCCTCGGATTCACGAACCTATATCAAGTATTAACACATTATAGTATAAATCAATTAAGTTTATATATTTGTTATGTTTTAATTATTCTTATAATATATTATGATACTTATTTGATATTTAATTAATGTTATATCAATAATATTAGTTGAAACATAATTTTTATGTAATATTAGTATATTTTATGTTATAATATATTTACATATATATCTTTTGTTTTGCAAAATTAATAATCGTAGAAATACCTGACTAAGGGTAATAATAATAATACTAATAGTATGATACTAGTAATAATAATGATAATAATGATTATCATACTTATATGGTGATAATAATATTTATAATACTAATAATAACAATCATAATAACAATACTATTAAATGATCATAAATTCTTATTTTAGTAATAATAATAGTAATAATTATATTACTACTAATAATAACAATAATAATAATAATAATAATAATTTTAGAAATGAGAACTACCTTCAAAGAGCTTTTCTAAAAAAAAAATGCCCCAAACAGGGCTCGAACTCGAGACCTCTCGCCCACCCGCAAACACACTTAACCATTTTGCCATCCATGTTTTTCTGACTTATAAGGCAACCCAAACATACATATCTAGTATTTCTTTCATCTTAGTTCATCATCTTCTTCACCAAGTTTAAAATCAAACAGGGGGCAAAAACTCAACAACAATCGATTGGGTTTTCATTTATGACTTGTAAACAACATGAAACAAAAAAAAAATGTGTTCATGATATAAAAAAAATGAGAAAAAAAAAACACAAAAAATCCTACTGCTTTGCCCGTAGCTAGGAAAAAAAAAATTTGTTTTCAATTTTGAGTTCGTTTTGGACAATCTTTACAACATGAAACATGTTTCAAATCATTCCTAAAATCTATCAAAATCATCAATTTAACTTAAAACATCAAAACAAGCTCTAATTTCTCCAAGAACAAAACAGTTGACTTTTGACAATTTAACTTTGACTCGCAAATTCGAATTCGTTATTAAGAATTGGAACTTGAGATTTTGCAGGAAGTTTAAGTAAATGATTCCTAACAACTCTGCATTTTTAGTTTTTGAAATTTGTTTCGAATTTATGTTAGTGTATATTACTGTGAAGAACTCAAGAACTCAAAAATTGATTTTTAGATTAAGAGTGTTATAGGTTATGATTACAACATGAATTGTGTTGCAAATCATTCCTATAAACTTTATGAATCATCAAATTAACTGGAGATATCAAAACAAACTCGAATTTGATTCAAGAACACTTAGTTGACTTTGAAAACCAAAACTTTGACTCTCAAATTAGAAATTGATAGAAAGAATTGAAGATTGAAAACTTACAGATAGTTTAGATAGATGATTCCTAACAAGACTGCATTATTACATTTTGGAAATTCATTCGAAATCAAAATATGGTGAAAAAGATGAATGTACAGAGTGTCGAGCTTATTTTTAGTTTTCTATCTTTCTCAAATGCATATATCTATATAAGGAATAAATTTTATTCTGTAATGTACCTTGAAATTGACAGATAACAAATTGTAGACAAGAAACAAAAATTGATAAAAGTTGAGAGTGATCTGCAACTGATTTTGGAAACTGTCTGTGTACTATCCATTTTTTATATATCATTAATATTAATATTAATAATTAATAAATATATATATATATATATATTAATAATAATAACTCTTTTAATATTATTAATATAAATAATAATAGTATTATAAATAACAAGAATGATGATATTTATTAATCATAATGTTTATAATAATAATACTAATATTAATAATAACATTAATGATAATAATAATAATAATACTAATAATACTAATATTAATATTAGTATTGAAAATAACAATAATATTACTAATACAACTAATTCTTAACTTGTAATTACACTTAATATACTAACCTTGCATATTATTAATTATGTAATACTTATTTTATATAATAACACATTTGAAAATTTAATATATATATATATATATATATATATATATATATATATATATATATATATATATATATATATATATATATATATATATATATATATATATATATATATATATATATATTTACACACAATCGTTCGTGAATCATCGGACATAGTCGAAGGGTAAATGTTATCCATGTAAACAGTTCAAAAATTCTGATACTCACATTACAGACTTTGCTTATCGTGTCGAAATCATATAAAGATTAAGTTTAAATTTAGTCGGAAATTCCTGGGTCATCACACATCATTCCGGGACACCCTTCGGATATGATATAAATTTTGAAGTACTAAAGCATCCGGTACTTTGGATGGGGTTTGTTAGGCCCAATAGATCTATCTTCAGGATTCGCGTCAATTAGGGTGTCTGTTCCCTAATTCTTAGATTACCAAACTTAATAAAAAGGGGCATATTCGATTTCGATAATTCAACCATAGAATGTAGTTTCACGTACTTGTGTCTATTTTATAAATCATTTATAAAACCTGCATGTATTCTCATCTCAAAAATATTAGATTTTAAAAGTGGGACTATAACTCACTTTCACAGATTTTTACTTCGTCGGGAAGTAAGACTTGGCCACTGGTTGATTCACGAACCTATAACAATATATACATATATATCAAAGTATGTTCAAAATATATTTACAACACTTTTAATATATTTTGATGTTTTAAGTTTATTAAGTCAGCTGTCCTCGTTAGTAACCTACAACTAGTTGTCCACAGTTAGATATACAGAAATAAATCGATAAATATTATCTTGAATCAATCCACGACCCAGTGTATACGTATCTCAGTATTGATCACAACTCAAACTATATATATTTTGGAATCAACCTCAACCCTGTATAGCTAACTCCAACATTCACATATAGAGTGTCTATGGTTGTTCCGAAATATATATAGATGTGTCGACATGATAGGTCGAAATATTGTATACGTGTCTATGGTATCTCAAGATTACATAATATACAATACAAGTTGATTAAGTTATGGTTGGAATAGATTTGTTACCAATTTTCACGTAGCTAAAATGAGAAACATTATCCAATCTTGTTTTACCCATAACTTCTTCATTTTAAATCCGTTTTGAGCGAATCAAATTGCTATGGTTTCATATTGAACTCTATTTTATGAATCTAAACAGAAAAAGTATAGGTTTATAGTCAGGAAAATAAGTTACAAGTCGTTTTTGTAAAGGTAGTCATTTCAGTCGAAAGAACGACGTCTAGATGACCATTTTAGAAAACATACTTCCACTTTGAGTTTAACCATGATTTTTGGATATAGTTTCATGTTCATAATAAAAATCATTTTCTCAGAATAACAACTTTTAAATCAAAGTTTATCATAGTTTTTAATTAACTAACCCAAAACAGCCCGCGGTGTTACTATGACGGCGTAAATCCGGTTTTACGGTGTTTTTCGTGTTTCTAGGTTTTAAATCATTAAGTTAGCATATCATATAGATATAGAACATGTGTTTAGTTGATTTTAAAAGTCAAGTTAGAAGGATTAACTTTTGTTTGCGAACAAGTTTAGAATTAACTAAACTATGTTTTAGTGATTACAAGTTTAAACCTTCGAATAAGATAGCTTTATATGTATGAATTGAATGATGTTATGAACATCATTACTACCTTAAGTTCCTTGGATAAACCTACTGGAAAAGAGAAAAATGGATCTAGCTTCAACGGATCCTTGGATGGCTCGAAGTTCTTGAAGCAGAATCATGACACGAAAACAAGTTCAAGTAAGATCATCACTTGAAATAAGATTGTTATAGTTATAGAAATTGAACCAAAGTTTAAATATGTGTAGCGACCCCGACAAATCGTCAAATGACGGCGTCATCTGCGTATGGTCCCATTACATGTGTCGTAGGTGAAATGTCCCGTTCTTATTGATTAAAAACGTTCCATATTAATTGATTTCGTTGCGAGGTTTTGACCTCTATATGAGACGTTTTTCAAAGACTGCATTCATTTTAAAACAAACCATAACCTTTATTTCATAAATAAAGGTTTAAAAAGCTTTACGTAGATTATCAAATAATGATAATCTAAAACATCCTGTTTACACACGACCATTACATAATGGTTTACAATACAAATATGTTACAACAAAATAAGTTTCTTGAATGCAGTTTTTACACAATATCATACAAGCATGGACTCCAAATCTCGTCCTTATTTAAGTATGCGACAGCGGAAGCTCTTAATAATCACCTGAGAATAAACATGCTTAAAACGTCAACAAAAATGTTGGTGAGTTATAGGTTTAACCTATATATATCAAATCATAATAATAGACCACAAGATTTCATATTTCAATACACATCCCATACATAGAGATAAAAATCATTCATATGGTGAACACCTGGTAACCGACATTAACAAGATGCATATATAAGAATATCCCCATCATTCCGGGACACCCTTCGGATATGATATAAATTTCGAAGTACTAAAGCATCCGGTACTTTGGATGGGGCTTGTTGGGCCCGATAGATCTATCTTTAGGATTCGCGTCAATTAGGGTGTCTGTTCCCTAATTCTTAGATTACCAGACTTAATAAAAAGGGGCATATTCGATTTCGATAATTCAACCATAGAATGTAGTTTCACGTACTTGTGTCTATTTTGTAAATCATTTATAAAACCTGCATGTATTCTCATCCCAAAAATATTAGATTTTAAAAGTGGGACTATAACTCACTTTCACAGATTTTTACTTCGTCGGGAAGTAAGACTTGGCCACTGGTTGATTCACGAACCTATAACAATATATACATATATATCAAAGTATGTTTAAAATATATTTACAACACTTTTAATATATTTTGATGTTTTAAGTTTATTAAGTCAGCTGTCCTCGTTAGTAACCTACAACTAGTTGTCCACAGTTAGATGTACAGAAATAAATCGATAAATATTATCTTGAATCAATCCACGACCCAGTGTATACATATCTCAGTATTGATCACAACTCAAACTATATATATTTTGGAATCAACCTCAACCCTGTATAGCTAACTCCAACATTCACATATAGAGTGTCTATGGTTGTTCCGAAATATATATAGATGTGTCGACATGATAGGTCGAAACATTGTATACGTGTCTATGGTATCTCAAGATTACATAATATACAATACAAGTTGATTAAGTTATGGTTGGAATAGATTTGTTACAAATTTTCACGTAGCTAAAATGAGAAAAATTATCCAATCTTGTTTTACCCATAACTTCTTCATTTTAAATCCGTTTTGAGTGAATCAAATTGCTATGATTTCATATTGAACTCTATTTTATGAATCTAAACAGAAAAAGTATAGGTTTATAGTTGGAAAAATAAGTTACAAGTCATTTTTGTAAAGGTAGTCATTTCAGTCGAAAGAACGACGTCTAGATGACCATTTTAGAAAACATACTTCCATTTTGAGTTTAACCATAATTTTTGGATATAGTTTCATGTTCATAATAAAAATCATTTTCTCAGAATAACAACTTTTAAATCAAAGTTTATCATAGTTTTTAATTAACTAACCCAAAACAGCCCGCGGTGTTACTACGACGGCGTAAATCCGATTTTACGGTGTTTTTCGTGTCTCCAGGTTTTAAATCATTAAGTTAGCATATCATATAGATATAGAACATGTGTTTAGTTGATTTTAAAAGTCAAGTTAGAAGGATTAACTTTTGTTTGTGAACAAGTTTAGAATTAACTAAACTATGTTCTAGTGATTACAAGTTTAAACCTTCGAATAAGATAGCTTTATATGTATGAATTGAATGATGTTATGAACATCATTACTACCTTAAGTTCCTTGGATAAACCTACTGGAAAAGTGAAAAATGGATCTAGCTTCAACGGATCCTTGGATGGCTCGAAGTTCTTGAAGCAGAATCATGACACGAAAACAAGTTCAAGGAAGATCATCACTTGAAATAAGATTGTTATAGTTATAAAAATTGAACCAAAGTTTGAATATGATTATTACCTTGTATTAGAATGATAACCTACTGTAAGAAGCAAAGATTTCTTGAGGTTGGATGATCACCTTACAAGATTGGAAGTGAGCTAGCAAACTTGAAAGTATTCTTGATTTTATGTAACTAGAACTTGTAGAATATATGAAGAACACTTAGAACTTGAAGATAGAACTTGAGAGAGATCAATTAGATGAAGAAAATTGAAGAATGAAAGTGTTTTTAGGTGTTTTTGGTCGTTGGTGTATGGATTAGATATAAAGGATGTGTAATTTTGTTTTCATGTAAATAAGTCATGAATGATTACTCATATTTTTGTAATTTTATGAGATATTTCATGCTAGTTGCCAAATGATGGTTCCCACATGTGTTAGGTGACTCACATGGGCTGCTAAGAGCTGATCATTGGAGTGTATATACCAATAGTACATACATCTAAAAGCTGTGTATTGTACGAGTACGAATACGGGTGCATACGAGTAGAATTGTTGATGAAACTGAACGAGGACGTAATTGTAAGCATTTTTGTTAAGTAGAAGTATTTTGATAAGTGTATTAAAGTCTTTCAAAAGTGTATAAATACATATTAAAACACTACATGTATATACATTTTAACTGAGTCGTTAAGTCATCGTTAGTCGTTACATGTAAGTGTTGTTTTGAAACCTTTAGGTTAACGATCTTGTTAAATGTTGTTAACCCAATGTTTATAATATCAAATAAGATTTTAAATTATTATATTATCATGATATTATCATGTATGAATATCTCTTAATATGATATATATATATACATTAAATGTCTTTACAACGATAATCGTTACATATATGTCTCGTTTAAAAATCATTAAGTTGGTAGTCTTGTTTTTACATATGTAGTTCATTGTTAATATACTTAATGATATGTTTACTTATCATAGTATCATGTTAACTATATATATATATATCCATATATATGTCATCATATAGTTTTTACAAGTTTTAACGTTCGTGAATCACCAGTCAACTTGGGTGGTCAATTGTCTATATGAAACATATTTCAATTAATCAAGTCTTAACAAGTTTGATTGCTTAACATGTTGGAAATAGTTAATCATGTAAATATCAATCTCAATTAATATATATAAACATGGAAAAGTTCGGGTCACTACAGTACCTACCCGTTAAATAAATTTCATCCCGAAATTTTAAACAGTTGAAGGTGTTGACGAATCTTCTAAAAATAGATGCGGGTATTTCTTCTTCATCTGATCTTCACACTCCCAGGTGAACTCGGGTCCTCTACAAGCATTCCATCGAACCTTAACAATTGGTATCTTGTTTTGCTTAAGTCTTTTAACCTCACGATCCATTATTTCGACGGGTTCTTCGATGAATTGAAGTTTTTCGTTGATTTGGATTTCATCTAACGGAATAGTGAGATCTTCTTTAGCAAAACATTTCTTCAAATTCGAGACATGGAAAGTGTTATGTACAGCCGCGAGCTGTTGAGGTAACTCAAGTCGGTAAGCTACTGGTCCGACACGATCAATAATCTTGAATGGTCCAATATACCTTGGATTTAATTTCCCTCGTTTACCAAATCTAACAACGCCTTTCCAAGGTGCAACTTTAAGCATGACCATCTCTCCAATTTCAAATTCTATATCTTTTCTTTTAATGTCAGCGTAGCTCTTTTGTCGACTTTGGGCGGTTTTCAACCGTTGTTGAATTTGGATGATCTTCTCGGTAGTTTCTTGTATAATCTCCGGACCCGTAATCTGTCTATCCCCCACTTCACTCCAACAAATCGGAGACCTGCACTTTCTACCATAAAGTGCTTCAAACGGCGCCATATTAATGCTTGAATGGTAGCTGTTGTTGTAGGAAAATTCTGCTAATGGTAGATGTCGATCCCAACTGTTTCCGAAATCAATAACACATGCTCGTAGCATGTCTTCAAGCGTTTGTATCATCCTTTCGCTCTGCCCATCAGTTTGTGGATGATAGGCAGTACTCATGTCTAGACGAGTTCCTAATGCTTGCTGTAATGTCTGCCAGAATCTTGAAATAAATCTACCATCCCTATCAGAGATAATAGAGATTGGTATTCCATGTCTGGAGACGACTTCCTTCAAATACAGTCGTGCTAACTTCTCCATCTTGTCATCTTCTCTTATTGGCAGGAAGTGTGCTGATTTGGTGAGACGATCAACTATTACCCAAATAGTATCAAAACCACTTGCAGTCCTTGGCAATTTAGTGATGAAATCCATGGTAATGTTTTCCCATTTCCATTCCGGGATTTCAGGTTGTTGAAGTAGACCTGATGGTTTCTGATGCTCAGCTTTGACCTTAGAACACGTCAAACATTCTCCTACATATTTAGCAACATCGACTTTCATACCCGGCCACCAAAAATGTTTCTTGAGATCCTTGTACATCTTCCCCGTTCCAGGATGTATTGAGTATCTGGTTTTATGAGCTTCTCTAAGTACCATTTCTCTCATATCTCCAAATTTTGGTACCCAAATCCTTTCAGCCCTATACCGGGTTCCGTCTTCCCGAATATTAAGATGCTTCTCCGATCCCTTGGGTATTTCATCCTTTAAATTTCCCTCTTTTAAAACTCCTTGTTGCGCCTCCTTTATTTGAGTAGTAAGGTTATTATGAATCATTATATTCATAGATTTTACTCGAATGGGTTCTCTGTCCTTCCTGCTCAAGGCATCGGCTACCACATTTGCCTTCCCCGGGTGGTAACGAATCTCAAAGTCGTAATCATTCAACAATTCAATCCACCTACGCTGCCTCATATTCAGTTGTTTCTGATTAAATATGTGTTGAAGACTTTTGTGGTCGGTATATATAATACTTTTGACCCCATATAAGTAGTGCCTCCAAGTCTTTAATGCAAAAACAACCGCGCCTAATTCCAAATCATGCGTCGTATAATTTTGTTCGTGAATCTTCAATTGTCTAGACGCATAAGCAATCACCTTCGTTCGTTGCATTAATACACAACCGAGACCTTGCTTTGATGCGTCACAATAAATCACAAAATCATCATTCCCTTCAGGCAATGACAATATAGGTGCCGTAGTTAGCTTTTTCTTCAATAACTGAAACGCTTTCTCTTGTTCATCATTCCATTCAAATTTCTTCCCTTTATGCGTTAATGCAGTCAAGGGTTTTGCTATTCTGGAAAGGTCTTGGATGAACCTTCTGTAGTAACCAGCTAGTCCTAAAAACTGGCGTATGTGTTTCGGAGTTTTCGGGGTTTCCCACTTTTCAACAGTTTCTATCTTTGCCGGATCCACCTTAATACCTTCTTTGTTCACTATGTGACCGAGGAATTGAACTTCTTCCAACCAAAATGCACACTTTGAAAACTTAGCGTACAATTCTTCCTTCCTCAATACTTCTAACACCTTTCTCAAATGTTCACCATGTTCTTGGTCATTCTTTGAGTAAATAAGTATGTCATCAATGAAAACAATGACAAACTTGTCAAGGTATGGTCCACACACTCGGTTCATAAGGTCCATGAACACAGCTGGTGCATTAGTTAAACCAAACGGCATGACCATAAATTCGTAATGACTGTATCGTGTTCTGAAAGCAGTCTTTGGAATATCATCTTCTTTCACCCGCATTTGATGATACCCGGAACGTAAGTCAATCTTTGAATAAACAGTCGAGCCTTGTAGTTGATCAAATAAGTCGTCGATTCTCGCTAGTGGGTAGCGGTTCTTGATGGTAAGTTTGTTCAACTCTCGGTAGTCGATACACAACCTGAATGTACCATCTTTCTTCTTGACAAACAAAACAGGAGCTCCCCACGGTGATGTGCTTGGTCGAATAAAACCACGCTCTAAAAGTTCTTGTAATTGGCTTTGCAGTTCTTTCATCTCGCTGGGTGCGAGTCTGTAAGGAGCACGAGCTATTGGTGCAGCTCCTGGTACAAGATCTATTTCAAATTCAACGGATCGATGTGGGGGTAATCCCGGTAATTCTTTCGGAAATACATAGGGAAATTCTTTTGCGACGGGAACATCATTGATGCTCTTTTCTTCAGTTTGTACTTTCTCGACGTGTGCTAGAACAGCATAGCAACCTTTTCTTATTAGTTTTTGTGCCTTCAAATTACTAATAAGATGTAGCTTCGTGTTGCCCTTTTCTCCGTATACCATTAAGGGTTTTCCTTTTTCTCGTATAATGCGAATTGCATTTTTGTAACAAACGATCTCTGCTTTCACTTCTTTCAACCAGTCCATACCGATTATCACATCAAAACTCCCTAACTCTACTGGTATCAAGTCAATCTTAAATGTTTCGCTAACCAGTTTAATTTCTCGATTCCGACATATATTATCTGCTGAAATTAATTTACCATTTGCTAATTCGAGTAAAAATTTACTATCCAAAGGCGTCAATGGACAACTTAATTTAGCACAAAAATCTCTACTCATATAGCTTCTATCCGCACCCGAATCAAATAAAACGTAAGCAGATTTATTGTCAATAAGAAACATACCCGTAACAAGCTCCGCGTCCTCCTGTGCCTCTGACGCATTAATATTGAAAACTCTTCCTCGGCCTTGTCCATTCGTGTTCTCCTGGTTCGGGCAATTTCTAATAATGTGGCCCGGTTTTCCACATTTATAACAAACTACATTGGCATAACTTGCTCCGACACTACTTGTTCCACCATTACTCGTTCCGACACCATTTGTTCCTTTCGTTCTATTAACCCCTGGTCCGTAGACCTCACACTTCGCCGCGCTATGACCATTTCTTTTACACTTATTGCAAAATTTGGTGCAGAACCCCGAGTGATACTTTTCACACCTTTGGCATAGCTGCTTCTGATTGTTGTTGTTGTTGCGGTTATTATTATTGTTGGGATGATTGTTGTAGTTGCTGTTGTTGTTGTTGTTATTGTTGTTGTTGTTGTTGTTGTTGTTGTTGTTGTTGTTGTTGTTGGGCCGTTTGTTGTAGTTGCGATTGATGTTGCGATTGTTGGGATAATTGTTGCGATTATTGTTGTAATTGCTGTTGTTGTTGTATTGGTGATTCTTATCACCGTTTTCCTCCCACTTTCTTTTGACTTGCTTCACATTGGCCTCTTCAGCAGTCTGTTCTTTAATTCTTTCTTCAATCTGGTTCACTAGTTTGTGAGCCATTCTACATGCCTGTTGTATGGAGGCGGGCTCGTGTGAACTTATATCTTCTTGGATTCTTTCCGGTAATCCTTTCACAAACGCGTCGATCTTCTCTTCCTCATCTTCGAATGCTCCCGGACACAATAGGCACAATTCTGTGAATCGTCTTTCGTACGTGGTAATATCAAATCCTTGGGTTCGTAACCCTCTAAGTTCTGTCTTGAGCTTATTGACCTCGGTTCTGGGACGGTACTTCTCGTTCATCAAGTGCTTGAATGCTGACCACGGTAGTGCGTACGCATCGCCTTGTCCCACTTGCTCTAGATAGGTATTCCACCATGTTAACGCAGAACCTGTGAAGGTATGCGTAGCGTACTTCACTTTGTCCTCTTCAGTACACTTACTTATGGCAAACACCGATTTGACCTTCTCGGTCCACCGTTTCAATCCGATCGGTCCTTCGGTTCCATCAAATTCCAAAGGTTTGCAGGCAGTGAATTCTTTGTAGGTGCATCCTACACGATTTCCTGTACTGCTAGATCCAAGGTTATTGTTGGTATGTAGCGCAGCCTGTACTGCGGCTATGTTTGAAGCTAGAAAAGTACGGAATTCCTCTTCATTCATATTCACGGCGTGTCGAGTAGTCGGTGCCATTTCCTTCAAAATAGTCAAATGGAACAAGTTAATCATACAGAATATTAAGAGTAGTTAATAGTATTTCGTAGCATAATATGAACTCATTTATAAAAGCTTTTTCTTCATATTAGCGTTTTATAAGTTTAAATTCGGGTAGTACCTACCCGTTAAGTTCATACTTAGTAGCTAATATACAATTCAACTACTACAATTCTATATGAAAAACTGATTATAATAATATTCCGCGTTCAAACTTTTATACAATATTTTACAAACTTACAATACCGCTTATTTTACATAAAGCATGAAATATAGCACACTTTGATACAAGATAGTTGTGAAGATAATTCTAGCTAGTGAACAAGTCGTTCAGCAAAGGCAATAAAGACACGTAATTCATACGTCCAGAAACAAGTCATGCATTCTGGTTTTACTAGGACTACTTCCCATCCTTGGTCTTGTGGAACATAACCGTTATGGCCGTTGATAAGATAGCGTGTTGTAACGTCGTCAAAGGGACGAGGGTTACGTAATGTCCAACAGTCCCGTAACAATCTAAAAACCTCATTTCTTACCCCAATTACCGACTCCGTCACTTGTGGGAACGTCTTGTTTAATAGTTGTAGGCCGATGTTCTTGTTCTCACTTTGGTGAGAAGCGAACATTACTAATCCGTAAGCATAACATGCTTCTTTATGTTGCATGTTAGCCGCTTTTTCTAAATCACGAAGTCCAATATTCGGATATATTGAGTCAAAATAATTTCTTAACCCATTGCGTAAAATAGCATTTGGGTTCCCCGCAATATATGCGTCAAAGTAAACACATCGTAACTTATGGATTTCCCAATGTGATATCCCCCATCTTTCGAACGAAAGCCTTTTATAAACCAAGGCATTCTTGGAACTTTCTTCGAATGTCTTACAAACTGATCTCGCCTTAAATAGTTGTGCCGCAGAATTCTGACCGACTCTAGACAAGATTTCATCAATCATGTCTCCGGGTAGGTCTCTTAAAATATTGGGTTGTCTATCCATTTTGTGTTTTTATACTGTAAAATAGACAAGAGTTAGATTCATAAAAAAAATACTTATTAATACAAGCAATTTTTACATATATCATAAAGCATAAGCACACTATATTACATATATTACACCACACGAATACAACTATCTTATTCTGACTCGCTTGTTTCTTCTTCTTCGGTTTTGGTTCATTTTGCCAAGTTTCTAGGGATATATGATGTTCCCCTAATACGAGCCATCGTTATCCACATTGGTTTAGAAAAACCTGGTGGTTTAGAGGTTCCCGGGTCATTGTTACAACTTAAGGACTTCGGGAGTTGACGATACATATAAAGTTCATCGGGGTTGGAATTAGATTTCTCTATTTTTATGCCCTTTCCCTTATTATTTTCTTTTGCCTTTTTAAATTCAGTTGGGGTAATTTCTATAACATCATCGGAATTCTCGTCGGAATCCGATTCATCGGAGAATTGGTAATCCTCCCAATATTTTGCTTCCTTAGCGGAAACACCATTGACCATAATTAACCTTGGTCGGTTGGTTGAGGATTTTCTTTTACTTAACCGTTTTATTATTTCCCCCACTGGTTATATTTCTTCATCCGGTTCCGATTCTTCTTCCGGTTCCGATTCTTCTTCCGGTTCCGACTCTTCTTCCGGTTCTTCTTCGGGAACTTGTGAATCAGTCCACGAATCATTCCAATTTACATTTGGCTCTTCATTATTATTAGGTGAGTCAATGGGACTTGTTCTAGAGGTAGACATCTATCACATAATATCAAACGCGTTAAGAGATTAATATATCACATAATATTCACATGTTAAAAATATGTAGTTTCCAACAAAATTTGTTAAGCAATCATTTTTCAAGTAAACACGGTCGAAGTCCAGACTCACTAATGCATCCTAACAAACTCGATAAGACACACTAATGCAAAATTCTGGTTCTCTAAGACCAACGCTCTGATACCAACTGAAATGTCCCGTTCTTATTGATTAAAAACGTTCCATATTAATTGATTTCGTTGCGAGGTTTTGACCTCTATATGAGACGTTTTTCAAAGACTGCATTCATTTTAAAACAAACCATAACCATTATTTCATCAATAAAGGTTTAAAAAGCTTTACGTAGATTATCAAATAATGATAATCTAAAACATCCTGTTTACACACGACCATTACATAATGGTTTACAATACAAATATGTTACAACAAAATAAGTTTCTTGAATGCAGTTTTTACATAATATCATACAAGCATGGACTCCAAATCTCGTCCTTATTTAAGTATGCGACAGCGGAAGCTCTTAATAATCACCTGAGAATAAACATGCTTAAAACGTCAACAAAAATGTTGGTGAGTTATAGGTTTAACCTATATATATCAAATCATAATAATAGACCACAAGATTTCATATTTCAATACACATCCCATACATAGAGATAAAAATCATTCATATGGTGAACACCTGGTAACCAACATTAACAAGATGCATATATAAGAATATCCCCATCATTCCGGGACACCCTTCGGATATGATATAAATTTCGAAGTACTAAAGCATCCGGTACTTTGGATGGGGCTTGTTGGGCTCGATAGATCTATCTTTAGGATTCGCGTCAATTAGGGTGTCTGTTCCCTAATTCTTAGATTACCAGACTTAATAAAAAGGGGCATATTCGATTTCGATAATTCAACCATAGAATGTAGTTTCACGTACTTGTGTCTATTTTGTAAATCATTTATAAAACCTGCATGTATTCTCATCCCAAAAATATTAGATTTTAAAAGTGGGACTATAACTCACTTTCACAGATTTTTACTTCGTCGAGAAGTAAGACTTGGCCACTGGTTGATTCACGAACCTATAACAATATATACATATATATCAAAGTATGTTTAAAATATATTTACAACACTTTTAATATATTTTGATGTTTTAAGTTTATTAAGTCAGCTGTCCTCGTTAGTAACCTACAACTAGTTGTCCACAGTTAGATGTACAGAAATAAATCGATAAATATTATCTTGAATCAATCCACGACCCAGTGTATACATATCTCAGTATTGATCACAACTCAAACTATATATATTTTGGAATCAACCTCAACCCTGTATAGCTAACTCCAACATTCACATATAGAGTGTCTATGGTTGTTCCGAAATATATATAGATGTGTCGACATGATAGGTTGAAACATTGTATACGTGTCTATGGTATCTCAAGATTACATAATATAAAATACAAGTTGATTAAGTTATGGTTGGAATAGATTTGTTACAAATTTTCACGTAGCTAAAATGAGAAAAATTATCCAATCTTGTTTTACCCATAACTTCTTCATTTTAAATCCGTTTTGAGTGAATCAAATTGCTATGATTTCATATTGAACTCTATTTTATGAATCTAAACAGAAAAAGTATAGGTTTATAGTCGGAAAAATAAGTTACAAGTCGTTTTTGTAAAGGTAGTCATTTCAGTCGAAAGAACGACGTCTAGATGACCATTTTAGAAAACATACTTCCACTTTGAGTTTAACCATAATTTTTGGATATAGTTTCATGTTCATAATAAAAATCATTTTCTCAGAATAACAACTTTTAAATCAAAGTTTATCATAGTTTTTAATTAACTAACCCAAAACAGCCCGCGGTGTTACTACGACGGCGTAAATCCGATTTTACGGTGTTTTTCGTGTCTCCAGGTTTTAAATCATTAAGTTAGCATATCATATAGATATAGAACATGTGTTTAGTTGATTTTAAAAGTCAAGTTAGAAGGATTAACTTTTGTTTGTGAACAAGTTTAGAATTAACTAAACTATGTTCTAGTGATTACAAGTTTAAACCTTCGAATAAGATAGCTTTATATGTATGAATTGAATGATGTTATGAACATCATTACTACCTTAAGTTCCTTGGATAAACCTACTGGAAAAGTGAAAAATGGATCTAGCTTCAACGGATCCTTGGATGGCTCGAAGTTCTTGAAGCAGAATCATGACACGAAAACAAGTTCAAGTATGATCATCACTTGAAATAAGATTGTTATAGTTATAGAAATTGAATCAAAGTTTGAATATGATTATTACCTTGTATTAGAATGATAACCTACTGTAAGATACAAAGATTTCTTGAGGTTGGATGATCACCTTACAAGATTGGAAGTGAGCTAGCAAACTTGAAAGTATTCTTGATTTTATGTAACTAGAACTTGTAGAATATATGAAGAACACTTAGAACTTGAAGATAGAACTTGAGAGAGATCAATTAGATGAAGAAAATTGAAGAATGAAAGTGTTTGTAGGTGTTTTTGGTCGTTGGTGTATGGATTAGATATAAAGGATATGTAATTTTGTTTTCATGTAAATAAGTCATGAATGATTACTCATATTTTTGTAATTTTATGAGATATTTCATGCTAGTTGCCAAATGATGGTTCCCACATGTGTTAGGTGACTCACATGGGCTGCTAAGAGCTGATTATTGGAGTGTATATACCAATAGTACATACATCTAAAAGCTGTGTATTGTACGAGTACGAATACGGGTGCATACGAGTAGAATTGTTGATGAAACTGAACGAGGATGTAATTGTAAGCATTTTTGTTAAGTAGAAGTATTTTGATAAGTGTATTAAAGTCTTTCAAAAGTGTATAAATACATATTAAAACACTACATGTATATACATTTTAACTGAGTCGTTAAGTCATCGTTAGTCGTTACATGTAAGTGTTGTTTTGAAACCTTTAGGTTAACGATCTTATTAAATGTTGTTAACCCAATGTTTATAATATCAAATAAGATTTTAAATTATTATATTATCATGATATTATCATGTATGAATATCTCTTAATATGATATATATACATTAAATGTCTTTACAACGATAATCGTTACATATATGTCTCGTTTAAAAATCATTAAGTTGGTAGTCTTGTTTTTACATATGTAGTTCATTGTTAATATACTTAATGATATGTTTACTTATCATAGTATCATGTTAACTATATATATATATCCATATATATGTCATCATATAGTTTTTACAAGTTTTAACGTTCGTGAATCACCGGTCAACTTGGGTGGTCAATTGTCTATATGAAACATATTTCAATTAATCAAGTCTTAACAAGTTTGATTGCTTAACATGTTGGAAACAGTTAATCATGTAAATATCAATCTCAATTAATATATATAAACATGGAAAAGTTCGGGTCACTATAGTAGGTCTTTATAACAAAGTTTGACCGAAAATATGTCGCATTCATTTCATAAAAGGATGTTTCAAAGTTTACAAAAGAAGTTCCCATAACGAGTACATAACAATGGTTAAAGTTTGTATGAAACACATGCGACACAATTTAAAGTAGCCAAAATGCGCTCCACGTATGCAATATACTCGACATCCAATGCAAGTATCAAAAAGTATGTGCGGAAGCATGAATCACCTAAGTTCAAGGACCTGAGAAAACATAGAGAATCTGTCAACGAAAAACGTTGGTGAAATCATAGTTGTATGCATAAAGTATATTTGTATCACAAGGTTTAGTATAAAACGTTTATCAAGCGTATACATCTCAAAAGATGTGTTTGTATCACGAGCACCCAATTATCAAGCTTAACTGAATCTTACCTCTGCATAATAGTGTTAGAACCTACACTATACATTGAAAGAACGTTTCATTCCTTCGAATGAGGGTTCGTTAAACCCGCATGGCCACACAACATAATTTCTCGCTTACACCCTACAAGTGTACCTAATGATAATTGGACTTGAGGCTTTTCGTTCTAACTCGTATGTATCTTTGCTTTTGTATAGTATTCAAAACGTTAAAGTATGAAAAGTATATGTAAGTATGTATTGTATATGTTTTCTCATCCCACGATTTTTAAAGTATAAAAGTGTTTGAAGAGTGGGCTATGATCTCACCTTTGATTGCAAGAGTGTATTAGTACTTTGACAAGTAAACGTGCAAAGAACAGTGCTAATCTCGACCTAAACAAATAGGTTGTATCAATAACGATAGTCACGCAGGGTCAAAGATGTTCAATTAGTCATGTGGCTCGACACGACTCGATTATGTAGCATGTGAAGCAAATTGTCAAGTTTCATGCAAGATACAAGTATAGAATCATGTTAGAAAGATTGCATAATTAATTGGTTAAGTTTGACAAAAAGTCAAACTTGGTCGGGTCAAAGTCAACGAAAAAGTCAACATGTTCGGGTCGGGTCCCGGACTATTTTTCTATGCTAATTATTCATATACAAGTGTATTAAAATAAGTTTCATGTGAATCGGAGGTCGATAGCTAGTCAAACATTTCGCGTGAAATGGGACAATTTGAGCAGATTCTGGCCAGGCCTATTGGCGCGCCGCGCAGGTATAGGGGCGCGCCGCGCCACCCACTGGGCAGGTCTGTTTCTGCTTTTCCACAAGTATGCACGAGCCAAAACCAATTCTAACACAACACTTGACCTGCAAACACTTATAATGCCTATCATACATCGTTGGAAAGGTATTTTGACGAGGGATGCAACTAAACACATATCATCAATCAAATTTCCACTTACAACAACCAAAAACCACAATTAATGTTCCTCATTCAATGCATACAAGTCATAAATGCCATTTAATGATTTGGTAACCAAATTACATGAACAATATGCCGTTTCGAAGGTAATTAAGCATACAACACAACCTAACACTTACAATTAGCATTTCGTGTCATTTAAAGCATCAAAAGTCCATTTCTAGTTCATGAAACCCTAACTCAAATTCACCAAATTTCATAATCAAGTTTAGAAGGTTTCTTTAACCAAACCATACATCATAACGAAGCTAGTAACACTAGGAATAAGATTAAAACATGAACTCTTAGCATCAAACAACATATGAACACTCAAAATTCAAGATTAAGCATGTGAACTTTAAATATGAACTAGTTACATCAAAATAGCAAGAACAAGCATACAAAACACATAATCATACTAGACTTGAGCCATAGACACTAATTAACAACCTTTTAACTCAAAAATCTCAAGAACACATAATATTAGTGATTTTAGAAAGTTACCCAAATTTGATGAAATCGGTATGGAATCGAAGAGGAGATCACGAGGAGTTCAAATATGTAATTTGTTTTGATCGAATCCTTCTTGAACGAATTTGGATGAGGAATTGCTTTTTGATGAATTTAAAGAATGGTGGAAGTATTAGATGAAAAGGAAAAATTAAATGAAGAAATGAGGTGGAAGAGTTTGACTAGTCAAGTGGCTAGTCACCACTTTGGTGTCTTGGCAAAACAAGTCCCTCAAGTTGCAATCGGGTGCGTTAAATTACCTAAAACAAGATAATTGAAACGCGTATTAACGGAAGATGTTATAAACATATAACGGAGTTTAAAATAGTTAAACGGAAAAGTTGACGGAAAAAGGAGGGATGTTACATTACCTACACCTTAAAAGAAATTTCGTCCCGAAATTTAGGTAGGCGTAGTGGTCGTTGTTTCTTCCTCGGAATCTGACGTTTCCGAAACCGGGAATAGATGAGGGTGTTTCTTTCGCATTTGATCTTCTCTTTCCCAAGTAAACTCGGGTCCCCTTTTGGCGTTCCAACGGACCTTAACAATCGGGATCCGGTTTTGTTTCAATTCCTTCTCGACGTAGTCCACAATTTCAACCGGTTCCTCCACAAAATGGAGTTTGTCATTAATAGTAAGTTCCTCGAGAGGAACGACGATATCGGGCTCGGCAAGACATTTCTTCAAGTTAGATACATGAAAAGTAGGATGGACGGAGCTTAGTTGAGGTGGAAGATCCAAACGATACGCAACGGTTCCAACACACTCTAAGATTTCGAAAGGACCAACGTACCGCGGATTTAGTTTCCCACGTTTCCCAAAACGGATGACACCTTTCCAAGGTGCGACTTTTAACATGACGCGGTCACCGACTTGAAATTCGAGGTCTTTGCGTCTTTTGTCGGTATAGCATTTTTGACGACTCCGGGCCGTCCGAAGCCTATCTCGGATTTGAAGAATCTTCTCGGTGGTTTCGTGAATGAGTTTGGGCCCGGAAATTTGTACGTCACCCACTTCGGCCCAACAAAGAGGAGAGCGAAATTTTCGACCATATAACGCTTCAAAAGGTGCGGCCTTAATACTCGCGTGATAACTATTGTTGTAAGAGAATTCGGCGAGAGGTAAGTGATTGTCCCAAGCTTTTCCAAAATCAACAACGCAGGCTCGTAACATATCCTCTAAGGTTTGTATTGTACGTTCACTTTGCCCATCGGTTTGGGGATGATATGCGGTGCTCATGTCCAAACGCGTTCCCAACGCTTCTTGTAACGTACGCCAAAATCTAGAAACGAAACGACCATCTCGGTCGGAGATAATCGATAACGGTACTCCGTGTCGGGCTACAATCTCTTTAATGTAAAGTCGTGCAAGTTTCTCCATTTTGTCGGTTTCTTTCATGGCGAGAAAGTGCGCGGATTTGGTGAGACGGTCAACAATGACCCAAATTGTATCATAACCGCCCGACGTTTTCGGTAGTTTGGTGATAAAATCCATCGTGATCCTTTCCCACTTCCATTGCGGGATCTCGGGTTGTTGAAGTAACCCGGACGGTCTTTGGTGTTCGGCTTTGACTTTAGCGCAAGTCAAACATTTGGCGACGTATCTAGCAACCTCCTTTTTGATGTTCGGCCACCAATATTGTTCTTTAAGGTCATGGTACATCTTATTGGCGCCGGGATGAATCGAGTATCGCGATTTGTGGGCTTCGTCTAGGATGAGGTTTCGTAGATCGCCATATCTAGGCACCCAAATTTTTCCGGCGTAATATCGAAGTCCGGTCTCCTTAACTTCGAATCGGGAGACGAGAATGTTTAAAAGTTCGCGTGCGATGTTGTTGTCCTTAAGAGCTTCATCTTGGGCTACCCGAATTTGGCTATTAAAGTTGGAGTGGATGGTGATATTCAAAGCTCGGACACGAAGAGACACCGCTCTTTCCTTTCGACTTAAGGCATCGGCCACTACATTTGCCTTCCCGGGGTGGTAACGAAGCTCGCAATTATAATCGTTCAAGGTCTCAATCCACCTTCGTTGTCTCATGTTTAGTTGCTTTTGATCGAAGATATGTTGGAGACTTTTGTGATCGGTAAAGATGGTACTTTTGGTACCAAGAAGATGATGTCTCCATAACTTAAGTGCAAAGATGACGGCACCGAGTTCAAGATCATGTGTCGTGTAGTTTCGTTCGTGGACTTTGAGTTGTCGAGAGGCATAAGCAATGACTTTCTTTCGTTGCATTAATACGCATCCATAACCGTTTTTCGAGGCATCACAATATACAATAAAATCATCATTGCCTTCGGGAAGTGACAAGATAGGAGCGGTGGTTAGCTTAGTTTTCAAGATTTGAAAAGCGGTTTCTTGTTCGGATGACCAAATGAACTTTCGGTCCTTGTGAGTTAACGCGGTTAAAGGGCGAGCGATTAAGGAAAAGTCCTTGATGAATTTACGATAGTATCCGGTGAGACCCAAGAATTGACGAATTTGAGTAGGAGTAGTAGGAGCCTCCCATTTACTAATGGCTTCAATTTTCGCGGGATCGACTTTAATGCCTTGATCACTTACAACATGACCGAGGAATTGAACTTCCTTCAACCAAAATTCACACTTGGAGAACTTGGCATAGAGTTGTTCTTTTCTCAAGAGTTCAAGCACGAGTCGGAGATGTTCTCTGTGTTCCTCTTCGCTTTTAGAATAGACCAAAATATCATCGATGAACACGATAACGAATTTGTCGAGGTAAGGTTTGTACACTCGGTTCATGAGATCCATGAACACCGCCGGTGCATTAGTGAGACCGAAAGGCATGACAAGGAATTCATAACTACCATAACGAGTCCGGAAAGCGGTTTTGGAGACATCTTCCCCCTTAACCCTTAGTTGATGATAACCCGAACGGAGATCGATTTTTGAATATACACGAGAACCTTGTAGTTGATCAAAGAGATCATCGATGCGAGGAAGGGGATATCGGTTCTTAACCGTCAATTTGTTTAGTTCACGATAATCAATGCACATTCGTAGGGATCCGTCTTTCTTCTTGACGAACAAAATCGGAGCGCCCCATGGTGAATGGCTAGGTTGAATGAAACCACGGTCAAGTAGCTCTTGGATTTGACTTTGCAATTCTTGTAATTCGGATGGAGCGAGTCTATACGGTGCACGCGCTACGGGTGCGGCTCCTGGAATAAGATCGATTTGAAATTCAACCGGTCGATGAGGTGGAAGACCCGGTAATTCGTCGGGAAATACATCGGAAAAGTCACTAACAATTGGCACATCTTCGATGCGCTTTTCGTCGGCCTCGACTTTCTTAACGTGAGCAAGAATCGCGAAACAACCCTTGCAAAGTAGCTTTCGAACTTTAAGGCACGAAACGAGATTGAGTCCGGTGCAATTTTTGTCGCCATAGACAATCAATGGTTCACCCTTCTCGATAGGAATTCGGATTGCGTGAAGATCGCAAAGAATGTGAGATTTATTTTTGACCATCCAATTCATACCGATTATTACATCAAAACTCCCTAGTTCCATGGGTATCAAGTCAATTTCAAATTCATTACCCAAAATGTTTAAAGTACACCCCCGGTAATATGTGTCGGCACTTAAGAGTTTTCCGTCGGCCACTTCGATGGAATAAGTAGTATCTAAGGGGTGTGGTGGAGTGCAAATAGTAGGAGCCAAAGTCTTAGACACAAAACATTTATCGGCACCCGAATCGAATAAGCAAGTAACATAAGTGTTGTTGAGAAGAAACGTACCCGTGACTAGTTCATTGTCATCCCGGGCTTCCTCGGTGTTGATGTTGAAGGCTCGGCCTCGGTTGTTGGGGTTGGCTTTCTTCTTTGGGCATGCATTTCTATAGTGACCCGGTTGGCCACATTCATAACAAACACCCGGTCTTGGTGCATTGGGTCCCTTTTGAGCAACGGGAGCGGTGTTTCTACATTCATGGGCCGAATGGCCACTCTTGTGACACTTGACGCATTACGGCCTTCCACACTCACCCAAATGATGTTTGTGGCACTTGTTGCAAAACGGTAAAGATCCGGAATAACCCTTCTTGCCGTCGTTGTTGTAAGGCTTCTTGGTGGAGGTGTTGTTGTAGTTGGTTGATGGAGTGGCTTCCCATTTCCTTTTGTTGCCACCCGACTTGTCCTCGGCCTTAGGAGCCGGCACTACGATTTCGTCAACCGTTTTGATTAATTGGCGGGCCATGTTCATAGCCGCTTGATGAGTAGCGGGTTTGGATGACATCACCCCTTGTTTGATGCTTTTTGGATGACCGAGCATGTAGAGCTCAATCCTTTGAGATTCGGGGTTAACAAGATTAGGACACATCAAGGATAGTTCCGCGAAGCGTTGATTATAAGCTTTAAGATCGTTTCCGACCGCTTTCAAAGCTCTTAGTTCTTCCTCAAGCTTTCGGGTTTCTTCGCGCGAAAAATATTCAACAATCATCTTTTCCCTTAGATCAGCCCAAGAGAGGGCATGAGCTTCATCGGTACCCACCGATTGAACATAGGTGTTCCACCATGTTAGAGCAATTCCGGAGAAAGTGTGGGTGGAGTATTTGACCTTGTCTTGATCCCGACAACCGCTTATGCTAAAGACGGCCTCGGTTTGTTAAAACCAACGAGTAAGCACAACCGGTCCCCCGGTTCCATCATAAGTGTGGGGTTTGCACCCCATGAAAGCTTTGTAGGAGCACCCTTCGCTAGAGTTATCGGCTCCTTGGTTATTGTTGTTGTGGTTGTTGTTATTGTTATTGTTAGACGAGTGACCGGCCATGGCCGCATCCACGGCGGTGGCTATCATGCGTTGTAAGGCTTGTTCGGGTGTTTCACGACGTGGCGCACGACGAGGAGGCATTGTTCCTTCAAAACAAAAGAATACCGTTGGTTAGTATCCTAACTAATACTAACCGTGATATGGAATAAAGATAAAGAGAAAATTATCCTTGACTCGCCTTAAATTCTTTATGTCATGATATCGGTATGTTCATATGAGTCACCGTAATATAATCCCGGAAATTATATTACCCTAACTCATATGTGCATTCGACATTACCACATATAGTCAAGGTGGCGTGTCAATTAAATTATACAACGCAAGAGTAAGATAGAATAAGAGTAGACATGAGTAAGAGGGTTCGAGTATAAATGCACAAATAGTCAAGTAATCCCTATGTCAAGTCTATATGCCGGTTGTAGTCTAGACACACCAATGTACCCTATGACTCGGGGTTGACACCAATGAACTCTAAATCCCTACAACCAAAGCTCTGATACCACTTGTAGCGACCCCGACAAATCGTCAAATGACGGCATCATCTACGTATGGTCCCATTACATGTGTCGTAGGTCTTTATAACAAAGTTTGACCGAAAATATGTCGCATTCATTTCATAAAAGGATGTTTCAAAGTTTACAAAAGAAGTTCCCATAACGAGTACATAACAATGGTTAAAGTTTGTATGAAACACATGCGACACAATTTAAAGTAGCCAAAATGCGCTCCACGTATGCAATATACTCGACATCCAATGCAAGTATCAAAAAGTATGTGCGGAAGCATGAATCACCTAAGTTCAAGGACCTGAGAAAACATAGAGAATCTGTCAACGAAAAACGTTGGTGAAATCATAGTTGTATGCATAAAGTATATTTGTATCACAAGGTTTAGTATAAAACGTTTATCAAGCGTATACATCTCAAAAGATGTGTTTGTATCACGAGCACCCAATTATCAAGCTTAACTGAATCTTACCTCTGCATAATAGTGTTAGAACCTACACTATACATTGAAAGAACGTTTCATTCCTTCGAATGAGGGTTCGTTAAACCCGCATGGCCACACAACATAATTTCTCGCTTACACCCTACAAGTGTAACTAATGATAATTGGACTTGAGGCTTTTCGTTCTAACTCGTATGTATCTTTGCTTTTGTATAGTATTCAAAGCGTTAAAGTATGAAAAGTATATGTAAGTATGTATTGTATATGTTTTCTCATCCCACGATTTTTAAAGTATAAAAGTGTTTGAAGAGTGGGCTATGATCTCACCTTTGATTGCAAGAGTGTATTAGTACTTCGACAAGTAAACGTGCAAAGAACAGTGCTAGTCTCGACCTAAACAAATAGGTTGTATCAATAACGATAGTCACGCAGGGTCAAAGATGTTCAATTAGTCCTGTGGCTCGACACGACTCGATTATGTAGCATGTGAAGCAAATTGTCAAGTTTCATGCAAGATACAAGTATAGAATCATGTTAGAAAGATTGCATAATTAATTGGTTAAGTTTGACAAAAAGTCAAACTTGGTCGGGTCAAAGTCAACGAAAAAGTCAACATGTTCGGGTCGGGTCCCGGACTATTTTTCTATGCTAATTATTCATATACAAGTGTATTAAAACAAGTTTCATGTGAATCGGAGGTCAATAGCTAGTCAAACATTTCGCGTGAAATGGGACAATTTGAGCAGATTCTGGCCAGGCCTATTGGCGCGCCGCGCAGGTATAGGGGCGCGCCGCGCCACCCACTGGGTAGGTCTGTTTCTGCTTTTCCACAAGTATGCACGAGCCAAAACCAATTCTAACACAACACTTGACCCGCAAACACTTATAATGCCTATCATACATCGTTGGAAAGGTATTTTGACGAGGGATGCAACTAAACACATATCATCAATCAAATTTCCACTTACAACAACCAAAAACCACAATTAATGTTCCTCATTCAATGCATACAAGTCATAAATGCCATTTAATGATTTGGTAACCAAATTACATGAACAATATGCCGTTTCGAAGGTAATTAAGCATACAACACAACCTAACACTTACAATTAGCATTTCGTGTCATTTAAAGCATCAAAAGTCCATTTCTAGTTCATGAAACCCTAACTCAAATTCACCAAATTTCATAATCAAGTTTAGAAGGTTTCTTTAACCAAACCATACATCATAACGAAGCTAGTAACACTAGGAATAAGATTAAAACATGAACTCTTAGCATCAAACAACATATGAACACTCAAAATTCAAGATTAAGCATGTGAACTTTCAATATGAACTAGTTACATCAAAATAGCAAGAACAAGCATACAAAACACATAATCATACTAGACTTGAGCCATAGACACTAATTAACAACCTTTTAACTCAAAAATCTCAAGAACACATAATATTAGTGATTTTAGAAAGTTACCCAAATTTGATAAAATCGGTATGGAATCGGAGAGGAGATCACGAGGAGTTCAAATATGTAATTTGTTTTGATCGAATCCTTCTTGAACGAATTTGGATGAGGAATTGCTTTTTGATGAATTTAAAGAATGGTGGAAGTATTAGATGAAAAGGAAAATTTAAATAAAGAAATGAGGTGGAAGAGTTTGACTAGTCAAGTGGCTAGTCACCACTTTGGTGTCTTGGCGAAACAAGTCCCTCAAGTTGCAATCGGGTGCGTTAAATTACCTAAAACAAGATAATTGAAACGCGTATTAACGGAAGATGTTATAAACATATAACGGAGTTTAAAATAGTTAAACGGAAAAGTTGACGGAAAAAGGCGGGATGTTACAATATGATTATTACCTTGTATTAGAATGATAACCTACTGTAAGAAACAAAGATTTCTTGAGGTTGGATGATCACCTTACAAGATTGGAAGTGAGCTAGCAAACTTGAAAGTATTCTTGATTTTATGTAACTAGAACTTGTAGAATATATGAAGAACACTTAGAACTTGAAGATAGAACTTGAGAGAGATCAATTAGATGAAGAAAATTGAAGAATGAAAGTGTTTGTAGGTGTTTTTGGTCATTGGTGTATGGATTAGATATAAAGGATATGTAATTTTGTTTTCATGTAAATAAGTCATGAATGATTACTCATATTTTTGTAATTTTATGAGATATTTCATGCTAGTTGCCAAATTATGGTTCCCACATGTGTTAGGTGACTCACATGGGCTGCTAAGAGCTGATCATTGGAGTGTATATACCAATAGTACATACATCTAAAAGCTGTGTATTGTACGAGTACGAATACGGGTGCATACGAGTAGAATTGTTGATGAAACTGAACGAGGATGTAATTGTAACCATTTTTGTTAAGTAGAAGTATTTTTATAAGTGTATTGAAGTCTTTCAAAAGTGTATAAATACATATTAAAACACTACATGTATATACATTTTAACTGAGTCATTAAGTCATCGTTAGTCGTTACATGTAAGTGTTGTTTTGAAACCTTTAGGTTAACGATCTTGTTAAATGTTGTTAACCCAATGTTTATAATATCAAATGAGATTTTAAATTATTATATTATTATGATATTATCATGTATGAATATCATTAAATGTCTTTACAACGATAATCGTTACATATGTAGTTCATTGTTAATATACTTAATGATATGTTTACTTATCATAGTATCATGTTAACTATATATATATCCATATATATGTCATCATATAATTTTTACAAGTTTTAACGTTCGTGAATCACCGGTCAACTTGGGTTGTCAATTGTCTATATGAAACATATTTCAATTAATCAAGTCTTAACAAGTTTGATTGCTTAACATGTTGGAAATATTTAATCATGTAACTATCAATCTCAATTAATATATATAAACATGGAAAAGTTCGGGTCACTACAATATATACCGACCACAAAAGTCTTCAACACATATTTAATCAGAAACAACTGAATATGAGGCAGCGTAGGTGGATTGAATTGTTGAATGATTACGACTTTGAGATTCGTTACCACCCGGGAAAGGCAAATGTGGTAGCCGACGCCTTGAGCAGAAAGGACAGAGAACCCATTCGAGTAAAATCTATGAATATAATGATTCACACTAACCTTACTACTCAAATAAAGGAGGCGCAACAAGGAGTTTTAAAAGAGGGAAATTTAAAGGATGAAATACCCAAAGGATCGGAGAAGCATCTTAATATTCAGGAAGACGGAACCCGGTATAGGGCTGAATGAATTTGGGTACCAAAATTTGGAGATATGAGAGAAATGGTACTTAGAGAAGCTCATAAAACCAGATACTCAATACATCCTGGAACGGGGAAGATGTACAAGAATCTAAAGAAACATTTTTGGTGGCCAGGTATGAAAGTCGATATTGCTAAATATGTAGGAGAATGTTTGACGTGTTCTAAGGTCAAAGCTGAACATCAGAAACCATCAGGTCTACTACAACAACCTGAAATCCCGGAATGGAAATGGGAAAACATTACCATGGATTTCATTACTAAATTGCCAAGGACTGCAAGTGGTTATGATACTATTTGGGTAATAGTTGATCGTCTCACCAAGTCAGCACACTTCCTGCCAATAAGAGAAGATGACAAGATGGAGAAGTTAGCACGACTGTATTTGAAGGAAGTCGTCTCCAGACATGGAATACCAATCTCTATTATCTCTGATAGGGATGGCAGATTTATTTCAAGATTCTGGCAGACATTACAGCAAGCATTGGGAACTCGTCTAGACATGAGTACTGCCTATCATCCACAAACTAATGGGCAGAGCGAGAGGACGATACAAACACTTGAAGACATGCTACGAGCTTGTGTTATTGATTTCGGAAACAGTTGGGATCGACATCTACCGTTAGCAGAATTTTCCTACAACAACAGCTACCATTCAAGCATTGAGGTGGCGCCGTTTGAAGCACTTTATGGTAGAAAGTGCATGTCTCAGATTTGTTGGAGTGAAGTGGGGGATAGACAGATTACGGGTCCGGAGATTATACAAGAAACTACCGAGAAGATCATCCAAATTCAACAACGGTTGAAAACCGCCCAAAGTCGACAAAAGAGCTACGCGGACAGTAAAAGAAAAGATATAGAGTTTGAAATTGGAGAAATGGTCATGCTTAAGGTTTCACCTTGGAAAGGCGTTGTTCGATTTGGTAAACGGGGGAAACTAAATCCAAGGAACATTGGACCATTCAAGATTATAGATCGTGCCGGACCAGTAGCTTACCAACTGGAGCTACCTCAACAACTCGCAGCTGTACATAACACTTTCCACATCGCAAATTTGAAGAAATGTTTTGCTAAAGAAGATCTCACTATTCCGTTGGACAAAATCCAAATCAATGAAAAACTTCAATTCATTGAAGAACCCGTCGAAATAATGGATCGTGAGGTTAAGAGACTTAAACAAAACAAGATACCGATTGTTAAGGTTCGATGGAATGTTCGTAGAGGACTCGAGTTCACCTGGGAGCGTGAAGATCAAATGAAGAAGAAATACCCGCATTTATTTTCAGAAGATACGTCAACACCTCCAACTGCTTAAAATTTCGGGACAAAATTTATTTAACGGGTAGGTACTGTAGTGACCCGAACTTTTCCATGTTTATATATATATTAAATGAAATTGTTATTTACATGATTAAGTGTTTCCAACATGTTAAGCAATCAAACTTGTTAAGACTTGATTAATTGAAATAGGTTTCATATAGACAATTGACCACCCAAGTTGACCGGTGATTCACGAACGTTAAAACTTGTAAAAACTATACGATGACATATATATGGTTATATATATAGTTAACATAATTTTATTATAAGTATGTATCTCATTAGGTATTTTAACATTGAGTTATATACATAAAAATGAGACTATTAATTTAAGAAACTCGAAAACGATATATATAACGATTATCGTTATAACAACGTCTTACTAGGTACATATGAATCATATTAAGATATTGATACACTTGGTTAATTATTTTAAATGATAAGTAAATATATTATTAAGTGTATTAACAATGAAATACATATGTAAAAATAAGACTACTAACTTAATGATTTCGAAACGAGACATATATGTAACGATTATCGTTGTAACGACATTTAACTGTATATATATCATACTAAGATATATTATATATCATAATATCATGATAATATAACAATTTAACATCTCATTTGTTATAATAAACAATGGGTTAACAACATTCAACAAGATCGTTAACCTAAAGGTTTCAAAACAACATTTACATGTAACGACTAACGATGACTTAACGACTCAGTTAAAATGTATATACATGTAGTGTTTTAATATGTATTCATACACTTTTGAAAGACTTCAAGACACTTATGAAAATACTTCTACTTAACAAAAATGCTTACAATTACATCCTCAATTCTCATTCAGTTTCATCAACAATTCTACTCGTATGCACCCGTATTCGTACTCGTATAATACACAGCTTTTAGATGTATGTACTATTGGTATATACACTCCAATGATCAGCTCTTAGTAGCCCATGTGAGTCACCTAACACATGTGGAAACCATCATTTGGCAACTAGCATAAAATATCTCATAAAATTACAAAAATGTGAGTAATCATTCATGACTTATTTACATGAAAACAAAATTACATATCCTTTATATCTAATCGATACACCAAAGACCAAAAACACCTACAAACACTTTCATTCTTCAATTTTCTTCATCTAATTGATCTCTCTCAAGTTCTATCTTCAAGTTCTAAGTGTTCTTCATAAATTCCAAAAGTTCTAGTTTCATAAAATCAAGAATACTTCCAAGATTGCAAGTTTACTTCCAAGTTTTCTAAATCCATTCCAAGTAATCATCCAAGATCAAGAAACCTTTGTTACTTACAGTAGGTTATCTTTCTAATACAAGGTAATAATCATATTCAAACTTTAATTCAATTTCTATAACTATAACAATCTTATTTCGAGTGGAAATCTTACTTGAAATTGTTTTCGTGTCATGATTCTGCTTCAAGAACTTTCAAGCCATCCAAGGATCCTTTGAAGCTAGATCTATTTTTCTAATTTCCAGTAGGTTTATCCAAGGAACTTGAGGTAGTAATGATGTTCATAACATCATTCGATTCATACATATAAAGCTATCTTATTCGAAGGTTTAAACTTGTAATCACTAGAACATAGTTTAGTTAATTCTAAACTTGTTCGCAAATAAAAGTTAATCCTTCTAACTTGACTTTTAAAATCAACTAAACACATGTTCTATATCTATATGATATGCTAACTTAATGATTTAAAACCTGGAAACATGAAAAACACCGTAAAATCGGATTTACGTCGTCGTAGTAACACCGCGGGCTGTTTTGGGTTAGTTAATTAAAAACTATGTTAAACTTTGATTTAAAAGTTGTTATTCTGAGAAAATGATTTTTATTATGAACATGAAACTATATCCAAAAATTATGGTTAAACTCAAAGTGGAAGTATGTTTTCTAAAATGGTCATCTAGACGTCGTTCTTTCGACTGAAATGACTACCTTTATAAAAACGACTTGTAACTTATTTTTCCCACTATAAACCTATACTTTTTCTGTTTAGATTCATAAAATAGAGTTCAATATGAAACCATAGCAATTTGATTCACTCAAAACGGATTTAAAATGAAGAAGTTATGGGTAAAAAAAGATTGGATAATTTTTCTCATTTTAGCTACATGAAAATTGGTAACAAATCTATTCCAACCATAACTTAATCAACTTGTATTGTATATTATGTAATCTTGAGATACCATAGACACGTATACAATGTTTCGACCTATCATGTCGACACATCTATATATATTTCGGAACAACCATAGACACTCTATATGTGAATGTTGGAGTTAGCTATACAGGGTTGAGGTTGATTCCAAAATATATATAGTTTGAGTTGTGATCAATACTGAGATACGTATACACTGGGTCGTGGATTGATTCAAGATAATATTTATCGATTTATTTTTGTACATCTAACTGTGGACAACTAGTTGTAGGTTACTAACGAGGACAGCTGACTTAATAAACTTAAAACATCAAAATATATTAAAAGTGTTGTAAATATATTTTGAACATACTTTGATATATGTATATATTGTTATAGGTTCGTGAATCAACCAGTGGCCAAGTCTTACTTCCCGACGAAGTAAAAATCTGTGAAAGTGAGTTATAGTCCCACTTTTAAAATCTAATATTTTTGGGATGAGAATACATGCAGGTTTTATAAATGATTTACAAAATAGACACAAGTACGTGAAACTACATTCTATGGTTGAATTATCGAAATCGAATATGCCCCTTTTTATTAAGTCTGGTAATCTAAGAATTAGGGAACAGACACCCTAATTGACGCGAATCCTAAAGATAGATCTATTGGGCCTAACAAACCCCATCCAAAGTACCGGATGCTTTAGTACTTCGAAATTTATATCATATCCGAAGGGTGTCCCGGAATGATGGGGATATTCTTATATATGCATCTTGTTAATGTCGGTTACCAGGTGTTCACCATATGAATAATTTTTATCTCTATGTATGGGATGTGTATTGAAATATGAAATCTTGTGGTCTATTGTTAAGATTTGATATATATATAGGTTAAACCTATAACTCACCAACATTTTTGTTGACGTTTAAAGCACGTTTATTCTCAGGTGAATACTAAGAGCTTCCGCTGTTGCATACTAAAATAAGGACAAGATTTGGAGTCCATGTTTGTATGATATTGTGTAAAAACTGCATTCAAGACACTGATTTTGATGTAACATATTTGTATTGTAAACCATTATGTAATGGTCGTGTGTAAACAGGATATTTTAGATTATCATTATTTGATAAACTACGTAAAGCTTTTTAAACCTTTATTTATGAAATAAAGGTTATGGTTTGTTTTAAAAATGAATGCAGTCTTTGAAAAATGTCTCATATAGAGGTCAAAACCTCGCAACGAAATCAATTAATATGGAACGTTTTTAATCAATAAGAACGGGACATTTCATTCCTCTCTCTCTCTCTCTCTCTCTCTCTCATGAATTCATCATCTTCATCATCATCGGTCTAGCTTTTTAGCTTTTGATCTTGATTACATCTTGTAGATTCAAACATGGATTTGAATCCTTCAAGAACATGGAAGATTCAAGCTTTCTAGCTTTGAATCTTCACCTACTTTATAGATCTATATCTTTTAACTTTAATCTTGCTATTTTGTTATAAAGATTCAAACTTGTGTTTGTAATCTTCATGTAACTTAAAGATCCAAGCTTTATGCTTCAAGATCTTCAAGAACAACCAAGATGCAAGCTTTCTAGCTTGAATCTTCATATCTTTTGTTGAATCTAAGTTTCCTAACTTATGATCTCATTATTTTGTTATAAAGATCAAAACTTGTGTTTATGGTCTTCATATAACTTAAAGATCTAAGCTTTATGCTTCAAGGTCTTCAGAACACTAAAGGTTCAAGCTTTCTAGCTTTGTGACCTTATAACTTATGTTAAAATGATCAAGCTCTATAGCTTAGGGTTCCATCACTTTGTTTGACTTAGATTATGTTCATACTTGCTTGATTGAAGTAAAGTTTGTAGCTTTAGTTGTAAATGTAACTTGTAATTGTGTTAAGACTAAGGATATGATGTAACCTTGGTTCATCATCCATCTAAGACTCTTAAATGAGTTGTGTTCTTACTTGGTCTTAACATATTGTGTGTTGATGGTGGAATCTTGGTCAAGGTGATGCTAACCCATCAATGAGTTGTACACTTGAAGCTACATGCATCAAGGATGAGAACCGTGATGAGCATCAAGCACTAAGAACCCCACCGGAGCACCTTTATTACTGTTTTCGGGATCTGATCAGAATACCTGGGCTACTGGAAAGTAAATTTTCAGTTAGTTCGGTTCGAGTAGATGATTTTCCGTTTAGACCTCGTCTTAATCCGAGTTACGGTTTAGGATTTATGGCCTTCCGAAAGTCACTACACCCTATTACCGTTGTGCTGAAAATTTCTGACCTACTCGCACTTAAACCATCGCCACAGTCAAACGAAGACGTTTTTGGTTCTGGAAATTGGTCAGAAACTAGGGGACTTATATACGGAGCCATAGCCACTGATTACGCGTCTTTTTGATTTACGTAGAGTTCGTAGCAGCTAACCGAAGTCAGCCTATTGTTTCGATCTCTATTCTTGTCAAACTTACTTAGCTTTTATGATGATGAATGATGATGATGATGACACTTAAACTTATTTTATGCACTATTAGAACTTATGAGGATAACATACTAACCTAGTAACCTTTGACTTAGCTTGACGACCTTTCGGACCGACTTACTACTTGCATACTTTCATTATCGACTTTACTGCTCTTATCACTGTGAGTTATAGCATCCCTTTTTACTTTAACTATTTTGGGACTGAGAATACATGCGTTTTTTACGTTTTACATACTAGGCACGAGTACTTAAACTTTATATATGTGTGGGTTATACAACGGCATAAACTTTCCCCTTAGCTCGGTAACGTTTAGTCATTAATTTTTGAACCGGTGAACGCGAATCTTAGATATGGATCCATAGGGTTTGACATCCCCACTCGGGCTAGTCGTGCTAGCACTTAACGGGTGTTTAATACTTCGTAAACATACGCACTCGCCAAGTGTACTTATAGGGGGTTATAAACGTTAAGTTAGTTACCAAGTGCCCACGGATAAGCATATACTTTATCATACTGATTTGAATTACTGATTTAAACTGCTGGTTGAAGCACTGAAATCTCGTAGCCTACATTACATTACTGATTACAAACAAACTATAGCTCACCAACATTCGTGTTGACTTTTTAAGCATGTATTTCTCAGGTGCTTAGACGTTGTTGCTTCCGCTGTTAGACTTGCTATCTTGGTGTTATAGACTTGCTGTTATGGACCTGCTGTGTTAAATTTCCACTGCATTACTTAGAGATGTCTCAATCATGAAACTTTTATCTTGCATTCACAACTTATGTTATTTAAATAATGGCTTTGTAATGACCTCTGTGTCATGTTATCTTTTGTAAACGCTATCTTTTTATGAATACAAAACTGGTTTTCAAACAGCATATAGTGTTTGATCGTGTAAAGATCATGTTGTTGACGAATCGAACACGATGGTTTTGTACGGGGCGTCACAAGGACATCCTCTTAACAACTTTCCAAATCTTGTCCATGCTTCATATAAAATTTCATTTGGCTTTTGCATGAACGTAACAATTTCTCCTTGAAGTCTCACAGCTTTAGATGCCGGAAAGAATTGTTTAAGAAATTTCTCAACTAAAACATCTCATGTGTCAATCACCCCTTCAGGTAATGATTATAACCAATCTTTGGCTTCTCCCTTTAAAGTCCAGAGAAATAACATGAGATATATCTGTTCATCCTCAACTTCTCTGATTTTGAATAGAGTACAAATCCTATTAAAGGTACGAAGATGTTCGTTTGGATCTTCCTTCAGCGCACCACTAAATTGGCATTGATTAGTTAACATGTGTAGGATTTGTCCTTTGATTTCATAATCTGGTGCATTAATGTCTGGTTGAGTAATTGTGTGACCTTGGCCAGTGCGTTTAGCCCTCATTCGATCTTCCATACTTAGAGGTTCCGGATTTTTCATGATTGAGTTTGTTGAATCTGAATCACTAGAGGATTCTGATTTAATGGTTTCTTCCTCGACAATCTCTGGATGAGTGATTTGTGGTTCAGGAGGAATGATTAGTGGTTCAGGATCTCTGAATTGTCCCTGAATATCCTCCGGATTCTCAATTGTGAGGTCGGGTTCAAAAAATGGATTATCGGAAATTTGAATTGGAGTACTTGGTCAACTAGATGACGATTCTAAAGAAAAATCAACGGCGACAATGTTGGCTAGATGTCTTGATCGAGTTACAGGAGGTGAACGTATGAAAGGTGGTGAACATTTTGCTCGGTGCATTCACTGAATATCCTATTAGTTTTAAAGATAAAAATTATATAAGCTATCAAAATAATAGACTTTTCTGCTTTTGCCCACGTTTCGAATAGCCAATAGATGCAGCAGGTAGCCAGGACCCTTTAAATCGGAAGCCCACAACTCGCCACTAACAAATCAAACTATTACTACGAACCAGAAAATTTTGGATGTCTATCAATTTAACCGTTTAAAATAATTTTCGTCGAAATTTAAAGAAGATATAATCTATGTCCTAAAAACTAGAGCGTCGAAATGAAAAAGAAAAGCGCGTCGAAAAATAAGAGGTCGAAAAATAAGCGTCGAAAAATAAAATCGAAAAATAATAATAATATAATGCAGCGTCGAAACTTAAAAGCCTAAAAACTAAGAATTAAAACTTACGTCTAAAGGTATTAAAGCTTAAAGGAATTCTATATCCAAAACGGCAATAACTTAAAAGGCACTAAAATTTTAAAACAGCGTCGCAAAATTCTAAAGCACCTAAATCTTAGTCTATAGAAAAAGCACTTAAAGGATTTTACGGCAAATCTTAGAAATCTAGAAATAAAAATAAATTACGACAAAATACTAGTCTTAAAACTAATTACGAACGATAAAAATAAAAATATTACGAATAAAAAATTACAAAGATACGATGTAACGACCCGGAATTTTCCGATCGTTCTATACTTATGAGATTAATATTTACATAAATTAAACCTTACCAACATGATAAGCAATCCAAACTGTTGAGACTTATATTTTTGAAAAGAGTTTTACACAACGTTTGACCGTCCAATTTGACCGATGATATCACGAACTATATAAAACACGATAATTATACGATTATGTATATGTACATATCTATACATATTTAAGATGATTTAAGGATGGTTTAACATTTCATTGTGAACTAACAACAATGAGTTATAAGTATACTTTGAGACCACTAACTTAAGTTTTCAAAACGATAACTATATGTAACGTTCTTTGACATATATACTTACAATCTATAATGTGTTGTGATTTATGTCACCAATATGATTTAAGTGTAATAGGATTAATTTGTAACCAAAATAATCTTGATAAATATCGAACAAGTTTGGGGAAGTGTGGAGTGCACACTTGTTTGAACTTATCTTGATTATGACGGGGGTTCGGGGGCAGCGCCCCCGATAAGCAGGGTCCAAGGGGTGGCAAACCCTGGCGGGGTCCAAGGGGTAGAGCCCCTGGCTGGGGTTGAGCTGCCAGGTCAGCTTGGAAATTTTTTTTTGGGCTAACATTGCTTTATTAAAAATGTCTTAAAATTTTATTTTTGGCCCGGTTGGACCCAAAATAAAAGCCCGATTTTGAGCTTCTTTTATCGTATCATACTCATCATCCATACGTATTTACTATTGGTAAATACACATCAAATCAATATCCTTATCAGCTTTAGATCTGCCCTAGATAAGAGGGAATCTTATTTGCAAGCTAGCATACATTATTACTCAAAAATTCAACACAATAATTTGTCCTTGTTCCCTCAACAACCAGACTGTCCTATAAGTATCACCATCACCTTGGTTTTTTATTTCATTCTTACAACCATCTTTCTCTAACCAAAAAAAACACACTCTTAGGAACTCTAAGTTTTCTTCACAATCTCAGCAAATACTCATGAAGAACTAGCTTCATGAACAACCTATAATCCTCATAAGAAAGTTTGATCAAGATTATTTTCTATCTTTTCCAGTAGCTTTATCCAAGTAACTTGAGGTAGTAACCTTATTCATAATCTTATTCGATTCATATTTATATAGCTATCTTATTTTGTGTTATAAAATTTTTAACAACAAGAACATAGTTTGAATGATTTCAAACCTGTTCGCAAACTAAATAGATCCTTCTAATTTGATTTTTAAAACACTTCAAAACCTGTAATATATCATATTATGACAAAATTGGATTAATCATATCTTGGCTAATTAACATAATATTTAATATATATTTACTTATGATTTGATTTTATATATTCCAGGACCACCCGTAAACAACACGAGAAGATTAATCATAAGACCTCATGATTGTACGCAACACGTCATCTGACAACACGGTACTTTATGTACGCAACACGTCATTTGACAACATGGTACCATGGGTCGAGATTAATTCTGATCAATACGAATACGATGGGGTCTTTATTTATTTTATTGAGCAACTAATTGTGGACCATTAACAACAGACTGCTAACTACGGACTAAGAAAATATTAAAAGTATTATAAGTATACATATATATATATATATATATATATATATATATATATATATATATATATATATATATATATATATATATATATATATATATATATATATATATATAACGATTACTTGAAAAGAAAATATGTTGATATATTATATATATGGTTAGGTTCGTGATAACTATCGGAGACCAAGTCGAGTTAAATACCTTCAAGGAAAAGGTGAGTATATAGTCCCACTTTTAAACTCTAAATATTTCGGGATGAGAATACATGCATTTTATGATTTACGTTATGGACACAAGTGATTAAAAATATATATTCTACGTTGAGTTGTACCACTGGCATACTTCCCTGTAACTTGGTAACTATTATTTACATGAGGTATTGTAAACGCGAATCCTGTTGATAGATCTATCGGGCCTGACAACCCCAACCGGACTGGACGACCAGTATTCAACGGTTGCACAGTACTTCGTTTCGGTAACTACACTTGGTACGGTGTAGTAAGATTTCATAATAAAGGGAATATGCGACGTTGATTAAATGTTAAGTATGGTTATCAAGTGCTCAACAACTTAGAATATTTTTATTAAAACGTTTATATATGAAATCTTGTGGTCTATATTTATAACGCTGCCGGCATTAAACCTATATCTCACCAACTTTATGTTGACGTTTTAAGCATGTTTATTCTCAGGTGATAACTAAAAGCTTCCGCTGCAACATGTTGAATTTAAGCAAGATCTTGAGTATGCATATTTGTGTCAAAAATAAAACTGCATATCGGAGGATTTGTAATGTAAAATATGTTGGAGGTCGTATTGCTATTATCACATGTAAAGTTTGTAAGTCTAAGATTATCGTTAAACGATAATCATTATTAAGTTGTTTAAACCTTGTATTTGTAATAAAAGCTATGGTTTGTATTGTAAAAACGAATGCAGTTTTAGAAAAATGTCGCATATAGAGGTCAATACCTCGCGATGAAATCATATGTTATTGTATTCGTCCTTATGGTTAAGGTCGGGTTATGACATGTGGTATCAGAGCGTTGGTCTTAGAGAACCAGAGAATTTGCATTAGTGTGTCTTATCGAGTTTGTTAGGATGCATTAGTGAGTCTGGACTTTGACCGTGTTTGATTTCGAAAACTATTGTTTATCCTTGTTGGTTAAAAATTAATATGTAAATATTATGTGGTATTAACGTGCTAGTTGTTATGTGATAGATGTCTGGCTTAGAACTTATTATCACATTCAGCGACTCCGAACCAGACTCTACAGATGGTGTTCCAGTCATTAATCTATCTGATGATGAAAACGACACCTTTGGGGAAGACTCACAAGTTCCGGATGAATCAATTGAAGAGGAACCGGAAAGTGATCCTGAGGAGGAAGAAATACAGGAAATTACGAAAGACAAGTTCGAACGAGGAAAGAAACGAAAGGCTACTGAAATGGAAAATCTAAATCCCGAGTCTAGAGAGGATGGTGTGGCACCAACTCCACCAGATACTTCCACACCTATTCCTGCTATTCCTATTAGTTCTATCCCGACATCCAGTTCTTCGGTTCCTCAGCCAAAACGCAGGGAGACAACCTGGATAACCTTTAAGCAATTTCTTTGAACACAAACGCTTTGGGTTAAATGATGTGCTGTTGTTTTAAACCATGGGATTATATAATGTTTTGTATAATATTACTAGTGTGGTTTGCTTAATGTTTGATGTAAGATAAGCATATGTAAAATAGTGAAGTGTGAAATGCAATAATTTTCCATGGTTAAGTATTATTTGGGTGGTAGTAATTGATTTTCGTACTAAGCTATTAAGTATGAACTTTAACGGGTAGGTACTACCCTAGATATAATTATAAAACGCTAATAAGAAGAAAAGGCTTTTATAATAATAACTGGTTCATATTATTAATAAGCTACGATGTACTGTAAATACATACTACATCTATAATATTCCATGTGAATAATTATTTTTTCATTCTTATTGAAGATTATGGCGCGATTGAACCGAATGACGGAACAAGAAATCCAGGAACTCATCAATCAGCGAGTGAACGACAGAATGTTATGGGTCGAGGCTGCAAGAGGTGCTGCAGTTAACCCAAATCCTCGTGTGGGGTGCACTTACAAAACTTTTCAAGGTTGCAAGCCCTCATCATTCAGTGGAACAGAAGGACCGGTCGGTTTAACCCGGTGGATCGAAAAGATTGAGTTTGTGTTTAAAATCAGTGGTTGTATTGAGAAGGACATGACCAAGTATGCATCGTGCACCCTACAAGATAGTGCACTCACGTGGTGGAAAAACTATGTGAAAACCGTAGGAGGAGATGTAGCTTATGATACTCCTTGGGAAGAATTCAAAACAATGATAATCAACGAATATTGTCCAAGGAATGAGGTTAGGAAGTTGGAAGCTGAATTGCGAAGCCTGAAAGCTGTTGGTACTGAACTCACCAACTACAATCAGCGATTCATGGAATTAGCTTTGCTATGTCCCGAATTGGTACCAACCAAAGAACGGAAGATTGAACTGTACAAAGACGGTTTGCCTAAAAAGGTCAAGGCAAATGTTACAGCATCCAAACCCAAGACTATTCATGAAGCTATCACCATGGCGAACGAATTGATGGACCAGATTATTCTGGATAAGAACACCGATGTCAAGACATTGGGAAACAAAAGAAAGTGGGAAGGTAATCATCAACAATCCAACAAGAAACAAGAAACCACGCAAGGTGCGGGTAGCGGTTCAAACTCAGGTTACAAAGGACGAAATCCTTTATGTAACAGATGCCACAAACATCACTCTGGTTATTGTAATGTGGTGTGCAACAATTGTAATCGAAAAGGTCATCTTGCTGAAGATTGTAGGGTTCCTGCTACAAATACAAACGGTACCAAGACTCCTGCCACCAATGCAAATAGAACTGCCTTGGCCACTGTTACTTGTTATGGGTGTGGGAAACAGGGTCATTATAAGAGCCAGTGTCTGAATCCAGAGAAGAATAATGGATCTGCACGTGGAAGAGCATTTGTTATTAATGCTAGTGAGGCGTGTGAAGACCCGGAGCTTGTTACGGGTACGTTTACCATTAATAACTTATCCGCATCTATTATATTTGATACTGGTGCCGATAGAAGTTACGTGAGTAGAGACTTTTACGCTAAATTGAATTGTTCATCATTACCTCTAGATGCTAAGTACATGATTGAGTTAGCTAATGGTAAACTAATTAAAGCCGATAAAATTTGCCGTGATTGTAAAATAAATTTAGCCGGAGAAACATTTAAGATTGATTTGATACCCATAGAATTAGGAAGTTTTGATGTAATAGTCGGCATGGATTGGATGTCCAAAATAGGAGCTGAAGTTGTGTGCGCCAAGAAGGCAATTTGCATTCCTCGTAAGGATAAAACGCCAGTAATGATTTATGGAGAGAAGGGTAACTCAAAGCTAAAACTCATTAGTTATTTGAAAGCTCAAAAGTGCTTGAAGAAAGGGTGCTATGCTATCTTAGCATATGTTAATAAAGTCGAAATGAAGGAAAAATTGAAGAGCATCAACGACGTGCCTGTGGCAAGAGATTTTCCTGAAGTATTTCCGGAAGAGTTACCAGGATTACCTCCATTTAGATCTGTAGAATTTCAAATAGATCTAGTACCGGGAGCTGCACCAGTGGCTCGTGCTCCATATAGACTTGCACCATCTGAGATGAAAGAGTTACAAAGCCAGTTACAAGAATTACTGGACCGTGGTTTCATTCGACCGAGCACTTCACCGTGGGGAGCTCCGATTTTATTCGTCAAGAAGAAAGACGGATCTTTCCGAATGTGTATAGATTATCGTGAATTAAATAAGTTAACTATCAAGAATCGGTATCCACTACCGAGAATTGATGACTTATTTGATCAATTACAAGGATCATGTGTTTACTCGAAAATCGACCTAAGGTCGGGCTATCATCAACTACGCGTCAAAGAAGAAGATATTCCGAAAACTGCTTTCCGGACACGCTACGGTCATTATGAATTTTTGGTCATGCCGTTTGGATTAACAAATGCGCCAGCTGTATTCATGGACCTCATGAATCGAGTTTGTAGTCCGTATTTAGATAAGTTTGTTATTGTTTTCATTGACGATATTCTTATCTATTCCAAGAATGAGCAAGAGCATGAGCAGCATTTAAGATTGGTATTAGAATTGTTAAGAAAAGAACAATTATACGCCAAATTTTCTAAGTGTGCATTTTGGTTGAAAGAAGTGCAATTTCTTGGCCATGTTGTTAGTAGCAAAGGAATTCAGGTTGACCCAGCTAAAATTGAGGCCATTGAAAAATGGGAGACTCCTAAGACACCAATGCAGATACGCTAATTTTTGGGTTTAGCTGGTTATTATAGAAGGTTTATTCAAGATTTTTCCCGAATAGCTAAACCATTAACAGCGTTAACACAAAAAGGGAAGAAGTACGAATGGACTTCTGAGCAGGAGAGTGCATTTCAATTACTGAAGAAGAAGTTGACTACAGCACCTATTTTATCGTTACCTGAAGGGAACGATGATTTTGAGATATATTGTGACGCTTTGCGACAAGGTTTTGGTTGTGTCCTTATGCAACGGAAGAAAGTTATAGCATACGCATCCCGACAATTGAAGATTCATGAGCGGAATTATACGACGCATGATTTAGAACTGGGAGCAGTAGTGTTTGCATTGAAGATATGGAGACACTACTTATATGGGGTTAAATGCACTGTGTTTACCGATCATAAAAGCCTTCAACATATCTTCGATCAGAAACAGCTGAACATGAGGCAACGTAGGTGGGTCGAGCTGATAAACGACTATGATTGTGAGATTCGCTATCATCCTGGGAAAGCGAATGTAGTGGCCGACGCTCTAAGCAGAAAGGAACGGGAACCAATTCGAGTACGAGCAATGAACATAAAAATTCGCATGAATCTCAACTCACAAATCAAAGAGGCTCAACGAGAAGCTCTTACTAAAGAAAACATAGGAAATGAAATAATGAAGAAGTATGGGAAACAACTCGTTATACGGGAAGATGGAATTCGACATTTTGCAAACCGTATTTGGGTACCAAAGTTGGGTGGATTAAGGAAGTTGATATTGAATGAGGCACATAAGACAAGATACTCGATACATCCTGGAGTTGGAAAGATGTATCAAGATCTTAAGACGCATTATTGGTGGCCTAATTTGAAGACAGACGTTGCAACATATGTTGGGGAATGTTTAACTTGTTCCAAAGTCAAAGCAGAACACCAGAAGCCGTCAGGATTACTTCAACAACCAGAAATCCCAGAATGGAAATGGGACGGTATTACCATGGATTTCATCACAAAGTTACCTAAGACTGACTGGGGTTATGACACCATTTGGGTAATAGTTGATCGTCTCACCAAATCTGCACATTTCTTGCCTATAAAGGAAACAGATAGAATGGAGAAACTATTACGATTATACATAAAGGAAATTGTTTCAAGGCATGGAATACCTATTTCCATTATATCCGATCGTGATAGTAGATTTACATCAAAGTTTTGGCAATCACTACAGGAGGCCCTGGGAACTCGTTTGGATATGAGCACCGCATATCATCCACAAACTGACGGGCAGAGTGAAAGAACAATTCAGACTCTTGAAGACATGGTCAGGGCATGTGTGATCGATTTTGGAAACGGATGGGATAAATATCTACCATTAGCAGAATTCTCGTATAATAAAAGTTATCATGCGAGCATTAAAGCTGCACCATTCGAAGCACTGTATGGAAGGAAGTGTAGATCCCCTATCTGTTGGAATGAAGTAGGAGATCGACAATTAACTGGTCCCGAGATCATACACGAAACGACTGAGAAGATAGTACAAATCAAGGAGAGATTGAAAATAGCCCGTAGTCGCCAAAAGAGCTACGCCGATGTCCGAAGGAAACCATTAGAGTTTCAGATCGGTGACATGGTTATGTTAAAGGTGTCACCTTGGAAAGGTGTAATACGTTTTGGAAAAAGAGGTAAACTGAACCCAAGGTATGTAGGCCTGTTCAAGATCATCGAACGCATTGGACCGGTAGCTTATCGACTCGAATTACCACAACAACTCGCCGGAGTACATAATACATTTCACGTTTCAAACCTTAAGAAGTGTCTTGCAAAGGAAGACCTCACCATTCCTCTTGAAGAAATCCAAGTCGATGAGAAACTACAATTCATAGAAGAACCAGTCGAAATCATGGACCGTGAAGTTAAACAACTCAAGCAGAGCAACATACCAATCGTTAAGGTTCGTTGGAATGCTCGAAGGGGTCCCGAGTTTACTTGGGAACGAGAGGATCAGATGAAACAAAAGTACCCACATTTGTTTCCCGAGAACGCAAAATAGGTACAGTTTTAAAATTTCGGGACGAAATTTATTTATCGGGTAGGTACTGTAACGACCCGGAATTTTCCGATCATTCTATACTTATGAGATTAATATTTACATAAATTAAACCTTACCAACATGATAAGCAATCCAAACTGTTGAGACTTATATTTTTGAAAAGAGTTTTACACAACGTTTGACCGTCCAATTTGACCGATGATATCACGAACTATATAACACACGATAATTATACGATTATGTATATGTACATATCTATACATATTTAACATGATTTAAGGATGGTTTAACATTTCATTGTGAACTAACAACAATGAGTTATAAGTATACTTTGAGACCACTAACTTAAGTTTTCAAAACGATAACTATATGTAACGTTCTTTGACATATATACTTACAATCTATAATGTGTTGTGATTTATGTCACCAATATGATTTAAGTGTAATAAGATTAATTTGTAACCAAAATAATCTTGATAAATATCGAACAATTTTGGGGAAGTGTGGAGTGCACAGTTGTTTGAACTTATCTTGATTATGACGGGGGTTCGGGGGCAGCGCCCCCGATAAGCGGGGTCCAAGGGGTGGCAACCCCTGGCGGGGTCCAAGGGGTAGAGCCCCTGGCTGGGGTTGAGCTGCCAGGTCAGCTTGGAAATTTTTTTTTGGGCTAACATTGCTTTATTAAAAAGGTCTTAAAATTTTATTTTTGGCCCGGTTGGACCCAAAATAAAAGCCCGATTTTGAGCTTCTTTTATCGTATCATACTCATCATCCATACGTATTTACTATTGGTAAATACACATCAAATCAATATCCTTATCAGCTTTAGATCTGCCCTAGATAAGAGGGAATCTTATTTGCAAGCTAGCATACATTATTACTCAAAAATTCAACACAATAATTTGTCCTTGTTCCCTCAACAACCAGACTGTCCTATAAGTATCACCATCACCTTGGTTTTTCATTTCATTCTTACAACCATCTTTCTCTAACCAAAAAAAACACACTCTTAGGAACTCTAAGTTTTCTTCACAATCTCAGCAAATACTCATGAAGAACTAGCTTCATGAACAACCTATAATCCTCATAAGAAAGTTTGATCAAGATTATTTTCTATCTTTTCCAGTAGCTTTATCCAAGTAACTTGAGGTAGTAACCTTATTCATAATCTTATTCGATTCATATTTATATAGCTATCTTATTTTGTGTTATAAAATTTTTAACAACAAGAACATAGTTTGAATGATTTCAAACCTGTTCGCAAACTAAATAAATCCTTCTAATTTGATTTTTAAAACACTTCAAAACCTGTAATATATCATATTATGACAAAATTGGATTAATCATATCTTGGCTAATTAACATAATATTTAATATATATTTACTTATGATTTGATTTTATATATTCCAGGACCACCCGTAAACAACACGAGAAGATTAATCATAAGACCTTATGATTGTACGCAACACGTCATCTGAAAACACGGTACTTTATGTACGCAACACGTCATTTGACAACATGGTACCATGGGTCGAGATTAATTCTGATCAATACGAATACGATGGGGTCTTTATTTATTTTATTGAGCAACTAATTGTGGACCATTAACAACAGACTGCTAACTACGGACTAAGAAAATATTAAAAGTATTATAAGTATATATATATATATATATATATATATATATATATATATATATATATATATATATATATATATATATATATATATATATATATATATATATGTAACGATTACTTGAAAAGAAAATATGTTGATATATTATATATATGGTTAGGTTCGTGATAACTATCGGAGACCAAGTCGAGTTAAATACCTTCAAGGAAAAGGTGAGTATATAGTCCCACTTTTAAACTCTAAATATTTCGGGATGAGAATACATGCATTTTATGATTTACGTTATGGACACAAGTGATTAAAAATATATATTCTACGTTGAGTTGTACCACTGGCATACTTCCCTGTAACTTGGTAACTATTATTTACATGAGGTATTGTAAACGCGAATCCTGTTGATAGATCTATCGGGCCTGACAACCCCAACCGGACTGGACGACCAGTATTCAACGGTTGCACAGTACTTCGTTTCGGTAATGATAAGGCTAAAAAGGAACATATATTTCATAGCAAAATCCCCCAAGAAAGACAAGATTTTAGTTGCAATTGTTCCATTTTCAAGTAATATTCGTTTATTTTAAATAAGTGCGAAGACAAAAGGCGAAAACGACGAATTGAAGACACAAAGGTCCAAAAAGCTCAAAAGTACAAGATACAATCAAAAAGGTTCAAATTATTGATGAGGAACGTCTAAAAATGACAAGAGTACAAGTTACAAAACGCAAAGTACAAAATATAAAATTGTACGCAAGGACGTTCGAAAATCCGGAACCGGGACCAGAGTCAACTCTCAACGCTCGACGCAACGGTGTAAAAATTACGAGTCAACTATGCACAAGAATAAAATATAATATTTAAATAATTCATAATAAGAATAATATTAAATAATAAAAAGTTGTTAATTGAGCATAGTTCAGGGGTCATAAGTGAAAATTCAATTTCTAAATTCGCCTATAAAAGGCTTTGTAATCGTAATGTAAAAACACACCTTTTTCTATCTTTTTCTTATTTATCAATATCAATTATCAATATCTATATTCTATATCTCTATCATAATGTTAACTTAATAAGATATAACAATAATCTTAATTTTAATTTTAAATTATGATAATAATAAGATTTATGATAGAGATCGTTTGAGTGTGTAAGTCGAAATTCTGTCCGTGTAACGCTACGCTATTTTTAATCATTGTAAGTTATGTTCAACCTTTTTACATTGATGTATCGTAACTAAGTTATTATTATGCTTATTTGAGCCGAAGTAATCGTGATGTTGGGCTAAAATATTAAGAAGGGGTTATTGAACTTTGGACCATAATTAAGGTTTGGGCAAAAGACCGACACTTGTGGAAATTGAACTATTGACTATTAATAGATGGGGGGTATTGTCTAATTGAGTGACAACTCATTGGAGTCTGTCGAACCTATCTTCAAATTAATTAACCTAATAATTAATAATGATTATGGTTGTCCTATTTAGTGATGTTCATATGGAATCTGTTATAATCATTTAATTAATCAATTGGGTTGGGTAATTGATTATTCATTCTGATCAAGTGGATGAATTAATATTCATAAACTAATTAAAACAGGGGTGGATTACATACAGTGATAACTGGTGTAATTGTTGACAGAAGTGATAACTGCGTCACAGTTTAAATCCTTAATCAGTTGGAATATTTGACTTCGGGTATAAGGGTAATTTGACGAGGATACTCGCACTTTATTTTTATGACCGATGGACTATTATGGACAAAAACCAGATAGACGTATCAAATAAACCAGGACAAAGGACAATTAACCCATGGTAATAAATTAAAATCAACACGTCAAACATCATGATTACGGAAGTTTAAATAAGCATAATTCTTTTATTATATTTCTCATCGTATCTTTATTTACTGTCATTTTATTACTCGCAATTTTATTTACTGTCATTTTATTTATTGTCATTATTTTACGCACTTTAATTATCGTCATTTATCTTTACGCTTAAAATATAGAATCGACAAACCGGTCATTAAACGGTAAAACCCCCCTTTTATAATAATATTACTACTTATATAATTATATATATTTTGTATAAATATAGTTAAAAATATAGTAAGTATCACCAGCTCCCTGTGGAACGAACCGGACTTACTAAAAACTACACTACTCTACGATTAGGTACACTGCCTATAGTGTTGTAGCAAGGTTTAGGTATATCCCATCCGTAAATTAATAAAACTTGTGTCATATTTTGTAGTATTTTGTATTAAAAATAATACTATTTCGTACCCTCACGCTACATCATCAAGTTTTTGGCGCCGCTGCCGGGGAGCGCTAAAACGCTATATTTTTAATTATAATAATATTGAAATAAAATATAATAATATAATAATATTGAAATAGAATATAATAATATAATAATATTGAAATAGAATATAATAATATAATAATATTTTAGAATCAAAATTTGATATGTAAAATTTTAAAAAGTCGTATTTATTAAATACTTCAGGGGTATATTATGTAACTTGTAATTAATAATTTCTATCATGTCGCTTTCATGTGAATAGTAAATTAATTAATTTCTTTTCATTTACTATTCATGAATAGTAAATGAATTAAAAAAAAAGTTTTGAAAAAAAATAATAATTATAAAAAATTATTAATTTGTAAAAAAAAAATCATTTTTTAAAAAAAAAAAAAAGTTTTTTTTTTAAGAAAAAAAATTCGTTTTTAAAAAAAAAAAATTCGTTTTTTTAAAAAAAAAAAAATTAAAAAAAAAAAAAATTTTTTAAAAATAATAAATAATAATTTTTTTTTTTAAGTTTTATTACCTTTAGATTTTTAGACTATAGTTACAACTTTTAGTATTAAGTTTAGTTTTGCCATAGTTATTTTAATTCTAGAATTTTTAGGCTTTGCCGTAAAATCCCTTAAGTGCTTATTCCTTAGATTAAGTTTTAGGTGCTTTAGAATTTTACGACGCCGTATTTCGCACTACTTTCTTATTTTTATTTTTCGACGCCTATTTTTCGACCTTTTTATTTTTCGACCTTTTTCGACGCGCAATCTTTTTCTTTCTTATTTCTCGCCATTCTAGTTTTTAGGACTTAGAATTTTTTCTACTTCTTCTCTAAATTTCTTAAAATTACGAAAATTTATTTTAAGTGGTTAAATTGATAGACATCAAAATTTTCTGGTTCGTAGTAATAGTTGGATTTGTACGTGGACCGGGTTATTGGAGCCAAACAGTACTCAATTATATTGAGACCAAACGAATCCTGCCCCTCTGCTGCATCTTTTGGCTATTCGAAACGTGGGCAAAATCAGAAAAGTCTATTGATTGGACAACTTATATAAGTTTTTCTTATTTTTATAACTAATAGGATATTCTGTGAATGCACCGAGCAAAACGTTCACCACCTTTCATACGTTCACCACCTGTAACTCGATCAAGACATCTAGCAAATATTGTCGCCGTTGATTTTTCTTTAGAATCGTCATCTAGTCGAACAAGAACTCCAACTCAAATTTCCGATAATCCATCTTTTGAACCCGACTTCACAATTAAGAACCCGGAGCATATTCAAGGACAATTCCAAGATCCTGAACCACTAATTATTCCTCCTGAGCCACAAACCATTAAATCAGAATCCTCTAGTGATTCGTATTCAACAAATTCAATTATGGAAGTAACGGAACCTCTAAGTATGGAAGATCGAATGAGAGCCACACGCACGGGCCAAGGTGTAACGACCCGGAAATTTCCGACCAAATTTAAACTTTAATCTTTATATGCTTCCGACACGATAAGCAAAATCTGTAATATTGAGTCTAGAAAATTTGAAATCTACATTTGGATAATGAGTTACCCTTTGACCAAGCCTGATGATTCACGAACAATTATGTGTAAATAGATATGTATGTGTATATACATAAATTGATATGTTATTATTAGTACTAATTTTTTTTTTACTTATTAATAATATCAATTATATAATAATTACTATCATTAATAATTCTATCTATTATTATTAACAAAAATTACCATTAATTTTATTTAAAAGTATTATTACCATTATTATTTTTATTCTTATATTATTATTAACATTAATATGATTATTATCATTTTTTTTTTATTATTAAATGTATTATTAGTAGTTACTTAATATTATTAATATATCTATTAATTAATTGTACTTATTTAATAAACCATTAATTAAGAAAAATTGTATCATACAGTATCAAGTAGTAATTAAATTATATAAATTTGTTTCTGTCTTTAATAGGAAGAACATATCGAATCATATCTTTGCATATGAACTTTTTTGTAAAAAAAAATCGATATCAATACACCACAGGAACAAATTCATTTCCCATTTCTAATAGAAGTCATATTCGAATTGTATCATGCGTGCTATTAAAATTCTGTCAATTTTGACTGATTAGGGGAAAATAACAGTAGTGTTCGGTGTTTAATTAAACAATTATAGCTAATCAAGGAAACAATCGACCCACTTTCTCTTACTACTGCTCCCCTTTGTTTTTACTCCATCTTTTCTATCTTTATATGATCCAAGAATCCATTTGAATCACCATCTCTATTCTCTTCCTCTATTCTTTGTTCTGTCTACCGAAGCCTTCATCATCACCTTGCTTTATTTTTTTTATCAACAAGAATGTTCCCAAAACAACCATCATCTTATTAAATAACTAATGAATCATCCCAACCCACCTTTCTTCTTCTTCAACAACCCGGCATCACCAACAAGAACAACCGAACATCGATCACCTCTTTTATTTTCTCTCTGGAACCTTGTTTCAACGAAAATCCAACACTTAACTCAATAACCGTACCTGTTATCTGCTTTCTTTCTGATCAGCCGAGGAACCCCACACCAAAGCCACTTTCGACAATCACCCAAGCCATCAAGAACCACCTTCAATTTATTTATATGTAACCACCTCACCATCACCCTAAACCTCCAACGACAACCACCCTTATTCCTCCTTTCCTTCTTTGTTTGCATGACTTCATTTTAACACCGGTATTCTCCACACACCACCATCCAAGAACCATTATCCATTAAAATTACTTGCTGCAATCTTCGATAAAGAAACTCAGTAACCATCAAATTCTTGCAACTACTATCCTACTGACTGTTTTCTGTTTAACCCGAAGATCAAACACCACCCATGAAACCACCAATACTTCCACAACCCACCCGCTACGTTGTCCATCTGTTTCTGTTTATAATTTCATGACCATCAGACCCACCAACAAAATATAAAACATCACAAAAACCTTGCTACTTTTCTTTTCGTTATTTCTCTTCTTCTATTTCTGTTTCAGTTTGAATAGGACCACCATCGGAGAATCCCTCCATCATTGACGATCATCAACCACTTCCATCTATCCCTTCTTCTTCTTTACAAACCTACGGAAATCATCATATACCAACCTATCTTCCTGTTTACGCAATTCCTACAACACCTGTTTCCTTTTCGGTGAACAACCGGATCACCACTAGACCCACAAATATTACGCTACAGTGTATTGATTTTGTGATCCTGTTGCTACCTCTCTTGTTTTTCTGTCTGATTTTCGAAGACAGAACTGTGAGAAACAAGGATGGAGATGATAAGGAATATTGATGATGATTATGATATAACTCGATGATGATTATGACTCGAGAAGTTTGATGGTGAATAAATGTTAGATCATGATTATGTTGATGATGATGACCGAGCCTTTTGCTGATGAAGATGATAAAGATCGAACCCCACAAAATAATTTAAGGAATGATTGTGCTAGCTGGCAATAAACCCTACATAGATTAAAGTTACGGAGTAATTGTTTTTAAATTTCAAGACCTATTATAATCTAACAAATTGGACTTAGTTAATCTACTTGGACTGAATTCCTGTTTAACTATTGGGCCGCGAATGTGATTTAGTTTCTGGTGGGCCACGATTTGGGTTCCAGCTTGGGCCGAAATCTAATTTATCTGTTGGGCCGAATTCTTCCTTTTTCAATTGGACCAGGCTTCATATCCTGCTGGGCCGAAGACAGTCGTTTAAGTATAAACGTGCTTATATTAAAACACGAAAACTAAAGTGGATGAGTGGTTTGAAGTGCTTGTGGATGTTTGAGTGGTCACGGGTTCGAGTCTTGAATTGGACAATTCTTTTTAGAAAACTTTCTAAGGGTATACACTCTTATTATTTCTTTGTGTTATTATTATTATCATTATTATTATTATTATTATTATTATCATTATTATTATTATTATTATTATTATTATTAAGGTTAAAATTTAGTATCTTTATAATTAAATTTATTATTATTATCATTATTATTTTTGTCATTATTATAGTATTAATATTAAAAATATACTTTAATAAATAAAGGACATTTATGTAAAAATATATTGTACATCTATATTGATATTAAATACTATTTTGTTAAATAAAAAGTTATTATAAATAAGTTATGAATAATATATAAATATATTTTAAATTAAATTATATACATTAATACATAACTAAATATATATAAAAATTGTTTGATTATGATTATATGTATTAATATACACAAATGATATAGGTTCGTGAATCCGAGGCCAACCCTACACTTGTTCAATGATGTTATATGTATTTTTACTACAAAATACAGTATGGTGAGTATATAGTCCCTTTTAAACTTTAAATATTTTTGGGCTGAGAATACATGCGCTATTTTTATAAATGATTTACGTTATGGACACAAGTGACTAAAATTACGTTCTACATGGGTTTGAATCAAAAATCCCCTAGCTTGGTAACTTTAGCTATTGGTTTATGAACTGGTAGGCGCGAATCCTAAAGATAGATCTATCGGGTTTTACACCCCCACCCAGATGTTGTTCTAGTAAACTAGAAGAACGGGTGTTTAGTACTTCGAGGTTAACGGAACGCACTTGATTCGGTGCACATATTATTATAACTCAGGGGTACACACTCTTGTTAAGGCTAGTTACCGGGTGCCCACTGCTTGGAATGCTTTTCATACACTTGCGAGTGTATTATGTTTTTATATATGAAATCTTGTGGTCCATAGTTATAATGCTGCTAGCATCAAACCTATATATCTCACCAACGTTATGTTGACCTTTTAAAGCATGTTATTCTCAGGTATGAATTAAGTCTTCCGCTGTGCGATAGCTCATATTAAGGACCTTACTTGGAGTCGATCATCGCGATGAAACTAACTGTTGAAGATTCCGTCCGGGAGGATTAGTTCGGGTTTCTACAGTTGGTATCAGAGCGTTGGTCTTAGCGAACCAGGTCTTGCATTAGTATGTCTGACTAGTAGTTGTTAGAATACATTAATGAGTCTGGACTTTGACCGTGTCTACATGTCAAAAGTTTTGCTTATCATATCTAGTCGGAAATCATCTGCTTATTATCCTTAGGAAATTGCCTACTTATCACTCACAAGTCTAGACACGTCTTACTGCATTTACTGCATTGATAGTGTATAGACAAAATTCATATCTTAGCGTATCTGATAATTCATATCTTAGCGCATCTGTAGATTTGCCTGACATATGCTGCAGGTTCCTCTGTAGTCTATGAAATCTTTAGTATTATATAGATATTCTATATAGTTAGAATATCATCCGATATCTGAAAATCATTTCCCGTCGGAGATCTATTCCATTCATCGATTTTCCCTCTTGGCGAAGCACCTGAATCATTTACTGGCAAACCTATTCGAAACACCATTTTCCCTCTCATCTTCAGAGTATTTTGATACAACTATATCACAATTCAGATTCTAAACCATTATTCATTCGTCCGTTTCTATCGACAATCATCCCGGTGTACTAGCAGAAATTAATGAACTACGCGCTCGTGTGACGACTTTGGAGAACCTGGTGCGAAGGTTACGAACACCAGCAGCAGCACCAGCAGTATAATCAGTACCACCATCATCGACGTCGACAGTACCCTTATCATCTCTAAACCATAACCGCGCTGTAACTCTCAACATCACGATCTGTACCTCGGATATCAACATCACATGCCTCAATATCATCATCTGTACTTCAAGTATAATCTTCGTTTTACATATCGTTCTACATCGATCAATTTCGTTCTACGTATTGTTCTACCTCATTTACCTTCGTCCGACATGGCAATTATGTAATCTTTAATGTTTTAGAGATCATGTAATCAAGTGCCAACAATAAATCAAATGAGTATAATATTCCATTGACTCATTAAATTCATAATTGCATCCGAAGAAAATATATATGCAAGTATATTTTCATAAAGATTGTAATTAAAACTTCTTTCGTACAAACTGTTAATAATGAGAATATTTTAACGGGTGGGTAGTACCCGAGGAATATTTAGAATTCACATTAATAAGTTACACTGTACATTCTTCGAATCTGATTCAACGATCAATTACTATCCTACTTACAACTACCGATATACGTATCCGTTCACCATAGAATAACCATTTCTATTCAAATTTCATATTTGGATTTTGACCTATCAGAATCCAACAAGTGGCATAACGAAGAAAACATTGGACAAAAATAAAAAGTGTTAGAAACAAACGAATTAATTAATTGGAATTGTGATAGGATTTCACGCTAACTGTTCCGGCTAACTGTTCCCAGCTAACTGATTAACATTTAATTTATCGCAATTTACATTCTCGCAATTTTATTTATTGTCATTTAATTTCTGTTATTTACTTTTACGCACTATAAATAACGGGACACGTATGCAAGGTTTCGACTTATCATATCGACCCATCTATATATATATTTCGGAACAACCATAGACACTCTATATGTGAAGGTGGGAGTTGGCTATACAGGGTCGGAGTTGATTCCAAAATATATATATACTTTGAGTTGTGATCGACACCGAGACCGGTACACGGGTCACGATATGTATTATTTAATTCGAATATTATATATTAAATTATATATGAATCATTGAACCATCGGACTATTGGACTGCTAACTTTGGACAATTAAAATGAATTAAATTAAAATATTGATTATAACATATGAAACTAAATAATTCTTCAAGCTTGCCACTTGATTTCACCTTAAACCTCATTTGTATCTCGACAATTACAATCAGTGTTCAAATCTATCATGATTCTTGAAAACACCTCGATCGAGAAGTTGAATCTGCCGCACCTCGTCTACAGAAGAAAGGTTTATGCATACAGTGATGCATCTGAAAACTTTCGAAACCGAAAGTCATAAATTAAATTGTACCTGCGTCGAATTCCTTATCATTCATTAGCAAAAACAACTTTACGATTCCTTTCAAAGTAACCAATTTTGTCACAGCTTCAGCAGGTCAACTTCGACTCCTCCGAAAGACTATTCTTATTATAACCTCGATATTTATACCTTGTCCTTTCGCCGTCGTTACCGGAGAACCTTTTATATTCCACGATATCATCATCAGATGTACCAGCAGCTCGTCATTTCTTCGATGGAATCTGTAATCTGTATTTTGAAAATCTCGCAGAACTTCTCGAGTTATACCTACAACGTCTATCTCTAAGAATTTCATACCTCGAATGTGAAGTTTCTGAAAAATGTTTTGAACTATGAGGTAGTTCTTGAAATGCTGACGAAGCAGCATGTTGTAGATGGCCTTAATGACCAAAAGTTGATGATAAAAGAAAGAAGTGTTAGGAACGCTCGATAGAAAATTTGATACTGAAAACCGGATTGAGCAAACTGTGAAGGAGACTCTAAACAAGTTACAAGGACTAAACTTGTACATAAAGAATCATGACGATTCTGCAGCAAACACCTTGCTTCTGAATCTAAACCCTTACGGGTCAATTTTCATTATCATCCTTCGACATTAGAAATTTCAAGATATTATCACATTTTTCATTATAAATATCCTCAATATTTCTGAAGATATTTTCACAACTATTCCTAACTGGGATCATTTATCTCTCCGTAACATCTGCATTACAACATAAAGGAAACTGTGTTAGTTTCTAAATCCTTCGAGTTTAAAATAGGAATGTTCTGAAGCAGTGTTGGGAACTGATGCATGAATTAGTATAATATAATGAAACTTGATCAACTTCATTATATTACAGTAAGTCATGTTAAGTTTCTAATGGAATGTGATGATTCACAGTACCGTCATCATGTGCCATATTACACGGCTCTTACATTCTATCCAATTCCGAAACGTATTAAGAACAAATCATCTTGATAGTTCTATTTTCCTGGATATTCTGGTAATTTGACAAATCAAAATGTTGCCATTAAGAATATCTTTAAATAAGAATTAAGGAGAAAGAGTAGAAGATGTGGGATATGGAAATAAGGAAACGAAGAGGGTAGTTTTATAAGTATCCGACAAAGAAATCACAACAGATTTGCCGCATTAAATCAAAGGAGATCCTGTTTTCTAAGTCGCCGAAGAACCAAATCTTATTACGAAAGATTTTCTTTAAATCTCGTGAATCCCGGAATTCAATTATAACCACAACATCGGTTAGAATAAATCCATACTTACTCATTTCATTCATTTGTGATAGCTTCACTCGTACGCTTCACATGATCGAATTGTTTTATCTATATTAATCAATAATGATAAAACTCTATATATCAACTCATATTCGTGATAAAAACAATTTTATTGTTAGCCATGACGACCTCACTCAAATTTCGAGGACGAAATTTTTTTTAACGGGTGGGTACTGTAACGACCCGGAAATTTCCGACCAAATTTAAACTTTAATCTTTATATGCTTCCGACACGATAAGCAAAATCTGTAATATTGAGTCTAGAAAATTTGAAATCTACATTTGGATAATGAGTTACCCTTTGACCAAGCCTGATGATTCACGAACAATTATGTGTAAATAGATATGTATGTGTATATACATAAATTGATATGTTATTATTAGTACTAATTTTTTTTTTACTTATTAATAATATCAATTATATAATAATTACTATCATTAATAATTCTATCTATTATTATTAACAAAAATTACCATTAATTTTATTTAAAAGTATTATTACCATTATTATTTTTATTCTTATATTATTATTAACATTAATATGATTATTATCATTTTTTTTTTATTATTAAATGTATTATTAGTAGTTACTTAATATTATTAATATATCTATTAATTAATTGTACTTATTTAATAAACCATTAATTAAGAAAAATTGTATCATACAGTATCAAGTAGTAATTAAATTATATAAATTTGTTTCTGTCTTTAATAGGAAGAACATATCGAATCATATCTTTGCATATGAACTTTTTTGTAAAAAAAAAATCGATATCAATACACCACAGGAACAAATTCATTTCCCATTTCTAATAGAAGTCATATTCGAATTGTATCATGCGTGCTATTAAAATTCTGTCAATTTTGACTGATTAGGGGAAAATAACAGTAGTGTTCGGTGTTTAATTAAACAATTATAGCTAATCAAGGAAACAATCGACCCACTTTCTCTTACTACTGCTCCCCTTTGTTTTTACTCCATCTTTTCTATCTTTATATGATCCAAGAATCCATTTGAATCACCATCTCTATTCTCTTCCTCTATTCTTTGTTCTGTCTACCGAAGCCTTCATCATCACCTTGCTTTATTTTTTTTATCAACAAGAATGTTCCCAAAACAACCATCATCTTATTAAATAACTAATGAATCATCCCAACCCACCTTTCTTCTTCTTCAACAACCCGGCATCACCAACAAGAACAACCGAACATCGATCACCTCTTTTATTTTCTCTCTGGAACCTTGTTTCAACGAAAATCCAACACTTAACTCAATAACCGTACCTGTTATCTGCTTTCTTTCTGATCAGCCGAGGAACCCCACACCAAAGCCACTTTCGACAATCACCCAAGCCATCAAGAACCACCTTCAATTTATTTATATGTAACCACCTCACCATCACCCTAAACCTCCAACGACAACCACCCTTATTCCTCCTTTCCTTCTTTGTTTGCATGACTTCATTTTAACACCGGTATTCTCCACACACCACCATCCAAGAACCATTATCCATTAAAATTACTTGCTGCAATCTTCGATAAAGAAACTCAGTAACCATCAAATTCTTGCAACTACTATCCTACTGACTGTTTTCTGTTTAACCCGAAGATCAAACACCACCCATGAAACCACCAATACTTCCACAACCCACCCGCTACGTTGTCCATCTGTTTCTGTTTATAATTTCATGACCATCAGACCCACCAACAAAATATAAAACATCACAAAAACCTTGCTACTTTTCTTTTCGTTATTTCTCTTCTTCTATTTCTGTTTTAGTTTGAATAGGACCACCATCGGAGAATCCCTCCATCATTGACGATCATCAACCACTTCCATCTATCCCTTCTTCTTCTTTACAAACCTACGGAAATCATCATATACCAACCTATCTTCCTGTTTACGCAATTCCTACAACACCTGTTTCCTTTTCGGTGAACAACCGGATCACCACTAGACCCACAAATATTACGCTACAGTGTATTGATTTTGTGATCCTGTTGCTACCTCTCTTGTTTTTCTGTCTGATTTTCGAAGACAGAACTGTGAGAAACAAGGATGGAGATGATAAGGAATATTGATGATGATTATGATATAACTCGATGATGATTATGACTCGAGAAGTTTGATGGTGAATAAATGTTAGATCATGATTATGTTGATGATGATGACCGAGCCTTTTGCTGATGAAGATGATAAAGATCGAACCCCACAAAATAATTTAAGGAATGATTGTGCTAGCTGGCAATAAACCCTACATAGATTAAAGTTACGGAGTAATTGTTTTTAAATTTCAAGACCTATTATAATCTAACAAATTGGACTTAGTTAATCTACTTGGACTGAATTCCTGTTTAACTATTGGGCCGCGAATGTGATTTAGTTTCTGGTGGGCCACGATTTGGGTTCCAGCTTGGGCCGAAATCTAATTTATCTGTTGGGCCGAATTCTTCCTTTTTCAATTGGACCAGGCTTCATATCCTGCTGGGCCGAAGACAGTCGTTTAAGTATAAACGTGCTTATATTAAAACACGAAAACTAAAGTGGATGAGTGGTTTGAAGTGCTTGTGGATGTTTGAGTGGTCACGGGTTCGAGTCTTGAATTGGACAATTCTTTTTAGAAAACTTTCTAAGGGTATACACTCTTATTATTTCTTTGTGTTATTATTATTATCATTATTATTATTATTATTATTATCATTATTATTATTATTATTATTATTATTAAGGTTAAAATTTAGTATCTTTATAATTAAATTTATTATTATTATCATTATTATTTTTGTCATTATTATAGTATTAATATTAAAAATATACTTTAATAAATAAAGGACATTTATGTAAAAATATATTGTACATCTATATTGATATTAAATACTATTTTGTTAAATAAAAAGTTATTATAAATAAGTTATGAATAATATATAAATATATTTTAAATTAAATTATATACATTAATACATAACTAAATATATATAAAAATTGTTTGATTATGATTATATGTATTAATATACACAAATGATATAGGTTCGTGAATCCGAGGCCAACCCTACACTTGTTCAATGATGTTATATGTATTTTTACTACAAAATACAGTATGGTGAGTATATAGTCCCTTTTAAACTTTAAATATTTTTGGGCTGAGAATACATGCGCTATTTTTATAAATGATTTACGTTATGGACACAAGTGACTAAAATTACGTTCTACATGGGTTTGAATCAAAAATCCCCTAGCTTGGTAACTTTAGCTATTGGTTTATGAACTGGTAGGCGCGAATCCTAAAGATAGATCTATCGGGTTTTACACCCCCACCCAGATGTTGTTCTAGTAAACTAGAAGAACGGGTGTTTAGTACTTCGAGGTTAACGGAACGCACTTGATTCGGTGCACATATTATTATAACTCAGGGGTACACACTCTTGTTAAGGCTAGTTACCGGGTGCCCACTGCTTGGAATGCTTTTCATACACTTGCGAGTGTATTATGTTTTTATATATGAAATCTTGTGGTCCATAGTTATAATGCTGCTAGCATCAAACCTATATATCTCACCAACGTTATGTTGACCTTTTAAAGCATGTTATTCTCAGGTATGAATTAAGTCTTCCGCTGTGCGATAGCTCATATTAAGGACCTTACTTGGAGTCGATCATCGCGATGAAACTAACTGTTGAAGATTCCGTCCGGGAGGATTAGTTCGGGTTTCTACACAAGGTCACGCCATTATTAAGCCAGAAGTTAATGCGCCAGATTATGAAATCAAAGGACAAATTCTACACATGGTAACTAACCAATGCCAATTCAGTGGTGCACCGAATGAAGATCCTAACGAACACCTTCGTACGTTTAAAAGAATTTGTACACTATTCAAAATCCGAGAAGTGGAAGATGAGCAGATCTATCTCATGTTGTTTCCCTGGACTTTAAAGGGAGAAGCCAAAGATTGGTTAGAATCGTTACCTGAAGGGGCGATTGACACATGGGATGTTTTAGTTGAAAAATTTCTTAAACAATTCTTTCCGGCATCCAAAGCCGTGAGACTTCAAGGAGAAATTGTTACGTTCGCGCAAAAGCCAAATGAAACTCTATATGAGGCGTGGACAAGATTTGGAAAGTTGTTGAGAGGATGTCCTCAACACGGTTTAGACACTTATCAAATAGTACAAATATTCTACCAAGGTGTCAACGTTGCTACACGAAAAGACATCGACATAACAGCTGGTGGTTCCATTATGAAGAAAACCGCAACTGAAGCTTACAAAATTATTGATAACACAGCCTCCCACTCTCATGAGTGGCATCAAGAAAAAGATATTTTTCGTTCATCTAAAGCGGCTAGAGCCGATTCTAGCCATGACTTTGATTCCGTTTCCGCAAAAATAGATGCTTTCGAAAGACGAATGGAAAAGATGAATAAAGATATTCACGCAATACGAATCAGTTGTGAGCAATGCGGTGGACCACACTTAATGAAAGACTGTCACATTGAACAAACGATGGAACAATGTGAGAATGTTGTCTACATGAACCAAAGGCTGGAAAATAGTTATCAGAATAATTATCAACCGCCAAGGCCAAACTTCAATCGAAATCAAAACATTCTTTACAATCCAAAAGGACCCGACAATAACTCGTATAACCAACAAGGTCCGAATAACCAACCAACTCAAAACAACACTTTCAATCAACAAAGACCTGGCTTGTATAAACCACCACAACAAACCGACGAGAAGAAGTCAAATCTGGAAGAAGTGGTATTTAAGCTAGTTGAATCTCAAACACAATTTATTGAAACTCAAACCCAAACGAATGAGAGGTTTGAGCAGTCATTTAGAACTCAACAAGCTTCCATTTTGAATCTAGAAAAACAAGTAGGTACTCTTGTTAGATTGATGAGTGAAAGGGAACAAGGAAAGCTACCGAGTAATAATGAAGTAAATCCTCGGAATGAAAATGTTAACATGATATCAACAAATTCTGAAAAACCAATACCAGAAGATGGGAAAGTTTTAGATGTAAGTAACAATGAAGAAGTTACACCACCACCACCACCCGAGTATGTAAAGCCAGTGGTGGCACCATACAGACCACCCATCCCGTTTCCAAGAAAAGGAGTTGAGTATGAGCAAGTAATAGGTAATAAAGTTTGTGATACCTCTGGAAAGAAGAAGAAGAAGAATAAAAAAGTGCAAGAAACAAAAACAGTAGAAGTAAACCCGGTGAAGACAGTTCCACCAAATCCTCCACCTAGGGTAGGTGATCCGGGTGAATTTATTGTTCCTTGTCTACTTAGTGACTGTGTCATGTATGATGCACTAGCAGATTTAGGTTCAAGTGTGAGTGTTATGCCTCTTTCATTATATAAGAGATTAGGTGTAGGTGAGTTAACTCCAACGGATATGAGTGTTCGACTCCTTGATCAAACCATTAAGCACCTAGTTGGAATTGCTGACAACCTACCCGTTCAAGTAGGTAATTTAACCTTTCTAGTCGAATTCATTGTCATTGACATAGAAGAGGACTCAAACGTTCCTCTAATTTTAGGTCGACCATTCTTAGCGTCCACCGGGGCGTTATTTGATGTAAGAAAGGGTAGAATGACACTTAGTAATGATGAGAAATCGATCACCTTTATGATTCGAAAGTCTAAATATCCACAAACCAAAACCGTTGAACCGACAAAAACGATTGGTAAGAACCATGTTGTTTTACCAACTCCAACGGTAATGCTTAACAATAATAGAACGCCTAAGTGTGGGGAAAATGAAGTAACACCTAATGATGACTTGATAATAAAGAACCCCATAGTTGATACGAAATTAAATAACCCCGTTATTAACAGTTCAATGAAGAAACTTTTTAAACGGGTTATTGATGCTAAAAGTAAGGGAAACTTTAGGTTATATAACCGGTTAGTATCCAATCTGTCGCCTAAAGAAAAGGCGAAGCTAGTTGAATTTGTGGATATTACGGAAAAAGCTGGTCACTGGCTTAAAGCAAAAGTCACAGATATGCAAGTTGATTATGGTCCAAGAGAAATTGACGATGAAGTTAATCACAATTTCGACACCACATCTACCTAAGTGTGAGGAGATTCAAATATTCTAAAAAGAAAATGCTGTTTGGAGTTAGTTGTTCTGTTCTCGTGTAGTTCCGAGAATGGAATTCGATTGGTCTTTTCCGCTAGCAGACACTAAAGAACTAGTTTTCTCCCCCCATTCTGAATTTTTTAGGTTTTATATGAAATTAATATGTTTTCTTTTTAAGTTTTGTGTGAATTTAAAAACAAAAATTTACTTTATTTCATTAAGTTGAAAAAAAATGATTTCTAAAATTCGTCGTGAGTTGAAGACTAGGCCGTTGAGCCGAAATTACTTTACCCGAGGGCGGGGCGAAAAATTTTTTCATCATTATTTTTAATTTTATTGATTTAAAGTATGCCAAAAAAAAAATATATTTGATTTTATAAATTTTTGAACGTGGGGTAATATACCCAACTTTAAAAATATGTATATATGTTCGTATTTTATCATGTAAACAACAGGGTAAAACAACGCACTTTCAAAGACTAACATTAAGTTCAGCAAAAGGTACTGATTTTGACGACAAGATGCAAAACAACAAATGTGATATAATAAATGAAGGAATGAACGATGAGGCGCGCCATCTATCATTCGACGAGCTTTGTAATTACAAACTGGGTATTTTTAATCACTTTTCTACACTAATCACTCTCATGAATTAATAATTATAGTCTGATTTCATGCAAATGAGGGCATTGCATGATCTCAAGTGTGGGGAAGGGTTATAAATTCTCTCGGGTTTATACTTGGCTTATTTTCTAAATATTATGAAAATTTTAAAATTTTTTAACTAAATGAATTCAAAATCATGTTTATACATATTTATGAACGATAAAACTAGGTGTTAATGCCGAAATTATCGTTACCTCGGAAAGGACATAAATTGAGAAACAACCTAAAATGCTTGAATTCATTTAAAATGGAATAAAGGAGAATAAAAAGGTAAAGAAAGAAACTAAGTGTGGGGAGAATGTACCAAGTTATTCAATTAAAAATTATCTATCACATATCTTTGTACAAGATTATTGCAGGTACTTTTGTTTTGGATGATACTAATCAGTTTTACCCGGTTTACTGTAATATATTTGAAAGAAATATGGATCTACACGATGAATCAATTCCATCATTAAAAGGAAGTAAAGTCTTCCGAAAAAGACACGCGCTTCTTGATTTAGGTCAAGAAGTTGTCGTCCAGACCAGCTGTAGGTTGACGAAAAATCTAGAAAAGTCATCTCTAAAATCAGCAGGAAATCCACGGACCTCAGCATCAAACAGGGTCGCCAAGTGGTCAGATTTATCCTAACCATGAGAAGGATTTATCTCGTACAATGGGGAGGCACCGTGCAAATTAGCTTGATAAGACTAATGAATCAGATCCCCAGAAAGGATAATCTCCTTAAAGATTAAAAATTAGCTTTTAAGACTGATATTACTCAATCCTTGAGATTGACCTTAAAGATTGAGAATTCAAACTCATGGAATTCAATGATATCTAAACTCGAGCTTGAACGAGAAAATATTTTGATCAAAATTACAAACCGATTTGTTTTCTGAAAACCCATTTTCAATGCGTTCATTACCATTGAACGTAAAATCCTGGGAATTCACCTAGAATTCATTAGGTCACCTGAACCAAATCGGGTGTCAACCGTAAGAACGGTGGTTGCATAGCATGGTCGGAGACAAGACCTTGTGCCAGACCAAAAAAATTATAGGATGATCTTTACTATTGCTCCTACCAAGGATAGTTCTAGCATCCGACACGTTAATAAGACCATAATCATCTGCATGTCACGGGACATTGCCTTAACAGTTTCTTGTTCATCGCTTTCCTTTACAACCAGACGGTAGTTTACCGAAAGATAATATACGGAACAAGTAAACTGGATGTGTACTTTCCGATACCGGGATAGCAGTGGATTACACGAACCTAAAAGTTTTAGCCAAAATATTGATCCACAAATATATTTTGCAACACCGATGATGGATCAAATCAGAAAACTTGTCTAGGGTAAAATCTAGCTTGAATTTTCAAAAGATCAAATGTTTTCATAAAGATCCAATTTCCTTAAAGGATCTAAATTTTTATAGTCATGTGGGACTGTAAACCGCCTTTCAAATGTGCACTTTGCTTTGGAAACCGAAAGTAAATCGGCTATTTGATTGCAAGTGTCGTTGTCCTAAACCCAAGGCAACTGTGGATGACACACCCACCTTTAACCATATCGTTACTATCATTGTTTATACCGCTCTATCAAAATCACTGATGTACAAAGTGTGAAGAATAAAGAAGTGATTCGTGTGATGTATTATATTATTTCAAGACTGTATTGCTTAAGGACAAGCAACGCTCAAGTGTGGGGATATTGATAAGGCTAAAAAGGAACATATATTTCATAGCAAAATCCCCCAAGAAAGACAAGATTTTAGTTGCAATTGTTCCATTTTCAAGTAATATTCGTTTATTTTAAATAAGTGCGAAGACAAAAGGCGAAAACGACGAATTGAAGACACAAAGGTCCAAAAAGCTCAAAAGTACAAGATACAATCAAAAAGGTTCAAATTATTGATGAGGAACGTCTAAAAATGACAAGAGTACAAGTTACAAAACGCAAAGTACAAAATATAAAATTGTACGCAAGGACGTTCGAAAATCCGGAACCGGGACCAGAGTCAACTCTCAACGCTCGACGCAACGGTGTAAAAATTACGAGTCAACTATGCACAAGAATAAAATATAATATTTAAATAATTCATAATAAGAATAATATTAAATAATAAAAAGTTGTTAATTGAGCATAGTTCAGGGGTCATAAGTGAAAATTCAATTTCTAAATTCGCCTATAAAAGGCTTTGTAATCGTAATGTAAAAACACACCTTTTTCTATCTTTTTCTTATTTATCAATATCAATTATCAATATCTATATTCTATATCTCTATCATAATGTTAACTTAATAAGATATAACAATAATCTTAATTTTAATTTTAAATTATGATAATAATAAGATTTATGATAGAGATCGTTTGAGTGTGTAAGTCGAAATTCTGTCCGTGTAACGCTACGCTATTTTTAATCATTGTAAGTTATGTTCAACCTTTTTACATTGATGTATCGTAACTAAGTTATTATTATGCTTATTTGAGCCGAAGTAATCGTGATGTTGGGCTAAAATATTAAGAAGGGGTTATTGAACTTTGGACCATAATTAAGGTTTGGGCAAAAGACCGACACTTGTGGAAATTGAACTATTGACTATTAATATATGGGGGGTATTGTCTAATTGAGTGACAACTCATTGGAGTCTGTCGAACCTATCTTCAAATTAATTAACCTAATAATTAATAATGATTATGGTTGTCCTATTTAGTGATGTTCATATGGAATCTGTTATAATCATTTAATTAATCAATTGGGTTGGGTAATTGATTATTCATTCTGATCAAGTGGATGAATTAATATTCATAAACTAATTAAAACAGGGGTGGATTACATACAGTGATAACTGGTGTAATTGTTGACAGAAGTGATAACTGCGTCACAGTTTAAATCCTTAATCAGTTGGAATATTTGACTTCGGGTATAAGGGTAATTTGACGAGGATACTCGCACTTTATTTTTATGACCGATGGACTATTATGGACAAAAACCAGATAGACGTATCAAATAAACCAAGACAAAGGACAATTAACCCATGGTAATAAATTAAAATCAACACGTCAAACATCATGATTACGGAAGTTTAAATAAGCATAATTCTTTTATTATATTTCTCATCGTATCTTTATTTACTGTCATTTTATTACTCGCAATTTTATTTACTGTCATTTTATTTATTGTCATTATTTTACGCACTTTAATTATCGTCATTTATCTTTACGCTTAAAATATAGAATCGACAAACCGGTCATTAAACGGTAAAACCCCCCTTTTATAATAATATTACTACTTATATAATTATATATATTTTGTATAAATATAGTTAAAAATATAGTAAGTATCACCAGCTCCCTGTGGAACGAACCGGACTTACTAAAAACTACACTACTCTACGATTAGGTACACTGCCTATAGTGTTGTAGCAAGGTTTAGGTATATCTCATCCGTAAATTAATAAAACTTGTGTCATATTTTGTAGTATTTTGTATTAAAAATAATACTATTTCGTACCCTCACGCTACATCATCAAGTTTTTGGCGCCGCTGCCGGGGAGCGCTAAAACGCTATATTTTTAATTATAATAATATTGAAATAAAATATAATAATATAATAATATTGAAATAGAATATAATAATATAATAATATTGAAATAGAATATAATAATATAATAATATTTTAGAATCAAAATTTGATACGTAAAATTTTAAAAAGTCGTATTTATTAAATACTTCAGGGGTATATTATGTAACTTGTAATTAATAATTTCTATCATGTCGCTTTCATGTGAATAGTAAATTAATTAATTTCTTTTCATTTACTATTCATGAATAGTAAATGAATTAAAAAAAAAGTTTTGAAAAAAAATAATAATTATAAAAAATTATTAATTTGTAAAAAAAATCGTTTTTTTAAAAAAAAAAAAAAACGTTTTTTTTTAAGAAAAAAAATTCGTTTTTAAAAAAAAATTCGTTTTTTTAAAAAAAAAAAATTAAAAAAAAAAAATTTTTAAAAAAATAATAAATAATAATTTTTTTTTTTAAGTTTTATTACCTTTATATTTTTAGACTATAGTTACAACTTTTAGTATTAAGTTTAGTTTTGCCATAGTTATTTTTACTTCTAGAATTTTTAGGCTTTGCCGTAAAATCCCTTAAATGCTTATTCCTTAGATTAAGTTTTAGGTGCTTTAGAATTTTACGACGCCGTATTTCGCACTACTTTCTTATTTTTATTTTTCGACGCCTATTTTTCGACCTTTTTATTTTTCGACCTTTTTCGACGCGCAATCTTTTTCTTTCTTATTTCTCGCCATTCTAGTTTTTAGGACTTAGAATTTTTTCTACTTCTTCTCTAAATTTCTTAAAATTACGAAAATTTATTTTAAGTGGTTAAATTGATAGACATCAAAATTTTCTGGTTCGTAGTAATAGTTGGATTTGTACGTGGACCGGGTTATTGGAGCCAAACAGTACTCAATTATATTGAGACCAAACGAATCCTGCCCCTCTGCTGCATCTTTTGGCTATTCGAAACGTGGGCAAAATCAGAAAAGTCTATTGATTGGACAACTTATATAAGTTTTTCTTATTTTTATAACTAATAGGATATTCTGTGAATGCACCGAGCAAAACGTTCACCACCTTTCATACGTTCACCACCTGTAACTCGATCAAGACATCTAGCAAATATTGTCGCCGTTGATTTTTCTTTAGAATCGTCATCTAGTCGAACAAGAACTCCAACTCAAATTTCCGATAATCCATCTTTTGAACCCGACTTCACAATTAAGAACCCGGAGCATATTCAAGGACAATTCCAAGATCCTGAACCACTAATTATTCCTCCTGAGCCACAAACCATTAAATCAGAATCCTCTAGTGATTCGTATTCAACAAATTCAATTATGGAAGTAACGGAACCTCTAAGTATGGAAGATCGAATGAGAGCCACACGCACGGGCCAAGGTCACGCCATTATTAAGCCAGAAGTTAATGCGCCAGATTATGAAATCAAAGGACAAATTCTACACATGGTAACTAACCAATGCCAATTCAGTGGTGCACCGAATGAAGATCCTAACGAACACCTTCGTACGTTTAAAAGAATTTGTACACTATTCAAAATCCGAGAAGTGGAAGATGAGCAGATCTATCTCATGTTGTTTCCCTGGACTTTAAAGGGAGAAGCCAAAGATTGGTTAGAATCGTTACCTGAAGGGGCGATTGACACATGGGATGTTTTAGTTGAAAAATTTCTTAAACAATTCTTTCCGGCATCCAAAGCCGTGAGACTTCAAGGAGAAATTGTTACGTTCGCGCAAAAGCCAAATGAAACTCTATATGAGGCGTGGACAAGATTTGGAAAGTTGTTGAGAGGATGTCCTCAACACGGTTTAGACACTTATCAAATAGTACAAATATTCTACCAAGGTGTCAACGTTGCTACACGAAAAGACATCGACATAACAGCTGGTGGTTCCATTATGAAGAAAACCGCAACTGAAGCTTACAAAATTATTGATAACACAGCCTCCCACTCTCATGAGTGGCATCAAGAAAAAGATATTTTTCGTTCATCTAAAGCGGCTAGAGCCGATTCTAGCCATGACTTTGATTCCGTTTCCGCAAAAATAGATGCTTTCGAAAGACGAATGGAAAAGATGAATAAAGATATTCACGCAATACGAATCAGTTGTGAGTAATGCGGTGGACCACACTTAATGAAAGACTGTCACATTGAACAAACGATGGAACAACGTGAGAATGTTGTCTACATGAACCAAAGGCTGGAAAATAGTTATCAGAATAATTATCAACCGCCAAGGCCAAACTTCAATCGAAATCAAAACATTCTTTACAATCCAAAAGGACCCGACAATAACTCGTATAACCAACAAGGTCCGAATAACCAACCAACTCAAAACAACACTTTCAATCAACAAAGACCTGGCTTGTATAAACCACCACAACAAACCGACGAGAAGAAGTCAAATCTGGAAGAAGTGGTATTTAAGCTAGTTGAATCTCAAACACAATTTATTGAAACTCAAACCCAAACGAATGAGAGGTTTGAGCAGTCATTTAGAACTCAACAAGCTTCCATTTTGAATCTAGAAAAACAAGTAGGTACTCTTGTTAGATTGATGAGTGAAAGGGAACAAGGAAAGCTACCGAGTAATAATGAAGTAAATCCTCGGAATGAAAATGTTAACATGATATCAACAAATTCTGAAAAACCAATACCAGAAGATGGGAAAGTTTTAGATGTAAGTAACAATGAAGAAGTTACACCACCACCACCACCCGAGTATGTAAAGCCAGTGGTGGCACCATACAGACCACCCATCCCGTTTCCAAGAAAAGGAGTTGAGTATGAGCAAGTAATAGGTAATAAAGTTTGTGATACCTCTGGAAAGAAGAAGAAGAAGAATAAAAAAGTGCAAGAAACAAAAACAGTAGAAGTAAACCCGGTGAAGACAGTTCCACCAAATCCTCCACCTAGGGTAGGTGATCCGGGTGAATTTATTGTTCCTTGTCTACTTAGTGACTGTGTCATGTATGATGCACTAGCAGATTTAGGTTCAAGTGTGAGTGTTATGCCTCTTTCATTATATAAGAGATTAGGTGTAGGTGAGTTAACTCCAACGGATATGAGTGTTCGACTCCTTGATCAAACCATTAAGCACCCAGTTGGAATTGCTGACAACCTACCCGTTCAAGTAGGTAATTTAACCTTTCTAGTCGAATTCATTGTCATTAACATAGAAGAGGACTCAAACGTTCCTCTAATTTTAGGTCGACCATTCTTAGCGTCCACCGGGGCGTTATTTGATGTAAGAAAGGGTAGAATGACACTTAGTAATGATGAGAAATCGATCACCTTTATGATTCGAAAGTCTAAATATCCACAAACCAAAACCGTTGAACCGACAAAAACGATTGGTAAGAACCATGTTGTTTTACCAACTCCAACGGTAATGCTTAACAATAATAGAACGCCTAAGTGTGGGGAAAATGAAGTAACACCTAATGATGACTTGATAATAAAGAACCCCATAGTTGATACGAAATTAAATAACCCCGTTATTAACAGTTCAATGAAGAAACTTTTTAAACGGGTTATTGATGCTAAAAGTAAGGGAAACTTGCGGTTATATAACCGGTTAGTATCCAATCTGTCGCCTAAAGAAAAGGCGAAGCTAGTTGAATTTGTGGATATTACGGAAAAAGCTGGTCACTGGCTTAAAGCAAAAGTCACAGATATGCAAGTTGATTATGGTCCAAGAGAAATTGACGATGAAGTTAATCACAATTTCGACACCACATCTACCTAAGTGTGAGGAGATTCAAATATTCTAAAAAGAAAATGCTGTTTGGAGTTAGTTGTTCTGTTCTCGTGTAGTTCCGAGAATGGAATTCGATTGGTCTTTTCCGCTAGCAGACACTAAAGAACTAGTTTTCTCCCCCCATTCTGAATTTTTTAGGTTTTATATGAAATTAATATGTTTTCTTTTTAAGTTTTGTGTGAATTTAAAAACAAAAATTTACTTTATTTCATTAAGTTGAAAAAAAATGATTTCTAAAATTCGTCGTGAGTTGAAGACTAGGCCGTTGAGCCGAAATTACTTTACCCGAGGGCGGGGCGAAAAATTTTTTCATCATTATTTTTAATTTTATTGATTTAAAGTATGCCAAAAAAAAAATATATTTGATTTTATAAATTTTTGAACGTGGGGTAATATACCCAACTTTAAAAATATGTATATATATTCGTATTTTATCATGTAAACAACAGGGTAAAACAACGCACTTTCAAAGACTAACATTAAGTTCAGCAAAAGGTACTGATTTTGACGACAAGATGCAAAACAACAAATGTGATATAATAAATGAAGGAATGAACGATGAGGCGCGCCATCTATCATTCGACGAGCTTTGTAATTACAAACTGGGTATTTTTAATCACTTTTCTACACTAATCACTCTCATGAATTAATAATTATAGTCTGATTTCATGCAAATGAGGGCATTGCATGATCTCAAGTGTGGGGAAGGGTTATAAATTCTCTCGGGTTTATACTTGGCTTATTTTCTAAATATTATGAAAATTTTAAAATTTTTTAACTAAATGAATTCAAAATCATGTTTATACATATTTATGAACGATAAAACTAGGTGTTAATGCCGAAATTATCGTTACCTCGGAAAGGACATAAATTGAGAAACAACCTAAAATGCTTGAATTCATTTAAAATGGAATAAAGGAGAATAAAAAGGTAAAGAAAGAAACTAAGTGTGGGGAGAATGTACCAAGTTATTCAATTAAAAATTATCTATCACATATCTTTGTACAAGATTATTGCAGGTACTTTTGTTTTGGATGATACTAATCAGTTTTACCCGGTTTACTGTAATATATTTGAAAGAAAGATGGATCTACACGATGAATCAATTCCATCATTAAAAGGAAGTAAAGTCTTCCGAAAAAGACACGCGCTTCTTGATTTAGGTCAAGAAGTTGTCGTCCAGACCAGCTGTAGGTTGACGAAAAATCTAGAAAAGTCATCTCTAAAATCAGCAGGAAATCCACGGACCTCAGCATCAAACAGGGTCGCCAAGTGGTCAGATTTATCCTAACCATGAGAAGGATTTATCTCGTACAATGGGGAGGCACCGTGCAAATTAGCTTGATAAGACTAATGAATCAGATCCCCAGAAAGGATAATCTCCTTAAAGATTAAAAATCAGCTTTTAAGACTGATATTACTCAATCCTTGAGATTGACCTTAAAGATTGAGAATTCAAACTCATGGAATTCAATGATATCTAAACTCGAGCTTGAACGAAAAAATATTTTGATCAAAATTACAAACCGATTTGTTTTCTGAAAACCCATTTTCAATGCGTTCATTACCATTGAACGTAAAATCCTGGGAATTCACCTAGAATTCATTAGGTCACCTGAACCAAATCGGGTGTCAACCGTAAGAACGGTGGTTGCATAGCATGGTCGGAGACAAGACCTTGTGCCAGACCAAAAAAATTATAGGATGATCTTTACTATTGCTCCTACCAAGGATAGTTCTAGCATCCGACACGTTAATAAGACCATAATCATCTGCATGTCACGGGACATTGCCTTAACAGTTTCTTGTTCATCGCTTTCCTTTACAACCGGACGGTAGTTTACCGAAAGATAATATACGGAACAAGTAAACTGGATGTGTACTTTCCGATACCGGGATAGCAGTGGATTACACGAACCTAAAAGTTTTAGCCAAAATATTGATCCACAAATATATTTTGCAACACCGATGATGGATCAAATCAGAAAACTTGTCTAGGGTAAAATCTAGCTTGAATTTTCAAAAGATCAAATGTTTTCATAAAGATCCAATTTCCTTAAAGGATCTAAATTTTTATAGTCATGTGGGACTGTAAACCGCCTTTCAAATGTGCACTTTGCTTTGGAAACCGAAAGTAAATCGGCTATTTGATTGCAAGTGTCGTTGTCCTAAACCCAAGGCAACTGTGGATGACACACCCACCTTTAACCATATCGTTACTATCATTGTTTATACCGCTCTATCAAAATCACTGATGTACAAAGTGTGAAGAATAAAGAAGTGATTCGTGTGATGTATTATATTATTTCAAGACTGTATTGCTTAAGGACAAGCAACGCTCAAGTGTGGGGATATTGATAAGGCTAAAAAGGAACATATATTTCATAGCAAAATCCCCCAAGAAAGACAAGATTTTAGTTGCAATTGTTCCATTTTCAAGTAATATTCGTTTATTTTAAATAAGTGCGAAGACAAAAGGCGAAAACGACGAATTGAAGACACAAAGGTCCAAAAAGCTCAAAAGTACAAGATACAATCAAAAAGGTTCAAATTATTGATGAGGAACGTCTAAAAATGACAAGAGTACAAGTTACAAAACGCAAAGTACAAAATATAAAATTGTACGCAAGGACGTTCGAAAATCCGGAACCGGGACCAGAGTCAACTCTCAACGCTCGACGCAACGGTGTAAAAATTACGAGTCAACTATGCACAAGAATAAAATATAATATTTAAATAATTCATAATAAGAATAATATTAAATAATAAAAAGTTGTTAATTGAGCATAGTTCAGGGGTCATAAGTGAAAATTCAATTTCTAAATTCGCCTATAAAAGGCTTTGTAATCGTAATGTAAAAACACACCTTTTTCTATCTTTTTCTTATTTATCAATATCAATTATCAATATCTATATTCTATATCTCTATCATAATGTTAACTTAATAAGATATAACAATAATCTTAATTTTAATTTTAAATTATGATAATAATAAGATTTATGATAGAGATCGTTTGAGTGTGTAAGTCGAAATTCTGTCCGTGTAACGCTACGCTATTTTTAATCATTGTAAGTTATGTTCAACCTTTTTACATTAATGTATCGTAACTAAGTTATTATTATGCTTATTTGAGCCGAAGTAATCGTGATGTTGGGCTAAAATATTAAGAAGGGGTTATTGAACTTTGGACCATAATTAAGGTTTGGGCAAAAGACCGACACTTGTGGAAATTGAACTATTGACTATTAATAGATGGGGGGTATTGTCTAATTGAGTGACAACTCATTGGATTCTGTCGAACCTATCTTCAAATTAATTAACCTAATAATTAATAATGATTATGGTTGTCCTATTTAGTGATGTTCATATGGAATCTGTTATAATCATTTAATTAATCAATTGGGTTGGGTAATTGATTATTCATTCTGATCAAGTGGATGAATTAATATTCATAAACTAATTAAAACAGGGGTGGATTACATACAGTGATAACTGGTGTAATTGTTGACAGAAGTGATAACTGCGTCACAGTTTAAATCCTTAATCAGTTGGAATATTTGACTTCGGGTATAAGGGTAATTTGACGAGGATACTCGCACTTTATTTTTATGACCGATGGACTATTATGGACAAAAACCAGATAGACGTATCAAATAAACCAGGACAAAGGACAATTAACCCATGGTAATAAATTAAAATCAACACGTCAAACATCATGATTACGGAAGTTTAAATAAGCATAATTCTTTTATTATATTTCTCATCGTATCTTTATTTACTGTCATTTTATTACTCGCAATTTTATTTACTGTCATTTTATTTATTGTCATTATTTTACGCACTTTAATTATCGTCATTTATCTTTACGCTTAAAATATAGAATCGACAAACCGGTCATTAAACGGTAAAACCCCCCTTTTATAATAATATTACTACTTATATAATTATATATATTTTGTATAAATATAGTTAAAAATATAGTAAGTATCACCAGCTCCCTGTGGAACGAACCGGACTTACTAAAAACTACACTACTCTACGATTAGGTACACTGCCTATAGTGTTGTAGCAAGGTTTAGGTATATCCCATCCGTAAATTAATAAAACTTGTGTCATATTTTGTAGTATTTTGTATTAAAAATAATACTATTTCGTACCCTCACGCTACATCATCTGGTAACTACACTTGGTACGGTGTAGTAAGATTTCATAATAAAGGGAATATGCGACGTTGATTAAATGTTAAGTATGGTTATCAAGTGCTCAACAACTTAGAATATTTTTATTAAAACGTTTATATATGAAATCTTGTGGTCTATATTTATAACGCTGCCGGCATTAAACCTATATCTCACCAACTTTATGTTGACGTTTTAAGCATGTTTATTCTCAGGTGATAACTAAAAGCTTCCGCTGCAACATGTTGAATTTAAGCAAGATCTTGAGTATGCATATTTGTGTCAAAAATAAAACTGCATATCGGAGGATTTGTAATGTAAAATATGTTGGAGGTCGTATTGTTATTATCACATGTAAAGTTTGTAAGTCTAAGATTATCGCTAAACGATAATCATTATTAAGTTGTTTAAACCTTGTATTTGTAATAAAAGCTATGGTTTGTATTGTAAAAACGAATGCAGTTTTAGAAAAATGTCGCATATAGAGGTCAATACCTCGCGATGAAATCATATGTTATTGTATTCGTCCTTATGGTTAAGGTCGGGTTATGACATACGAAATATAGAAATAAAACTTAAAGTTATGAAAATACAAATTTTATAAAAATATTATTTTTATATTATTTATTTTATAAAAGTATTAATTTATATATTAATAATAATATTTAGACTTCAAATTACAAATAAAAACTAAAACCAAAAACAAATATATTTATTTAATGTAAACCTAATTAGGGTATAATAATATTAATTAAAAATAAAACCCTAATTCTGTAATTATGGCGTTTAAGGTTTCCTGTCAGACACGCTCATGTGATCACATGAGTTCTGGGTGTCTGGGCCATGTGATCGCATGGGGATGGATACCAGGCCAGTTTGTTGGGCTGCTACAGTACGGCCCGTTTACTCTTTTACTTATTTTTTTTCTGTTTTTAAATTATAGAAAATATAATATATAATAAAAACTTATAAAAAAATACTTATTAGTTTTTGTAAATTAAAAACTTTTTTTTTATTTAAACACTTAAAAATATAGAAATATATACTTTTTTTTTATATTTTTGTTCTTTTTAATATTTAAAACTTATAAAAATATATTTTTACAAAATAGTTTAAAATTTAATAAAAATATATATTTTTTTTATATAGCGTTTCACTTCGGCTTTGTTGAAGTTCCCCGGCAGCGGCACCAAAAATACTTGATATGTTGCGAGGTGTATACGAAATAGTTATATTTTTATTGCGAAATACTATTAAATACGATACAATTTTACACAAGTTATTTATTTATTTATAGAGTGGATATACCTAAACCTTGCTACAACACTATAGGCAGTGTACATAATCGTAAAGTAGTGTAGTTTTTAGTAAGTCTGGTTCGTTCTGCAGGGAGCTAGCTGAGTTTAACGCTATATTTATTTTAAACTATATTTGTATCAATATATATATAAGTAATATTATTATTATTATAAAAGGGGGGTTTTTACCGTTTAGTGTCTGGTTTGTCGATTTTATGTCTTAAGTCACAATTAAAACCTAATGTAAAATATTAAATATAAATACAACTTAATTTAAAGCGTAAAGTAAATGACGATAAATAAAAATGCGATAACTAAAAGTGCGATAAATAAAATGACAATAAATAAAATTGCGATAATTAAAAGTACGATGAGATATAAAATAAAGGAATTATTGAAATGACCCGTTCATATACATTATAAACGATTCACAATAGTTGATTACATCGCGAGGTATTTGACCTCTATATGATACATTTTACAAACATTGTATTCGTTTTTAAACGACAAACTTTCTTTACATCAAAAATTGACGGCATGCATACCATTTCATATTACATCTAACTATAATTGACTTAATATTAAACTTGATGAACTCAACGACTCGAATGTAACGTCTTTCAAAGTATGTCATAAAAGACTCCAAGTAATATCCTTAAAATGAGCTAATGCACAGCGGAAGATTTCTTTAATACCTGAGAATAAACATGCTTTAAAGTGTCAACCAAAAGGTGTAGTGACCCGAACTTTTCCATGTTTATATATATATTAAATAAAATTATTATTTACATGATTAAGTGTTTCCAACATGTTAAGCAATCAAACTTATTAAGACTTGATTAATTGGAATAGGTTTCATATAGACAATTGACCACCCAAGTTGACCGGTGATTCACAAACGTTAAAACTTGTAAAAACTATACGATGATATATATATGGTTATATATATAGTTAACATGATTTTATTATAAGTATGTATCTCATTAGGTATTTTAACAATGAGTTATATACATAAAAATGAGACTATTAATTTAAGAAACTCGAAAACGATATATATAACGATTATCGTTATAACAACGTCTTACTAGGTACATATGAATCATATTAAGATATTGATACACTTGGTTAATTATGTTAAATGATAAGTAAATATATTATTAAGTGTATTAACAATGAAATACATATGTAAAAATAAGACTACTAACTTAATGATTTCGAAACGAGACATATATGTAACGATTATCGTTGTAACGGCATTTAACTGTATATATATCATACTAAGATATATTATATATCATAATATCATGATAATATAACAATTTAACATCTCATTTGTTATAATAAATAATGGGTTAACAACATTCAACAAGATCGTTAACCTAAAGGTTTCAAAACAACATTTACATGTAACTACTAACGATGACTTAACGACTCAGTTAAAATGTATATACATGTAGTGTTTTAATATGTATTCATACACTTTTGAAAGACTTCAAGACACTTATCAAAATACTTCTACTTAACAAAAATGCTTACAATTACATCCTCGTTCAGTTTCATCAACAATTCTACTCGTATGCACCTGTATTCGTACTCGTACAATACACAGATTTTAGATGTATGTACTATTGGTATATACACTCCAATGATCAGCTCTTAGCAGCCCATGTGAGTCACCTAACACATGTGGGAACCATCATTTGGCAACTAGCATGAAATATCTCATAAAATTACAAAAATATGAGTAATCATTCATGACTTATTTACATGAAAACAAAATTACATATCCTTTATATCTAATCCATACACCAACGACCAAAAACACCTACAAACACTTTCATTCTTCAATTTTCTTCATCTAATTGATCTCTCTCAAGTTCTATCTTCAAGTTCTAAGTGTTCTTCATAAATTCCAAAAGTTCTAGTTTCATAAAATCAAAAATACTTCCAAGATTGCAAGTTTACTTCCAAGTTTTCTAAATCCATTCCAAGTAATCATCCAAGATCAAGAAACCTTTGTTACTTACAGTAGGTTATCTTTCTAATACAAGGTAATAATCATATTCAAACTTTAATTCAATTTCTATAACTATAACAATCTTATTTCGAGTGAAAATCTTACTTGAAATTGTTTGCGCGTCATGATTCTGCTTCAAGAACTTTGAGCCATCCAAGGATCCGTTGAAGCTAGATCCATTTTTCTCTTTTCCAGTAGGTTTATCCAAGGAACTTAAGGTAGTAATGATGTTCATAACATCATTTGATTCATACATATAAAGCTATCTTATTCGAAGGTTTAAACTTGTAATCACTAGAACATAGTTTAGTTAATTCTAAACTTGTTCGCAAACAAAAGTTAATCCTTCTAACTTGACTTTTAAAACCAACTAAACACATGTTCTATATCTATATGATATGCTAACTTAAAGATTTAAAACCTGGAAACACGAAAAACACCGTAAAACCGGATTTACGCCGTCGTAGTAACACCGCGGGCTCTTTTGGGTTAGTTAATTAAAAACTATGATAAACTTTGATTTAAAAGTTGTTATTCTGAGAAAATGATTTTTATTATGAACATGAAACTATATCCAAAAATTATGATTAAACTCAAAGTGGAAGTATGTTTCCTAAAATGGTCATCTAGACGTCGTTCTTTCGACTGAAATGACTACCTTTACAAAAACGACTTGTAACTTATTTTTCCGACAATAAACCTATACTTTTTATTTTTAGATTCATAAAATAGAGTTCAATATAAAACCATAGCAATTTGATTCACTCAAAACGAATTTAAAATGAAGAAGTTATGGGTAAAACAAGATTGGATAATTTTTCTCATTTTAGCTACGTGAAAATTGGTAACAAATCTATTCCAACCATAACTTAATCAACTTATATTGTATATTATGTAATCTTGAGATACCATAGACATGTATACAATGTTTCGACCTATCTTGTCGACACATCTATATATATTTCGGAACAACCATAGACACTCTATATGTGAATGTTGGAGTTAGCTATACAGGGTTGAGGTTGATTCCAAAATATATATAGTTTGAGTTGTGATCAATACTGAGATACGTATACACTGGGTCGTGGATTGATTCAAGATAATATTTATCAATTTATTTCTGTACATCTAACTGTGGACAACTAGTTGTAGGTTACTAACGAGGACAGCTGACTTAATAAACTTAAAACATCAAAATATATTAAAAGTGTTGTAAATATATTTTGAACATACTTTGATATATATGTATATATTGTTATAGGTTCGTGAATCAACCAGTGGCCAAGTCTTACTTCCCGACGAAGTAAAAATCTGTGAAAGTGAGTTATAGTCCCACTTTTAAAATCTAATATTTTTAGGATGAGAATACATGCAGGTTTTATAAATGATTTACAAAATAGACACAAGTACGTGAAACTACATTCTATGGTTGAATTATCGAAATCAAATATGCCCCTTTTTATTAAGTCTGGTAATCTAAGAATTAGGGAACAGACACCCTAATTGACGCGAATCCTAAAGATAGATCTATTGGGCCTAACAAACCCCATCCAAAGTACCGGATGCTTTAGTACTTCGAAATTTATATCATATCCGAAGGGTGTCCCGGAATGATGGGGATATTCTTATATATGCATCTTGTTAATGTCGGTTACCAGGTGTTCACCATATGAATGATTTTTATCTCTATGTATGGGATGTGTATTGAAATATGAAATCTTGTGGTCTATTATTATGATTTGATATATATAGGTTAAACCTATAACTCACCAACATTTTTGTTGACGTTTTAAGCATGTTTATTCTCAGGTGATTATTAAGAGCTTCCGCTGTCGAATACTTAAATAAGGACGAGATTTGGAGTCCATGCTTATATGATATTGTGTAAAAACTGCATTCAAGAAACTTATTTTGTGGTAACATATTTGTATTGTAAACCATTATGTAATGGTCGTGTGTAAACAGGATATTTTAGATTATCATTATTTGATAATCTATGTAAAGCTTTTTAAACCTTTATTGATGAAATAAAGGTTATGATTTGTTTTAAAATGAATGCAGTCTTTGAAAAACGTCTCATATAGAGGTCAAAACCTCGCAACGAAATCAATTAATATGGAACGTTTTTAATCAATAAGAACGGGACATTTCAGTTGGTATCCGAGCGTTGGTATTAGAGAACCAGAATTTTGCATTAGTGTGTCTTATCGAGTTTGTTAGGATGCATTAGTGAGTCTGGACTTTGACCGTGTTTACTTGAAAAATGATTGCTTAACAAATTTTGTTGGAAACTATATATTTTTAACATGTGAATATTATGTGATATATTAATCTCTTAACGCGTTTGATATTATGTGATAGATGTCTACCTCTAGAACAAGTCCCATTGACTCACCTAATAATAATGAAGAGTCAAATGTAAATTGGAATGATTCGTAGACTGATTCACAAGTTCCCGAAGAGGAACCGGAAGAAGAGTCGGAACCGGAAGAAGAATCGGAACCGGAAGAAGAATCGGAACCGGATGAAGAAATAAAACCGGTGGGGGAAATAATAAAACGGTTAAGTAAAAGAAAATCCTCAACCAACCGACCAAGGTTAATTATGGTCAATGGTGTTTCCGCCAAGGAAGCAAAATATTGGGAGGATTACCAATTCTCCGATGAATTGGATTCCGACGAGAATTCCGATGATGTTATAGAAATTACCCCAGATGAATTTAAAAAGGCAAAAGAAAATAATAAGGGAAAGGGCATAAAAATAGAGAAATCTAATTCCAACCCCGATGAACTTTATATGTATCGTCAACCCCCGAAGTCCTTAAGTTGTAACAATGATCCGGGAACCTCTAAACCACCAGGTTTTTCTAAACCAATGTGGAAAACGACGGCTCGTATTAGGGGAACATCATATATCCCTAGAAACTTGGCAAAATGAACCAAAACCGAAGAAGAACAAACAAGCGAGTCGGAATAAGATAGTTGTATTCGTGTGGTGTAATATATGTAATATAGTGTGCTTATGCTTTATGATATATGTAAAAATTGCTTGTATTAATATGTATTTTTTTTATGAATCTAACTCTTGTCTATTTTACAGTATAAAAACACAAAATGGATAGACAACCTAATATTTTAAGAGACCTACCCGGAGACATGATTGATGAAATCTTGTCTAGAGTCGGTCAGAATTCTTCGGCACAACTATTTAAGGCGAGATCAGTTTGTAATACATTCGAAGAACGTTCCAAGAATGCCTTGGTTTATAAAAGGCTTTCGTTCGAAAGATGGGGGATATCACATTGGGAAATCCATAAGTTACGATGTGTTTACTTTGACGCATATATTGCGGGGAACCCAAATGCTATTTTACGCAATGGGTTAAGAAATTATTTTGACTCAATATATCCGAATATTGGACTTCATGATTTAGAAAAAGCGGCTAACATGCAACATAAAGAAGCATGTCATGCTTACGGATTAGTAATGTTCGCTTCTCACCAAAGTGAGAATAAGAACATCGGGCTACAACTATTAAACAAAACGTTTCCACAAGTGACGGAGTCGGTAATTGGGGTAAGAAATGAGGTTTTTAGATTGTTACGGGACTGTTGGACATTACGTAACCCTCGTCCCTTTGACGACGTTACAACACGTTGTCTTATCAACGGCCATAACGGTTATGTTCCCCAAGACCAAGGATGGGAAGTAATCCTAGTAAAACCAGAATGCATGACTTGTTTCTGCACGTATGAATTACGTGTCTTTATTGCCTTTGCTGAACGACTTGTGTACTAGCTAGAATTATCTTCACAACCATCTTGTATCAAATTTATTGTGTGCTATATTTCATGCTATATGTAAAATAAGCGGTATTGTAAGTTTGTAAAATATTGTGTAAAAGTTTGAACGCGAAATATTATTATAATCAGTTTTTCATATAGAATTGTAGTAGTTGAATTGTATATTAGCTACTAAGTATGAACTTAACGGGTAGGTACTACCCGAATTTAAACTTATAAAACGCTAATATGAAGAAAAAGCTTTTATAAATGAGTTCATATTATGCTACAAAATACTATTAACTACTCTTAATATTCTGTATGGTTAACTTGTTCCATTTGACTATTTTGAAGGAAATGGCACCGACTACTCGACACACCGTGAATATGAATGAAGAGGAATTCCGTACTTTTCTAGCTTCAAACATAGCCGCAGTACAGGCTGCGCTACATACCAACAATAACCTTAGATCTAGCAGTACAGGAAATCGTGTAGAATGCACCTACAAAGAATTCACTGCCTGCAAACCTTTGGAATTTGATGGAACCGAAGGACCAATCGGATTGAAACGGTGGACCGAGAAGGTCGAATCGGTGTTTGCCATAAGTAAGTGTACTGAAGAGGACAAAGTGAAGTACGCTACGCATACCTTCACAGGTTCTGCGTTAACATGGTGGAATACCTATCTAGAGCAAGTGGGACAAGATGATGCGTACGCACTACCGTGGTCAGCATTCAAGCACTTGATGAACGAGAAGTACCGTCCCAGAACCGAGGTCAATAAGCTCAAGACAGAACTTAGAGGTTTACGAACCCAAGGATTTGATATTACCACATATGAAAGACGATTCACAGAATTGTGCCTATTGTGTTCGGGTGCGTTCGAAGATGAGGAAGAGAAGATCGACGCGTTTGTGAAAGGATTACCGGAAAGAATCCAAGAAGATATAAGTTCACACGAGCCCACCTCCATACAAGAGGCATGTAGAATGGCTCACAAACTAGTGAACCAGATTGAGGAAAGAATTAAAGAACAGACTGCTGAAGAGGCCAATGTGAAGCAAGTCAAAAGAAAGTGGGAGGAAAACGGTGATAAGAATCACCAATACAACAACAACAGCAATTACAACAATAATCGCAACAATTATCCCAACAATCGCAACATCAATTGCAACTACAACAAACGGCCCAACAACAACAACAACAACAACAACAACTACTACAACAATCATCCCAACAACAATAATAACCTCAACAACAACAACAATCAGAAGCAGCTATGCCAAAGGTGTGAAAAGTATCACTCGGGGTTCTGCACCAAATTTTGCAACAAGTGTAAAAGAAATGGTCATAGCGCGGCGAAGTGTGAGGTCTACGGACCAGGGGTTAACAGAACAAAAGGAACAAATGGTGTCAGAACGAGTAATGGCATAGCAAGTAGTGTCGGAGCAAGTTATGCCAATGTAGTTTGTTATAAATGTGGAAAACCGGGCCACATTATTAGAAATTGCCCGAACCAGGAGAACACGAATGGACAAGGCCGCGGAAGAGTTTTCAATATTAATGCGGCAGAGGCACAGGAAGACCCGGAGCTTGTTACGGGTACGTTTCTTATTGACAATAAATCTGCTTACGTTTTATTTGATTCGGGTGCGGATAGAAGCTATATGAGTAGAGATTTTTGTGCTAAATTAAGTTGTCCATTGACGCCATTGGATAGTAAATTTTTACTCGAATTAGCAAATGGTAAATTAATTTCAGCAGATAATATATGTCGGAATCGAGAAATTAAACTGGTTAGCGAAACATTTAAGATTAACTTGATACCAGTAGAGTTAGGGAGTTTTGATGTGATAGTCGGTATGGACTGGTTAAAAGAAGTGAAAGCAGAGATCGTTTGTTACAAAAATGCAATTCGCATTATACGAGAAAAAGGAAAACCCTTAATGGTGTACGGAGAAAAGGGCAACACAAAGCTACATCTTATTAGTAATTTGAAGGCACAAAAACTAATAAGAAAAGGTTGCTATGCTGTTCTAGCACACGTCAAGAAAGTACAAACTGAAGAAAAGAGCATCAATGATGTTCCCGTCGCAAAAGAATTTCCCGATGTATTTCTGAAAGAATTACCGGGATTACCCCCACATCGATCCGTTGAATTTCAAATAGATCTTGTACCAGGAGCTGCACCAATAGCTCGTGCTCCTTATAGACTCGCACCCAGCGAGATGAAAGAACTGCAAAGCCAATTACAAGAACTTTTATAGCGTGGTTTCATTCGACCAAGCACATAACCGTGGGGAGCTCCTGTTTTGTTTGTCAAGAAGAAAGATGGTACATTCAGGTTGTGTATCGACTACCGAGAGTTGAACAAACTTAACATCAAGAACCGCTACCCACTACCGAGAATCGACGACTTATTTGATCAACTACAAGGCTCGTCTGTTTATTCAAAGATTGACTTACGTTCCGGGTATCATCAAATGCGGGTAAAAGAAGATGATATTCCAAAGACTGCTTTCAGAACACATTACGATCATTACGAGTTTATGGTCATGCCATTTGGTTTAACTAATGCACCAGCTGTGTTCATGGACCTTATGAACCGAGTGTGTGGACCATACCTTGACAAGTTTGTCATTGTTTTCATTGATGACATACTTATTTACTCAAAGAATGACCAAGAACACGGTGAACATTTGAGAAAGGTGTTAGAAGTATTGAGGAAGGAAGAATTGTACGCTAAGTTTTCAAAGTGTGCATTTTGGTTGGAAGAAGTTCAATTCCTCGGTCACATAGTGAACAAAGAAGGTATTAAGGTGGATCCGGCAAAGATAGAAACTGTTGAAAAGTGGGAAACCCCAAAAACTCCGAAACACATACGCCAGTTTTTAGGACTAGCTGGTTACTACAGAAGGTTCATCCAAGACTTTTCCAGAATAGCAAAACCCTTGACTGCATTAACGCATAAAGGGAAGAAATTTGAATGGAAGGATGAACAAGAGAAAGCGTTTCAGTTATTGAAGAAAAAGCTAACTACGGCACCTATATTGTCATTACCTGAAGGGAATGATGATTTTGTGATTTATTGTGACGCATCAAAGCAAGGTCTCGGTTGTGTATTAATGCAACGAACGAAGGTGATTGCTTATGCGTCTAGACAATTGAAGATTCACGAGCAAAATTATACGACGCATGATTTGGAATTAGGCGCGGTTGTTTTTGCATTAAAGACTTGGAGGCACTACTTATATGGGGTCAAAAGTATTATATATACCGACCACAAAAGTCTTCAACACATATTTAATCAGAAACAACTGAATATGAGGCAGCGTAGGTGGATTGAATTGTTGAATGATTACGACTTTGAGATTCGTTACCACCCGGGGAAGGCAAATGTGGTAGCTGACGCCTTGAGCAGGAAGGACAGAGAACCCATTCGAGTAAAATCTATGAATATAATGATTCACAATAACCTTACTACTCAAATAAAGGAGGCGCAACAAGGAGTTTTAAAAGAGGGAAATTTAAAGGATGAAATACCCAAAGGATCGGAGAAGCATCTTAATATTCGGGAAGACGGAACCCGGTATAGGGCTGAAAGGATTTGGGTACCAAAATTTGGAGATATGAGAGAAATGGTACTTAGAGAAGCTCATAAAACCAGATACTCAATACATCCTGGAACGGGGAAGATGTACAAGGATCTAAAGAAACATTTTTGGTGGCCGGGTATGAAAGCCGATGTTGCTAAATACGTAAGAGAATGTATGACGTGTTCTAAGGTCAAAGCTGAGCATCAGAAACCATCAGGTCTACTTCAATAACCCGAAATCCTGGAATGGAAATGGGAAAACATTACCATGGATTTCATCACTAAATTGCCAAGGACTGCAAGTGGTTTTGATACTATTTGGGTAATAGTTGATCGTCTCACCAAATCAGCACACTTCCTGCCAATATGAGAAGATAACAAGATGGAGAAGTTAGCACGACTGTATTTGAAGGAAGTCGTCTCCAGACATGGAATACTAATCTCTGTTATCTCTGATAGGGATGGCAGATTTATTTCAAGATTCTGGCAGACATTACAGCAAGCATTAGGAACTCGTCTAGACATGAGTACTGCCTATCATCCACAAACTGATGGGCAGAGCGAAAGGACGATACAAATGCTTGAAGACATGCTATGAGCATGTGTTATTGATTTCGGAAACAGTTGGGATCGACATCTACCGTTAGCAGAATTTTCCTACAACAACAGCTACCATTCAAGCATTGAGATGGCGCCGTTTGAAGCACTTTATGGTAGAAAGTGCAGGTCTCCGATTTGTTGGAGTGAAGTGGGGGATAGATAGATTACGGGTCCGGAGATAATACAAGAAACTATCGAGAAGATCATCCAAATTCAACAACGGTTGAAAACCGCCCAAAGTCGACAAAAGAGCTACGCTGACATTAAAAGAAAAGATATAGAATTTGAAATTGAAGAGATGGTCATACTTAAAGTTGCACCTTGGAAAGGCGTTGTTCGATTTGGTAAACGAGGGAAATTAAATCCAAGGTATATTGGACCATTCAAGATTATTGATCGTGTCGGACCAGTAGCTTACCGACTTGAGTTACCTCAACAACTCGCGGCTGTACATAACACTTTCCACGTCTCGAATTTGAAGAAATGTTTTGCTAAAGAAGATCTCACTATTCCGTTAGATGAAATCCAAATCAACGAAAAACTTCAATTTATCGAAGAACCCGTCGAAATAATGGATCGTGAGGTTAAAAGACTTAAGCAAAACAAGATACCAATTATTAAGGTTCGATGGAATGCTCATAGAGGACCCGAGTTCACCTGGGAATGAGAAGATCAGATGAAGAAGAAATACCCGCATTTATTTCCAGAAGATACGTCAACACCTCCAACTGCTTAAAATTTCGGGACGAAATTTATTTAACGGGTAGGTACTGTAGTGACCCGAACTTTTCCATGTTTATATATATATATTAAATAAAATTGTTATTTACATGATTAAGTGTTTCCAACATGTTAAGCAATCAAACTTATTAAGACTTGATTAATTGGAATAGGTTTCATATAGACAATTGACCACCCAAGTTGACCTGTGATTCACAAACGTTAAAACTTGTAAAAACTATACGATGATATATATATGGTTATATATATAGTTAACATGATTTTATTATAAGTATGTATCTCATTAGGTATTTTAACAATGAGTTATATACATAAAAATGAGACTATTAATTTAAGAAACTCGAAAACGATATATATAACGATTATCGTTATAACAACGTCTTACTAGGTACATATGAATCATATTAAGATATTGATACACTTGGTTAATTATGTTAAATGATAAGTAAATATATTATTAAGTGTATTAACAATGAAATACATATGTAAAAATAAGACTACTAACTTAATGATTTCGAAACGAGACATATATGTAACGATTATCGTTGTAACGGCATTTAAATGTATATATATCATACTAAGATATATTATATATCATAATATCATGATAATATAACAATTTAACATCTCATTTGTTATAATAAACAATGGGTTAACAACATTCAACAAGATCGTTAACCTAAAGGTTTCAAAACAACATTTACATGTAACTACTAACGATGACTTAACGACTCAGTTAAAATGTATATACATGTAGTGTTTTAATATGTATTCATACACTTTTGAAAGACTTCAAGACACTTATCAAAATACTTCTACTTAACAAAAATGCTTACAATTACATCCTCGTTCAGTTTCATCAACAATTCTACTCGTATGTACCCGTATTCGTACTCGTACAATACACAAATTTTAGATGTATGTACTATTGGTATATACACTCCAATGATCAGCTCTTAGCAGCCCATGTGAGTCACCTAACACATGTGGGAACCATCATTTGGCAACTAGCTTGAAATATCTCATAAAATTACAAAAATATGAGTAATCATTCATGACTTATTTACATGAAAACAAAATTACATATCCTTTATATCTAATCCATACACCAACGACCAAAAACACCTACAAACACTTTCATTCTTCAATTTTCTTCATCTAATTGATCTCTCTCAAGTTCTATCTTCAAGTTCTAAGTGTTCTTCATAAATTCCAAAAGTTCTAGTTTCATAAAATCAAGAATACTTCCAAGATTGCAAGTTTACTTCCAAGTTTTCTAAATCCATTCCAATTAATCATCCAAGATCAAGAAACCTTTGTTACTTACAGTAGGTTATCTTTCTAATACAAGGTAATAATCATATTCAAACTTTAATTCAATTTCTATAACTATAACAATCTTATTTCGAGTGAAAATCTTACTTGAAATTGTTTTCGTGTCATGATTCTGCTTCAAGAACTTCGAGCCATCCAAGGATCCGTAGAAGCTAGATCCATTTTTCTCTTTTCCAGTAGGTTTATCCAAGGAACTTAAGGTAGTAATGATGTTCATAATATCATTCGATTCATACATATAAAGCTATCTTATTCGAAGGTTTAAACTTGTAATCACTAGAACATAGTTTAGTTAATTCTAAACTTGTTCGCAAACAAAAGTTAATCCTTCTAACTTGAATTTTAAAATCAACTAAACACATATTCTATATCTATATGATATGCTAACTTAAAGATTTAAAACCTGGAAACACGAAAAACACCGTAAAACCGGATTTACGCCGTCGTAGTAACACCGCGGGCTGTTTTGGGTTAGTTAATTAAAAACTATGATAAACTTTGATTTAAAAGTTGTTATTCTGAGAAAATGATTTTTATTATGAACATGAAACTATATCTAAAAATTATGGTTAAACTCAAAGTGGAAGTATGTTTCCTAAAATGGTCATCTAGACGTCGTTCTTTCGACTGAAATGACTACCTTTACAAAAACGACTTGTAACTTATTTTTCTGACTATAAACCTATACTTTTTCTGTTTAGATTCATAAAATAGAGTTCAATATAAAACCATAGCAAATTGATTCACTCAAAACGGATTTAAAATGAAGAAGTTATGGGTAAAACAAGATTGGATAATTTTTCTCATTTTAGCTACGTGAAAATTGGTAACAAATCTATTCCAACCATAACTTAATCAACTTGTATTGTATATTATGTAATCTTGAGATACCATAGACACATATACAATGTTTCGACCTATCTTGTCGACACATCTATATATATTTCGGAACAACCATAGACACTCTATATGTGAATGTTGGAGTTAGCTATACAGGGATGAGGTTGATTCCAAAATATATATAGTTTGAGTAGTGATCAATACTGAGATACGTATACACTGGGTCGTGGATTGATTCAAGATAATATTTATCGATTTATTTCTGTACATCTAACTGTGGACAACTAGTTGTAGGTTACTAACGAGGACAGCTGACTTAATAAACTTAAAACATCAAAATATATTAAAAGTGTTGTAAATATATTTTGAACATACTTTGATATATATGTATATATTGTTATAGGTTCGTGAATCAACCAGTGGCCAAGTCTTACTTCCCGACGAAGTAAAAATCTGTGAAAGTGAGTTATAGTCCCACTTTTAAAATCTAATATTTTTGGGATGAGAATACATGCAGGTTTTATAAATGATTTACAAAATAGACACAAGTACGTGAAAATACATTCTATGGTTGAATTATCGAAATCGAATATGCCCCTTTTTATTAAGTCTGGTAATCTAAGAATTAGGGAACAGACACCCTAATTGACGCGAATCCTAAAGATAGATCTATTGGGCCTAACAAACCCCATCCAAAGTACCGGATGCTTTAGTACTTCGAAATTTATATCATATCCGAAGGGTGTCCCGGAATGATGGGGATATTCTTATATATGCATCTTGTTAATGTCGGTTACCAGGTGTTCACCATATGAATGATTTTTATCTCTATGTATGGGATGTGTATTGAAATATGAAATCTTGTGGTCTATTATTATGATTTGATATATATAGGTTAAACCTATAACTCACCAACATTTTTATTGACGTTTTAAGCATGTTTATTCTCAGGTGATTATTAAGAGCTTCCGCTGTCGAATACTTAAATAAGGACGAGATTTGGAGTCCATGCTTGTATGATATTGTGTAAAAACTGCATTCAAGAAACTTATTTTGTTGTAACATATTTGTATTGTAAACCATTATGTAATGGTCGTGTGTAAACAGGATACTTTAGATCATCATTATTTGATAATCTACGTAAAGCTTTTTAAACCTTTATTGATGAAATAAAGGTTATGGTTTGTTTTAAAATGAATGCAGTCTTTGAAAAACGTCTCATATAGAGGTCAAAACCTCGCAACGAAATCAATTAATATGGAACGTTTTTAATCAATAAGAACGGGACATTTCAAAAGGTTGGTGAGTTCATTAGTTTATCATAATCAATCATTTCCGTAGTAGTAATAGACCACAAGATTTCAGTTTCCATAAATATCCGTACACTCGCAAGTGTATAAAAGTATTCTATAAGTTGTTGAGCGCTTCGGTAACCATACTTAACAATTAATGTGGTATATTCCCTTTATTATGAAATCTCCCTACACTGTACCAAGTGTAGTAAAAATGAAGTACTATGTAACCGTGTACGATACTAGAGCGACTAGCCCGGTTGGGGTTGTCAAACCCGATAGATCTATCAATAGGATTCGCGCTTACATGCTCTTACAACATGTAAATATTAGTTACCAAGCTATTAGGGAAAAATATGCAAAGTGGTACAACTCAACATAGAATATGTTTTTAGTACTTGTGTCCATTTCATAAAACAGTTATAAAACAGCGCATGTATTCTCAGCCCAAAAATATATATAAAAAGGGAGTAATGAGACTAACAATACTGTATTTCGTAGCAATTATGTATATGACGTGTAACACCCCAGCTTAACATGACCACAATATTGTCCGCTTTGCCCGCAGGCGCACGGCTTTTTCTTGTTGACCACACACGAGAAGCACTTTCCCAGGAGGTCACCCATCCCGGTAGTGCTCTCGCCCGAGCACGCTTAACTGCAACGTACTCACACATCTGCTCTGCCTGTGATCCCAAAACGCGTTGTGTCATTTAAGCGTGAGTATTACCTTATAATCCCATGATCACTCATGTTTGTGGGCGATGTGGGATTTGCCTAGGGTGTTACATTCACCCCCCCTTAGGGACTCATCGTCCTCGATGAGGTTTGCCCCACCACCCCCAACGGCACATGAGTGGCTCTGATACCATTCTGTAACACCCCAGCTTAACATGACCACAATATTGTCCGCTTTGCCCGCAGGCGCACGGCTTTTTCTTGTTGACCACACACGAGAAGCACTTTCCCAGGAGGTCACCCATCCCGGTAGTGCTCTCGCCCGAGCACGCTTAACTGCAACGTACTCACACATCTGCTCTGCCTGTGATCCCAAAACGCGTTGTGTCATTTAAGCGTGAGTATTACCTTATAATCCCATGATCACTCATGTTTGTGGGCGATGTGGGATTTGCCTAGGGTACTGAACAAGTGCAAGGTTTGTCTCCGATTCATGAACCTATATCAATTATATATATTTATTAACTTATAATATTGATAAAACAAGTTTATATATTAATTATATAATATTTTTACTTGTTTAAGTTAGTAATTAGTTGTTAGTCTTATTTTAAATCTTATATAGATTTCCTGATTTTAAATAGTCAACTCCCGATAGGTATATCTCATAGTATGTTCGACTTCTATGGGTGTAAGAGCAATCATTGGAAAGGTATTTGAGTCCTATAACCAGCCATAATCAGCATATGTTCTGAATCAGAGTATAGGTTAGTTAAAATTTTATTTTGTCACAGGTGCGTAAATCTGTCCGCACAGTTCAATAATTCGTCATAAGAACAGTACGTAGGCTATGAAAAATAGCTAAACTCAATATTTTTAATTTTCCTTCTATATTTTAGTTATTAACATATACACTAACAGGTGTTATCAAGGAAAATAGCCCAGGTCTTAGTTAGTATAGTTTTCTAGTAAGATTGATTAAGCATACAACATTAATCATAGCCAAATCTTTTGGTTCATAAATTATTTGTTACTACATGGTTTTTAATGAATCAAGTTGCTGGAGACTCCTTAATATGTTGTGTTTTCAAAACATAATCGAAAATTTTTGGTTTCATAGTCAAAGTTAGGCTTATGCCCTTAACTTGTAACGGTGGACAGATTCGGATAAAATTTGTCATCAGTCAACTAATGAATTTTTGAAAAATACTTTCACTTCGTCTAAAATCATGAAAAAATTACAAAAATCTTGATTCATATATATTAACATATATACAGAGTTATATGCTCTAAAACAAAGTTTAAGATAGCTTTTAAATTTGTGTGTCAAAACAGTTTTCAAGAACAGAAAGAGACCAATTGTTGTATATTAAGTTCTAAGGTGTTATACATATATACAAGTTATAAATTCTTATAATAACTTAATATAATGTCATAATACATATAAATAAGTGTTTTTAAAGTCAAGTTAGTAAGTTTACATTAGTTTATAAACATGCTTGGTTTCCACCAAAACAAGTTCTAGTTTTTACAAGTTTTATAAACTTATTATGATAGCAATAGAGTAGGAATTTAACAAGAGGTTTAAGAAGTGTTCTACCTTGATTTTGAAGCTAGATGATGAGGAAAATGCTTGGTGATGATCTAGTATGAAGATAGAAGTATTTTGAGAGAGTAATTTGGAGTAAAGAATGAGAAAATGGGGTGGTACATATGGACGAATTTTAAGTTAATAATGGAGTCATATGTTGCCAAAATGGTTAGTAAACTTGTGAGTTTTTGTCTCATGACTCATTAGCAAGACAAAAAATGTTAGGATCCAAAAATGGGACTGCTAAGGAGTGTATTTTTCAATAGTTATACATCTATAAGCTGCGTATTAGACGGGTAAAAATACCGTAAAAATATGAATAGAATTCATGAGGAAATAGAATGTGGATATGAGTATAGCTATCTTTATTGAATATACTTATGTTAATATATGTATTTAAGTCTTTCGAAAGTGTATTAATACATCTTAATACAATACATATATATTCATTTTAACATAAGGGTTATTACATCGTTAAATGTTACATATATATATTGTTTTCGAAACCCTTAAGTTAGTAGTCTCAATTTATATATATATATATATATATATATATATATATATATATATATATATATATATATATATATATATATATATATATATATATATATATATATAACCCATTATTAATATACTTAATGAGATACTGAACTATCATATATTCAAGTAAGATATAATCCATATATCCATATATATACATAAGTATATATTTAATACAAGTTATGACGTTCGTGAATCGTCGAACAAATGGTTGGTCAATTGTTTGTATGAAACTCATTTCAAAAGTTTTAAAACTTGTCAAAATTTATTTCTTATCATGTCGGAATAATGTTATCATATAAATATTAAGTTTAAATTTTGGTCGGAAATTTCCGGGTCGTCACGGTACCTACCCGTTAAAGAAATTTCATCCCGAAATTTGATTGGGATCGTCATGGCTGACAATAAGTATGTTTTCATGACGCATAAGAGCTGAAAATTAGAGTTTTATCATCATTGGGTAATAAAGATAAATCAATTTGATTTTATGAAGAGTACGAGTGAAGCTATCGCAAAAGAGTGAAAATGAGTAAATACATGTTCGTCTTATCCGGTGACATAGCCACGGTTGATTTTTGGAATTCAAGGAATTTTAGAAGAAAATCTTCGAAATCTAAATAAGATTTGATTCTTCAGAAATTAAGGAAATTAGGATCCTCTTTGGTTAAATGTGATAATATGTTTTGATTGCCCTGTCGGATATTTCAGTATAAATTCACCCTCTTCATTTCCTTATTTCCACATCTCATACCTTCTATTCTTCCTCCCTCAATTCATACTTTAAAGCATTCGTCAATATACTCCATCCAGTTCTGATTCTTGATATACTCCTAACTTTTATATCTGTCATTCTTCTTTTTCATCTGCCGCCGGAAGAATCTATTTACTTCTACTATACTCTTAGTTTTCTAGTGTTTTTAGTTCTCCCGTGTCTTTATATTGCTATATGCATCGATGTACACGGTTTGTAATTTCTGAGTTGTTGTTGAGCTTTATTTCTACCCTTATATTTTGGAATCCCTGCTTCTGTCTTTCTATAATCATTGACATCCACAGTTAATGCTTTCTCATATTTGCTGCGATTTATACTCCCATTTCTATTTTGGAGCTTCATGCTTTTGTTTTCTTTTCACAAGTAATGGTCCAGAATTTGTAGGTATGGAGTTTCGAATGAACAATGACTAATGTTCTAAGAGAGAAATTGAAATGGCACGATCTTGATTTGTCAAATTACCAGAATATCCTGGTAAAGACTGAATTATCAAGAAAATATTTTTTTGATATTTTTAGAGGTTTAATAGAATACCAGAGTCATGTAACATGGCACATGATGACGGTATGGTCTGTGAATCGTCATGTCCCATTAGAAACTCAGCATGACTTACTGAAATATAATCACGTTGATCAAGTGTCATTATATTGTACTAACTCATCCTTCAGTTCCCAACACTACTTCAAAAACATTCATATTTTACACTCGAAGGTTTCAGAATTTAGAAATTAAAATAGTTTCCTTTCTGATGTAATACTGATATTGCAGAAAGATAAAAGATTTCAGTTAAGAATAGTTATGAAAATATCTACAGAAATATGGAGGATATTTATAATGAAAGATACGATGATATCTTAGAATATTTAAGATAAGAGGATGATGAAGAATATCGTCCGTAAGGGTTTTAGAGTAAAGAGCAAGGTAATTGCTAAGGATTTCAGCAGACACTGAATCATTTGGATTCTTTGAAGGTAGATTTCGTCTTTGTAATTTGTCCACAGTCTCCTTCATAGTTTGCTCAATCCGTTTTTTAGTTCCAAACATTCTCTTTTTTTGAGCTTTGCCAACACACTATTCTTTATCATCAAACTTTTGACTGTTAAGGTCGTTTATAGTTTTTGCTGCTTCATCAGCATTTTTCCAAAATTCGGAGAACTGGTTCGCGGTTTAGGGTGTTTTTCAGAAACTTCACATTCGAAGTATGTAAGTCTTGGAGATAGATGTTATATGTACACATATAACTGTTGGTGTATACATGCTGTGAGATTTCAAAATACTGATTGCTGGTTCCCAGTAGTTGGTATGAAAATTCTTGTTACAAGATGTTGATGAGTAAATGATGGGGTTTCGATAAATATAATGACTTTTCGGAAAGTCAAAGATCAGTGAAGTTGTTGGTAAGTTTATTGCTAATGTGGTGGGACATAAACGGTTCCCCGGTAACGATGGCAAAAGGGCAACATATATATCAAGGTTATAATAAGGCTGTTTCGACTGAAAAGTTGAAGTTGACTTGCTGGAGCTGTGACAAAACTGTCTATTTTGAAAAAGAATTGAAAAATTATTTTAGCTAATAAATGCCAAAGGGTCTTACACGGATACGTGTTAAACTATGACTTTGGTTTCGAGGTTTATTTTTTTTCAGGTATAAAACTGTGGGTAACATGTGGTTGGATCATCATCTCGATTGTTCATTATTTGAAGTGTCTTCAGGAATTTCGAAGGGTTTGAACACATATTGTAATCGTTAATATACATATGATGTTCTAGCACAGTTTTGAAGTCAAAGTATAGTTTTGAAAGATATAAGAATTCTAAGAGTGATGATACCGGTTATGTCACGAATTGAATTCTGTAATTTCAAAATCAGGATATGTATTTGAACTTGAATGAGTATGGTTGTTTTGATTTCTATGAAAGAATGTATATTGTTGTGAAAGTAGTGAGTATAGTTGCTGATTTACTGAACCAGAATCGAAGATTGTATAGTGTAAGATGTTAATTGTGAATTTATATATTTCTCGGGTATTACCTACCCGTTAAAAAAATTTCACAAATAATGTTTTGTACCAGAGAATTTTATTACAGTCTTTATGAAAATATATATATATATATATATTTTCTTCAGATGTAATACAGATTTGATGAGTTAATACTAAATTAAGCTCATTTGATCTTAGGCTGGAATTAGAAATGAATAATCTCTAACATTAGAGATTTCATAATCTTCACAGAGTATTTCACTACTGTAATTAATACTTCATTATACGCGTTGTTGATTAGTAATGATGTCCACGGTGATTCTTGAACTGTCAGAGCTTGTGATGTTATAGGTGCTGCTAGTGCTGATGATGCTGATGGTACTGACGGTGCTGGTGATGCTAACAGTACTGTTGATGCTGCTGATAGAAAAAGTCTAGCTTGTAAATCATGCACCATTATTGTCAGGGTTTCTATTTTGGTTTATTCATCTGATTTATGGTTAGGGCTAGAATAGATAATCTCTAAGACTTTGGAGATTACATAATTGCCGCGGAGTGTTTCTCCAATGAAGGTATGAATCAACACTTCATCGTTTGTTGTTGTTGGTATTCCTTGGTATCTACAGAGCGTATGACATTGGTGCTTGTAGGACAGATTGTAAAGTTGAGGTTTACGACGCGGTTGTGGTTGGGGGTGGTAATGGTACTGTTGCCGATGATGATGGTGGTACTGGTTATGCTGCTGGTGCTGCTGCTGGTGTTTGTAATCTTTGCACCATATTCTCCAAAGCCACTACCCGAGCGCGAAGCTCGTTGACTTCTTCTATTACACCGGGGTGATTTTCGGTTCAGACGAGCGGATAAATAAAATCTAGAATTTGGTATAGTATATAATCGTGACGAGATACTCTGGAAATGAGGGAGAAAATGTTGTTTCGGACAGGTTCACCGGTAAGTGCTTCAGGTTCTTTGCCAAGAGGGCAATGTGGTGGATGGAAAGGATCGCCTTCTTCTTGTCTCCAATGATTAAAGAGGCTACCAACCCATCCCCAATTCATCCAAAATAGATGATGGCTGATTGGTTGATCCATATCCATTCCAGTCACACTGCTTTCGGAGCTTGAGTGGGATTCCATTTCGGAATTCGAGGGACTTGAACTAATGACGAATTCCATTTCGTACGATTGAATAAGGGATTTTTCGATATGAAATGATTTTTCGGCTATCGGGTGGTATTCTAATTACATAGAATATCTATATATATAGAGCAAAAGGTTTCGTAGACTACGGAGGAATTTACGGATTATGTCAGGCAAAGTTTACAGTAACAGATACGCTAAAATATGAATTAGCATATACGCTAAGATATGAATTTTGTCTATACACTATTCATGCAATCAATGCAATAAGATGTGTCTAGACTAAGAATGATAAGCAGGTAATTTCTGATAAAAATGATGAGCAAAACTTTTGACATGCAGACACGGTCGAAGTTCAGACTCACTAATGCATCCTAATGACTATCAGTTAGACTCACTAATGCAGACCTGGTTCGCTAAGACCACTGCTCTGATACCAATTGAAATGACCCGTTCATATACATTATAAACGATTCACAATAGTTGATTACATCGCGAGGTATTTGACCTCTATATGATACATTTTACAAATATTGCATTCGTTTTTAAACGACAAACTTTCTTTACATCAAAAATTGACTGCATGCATACCATTTCATATTACATCTAACTATAATTGACTTAATATTAATCTTGATGAACTCAACGACTCGAATGCAACGTCTTTCAAAGTATGTCATAAATGACTCCAGGTAATATCCTTAAAATGAGCTAATGCACAGCGGAAGATTTCTCTAATACCTGAGAATAAACATGCTTTAAAGTGTCAACCAAAAGGTTGGTGAGTTCATTAGTTTATCATAATCAATCATTTCTGTAGTAGTAATAGACCACAAGATTTCAGTTTCCATAAATATCCGTACACTCGCAAGTGTATAAAATTATTCTATAAGTTGTTGACCGCTTCGGTAACCACACTTAACAATTAATGTGGCATATTCCCTTTATTATGAAATCTCCCTACAATGTACCAAGTGTAGTAAAAATGAAGTACTATGCAACCGTTTACAATATTAGAACGACTAGCCCGGTTGGGGTTGTCAAACCCGATAGATCTATCAATAGGATTCGCGCTTACATGCTCTTACAACGTGTAAATATTAGTTACCAAGCTATTAGGGAAAAATATGCAAAGTGGTACAACTCAACGTAGAATATGTTTTTAGTACTTGTGTCCATTTTGTAAAACAGTTATAAAACAGCGCATGTATTCTCAGCCCAAAAATATATATAAAAAGGGAGTAATGAAACTCACAATAATGTATTTCGTAGCAATTATGTATATGACGGCACTGAACAAGTGCAGGGTTTGACTCCAATTCACGAACCTATATCAATTATATATATTTATTAACATATAATATTGATAAAACAAGTTTATATATTAATTATATAATATTTTTACTTGTTTAAGTTAGTAATTAGTTGTTAGTCTTATTTTAAATCTTATATAGATTTCCTGATTTAAATAGTCAACTCCCGATAGGTATATCTCATAGTATGTTCAACTTCTATAGGTGTAAGAGCCATAATTGGAAAGGTATTTGAGTTCTATAACCAGCCATAATCGGCATATGTTCTGAATCGGAGTATAGGTTAGTTAAAATTTCATTTTATCACATGTGCGTAAATCTGTCCGCGCAGTTTAATAATTCGTCATGGGAACAGTACGTCGGCTATGAAAAATAGCTAAACTCAATATTTTTAATTTTCCTTCTATATTTTAGTTATTAACATATACACTAACAGGTGTTATCAAGGAAAATAGCCCAGGTCTTAGTTAGCATAGTTTTCTAGTAAGATTGATTAAGCATACAACATTAATCTTAGCCAAATCTTTTGGTTAATAAATTATTTGTTACTACATGGTTTTTAATGAATCAAGTTGCTGGAGACTCCTTAATATGTTTTGTTTTCAAAACATAATCGAAAATTTTTAGTTTCATAGTCGAAGTTAGGCTTATTCCCTTAACTTGTAACGGTGGACAGATTCGGATAAAATCTGTCATCAGTCAACTAATGAATTTTTGAAAAATACTTTCACTTCGTCTAAATTCATGAAAAAATTATAGAAATCTTGATTCATATATATTAACATATATCCAGAGTTATATTCTCTAAAACAAAGTTTAAGATAGCTTTTAAATTCGTGTGTCAAAACAGTTTTCAAGAACCGAAAGAGACCAATTGTTGTATATTAAGTTCTAAGGTGTTATACATATATACAAGTTATAAATTCTTATAATAACTTAATATAATGTCATAATACATATAAATAAGTGTTTTTAAAGTCAAGTTAGTAAGGTTACATTAGTTTTAAAACATGCTTGGTTTCCACCAAAACAAGTTCTAGTTTTTACAAGTTCTATAAACTTATTAAGATAGCAATAGAGTAGGAATTTAACAAGAGTTTTAAGAAGTGGTCTACCTTGATTTTGAAGCTAGATGACGAGGAAAATACTTGGTGATGATCTAGTATGAATATAGAAGTATTTTGAGAGAGTAATTTGGAGTAAAGAATGAGAAAATGGAATGGAAAAATGGGGTGGTACATATGGATGAATTTTAAGTTAATAATGGAGTCATATGTTGCCAAAATGGTTAGTAAACTTGTGAATTTTTGTATTATGACTCATTAACAAGACAAAAGATGCTAGGATCCAAAAATGGGGCTGCTAAGGAGTGTATTTTTCAAGAGTTATACATCTATAAGCTGCGTATTAGACGGGTAAAAATACCGTAAAAATACGAATAGAATTCATGAGGAAATAGAATGCGGATACGAGTATAGCTATCTTTATTGAATATACTTATGTTAATATATGTATTTAAGTCTTTCAAAAGTGTATTAATACATCTTAATACAATACATATATATTCATTTTAACATAAGGGTTATTACGTCGTTAAATGTTACATATATATATTGTTTTCGAAACCCTTAAGTTAGTAGTCTCAATTTATATATATATATATATATATATATATATATATATATATATATATATATATATATATATATATATATATATATATATATATATATATATATATATAACCCATTATTAATATACTTAAGGAGATACTGAACTATCATATATTCAAGTTAGATATAATCCATATATCCATATATATACATAAGTATATATTTAATACAAGTTATGACGTTCGTGAATCGTCGAACAAATGGTTGGTCAATTGTTTGTATGAAACTCATTTCAAAAGTTTTAAAACTTGTCAAAATTTATTGCTTATCATGTCGGAATAATGTTATCATATAAAGATTAAGTTTAAATTTTGGTCGAAAATTTCTGGGTCGTCACAATTATGCTTATTTAAACTTCCGTAATCATGATGTTGACGTATTGATTTTAATTTATTACCATAGGTTAATTGTCCTTTGTCCTGGATTATTTGATATGTCCATCTGGTTTTGTCCATAATAGTCCATCAGTCATAATTATAAAGTGCTTAGGTCTTCGTCAAATTAATCTTATTATCCGAAGTCAAATATTCCAACTAATTGGGGATTCGAACTGTTACAAGGTCTTAATACTTTATTTAATGAATACACCAGGTTATCGACTGCGTGTAATCCAAGGTTTTAATACTTTGTTAATAATTACACCAATTACCCTTGAATGTAATCCACCCCTGTTTTAATGAGTCCAGTGACTATTTATCCATCCCCGTGTCCGGTCAAATGAATAATAATTCGTATTTATAAATATCCCGCCCACCGTACCCGATTAAGCGTATGTGGTTATATATAGATATGTCAAATTGTAACTTTTATATTAAATTAACGAGGTATCGTTTAGTTAATATAAAGTTCATTAATAGCCCATAGTCTAATTTCCACAAGTGTCGATCTTTTGTCCAAACCCCAATTATGGTATAAAGCCCAATAACCCCGTCTTTAATATTTAGCTCAACATCACGATTACTTCGATTTAAATAAGCATAATAATAACTTAGCTACGAGACATTAATTTAAAAAGGTTGAACATAACTTACAATGAGTATTAATCGCGTAGTGTTACACGGACAGAATTTCGACTTACAAACTTAAAACATTCGCCACTATAACCTTATTATTATTAACTTAAAATTAAAATTAAAATTAAAATTATAAATATAAATATATTGAGAGAGAGTAAGATATATGATATGGTGTACATATTTCGGCCAGAATTCGTTACATTTATAGGATGTGACCATACTATTCCAGCCATGCGATCGCATGGAATATAGGCTTCATGGCCATGCGATCGCATGGCCCTCTGTGACAGCTCATAATCAAAAACGTGGGCGGCTTGATTTATTTATTATATAATATAATATATATAATTATTTATAATTATATATATATATATATATATATATATATATATATATATATATATATATATATATATATATATATATTATATTCTTGTGAATCGTTGACTTGTAATTTTATCTCCGTTGCGTCGCGCGTTGGTAGTTGGTTCAAGTCTCGGTTCTGATTTTTCGAACATCCTTTCGTATGATTTAATATCTTGTACTTTGCGTTTCGCGGCTCGTACTCTTGTAATTTTTAGACGTTTCTTATCAATAATTTGAACCACTTGGATTGTACTTTGTACTTTTTAGCTTTTTGGTTATTTGCGTCTTCAAATCGTCGATTCTGTCTTTTGTCTTCACCTTTTATTATTTAAACAAATATCACTTGTAAATAGAACAACTGCAACTAAAAGCTTCTCTTTCTTGAAGGATAATGCTATGAAATATATGTTCGTTTTTAGCATTATCAGACCCAATCATGAGATATCACTACATGGATCGTCGTCAGTAGTGAATCTCATAATGGTTATGTCTTTGTGTCCTTAGACCTGGGATGTATATGTTAGTTTTTGATTGTATGACATATTATGCTTTGATATTGTTAAACGCTATCCTGAACAAGGTAGTTATAAAGGTCATCATTGGGTATGATGTGAAGTACATGACAAACACATATAATCAAAATGGGATTTATTCCTTTACGTGAGAGTATGATACCACTGGGCCCCTCGATGAAAATGAATGGAAATCTACACGGCCGTGTCCAAGCTATATTGATTGATGATCAATTCTAACTTGGTGATCACATTCAAATTTTCTAGATCGAGAAACAGAATTCGTTGACAAATGAGAATGACTAGATCATGTCTCATGTCAACAAGATATCGATAATAAAGGGACGATAGACACTCAATCATTAGATTGTTATTTTTAATAAAAATGATAGTTCGTTTAGCTGAAACAAACACTTGTATATTTTTGGGGGCATTGACGTGTTGCTAGACGCCAATATATGCCGGTATAGTTTTCTAGATGTTATGTCATGCACAAGTGGGAGTTTGTTGGTTCAGTGTGCACGTCATAACACAAATCTATACTACCGATTATGTACAGGCCTATGGGGTCACACACTTTTGCATTTAGACACCAATTATTGTATATTGTTGATATATAATTATAACCTATAGGTCGGAAAAGTATGAATTAATTAAATACGATTTAATTAAATATACAATGCTCAATGTACCATTGAACCACTAAATAAGGGTTGTTGAAGTTGAAAGTTAGATAGAAGATGAAAGTCAGATAAAAGTTAACTCGGGGCCTTTTAAGCTACTAGTGGGAATATATCATCGGTCACATAATATTATTGATTAATAATGGGGACACAATTCATTTTGCAAAAAGTCAAAAAAGGGATAAAGTAGTTGTAAATCTCGGTGTATTTAAGTCAAGCAAGTGACAAAGCATTTTGCACTACAAATCAATCAACTTAATAATTTGCTTTTAATTTCACTTTGCTCTTCATTCACGAAAAAGATTCTTTATAGTAAGATGAGATGTTGGAGAAATTGTTCCCCATGAGTTTCTGCATTTACCAAGTTGTTATGTTGAGCACTCAATTTGTTTAATTAGTTAATCAAAGGGTTTGATTAATTGATATTTCGGGTTATATAAGAACTAGCATTCGATTGGTGTTGTTTGACGTGCTTGTGTGGATCAACCATAGAGATATTCATACACTTTGAATATATGTTTCAACCTAGAAGTGGACAGTTGATTCTACTGCCCTTGCATCGCTCGCTAAAGGTATATCTAAACTCCTCTTTGTGAATTTATTATATGACAATTATTACTGGTGTAATTGGATCTTGTTGGCATCGTTAATCGTGTGAATGTTTTACTTGAAAGTTTATAATAAAATAAATAATTTTAGTTTAAAGTTAATAAAAGATGTTTATTTTTCATGTTCCGCTGCGTTTATAAAATTTAAAAGTACACACGATTTTCCATCAGTAGCTGAACCTTGGTGTCCCAAGGTAGATCCGCTCTTATTCACTGGTGTCACTAATTAAGACTATTTTTTTTCCTACTATATCGGGTATTTCACTGGTAGCACGTACTACCGATCGGAACTATATAGGTCCGCCCCTGGGTGTTCGATTCTAAAATCGTACACAAACTCAAGTCCGCATAAAAATCCAAAACGATCGTAATGTTAGTAATTAGAAATTATTGTAAATAGTAGATACAAGTCGGTATTCGAATCTAAAACCGTACCCAAACTCTTGGTAATCAGAGGGATGTTGATTGCAAATTTTAGATAAACATATAATTTCAAAGGCAAAATTGAAAACGGATGGTTGATGTTAGCAAAATGAGATATAATACAGGGACAAATGGAGCCAAAAGAATCCATTATTAAATCTAATTTTTGTCCAATTATAACATAAAGTGCATTTATTAAAGTTACTAGTTTCTAATAATACATGACCGTTTAATAAGATTTTAGTTATTTCTAGCAAATTTAACATTATTAAATTGGGTTAAAGTCAAAAATAGGCTACAAACTTACACAAATGTACCGATGTCGCCCACAAACCTATTTCCGTTATACTGTCGCCACGTGTTGATTTGATATCATTTTTAACCGGTTTAGCCGGTAGCACCTCATTTTTTTTTTACATTGGTACACTTTTTGAAAGTTTTTGTTTACATTGATACACTTTTTGAAAGTTTGTAGGCGACAGTAGGACGGAAATGGATTTTTGGGCGACATCGGTACATTTGTGTAAGTTTGTAGCCTATTTTTAGCTTTAACCCTATTAAATTTGCTTAACATGTAGAGTGTGTTTGGATGAAACTAGCTGAAGCTGGAGCTTATAGTTGGAGCTGGAGCTTATGGACTAGAGCCGGAGTTGGAGCTTATTTTTAAAGCTGGTAGTTAAAGCTTATAATTTTTATAAGTGTTTGGTAAACTAGCTATAGCTGATTTTCCAGTTCATAAACTCTACTTATTTTCATAAGCTACTAGAAGTAGCTTACTTTTTAAGAGTTTATGATTTTCATAAGTTTTACTTTTTATGTCTACCAAATAAAGCTTATGACTTGAAGCATATTAAAATTATATAACCTCAAACACTCAAAAATACCCGTAGTTGGCTTTTCCCAGTTACGGAGTAACAATAATTAGAATTACCATATCAAATTTTTTAATTGTATTGAGGAAACCCAAAACCAACCCTTGTTGAACAATTGGACCTTCTTCCCCTATTTATTGCTCCGTATATTCTTCATTATAATCGCGGTTAAAAAAGATAACCGGCCGCCTTCTCAACCAGTTATCATCTCGATCGATTACAGGTATAATATTTTCGCTTAATTTTAATTTGTCAATTGCCTAGTTATTTATTTGTAATCGTAATGGTAATCGTAATCGTAATCTTAATCTGCTCAGCTTAGCGTAGCAACCTTTTCTCCAAGTATATTCTTCCAACTTCAACGAGCCCTAGCAGTAGCTGATCTTATAATCTCGATTACAGGTATAAAATTGTGGTGGCTTAATTTGATATCTATATAATTGAATTGAATTGAATTGATCGATTGATGGACAGAGATTCAAGTCTCAAGCGTTGTTGTACTAGAAATCTTGAAATCGATTTGGACACTTGGTCCTACATTTATCAAAAACTAGATTCACGTGATGATCGAACTTCATTCGGTCTAACCTGTGTTAGTTTCCGTCATATTCAAAATTCTAGTTGTAAAAGCTTGACAGTCAGATGCGCCCAGATGGTAATATTTTCGCTTCTCCAATTGATTCCCTTACCATTGAGAAACTGCTTAGCAGACATACACAATTACAGATATTCACTCTTGGCTGTAGTGGTTGCCGACATATCACAAATTCAAGTTTAACCCCATTGCTAAATTATGGGTCTACATTGCACTCTCTTAATCTTGATGGCTGTCGTTCCATCACCGACACGGGACTTAAATTGGTTGCTTCTGCTTGTTCTTTGTTGTCTTTTATCAGTCTTATGTTTGCAGTAGATGTTACTGATATTGGGTTGGAAATCTTATCAAAATCATGCAAATCTTTAAAAGAGGTGAATCTTACCGGTTGTGATAGTATTACTGACGATGGGATATTTTTTATCAACCAAAACTGTCGTCAACTCAATGCACTCCGAATAATTAGTTGTGTTGATATCCACGGTGTATGCTTTCGAGAGTGTTCTTCGACGCTTGCTCGGTTAGATGCTTATTGTTGCGACTTGGATTCTATGGGTGTTAGTCGAATTGCAAGTGGAGGTGGTCTCGACTATTTAAATGTTGGTACAATTCCTAAGCCTTGCATTCCAATCGATTTGGAACCTATCGGACTTTGTTCAAAACTTAAATACCTTAGCATTGCGGGCCGCTATTTTGTTGATGATGGTGTTATTGTTAAAATATCAAGAGGCTGTCCTTTGTTACAAGAGTGGGACTTAACAAATTGTTACAGGATTGGTATTTCTGGTTGGGAGTCCGTTGGATTATATTGTCAGAATTTGGAGATACTTCATGTCTTCGAATGTGATAAGCTTTGTGTTACAGGATTGCTATCTATTGGTGCTGGCTGCAAACGACTGTCTGTGATATTCATTACTGAAAGCTTGATGAATCCAGACGCGCTCCATCTTTTTAGATTACAAAGACCGGATGTTAAGATCGAACCTCATTATTTAGGGATTTCTACCCCAAGCTGGGCATTTATAACTCGTGGCACACAAGAATGCTACGAAGATACATACCGGGTCCGTCGTGAAAGGGGATGTTATGATGGATATCCAGTACAAGTACATCCGTTGCGTGCTACTGTATTTAATATGATGAATATTTAGGGAATCTACTTTGATTCGAACATCCGTTGCGTGCTATTTAATATATTTAAATTACAAATTTGTTGTTTTTTGTTTATTTGTGTGTTGTTTTCTTTGCAGACATCTGAACATTTTATCTTATTCGACAAAGCTTAAAGTTATGTATGCTTATTTAATGTTTGATTAAAAATGGGTCTCGGCCTGACCCAACCCGTTAGACCCGTTTGAAAATTGAGACCTGATGATGTGCGTAGCCCATCGGGCCGACTAATTGGGCTTGGTCCGTGGCTGCCATTAAGTCTTGCATATGAACCCCCTTGAGATTGATCTGTCTTCATCACTCTGCGGGATCCACAAAATTTGGTAGTACCGTAAAGGTTTGTCTTTTTATTCTTCATTTTGTTAATCTCGTTAATGAAGCTTATATTGTTGTACTCATTTGGTAGATGGCAATGTAGGAACTTTTTCCCATGGTTGCTGTTGATGTTTTGATATTTTGAAAACAAGGAGAATAGCTTTCTTTCTCAAGTCATCAAGTTTTCGTATATGTATATAATATATATTTTGTGTAGTTGCTTTTGGCACCACTAAATTTGGTTCATGTTTGAAGTTTATAAGGTATCCTGGCGAGGCAACATTTAGTGGCAGTATGACGTCTTTTCTGTTATTTGGTGAGTCTATTATTTGCCAGCCGTGGCGGCAGTTTTATCTTGTTTGTATCAAATTCTTTACAGGTACGGGCTTCATACATCATTTGAGATTTACAGTATCTTGGCGGGGCAACATGGCAGTCTGATACACTTGATATTGGTGTGTTTATTTTTCTACACTGTTAGCCAAGACTATATTGTAAAATAAGATATTTGTTATTAAAAAATAGGTATTTGGGGTTGAATATTTGATTTTTTTCGATTACTTATAACCGATTAGATGTCCGTTAAATCGAATGATATGAGGATCATGTGTAAAGTGATCTGGTAACCTGTATGATTGTGATAAATAAATCATCGGCTACCTATGTTGTTTGTATTTTGTTATATTTGTGTTGGGATGTACGGACTGTCTGATTATATTTGTTATACATAGTATTTGGTTTGATTTCTGGTTAAAGGAAATGTTTGGATATCTGGATAATCCGAATTCGAAATTTTAAACGTTCAATAAATCAGATATTCGAAATTTCATATTTTGGATTTGACACGACCAAATCCACTGTCTGAAAATTCGGATATTCAGAAATCGGTACATAAAATATGGTACGTCCAAATCTCCTATTTCTGGATATCCAAAATTTTGGATATTAGCTCCATAAACACCCCTAATTGCTTTGAGTTTGATACAGAGTCATTATGGAACACATTTTCTTGAATTAATTCTCTGTAAAAGAAGTTTGTTGAATACATTTTCATAAATTAATTCTCTTAAAAAGAGGTTTGGTACATATAATAAACATGTTTATGATGAGACCTCCTCCTCCACATATGAAATATGAACATAGTTTTTTTTTTTTTCGAAAAGCAAGCAAATTATATAAAATTATAAAAGGAACAAACTAGCAAGAAGCTAGCAATACACGAGACCACACATAAAACACCCTTACAACTAAAAACTCGAAAGAACCTAAGAACACGAGAAAACAATCAAGAAACTCTCAAACCCCTAGCTCAACTACCAAAGATCCAAACGAAAACCATACACGAAAATCTCAAAACATACATGACCTTGAAACGTTTAAACACCACGATTATTCAATAAATCTGTTTCCAAGTCCGATGAGTACGATGAGCAACATGAGAAGCAATCGAATTCATCATCGTCCTCCGAATCTTTCATCACATCATCGATCATATACCTTTCAATCTTTCATACCATCGACGCTTATCCCGACATCTACTACGCTTCAATTTTTTTCTTCCCCACACATATTTAATGAGATGACTTTTAATTAATGGTTGAGCTTTTCTCTCTTTACAACGAAAACGAGCTACCGCGTTAGATGTTGAACTTTTTACCGAATTACCCACGATATAATTGGATTTAACATTAAGCTCATACTCAATTGGATGTTTGCTAGCCTCACACGAAAGCCCAATTGAAGGCCCAGTCGATTGACAAAATTCAGGGGGTTTTGTAATATTAAATGGGTGCTTTTTGCCATTTACTGCAGTTGAGTCTTTAGACTCAGTTTTCAAAGGATCCATCGAATAATTAAATGTCCCACCTAAGCAATTGATATGCTCCCTGCTTTCATTTACTATCCCATTTGAAAAAAACTCACGCGTCTCTTTTTTGACGTTGTCGCCTGCAACCTCGAGACTCTCACTGCCATTATTACCTCTCGAATTGATGTCGTTCGGCTTTTGAAATTCCTCCGCCAAATTTGCATCGGCAGCAAACTTTATTGCCGGAGAAACATTCGGCGAACCTAGAACCTCTTTCACTCTTGCACCAGCGATATACGTAAATGAGGATCGAGGAGAACTTTCGTTATTCAACGAGCACTCTTTCGAATCCTTTTTCTGACTAGTATCTTCAACATGCATGTAGGACATCGACGGATACCAAAGAGCCAATGGCTTGGCGGTATCGAGGTCACCCTTACAACCTTGAGGTTGAGGGTTCGAGTCCTGTTTAGGACAATTCGAGGGTTCGAGTCCTGTTTAGGACAATTCGTGGTGTATATATTCGAGTTAGATTTAGGTGGTTGTGTGAGTTTGCCTTTAAAAAAAAAAAAAGGACATCGACACACCTTTTTCCGTCAGCTCAACGGTATCCGACGTGCTCTCGAATGGATCTGCAGAATCATTTGTTTGATCTGCAGCAGCTTCAATTCCGCCATCCACTAATTCGACGCCTTCATCAACAGAAGCTGTGCGGGACTTCGACGTAACTTTTTCAGTCAACCAATGACCAAGATACCCTTTCTTTGTTAAAACTAAACACAAAATTATGATTAAACAACGATTCAGGAAAACTAAACACGTGAAGTATACCACCAATTTTTATTTCAATAGGGGAAATGTCCATGGAATTTCCATTAGAGGCACTGTTCTTACAAGGCTTGCACTTCCCTGTTGGACAATGGAAATCAGGTATAACCTGTGGTGACATTCGCGAAAGACTTCTCTCCCCAACTCATATAGCTAGTTGTAGCAGTGCTAGACTTTAAGCTTGGGAAGTCATTCTTCAAATCAAAATGCGAAGAAGCCGTCCTCTCATTATAGAGAATGAACTGCCGCCAACAGTGTTGTTCCTATCCTTAGCTTTGTAAACACGAATCTCTCTTCCATTTACTAGAATGGAGTTCAAAACTTTAACAAAACACTTGGTATCACGAACCTCTTCGAACCTTACAAATCCAAAACGTTGCCCACTCGATAACCTCTTCCTAGCTAGGTATACATCTCGAACTAATCCATATTGTACGAATAAATCCCAACATTCATGCCGAGTCCAACTTTCCGGGAAGTTGAAAAATAAAAACGATGTGATATTATTTCCATAGGACTCGATGTTTGAACGACCATTCGACCTCGACTTGAAAGACCCGATCTTGCCCTCCTTGACAGTCATGCTTCAATGGATAGCCACGCCTTATAAGGATCCATGATCAGTTTTTATACTTTTTAAAAAGATGAAATGTTTACTGGAAAACACAGAAGAAAAACTTGCTTGTGTGGCTTTCTGAGAGGTTCATTATTTATGTTGATCTATCAAAATTTACGATGAAAATATTATTTCCCTACAAATATAAATGAATCCATCATAATAGTTTTTGTTAAGCTAGAACAAAATCTCACTTTGAGAACTGAGTTATGAACATAGTTTGTGTGTACATTTTCTTGTTACTCAAATCGAGAACAGACGATTTCAGTAAATAATGCAAAGTAGTTTTTTTTTTTTTTTTTTTTTTTTTTTTTTGGCTAAAAGAAAATGAATACATTAAACAAGGAAACTTATTAAAGAAAAGATGAAGAGGCCAAACAAGATACAAAACTTAAATAAATAATGGACAATTCAATTTAGATCAACAGTATAATACAAGAGAGTATATCAAACCACACAATGACTACAGCGATAATAAATAGTAATACAATGATAAAATACTCGATACTCATTTAAACTATATGAAATATATCCTGCTCCATAGGTGAAACACAGTCATGTTAAGCAGAAGAGCATGTAAAAACAATATACTCGATCGAGGACTCGTATAGTAGCTGGTCCCCTAGTACATCAGCATCACATTTGTTCATAAATTACTTGTTGTTGGCATAGATGGCAGTGGCGGCAATGAAACTTTTGGCATGCTAGGGATTGTTGGCATGGTTGGTATTGTTGGAATCGTTGGAATTTGTGGCTGAGGTAGTGTCGGGATTGTGGGCATTTGTGGTTGGGGCAGTGTCGGGATATTCGGCATCTGTGGTTGTGGGATTGTCGGGATTGTCGGAATTTGTGGCTGTGGGAGTGATGGGGTTGCTTGTAGCAAATTACGTGAAGCATAACACATCTCTTTGTTCATAAGGAAGGAAATTGCAAGGATAAGAACGCAAATGTAGCTGGTGGAAGCCATGATCTTTTGAGATTAGATAAAAAAGGCTTTTGGAATTTTCGAGTTTAGAGACAAATGAATTGAATTTGATTGATGGTATACAAGAGCAGAGAAAACCATAAGTATATATAGAGAATGGTTTATGACTTAAATAATAATAAATATAAATATACAATATAAAATATGATTATGATATGATTATAGTCTGAACCATACAAGCTGTGGCAACTACTTATAGTTGTGAGTAGTTTATCAACCTAAGTTGGGGAAGTACATGAGAAATATTATAGGTGGCAACTACTTATGATTATATTATTAATATGAACTATTTTTAGGCATAACTCATAAGCTTAGTAAGACTTTTAATTGGTTGTTTGGAATGTCAATGCAGTTTAACAACCTAAGTATTGGCAACTCCAGTAGATAAGCAAATGCAATGACATCTTGTATTGTTATTAGGTCCTTTGGGTTGGAGTTGTTAATCAACCTTCAAAGAACAAAAATTGGTGTACTTATATTCTTTTTATTTGTAACCTATTTTCATACTCCCTCCGTCCCATATTAATAGTCCAGTATTCTATTTAGGAATGTCATAAATTAATAGTTCACTTCTATAAATAGAAAAAAATAAAGAACTTAAGTTTTATTATACCCTTAATGTATGTGGATAGAATTAAAAAAGAAAGAAAATGTAAGGATAAAAGTGAAAAATAAACCGAAAGTAGAAAATACAATACTTTTAATTCATTTTCATAGACTGTGTGTTTTTTTTCTGGACTATTAATATGGGACGGATGGAGTATTAAAGATTCACAGATTAAAGAATAATGATTTATACGTATTGGTGTAGAACAAATTTGTACATGAAAAAATAGTTCAATTTTTACATATGAATAAAGTTGATGTCAAACAAGAAAATGGTGGAGTTTTTTCTTTTGAATTGAGCTGGGTTATGTCCTGCTCTAGAATTGTATGCTTTGTTATTTAATAAACTCTTTCTTTGCCCAAAAAAAAAATAATAAAAAAAATAATAATAATAAAGAAGAAGAAGAAGAAGCAAAATGTAAGCATGAGATTGATCACAAAGTGAAGGTAATAAAGACTCATCTAAACTAGAGTCAAATTTCTTCACATTCAACTACATGGTGGAGATTTGGCCATTTGTGTATTATAATTGGGAAACTATCTATTGCAAAAAAGCATATGTATTATATCATAATAATAAATATAAGTAAATTTGTAAAGAGTCTACGTCAATTCTAACACATGCAATCATAGTCATAGTTTAATTTATTTAAAGAAAAAAAAAATTACCATCTACCATAAACATTCATCAATTGCATAGTACACTTTACATTATATAAATAACAAATAATTTATTAAAACTATTTGTACTGAGAGAAAAGACTTCCTCTTCTCTTGTGGTGTTTCATACAGGATGGAGAAACGACTTCTCTTTATTTTCGAATAGGTGAACCACATACCCAACTTTTGTGGGATTGAGTGTTGTTATTATTATATTAAGTTACTTTTAACTCGGTGAATATGTCAACAAAAACTTGAATCTAGTTATTTGTGTTAGTGATGTCTCTGGTCATAGGCGGGGGCGCCCGCGCCCGGTGGATTTGAAATTTTTAGTGTAAAATTTTTGGATATTTCGACTTTGCCCCCGATGGAAAAAAAATTTTTGCCCCAAAACTTATATATTTTGCTCCAAAACCTTCAAATTTTGTCCAATATTCTCCAAATTTTGCCCCAACCCCTTCAAATTTTGCCCACAAACCTTCAAATTTTGCCCAAAAACCTTCATATTTTGCCTAAAAAATTGCTACGGTTTTAAATTTTTTTTTGCCACCGCTGGTTATACCCTACTTTTACCATATGTTCATCGACAAACTTAATCCCTATAATTTGTGATTATCATTGATGCTAAATCCCCTCCCGCCGTAATCACAGAAAGTTGTTGTAACTTGTAATATTAAATTTTGAAATGATTATGGAATGGTTATAAATTGTGATCAGAGTGCTAGATATGAAGTACTTTTAACATCTAATTATAAGGTTTGGCACTTGCAGATCCAATTTGAACATCAAAAAGACATTATGGCTTTTAAGAACATGGATACCATTTAGTTAGGTTGGTCTTGGTCTTGGTCAGTTTACTCTCTCCTAGAGATGGCAATGGATCGGATATGGATCGGGTGAGCCCGTATCCATATCCATATCCATTTATTTTTTTTACTTTTCATCCATCCATATCCGTATCCGTCGGGTGAAGCGGGTTAATGGATAATTATCTATATCCGTTAAATTTATTTTATTTTTAACAATTATAAGCGGTGGTTCACTATATACGATTAAAAGTAATATTTTTAATAGTTTATGCGACCGAAAGTCACATTTTACTAATCTATATAACAAATATGCAATAGATAACCTATTAAACGTGTAAAGATATCGACATGTAAGTTGCTTACTTTTAGTTACATGGAATCACATTTGAACCACCAAAGTACGATAAATACATTTGATTATTTAAACAAAACAAAATATAAGAAAAAAGTTATAATTTTAGAAAAAATATATAGAAAGATGAATATGAATATAATTAACGAAATATCACTACATAAATGATACTAATTTGAGTGATAAATTTATATATTTAGTTATTTCGGGTGAAAGCGGGTTCATCCATGGATGAAATTTTTTCATCCACATCCATATCCATATCCATTTAGATCGTCCATATCCACGAATAATCGGGTGGATCGGATGGATATCCACTGGATCGGGTATCCACTGCCATCCCTACTCTCTCCGAGTCATTCGTTGTGTTTGGTTTCGTTGCTTGTATCGGTTTGGGGGTTTCATCTAATGATGAATACCCTTTGATTTTAATAGTAATCGTTATTTTAGCCAAAATATATATATATATATATATATATATATATATATATATATATATATATATATATATATATATATTCAAATCTAAATCTTAATACGGACTATTAAATAATGGATTCTTTCAATTTAAAATCAAAGTATAATACACAAAAGTATATCAAGCCACACAACGATTACATCGATAATAATTAAAACAGTGATAAAATACTCAACATTCAATTCAACTATGAAATGTATTCTATCCCATATGTGAAACACAATGCTAAGGTAATGAAAATGTTACTGTAAAACAATATACTCAAGGACACATATAATGGCAGAATCTATGAAACAAACAACTGTGTCCCCTAATACATCAGCATCACATTTGTTCGTATAGTCTAGTTGGAAGGTGGTGGAGCAAAGAAAGGAATATTGGGAAGACTTGTTGGGAAGTTTGGCATTGTTGGCATAGTTGGCATAGAAGGCATGTTAGAAATAGGAGGTTATGTATATATTATTTGTGGAAGAGAGGATTGATAATTTAGATGTTTGATTGATCTTGAAGGCTTTGTTTATTACTTGATTTGCTTTGTTGCTTGATTACAAATGAGGGGAGAAGCCCTCTATTTATACTACTCAATGGAGTAGTCTAGAATACTTCACAATCTACACACTTTGTCTACTACATTTTACAAGAAGTTTCTACATAATGGATTATGATCTTGATCCAAAAGACTTGATACTTGCAAGCCCAAATCCAAAACACATAGCCCAAAATCAAATTTATTTTCCAATAGCCCCCCCCCCCCCCCCCTAAACTTGATTTCGTTACTCCGAGCATATTCTGTAATCTCTGAAACGTCTCGTGTTTTAGAGGCTCTGTGAAAATATCAGCAACTTGGTCAAGTGACTTCGTGTACTTTATCTGCACCTCTTTATTTGTAACACACTCCCTGATGTAATGGTATTTCGTATCAATGTGCTTGCTTCTATCATGGAAGACTGGATTCTTCGCTAGAGCAATCGCAGACTTATTATCTACATATATCTCTGTAGGTTCCTTTTGAAAAAACTTAAGCTCATTTAGTAACTTCCTGAGCCATATTGCATGACAGGTGCACGATGTTGCTGCTACAAACTCGGCTTCACACGTTGACAGAGTCACAATGGGTTGCTTCTTCGAGCTCCATGTGAACGTTGTATCTCCCATATAGAACACGAAACCACTCATACTCTTACGATCATCTATGTCTCCAGCCCAATCACTATCACTGTATCCAACTAGCTTGAAGTGATCAGAAGGCCAATAAAACAGGCCATAGTCGATCGTACCTTTGATGTAGTGAAGTATCCTCTTGGCCGCCTTCAAGTGATTTTTTGTAGGTGCTTCCATGTATCGACTTACTAGTCCAACTCCGTAGAGAATATCTGGCCTCATGCAGGTTAGGTACCTCAGACTTCCAACCAAACTCTTGTATTGTGTTGGGTCCACCAAGTATCCTTCATCATCTTTTGACAATTTGAGATTGCAATCCACCGGTGTGTTCATTGACTTGCAGTCATTCATCTTAAACTTCTTGAGCACCTCATTCGCATAACCTTCTTGGGATATGAATATTCCTTCTTTCTTTTGTTTCACCTCGATCCCAAGATAATAAGCCATAAGTCCAATGTCGGTCATCTCGAACTCCCGAACCATTGCTTTCTTGAACTCCTCAAACATTTTGGGATTACTGCCACTGAATATCAAGTCATCCACATATAGGCACACAATCATAACATCTCCTTCCTTGCTTACTTTGGTATAGAGAGCATGCTCATGTGGGCATTTTGTAAAGTCATTTTTCTGGAAATACTTGTCTATCCTGCTATTCCATGCTCGAGGAGCTTGCTTCAACCCGTATAAGGCCTTTTTCAATTTTAGCACCTTATTCTCTTGGCCTTTCACGATGTATCTCAAAGGTTGTTCTATATAGACTTCTTCTTCTAAGTGGCCATTAAGGAACGCGGATTTGACATCCATTTGATAAATCTTCCAATTATGTTGAGCCGCAAGTGAGATTATCAATCTTATAGTTTCTAGACGAGCGACGGGAGCAAATACCTCGTCATAGTCTATGCCGGCTCGTTGACTATATCCCTTCGCCACCAACCTTGCCTTATATCTTTTAACTTCACCTTTGGAATTCTTCTTGGCCTTGTACACCCATTTTACACCAATAGCCTTATGTCCCTTTGGTAGTGTGGCAAGATCCCACTATTATTCTTCTCGATTGCTTGAATCTCTTCGTCCATAGCACATTTCCACTTTTGGCTTTTTGCTGCGTCTTCATAACTTATTGGCTCACAATTGGCAAGAAGGCAGAACAATGATAGATCCTCCATAGGTTGGGTTACCTCGTACAACTCCCTAATGCTCCTTGTGTGATGTTGTAGCCTACTTGATTCTCCTCCTGATGTTGGTGTCACTTCATTAGGTGTAGTTGTTGGAGTACGTGGAGAGTGCGGAGATGGTGTACTAGAAGGTTCTTGAACTTCTAGATATTCTTCATTCCTTGCAGTACTTTCGAATGGATAAGGGAGAAAGTCGTAGTTCTCCTCTTCGGGAACATTCCAATCCCATGTTGCTTCTTCATCGAACACCACATCTCGACTTGAGATTACTTTACCGGTCTTGGGATTGTATAACTTGTAACCCTTCGAACTTGAGTCATAGCCCACGAATATAAGCTTCTCGCTTTTATCATCAAGCTTTGTCCTCTTCTGATCTGTCACATGAGCATATGCCACACTTCCAAACACTCGTAGGTGTGAGATGCCAGGCTTCCTTCCACTCCAAGCTTCAATGGGCGTTTTGTTCTTGACACTTCTAGTGGGAGAGCGATTTGCTAGATAGATCGCACAGTCCACTGCCTCAGCCCAAAACACCTTAGGCATCCTTTTGCTTTTTAACATACTCCGAGCCATATCAAGAATGGTCCTATTCTTTCTTTCCGTAACACCATTTTGCTGAGGTGAATACGGAAGAGTTAAAGGACGTCGTAAGCCATTGTTATCGCAAAATTCCTTGAATTCCTTGGATGTGAACTCTCCTCCACGATCAGATCTCATCGCCTTTATGGTGAGACCACTTTGATTCTCCACAAATGCTTTAAACTTCTTGAACATTCCAAAAGCTTCCGACTTCTCTTTTAGAAAATAGACTCATGTCTTTCGACTAAAATCATCAATGAATAGAAGAAAATATCTATTTTTATGTGACAACCCGGAAATTTTTGACCAAATTTAAACTTTATCTTTAAATGATTTAACGTTTCTGACACGATAAGCAAAGTCTATGAAGTTGAATCTCAAAATTTTAGAACTGTTTCATTACATTTGACTGCTCTCGACGATTCATGAACAATTATATGTATGTATATATATATGTACAAGTAAAAATGACTTTCCTACAGTAAAACACAATTTGCTACAGTAGAATGACTTTGCTACAGTAAAACACTATTTGCTACAGTAAAACACTATTTGCTACAGTGAAATCGTATTTTGCTACAGTGATACAGTGAAAATGACTTTACTACAGTGATTTGATACAATAAACACTATTTGCTACAGTAACACTATTTGCTACAGTACACTATTTGATGTCGACGAACTAGCAAACAAAACGGATAAGGCGGCCATGCGATCGCATGGCAAAAACACTGAAAACTCATGCGATTGCATGAGGTACTGTAGCAGGCAACATACTATAAAAGCTCGATTCATTCCTCCGTATTATTATTTTTTATATTATTATTATTATTATTATTATTATTATTATTATTATTATTATTATTATTATTATTATTATTATTATTATTATTATTATTATTATTATTATTATTATTATTATTATTATTATTAAGGTTAATATTATTATTATTAATCTTATTATAATATTATTAGTAGTAGTATATATATATATATATATATATATATATACCTAAAATACTACGACGAGGTTATGAGCGTGTCACCTTCAAAATGGGTTTTTGAGCGGGATAGAGCTAAGGAAATTATGGGTTATTGTCAAGGAGGTTATGGGTAATGTTCGAGGGCATATTTGTGAATCAAATCTAGTGTTTATCATCTCTGTTGTGTCTACGTACTTTCCTACAATATTGAATCTCAATATTGATACGTAAGCACTCATATTTTATCTTTTATACATTAATTGTGTATCCATGTCTAGTGCTCGAGTATATATATTTATGCATGCTTGTATGCTAAATTTTGTCGTTAAACAGTTATGATGAATCACGAAGTAAATACATATATTACTAATAAAAGGTATATGATATGCATGTTTTTGGAAAGCTGGCGAAAAATCAATAACTTTTCATTTAGAAATCGCGTAATTTCGGTGAACGAATTAAAAGATATGATCAACTGAATTATGATTGACATTGATTGAAATTGCTTTTGAAACTTTTTGTAAGAATGATAAATTGGATTTTTGAATATTACCAGCCAAGTAAATGAATCCATATATAAGGCACGTCTCGTTTTGTTGAATTATTGTCAAAATTGACTTTTTGAAACGACTTTGGATAACTTTTGTATGTCGATCTCGAGCATTAGGATTGTTATACACTATGACCTGACCTAGCTTGATAGACATTTATTGACCAACATATGTTCTCTAGGTTGAGATCTACGGTTATTTGGTAATCCGAGTTTCGATCACATTTTGGTGAACGACTTTATATGCTGCTAAGGTGAGTTTCATTTGCTCCCTTTTTAATTGCTTTTGCAATCTATATTTTTGGGTTGAGAATACATGCACTTTATTTTAAACGCAATCGATACAAGTACATACTAAATTCTACACCGAGTTTGAACCGAAAATCCCTTAGCTTTAGTAACTAGTAACTGCCGGTTATAAGAACTGGTGGGCGCGAATAGTAGTATATGGATCCATAGGGCTTGATATCCCCGTCCGAGCTAGATCGCTAGCCTTTTAACGGACGTATGCTATTTGAGAAGCGTACACGTTGGTTTGCGTGTATTATTAAGATGATTATACAAAGGGTACAGATTATATATACGTTAAGTTTAGTTACCAGGGTGCTCAATTTCGTAGATTATTATGATAAACATTTCTGGATTGAACAACTGAAATCTTGTGATCCACCTTTATATACAGATTATGCGCAACATTAAAACTATGAACTCACCAACCTTTGTGTTGACACTTGTTAGCATGTTTATTCTCAGGTTCCCTAGAAGTCTTCCGCTGTTTGCTTATATGTTAGACAAGCTATGTGCATGGAGTCATACATGGCATATTTTTCAAGGAAACGTTGCATTCACCAAATCATCACCATGTATCTTATTTTGACTGCATTATCAACGAAAGTATTATTGTAAATTATTATATTACGATGATTGTCTATATGTAGAAATCATCAGATGTCGAAAACTTTTGATTTAAATATTCATTTATGGTGTGCCTTTTTAAAAGAATGCAATGTTTACAAAACGTATCATATAGAGGTCAAATACCTCGCAATGCAATAAGATGTGTCTAGACTAAGAATGATAAGCAGGTAATTTTCGATAAAAATGATGAGCAAAACTTTTGACATGCAGACACGGTTGATGTCCAGACTCACTAATGCATCCTAACGACTATCAGTTAGACTCACTAATGCAGACCTGGTTCGCTAAGACCACCGCTTTGATACCAACTGAAATGACCCGTTCATATACATTATAAACGATTCACAATAGTTGATTACATCGCGAGGTATTTGACCTCTATATGATACATTTTACAAACATTGCATTCGTTTTTAAACGACAAACTTTCTTTACATCAAAAATTGACGGCATGCATACCATTTCATATTACATCTAACTATAATTGACTTAATATTAATCTTGATGAACTCAACGACTCGAATGCAACGTCTTTCAAAGTATGTCATAAATGACTCCAAGTAATATCCTTAAAATGAGCTAATGCACAGCGGAAGATTTCTTTAATACCTGAGAATAAACATGCTTTAAAGTGTCAACCAAAAGGTTGGTGAGTTCATTAGTTTATCATAATCAATCATTTCTGTAGTAGTAATAGACCACAAGATTTCAGTTTCCATAAATATCCGTACACTCGCAAGTGTATAAAAGTATTCTATAAGTTGTTGAGCGCTTCGGTAACCATACTTAACAATTAATGTGGCATATTCCCTTTATTATGAAATCTCCCTACACTATACCAAGTGTAGTAAAAATGAAGTACTATGCAACCGTTTACAATACTAGAGCGACTAGCCCGGTTGGGGTTGTCAAACCCGATAGATCTATCAATAGGATTCGCGCTTACATGCTCTTACAACATGTAAATATTAGTTACCAAGCTATTAGGGAAAAATATGCAAAGTGGTACAACTCAACGTAGAATATGTTTTTAGTACCTGTGTCCATTTTGTAAAACAGTTATAAAACAGCGCATGTATTCTCAGCCCAAAAATATATATAAAAAGGGAGTAATTAAACTCACAATACTGTATTTCGTAGCAATTATGTATATGACGGCACTGAACAAGTGCAGGGTTTGTCTCCGATTCACGAACCTATATCAATTATATATATTTATTAACATATAATATTGATAAAACAAGTTTATATATTAATTATATAATATTTTTACTTGTTTAAGTTAGTAATTAGTTGTTAGTCTTATTTTAAATCTTATATAGATTTTCTGATTTTAAATAGTCAACTCCCGATAGGTATATCTCATAGTATGTTCGACTTCTATAGGTGTAAGAGCCATCATTGGAAAGGTATTTGAGTCCTATAACCAGTCATAATCGGCATATGTTCTGAATCGGAGTATAGGTTAGTTAAAATTTTATTTTATCACAGGTGCGTAAATCTGTCCGCACAGTTCAATAATTCGTCATGGGAACAGTACGTCGGCTATGAAAAATAGCTAAACTCAATATTTTTAATTTTCTTTCTATATTTTAGTTATTAACATATACATTAATAGGTTTTATCAAGGAAAATAGCCCAGGTCTTAGTTAACATAGTTTTCTAGTAAGATTGATTAAGCATACAAGATTAATCTTAGCCAAATCTTTAGGTTCATAAATTATTTGTTACTACATGGTTTTTAATGAATCAAGTTGCTGGAGACTCCTTAATATGTTGTGTTTTCAAAACATAATCGAAAATTTTTAGTTTCATAGTTGAAGTTAGGCTTATGCCCTTAACTTGTAACGGTGGACAGATTCGGATAAAATCTGTCATCAGTCAACTAATGAATTTTTTAAAAATACTTTCACTTCGTCTAAAATCATGAAAAAATTATAGAAATCTTGATTCATATATATTAACATATATACAGAGTTATATGCTCTAAAACAAAGTTTAAGATAGCTTTTAAATTCGTGTGTCAAAACAGTTTTCAAGAACCGAAAGAGACCAATTGTTGTATATTAAGTTCTAAGGTGTTATACATATATACAAGTTATAAATTCTTATAATAACTTAATATAATTTCATAATACATATAAATAAGTGTTTTTAAAGTCAAGTTAGTAAGGTTACATTAGTTTATAAACATGCTTGGTTTCCACCAAAACAAGTTCTAGTTTTTACAAGTTTTATAAACTTATTAAGATAGCAATAGAGTAGGAATTTAACAAGAGTTTTAAGAAGTGTTCTACCTTTATTTTGAAGCTAGATGACGAGGAAAATGCTTGGTGATGATCTAGTATGAATATAGAAGTATTTTGAGAGAGTAATTTGGAGTAAAGAATGAGAAAATGGAATGGAAAAATTGGGTGGTACATATGGACGAATTTTAAGTTAATAATGGAGTCATATGTTGCCAAAATGGTTAGTAAACTTGTGAGTTTTTGTCTTATGACTCATTAACAAGACAAAAGATGCTAGGATCCAAAAATGAGGCTGCTAAGGAGTGTATTTTTCAATAGTTATACATCTATAAGCTGTGTATTAGACGGGTAAAAATACCGTAAAAATACGAATAGAATTCATGAGGAAATAGAATGCTGATACGAGTATAGCTATCTTTATTGAATATACTTATGTTAATATATGTATTTAAGTCTTTCAAAAGTGTATTAATACATCTTAATACAATACATATATATTCATTTTAACATAAGGGTTATTACGTCATTAAATGTTACATATATATATTGTTTTCGAAACCCTTAAGTTAGTAGTCTCAATTTATATATATATATATATATATATATATATATATATATATATATATATATATATATATATATATATATATATATATATATATATATATATATATATAACCCATTATTAATATACTTAATGAGATACTGAACTATCATATATTCAAGTTAGATATAATCCATATATCCATATATATACATAAGTATATATTTAATACAAGTTATGACGTTCGTGAATCGTCGAACAAATGGTTGGTCAATTGTTTGTATGAAACTCATTTCAAAAGTTTTAAAACTTGTCAAAATTTATTTCTTATCATGTCGGAATAATGTTATCATATAAAGATTAAGTTTAAATTTTGGTCGAAAATTTCCGGGTCGTCACAATTATGCTTATTTAAACTTCTGTAATCATGATGTTGACGTGTTGATTTTAATTTATTACCATAGGTTAATTGTCCTTTGTCCTGGATTATTCGATATGTCCATCTGGTTTTGTCCATAATAGTCCATCAGTCATAATTATAAAGTGCTTAGGTCTTCGTCAAATTAATCTTATTATCCGAAGTCAAATATTCCAACTAATTGGGGATTCGAACTGTTACAAGGTCTTAATACTTCGTTTAATGAATACACCAGGTTATCGACTGCGTGTAATCCAAGGTTTTAATACTTTGTTAACAATTACACCAATTACCCTTGAATGTAATCCACCCCTGTTTTAATGAGTCCAGTGACTATTTATCCATCCCCGTGTCCAGTCAAATGAACAATAATTCGTATTTATAAATATCCCGCCCACCGTACCCGATTAAGCGTATGTGGTTATATATAGATACGTCAAATTGTAACTTTTATATTAAATTAACGAGGTATCGTTTAGTTAATATAAAGCCCATTAATAGCCCATAGTCTAATTTCCACAAGTGTCGATCTTTTGTCCAAACCCCAATTATGGTACAAAGCCCAATAACCCCGTCTTTAATATTTAGCTCAACATCACGATTACTTCGATTTAAATAAGCATAATAATAACTTAGCTACGAGACATTAATTTAAAAAGGTTGAACATAACTTACAATGAGTATTAATCGCGTAGTGTTACACGGACAGAATTTCGACTTACAAACTTAAAACATTCGCCACTATAACCTTATTATTATTAACTTAAAATTAAAATTAAAATTAAAATTATAAATATAAATATATTGAGAGAGAGTAAGATATATGATATGGTGTACATATTTCGGCTAGAATTCGTTGCATTTATAGGATGTGACCATACTATTCCAGCCATGCGATCGCATGGAATATAGGCTTCATGGCCATACGATCGCATGGCCCTCTGTGACAGCTCATAATGATTCTAAAAACGTGGGCGGCTTGATTTATTTATTATATAATATAATATATATAACTATTTATAATTATATATATATTATATTATATTCTTGTGCATCGTTGACTTGTAATTTTATCTCCGTTGCGTCGCGCGTTGATAGTTGGTTCAAGTCTCGGTTCCGATTTTTCGAACATCCTTTCGTATGATTTAATATCTTGTACTTTGCGTTTCGCGGCTCGTACTCTTGTAATTTTTAGATGTTTCTTATCAATAATTTGAACCACTTGGATTGTACTTTGTACTTTTTAGCTTTTTGGTTATTTGCGTCTTCAAATCGTCGATTCTGTCTTTTGTCTTCACCTTTTATTATTTAAACGAATGTCACTTGTAAATAGAACAACTGCAACTAAAAGCTTGTCTTTCTTGAAGGATAATGCTATGAAATATATGTTCGTTTTTAGCATTATCAGACCCAATCATGAGATATCACTACATGGATCGTCGTCAGTAGTGAATCTCATAATGGTTATGTCTTTGTGTCCTTAGACCTGGGATGTATATGTTAGTTTTTGATTGTATGAAATATTATGCTTTGATATTGTTAAACGCTATCCTGAACAATGTAGTTATAAAGGCCATCATTGGGTATGATGTGAAGTACATGACAAACACATATAATCAAAATGGGATTTATTCCTCTACGTGAGAGTATGATACCACTGGGCCCCTCGATGAAAATGAATGGATATCTACACGGCCGTGTCCAAGCTATATTGATTGATGATCAATTCTAACTTGGTGATCAAATTCAAATTTTCTAGATCGAGAAACAGAATTCGTTGACAAATGAGAATGACTAGATACATGTCTCATGTCAACAAGGTATCGATAATAAAGGGACGATAGACACTCAATCATTAGATTGTTATTTTTAATAAAAATGATAGTTCGTTTAGCTGAAACAAACACTTGTATATTTTCTAGGGCATTGACGTGTTGCTAGACGCCAATATATGCCGGTATAGTTTTCTAGATGTTATGTCATGCACAAGTGGGAGTTTGTTGGTTCAGTGTGCACGTCATAACACAAATCTATACTACCAATTATGTACAGGCCTATGGGGTCACACACTTTTGCATTTAGACACCAATTATTATATATTGTTGATATATAATTATAACCTATACGATTTAATTAAATATACAATGCTCAATGTACCATTGAACCACTAAATAAGGGTTGTTGAAGTTGAAAGTTAGATAGAAGATGAAAGTCAGATAAAAGTTAACTCGGAGCCTTTTAATCTACTAGTGGGAATATGTCATCGGTCACATAATATTATTGATTAATAATGGTGACACAATTCATTTTGCAAAAAGTCAAAAAAGGGATAAAGTAGTTGTAAATCTCGGTGTATTTAAGTCAAGCAAGTGACCAAGCATTTTGCACTACAAATCAATCAACTTAATAATTTGCTTTTAATTTCACTTTGCTCTTCATTCACGAAAAAGATTCTTTATAGTAAGATGAGATGTTGGAGAAATTGTTCCCCATGAGTTTCTGCATTTATCAAGTTGTTATGTTGAGCACTCAATTTGTTTAATTAGTTAATCAAAGGGTTTGATTAATTGATATTTCGGGTTATATAAGAACTAGCATTCGATTGGTGTTGTTTGACGTGCTTGTGTGGATCAACCATAGAGATATTCATACACTTTGAATATATGTTTCAACCTAGAAGTGGACAGTTGATTCTACTGCCCTTGCATCGCTCGCTAAAGGTATATCTAAACTCCTCTTTGTGAATTTATTATATGACAATTATTACTGGTGTAATTGGATTTTGTTGGGATCGTTAATCGTGTGAATGTTTTACTTGAAAGTTTATAATAAAATAAATGATGTTTATTTTAAAGTTAATAAAAGATGTTTATTTTTCATGTTCCGCTGCGTTTATAAAATTTAAAAGTACACACGATTTTCCATCAGTAGCTGAATCTTGGTGTCCCAAGGTAGATCCGCTCTTATTTACTGGTGTCACTAATTAAGACTATTTTTTTCCTACTATATCGGGTATTTCATTGGTAGCACGTACTACCGATCGGAACTATATAGGTCCGCCCCTGGGTGTTCGATTCTAAAATCGTACACAAACTCGAGTCCCCATAAAAATCCAAAACGATCGTAATGTTAGTAATTAGAAATTATTGTAAATAGTAGATACAAGTCGGTGTTCGAATTTAAAACCGTACCCAAACTCTTGGTAATCAGAGGGATGTTGATTGCAAATTTTCGATAAACATATAATTTCAAAGGGAAAATTGAAAACCGATGGTTGATGTTAGCAAAATGAGATATAATACAGGGACAAATGGAGCCAAAAAAATCCATTATTAAATCTAATTTTTGTCCAATTATAACATAAAGTGCATTTATTAAAGTTACTAGTTTCTAATAATACATGATCGTTTAATCAGATTTTAGTTATTTCTAGCAAATTTAACATTATTAAATTGGGTTAAAGTCAAAATAGGCTACAAACTTACACAAATGTACCGATGTCGCCCACAAATCTATTTCCGTTATACTGTCGCCTACAAATTTTCAAAAAATGTGCTAATATCAACATTTTATATTTTTGACCTGTTGAATACTAAATTTGACCTGGTATATTTTTTAAAAAAAAAAAAAAAAAAAATTAAGATCCAATCTACGAACGACACGTGTTGATTTGATATCATTTTTAACCGGTTTAGCCGGTAGCAAGTCATTTTTGTTTACATTGGTACAATTTTTGAAAGTTTTTGTTTACATTGATACACTTTTTGAAAGTTTGTAGGCGACAGTAGGACGAAAATGGATTTTTGGGCGACATCGGTACATTTGTGTAAGTTTGTAGCCTATTTTTACCTTTAACCCTATTAAATTTTCTTAACATGTAGAGTATGTTTGGATGAAACTAGCTGGAGCTGGAGCTTATAGTTGGAGCTGGAGCTTATGGACTAGAGCTGGAGTTGGAGCTTATTTTTAAAGCTGGTAGCTGAAGCTTATAATTTTTATAAGTGTTTGGTAAACTAGCTAGAGCTGATTTTCCAGTTCATAAGCTCTACTTATTTTCATAAGCTACTAGAAGTAGCTTACTTTTTAAGAATTTATGATTTTCATAAGTTTTACTTTTTATGTTTACCAAATAAAGCTTATAACTTGAAGCATATTAAAATCATAGAAGTTCAAACTCCAATAAGCTTTCATAAGCGGCAGAAAGCTTGTGTGTTTAGCTTGTGTGTCAAACACTCAAACATACCCGTAGTTAGCTTTTCCCAGTTACGGAGTAACAATAATTAGAATTACCATATCAAATTTTTAATTGTATTGAGGAAACCCAAACCCAACCCTTGATCTTGGACCTTCTTCCCCTATTTATATTCTTCATTATTATGGCGGTTAAAAAAGATAACCGACCGCCTTCTCCAAGTATAAAACAGATACCCCTCCATTATTTATCTTCCTCCAATCTCAACCAGTTATCATCTCGATCGATTACAGGTATAATATTTTCGCTTAATTTTAATTTGTCAATGGCCTAGTTATTTATTTGTAATCGTAATCGTAATCGTAATCTGCTCAGTTTAGCGTATCAACCTTTTCTCCAAGTATATTCTTCCAACCTCAACGAGCCCTAGCAGTAGCTGATCTTATAATCTCTATTAAAGGTATAAAATTAAATGGTGGCGTAATTTGTTATCTATATAATTTAATTGAATTGAATTGATTGATCGATGGGCAGAGATTCAAGTCTCAAGCGTTGTTGTACTAGAAATCTGGAAATCGATTTGGACACTTGGTCCTACATTTATCAAAAACTAGATTCACGTGATGATCGAACTTCATTCGGTCTAACCTGTGTTAGTTTCCGTCATATTCAAATTTCGAGTTGTAAAAGCTTGACAGTCAGATGCCCAGATGCTAATATTTTCGCTTCTCCAATTGATTCCCTTACCATTGAGAAACTGCTTAGCAGACATACACAATTACAGATATTCACTCTTGGCTGTAGTGGTTGCCGACATATCACAAATTCAAGTTTAACCCCATTGCTAAATTATGGGTCTACATTGCGCTCTCTTAATCTTGATGGATGTCGTTCCATCACCGACACGGGACTTAAATTGGTTGCTTCTGCTTGTCCTTTGTTGTGTTTTATCAGTCTTATGTTTGCAGTAGATGTTACTGATATTGGGTTGGAAATCTTATCAAAATCATGCAAATCTTTAAAAGAGGTGAATCTTACCGGTTGTGATAGTATTACCGACGATGGGATATTTTTTATCAACCAAAACTGTCGTCAACTCAATGCACTCCGAATAAATAGTTGTGTTGATATCCACGGTGTATGCTTTCAAGAGTGTTCTTCGACGCTTGCTCGATTAGATGCTTATTGTTGCGACTTGGATTCTATGGGTGTTAGTCGAATTGTAAGTGGAGGTGGTCTCGACTATTTAAATGTTGGTACAATTCCTAAGCCTTGCGTTCCAATCGATTTGGAACCTATCGGACTTTGTTCAAAACTTAGATACCTTAGCATTGCGGGCCGCTATTTTGTTGATGATGATGTTATTGTTAAAATATCAAGAGGCTGTCCTTTGTTACAAGAGCGGGAGTTAACAAATTGTTACAGGATTGGTATTTCTGGTTGGGAGTCTGTTGGATTATATTGTCAGAATTTGGAGATACTTCATGTCTTCGAATGTGATAAGCTTTGTGTTACAGGATTGCTATCTATTGGTGCTGGCTGCAAACGACTGTCTGTGATATTCATTACTGAAAGCTTGATGAATCCAGACGCGCTCCATCTTTTTAGATTACAAAGACCGGATGTTAAGATCGAACCTCATTATTTAGGGATTTCTACCCCAAGCTGGGCATTTATAACTCGTGGCACACAAGAATGCTACGAAGATACATACCGGGTCCGTCGTGAAAGGGGATGTTATGATGGATATCCAGTACAAGTACATCCGTTGCGTGCTACTGTATTTAATATGATGAATATTTAGGGAATCTACTTTGATTCGAACATCCGTTGCGTGCTATTTAATGTATTTAAATTACAAATTTGTTGTTTTTTGTTTATTTGTGTGTTGTTTTCTTTGCAGACATCTGAACATTTTATCTTATTCGACAAAGCTTAAAGTTATGTATGCTTATTTAATGTTTGATTAAAAATGGGTCTCGGCCTGACCCAACCCGTTAGACCCGTTTGAAAATTGAGACCTGATGATGTGCGTAGCCCATCGGGCAGACTAATTGGGCTTGGTCCGTGGCTGCCATTAAGTCTTGCATATGAACCCCCTTGAGATTGATCTGTCTTCATCACTCTGCGGGATCCACAAAATTTGGTAGTACCGTAAAGGTTTGTCTTTTTATTCTTCATTTTGTTAATCTCGTTAATGAAGCTTATATTGTTGTACTCATTTGGTAGATGGCAATGTAGGAACTTTTTCCCATGGTTGCTGTTGATGTTTTGATATTTTGAAAACAAGGAGAATAGCTTTCTTTCTCAAGTCATCAAGTTTTCGTATATGTATATATATATTTTGTGTAGTTGATTTTGGCACCACTAAATTTGGTTCATGTTTGAAGTTTATAAGGTATCCTGGCGAGGCAACATTTAGTGGCAGTATGACGTCTTTTCTGTTATTTGGTGAGTCTATTATTTGCCAGCCGTGGCGGCAGTTTTATCTTGTTTGTATCAAATTCTTTACAGGTACGGGCTTCATACATCATTTGAGATTTACAGTATCTTGGCGGGGCAACATGGCAGTCTGATACACTTGATATTGGTGTGTTTATTTTTCTACACTGTTAGCCAAGACTATATTGTAAAATAAGATATTTGTTATTAAAAAATAGGTATTTGGGGTTGAATATTTGATTTTTTTCGATTACTTATAACCGATTAGATGTCCGTTAAATCGAATGATATGAGGATCATGTGTAAAGTGATCTGGTAACCTGTATGATTGTGATAAATAAATCATCGGCTACCTATGTTGTTTGTATTTTGTTATATTTGTGTTGGGATGTACGGACTGTCTGATTACATTTGTTATACATAGTATTTGGTTTGATTTCTGGTTAAAGGTAATGTTTGGATATCTGGATAATCCGAATTCGAAATTTTAAACGTTCAATAAATCAGATATTCGAAATTTCATATTTTGGATTTGACACGACCAAATCCACTGTCTGAAAATTCGGATATTCAGAAATCGGTACATAAAATATGGTACGTCCAAATCTCCTATTTCTGGATATCCAAAATTTTGGATATTAGCTCCGTAAACACCCCTAATTGCTTTGAGTTTGATACAGAGTCATTATGGAACACATTTTCTTGAATTAATTCTCTGTAAAAGAAGTTTGTTGAATACATTTTCATAAATTAATTCTCTTAAAAAGAGGTTTGGTACATATAATAAACATGTTTATGATGAGACCTCCTCCTCCACATATGAAATATGAACATAGTTTTTTTTTTTTTTTTTCCGAAAAGCAAGCAAATTATATAAAATTATAAAAGGAACAAACTAGCAAGAAGCTAGCAATACACGAGACCACACATAAAACACCCTTACAACTAAAAACTCGAAAGAACCTAAGAACACGAGAAAACAATCAAGAAACTCTCAAACCCCTAGCTCAACTACCAAAGATCCAAACGAAAACCATACACGAAAATCTCAAAACATACACGACCTTGAAACGTTTAAACACCACGATTATTCAATAAATCTGTTTCCGAGTCCGATGAGTACGATGAGCAACATGAGAAGCAATCGAATTCATCATCGTCCTCCGAATCTTTCATCACATCATCGATCATATACCTTTCAATCTTTCATACCATCGACGCTTATCCCGACATCTACTACGCTTCAATTTTTTTCTTCCCCACACATATTTAATGAGATGACTTTTAATTAATGGTTGAGCTTTTCTCTCTTTACAACGAAAACGAGCTACCGCGTTAGATGTTGAACTTTTTACCGAATTACCCACGATATAATTGGATTTAACATTAAGCTCATACTCAATTGGATGTTTGCTAGCCTCACACGAAAGCCCAATTGAAGGCCCAGTCGATTGACAAAATTCAGGGGGTTTTGTAATATTGAATGGGGGCTTTTTGCCATTTACTGCAGTTGAGTCTTTAGACTCAGTTTTCAAAGGATCCATCGAATAATTAAATGTCCCACCTAAGCAATTGATATGCTCCCTGCTTTCATTTACTATCCCATTTGAAAAAAAACTCACGCGTCTCTTTTTTGACATTGTCGCCTGCAACCTCGAGACTCTCACTGCCATTATTACCTCTCGAATTGATGTCGTTCGGCTTTTGGAAATTCCTCCGCCAAATTTGCATCGGCAGCAAACTTTATTGCCGGAGAAACATTCGGCGAACCTAGAACCTCTTTCACTCTTGCACCAGCGATATACGTAAATGAGGATCGAGGAGAACTTTCGTTATTCAACGAGCACTCTTTCGAATCCTTTTTCTGACTAGTATCTTCAACGTGCGTGTAGGACATCGACACACCTTTTTCCGTCAGCTCAACGGTATCCGACGTGCTCTAATTCGACGTGTAGGACCCTTGACAGATTTGCTGATATACCTAGCACTTGGTTTCTTACTCCCTTTGTATGGCTTGCTGGTTCTATTATGATTGAACCTTTTGAACTGCCTAGCCAGCAAAGCCATACCTTCAGCAAACCCTTCCACATCATCTTCATCATCACTGCTTTTTTCAGATCCAGTACCACTATCAACCTCATCTTCAGCTGACTCATCTTCTGCCATCAACTTTTGAACCAGTAAAGCTTTTTGAGCTTTCTTTTTAGCAGCAGCAATAAGAGCAGTATCATCAGTTTTTGAGGATTTTGATGTGGTGGGGGAAGACTTAAAGTTTTCTTTTAAATTCAGTTCAAGTTTAGCTTCTGCCTTCTCATGGTTCCAAAGTGTACCATAGAGAGAGTACATGTTAAAGTTCTTTAAAGTCCGGGTGGTTCTTAAAGGGTCTGTGACAGATTTCCATTTAGTTGGCAGTGAGTCAATGAATTTGTTTACTTGTTCAAAATCAGTATATGTGATTTTTAAAGTAAGCAGGACAACAACTAAGGAGTTAAACCTAATGAAGGTTTGCTTAAGGGTCTCATTCTTATAGGAAAAGAACATTTCATACTCTCTTTTTAAAGCAATAATCTTGTTCTGCCTAACCTCATCCATGCCTTCATAAGTGACATCAAGATAGTCTAACATAAGCTTAGCATTCAGCTTTTCCTTAATCAATTTGAACAGGTGGTTAGGTAATGTTATAACTAACAGGGTTCTGATCTGAGGGTCAAGTCTAACACGACGTTTGTCCTCAGCATCCCATCTGGCTGGAGTGAGGATAACCTCTCTGCCAGGAACGGCAGGAGTGTCAGCAGTAGCTGGGATGCTATCAATAGTCTCAGTTGGGACAAATGGACCATCTGTGGCAATACCAGGCATAAGTGGGTCAATAGACTTCAGGTGAAGCATGAACTTGCCTTCCAAGTTTTATACTCATCTTCATCAAATTTGGGTGGTCTATTGGATGAGCCATTTTTCAAGGTAAGATGTATTTGAGTATGCAGCCATGAGAGAATTCAGATCCAAGATATTAAATTATCAAGACTGAAGCTCTGATACCAGTTGTTGGTCCCTTGATTAACAACAGGAGTATTGTAGAGGGGGTGGGGGGATGAATACAATTTCTTTCAATTAACTAACCAATTAAACACGGTTTAGTATTCAAGCATGTAATGTAAATAGAGTCAAAGGTAATTTTTCAACTGTTATTCTTTATTGATTAAATCACAAAGAATTACAACTATCCTTGGCGGAATGATAGTTGGTTGATACAGATTCACCTAGGTATAGCTATGAGGATAAACTTAAAGCTATTACACGTTTTAGACTCTAAATAACAAAACCCACACCACTAGTTGTTACAATAGTGGATACAACAATTTATAGTAGTCGTATTAACCGTGTAATGGTTCTATTGTCCACTAGTACATAGGATGTCTGTACTTGTGGGGATAACTGCATCAGAGAGGGTGCTCTCCTCTTTCCTCTTTGGTAGCTATTTGCAGGAACACCCCAATTCGGTTTGGAATCACTATTTATTTAAACAAATAGAATGTTTTGTTCCCTAGGCATTGACAAAGTATAGCACATGTCTGCACATGTGTTAAACTTCTGCATTCCCAAGTGGTCTTGTAAGGTCACTTGTCAGCCGCCAACGCGTGTCCTTTCTTGTTCAACTTTGTCTTTGACTTCTATTGAATAGTACAATTGATGTAGACCACTCAGGAAACCACCATGCTTGTAATGGAGCATGGCTGTCTTGTGTTGTATGCTGCTTACCAGATTTGTTTGATCTGCAGCATCTTCAATTCCGCCATCCACTAATTCGACGCCTTCATCAAAAGAAGTTGTGCGGGACTTCGACGTAACTTTTTCAGTAGCTTTGGAAGGCTTGTTACTAACTTCAACCAATGACCAAGATACCCTTTCTTTGTTAAAACTAAACACAAAATTATGATTAAACAACGATTCAGGAAAACTAAACACGTGAAGTATACCACCAATTTTTATTTCAATAGGGGAAATGTCCATGGAATTTCCATTAGAGGCACTGTTCTTACAAGGCTTGCACTTCCCTGTTGGACAATGGAAATCAGGTATAACCGGAGAACTAGTATCACCTGTGGTGACATTCGCGAAAGACTTCTCTCCCCAACTCATATAGCTAGTTGTAGCAGTGCTAGATTTTAAGCTTGGGAAGTCATTCTTCAAATCAAAATGCGAAGAAGCCGTCCTCTCATTATAGAGAATGAACTGCCGCCAACAGGGTTGTTCCTATCCTTAGCTTTGTAAACACTAATCTCTCTTCCATTTACTAGAATGGAGTTCAAAACTTTAACAAAACACTCGGTATCACGAACCTCTTCGAACCTTACAAATCCAAAACGTTGCCCACTCGATAACCTCTTCCTAGCTAGGTATACATCTCGAACTAATCCATATTGTACGAATAAATCCCAACATTCATGCCGAGTCCAACTTTCCGGGAAGTTGAAAAATAAAAACGATGTGAAATTATTTCCATAGGACTCGATGTTTGAACGACCATTCGACCTCGACTTGAAAGACCCGATCTTGCCCTCCTTGACAGTCATGCTTCAATGGATAGCCACGCCTTATAAGGATCCATGATCAGTTTTTATACTTTTTAAAAGGATGAAATGTTTACTGGAAAACACAGAAGAAAAACTTGCTTGTGTGGCTTTCTGAGAGGTTCATTATTTATGTTGATCTATCAAAATTTACTTGTGTGGCTTTCTGAGAGGTTCATTATTTATGTTGATCTATCAAAATTTACGATGAAAATATTATTTCCCTACAAATATAAATGAATCCATCATAATAGTTTTTGTTAAGCTAGAACAAAATCTCACTTTGAGAACTGAGTTATGAACATAGTTTGTGTGTACATTTTCTTGTTACTCAAATCGAGAACAGACGATTTCAGTAAATAATACAAAGTGACGATTTCAGTAAATAATACAAAGTAGTTTTTTTCTTTTTTTTTTTTTTTTTTTGGCTAAAAGAAAATGAATACATTAAACAAGGAAACTTATTAAAGAAAAGATGAAGAGACCAAACAAGATACAAAACTTAAATAAATAATGGACAATTCAATTTAGATCAACAGTATAATACAAGAGAGTATATCAAACCACACAATGACTACAGCGATAATAAATAGTAATACAATGATAAAATACTCGACACTCATTTAAACTGTATGAAATATATCCTGTTCCATAGGTGAAACACAGTCATGTTAAGCAGAAGAGCCTGTAAAAACAATATACTCGATCGAGGACTCGTATAGTAGCTGGTCCCCTAGTACATCAGCATCACATTTGTTCATAAATTGCTTGGAAGGTGGTGGGGCAAAGAAAGGAATATTGGGAAGAGTTGTAGGCAAGTTTGGGATTGTAGGCATTGTTGTTGGCATAGATGGCAGTGGCGGCAATGAAACTTTTGGCATGCTAAGGATTGTTGGCATGGTTGGTATTGTTGGAATCGTTGGAATTTGTGGCTGAGGTAGTGTCGGGATTGTGGGCATTTGTGGTTGGGGCAGTGTCGGGATATTCGGCATCTGTGGTTGTGGGATTGTCGGGATTGTCGGAATTTGTGGCTGTGGGAGTGATGGGGTTGCTTGTAGCAAATTACGTGAAGCATAACACATCTCGTTGTTCATAAGGAAGGAAATTGCAAGGATAAGAACGCAAATGTAGCTGGTGGAAGCCATGATCTTTTGAGATTAGATAAAAAAGGCTTTTGGAATTTTCGAGTTTAGAGACAAATGAATTGAATTTGATTGATGGTATACAAGAGCAGAGAAAACCATAAGTATATATAGAGAATGGTTTATGACTTAAATAATAATAAATATAAATATACAATATAAAATATGATTATGATATGATTATAGTCTGAACCATACAAGCTGTGGCAACTACTTATAGTTGTGAGTAGTTTATCAACCTAAGTTGGGGAAGTACATGAGAAATATTATAGGTGGCAACTACTTATGATTATATTATTAATATGAACTATTTTTAGGCATAACTCATAAGCTTAGTAAGACTTTTAATTGGTTGTTTGAAATGTCAATACAGTTTAACAACCTAAGTATTGGCAACTCCAGTAGATAAGCAAATGCAATGACATCTTGTATTGTTATTAGGTCCTTTGGGTTGGAGTTGTTAATCAACCTTCAAAGAACAAAAATTGGTGTACTTATATTCTTTTTATTTGTAACCTATTTTCATACTCTCTCCGTCCCATATTAATAGTCCAGTATTTTATTTAGGAATGTCATAAATTAATAGTTCACTTCTATAAATAGAAAAAAATAAAAAACTTATGTTTTATTATACCCTTAATGTATGTGGATAGAATTAAAAAAAGAAAGAAAATGTAAGGATAAAAGTGAAAAATAAACCGAAAGTAGAAAGTACAATACTTTTAATTCATTTTCATAGACTGTGTGTTTTTTGTCTGAACTATTAATATGAGACGGATGGAGTATTAAAGATTCACAGATTAAAGAATAATGATTTATACGTATTGGTGTAGAACAAATTTGTACATGAAAAAATAGTTCAATTTTTACATCTGAATAAAGTTGATGTATGTCAAACAAGAAAATGGTGGAGTTTTTTCTTTTGAATTGAGCTGGGTTATGCCCTGCTCTAGAATTGTATGCTTTGTTATTTAATAAACTCTTTCTTTGCCCAAAAAAATAAAAAATAAAAAATAAATAAATAAATAAAGAAGAAGAAGAAGAAGCAAAATGTAAGCATGAGATTGATCACAAAGTGAAGGTAATAAAGACTCATCTAAACTAGAGTCAAATTTCTTCACATTCAACTACATGGTGGAGATTTGGCCATTTGGGCAATTCGTCAAACGCTTTAAGTGTGAAACTATATACGAGTTTCACAAATCTACTACGCGTGAAAATTCACATGTAAGTTGGCACTACTACCAACGCCCAAAAAAAAAAAAAAAAAAAAGAATACTTTTTATTAGAAGTTTTCAAAAATTGTACGTGTGTATTATAATTGGGAAACCATCTATTGCAAAAAAGCATATGTATTATATCATAATAATAAATATAAGTAAATTTGTAAAGAGTCTACGTCAATTCTAACACATGCAATCATAGTCATAGTTTAATTTATTTAAAGAAAAAAAAAATTACCATCTACCATAAACATTCATCAATTGCATAGTACACTTTACACTATATAAATAACAAATAATTTATTAAAACTATTATTAATCTACATATCTAAAAGCTAAAGCTCAAATGAATAGTACACTTCACAGGCTTAACAAACTTGCAACACACTTTTCCTCTTTCACAATTCGACCACATCATTTTTAATACTTAACTTTACATTTTTCATAAACTTACCACAAACTTTCAACATTATATAACTTAACCATAGAACTTCTCAAAGCTCAAATGAATAGTACACTTCATAGGCTTAACAAACTTGCAACACACTTTTCCTCTTTTACAATTCAACCACATCATTTCTAATACTTAACTTTATATTTTTCATAAACTTATCACAAACTTTCAACATTTTATAATTTAACCATAGAACTTCTCACTCATTTAATCGTTTGTACGTCGTGCAAAAATGTTGTACCCACAATGACACCGCACTAAACATTGACAACCATTATAAACTTTAAGACGCCAAATGTAAACTCCTAGGGTAAAAAATGTAAACTAGGAGTCTAAAGTTAAACTTCAAGGACCAAATCGTAACTTCTTTATTTTCATAAAACTCCCCAACAAATACACCTAAATTTTTAACCGCCTTTAAATTTTCGTACGACTCGGGATAGGTTTAACCGACATAACCGTTAAATAATTTTACGAATCAAACACAACAAATTATATCTGAAACGGAGTCCCGACGCGAAGCGAGGGCTCCTCCACTAGTTTGTACTGAGAGAGAAGACTTCCTCTTCTCTTGTGGTGTTTCATACAGGATGGAGAAACGACTTCTCTTTATTTTCGAATAGGTGAACCACATACCCAACTTTTGTGGGATTGAGTGTTATTATTATATTAAGTTACTTTTAACTTGGTGAATATGTCAACAAAAACTTGAATCTAGTTATTTGTGTTAGTGATGTCTCTGGTCATAGGCGGATCCAGTATGTTAGGAGGGTCGCCCGCCCCCGGTGGATTTGAAATTTTTAGTGTAAAATTTTTGGATATTTCGACTTTGTCCCCGATGGAAAAAAAAATTTGCCCCAAAACTTATATATTTTGCTCCAAAACCTCCAAATTTTGTCTAATATTCTCCAAATTTTGCCCCAACCCCTTCAAATTTTGCCCACAAACCTTCAAATTTTGCCCAAAAACCTTCATATTTTGCCTAAAAAAATTGCTACGGTTTTAAAATTTTTTTTGCCCCCGCTGGTTATACCCTACTTTTACCATATGTTCATCGACAAACTTAATCCCTATAATTTGTGATTATCATTGATGATAAATCCCCTCCCGCAGTAATCACAGAAAGTTGTTGTAACTTGTAATATTAAATTTTGAAATGATTATGGAATGGTTATAAATTGTGATCAGAGTGCTAGATATGAAGTACTTTTAACATCTAATTATAAGGTTTGGCACTTGCAGATCCAATTTGAACATCAAAAAGACATTATGGCTTTTAAGAACATGGATACCATTTAGTTAGGTTGGTCTTGGTCAGTTTACTCTCTCCGAGTCATTCGTTGTGTTTGGTTTCGTTGCTTGTATCTGTTTGGAGGTTTCATCTAATGATGAATACCCTTTGATTTTAATAGTAATCGTTATTTTAGCCACACAAAATATATATATATATATATATATATATATATATATATATATATATATATATATATATATATATATATATTCAAATCTAAATCTTAATACGGACTATTAAATAATGGATTCTTTCAATTTAAAATCAAAGTATAATACACAAAAGTATATCAAGCCACACAACGATTACATCGATAATAATTAAAACAGTGATAAAATACCCAACATTCAATTCAACTATGAAATGTATTCTATCCCATATGTGAAACACAATGCTAAGGTAATGAAAATGTTACTGTAAAACAATATACTCAAGGACACATATAATGGCAGAATCTATGAAACAAACAACTGTGTCCCCTAATACATCAGCATCACATTTGTTCGTATAGTCTAGTTGGAAGGTGGTGGAGCAAAGAAAGGAATATTGGGAAGACTTGTTGGGAAGTTTGGCATTGTTGGCATAGAAGGCATGTTAGAAATAGGAGGTTATGTATATATTATTTGTGAAAGAGAGGATTGATGATTTAGATGTTTGATTGATCTTGAAGCCTTTGTTTATTACTTGATTTGCTTTGTTGCTTGATTACAAATGAGGGGTGAAGCCCTCTATTTATACTACTCAATGGAGTAGTCTAGAATACTTCACAATCTACTAGCATCTAGATATTTCTTAGTATTATGATACTTCTAGACCCAGATATTTTATAAGATCATTCTACACACTTTCTACACACTTTATCTACTACATTTTACAAGAAGTTTCTACATAATGGATTATGATCTTGATCCAAAAGACTTGATACTTGCAAGCCCAAATCCAAAACACATAGCCCAAAATCAAATTTATTTTCCAATAGCCCCCCTTAAACTTGATTTCGTTACTCCGAGCATATTCCGTAATCTCTGAAACGTCTCGTGTTTTAGAGGCTTTGTGAAAATATCAGCAACTTGGTCAAGTGACTTCGCGTACTTTATCTGCACCTCTTTATTTGTAACACACTCCCTGATGTAATGGTATTTCGTATCAATGTGCTTGCTTCTATCATGGAAGACTGGATTCTTCGCTAGAGCAATCGCAGACTTGTTATCCACATATATCTCTGTAGGTTCCTTTTGAAAAAACTTAAGCTCATTTAGTAACTTCCTGAGCCATATTACATGACAGGTGCACGATGTTGCTGCTACAAACTCGGCTTCACACGTTGACAGAGTCACAATGGGTTGCTTCTTCGAGCTCCATGTGAACGTCGTATCTCCCATATAGAACACGAAACCACTCGTACTCTTACGATCATCTATATCTCCAGCCCAATCACTATCACTGTATCCAACTAGCTTGAAGTGATCAGAAGGCGAATAAAATAGGCCATAGTCAATCGTACCTTTGATGTAGCGAAGTATCCTCTTGGCCGCCTTCAAGTGATTTATTGTAGGTGCTTCCATGTATCGACTTACTAGTCCAACTCCGTAGAGAATATCTGGCCTCATGCAGGTTAGGTACCTCAGACATCCAACCAAACTCTTGTATTGTGTTGGGTCCACCAAGTATCCTTCATCATCTTTTGACAATTTGAGATTGCAATCCACCGGTGTGTTCATTGACTTGCAGTCATTCATCTTAAACTTCTTGAGCACCTCATTCGCATAACCTTCTTGGGATATGAATATTCCTTCTTTCTTTTGTTTCACCTCGATCCCAAGATAATAAGCCATAAGTCCAATGTCGGTCATCTCGAACTCCCGAACCATTGCTTTCTTGAACTCCTCAAACATTTTGGGATTACTGCCAGTGAATATCAAGTCATCCACATATAGGCACACAATCATAACATCTCCTTCCTTGCTTACTTTGGTATAGAGAGCATGCTCATGTGGGCATTTTGTAAAGTCATTTTTTTGGAAATACTTGTCTATCCTGCTATTCCATGCTCGAGGAGCTTGCTTCAACCCGTATAAGGCCTTTTTCAATTTTAGCACCTTATTCTCTTGGCCTTTCACGATGTATCCCAAAGGTTGTTCTATATAGACTTCTTCTTCTAAGTGGCCATTAAGGAACGCGGATTTGACATCCATTTGATAAATCTTCCAATTATGTTGAGCCGCAAGTGAGATTATCAATCTTATAGTTTCTAGACGAGCGACGGGAGCAAATACCTCGTCATAGTCTATGCCGGCTCGTTGACTATATCCCTTCGCCACCAACCTTGACTTATATCTTTCAACTTCACCTTTGAAATTCTTCTTGGCCTTGTACACCCATTTTACACCAATAGCCTTATGTCCCTTTGGTAGTGTGGCTAGATCCCACGTATTATTCTTCTCGATTGCTTGAATCACTTCGTCCATAGCACATTTCCACTTTTGGCTTTTTGCTGCGTCTTCATAACTTATTAGCTCACAATCGGCAAGAAGGCAGAACAATGATAGATCCTCCATAGGTTGGGTTACTTCGTACAACTCCCTAATGCTCCTTGTGTGATGTTGTAGCCTACTTGATTCTCCTCCTGATGTTGGTGTCACTTCATTAGGTGTAGTGGTTGGAGTACGTGGAGAGTGCAGAGATGGTGTACTAGAAGGTTCTTGAACTTCTAGATATTCTTCGTTCCTTGCAGTACTTTCGAATGGATAAGGGAGAAAGTCGTAGTTCTCCTCTTCGGGAACATTCCAATCCCATGTTGCTTCTTCATCGAACACCACATCTCGACTTGAGATTACTTTACCGGTCTTGGGATTGTATAACTTGTAACCCTTCGAACTTGAGTCATAGCCCACGAATATAAGCTTCTCGCTTTTATCATCAAGCTTTGTCCTATTCTGATCTGGCACATGAGCATATGCCACACTTCCAAACACTCGTAGGTGTAAGATTCCAGGATTCCTTCCACTCCAAGCTTCAATGGGCGTTTTATTCTTGACACTTCTAGTGGGCGAGCGATTTACTAGATAGATCGCACAGTCCACTGCCTCAGCCCAAAACTCCTTAGGCATCCTTTTGCTTTTTAACATACTCCGAGCCATATCAAGAATGGTCCTATTCTTTCTTTCCGTAACACCATTTTGCTGAGGTGAATACGGAAGAGTTAGAGGACGTCGTAAGCCATTGTTATCGCAAAATTCCTTGAATTCCTTGGATGTGAACTCTCCTCCACGATCGGATCTCATCGCCTTTATGGTGAGACCACTTTGATTCTCCACAAATGCTTTAAACTTCTTGAACATTCCAAAAGCTTCCGACTTCTCTTTTAGAAAATAGACCCATGTCTTTCGACTAAAATCATCAATGAATAGAAGAAAATATCTATTTTTACCAAAAGACGGTGGGCTTATGGGTCCACACACATCCGTGTGAATAAGCTCTAGAGGTTTCTTCGCTCTACTAGAAGCTTCTGTTGGAAAACTATTTTGAAAGTGCTTTCCTAGAAGGCATCCCTCACATATTTGATCCGGATGATTAATTGGAGGCAAACCCTTCACCATTCCTTTACTTGATAATAATTTTAAGCCTCCAAAATTTAAGTGCCCGTATCTCATGTGCCAAAGCCAAGAATTATTTTTGAAACATGCTTTTAAACATCTTGGAATGTCATGTTGAATATTTAGCAAGAACATCCTATTCGTTGACATTGGCACCTTAGCAATCAAACCTCCTTTTTGGTCTCTTAAAGAAAGGGTACGATTTATCATGTGAATATCATAGCCTTTCTCTAAGAGTTGTCCAATACTCAGTATATTCGTCTTCATATTGGGCACATGATACACGTTAGAGATAAATTGATGCCTTTCTATTTTTTAAGCGGATGAGAATCTTACCTTTGCCTTTAACCGGGACTTTAGAGGAATCTCCGAAGGTGATATTTCCACTAATTACCTCTTCTAACTCAACAAACATGTTTTTGTCACCGCACATATGGTTGCTTGTACCCGTGTCGAGATACCACCAATTTGATTCTCCGTTATCTTCACCTTTGCATGCTAGTAACAAAGTTTTTTTCACGGCTTCGTTATCTTCTTGCACTAAATTTGATCTTTCTTGCACGTAATTGTTTGACTTCTCGCATTTCGAAGCATAGTGGCCAAATTTATGACAATTATAGCATTTGGTTTGAGAATTGTTATACCTTGGCCTTCTACTTGTGTAGCCTCTCCCGCGACCTCTTGTCGGGTGAAAATCTTGACTTCTTTCTTCATTTTTGTAAGAGCTATAACCTCCACGTTTGATATATCCTTGCCCTCGTCCTCGGCCACGTACTTGACCACAACCTCGTTGACTCGGTTGATGAGTCTTTTCACTGCTCTCTTCCTTGAAAGACAGTTTTGCTTGTGAAGCTTGCTCCAAAGGCTCCTTATTTTTCTTATTGAACCTCTCTTCATGGGCTTGTAGTGAACCCATGAGTTCATCGATAGTCATTAATTCTAGATCTTTAGATTCTTCGATGACTACGACTATATAGTCGAATTTTGAATCTAATGATCTAAGAATCTTCTCAATGACTCTTACATCACTTAGAGTTTCACCATTCCTCTTTAATTGATTGACAACCGCCAATACTCTTGTAAAATAATCAGAAATTGATTCTGAGTCTTTCTTATTTAAGGATTCGAACTCACCTCGTAGTGTTTGTAGTCGAACCTTTTTCACCTTATCAACTCCCTTATAAGAGTTCTCCAAGATCTCCCATGCTTTCTTGGCGGTGGTTGCACTTGCAATTTTCTCAAAAGCTCCATCATCTACACTTTGTTGGATGATGGAAAGAGCCTTTTGATCGTTCATCTTCATTAATTTTTTCTCCTTGCTGAGAGGACCTTTTTCTGCAGGTTCCTCATAGTCTTCCTCCACAATCTCCCATAAGTCTTGTCCACCTAGGAAGGTCTTCATTTGGATGCTCCATCGATCATAATTATCCTTTGTGAGGCGAGGAAACGTGATGACATTGTTGGCCATCATCTTGTCGAACCAAGCTCTTGATACTAATTTGTTAGAAATAGGAGGTTATGTATATATTATTTGTGGAAGAGAGGATTGATGATTTAGATGTTTGATTGATCTTGAAGGCTTTGTTTATTACTTGATTTGCTTTGTTGCTTGATTACAAATGAGGGGTGAATGTAGTGACCCGAACTTTTCCATGTTTATATATATTAATTGAGATTGATATTTACATGATTAAATGTTTCCAACATGTTAAGCAATCAAACTTGTTAAGACTTGATTAATTGAAATATGTTTCATATAGACAATTGACCACCCAAGTTGACCGGCGATTCACGAACGTTAAAACTTGTAAAAACGACATGACGATATATATATATGGATATACATATGGTTAACATGAGATTATGATAAGTAAGTATCTCCATAAGTATATTAACAATGAGTTATATACATATAAACAAGACTACTAACTTAAGGATTTCGAAACGAGACATATATGTAACGATTATCGTTGTAACGATTATCGTTGTAACGACATTTAAATGTATATATATCATATTAAGATATATTAATATATCATAATATCATGATAATATAATAATTTAACATCTCATTAGATATAATAAACAATGGGTTAACAACATTAATTGAGATCGTTAACTTAAAGGTTTCAAAACAACACTTACATGTAACGACTAACGATGACTTAACGACTCAGTTAAAATGTATATACATGTAGTGTATTTAGATGTATTAAAATACTTTTGGAAGACTTCAAGACATATATCAAAACACTCATACTTAACGAAAATGGTTACAGTTACTTTTCCATTCTTTTCTTTCATCAAGAATTCTAGTCGTATTCTTACCTGTATTATACACAGCTTCAAAACGTACGTACTATGAGTATATACCAATAGGAACTAGCATGGGATTCCACTCTTGATTATGTCATGTATGACTAATCAATTTTAACTTCTACCATGAGCTAGTCAACTAACTAGAACTCCTTTTAACCCCACTCACCACTCACCAATTACCACTCATCATTCACTCCATTTCACTTCCAATTCTCTTTCTAATTCTCTCTCAACACACACACACTATTATGAACGTATTTTTCCAGTAGTTAATCATCATCTTCATCAAAAATCACTTCAAGAATCAAGCTATAATCATCATAGGAAGAACACTTCAAGAACACTTCAAAAATCCCTTCAAGTTTACTAATTTACTTTCAAGCTTTCTAATCCATTCCAAGTAATCATCTAAGATCAAGAAACCTTTGTTATATACAGTAGGTTATCTTTCTTATTCAAGGTAATATTCATATTCAAACTTTGATTCAATTTCTATAACTATAAACTATCTTAATTCGAGTAAAAATCTTACTTGAACTTGTTTTTGTGTCATGATCCTACTTCAAGAACTTTCAAGCCATCCAAGATCCTTTGAAGCTAGATCATTTCTTGTCACTTCCAATAGGTTTACCTACTAAACTTGAGGTAGTAATGATGTTCATAACATCACTCGATTCATATATATAAAACTATCTTATTCGAAGGTTTAAACTCGTAATCACTAGAACATAGTTTAGTTAATTCTAAACTTGTTCGCAAACAAAAGTTAATCCTTCTAACTTGACTTTTAAAATTAACTACACACATGTTCTATATCTATATGATATGCTAACTTAATGATTTAAAACCTGGAAACACGAAAAACACCGTAAAACCGGATTTACGCCGTCGTAGTAACACCGCGGGCTGTTTTGGGTTAGTTAATTAAAAACTATGATAAACTTTGATTTAAAAGTTGTTATTCTGAGAAAATGATTTTTATTATGAACATGAAACTATATCCAAAAATTATGGTTAAACTCAAAGTGGAAGTATGTTTTCTAAAATGGTCATCTAGACGTCGTTCTTTCGACTGAAATGACTACCTTTACAAAAACGACTTGTAACTTATTTTTCCGACTATAAACCTATACTTTTCTGTTTAGATTCATAAAATAGAGTTCAATATGAAACCATAGCAATTTGATTCACTCAAAACGGATTTAAAATGAAGAAGTTATGGGTAAAACAAGATTGGATAATTTTTCTCATTTTAACTACGTGAAAATTGGTAATAAATCTATTCCAACCATAACTTAATCAACTTGTATTGTATATTATGTAATCTTGAGATACCATAGACACGTATACAATGTTTCGACCTATCATGTCGACACATCTATATATATTTCGGAACAACCATAGACACTCTATATGTGAATGTTGGAGTTAGCTATACAGGGTTGAGGTTGATTCCAAAATATATATAGTTTGAGTTGTGATCAATACTGAGATACGTATACACTGGGTCGTGGAATGATTCAAGATAATATTTATCGATTTATTTCTGTACATCTAACTGTGGACAACTAGTTGTAGGTTACTAACGAGGACATCTGACTTAATAAACTTAAAACATCAAAATATATTAAAAGTGTTGTAAATATATTTTAAACATACTTTGATATATATGTATATATTGTTATAGGTTCGTGAATCAACCAGTGGCCAAGTCTTACTTCCCGACGAAGTAAACATCTGTGAAAGTGAGTTATAGTCCTACTTTTAAAATCTAATATTTTTGGGATGAGAATACATGCAGGTTTTATAAATGATTTACAAAATAGACACAAGTACGTGAAACTACATTCTATGGTTGAATTATCGAAATCGAATATGCCCCTTTTTATTAAGTCTGGTAATCTAAGAATTAGGGAACAGACACCCTAATTGACGCGAATCCTAAAGATAGATCTATTGGGCCTAACAAACCCCATCCAAAGTACCGGATGCTTTAGTACTTCGAAATTTATATCATATCCGAAGGGTGTCCCGGAATGATGGGGATATTCTTATATATGCATCTTGTTAATGTCGGTTACCAGGTGTTCACCATATGAATGAATTTTTATCTCTATGTATGGGATGTGTATTGAAATATGAAATCTTGTGGTCTATTGTTACGATTTGATATATATAGGTTAAACCTATAACTCACCAACATTTTTGTTGATGTTTAAAGCATGTTTATTCTCAGGTGAATATTAAGAGCTTCCGCTGTTGCATACTAAAATAAGGACAAGATTTGGAGTCCATGTTTGTATGATATTGTGTAAAAACTGCATTCAAGAAACTGATTTCGATGTAACATATTTGTATTGTAAACCATTATGTAATGGTCGTGTGTATACAGGATATTTTAGATTATCATTATTTGATAATCTACGTAAAGCTTTTTAAACCTTTATTTATGAAATAAAGGTTATGGTTTGTTTTAAAAATTAATGCAGTCTTTGAAAAACGTCTCATATAGAGGTCAAAACCTCGCAACGAAATCAATTAATATGGAACGTTTTTAATCAATAAGAACGGGACATTTCAGTTGGTATCCGAGCGTTGGTCTTAGAGAACCAGAATTTTGCATTAGTGTGTCTTATCGAGTTTGCTAGGATGCATTAGTGAGTCTGGACTTCGACCGTGTTTACTTGAAAAATGATTGCTTAACAAATTTTGTTGGAAACTATATATTTTTAACATGTGAATATTATGTGATATATTAATCTCTTAACGCGTTTGATATTATGTGATAGATGTCTACCTCTAGAACAAGTCCCATTGACTCACCTAATAATAATGAAGAGTCAAATGTAAATTGGAATGATTCGTGGACTGATTCACAAGTTCCCGAAGAGGAACCGGAAGAAGAGTCGGAACCAGAAGAAGAATCGAAACCGGAAGAAGAATCGGAACCGGATGAAGAAATAGAATCGGTGGGGGAAATAATAAAACGGTTAAGTAAAAGAAAATCCTCAACCAACCGACCAAGGTTAATTATGGTCAATGGTGTTTCCGCAAAGGAAGCAAAATATTGGGAGGATTACCAATTCTCCGATGAATCGGATTCTGACGAGAATTCCGATGATGTTATAGAAATTACCCCAACTGAATTTAAAAAGGCAAAAGAAAATAATAAGGGAAAGGGCATAAAAATAGAGAAATCTAATTCCAACCACGATGAACTTTATATGTATCGTCAACCCTCGAAGTCCTTAAGTTGTAACAATGACCCGGGAACCTCTAAACCACCAGGTTTTTCTAAACCAATGTGGAAAACGACGGCTCGTATTAGGGGAACATCATATATCTCTAGAAACTTGGCAAAACGAACCAAAACCGAAGAAGAAGAAACAAGCGAGTCGGAATAAGATAGTTGTATTCGTGTGGTTTAATATATGTAATATAGTGTGCTTATGCTTTATGATATATGTAAAAATTGCTTGTATTAATAAGTATTTTTTTTATGAATCTAACTCTTGTCTATTTTACAGTATAAAAACCCAAAATGGATAGACAACCCAATATTTTAAGAGACCTACCCGGAGACATGATTGATGAAATCTTGTCTAGAGTCGGTCAGAATTCTTCGGCACAACTATTTAAGGCGAGATCAGTTTGTAAGACATTCGAAGAACGTTCCAAGAATGCCTTGGTTTATAAAAGGCTTTCGTTCAAAAGATGGGGGATATCACATTGGGAAATCCATAAGTTACGATGTGTTTACTTTGACGCATATATTGCGGGGAACCCAAATGCTATTTTACGAAACGGGTTAAGAAATTATTTTGACTCAGTATATCCGAATATAGGACTTCGTGATTTAGAAAAAGCGGCTAACATGCAACATAAAGAAGCATGTTATGCTTACGGGTTAGTAATGTTCGCTTCTCACCAAAGTGAGAACAAGAACATCGGGCTACAACTATTAAACAAAACGTTCCCACAAGTGACGGAGTCGGTAATTGGGGTAAGAAATGAGGTTTTTAGGTTATTACGAGACTGTTGGTCATTACGTAACCCTCGTCCCTTTGACGACGTTACAACACGCTGTCTTATCAACGGCCATAACGGTTATGTTCCACAAGACCAAGGATGGGAAGTAGTCCTAGTAAAACCAGAATGCATGACTTGTTTCTGGACGTATGAATTACGTGTCTTTATTGCCTTTGCTGAACGACTTGTGTACTAGCTAGAATTATCTTCACAACTATCTTGTATCAAAATTATTGTGTGCTATATTTCATGCTTTATGTAAAATAAGCGGTATTGTAAGTTTGTAAAATATTGTATAAAAGTTTGAACGCGAAATATTATTATAATCAGTTTTTCATATAGAATTGTAGTAGTTGAATTATATATTAGCTACTAAGTATGAACTTAACGGGTAGGTACTACCCGAATTTAAACTTATAAAACGCTAATATGAAGAAAAAGCTTTTATAAATGAGTTCATATTATGCTACGAAATACTATTAACTACTCTTGATATTCTGTATGATTAACTTGTTCCATTTGACTATTTTGAAGGAAATGGCACCGACTACTCGACACACCGTGAATATGAATGAAGAGGAATTCCGTACTTTTCTAGCTTCAAACATAGCCGCAGTACAGGCTGCGCTACATACCAACAATAACCTTGGATCTAGCAGTACAGGTAATCGTGTAGGATGCACCTACAAAGAATTCACTGCCTGCAAACCTTTGGAATTTGATGGAACCGAAGGACCGATTGGATTGAAACGGTAGACCGAGAAGGTCGAATCGGTGTTTGCTATAAGTAAGTGTACTGAAGAGGACAAAGTAAAGTACGCTACGCATACCTTCACAGGTTCTGCGTTAACATGGTGGAATACCTATCTAGAGCAAGTGGGACAAGACGATGCGTACGCACTACCGTGGTCAGCATTCAAGCACTTGATGAACGAGAAGTACCGTCCCAGAACCGAGGTCAATAAGCTCAAGACAGAACTTAGAGGGTTACGAACCTAAGGATTTGATATTACCACGTACGAAAGACGATTCACAGAATTGTGCCTATTGTGTCCGGGAGCATTCGAAGATGAGGAAGAGAAGATCGACGCGTTTGTGAAAGGATTACCGGAAAGAATCCAAGAAGATATAAGTTCACACGAGCCCACCTCCATACAACAGGCATGTAGAATGGCTCACAAACTAGTGAACCAGATTGAAGAATGAATTAAAGAACAGACTGCTGAAGAGGCCAATGTGAAGCAAGTCAAAAGAAAGTGGGAGGAAAACGGTGATAAGAATCACCAATACAACAACAACAGCAATTACAACAATAATCGCAACAATTATCCCAACAATCGCAACATCAATCGCAACTACAACAAACGGCCCAACAACAACAACAACAGCAACAACAACAACAACAACAACAACAACAACAGCAACTACAACAATCATCCCAACAACAATAATAACCGCAACAACAACAACAATCAGAAGCAGCTATGCCAAAGGTATGAAAAGTATCACTCGGGGTTCTGCACCAAATTTTGCAACAAGTGTAAAAGAAATGGTCATAGCGCGGCGAAGTGTGAGGTCTACGGACCAGGGGTTAATAGAACGAAAGGAACAAATGGTGTCGGAACGAGTAATGGCGGAGCAAGTAGTGTCGGAGCAAGTTATGCCATTGTAGTTTGTTATAAATGTGGAAAACCGGGCCACATTATTAGAAATTGCCCGAACCAGGAGAACACGAATGGACAAGGCCGCGGAAGAGTTTTCAATATTAATACGGCAGAGGTACAGGAAGACCCGGAGCTTGTTACGGGTACGTTTCTTATTGACAATAAATCTACTTACGTTTTATTTGATTCGGGTGCGGATAGAAGCTATATGAGTAGAGATTTTTGTGCTAAATTAAGTTGTCCATTGACGCCTTTGGATAGTAAATTTTTACTCGAATTAGCAAATGGTAAATTAATTTCAGCAGATAATATATGTCGGAATCGAGAAATTAAACTGGTTAGAGAAACATTTAAGATTGATTTGATACCAGTAGAGTTAGGGAGTTTTGATGTGATAATCGGTATGGACTGGTTGAAAGAAGTGAAAGCAGAGATCGTTTGTTACAAAAATGCAATTTGCATTATACGAGAAAAAGGAAAACCCTTAATGGTGTACGGAGAAAAGGGCAACACGAAGCTACATCTTATTAGTAATTTGAAGGCACAAAAACTAATAAGAAAAGGTTGCTATGCTGTTCTAGCACACGTCGAGAAAGTACAAACTGAAGAAAAGAGCATCAATGATGTTCCCATTGCAAAAGAATTTCCCGATGTATTTCCGAAAGAATTACCGGGATTACCCCCACATCGATCCGTTGAATTTCAAATAGATCTTGTACCAGGAGCTGCACCAATAGCTCGTGCTCCTTACAGACTCGCACCCAGTGAGATGAAAGAACTGCAAAGCCAATTACAAGAACTTTTAGAGCATGGTTTCATTCGACCAAGCACATCACCGTGGGGAGCTCCTGTTTTGTTTGTCAAGAAGAAAGATGGTACATTCAGGTTGTGTATCGACTACCGAGAGTTGAACAAACTTACCCTCAAGAACCGCTACCCACTACCGAGAATCGACGACTTATTTGATCAACTACAAGGCTCGTCTATTTATTCAAAGATTGACTTACGTTCCGGGTATCATCAAATGCGGGTGAAAGAAGATGATATTCCAAAGACTGCTTTCAGAACACGTTACGGTCATTACGAGTTTATGGTCATGCCATTTGGTTTAACTAATGCACCAGCTCTGTTCATGGACCTTATGAACCGAGTGTGTGGACCATACCTTGACAAGTTTGTCATTGTTTTCATTGATGACATACTTATTTACTCAAAGAATGACCAAGAACACGGTGAACATTTGAGAAAGGTGTTAGAAGTATTGAGGAAGGAAGAATTGTACGCTAAATTTTCAAAGTGTGCATTTTGGTTGGAAGAAGTTCAATTCCTCGGTCACATAGTGAACAAAAAAGGTATTAAGGTGGATCCAGCAAAGATAGAAACTGTTGAAAAGTGGGAAACCCCGAAAACTCCGAAACACATACGCCAGTTTTTAGGACTAGCTGGTTACTACAGAAGGTTCATCCAAGACTTTTCCAGAATAGCAAAATCCTTGAATGCATTAACGCATAAAGGGAAGAAATTTGAATGGAATGATGAACAAGAGAAAGCGTTTCAGTTATTGAAGAAAAAGCTAACTACGGCACCTATATTGTCATTGCCTGAAGGGAATGATGATTTTGTGATTTATTGTGACGCATCAAAGCAAGGTATCGGTTGTGTATTAATGCAACGAACGAAGGTGATTGCTTATGCGTCTAGACAATTGAAGATTCACGAACAAAATTATACAACGCATGATTTGGAATTAGGCACGGTTGTTTTTGCATTAAAGACTTGGAGGCACTACTTATATGGGGTCAAAAGTATTATATATACCGACCACAAAAGTCTTCAACACATATTTAATCAGAAACAACTGAATATGAGGCAGCGTAGGTGGATTGAATTATTGAATGATTACGACTTTGAGATTCGTTACCACCCGGGGAAGGCAAATGTGGTAGCCGATGCCTTGAGCAGGAAGGACAGAGAACCCATTCGAGTAAAATCTATGAATATAATGATTCATAATAACCTTACTACTCAAATAAAGGAGGCGCAACAAGGAGTTTTAAAAAAGGGAAATTTAAAGGATGAAATACCCAAAGGATCGGAGAAGCATCTTAATATTCGGGAAGACGGAACCCGGTATAGGGCTGAAAGGATTTGGGTACCAAAATTTGGAGATATGAGAGAAATGGTACTTAGAGAAGCTCATAAAACCAGATACTCAATACATCCTGGAACGGGGAAGATGTACAAGGACCTCAGGAAATATTTTTGGTGGCCGGGTATGAAAGCCGATGTTACTAAATACGTAGGAGAATGTTTGACGTGTTCTAAGGTCAAAGCTGAGCATCAGAAATCATCAGGTCTACTTCAACAACCCGAAATCCCGGAATGGAAATGGGAAAACATTACCATGGATTTCATCACTAAATTGCCAAGGACTGCAAGTGGTTTTGATACTATTTGGGTAATAGTTGATCGTCTCACCAAATCAGCACATTTCCTGCCAATAAGAGAAGATGATAAGATGGAGAAGTTAGCACGACTGTATTTGAAGGAAGTCGTCTCCAGACATGGAATACCAATCTCTATTATCTCTGATAGGGATGGCAGATTTATTTCAAGATTCTGGCAGACATTACAGCAAGCATTAGGAACTCGTCTAGACATGGGTACTGCCTATCATCCACAAACTGATGGGCAGAGCGAAAGGACGATACAAACACTTGAAGACATGCTACGAGCATGTGTTATTGATTTCGGAAACAGTTGGGATCGACATCTACCGTTAGCAAAATTTTTCTACAACAACAGCTACCATTCAAGCATTGAGATGGCACCGTTTGAAGCACTTTATGGTAGAAAGTGCAGGTCTCTGATTTGTTGGAGTGAAGTGGGGGATAGACAGATTACAGATCCGGAGATTATACAAGAAACTACCGAGAAGATCATCCAAATTCAACAACGGTTGAAAACCGCCCAAAGTCGACAAAAGAGCTACGCTGACATTAAAAGAAAAGATATAGAATTTGAAATTGGAGAGATGGTCATGCTTAAAGTTGCACCTTGGAAAGGCGTTGTTCGATTTAGTAAACGAGGGAAATTAAATCCAAGGTATATTGGACCATTCAAGATTATTGATCGTGTCGGACCAGTAGCTTACCGACTTGAGTTACCTCAACAACTCGCAGCTGTACATAACACTTTCCACGTCTCGAATTTGAAGAAATGTTTTGCTAAAGAAGATCTCACTATTCCGTTAGATGAAATCCAAATCAACGAAAAACTCCAATTCATCGAAGAACCCGTCGAAATAATGGATCGTGAGGTTAAAAGACTTAAGCAAAACAAGATACCAATTGTTAAGGTTCGATGGAATGCTCGTAGAGGACCCGAGTTCACCTGGGAGCATGAAGATCAGATGAAGAAGAAATACCCGCATCTATTTCCAGAAGATTCGTCAACACCTTCAACAGCTTAAAATTTCGGGACGAAATTTATTTAACGGGTAGGTATTGTAGTGACCCGAACTTTTCCATGTTTATATATATTAATTGAGATTTATATTTACATGATTAAATGTTTCCAACATGTTAAGCAATCAAACTTGTTAAGACTTGATTAATTGAAATATGTTTCATATAGACAATTGACCACCCAAGTTGACCGGCGATTCACGAACGTTAAAACTTGTAAAAACGACATGACGATATATATATGGATATACATATGGTTAACGTGAGATTATGATAAGTAAGTATCTCCATAAGTATATTAACAATGAGTTATATACATATAAACAAGACTACTAACTTAAGGATTTCGAAACGAGACATATATGTAACGATTATCGTTGTAACGACATTTAAATGTATATATATCATATTAAGATATATTAATATATCATAATATCATGATAATATAATAATTTAACATCTCATTAGATATAATAAACAATGGGTTAACAACATTAATTGAGATCGTTAACTTAAAGGTTTCAAAACAACACTTACATGTAACGACTAACGATGACTTAACGACTCAGTTAAAATGTATATACATGTAGTGTATTTAGATGTATTAAAATACTTTTGGAAGACTTCAAGACATATATCAAAACACTCATACTTAACAAAAATGGTTACAGTTACTTTTCCATTCTTTTCTTTCATCAAGAATTCTAGTCGTATTCTTACATGTATTATACACAGCTTCAAAACGTACGTACTATGAGTATATACCAATAGGAACTAGCATGGGATTCCACTCTTGATTATGTCATGTATGACTAATCAATTTTAACTTCTACCATGAGCTAGTCAACTAACTAGAACTCCTTTTAACCCCACTCACCACTCACCAATTACCACTCATCATTCACTCCATTTCACTTCCAATTCTCTTTCTAATTCTCTCTCAACACACACACACTATTATGAACGTATTTTTCCAGTAGTTAATCATCATCTTCATCAAAAATCACTTCAAGAATCAAGCTATAATCATCATAGGAAGAACACTTCAAGAACACTTCAAAAATCCCTTCAAGTTTACTAATTTACTTCCAAGCTTTCTAATCCATTCCAAGTAATCATCTAAGATCAAGAAACCTTTGTTATATACAGTATGTTACCTTTCTTATTCAAGGTAATATTCATATTCAAACTTTGATTCAATTTCTATAACTATAAACTATCTTAATTCGAGTAAAAATCTTACTTGAACTTGTTTTTGTGTCATGATCCTACTTCAAGAACTTTCAAGCCATCCAAGATCCTTTGAAGCTAGATCATTTCTTGTCACTTCCAATAGGTTTACCTACTAAACTTGAGGTAGTAATGATGTTCATAACATCACTCGATTCATATATATAAAACTATCTTATTCGAAGGTTTAAACTCGTAATCACTAGAACATAGTTTAGTTAATTCTAAACTTGTTCGCAAACAAAAGTTAATCCTTCTAACTTGACTTTTAAAATTAACTACACACATGTTATATATCTATATGATATGCTAACTTAATGATTTAAAACCTGGAAACACGAAAAACACCGTAAAACCGGATTTACGCCGTCGTAGTAACACCGCGGGCTGTTTTGGGTTAGTTAATTAAAAACTATGATAAACTTTGATTTAAAAGTTTTTATTCTGAGAAAATGATTTTTATTATGAACATGAAACTATATCCAAAAATTATGGTTAAACTCAAAGTGGAAGTATGTTTTCTAAAATGGTCATCTAGACGTCGTTCTTTCGACTGAAATGACTACCTTTATAAAAACGACTTGTAACTTATTTTTCTGACTATAAACCTATACTTTTCTGTTTAGATTCATAAAATAGAGTTCAATATGAAACCATAGCAATTTGATTCACTCAAAACGGATTTAAAATGAAGACGTTATGGGTAAAACAAGATTGGATAATTTTTCTCATTTTAACTACGTGAAAATTGGTAACAAATCTATTCCAACCATAACTTAATCAACTTGTATTGTATATTATGTAATCTTGAGATACCATAGACACGTATACAATGTTTCGACCTATCATGTCGACACATCTATATATATTTCGGAACAACCATAGACACTCTATATGTGAATGTTGGAGTTAGCTATACAGGGTTGAGGTTGATTCCAAAATATATATAGTTTGAGTTGTGATCAATACTGAGATACGTATACACTGGGTCGTGGATTGATTCAAGATAATATTTATCGATTTATTTCTGTACATCTAACTGTGGACAACTAGTTGTAGGTTACTAACGAGGACAGCTGACTTAATAAACTTAAAACATCAAAATATATTAAAAGTGTTGTAAATATATTTTAAACATACTTTGATATATATGTATATATTGTTATAGGTTCGTGAATCAACCAGTGGCCAAGTCTTACTTCCTGACGAAGTAAAAATCTGTGAAAGTGAGTTATAGTCCCACTTTTAAAATCTAATATTTTTGGGATGAGAATACATGCAGGTTTATAAATGATTTACAAAATAGACACAAGTATGTGAAACTACATTCTATGGTTGAATTATCGAAATCGAATATGCCCCTTTTTATTAAGTCTGGTAATCTAAGAATTAGGGAACAGACACCCTAATTGACGCGAATCCTAAAGATAGATCTATTGGGCCTAACAAACCCCATCCAAAGTACCGGATGCTTTAGTACTTCGAAATTTATATCATATCCGAAGGGTGTCCCGGAATGATGGGGATATTCTTATATATGCATCTTGTTAATGTCGGTTACCAGGTGTTCACCATATGAATGAATTTTTATCTCTATGTATGGGATGTGTATTGAAATATGAAATCTTGTGGTCTATTGTTACGATTTGATATATATAGGTTAAACCTATAACTCACCAACATTTTTGTTGACGTTTAAAGCATGTTTATTCTCAGGTGAATATTAAGAGCTTCCACTGTTGCATACTAAAATAAGGACAAGATTTGGAGTCCATGTTTGTATAATATTGTGTAAAAACTGCATTCAAGAAACTGATTTCGATGTAACATATTTGTATTGTAAACCATTATGTAATGGTCGTGTGTATACAGGATATTTTAGATTATCATTATTTGATAATCTACGTAAAGCTTTTTAAACCTTTATTTATGAAATAAAGGTTATGGTTTGTTTTAAAAATGAATGCAGTCTTTGAAAAACGTCTCATATAGAGGTCAAAACCTCGCAATGAAATCAATTAATATGGAACGTTTTTAATCAATAAGAACGGGACATTTCAGTGAAGCCCTCTATTTATACTACTCAATGGAGTAGTCTAGAATACTTCACAATCTACTAGCATCTAGATATTTCTTAGTATTATGATACTTCTAGACCTAGATATTTTATAAGATCATTCTACACACTTTCTACACACTTTGTCTACTACATTTTACAAGAAGTTTCTACATAATGGATTATGATCTTGATCCAACAGACTTGATACTTGCAAGCCCAAATCCAAAACACATAGCCCAAAATCAAATTTATTTTCCAATAAGGCAATGGCGGGAAAGAAACTTTGGGCATGTTTGGGATTGTGGGCATGGTTGGTAGCGTTGGAATCGTTGGAATTTGTGGCTGAGGCAGTGTCGGGATCGTGGGCATCTGTGGTTGGGGCAGTGCCGAGATTGTTGGCATCTGTGGTTGTGGTAGTGTCGGGATTGTCGGAATCTTTGGTTGTGGCAGTGATGGGGATAATTGCAACAGATTACGCGAGGCATAACACAAGTCGTTGTCTGTCATGGAGAATATTGCAAGTGCAAAAAAGTAAAAGTAGCATGTGGAAGTCATTGTAGGATGAGTGGGGGTTGCTATCGAAAGTTCAATTGTTTTTGAAAGGTAGAGGTTTATGAGCTTGATTAAGTTGTGAATAATAATGTATGGGAGTAGGTATATATAGGGGATGTGAAGAGAAGATGATTTTAGTAGATATACAATTGTAAGAAAATGTCATGAATTTTGTTAAGACTTTGACTTGGTTGGTTGGAAACTATACAGCTTTACAGGTGACAAGTGTTGGTTAGCATATATGGGCTTAATGTTGTTAGACAATAAACAACCTCCAAACAGCAAGTGTTTGTTATTTGATCTTCCTATAATTATAGGCAAGCTGTTTTACAGGACAATTGTGTAACACATTCTAATAATACTAGATTTTTAGCCCATGCAATGTTTGGCCATTGAAAAATCAATTAAAAAATTAATAGGTATGATAAATCGCGTTCATTATATAATTAAGCCTTTTAGCCTCCGCGGTGCACAGCCATCAAAAAATCAATTAAAAAATTAGTTATGATAAATCACGTTCATTATACCATTAAGCCTGTGCGATGCAGGACCGGTAAAAATGATTAATCGGTTAGTTATGATTTATTTTAAAATACGACTTTAGTGTAATTTAACTTAAAAGTCTAAGCACACATGTTAATAAAGTGAATAAGTAGCAAAATATACACACTAAAAGTTTGAACAAAAAGTGTTTTATGTTAGCCAACTTGATCGACATGTTTTGGTACGGACTCTATTGACCTATTTCCCTAACTGCGTGCCTACCTATTTTGGCACTCTTAGAGTCATCATGGATATGTTTACGTGTATCGTCTTTATAGATAATAGATAGACAAGCATGAAAACAAAATATTTTATAAAATAAGAATTGTAAAAGATGAGGGACACTAAAATACATGGAGTTGTGGATGTATATAGATGTTTAAATTAAGTCAATATGAATATGGATATAGATATTTGTTTAACTTAAATATTAACACCTTATTCTTATCTTATGATACCTCGCAGAATTTTTAGAAAATTATTTGTAGTTTAATTATATACATGTAATAACAATATGAATTTTTAAGGATTGCAAAGTTTGGATAAAATCTATTTAAATATATATAAATGTTTATATAGAATATTTATTTAATTTATATATATATATATATATATATATATATAAATTAAATAAATTATATATATATATATATATATATATATATATATATATATATATATATATATATATATATATATATATATGGATATTTGTCAAGATTAATTCTTATTTTGTCACATAGGATTTTTAAAAAAATAGTATAAGAAGAAGATGTCACGTAAAGAATCTAAAACCTTATTTTATATATAAAATTTATTTATAGTTACATATTACATGCATATTATATCATAATTAATATGTAATATTATGTTGATATATCAATCATATCTAACAAAATAATAACACATAAATTTTCTTTTTTCATAATTTAGTTAAAAGTTGATACATAAGTTAAAAAAGTTTATTTTATTAAGTTAAAAAATAATATAATCTAGTTTGAGAGTATATATGATCATCTATGTCTTATTGACCAAAAGTATTGAATAATAATAATAATAATAATAATAATAATAATAATAATAATAATAATAATAATAATAATAATAATAATAATATACATTGCATCGTTTCTTTATTTAGTTTTACATTATTTTTAAATATAATAATAATAAAAATAAATAAATAAATAAATAAATAATGTATGATTTCCTTATTTAGTTTACAATAATAATAATAATTTGATTTTCAGATAACATGGTTGCATTACATAAGCAAAATCAATATGATTGGCCACCTAAGTAGAAAAAACCTTGTTTTATATATTTTATAGATAGATAGAAAGATAGATAGATAGATAGATAGATAGATAGATAGATAGATAGATAGATAGATAGATAGATAGATAGATATATCAACATTTCCAATGTGTTCACGGTTGATATCCAATTGAAAAGTGAGTAAGCCTGAGAGGATGAGATTGAATAAAGGGAAATGAAATGATATTTCCATCATCGCTTTGATACATTCATCATCATTTGTTGCTATCTTTCTAAAATATCATCAAATAAAGTCTAAAGTAAAATTTGGGTAAGCATAATTTAAGAATATTTTAGTATTCTGAGTGGATCTATCAAACATGACGTTGGATATATCAACCCGTGAATGGAAAAGTATCACATTTAAGTTTTAATTAGAGTTAAATATCAGAAACAAACTCACTGAATGCTGAATAGTTAAGCATTCAACGCTAAACTATTCAATTGAGAGGTAAACAAATACGCCCTAAATCAAAAACATGTATTATTGTGCAAAATGAAATTGGGAAAAAGGCTAGAGGATACAACTTTAATTACAAATTGTGCAAGATATACACAAAATTATTGTGACAAAAACAACCAAACTTACAAGCTAGAGTTTTATATATTTTTTTCAAATAAAGATCCGTAAAATCACCAATACAAAACACGTAGTTATGCAACTTTATCTACCCATGAAGATTGACATTTAACAAATTCTCAAGTGGTTTCAATATGAATTATTACCGTTACAGCATTAGATGACCTTTCTTTTTCTATCTATATAGTATCGTTCCACTCTTCTTGCTCTTTTTTCCGACAAAGTAAAAATTATATTACTTTTTCAAAAACATACATTGGGTTGGATGCCCAGGCCCAAAAATAAAAAAACACAAACAATACAAGGCCACCAACAGCCCAAAAACTAATCGGCCAAATACATCAAAACTTGTACAAATTCAATCTAAACTAAATCTCATATTTCTCCATATCAACTTCCATATATATGCAGCCTTCATCACTGCAGCAGAATCTTTGACTGTAAAAGTCAACAATTTGAATTGGATATACGAATGAATATCTTTACAAATTTCACTCTCCGGTCTTTTCATCTGTACAAATAATCTTCTATTTCTTTCTTTTCAAATAAAATATACACAGCTGCAACCATTATCCGATTGATAATATTCCATATGTTGTTTGTGTAAGGGTACTATGCAATACCCCTTAAAACATCGGTCAAACTGTTAGTCAAACCTCTAAAGATTAACTTTTGCTTCATTTCCTTCCATATTTTTAATCTATAATCACACTTGAAGAACAAATGGTTTACTGAGTCTTTAACTTTTTCACATAGAGGGCAGATAAACACTTTTTGGGGCATCTAAGTTTGCATTCTATCATGTGTATTCAGCCTATTCAAAACTGCCAACCATAGAATGAATGCCAACCATAGAATGAATGCCTGTTTGGTATCAAAATATCTAAACCAAATTACATGGTGCCATTGTACTTTACTTCTATTAATTCTGAGATCATTCCAGACTTGATGGGTTGAAAAAGCCACCTTCTTGCCCTCATTTGTAATCCACTGAATATTATTATTATCAATGTGCACATGAGATTTTATCGTGTCTCTTAACTCTAATATTGTTTTTCCACCCCCAACTATCATTGTAGCTAAATTGGACATTCCATAAACTAATACCATTCAGTTTCACCACATTAACCCATTTGCCCCATAGAGAATCTTTTTGAGTTAAAATTCTCTATATATGTTTAACCAACAAGGTTTCATTCCATTTTTTAAGTGGTTTCAAACCCAAACCACCTTGATCTTTTGGAGCGCAAACCTGTTTCCAAGCAACCTTGGCTTTACCCTTTGAGTTTTCAGTTTGACACCATAAGAAACCTTTTATAGCCCTTTCATACCTTGGCTTTAATACATTCACCATCATTTGTTCAATTAACTTATTCATACCTTCAATATCTCTAAATTTAAAATAACAAAGCTGCTTATGATCCATAATGATTTCCCTAATACCAAATTTGTTTCATATTTTTCTAAGGTTAAACTATAACATTCCATAAGGCATGTTACCACCAATGACATAACCATATGTTGTAGTATTCCACTTACTACGGCTCTTTTCAACATATTCCTCATCAAAAATCATAGTTTCAGTACCATCTTCCTCAACAGTTAATGGTACAAAATACAGTTTACTATCATCAACATTGTTAATGGCCTTAGCATAAGATACCTTTTTTAGATTCACCTTATTAAAATCAGTACTGTTGATAAGACTTTGATTAATAGAAACATCTATCATAAGTACCTGAATTGATTATGTACTTCTCGAATTTTGACCTAGAGGAGGCAATTGTTCCTGCGCACATTCAAAATCCTTAACACTGTTACATTCATTTAGCTTATTTTCAGATCTGACCTCATCACCATCACTGAAGTCGTTCAATGTGTAGTCTCTTCAAATTCATTACTCTGTACACTACCGCCTTCTTTTGTTTTCAAATTGTGAATCGTATTAGAGAACTTAATCGGAATACGAATTTTACGTCTTGATGCCTTGAGATCAGTGGCGGAACTTGAACCCTGATAGAAATTGGCGGATGTAAAAATTTAATAAAATTTCTATTGTTAGCAGGAGTTAAAACTAAAATAACCTTATTTTTTAGTAAAAAAAAAAAATTAGTGTAAAATTCCCCCCCCCCTCCCCCGTTAAATCCAGATGGGGCGAATACCCCTTTGGAATACACTATAATCCGCCACTACTTGCAATTGGAAGGCATGACCATTCTCAAAACTAATAACTATGTAACAGAAGTATCAAAGACGTGAAAATAGAATAAAAATGAAGAAGAAACGATGAAAATTGGGTGATGGAGCTCGAAATTAGGGTAAAAACGGTGGAAATCTAATTTCCTGCCCTAATCGCCCAACTGAAGTGACAGAGAAAGTCAGTTTTTAATTCCAGCCGCAATTTCTTCATGCTCTCTTATAAAGTATCATATGAGAATATCCTTGAGATTAAATCTGCCTTTCAAATCCTCTGGAAATTAAAAGAAAATAACATTTTTATTTTTATTTAATTTGATACCCTTCTAAAGTTCAGTGACTATTCCAGCTCAACAACAAATGATTCAAATATTATTCATAAAGTTCAATTGCGAAGTGAAGTTTTTGCAGACTGATCTTTCTATGGTAACTCCGGTCTCTGTTGCTTATTTCAGTTGATACTTGAATTATCGTGAAAGTTTAATAAATCTTACCGAGTATTTATTCATAGGGGAGTGATATGTACACAACCCTTTTTTGTTATGTACACAACCAACATGTTTTACAGCGTTGTACAGTACAACACTGTAAAACATGTTAGTTGTGTATATAACAAAAAATGGTTGTGTACATATCATCACCCTTATTCATAAAGTTCAACTTGAATTATCTTGAAGTATAAATTAAATCATTCAATTCTGAAATACAAAAATATTTAAAAAAAAAAAACATATTGAATCACACGACACACAAAGTACACAAACACAAAATCAATAAACAAGAAAACACTCGCCAACAATGTCAAACCCAGCTACCAATCCCACAAAGTAAAGATAAGATGAAAATGTAAAATAGTTGGATCAGATGACCCTCTTAACAGCAATATCTACTAAAGCTTAGTATGTATAACAAATTGCATTTCTTCTCATATATCAGCATTGAATTATCCATCCTCTACTTCTTTGAAGGTGGTGGAGCAAAGAAAGAAATATTAGGAAGAGTTGTTTGGAAGTTTGGTATTGTAGGCAATGTTGTTGGCATCGAAGGCAATGGAGGCAATGAAACTTGGGGCATATTGGGTAGGGTGGGGATGGTGGGCATTTGTAGCTGCGGTAGTGCTGGGATTGTAGGCATTTGTGGTTGCAGTAATGTTGGTATGTTTGGTATATGTGGTTATGGTTGTGGCAGTGTTGGTGTCGCTTGTAACAATTTACGTGAAGCATAACACATCTGTTTGTTCATAAGGAAGAACAGTGCAATAACAAGAATGTAAAAGTAGCTTGTGGAAGCCATGGTTGAATTGTGGTTTGATGTGCGTAGAGGTGTATACAGAATAGTTTATATTTTACAAGGAAAATACTATTAAATACGATACAATTTTACACAAGTTATTTATTTATTTACAGATGGGATATACCTAAACCTTGCTACAACACTATAGGCAGTGTACCTAATCGTAGAGTAGTATAGTTTTTAGTAAGTCCGGTTCGTTCCACAGGGAGACGACTTATTTTACACTATATTTTTAAACAATTATATTTGTACAAAATATATTATACATAGTAATAATATATAAAAGGGGGTTTACCGTTTAATGACCAGTTTGTCGATTTTATATTTTAAGTCACAATTAAAACCTAATGCAAAATATAAATGACGATAATTTAAGTGCGTAAAATAAATAACAATATAATAATTATGCTTATTTAAACTTTCGTAACCATGATGTTTGACGTTTTGATTATAATTTATTACCCTGGGTTAATTGTCCTTTGTCCTGGATGTATTTGAAACCTATCTGGTTTTTTTCCATAATAGTCCACCGATCATATTTATAAAATGCTCGGCATATTTAACCTTATACCCGAAGTCAAATATTCCAACTAATTGGGGATTCGAACTGTAACAAGGTCTTAATACTTTGTTTAATGAATACACCAGGTTATCGACTGTGGTTTTAATACTTTGTTAACAATTACACCAATTACCCTTGAATGTAATCCACCCCTGTTTTAATGAGTCCATTGACTATTAATCCATCCCCGTGTCCGGTCAAATGAACAATAATTTGTATTTATAAATATCCCGCCCATCGTATCCGATTAAGCGTATGAGATTATATATAGATACGTCAAATTGTAACCTTTATATTAAATTAACGAGGTATCGTTAATTTAATATAAAGCTCATTAATAGCCCATAGTCTAATTTCCACAAGTGTCGTTCTTTTGTCCAAACCCCAATTATGGTCCAAAGCCCAATTACCCCATCTTAATATTTAGCCCAACATCACGATTACTTCGGCACAAATAAGCATAATAATAACTTAAGTACGAGACATTAATTTAAAAAGGAGAACATAGCTTACATTGATTATTTATCACGTAGTGTTGCATGGACAGAGCTTCGACTTCAAAACCCGTAAAATAACCTTTACATAACCCAAACTAATCTAATATAAAACTAACCTATATATATATATATATATATATATATATATATATATATATATATATATATATATATATATATATATATATATATATATATATATATATATATATATATATATATATTATATATTTATTATATTACAGATGGAGTATGATAAAAATTGGTGTCCTTAAACTGGCCAAACTCGTTGCCTTTTATCGATGTGGCCTGATTTCTGAAGCCATGCGATCGCATGGAATTTGCTCTTCCACGCCATGCGATCGCATGGCCAGCTGGATCCAGCCACATTGCTTTGTTTTCTTCTTTGTCGACGTTATTTAATATAATATATAATATATAAATAATTTATATAATTATTTAAATATTATATTATATTCTTGTGCATAGTAAACTTGTAATTTTTGGTCCGTTGAGTCGGGCGTTGATAGTTGGCTCAGGTCCCGGTTCTGGATTTTCGAACGTCCTTTCATATGCGTATATATCTTGTACTTTGCGTTTTTCAATTTGTAATTTGCACAAAAAATTATTCTCCTTAACTCCCAAAATCCGCACAAGCCTTTAACTCACTTTTAGTGGCACTTTTGAGTGCACTATGGCTTTAGTGGCACTTTTCAGGCTTTAGTGGCACTTTTTCTTCAATTCTTTAATCTTCGTGCTTTGTCTTCACATTTATTTATTTAAACGATTACAACTTAAAAATAGAATAATTACAACTAAAAACTTTACATATTGGGATGATATTGCGACTAAATATATGTTCGTTTGGAGCACTATCAAATATCCCCACACTTGAGCGTTGCTTGTCCTCAAGCAATACAGAACTTGAAATTAAATCACACGAATCACTTCTTTATTCTTCACACTTTATACATTAGTGATTTTGATACGGCGGTATAAACAATGATAGTAACGATGTGGTTTACAGTCCCACATGACTATAAAAATTTAGATCCTTAAGGAAATTGGATCTTTATGAAAACATTTGATCTTTTGAAAATTCATTCTAGCTTTTACCCTAGAAAAGTTTTCCGGAATAACCCTTCACCGGTGTTTGCAAAATATTTTTGTGGGTTTGGTGGGTTTCAGATTTGAAAATTTTAGCTCAAAACTTATGGTTTTGTGTCGCCCACTTGTTAACCTTGTATTAGGAAAGCAACACGTCCAGTATACTTGCTCCGTATATTACCTTTCGGTAAACTACCCTCCGGTTGTAAAGAAAAGCGTTGAACAAGCAACTGTTAAGGCAATGTCCCTTGACATGCTTTTGATTATGGTCTATATCGTATCGGATGCAATTACTATCCTTTATAGGAGCAATAGTAAAGATCACCCCATAATTTTTCGATCTGGCACAAGGTCCTGTCTTCGACCATGCTATGCAACCACCGTTCTTACGGTTGACACCCGATTTGGTTCAGGTGACCTAATGAATTCCAGGTCAATTCCTAGGATTTTACGTTCAACGGTAATGAACGCATTGAAAATAGGTTTTCAGAAAACAAATCGATTTGTATTTTGATCAAAATATTTTCTCGTTCAAGCTCGAGTTTAGATATCATTGAATTCCATGAGTTTGTAATTCTCAATCTTTAAGGTCAATCTCAAGGATTGAGTAATATCAGGCTTAAAAGCTGATTTTTAATCTTTAAGGAGATTATCCTTTCTGGGGGTCTGATTCATTAGTCTTATCAAGCTAATTTGCACGGCACCCTCCCCATTTTACGAGACATATCCTCTCATGGTTAGGATAAGTCTGACCACTTGGCAACCCTGTTTGATGCTGAGGTCAGTGGATTTCCTGCTGATTTTAGAGATGACTTTTTTAGATTTTTCGTCAACCTACAGCTGGTCTGGACGACAACTTCCTGACCAAAATCAAGAAGCGCGTGTCTTTTTCAGAAGACTTTACTTCCTTTTAATGATGGAATTGATTCATCGTGTAGATCCATCTATTCTTTCAGATAAACCGGGTAAAGCGGTTAATTTAGTCCAAAACAAAAGCACTTGCAATAACTTTACAGAAACATGTGATAGATAGTTTTTAATTGAATAACTTGGTACATTCTCCCCACACTTAGCTTTTATTTTATCTTTCTTTGCCTTTTTATTCTCTTCTATTCCATTTTAAATGAATTCAAGCGTTTTGGGTTGTTTCTCAATTTATGTCCTTTCCAAAGTAATAATAATTTCGGTATTATTACCTAGTTTTATCGTTCATAAATATGTATAAACATGATTTTGAGTTCATTTAGTTGAAAATTTTTCAAATTTTCACAAAATTTGGCAATTAAACCAAGTGTAAACCTGAGAGAATTTATAACCCTTCCCCACACTTGAGATCATGCAATGCCCTCATTAGTATGAAATCAGACTCTAATTATAAATTTATGAGGGTGATTAGTGTAGAAAAGTAGTTAAAGATACCCAGTTTGTAATTACAAAGCTCGTCGAATGATAGATGGTGCACCTCATCGTTCATTCATTCTTGTTTTATCCCCCATGTTTTTCTTCAAAAACGGTTGCTTTTCTGAACTGTTTGCTAATCTTTAAAAATGCATCTTTTACCCTTACTCATCATGCATTTTTATTAATGAGTTATGCACTAACCCGAACCTCTATTTTAATGTTAAGTGGGGTTAGACTTCCCCACACTTAGCTGACGACATGTGAAGTCGGTAGAATAAGTTCCACGAATTAGAATAGTGAGCCAGTTATTTACATCTCGGGTGGTGTATAATATATCAATGGGTTTAAAGTTTAGAACCACCCGATTGTCACTACTTAATTCTTTTTTAAGTGTAGCTTTTAGTAAATGGATATGTCTCTTTTCTGGTTCTTGGTCAAATGGATCGATATACACCGATATACATATTTCTATAGGGTGGACAATTCCTAACATTTCCTTCCGTTTATTCTCTGGATCAAAGTTTTCACCTCTATTACCCAATTGGGTGAAATCCGAGGTGTCATTATCTATTACAGCTCGTAGTTCATCTTCGGTAGATGACTCGTCTATTGAGAATATTGGGTTGGAAGGTTGTGGAATGGTGAATTTCAGGATCGAAGTAGATTATTTTTCATTAACGGTACTTATCGGTCCCACCACTTTGGTCTCGGGGGTAAAATTTTCAACGTTATCGTTTTCCCAAGAGTACCAATTTGTCACCCTTACTTCTTCTTCATCCATTGATGGATCGATGATTTCGTCGGTAGAGGCTAATATGTCGATATGTTGTGAAATTGGTAAAGCTGAATAAAAAGTATCATCGAGATAGTTGGTGATTTCGGAGCTCTCGAATTCATCAAAATTCGATGATATGAGATTTTCTTGCACAATATTCCTCAGATAAACAGGTGTGTAATCTGATAGAGTTTCAGCTTGCCTATTTACAAACTCTCTCATTTGTTCATTTTGAGCATCAAGTTCTTCGAGTTTGATTTTCATATAATCTAAAGAATTTTCAGACACATAATTTTCCTCGTCTTCTGGTTGAGTTTGGATATATTCTTGGGAATAATCCCAATTAGAATTGTATTCCTCATAATCATTCCATTCAAGTTCCATGGGTGCATAATTTTCTATAGGAACGTAATAATAACATTCCCATGTTGAGTGATAATCTCCACAGATTTCACAACCAGTTATTGTTTCGTCATTCGTGATCCAAGATTGACTGAATGAATTGTCATCAACACCCGTTTGAGAGTATTGATTAAATTGATTTCGGATGTCATAAAGGGTTTCCAAAATATTCTCGAGATTTTCCATAATGCGCTTATTACCAAATTTTAGCTACAATGTGGTGCATTTACTAATTATCCTATTAGTTATAAATTATATAAGTTATCAAATTAATATACTTTTATAATTTTACCCACGTTTCGAATAGCCAATAGATGCAGCAGGTAGCCAGGATCCTTTAAATCGGAAGCCCACAACTCGCCACTAACAAATCCCACTATTACTACGAACCAGAAAATTTGGATGTCTATCAATTTAACCGCTTAAAATAATTTTTCGTTTGGAATTTTAGAGAAGAAATAGAAAATCTATGTCCTAAAAACTAGCGTGTCAAGAAATAAGAAAGAAAAAGATTACGCGTCGAAAAACGTCGAAAAATAAAAATAAGAAAGTAGCGCGTCGTAACTTAAAAGGTACTAAAATTTATAAACAGCGTCGCAAAATTCTAAAGCACCTAAATCTTAATCTAAAGAAAAGTCACTTAAGGGATTTTATGGCAAAGCCTAAAAATCTAGAAATATAAAATAAGCTACGGCAAAATACTAGTCTTAAAACTAATTACGAACGATAAAAATACAAATATTATGAATAAACGATAAAAATACAAATTGTAATTAAAATGATAAAAATACAAATTTTATAAAAATATTATTTTTATATTATATATTTTATAAAAGTATTAATTTTTTTATAATTATAAAACTAATTAAAACTTTAAATTACAAATTAAATTAAAACTAAAACTAAATATAAAAATAAATACCTCTAAATAATAATAATAATAAATAATACCCCGTAATAAATGCTGAATAAGGGTTTCTGGCGTGTCAGATCAGGCCATGCGACCGCATGGTTTTAAGGCACCCGGCTCATGCGACCGCATGGGCCTGGATTTCAGGTTTTTTTTTAAATTTTATATTGTTTTTCTAAAAATTATATATAAATATATTTACACAAATATATATTAAAAATATAGCTTTACGCCGAGTCCCCGGCAGCGGCGCCAAATATACTTGATGTGCGTAGAGGTGTATACAGAATAGTTTATATTTTACAAGGAAAATACTATTAAATACGATACAATTTTACACAAGTTATTTATTTATTTACAGATGGGATATACCTAAACCTTGCTACAATACTATAGACAGTGTACCTAATCCTAGAGTAGTATAGTTTTTAGTAAGTCCGGTTCGTTCCACAGGGAGACGACTTATTTTACACTATATTTTTAAACAATTATATTTGTACAAAATATATTATACATAGTAATAATATATAAAAGGGGGTTTACCGTTTAATGACCAGTTTGTCGATTTTATATTTTAAGTCACAATTAAAACCTAATGCAAAATGTAAATGACAATAATTTAAGTGCGTAAAATAAATAACAATATAATAATTATGCTTCTTTAAACTTCCGTAACCATGATGTTTGACGTTTTGATTATAATTTATTACCCTGGGTTAATTGTCCTTTGTCCTGGATGTATTTGAAACCTATCTGGTTTTTGTCCATAATAGTCCATCGGTCATATTTATAAAATGCTCAGCAAATTTAACCTTATACTCGAAGTCAAATATTCCAACTAATTGGGAATTCGAACTGTAACAATGTCTTACTACTTTGTTTAATGAATACACCAGGTTATCGACTTTGTGTAAACCAAGGTTTTAATACTTTGTTAACAATTACACCAATTACCCTTGAATGTAATCCACCCCTGTTTTAATGAGTCCATTGACTATTAATCCATCCCCGTGTCCGGTCAAATGAACAATAATTTGTATTTATAAATATCCCGCCCATCGTATCTGATTAAGCGTATGTGGTTATATATAGATACGTCAAATTGTAACCTTTATATTAAACTAACGAGGTATCGTTATTTTAATATAAAGCCCATTAATAGCCCATAGTCTAATTTCCACAAGTGTCGTTCTTTTGTCCAAACCCCAATTATGGTCCAAAGCCCAATTACCCCATCTTAATATTTAGCCCAACATCACGATTACTTCGGCACAAATAAGCATAATAATAACTTAAGTACGAGACATTAATTTAAAAAGGAGAACATAGCTTACATTGATTATTTATCACGTAGTGTTGCATGGACAGACCTTCGACTTCAAAACCCGTAAAATAACCTTTACATAACCCAAACTAATCTAATATAAAACTAACCTATATATATATATATATATATATATATATATATATATATATATATATATATATATATATATATATATATATATATATATATATATATATATATTACAGATGGAGTATGATAAAAATTGGTGTCCTTAAACTGGCCAAACTCGTTGCCTTTTATCGATGTGGCCTGATTTCTGAAGCCATGCGATCGCATGGAATTTGCTCTTCCACGCCATGCGATCGCATGGCCAGCTGGATCCAGCTACATTGCTTTGTTTTCTTCTTTGTCGACGTTATTTAATATAATATATAATATATAAATAATTTATATAATTATTTAAATATTATATTATATTCTTGTGCATAGTAAACTTGTAATTTTTGGTCCGTTGAGTCGGGCGTTGATAGTTGGCTCAGGTCCCGGTTCCGGATTTTCGAACGTCCTTTCGTATGCGTAGATATCTTGTACTTTGCGTTTTTCAATTTGTAATTTGCACAAAAAATTATTCTCCTTAACTCCCAAAATCCGCGCAAGTCTTTAACTCACTTTTAGTGGCACTTTTGAGTGCACTATGGCTTTAGTGGCACTTTTCAGGCTTTAGTGGCACTTTTTCTTCAATTCTTTAATCTTCGTGCTTTGTCTTCACATTTATTTATTTAAACGATTACAACTTAAAAATAGAATAATTACAACTAAAAACTTTACATATTGGGATGATATTGCGATTAAATATATGTTCGTTTCGAGCACTATCATGGTTATTAACTAAAAGATGATACAGGAACTATCTGAGAGGTAAAGAGAAAAGAACTTGATTTTTTTGATAGAAAATGCACAAAGGTCAGAAATATATATAAAGAATGTTTGAGAGGACTATCACTCTAAACTATTACTCCATTAAAGATATAAAAGGCCCTTTAGCTGTATGTATAATGATACTTAGTTTAATTGGTTGGTTGGAAATTTGAACATCAAGTCTTCATCATAGGTTGTCGCAAACAGTTTATCAACCTAAGTATAGCCATTGACAAAAGGAATGCATGTTGATGCATATTTGTATGGCCGTCACTGGGCGAATAACATTTGTTATTACATTGTACACCTAGGATTGTTTTGAACAAGTAAACTCTCATCACATGAGCATATGTGGCAAAATGTCCTATATAAAGAGTTTCTTGGTTCATTTGTCATTTGAGCACCTCCATAATATGTGTGTGCACTTGAACGTTAGAGAGAGGTGAGCTCCATATCTTCACCTTCATGGTGAAGAGGATCCATGGTGGATTGATGCTCCAACCACCATGGAAATTACAAAGTGATTAGCTTAAATTCGTGTACTAGTTATTGTAATCGTTTATCGTTATTGTACTTGTAATGTTGATTAATTTCAGCTGATTATCTTTGAGTTTATCATGTGTTCTTCATTGTTCATCATTCTCATCACTTGTTTATATTCAAATTGTCAATTGGTTCTTGTTCTTTTATCAAAAGATCCTAGCATGGGATCTAACAGTTGGTATCAGAGCCTAAGATTAACCAAGAATCGATTTGATTGAAGCAATTTGATGAAAATGAATTTTGGATCTCGGTTTGACTTTTGTTGACTTTTTTAGATCTTGGTGATTTAGCACGAATTGGAGAAAACTATGAATTGGGAAAGCTTGGTAATCATTTATTGAACGTTTCTTCAAAATTACAGTTCCTAATTCTTAGTATTCATCGAGTTATTGAATTTTTTTGATTTCATGTTCATGTCACTGAAATCGATTGATTCTGTGTTTTTGAGAGTTTGTTGGTGAAATATGTTAGTGGTTTCATGTTAGTCGTGGTTAGATGCACTTCTCTGTCAATTTTCAGCTATTTTCGTGTTAATTTGGGTGTTTTTTCCATTAGAGCCGCCGTGTCCCGCCGTGGCACCACCACCAGCTGCCGGAATTCACGAAGAACACGAAGAACACGACTGGTTAAGTGAAATGTACACCTAAGCTTCATGTATACGGTTGAGTAAGTGATTAGTACGATTTACTTGTCAAAATTTCGAATTTTATGGATTGAGAGGCTGGTACGTACGTTTGAATTTTTTAGAGAAGCAGAAACAGCAACCAGTCAATGGCAAGACAGTAAATAAGTTGAAGTTTAATTGGTGGGTCTCACTGAATTGTTGCTTGTGTCGGCTGAAAACATTTAAAAAGGAAACAGATGGGTCCCACGTAGTATTGATTTGTCCCCTTGAACCCAACAACATCCACGTGAATGTAGATGGACATCCACGTTGTCTTGACTTGTCCCCTTGAATCTTAATCTGAACCCACTCATGAACCTTATCATTTTGAACCCCCTGTCACTTGAACCGTGAACCGTTACACCTTTTAAACCCTTATCACTTTGAACCATTTGAGCCAGCCAATAACATCTGAACCAGTTCACTCCCAACAAATTAATTTACACAGTCGGTCCTACCAGTTAAATATTTTAACGACTGTTAAATTCCCAAGGACTCCCAATGAAAATTTTGTAGAATTTGGAATTTTTACTTTCAGTCCCTGAGGCTTCTGAAAGTTTCATTTTCAGCCCCTAAAGTTTGAAAGTTTTACACTTTTGGTCCCTAAACTTTTAGGGAATTTGTTTTGGATTATTGTTACGCAATCACAAGATCATACATTTGTCATTCTTGGTGACTAATTAGAGTACCTATTGATATGTTTGGGATCGTTAGTTGTGGGATGGATGCCTATATTATATGCAGTATTGTAAAAAAGGGCCGAAACAGGTGCCGCAACGGACGCCGTAACGGATTTGCCTTAGTATCGTTACAACCGGGTCTTGAAACGGCAAAAAAGACGGTCAACGCTTAAAAAACGGTCAACAACGCCAAAAAACGGTAAAAAACTGTCAAAGACAGAAAAAACGGTCAAAGACGGAAAAAACGGTCAAAGTCGAAAAAAACGGTCAACTTTATATATATATATATATATATATATATATATATATATATATATATATATATATAAGTCAACGTTAGTCAACATCCGTTTCGACCCCTTTTTTCCGTTGCGACTTTTTGAGGTCGCTAACGTTTAGGCCCCATCTCACGTCTTTTTCAACCTTGATTATATGTCTTTAATGTTTGAGTCATGAGGACTATACGTGCTTTATAAAGTTTATTAGGATGCAGCTATTAGAAGAGGGGGAAGTTTTAGAGTTGACGATACCGAGCTTATTGGTTTGTATGAAGACTAGAACATCAGGAATTTGATCGAGTTCAGTCTTAGGGGGAATCTGGTTGCTGTAGTACTATGGGTAACACGTACGAGTGAAGTTTGAAGAAACTACGGGATGACTATTAGCATTTCGACTTCAATGAGCGGAAACATTGATGTTCAAAGTTTGGGTTTTCAAGTATTCTGGAAGACTTTTGATGGAGCTTGTGATTTATACGATTATGGTACTACTTGTAACGACCCGCACTTTTTCGATCATACTATACTTATAAGATTAATATTTACATAAATTAAACCTTGCCAACATGATAAGCAATCCAAATTGTCGAGACTTATATTTCCGAAAAGAGTTTTACACAACGTTTGACCGTCTAGTTTGACCGATGATATCACGAACTATACAATATATGATAATTATACGTTTGTGTATATAAATGTATATATACATATTTAACATGATTAATAAATGTTTTAATATCTCATTTTGTATTAATAACAACAAGTTATAAGTATATTTTGAAACTACTAACTTAAGTTTTCAAAACGATAACTATACGTAACGTTATTTGACATAAATACTTAAGACTTATAATGTTATACATATATCGTATAAGTAATGTATTTAATCACTTTTAAGAACTTAAATACATAAAACCATATAAGTGTATTCACAAAAGATAGCTATATTTGAATCCTCATTCCATTTTTCACAAAATTTCTATACGTATATCTAGAGTATAAGTACTCGTATCATACCTAGCTTCTATACGTATTTACTAATAGTAAATACACATCAAATCACCACCTAACCCACCCTTGTTACTGCCCTTAGAGCAAGGTAATTGGAATTTGGATGCATGCATGAATTATTATACAAAGATACAAGAGAAAACCTTGTCTTGTCTCCTCATGGCCACGTTTTTATGGCCTTTATATGTATCATCATCTTCATTCATTTTACTTCAACTTTCTAGCCAAAACACACACATACTTTGAAGCCTTAAAACCCTTAATCAATTCAGCAAAGTTTCCAAGAAGATCTAGCTTCAAAAACCATACTAAAACACCATAAGAAAACCATACAAAAACACTTCAAGAAAACCCTCCAAGAACACCAACTTACTTCCAATCTTTCATCCACTTCTATCACCCTTTTGATTCTAGCTTCTTACTTCTCTCTTACAGCAACTTCATCCAAGGAACTTGAGGTAGAATCTATGTTCATAACCTTATTCGATTCATATATATATAGCTATCTTATTTTGTGGTACAAAAGTTTAACAACAAGAACATAGTTTGAATGTTTTCAAACTTGTTTGCAAACTAAATAGATCCTTCTAACTTAACTTTTAAAATACTTCAAGACCTGTAATATAACTTATGTATATGCTAATTTAACAAGGTAAAACTTGGTTTTTCAAAGTATAAGTATTTTTAGAAAAATGGTCATTAAATGATTTTGTTGTAACAAAAATGTTTAACTTCATATGTTTCACTAATGTTTCACTTATGCCGTATGATTTTGAATACAAACCAAGGTATTTACAGTTCATAGTCTTAAAGAAGAACTCGATCCAAGAAGATGGCAATTTGAATCAACGAAAACGGATTTGTAACGAAGAAACTATGACCGAAACAAAATTGGTTATCCTAGATCATTTCAACTACGGGATCAATTGGAAAAAAAATGATATAAATCACATATTTCTAAGATAACATGATATTTTATATATATGTACTTATAATTCAATTTTATATGGTTCAGGATCACCCGTAAACAACACGAGAAGATTAATCATAAGATCCCATGATTGTACGCAACACGTCATTTGACAACACCGGTACCATGGGTCAAGATTAATCTCGACCAATACATATACGATGGGTTTTTATTTATTTCGTTGGGGGTTTTATTTATTTCATTGCGGGTATATTAAACATCTAAAAATGAACCATTAAAATTGAATTACTAACATCGGACTGCTAACTACGGACTAAGGAATTATTCAAAGTATTAAAAGTATAACAAGTATATATTTATAACGTTTGTTTAAAAATGAAAACATATTGATATATTATATATGGATAGGTTCGTGATATCAACCGGAAGACCGAGTCAAAATATATATATCATCAAGACAAGAGTGAGTATATAGTCCCACTTTTAAACTCTAAATATTTTGGGATGAGAATACATGTATTTTATGTTTTACGTTATGGACACAAGTAACTGAAAAATATATTCTACGTTGAGTTGTACCACTGGCATACTTCCCTGTAGCTTGGTAACTGTTATTTACAGCGGTATTGTAAACGCGAATCCTGTTGATAGATCTATCGGGCCTGACAACCCCAACCGGACTGGACGACCAGTATTCAACGGTTGCACAGTACTTCGTTTTGTGACTACACTTGGTACGGTGTAGTAAGATTTCATATTAAAGGGAATATGCGACGCGAAAATGTTAAGTATGGTTACCAAGTGCTCAACCACTTAGAATATTTTTATTAAACTGTTTATATACAAAATCTTGTGGTCTATATATATATTGCTGCCGGCATTAAACCTATATCTCACCAACTTTATGTTGACCTTTTAAAACATGTCTATTCTCAGGTGATTTCTAAAGCTTCCGCTGCATCATGTTGGATCTAACCAGGATCTTGCGTACGCATGTTTGTGTCAAAAATAAAACTGCATATCCGAGATGTTGTATTGTAAAATATGCTAGAAACCGTGTTGTTGTCATCATTTGTAAAGTTTGTAAGTCGAAGATTATCGCTAAACGTTAATCTTCTTTTTATTGTCTTAAGCTTGTAACAAAAATAATGGTTATGGTTTGTAATGTATAATATATGCAGTTTTCTTTCAAAAATGTCTCATATAGAGGTCAATACCTCGCAATGAAATCATACGTTATCTAACGCGTTCTTATGGTTAAGGACGGGTTATGACATGTGGTATCAGAGCGGTGGTCTTAGCGAACCAGGTTTGCATTAGTGTGTCTAACCGATAAGTCGTTAGGATACATTAGTAAGTCTGGACTTTGACCGGGTCTGATTTTAAAAACCATTGCTTATCACTGTTGGTTAAAAATTTATATGTAAATATTATGTAAGTACTAATGGGTTAGTTGTTATGTGTTAGATGTCGGGCTCGAAACTTATTATCACATTCAGCGACTCCGAATCAGAACCTTCAGATTGTGTTTCAGTCATTAACATATCCGATGACGAAAGTGGTATTTTTGGGGAAGACTCACAATTTCCGGATGAACCAACTATTGAAATATCGGAAAGTGAACCCGAGGAGGAAAGTGAACCCGAGGAGGAAAGTGAACCCGAAGAGGAAAGTGAACCCGAGGAAATTACAAAAGAAAAATATGATCAAGGAAAGAAACGAAAAGCTAGTGAATTAGAAAATCCAAATCCCGAGTTTAATGAGAATGAAGTGGCACCAATTCCACTCAACACTACCACCCCTATCCCCGCTATTCCTATTAGTGCTATCCCCGCATCTAGTTCTTCGGCACCTCAGCCAAAACGTAGGGAGACAGCTAGGATTCGCGTTGGGGGATTCCTAGGACATAAATGTTTTGGGAAATAGACCAAATGATGCGCTGCCGTATTAAACCATGGAATCACATAATGTTTTGTATAATATTATTAGTGTGGTTTGTTTAAAGTTTGATGTAAGCATATGTAAAATAGCGAAGTATGAAATGCAATAATTTTCCATGGTTAAGTATTATTTAGATTGTAGTAATTGATTCTGTACTAAGCTATTAAGTATGAACATTAACGGGTAGGTACTACCCAAGATATAATTATAAAACGCTAATAAGAAGAAAAGGCTTTTATAATAATACCTGGTTCATATTATTAACAAGCTATAAATGTACTATAAATACACACTACATCTATAATATTCCATGTGAATAATTATTTTCTTTCATTAGGAAATGGCGCGATTGAATCGAATGACGGAACAAGAACTCGAGGAACTCATCAACCAGCGAGTGAACGACAGAATGTTATGGGTTGAGGCTGCAAGAGCTGCTGCAATTAATCTAAATCCTCGTGTAGGATGCTCCTACAAGACGTTCCAAGCTTGCAAGCCATCATCATTCAGTGGAACGGAAGGACCGATCGGTTTAACCCGATGGATAGAAAAGATGGAGACGGTGTTTAAAATCAGTGGTTGTGATGAAAAAGACATGACCAAGTTTGCATCGTGCACTTTACAAGATAGTGCACTCACATGGTGGAAGAATTATGTGAAGGCGGTAGGAGGAGATGTAGCTTATGATACTCCATGGGAAGAATTCAAAGCAATGATAATCACCGAGTATTGTCCAAGGAATGAGGTTATTAAGTTAGAAGATGAGTTACGAAGTTTGAAGGTGGTTGGTACTAAAATCACCAACTACAATCAGCGATTCATGGAATTGGTTTTACTATGTCCTGAATTGGTTCCAACCGAAGCACGGAAGATTGAAATGTACAAAGGTGGTTTGCCCAAAAAGGTCAAGGCAAACGTTACGGCGTCGAAACCTAAGACAATTCATGAAGCTATAACCATGGCGAACGAGTTAATGGATCAGGTCATTCTGGATAAGAAAGCATTCACTACTGAGGTGAAGGTATCGAGTAACAAAAGGAAGTGGAACGGAAATTATGATCGAGGTTACCAACAGCAATCTTTTAAGAAACCAGAAACCCCGAAAGGTGCGGGTAGTGGTTCAGGTTTTGGTTACAAAGGACAAAGTCCTTTATGCAACCGTTGTCACAAACATCACTTTGGTTACTGTAGTGTGTTGTGCACCAAATGCAACCGACAGGGACATCTTGCTGAAGATTGTAAGGCTCTCGTTACAAATGCAAACGGTAACAAGACTCCTGCCACCAACGCAAATAGAACTGCTTTGGCTAACATTACTTGTTTTGGGTGTGGAAAACAAGGTCACTATAAGAGCCAGTGCCCGAATCAGAATGGCGGACCTGCACGTGGAAGAGCGTTTGTTATTAATGCTAGAGAGGCACGAGAAGACCCGGAGCTTGTTACGGGTACGTTTACCATTAATAACTTATCAGCATCGATTTTATTTGATACTGGCGCCGATAGAAGTTACGTGTGTATAAATTTTTACACTAAATTGAATTGTTCATCATTACCTCTAGATGCTAAGTACTTGATTGAGTTAGCTAATGGTAAACTAATTAAAGCCGATAAAATTTGTCGTGATTGTGAAATAAATCTAGCCGGAGAAACGTTTAAAATCGACTTAATACCCGTAGAATTAGGAGGTTTTGATGTAATAGTCGGCATGGACTGGATGTCCAAAATAGGAGCGGAAGTTGTTTGTGCCAAGAAGGCAATTCGTATTCCTGGTAAGGATAAAATACCGGTGATGATTTATGGAGAGAAGGGTAATTCAAAGCTAAAACTCATTAGCTGTTTGAAAGCCAAGAAGTGTTTAGAAAAGGGATGTTACGCTATTTTAGCACATGTTAATAAAGTCGAAAAGAAAGAAAAGTATATCAACGACGTGCCGGTGGCAAGAGATTTTCCTGAAGTTTTTCCGGAAGAATTGCCGGGATTACCTCCATTTAGATCGGTAGAATTTCAAATAGATTTAGTACCAGGAGCTGCACCAGTGGCTCGTGCGCCATATAGACTTGCACCGTCCGAATTAAAAGAACTTCAAAGTCAGTTAAAAGAATTACTGGACCATGGATTCATACGACCGAGTACTTCACCGTGGGGAGCTCCAATTTTGTTTGTTAAGAAGAAAGATGGATCTTTCAGGATGTGTATAGATTATCGTGAATTAAATAAGTTAACTATCAAGAATCGGTATCCACTACCGAGAATTGATGACTTATTTGATCAATTGCAAGGATCATGTGTGTATTCGAAAATCGACTTAAGATCGGGCTATCATCAACTACGCGTCAAAGAAGAGGACATTCCGAAAACTGCTTTTCGGACACGTTATGGTCATTACGAATTTTTGGTCATGCCGTTTGGATTGACAAATGCGCCAGCTGTATTCATGGACCTCATGAATCGAGTTTGTAGTCCGTATTTAGATAAGTTTGTTATCGTTTTCATTGATGATATTCTTATCTATTCCAAGAGTGAGCAAGAGCATGAAGAGCATTTAAGGTTGATATTGGAGTTGTTAAGAAAAGAACAGCTATATGCTAAATTTTCTAAGTGTGCTTTTTGGTTGAAAGAAGTGCAATTTCTTGGCCACGTTGTTAATAGCGAAGGAATTCAGGTTGATCCAGCAAAAACTGAAGCTATTGAAAAATGGGAGACTCCTAAGACGCCAACACAGATACGCCAATTTTTGGGTTTAGCCGGTTATTATAGAAGGTTTATTCAAGATTTTTCCCGAATAGCTAAGCCGTTGACAGCGTTAACACAAAAAGGGAAGAAATATGAATGGACCTCGGAGCAGGAGAACGCATTTCAAATACTGAAGAAGAAGTTAACTACGGCGCCTATTTTATCGTTACCAGAAGGGAACGATGATTTTGAAATATATTGTGACGCTTCGCGACAAGGTTTTGGTTGTGTTCTTATGCAACGGAAGAAAGTGATTGCATTTGCATCCCGACAATTGAAGATTCACGAGCGGAATTATACGACGCATGATCTAGAATTGGGAGCAGTCGTGTTTGCATTGAAGATGTGGAGACACTACTTGTATGGGGTTAAATTCACTGTGTTTACTGATCATAAAAGCCTTCAACATATTTTTGATCAGAAACAATTGAACATGAGGCAACGTAGGTGGGTCGAGTTAATAAACGACTATGATTGTGAAATTCGTTATCATCCCGGGAAGGCAAACGTGGTGGCTGATGCTTTAAGCAGAAAAGAACGAGAACCAATTCGAGTTCGAGCAATGAACATAAAAATTCGTATGAATCTCAACTCACAAATCAAAGAAGTTCAACGAGAAGCACTCAATGAAGAAAACATAAAGAATGAAATAATGAAAAAGTACGAGAAACAACTTGTTGTACGGGAAGATGGAATTCGGTATTTTGCAAATCGTATTTGGGTACCGAAGTTGGGTGGATTAAGGAAGTTGATATTGAACGAGGCACATAAGACAAGATACTCGATACATCCTGGAGTTGGAAAGATGTACCAAGATCTTAAGACGCATTATTGGTGGCCTAATTTGAAGACAGACGTTGCAACATATGTTGGGGAATGTTTAACTTGTTCCAAAGTCAAAGCAGAACACCAGAAGCCGTCAGGGTTACTTCAACAACCAGAAATTCCAGAATGGAAATGGGACGGTATTACCATGGATTTCATCACGAAGTTACCAAAGACTGCCTGGGGATACGACACCATTTGGGTAATTGTTGATCGTCTTACCAAGTCTGCACATTTCTTACCTATAAAGGAAACGGATAGAATGGAGAAACTATTACGATTGTATATAAAGGAAGTTGTTTCAAGGCATGGAATACCTATTTCCATTATATCCGATCGTGATAGTAGATTTACCTCAAAATTCTGGCAATCACTACAGGAGGCACTAGGAACTCGGTTGGATATGAGTACCGCATATCATCCACAAACCGATGGACAGAGTGAGAGAACGATTCAGACTCTCGAAGACATGCTCAGGGCATGTGTGATCGATTTTGGAAACGGATGGGATAAATATCTACCGTTAGCAGAATTCTCGTATAATAATAGTTATCATGCGAGCATTGGAGCTGCGCCATTCGAAGCATTGTACGGAAGGAAGTGTAGATCTCCTATCTGTTGGAATGAAGTAGGAGATCGACATTTAACTGGTCCCGAAATCATACACGAAACGACCGAGAAGATAGTACAAATCAAGGAGAGATTGAAAACAGCCCGTAGTCGCCAAAAGAGCTACGCCGATGTTCGAAGGAAACCATTAGAGTTTCAGGTTGAGGACATGGTTATGCTAAAGGTGTCACCTTGGAAAGGTGTAATACGTTTCGGCAAAAGGGGTAAACTGAACCCAAGGTACGTAGGCCCGTTCAAGATCATCGAACGCATTGGACCGGTAGCTTATCGACTCGAGTTACCGCAACAACTCGCCGGAGTACATAATACCTTTCACATCTCGAACCTTAAGAAGTGTCTTGCAAAGGAAGACCTTACCATTCCTCTTGAAGAAATCCATGTCGACGAGAAACTACAATTCGTCGAAGAACCAATCGAAATCATGGACCGTGAAGTTAAAAAGCTCAAACAGAGCAATATACCGATTGTTAAGGTTCGTTGGAATGCTAGAAGAGGTCCCGAGTTTACTTGGGAACGAGAGGATCAGATGAAGCAAAAGTATCCACACTTGTTTCTCGATGACGCAAAATAGGTACAATTTTAAAATTTCGGGACGAAATTTATTTAACGGGGAGGTAATGTAACGACCCGCACTTTTTCGATCATACTATACTTATAAGATTAATATTTACATAAATTAAACCTTGCCAACATGATAAGCAATCCAAATTGTCGAGACTTATATTTCCGAAAAGAGTTTTACACAACGTTTGACCGTCTAGTTTGACCGATGATATCACGAACTATACAATATATGATAATTATACGTTTGTGTATATAAATGTATATATACATATTTAACATGATTAATAAATGTTTTAATATCTCATTTTGTATTAATAACAACAAGTTATAAGTATATTTTGAAACTACTAACTTAAGTTTTCAAAACGATAACTATACGTAACGTTATTTGACATAAATACTTAAGACTTATAATGTTATACATATATCGTATAAGTAATGTATTTAATCACTTTTAAGAACTTAAATACATAAAACCATATAAGTGTATTCACAAAAGATAGCTATATTTGAATCCTCATTCCATTTTTCACAAAATTTCTATACGTATATCTAGAGTATAAGTACTCGTATCATACCTAGCTTCTATACGTATTTACTAATAGTAAATACACATCAAATCACCACCTAACCCACCCTTGTTACTGCCCTTAGAGCAAGGTAATTGGAATTTGGATGCATGCATGAATTATTATACAAAGATACAAGAGAAAACCTTGTCTTGTCTCCTCATGGCCACGTTTTTATGGCCTTTATATGTATCATCATCTTCATTCATTTTACTTCAACTTTCTAGCCAAAACACACACATACTTTGAAGCCTTAAAACCCTTAATCAATTCAGCAAAGTTTCCAAGAAGATCTAGCTTCAAAAACCATACTAAAACACCATAAGAAAACCATACAAAAACACTTCAAGAAAACCCTCCAAGAACACCAACTTACTTCCAATCTTTCATCCACTTCTATCACCCTTTTGATTCTAGCTTCTTACTTCTCTCTTACAGCAACTTCATCCAAGGAACTTGAGGTAGAATCTATGTTCATAACCTTATTCGATTCATATATATATAGCTATCTTATTTTGTGGTACAAAAGTTTAACAACAAGAACATAGTTTGAATGTTTTCAAACTTGTTTGCAAACTAAATAGATCCTTCTAACTTAACTTTTAAAATACTTCAAGACCTGTAATATAACTTATGTATATGCTAATTTAACAAGGTAAAACTTGGTTTTTCAAAGTATAAGTATTTTTAGAAAAATGGTCATTAAATGATTTTGTTGTAACAAAAATGTTTAACTTCATATGTTTCACTAATGTTTCACTTATGCCGTATGATTTTGAATACAAACCAAGGTATTTACAGTTCATAGTCTTAAAGAAGAACTCGATCCAAGAAGATGGCAATTTGAATCAACGAAAACGGATTTGTAACGAAGAAACTATGACCGAAACAAAATTGGTTATCCTAGATCATTTCAACTACGGGATCAATTGGAAAAAAAATGATATAAATCACATATTTCTAAGATAACATGATATTTTATATATATGTACTTATAATTCAATTTTATATGGTTCAGGATCACCCGTAAACAACACGAGAAGATTAATCATAAGATCCCATGATTGTACGCAACACGTCATTTGACAACACCGGTACCATGGGTCAAGATTAATCTCGACCAATACATATACGATGGGTTTTTATTTATTTCGTTGGGGGTTTTATTTATTTCATTGCGGGTATATTAAACATCTAAAAATGAACCATTAAAATTGAATTACTAACATCGGACTGCTAACTACGGACTAAGGAATTATTCAAAGTATTAAAAGTATAACAAGTATATATTTATAACGTTTGTTTAAAAATGAAAACATATTGATATATTATATATGGATAGGTTCGTGATATCAACCGGAAGACCGAGTCAAAATATATATATCATCAAGACAAGAGTGAGTATATAGTCCCACTTTTAAACTCTAAATATTTTGGGATGAGAATACATGTATTTTATGTTTTACGTTATGGACACAAGTAACTGAAAAATATATTCTACGTTGAGTTGTACCACTGGCATACTTCCCTGTAGCTTGGTAACTGTTATTTACAGCGGTATTGTAAATGCGAATCCTGTTGATAGATCTATCGGGCCTGACAACCCCAACCGGACTGGACGACCAGTATTCAACGGTTGCACAGTACTTCGTTTTGTGACTACACTTGGTACGGTGTAGTAAGATTTCATATTAAAGGGAATATGCGACGCGAAAATGTTAAGTATGGTTACCAAGTGCTCAACCACTTAGAATATTTTTATTAAACTGTTTATATACAAAATCTTGTGGTCTATATATATATTGTTGCCGGCATTAAACCTATATCTCACCAACTTTATGTTGACCTTTTAAAACATGTCTATTCTCAGGTGATTTCTAAAGCTTCCGCTGCATCATGTTGGATCTAACCAGGATCTTGCGTACGCATGTTTGTGTCAAAAATAAAACTGCATATCCGAGATGTTGTATTGTAAAATATGCTAGAAACCGTGTTGTTGTCATCATTTGTAAAGTTTGTAAGTCGAAGATTATCGCTAAACGTTAATCTTCTTTTTATTGTCTTAAGCTTGTAACAAAAATAATGGTTATGGTTTGTAATGTATAATATATGCAGTTTTCTTTCAAAAATGTCTCATATAGAGGTCAATACCTCGCAATGAAATCATACGTTATCTAACGCGTTCTTATGGTTAAGGACGGGTTATGACACTACTGCAGAGACTGACTGAAGATTGCAAGAGGTGTTTACAATAATTCGCCAGCAACGTCCAAGGGGGAATTTGTTGATGCATATTTGTATGGCCGTCGCTGGGCGAATAACGTTTGTTATTACATTGTACAACTAGGATTGTTTTGAACAAGTAAACTCTCGTCACATGAGCATATGTGACAAAACGTCCTATATAAAGAGTTTCTTGGTTCATTTGTCATTTGAGCACCTCCATAGTATGTGTGTGCACTTGAAAGTTAGAGAGAGGTGAGCTCCACCTCTTCACCTTCATGGTGGAGAGGATCCATGGTGGATTGATTCTCCAACCACCATGGAAATGACAAAGTGATTAGCTTAGATTCGTGTACTAGTTATTGTAACCGTTTATCGTTATTGTACTTGTAATCTTGATTAATTTCAGCTGATTATCTTTGAGTTTATCATGTGTTCTTCATTGTTCATCATTCTCATCACTTGTTTATATTCAAATTGTCAATAAGTTCTTGTTCTTTGATCAAAAGATCCTAGCATGAGATCTAACAATGCAGATTAGTAGATCAACAAATGCAGATACCGAGTGACACCTGGCACAACAAAACTATAGGTTTTCTACATTCAGAGTTGCTGAGCAACATCTGGACTTAAATACTCAGTTATTAGAGGAGGCAATAAGAATGTATTTATTTCGATATTAGACATAACAGAACAACAACTTTAAAATATGTTATTCTCTCAAACTAGCTTATTGAATCGTGAAAATCCGAACACCACTGCAATGTGCCAAACTATACTTGATCATTACGTATTTGATATTTAGTTTTAATTATTATGTTCGCATAACAAATGTTTATTTTCCATCTTAACATCACCATTAAGGACTCAATAATAACAGTACATCATTAGTTAATTAATAATCATTAGCTAGCTACCAGTAATTTGGAGACTCAATAATAACAGTACATCATTAGTTAATTACACATGATTCAATTAAAGTAAAATTTCATAACTACAAATTAGGTTAAAAGTTGATCATATGAAATTAGAATAATCCTATGCCGTATGTAATTTTTTTTTTAAAGACAAACACACACATCCGTACACGAATTTAAACACGAATATATACATGTCCACCACGGAAATCGAACCCCTAACCTATAGGTTGAAGGGATCACCTCGATACCGCTAGGTAAATGGCCCTTTGGTTATGTCGTATGTAAATGAAAACAAAAATATATATATATATATATATATATATATATATATATATATATATATATATATATATATATATATATATATATATATATATATATATATATATATATATATATATATATATATATATTGCTTGCAATGGATTGGTCATTACCAGAGTGATAATTGGTCTGACGTGAAGCATCGTGTTAGTTTAGATTACCAGAGCCGGTGGTGACGTGGCAGTGATCTTATACGGCAACTAATTTTATTAGCGCGCGTACGTGACTTGGCAACACATGTTAGACCATTCCCAACAACCAGCTCTCAAACCCGTCACCGGTAACCCCCTCGAGGGCGCCGTTAGCAATCTCACCGCCCTCCTCCTCCCACCTCCACCCTCAAGCTCGCCGCCCTCGTTTTTGTCACCCAGTAGCATATTTGAGTGCGCAGATTTTGTATGTTTCTTGCAATTCTAACGAGTATATAGCCGTTAGTATTAATTTATTTTATTTTTTTTTTCAATACCTCCACTATATATATATATATATATATATATATATATATATATATATATATATATACATAAATCACATTTTTACTCTCATATCATACCAACATATATCACACTTTTAAACCCTCAATATTACTCAACAATCACCAATGCCTTCAAAATTGGATAGTCTCACAAAATATGCAATAGATGCTGCGAGTTCGGATTTTGGTACTGTCGCAATCGATCTACTTGATACGATAGATCAAGAAGAAGAAGAAATCGACCAACCGATCCCAAGAGGGCCTAGAAGATTTTTATTAAGAGATCGAGAGGGAACCAGTATGCGGTTATGGAATGATTATTTTTCCGATAATCCCACTTTTCCCGGGGATTATTTTCAGAGACGTTATAGAATGAGTCATCCACTGTTCATACGCATATGCCAAGGTATAATTAATTATTCTCAAGAACCTATTCCGGAATATTTTTTATATTTTCGTCAAAGGCGAGATGCTACCGGGTTGCTTGGCTTCAATGTTTTTCAAAAAATGCACATCCGTAATACGTTAATTAGCGTACGGTACTACACCAGATACTTTTGATGAGTAGTTACATATAGGTCAACAAACGTCATACGATTATTTGAATAATTTTTGTAAAAGTGTATTTCATTTGTACGCTATTGAATATTTGAGAAAACCGACTCCACAAGTGCACATCTTCTACGACAAAAGGGTTCAAGCGCACATTCGCGCTAATAAAGAATTGCGAGATTCAACCATTCATCATCTTCTACGACAAAAGCTCATCGAACACATTTGGAATCTTCCTGCGAATTTTCGTATTCGACACGTATCACAAGTGGGACCTTCCGCTACAAACGCCACTGATGACCAAGACGATGACGAAGAAAAAGACGACGAATAAAACGAAGAAGAATACGAGGACGACAATTGTGATGAAGATAATGAGTAGATTGCTAGTTTTTTATTTATGTTTAAGTTTATGTAATTTTTAATTTATGTTGAAGTTTATGTCGTTTTTTTTTCAAAAAAATGTAACGTATGTTCGTTGTTTAATAAATGTGATGTTCAAAAATAATTATTTATTTGTTAGTTATAATAATAATAATAATAATAATAATAATAATAATAATAATAATAATAATAATAATAATAATAAATAATAATAAATAATAAAATTTGAGGAAGTATATCATGGTTGGCAATAGTATTATGGGAGTGTTATGGGAGGAAGTGGTGAGGAAGGGTGAAACGACTCGTCCATATTACTATAAACGTGGTACGTTATTCATTGGTTCCATAGCGAGGTATTTGACCTCTATATGATACATTTTAGAAAATATTGCATTCGTTTCATAAAAAGACACACCCTTATTATACATAATGCATGTTTTAAACAAGTGGGCGATTATTTAAGAAATAATCCCCATAATACATCGGTTTCCAAATACTACACACGTGACATAACAGTCGAATATAATACATGACAAAGGTTTTATTGAATGCAACACTTCATTTAAACAAAAGCATGAGACTCCATGCACAGCTTGCTCAGATAATGCAACAGCGGAAGACTTTCTTAAGGACCTGAGAATAAACATGCTTAAACAGTCAACACAAAGGTTGGTGAGATATATAGGTTTAAAGCTAGCATCGATATAAATATAGACCACAAGATTTCATAGTTATAAATATTTCAATAAAGATATTCTATAAGTTGTTGAGCGCTTCGGTAACCATACTTAACCATTAATGTGGCATATTCCCTTTATTATGAAATCTCCCTACACTGTACCAAGTGTAGTAAAAATGAAGTACTATGCAACCGTTTACGATACTAGAGGGACTAACCCGGTTGGGGTTGTCAAACCCGATAGATCTATCAATAGGATTCGCTCTTACATGTTCTTACAACATGTAAATATTAGTTACCAAGCTATTAAGGAAGATATGCAATGTGGTACAACTCAACGTAGAATATATTTTAAGTACTTGCGTCCATGGCGTAAAACATAAAATGCATGTATTCTCATCCCAAAATATTTTTAGAGTTTAAAAATGGGACTATATACTCACAGTAGTAAAAGTATATTAATAATAAGTTTTCAGCTTATTAAAAATATGGCCGTCGTCCTTGGATTCACGAACCTATAACAATAATAATGATTCAGATAATAATACGACATGTGAATAAAATAAAACAAGTTCATAGAATACTTATATATTAATTTTTAATATTTTTATGTTAGTAGTCCTAAATAGTCCGAAATGTCCAACAGTCCAATAATCGGTATATATATAATCTTAGAATTACCCCACGACGTATTGTATATGTATTGTCTTTGCATCAACCCAGAGACGTATTGTATACGTATTGTCTTAGAATTTATCAAAACGTATTGTATACTTATTGTCTTAGGATTTATCAAAACGTATTGTATACTTATTGTCATGGAATGTACCAAGATTATTATATATATATACAATCTCGGAATTAACTAAGATTATAATATTTTGTTATACTAATGATAACATGTCCAAATATATATAGGAAAAGTTAGCAAGGATATGGTTAATATAGTTTTTACAACATAAATTTCGTCTATACAACGTTAATTTTAGCAGATTTTGTTTTGCTCGCCAAATATTCATTACAACTCCGTTTAAAGTGAATCAAATTGCTATGGTTTTATAATGAACTGTAGTATTTAGAACTAAACTGAAAAAGTAGTGGTTTATAGTCGGAGTTACAGGTTACAAGTCATATTTGAAAGAGGTAGTCATTTCCGTCGAAAAACGACATCTTGATGACCATTTTGAAAAACATACTTCCACTTTGAGTTTAATTATGATTTTTGAATACAGTTTCATGTTCATAATAAATATCATTTTCTTGGAAGAACAACTTTTAAATCAAAGTTTATCATAGTTTTTAATTATCCAACCCAAAACAGCCCACGGTTTTACTACGACGGTGTATGTCCGGTTTTACGGTGTTCTTCATGTTTACAGGTTTTAAATCATTAAGTTAGCATATCATATAGATATAGAACATGTGTTTAGTGGATTTTAAAAGTTATGTTAGAAGGATTAACTTTGTTTGCGAACAAGTTTAGAATTAACTAAACTATGTTATAGTGATTACAAGTTTAAATCTTCGAATAAGATAGTTTATATATATATATATATATATATATATATATATATATATATATATATATATATATATATATATATATATATATATCGAATAATGTTATGAACATCATTACTACCTCAAGTATAGTAGGTAAACCTACTGGAAATGATGAGAAAATAACTTGAGCTTCAAAGGATCTTTGATGGCTTGAAAGTTCTTGAAGCATAATCATGACACGAAAACAAGTTCAAGTAAGATTACTACTTGATTTAAGGTAGTTATGTTTATAGGAATTAAACCAAAGCTTGGATATGATTATTACCTTGATTAAGAATGAAAAGTTACTGAGATTAGATGGAATTTCTTGATCTTTGATGAGTTATTGGATTGGATTAAAAAGATTGGAAGTAATCTTGTAACTTTTTGATTCTAGGTTGTTTTTATGATGATTAAAGCTTGTAATTGAAGCTAAATGATGGGGAAAATACTTGGAGATGATCAAGTATGAAGTTAGAAGTGTTTTAAGAGAGAATTGGGAGTGTAAGTATGAGAAAATGGAATGAAGAAATAGTGTGTATGCATAAAAACATTTTTAGTTTATAAAGAAAGAAAAGATTCCTAATTTTGTTTTCTTGCTAAATAATTCATGCTACTTGACAAATGGTTGGTTCCACATGTTCCTTAATTATTTAAGGCTGCTAAGGAGCAGATTGTTATTGGTATATACCAATAGTAAATACATCTAGAAGTTGGGTATAATACGAGTGCAAATACTGAGGGAATACGAGTAGAATTCTTGATGAAAACAAATGGGAATACAATTGTGATTATTTTTGTTAAGTAAAAGTGTTTTGATATATGTATTGAAGTCCTTCAAATGTGTATTAATACATCTTAATACACTACATATATATACATTTTAACTGAGTCGTTAAATCATCGTTAGTCGTTACATGTAAGTGTTGTTTCGAAACCTTTAAGTTAACGACCTTGTTAAATGTAATTAATCTCATTGTTATTATATCTAATGGGATGTTAAATTGTTATATTATCATGATAACATAGTGTGTTAATATATCTTAATTCAATATATAAATATTAAGACGTTATTACAACGATAATCGATACGTATATATCGTTTCGAAATCCTTAAGTTAGTAGTATCATTTTATGTATATAGTTCATTGTTAATATACTTAATGAGATACTTAATTATCATTTCATCATGTTAAATATATATATAAGTTCATATATATATATATATATATATATATATATATATATATATATATATATATATATATATATATATTATCATGTTATTTACAAGTTATAACGTTCGTGAATTATCGGACAAGTTGGGTGGTCACACGTTTACATAAAATTCGTTTCGATTAATCAAGTCTTAAAAAGTTTGATTGCTTAATATGTTGGAAACATTTAATCATGTAAATATTAATATTGTTCAATATATAATCATGGAAAAATCCGGGTCATGACAGTACCTACCCGTTAAAGAAATTTTGTCCCGAAATTTGAAGTAATACCTATTCAATGGGCGGTGTTTGTAAACAGCTGTGGATATTTCTATTTCATCTGGTCCTCTCTTTCCTAAGTGAACTCAGGACCTCTTCGAGCATTTCAACGAACCCTAACTATAGGTATGTTGCTTTGCTTGAGCCGTTTGACTTCACGATCCATGATTTCGATAGGCTCTTCTATAAAATGCAATTTCTCTTCGATTTGGATTTCTTCAAGAGGAACAGTGAGGTCTTCTTTTGCAAGGCATTTCCTTAGGTTCGAGACGTGAAAGGTATTGTGTACTCCAGCAAGTTGTTGTGGTAGCTTAAGTCGATAAGCCACTGGTCCAATACGTTCGATGATCTTGAATGGTCCTACGCATCTTGGGTTCAATTTACCCCTCTTACCAAAGCGTATCACACATTTCCAAGGTGACACCTTTAACATAACCATGTCATTAACCTAAAATTCTAACAGCTTCCTTCGAACATCAACATAGCTCTTTTGACGACTTTGGGCGGTCTTCAATCTCTCCTTGATTTGCACAATCTTTTCAGTAGTCTCCTGTATGATCTCGGGACCAGTCAGTTGCCTGTCACCTACTTCGTTCCAACAGATAGGGGATCTACACTTTCTTCCATAAAGTACTTTGAATGGTGCAGCATTAATACTAGTATGATAACTGTTGTTACACGAGAATTCTGCCAATGGTAAATATTTATCCCATCCGTTTCCGAAATCGATCACACATGCTCTAAGCATGTCTTCAAGAGTCTGAATGGTCCTTTCACTTTGCCCACCGGTCTGAGGATGATATGCAGTGCTCATATCCAGACGAGTCCCTAGAGCTTCATGTAGTGATTGCCAAAACCTTGACGTAAACCTACTGTCGCGATCAGATATAATGGAAATAGGTACTCTATGTCTTGAAACAACTTCCTTCATGTATAATCGTACCAATTTCTCCATCTTATCCATTTCCTTCATAGGTAGGAAATGTGCAGATTTGGTGAGACGATCGACAATTACCCAAATGATGTCATAACCCCATGCAGTCTTTGGTAGCTTCGTGATGAAATCCATAGTAATACATTACCATTTCCATTCAGGGATTTCTGGTTATTGAAGCAAACCTGATGGTTTCTGATGTTCCGCCTTGACTTTGGAGCAAGTCAAACATTCACCAATGTATGTTGCAATATCAGCTTTCAAATTTGGCCACCAAAAGTGTGCCTAAAGATCTTGATACATCTTTCCAGCTCCAGGATGTATCGAGTATCTCGTCTTATGTGCCTCATCCAAAACCAATTTTCTTAACCCTTTAAACTTCGGTACCCAAATACGTCCATTAAAATACCGGGTTCCATCTTCTCATATCTCAAGTTGCTTGACTAAACCCTTGAGCATCTCATTTCCAAAGTTTTCTTCAGTAAGAGCTCCTCGTTGAGCCTCCTTTATTTGTGTAGTCAGGTTTGTATGAATCTTCATATTCATTGCCTGTACTCGAATCGGCTCTCTTTCCTTCCTGCTTAAAGCATCTGCTACTACATTTTCTTTCCCGGGATGATAGCGAATTTCACAATCATAGTCGTTTATCAGCTCGACCCACCTACGTTGCCTCATGTTCTGTTGTTTTTGGTTGAAGATATGTTGAAGACTTTTATTGTGATGACCCGGAAATTTCTGACCAAATTTAAACTTAATCTTTGTATGATTAACATTTCCGACACGATAAGCAAAGTCTGTAAAACTGAATCTCAAAATTTTTGAACTACTTTTATATATTTAAATACCCTTCGGTTGTTTTCGACGATTCGCGAACAATTATATGTAAATAGATACATATATACTATAACTTGAAAAGTTAACAATGTATTAATTGTTTGATACCGTACATTAAACTTATTGGTTTAAATATCTATTTGAATATACATGATAAGTTGAAATACTTATTATTAAAATTTATTTATAAATAACTTCTAATGTGTATTTAAAAACTGATTTATGTATATTAAAAAGATATATACATATATATAATTTCAAGTTATTTAGTAAACGATAGTAACATTCGTTTATTGATTCGATTGATATTCAGATAAGTTAACTAAAGCGTTTAAGATGAACCAGTATGCTACAGTATTTTCAAATTGCTACAGTACCCAAAATGCTACAGTGTTTTCGAAAATCACTACTTGCTACAGTGAAATTGAATTTGCTACAGTGAATTGCTACAGTAAAAATTGACTTTGCTACAGTGTTTGCTACAGTAAACACTATTTTAAAATGTATTTTAACAAATAGCGAGACGATGATTTATAGAAGTAAATGACCAAAACATTTGAAAGTTTAAGTTATACTATGAGTGGTATAGTTTATGAATAATTTAAGGCTATATTTTGACAAAGGTACGTGACACGAAACGTAAAATGCAAGTGTTCTAAAGGTACGAAAGGACATTCGAAAAACCAGAACCGGGACATAAGTCGAGTGATGACGTACGACTTATCGGAACAAAAATTACAAGTCAACTATGCACGTGAATTTAATATAATATATAATTAATTATATAAATTATATATTATAAATTAATATAAATAAATATGTCGACAAGAGTCATGACAAAATCATATGTGAGCTGGAAAAGCTTCCCATGCGATCGCATGGGAATTACACTGTCCAGCCATGCGATCGCATGGCAACCCTGGACAGGCCACATCTATAAAAGCCGATGTTTTGTGCTTATGATTTCATTCCTACTCCGTATTATATTTATTAATTATATTATTATTATTATTATTATTATTATTATTATTATTATTAAGATTAATATTATTATTAATCTTATTATTATTAGTAGTATTTGTATTATTATTAGTATTATACATAAAATACTACGACGAGGTCATGAGCGTGTCACTTTCAAAATATGTTTTCAAGCGGGATAGAGTTAAGGAAATTATGGGTTATTGCCATGGAGGTTATGGATAATGTTCGGGGGTATATTTATGAATCAAATCTAGTGTTTATTATCTCCGTTACGACTTTATATGCTGCTAAGGTGAGTTTCATATGATCCCTTTTACTCAATATATTTTTGGGCTGAGAATACATGCGCAGTTTTATAAACTGTTTTACTAAATGGATACAAATACTAAAATTGATTTTGTGTGAGTTTCATATGATCCTTTTTACCCTTTACATTTTTAGGCTGAGAATACATGCAAATGCTTTAATAACTGTTTTACAATAATTATAAAGTGTGAGTTTCATTTGCTCCCTTTTTAAATGCTTTTGCAATCTATATTTTTGGGCTGAGAATACATGCACTTTATTTTAAACGCAATGGATACAAGTACATACTTAATTCTACACTGAGTTTGAACCGAAAATCCCTTAGCTTTGGTAACTGTTAACTGCCAGTTATAAGAACTGGTGGGCGCGAGTAGTAGTATATGGATCCATAGGGCTTGACATCCCCGTCTGTTCCAGGTATAAAAAAAAAACTCTAGCCTGAACTATAAAACAGACGTATGCTATTTGAAGTTAGTACACGTTGGATTGCGTGTATTGTACATGTTGGTTGCATGTTAAACGAGGGGTACTTATTATAAACGTTAAGGCTTGGTTACCAGGGTGCTCAATTTTGTAGAACTGATTGATAAACGTTTCGGATGAAACAACTGAAATCTTGTGATCCACCTTTTATGTAAAACCTATTGATAAACGTTTTGAATAAAACAACTGAACTTTTGTAATCCACATTGATATACGGATTATGTGTAATATTAAAACTATGAACTCACCAACCTTTGTGTTGACACTTGAAGCATGTTTATTCTCAGGATTCTAGAAGTCTTCCGCTGTTTGCTTATACGTGATACAAGATATGTGCTTGGAGTCATACATGCTATATACAAGAAACTTACATTCACCAAACCATTACCATGTATCTTATTTTGACTGTATTGTCAACAGATGTATTATTGTAAACCATTTAAATGATGATTGTCTATACGTAGGAATCATCAGATGTTAAAAACCTGGAATTTATATATTCATTTATGAAATACCTTTTCAAACGAATACAATGTTACAAAATGTATCACATAGAGGTCAAATACCTCGCAATGAAATCAATGAATGACGTGTTCGTCCATATGGATTTGGAGCGATCGTCACATTTATGGTCGGTATACACAGTACATTTAACCCCGTACAAGTAGTGTCTCCAAATATTTAATGTAAACACCACTGCTCCTAATTCTAGATCATGAGTCGTATAATTTTGTTCATGAATCTTCAGTTGTCGGGATGCATATGCAATAACCTTCTTTCGTTGCATGAGGACACAACCAAAACCTTGTCGCGAAGCGTCACAATAAATTACAAAATCATCGTTTCCTTCAGGTAAGAATAGAATAGGCGATGTAGTCAACTTCTTCTTCAATAATTGAAATGCGGCTTCCTGCTCAGAAGTCCATTCGTACTTCTTCCCTTTATGTGTTAATGCTGTCAATGGTTTGGCTATCTGGGAAAAATCTTGAATAAACCTTCTGTAATAGCCAGTAAGACCCAAAAATTGGCGTATTTGCGTCGGAGTCTTTGGGGTTTCCCATTTTTCAATGGCTTCAACCTTCGTAGGATCGACCTGAATTCCTTGACTACTCACGATGTGACCAAGGAATTGTACTTCCTTTAACCAAAAGGCGCACTTAGAAAACTTTGCGTAAAACTATTCTTTCTTCAACAGTTCCAGCACCAACCTTAAATGTTGCTCATGTTCTTGTTCATTTTTAGAATAAATAAGAATATCATCAATATAGACGATAACAAACTTATCCAAATACGGACTGTATGCCCGATTCATGAGGTCCATGAATACAGCTGGTGCGTTTGTCAACCCGAACGGCATGACTAAAAATTCATAATGACCGTAGCGTGTCCGAAATGTGGTTTTCAGAATATCTTCTTCTTTGACACGCAACTAATGATATCCCGATCTTAGATCGATTTTGGAGTAAACACGTGATCCTTACAGCTGATCAAACAAGTCATCAATTCTCGGTAATGGGTACCGATTCTTGATAGTTAACTTGTTTAATTCGCGGTAACACATTCGGAAGGATCCATCTTTCTTCTTGACGAATAAAATTGGAGCTCCCCACGGTGAAGTACTCAATCGAATGAATCCACGGTCCAGTAATTCTTGTAACTGGCTTTGTAACTCTTTCATCTCATACGGTGCAAGTCTGTATGGAGCATGAGCCATTGGTGCAGCTCCTGGTACTAGATCTATTTAAAATTCTACAGATCTAAATGGAGGTAATCCCGACAACTCTTCCGGAAAGACTTCAGGAAAATCTCTTGCCACAGGCACGTCATTGATGCTCTTCTCTTTTTCCTTCGTTTCGACTTTATTAACATGTGCTAGGATAGCATAGCACCCTTTCTTCAAGCACTTTTGGACTTTCAAGCAGCTAATGAGTTTTAGCTTTGAGTTACCCTTCTCTCCATATATCATTACTGCCGTTTTATCCTTACGAGGAATGCGAATTGCCTTCTTGGCACACACAACCTCAGCTCCTATTTTGGACATCCAGTCCATGCCGACTATTACATCAAAACTTCCTAATTCTACGGGTATCAAATCAATTTTAAATGTTTCTCCGGCTAACTTTATTTTATAATCACGACAAATTTTATCGGCTGTAATTAGTTTACCATTAGCTAACTCAATCATGTACTTAGCATCTAGAGGTAATGATGAACAATTCAATTTAGCGTAAAAGTCTCTACACATGTAACTTCTATCGGCACCAGTATCAAATATAATAGATGCTGATAAGTCATGAATGGTAAACGTACCCGTAACAAGCTCTGGGTCTTCACATGCCTCTCTAGCATTAATAACAAATGCTCTTCCCCGTGCAGGTCCGTTATTCTTCTCTGGATTCAGGTACTGGCTCTTAATATGACCCTGTTTTCCACACCCGTAACAAGTAACAGTAGTCAGGGCAGTTTTATTTGCATTGGTGGCAGGAGTCTTGGTGCCATTTGTATTTGTAACAGGAACCCAACAATCTTCAGCAAGATGACCCCTTCGATTACATTTGTTGCACACCACATTGTAAAAACCAGTGTGATGTTTGTGGCATCTGTTACATAAGGGATTACGCCATTTGTAACCCGAGCTTGAACCACTACCCGCACCTTGCGTGGTTTCCTGTTTCTTGAGAGATTGTTGCTGGTGACCTCTATCACGGTTTCCATCCCACTTTCTTTTGTTATCCGATACCTTAGCATCGGTATTTGATGCATTCTTATCCAGGGTGATATGATCCATTAGCTCATTTTCTATGGTGATAGCTTCATGAATTATCTTGGGTTTGGATGCTGTAACATTGGCCTTGATGTTCTTTGGCAGACCATCTTTGTACAATTCAATCTTTCGCTCTTCCGTTGGTACCGATTCAGGACATAACAAGGCTAATTCCATGAATCGCCTGTTATAGTTGGTAAGTTCCGTTTCGACAACTTTCAGATTTCATAACTCGGCTTCCATCTTCCTAACCTCGTTCCTTGGGCAGTATTCATTGATTAGCATATTTTTCAATTCCTCCCAAGGAGTATCATATGCTTCATCGCCCCCTACAGCTTTTACATAGTTTTTCCACCATGTAAGTGCACCATCCTGTAATGTGCATGAAGCATACTTTGTCCGATCCCCTTCTGCACAACCACTGATTTTAAATACGGACTCCAGTTTTTCGAACCATCGGGTTAAACCGACTGGTCCTTCTGTTCCACTGAATGATGAAGATTTGCAACCTTGAAATGCTTTATATGAGCATCCAACACGAGGGTTTGTGTTGTTTGTTGCTGCTCTTGCCGCTTCGGCCCAAAGCATTCGGTCGTTTACGCGTTGGTTGATAAGCTCCTCAATTTCTTGTTCCGTCATTCGATTTAATCGAGCCATATTTCTTCAATAAACATATAAGATAATTAATCACATAGAATATTATAGATGTAGCAAGTAATTAATGGTATATCGTGGCATATTAATAATATGGACCAATTATTATAAAAGCATTTTCTTCTTATTAGCATTTTATAATTGTAGCTCGGGTAGTACCTACCCGTTAAAGTTCATACTTAATAGCTAGTACACAAATTAACTACTACAACATGATAATATTCTATCATGAAAAACTTAATGCATTAATACTTCACGCTCATTCTTTTAGTACAATATTTTATAATAATTCAATACCACTATTTACATAAAGCATATGTAAGATGAAATATAGCACATGATATATTATTATATAAGGCGTGAAGTCGAATAGCTGCAAAAACAGATTAGAAACGACGAGGCTTCCTTGGGAATTCAAAGAAATCTGGGAAATCATAGAATTTTCGCTTCCCTACTGTCAGAGTGCGTATTTCAGCGGTAAGTCTAGGTTTTTGTTGGGGTTCTGTGACGCCCCGTACAAAACCATCGTGTACGATTCGTCAACAACCTCACGGTTGAATGTTACATGCTGTTTGAAAACCAGTTTGTATTCATAAAAAGATAGCGTTTACAAAAGATAACGTGACACAGAGTTCATAACAAAGCCATTATTCAAATAACATAAGTTGCGAATGCAAAATAAAAGATTCATGATTGAGACATCTCTAAGTTATGCAGCGGATATCTAACACAGCAGGTCCTTAACAGCAATTCAATAACAGCATGACAGCAAATCTAACAGCGGAAGCAAGAAACCTCTAGGCACCTAAGAAATACACGCTTAAAAGTCAACACGAAGGTTGGTGAGCTATAGTTTAAATTGTAACAGTAACTTAAGGTAGGCCACGAGATTTCAGTGTAACAAAACAGTATGAAAAGTATATGTATAACCGTGGGCACCCGGTAACTAGACTTAACGTTTATAACCCCCTGAAAGTACACTTGGCGAGTGCGTATGTTCACGAAGTATTAAACACCCGTTAAATGCTAGCGCGACTAGCCCGAGTGGGGATGTCAAACCTTATGGATCCATATCTAAGATTCGCGTTCACCGGTTCAAAAACCAATGACTAAATGTTACCGTGCTAAGGGGAATGTTTATGCCGTTGTATAACCCACACACATATAAAGTTTAAGTACTCGTGCCTAGTATGTAAAACGTAAAAAGCGCATGTATTCTCAGTCCCAAAATAGTTAAAGTAAAAAAGGGATGCTATAACTCACAGTGATAAAAGCGGTAAAGTCGGTAATGAAAGTACGCAAGTAGTAAGTCGGTCCGAAAGGTCGTCAACCTAAATCAAGGGTTACTAGGTCAGTAGGTTGTCTTTATAAATTCTAATAGTGCATAAAATAAGTTTAAGTGTCATCATCATCATCGTTCATCATCATAAAAGCTAAGTAAGTTCGACAAGAATAGAGATCGAAACAATAGGCTGACTTCGGTCAGCTGCTACGACCTCTACGTAAATCGAAAAGATGCATAGTCAGTGGCTATGGCTCCATATATGAGTCCCCTAACTGTTGACCAATTTTCAAAACCTAACTCGTCTTCTTTTGACCGTGGCGACGGTTTAAGTGCGAGTAGGTCCGAATTTTCAGCACAACGTTACAAAGGAGTATTGACTTTCGGAAGGCCATAGATCCTAAACCGTAACTCGGATTAAGACGAGGTCTAAACGAAAAATCATCTACTCGAAACGAAATAACTGAAAACCAACTTTTCAGTAGCCCAGGTGATCTCATATACGAAAAACAGTAGGTAAGTGCTCCGGTGGGGTTCTTAATGCTTTATGCTCATCACGGTTCTCATCCTTGATGCTTGTAGCTTCAAGTGTACAACTCATTGATGGGTTAGCATCACCTTGACTAATATTCCACTATCAACACACAATATGTTAAGACCAAGTAAGGATACAACTCAATCAAGAGTCTTAAATGGATGATGAACCAAGGTTACATCATATTCTTAGTCTTAACACAATTACAAGTCACATTTACAACTAAAGCTACAAACTTTACATCAATCAAACAAGTATGAACACAATCTAAGTCAAATGAGGTGATGGAACCCTAAGCTAGAGAGCTTGGATCCCTTTCACACAATTTATAAGGTCACAAAGCTAGAAAGCTTGAACCTTTATTGTTCTTGAAGATCTTGAAGCATAAAGCTTGGATCTTTAAGTTACATGAAGATAACAAACACAAGTTTGAATCTTTTTAACAAAATAACAAGATCATAAGTTAGAAAACTTAGATCTAACAAAAAGATATGGAGATTCAAGCTAGAAAGCTTGCATCTTGATTGTTTTTGAAGATCTTGAAGCATAAAGCTTAGATCTTTAAGATACATGAAGATTACAAACACAAGTTTGAATCTTTATAACAAAATAACAAGATTAAAGTGAGAAAAATATAGATCTACAAAGTCTGTGAAGATTCAAAGCTAGAAAGCTTGAATCTTCCATGTTCTTGAAGGATTCATGCTTGAATCTACAAGATCTAATCAAGATCAAAGCTAAAAAGCAAGACCTTTAATGATGATGATGACCACAAATTAGAAGGGAAAAGAAGAAGAAAAAGCAAACTTACAAGTTTCTAGAGTGAGAAAAACTAGAAAGGAAATAAGAGAGCAAGTGTGCGTGAAATTTAAATGAGAGCAAGTGTAAAATGAGAGGAATATGGCTAGTATTTATAGGAAATTTTTGACATGGATTGGTGAGGTGGATGGCCTCATGGCCATAGGTCATTAGGGGGGGGACACAATCTTGCTTTTTGGTTAGTGGTTGTCTAAAGTAGGTATTTATGCTAGGATCCCATGTGACATTATGGATAATACTTGACATTTTTGCTAGCATGTTCCCTCTAATTAAATGGGTAATTGTCTTATATATTAATGGATCACTAGTAATTAATAAGTGGGCTAATTAATTGGGCCACTGGCTAGAGTAGGGTGGGCTTAAGTCTAACAAGGTAGAAAGTCCAACAAGACTATCTAGTAAGCTTAATTAAATTCCTACGCGTAATTAAGCATCCAAAAACCCAGGTAATTATTATTATAAAATAATAATTAATATTTCGCAGTCATAATATTCTGGTTACGACAAAAGTCAAACGTGCGCGCAGTTCGCGGTTTAATCGAAACGTTAAGCGACACCAACGGTCATAAAGGCTTCCGGTGAACAAGTTAAGTATCCTACGTACTCTAAGGCACGTTTTAACATATAAATGGAAGTAAACCACGTATATCAAGTTTCCAGAGTATAAAGTAACACAGTACACACAAAATCGCAGTTTCTCAAAAATACAAGGCACAAAAGCAAGTCGAAAAAGTTGGGTCGTTACAGGTTTAGTGGATGACATCTCTGTAGTATTGGTAAGACATGGTTGATTAGGTGTGGTAGTATCGGGAGCACTTGGTACAATAATTGTTTTATTAGTTTCTGCTTTTGGAATTTCTGGGTTGTCGATTATAGGTTCCTCTTCTGGTTCCTCTGGGAATTGTGAGTCTTCCAAAAATGCATCCGACTCTAGGTCATCATCGTCATCAGTTATAAAGATGATTGATACACCTTCCTTCGGGTCATCGTCGTTATCAGATAAGTCGATAATTGGTACTTTTGCTGGAGATTCAACTTCGGAGTCGCTGAATGTGATAATGAGATTGGTGCTAGAAGTAGACATCTATCACACATTAACTACCACATTAGTAATATATCACATAATATTTACATGTTATAATATTTAATTTTCCACCAAAAATGATAAGTAATGGTTTTCAAAAACAAGTTCGGTCAAAGTCCAGACTCACTAATGCATCCTAACAAATACCGGTCAGACACACTAATGCAATTTCTGGTTCGCTAAGACCTCTGCTCTGATGCCAACTGAAACGACTCGTCCATATTACTATAAACGTGGTACGTTATTCATTGGTCCCATAGCGAGGTATTTGACCTCTATATGATACATTTTAGAAAATATTGCATTCGTTTCATAAAAAGACACACCCTTATTATACATAATGCATGTTTTAAACAAGTGGGCGATTATTTAAGAAATAATCCCCATAATACATCGGTTTCCAAATACTACACACGTGACATAACAGTCGAATATAATACATGACAAAGGTTTTATTGAATGCAACACTTCATTTAAACAAAAGCATGAGACTCCATGCACAGCTTGCTCAGATAATGCAACAGCGGAAGACTTTCTTAAGGACCTGAGAATAAACATGCTTAAACAGTCAACACAAAGGTTGGTGAGATATATTGGTTTAAAGCTAGCATCGATATAAATATAGACCACAAGATTTCATAGTTATAAATATTTCAATAAAGATATTCTATAAGTTGTTGAGCGCTTCGGTAACCATACTTAACCATTAATGTGGCATATTTCCTTTATTATGAAATCTCCCTACACTGTACCAAGTGTAGTAAAAATGAAGTACTATGCAACCGTTTACGATACTAGAGCGACTAGCCAGGTTGGAGTTGTCAAACCCGATAGATCTATCAATAGGATTCGCGCTTACATGTTCTTACAACATGTAAATATTAGTTACCAAGCTATTAGGGAAGATATGCAATGTGGTACAACTCAACGTAGAATATATTTTAAGTACTTGCGTCCATGGCGTAAAACATAAAATGCATGTATTCTCATCCCAAAATATTTTTAGAGTTTAAAAATGGGACTATATACTCACAATAGTAAAAGTATATTAATAATAAGTTTTCAGCTTATTAAAAATATGGCCGTCGTCCTTGGATTCACGAACCTATAACAATAATAATAATTCAGATAATAATACGACATGTGAATAAAATAAAACAAGTTCATAGAATAATTATATATTAATTTTTAACATTTTTATGTTAGTAGTCCTAAATAGTCCGAAATGTCCAACAGTCCAATAATCGGTATATATATAATCTTAGAATTACCCATACGATGTATTGTATACGTATTGTCTTTGCATCAACCCAGAGACGTATTGTATACGTATTGTCTTAGAATTTATCAAAACGTATTGTATACTTATTGTCTTAGGATTTATCAAAACGTATTGTATACTTATTGTCATGGAATGTACCAAGATTATTATATATATATATATATACAATCTCGGAATTAACTAAGATTATAATATTTTGTTATACTAATGATAACATGTCCAAATATATATAGGAAAAGTTAGCAAGGATATGGTTAATATAGTTTTTACAACATAAATTTCGTCCATACAACGTTAATTTTAGCAGATTTTGTTTTGCTCGCCAAATATTCATTACAACTCCGTTTAAAGTGAATCAAATTGCTATGGTTTCATAATGAACTGTAGTATTTAGAACTAAACTGAAAAAGTAGTGGTTTATAGTCGGAGTTACAGGTTACAAGTCATATTTGAAAGAGGTAGTCATTTCCGTCGAAAAACGACATCTTGATGACCATTTTGAAAAACATACTTCCACTTTGAGTTTAACCATGATTTTTGGATACAGTTTCATGTTCATAATAAATATCATTTTCTAGAAAGAACAACTTTTAAATCAAAGTTTATCATAGTTTTTAATTATCCAACCCAAAACAGCCCCCGGTTTTACTACGACGGCGTATGTCCGGTTTATGGTGTTCTTCGTGTTTACAGGTTTTAAATCATTAAGTTAGCATATCATATAGATATAGAACATGTGTTTAGTGGATTTTAAAAGTTATGTTAGAAGGATTAACTTTGTTTGCGAACAAGTTTAGAATTAACTAAACTATGTTCTAGTGATTACAAGTTTAAATCTTCGAATAAGATAGTTATATATATATGAATCGAATGCTGTTATGAACATCATTACTACCTCAAGTATATTAGGTAAACCTACTGGAAATTATGAGAAAATAACTTGAGCTTCAAAGGATCTTTGATGGCTTGGAAGTTCTTGAAGCAGAATCATGACACGAAAACAAGTTCAAGTAAGATTACTACTTGATTTAAGGTAGTTATGTTTATAGGAATTAAACCAAAGCTTGGATATGATTATTACCTTGATTAAGAATGAAAAGTTACTGAGATTAGATGGAAGTTCTTGATCTTTGATGAGTTGTTGGATTGGATTAAAAAGATTGGAAGTAATCTTGCAACTTTTTGATTCTAGGTTGTTTTTATGATGATTAAAGCTTGTAATTGAAGCTAAATGAAGGGAAAAATACTTGGAGATGATCAAGTATGAAGTTAGGAGTATTTTGAGAGAGAATTGGGAGTGTAAGTATGAGAAAATCGAATGAAGAAATGGTGTGTATGCATAAAAATGTTTTTAGTTTATAAAGAAAGAAAAGATTCCTAATTTTGTTTTCTTGCTAAATAATTCATGCTACTTGACAAATGGTTGGTTCCACATGTTCCTTAATCATTTAAGGCTGCTAAGGAGCAGATTGTTATTGGTATATACCAATAGTAAATACATCTAGAAGCTGGGTATAATACGAGTGCAAATACCGAGGGAATACGAGTAGAATTCTTGATGAAAACAAATGGGAATACAATTGTGATTATTTTTGTTAAGTAAAAGTGATTTGATATATGTATTGAAGTCCTTCAAATGTGTATTAATACATCTTAATACACTATATATATACATTTTAACTGAGTCGTTAAATCATCGTTAGTCGTTACATGTAAGTGTTGTTTCGAAACCTTTAAGTTAACGACCTTGTTAAATGTAATTAATCCCATTGTTATTATGTCTAACGGGATGTTAAATTGTTATATTATCATGATAACATAGTGTGTTAATATATCTTAATACAATATATAAATATTAAGACGTTATTGCAACGATAATCGATACGTATATATCGTTTCAAAATCCTTAAGTTAGTAGTCTCATTTTATGTATATAGTTCATTGTTAATATACTTAATGAGATACTTAATTATCATTTCATCATGTTAAATATATATATAAGTTCATATATATATTATCATGTTATTTACAAGTTATAACGTTAGTGAATCATCGAACAAGTTGGGTGGTCACACGTTTACATAAAATTCGTTTCAATTAATCAAGTCTTAAAAAGTTTGATTGCTTAATATGTTGGAAACATTTAATCATGTAAATATTAATATTGTTCAATATATAATCATGAAAAAATTCGGGTCATGACAAAGGAGGAGAGAGAAAGTTGATGTGGCGCTGAGGAAGTATTGATGACGGCGTTATGGTTGGAATTGGTCTAAGTAAAAGTTCTTCCGTCAGATTGTGAAGTCGTGGACCAAAACAGGATATGAGATTGGGCCTGAGGCCCATATTCCTTTTGTTTTTTTAGAAAGGATTAGTCTAGTAACATTGATTTTGTTCTATTTTTTTTTTTATTAATTATTAACTTGGGCAGCCAATTTTTTTTAACTAATTATTCTCAGGGCGACTATTCGCTTTGCAAGAAACCCGGAGTCATTGCAAGCGAACTTCCGTGGCCATGAGGGAGAATAACTTTGTAGTTTCAAGGAATCGAACCATTGACCTACACATTGGAAGGTCAGTGTCTTACCATGTTACCGCCACTCTCATGGTTATTTATTTTTGTTCTGTTGTGTACACTGCAGTAATAATTATTGATTATATCCACTCTTTTAATTTTATGTTTAATGATTTTATATTTATGCATAGATATCTCCTTCCCCACAAGGCCACAACACAAACACGAACATAGTTTGTTTGCACTTTTTCTTTATATATATATATATATATAAAAAAAAAAAAAAAAGAGGAATTCAGTGTACTTTCTATAAATAACAAACTAAATGTTCTTAAAGAATGATTAGGATATGGTTTACTGGTTTTAATTAGTTCAAAGTTTTCGCAATTCCTTACTGATATATCTTAGAAGTCCTACAATATTGATCCTATAATATTCCTATTATTTGTACAAGTTAGTTACGGAGCTGAATGTCAAAGAGAATTTGTATATGATGTTGGGATAAGAGGGAGCATATTTCATGTTTCTAGTTATGATAAATAATAGTTGAATCACTCATCATAATAAGAGTAAATGATGTATTACAACAAATCATATACCGAACCACACAAATAAAAAGGAATAAATAACAACAATTCGATGAAAATACATCCTACAAGAATAGCAATCAGCTCCTGATTCCAGACAATAGCAGCAATGCATATATTGTTCATCATCTACTTGGAAGGTGGTGGAGCAAAGAAAGGAATATTGGGAAGAGTTGTTGGCAAGTTTGGGATAGTAGGCATTGTCGTTGGCATAGATGGCAATGGTGGCAATGAAATCTTGGGCATGTTTGGGAGAGTTGGGATTGTCGGTATTTGTGGTTGTGGGAGTGTTGGGATGGTTGGCATCTGCGGTTGTGGGAGTGTCGGGATTGTAGGCATCTGCGGTTGTGGGAGTGTCGGGATAGTTGGCATTTGTGGTTGTGTTGGAGTTGCTTGCAACAAGTTACGTGAAGCATGACACATTTCGCTGTTCATAACGAAAAAGACTGAAAGGACGAGAGTGCAACTGTAGCTGGTGGAAGCCATGGTAAGATTTGTAATGATTTGCTAAACAAGACTCGATCAAGAGTATATGAGAGGAAGAGATGAAGTTGTTAATTGTGAGGAGATACAAAGGATTTTAGAAATATATATATAGAGAAGTCTTAAGAGATTTAAAATTATAATATTATTATCATATACTAAATATACTAATTTTAGGTATAGATGAGTAGGACTTTTAATTGGTAGTTTGGATGTCAAATGCAGTTTAACAACCTAAGTATTGGGAACTCTAGTAGATGAGCAGATGTAGAATAAGAAATGTGACACCTGCCTGGTATGTACAATATCATATCTAATGTTCCGAACACAGACTACATTAATCATAACCTAGAAGATTTACTAATGCATACAAAGTTTCTAATACTTAAAAACAGCAATAACTAAAAAGTGAATAACACTTAAACCTGCCAAAAAGTTAATAAGACCTAAATCGTCAAAAAATAAAAAAGTTAATAGCTTAAAGTAAAAGGTTTTTATGCGTTTTTTTTTATTATTATTTTAGGCCTGAAAAACTAAAAGTTTTTTACACTAATAAGCGTGAGTTTATGTCAAAAGTGTTGCACCATATTTTTTCACGCTTCAAATTTATATGTTAAATTTTTAAGAATGTAAATTTCATTTAAAGAGTGTCAAATGCTAATCATTCTTTAAGAACATAACTCATAAATTGAAACAACACTTCTAAGAACATAACTCATAAGTTGAAACTTCAAGTTGCAAATTGCAACTTGTGATTGCATATGGGTAGGACTGTAGGAGTACAAAGCAATCTTTTTAGGGCCAGATGCCAATTTTTTGATTTTACATGTAACTCATTACTTGGGCCATATTAATAAGGCCCATATAAACTAGGGTTGCCCTATCTTTATATGATTCCATCTCATCCACTTTTCATTTCATTTTTCGCCGTTTATGCAAATCATTAACTCGAAGCATAAACAGAAGTGAGATCGCAGCGAAGCTTTACTCAAGATGCGTGCCAAGGTAATTCCATTCTCATCTTGTTTGTTTAAATGTTTCTTTTTAATATTTGTTTAGTTAGCCGTGTTTGAAATCTGATCGTTATTAGTGTAATTCATTTTGTAATTTGTGTGATAGATGTTGTTTTTTATTTTATTTTTTGGTTCAAGCCTGCTTTAACAGGTTGATTGTGAATGAAAACTAAAAATCGGAATATAATAAACACGCATGATCAGTTGTACAAATTAGTTACAATTTTGTTCTTCACATAATTCAGATCTCATTATTTGTATGCTATCCATGTTTTAAAGTGTTTAGCAGTTTCTTCTAGTTGTAAATTTAATTTAACATTTGATAGATTTTGAGTTAAACGTTAACTATTGGTAGATCTTTTTGAATTTATTTTCAATTTTTTGTTGGTGTGTTTTAGAGATTTTTTTTTGCTATAATTGATTTTTTAGACCGGATTAAGTTGTGCAGGAATAAATTTTAGATGCTTACTCAGAATTGTTTATGTGAACGTAATATATAATATGCTCAAATTATAGTAACTATTTACTATTATTTAGAGGTAATTAAGTAATAATCAAAGCTACAACCTTTATACTTTATGTGCTTATAACAAAGGGTAGTGATATTTCTAACACACTCTAATACCTGCTTTTTGAACTAAAATTGATTATCAAACAAGTCTGCATAAATGTTAATAATAATATTACTGGTAGTAGTAGACTGGTAGGCTTTAAATATGCTAACCATTATAAACTGATTAATAAAGAAGGCATATGTTTTGTGTATGACATATATTGGGAATATCAATAACAACAACCAAATCTTCAATTTCTATTTATTTTTTGTAGTGGAAGAAGAAGAGAATGAGGAGACTAAAGAGGAAGCGTCGAAAGATGAGACAAAGATCCAAGTAGAGAATTGACGTTGGGCCGTAAAGTCGCTTCAAACAATCTTTTTCATGCGTATCGACTCTTCCTTTGAGAACTATTGAGTTCGTATGTAAAAAAGATGATGTTTGGGATGAAGCTGATATTATATGGCCGGTCTAGTTAGTTTCTAAATGTTGGCTTTAGTTTCTTTATTATGTTTACTGTCCAACTACTGCTATGTTTGAGTGAACTTTTTATTTATGTTATGAACAACTAGCTACTGTTTGCACTACTTAATTAGTATACTTTGATGAAGCTGAATATGGTCTTTATGGTTTCTATATGTTTGCTTTAGCTTATTATTATCTTATTTGTTCTCTGAGTACTACTATGATAAAATTTTAGGAAATTTTTTATATCGTATGTACAGTATATTTTACTGTGATTTGTGGCTATATTTCGAGTAGGTACTATGTTTACATTCAGTGTGTGAATTATTGATTCTACAAAGATCTATTTTTGGTACAAGAACATCTTAGTGCAGTTTTGTTCCAGTAATCTGGAGTGAACCTAACAATAATTCTAGTTGTGTTCTGACTTGGGTGGTTGCTAGCAAGAAGGTAGCAGCCTAGTTTATGTCCATTACCACTTTACTTGCTATTGTTGTTGTTTTTTTTTTTTTTTTTTTTTTTTTTTTGAGCAAATAAACATTTTTAGTTATGAACACTTGCAATACAAGGCTGTTATCAAACCAGCAATGCAAACACCAGAAAATAAATACTTGCTATTGTTTGTAGCAGTTTTATGTGCATTTTGGTAATGCCAAGTCTTGCAAAACAATTAAATTCACTCCAACGATGTTTTGTGAATTTAAATTCAAGTTGTGATATGAAGTTCCATATACGTTCTTGTGACTGAAGTTTGGAAGCTCGAATAATGTCACAATAGTATTTGATCACTTACATTTTCGTGTGTCAAATATTAACCAAACCTAGATAATGTTTTGTGAATAATGTCACACTAGTATTTGATCACTTGCATTTTCCTGTTTAACTTTTGTCTAAAGAACCTGTCGTTTTGAAATTTTCCCTGCACCCTACATCAAATTGGGCTTTGGCCCAATGGCTTAGCACTAGTTAAAATATAAAAGTAGAGGAACCGAACTATCTTAAAATAAGGGTATGTTAATTATCACAAAATGAGCTAATGTGATAGAGACCATATTAGGTGGCATAAAACAAGCTAACGACCATGACACGTGGGCATCATATCTTGATATGAGTTGACACTTGTACATCACTCCACCTCACCACCACTACTCCTAAAAATACAATGGGAGCTGATTCGTACACCACCATTTTAGCCATACACCACTAAATGTGCATCAGACAGTTGTACAGTACAGTGCTTTAAAGCACAACTAGTGGTGTATGGCTAAAATTTGGTGGTGTACGAATCATCACCCAAATACAATACCTTAAATCCATCCACTTTTATATCCTAAACTAATCCATCAAAATTCAAAACAGTTAAAGACATGGCTAAAAGCAAAGATGATATCAAGTACGGAACCGCACAAGCAAAATTATCTGAAGACGAATCATTGAGAGTTAAATACGTATCCGGCACACCATTGGAAGCCGGAAAAATTGCTGATTCCGATCCCGTTGATCTCTTTGCTGCCGCTAACAATATATCAAAACAACAGCAGCAGCAGCAACAACAAAGTAAGCGTGTGATTGCGGAGTCGGAGCCCGTTGATTTATTCTCTGCCGCTCGAGGTGTTTCGGATGCAAAAAAACAAGGATTCAGCTAAGTGATTGATGTTGTGGTTGTTGGTGATCGATCTGGTGTTGAGTCTATAGTTAGAGTTTATTGTATCATGCTTTTGGTTAAAAGTTGCTAATAGTGTACTTGATAGTGAATCGTGATATAAAATGGAACAGAACCATAGTGAATAATTAATAAGTTGTGTACAGATGATTAGAATAAACCTTGTTTATGTTTAACAGGTTAAATAGTACTATTATTAATATTTATTGTTAAAAATAACGTATAAATTGTGTTATCTATAACCTTTATCAATTGCATCATGCATTGTTATCCAAATCATAATCCACATGAATAGCGTTGGGTTTGCTCGGGTTTTTTCGCCGTGTGCACAATGCACGCACATAACACTTATGGAGCTTTATGCCTTTATTTGTTGATAAATTAAAGATTTTGCATGTTTTGAATGTTTTGACTCTTCCGTAACATATAATTTTTTTTTTTTAAATTACCCAGGAACTAAATCATTCACACGTTCATGTTTCGTAGTTGTGTTTCGTAGTTGCATAACCTACCGTTAACTACTGTTCTCTGGATGAATTCTCTGGATGAATTCGAGGGCATGACTGGTAAAATTCCCTTCCCGTTCTCCCGCACGAAGTGAAAGGCGACATGGTGGATACTTCAGGTCAGAGATAACATTGAGTGCAATGTTGCAGCCCAACAAAATCGAACTCATGACCTCTCGCTAAGAGAAGCAGACCACTACCAGTTGAGCGAGCTACAGCTCAAGATTCTAACATTGAAATTGAAATTGAAATTGAAATTGAAATTATATACTAAATTTGACATTTAATCATTTTCACTTGTAAAATAAATGTGTTCACTCAATACTTATTCTTTTATTATAGGTGTTAAAAATTATTCTAGTAGTTATATACCCAATCAAAATCTTATATCAAATTTGATTCTTTATAGACTCAAAATCTAATATCAAATCATCACAAGATAGTCGAATGGTTGAGACTATAATATCTTTACAAGAGGTCTCAATTTCAAATCTTTTAGTGGCCAAAAAGGGATTAAAAAAAGATAGTCGAGTGGTTGAGACTATAATATCTTTACAAGAGGCCTCAATTTCAAATCTTTTAGTGACCAAAAAGGGATTAAAAAAGTCAGAGAGTAATTCTGTTAGACTGCCTACATTAAAGCATTGGGTTATATTACTCGTCCTCCTGAATAACTCAAACGAAGAAAACATTACAACTAATCAAAATCTAATTTCAAATTTATGTGGTAGTGGCATTCCTCTCTTAGCGAGAGGTCAGGAGTTCGACGCCAGTGGAGTGCAGCATTACTGCCCATTTACCCTTAAATTTCACCCAAGAGTGCCTTCAGCATATCGCGTTGCGGGGACAGTGAGGGAGGCGGGTTTTCACCGCCCATGCCCTCGGATTGTGTCTGGTTTTCTCCTGAACAACAATTAGGGGCGAGTTATGCAAGTACGAGAGATGGACGCGTGAGTAGTTAAGTCCCTTGGGTGATCCCGTATTACTCTTCAAAAAAAAATCAAAATCTAATTTCATATTTAATTTTTTAAGACCTTTAATTTATGGAGGTGGTCCTCACACACCACTTTTTGATCGATTTACACTTTTGTATCATAAATTCACAGTTCTTATATTATTATTTTAAGTATAATTAAAGTTATAATAGTAACTTAAATATAGATGGATCAAAAAGTGATGTGTTAGGATCGCCTCCCTTTAGATTATATTATTATTTATTGTTTTATTATAAATTCAAAAAAATAAATACACAATCAAACATTTAATATTGTCGGACGACATTATTAAAGGTTATCTGAAATATATTCTAGCTTTATTTCTCTTTATTACAATATATGAAAGGTTTATATGAATTATATATTCGATATAATTAAATACTACTTCGTCTAAAAATAACAATCTACCTTATTATTTTAATTATCTCAAAAATATTATCCCTTACTAAAAATAACAATATAAATCACTTAATTTTCAATTAAACCATTATTATATTTAAAAATGTTAAAAAAATTAATATACAAACAAATTTTAATTAACTTAAAATAACGTATTCAACCAAAGGCATGATAGACAAGTTACAAAAATATCTTAAATGCAAAAAAAAAAAATCAATCCAGACACTGGGGGACGGAGGAAGTAGCAAATTAGCTTTAAACTTTGGAGTATTTTGCCCCCTCAACAAATATGTTCAAGCTCAGTTAACTTATTATGGCATACTGTACATGTTTCCATTCATTACACATGATTAACACTAGTTATCTATACATTTAGCTGATTGTTTAAAAACCTGCACACTTTTGTAGTAACAATGAAGTACATAAACAGCTGATTGCTTTAGCTGTTAAATTATTACTCCGTATTTTTTAAACAAAAATGGCCTCAAATTTAAAGTGGGCTTAAGCCTTAAGGTATAACAAAAGCATTTGGGTAGCCACTACCATGAGTACACGACACCAAGTCACCAAAAGGGGTCCTGTTTCAAGGTCCAAACCAGAAACCATAGTAAATTGCATGCACCAAACGCTAACGCACATATTGTAAACTTAGCATAAAACTAAATATGGGTAACAAAATTCCATAATCAACACAAATAACCATACAAAAGACAACCATAGAACCAGGGGGTAAAAAGCAAAAAATAGTTTCTCCAGACCAATATAAAGACACAATACTAAGAAAACAAACGAGGGATCCATTTGTCACTAATCCAGGTATCCATTTCCTCCCATCTTCATAGAATATCAATCAATGGTGAAGGAATGCGAACCCTATACATATTTCTAACCTTCTAAACCCTCCCTCGTTACTACAAGCGATCTTCAACTTCACATATGAGCAACAAAATAAGCTCCTAATTCAACCGCCCTCAACAAAATAACAACACGACACAACTAAGTTTGGTAATATTAAAAACACAATACTTAAAGAAGACTGTAACGACTACAGGTTAACCAAGAAGCAAACTTACTGTCTATCATCAACTGTGCATATTCCATCTTCAAAAGCACTTTAATCACCCATAAAACGGCTCAAAGTTTGTATTCATATCGTTTTATTCATCAGCAGCCTATGTATTTTCTTCATATCTTCCTTGATTAGTTTACTGTACCGAATTACCATCAGTTCTATTCATTGAACGCTGCGCAAATTCCTGTAGTATCTTCTTCTGGTTTTCATTCATATGAGGAAGACTAGCACGCAAGAGTTCCATAGGCATTTCCCGACTAATAACTGCCATGTCAGATGATGACTGGGCAACAGCATCATATTTACTATAACAGTACTTCATGAGGAGTCTAAAAAACGCATCAAAAGACGCCTGCCAAAACGCTCGATTTTGCACGCTGCAGTTACTAGCATATTGTGGATCAGTTAAAAGCTCGGTTCCCCTTTCTAGTACAGATTTCAACACAACAGAGGCCCCATCTCCTGCTGCACTCCCTACAGGACGTAACGGTGGATGCTCAGAAGAACAAACAACAGACGCAAGACAAGCACCCAATGCTTGTAACTCCAACTTTCTAACAGACGATGAAACCGTCTGTACAAGAATGTTTATAGTTTCGGTTGCTCCCGAGTCAACCGGATAAACTCCAAATAAAAACCTTAAATGACGAAAAATAGCCATGCAAACGATCCGATTCAACTCGCTTCCCGGGGCTAAACGTTGAAGGTACCTCGAAAGAAGCTTCCGACCCTTTGGAAGAGAAAGTAAACGTAAGAAGACAAGATCATCTTTAGGAGCTAAGTCTACTGTTTGACCATTCTTGCCTAACGGGTCAACAAGCTGAAGTGATGAAGCCAAACCTTCTAGAAGGACTTGTCGCCTTTGCCTCAATCGGGCCCCACCGTCTGGAAGCTGATTAAACTGTAGAAAGCGGTCAATATCATCAACATCTAGTAAAAGACAAATGCCGTCTTCGATGGTGACTCTAGCGGCAAGCATAGGTTCTTGTTCCAAAGGTTTGTCCAGAAGTTTCTGATCAGAGTTGCCACCGCCAGCTGGCTTTGGTGGGTCCACCTCAAGAAGTGGACGAGGACGACGTATTGAAGAAAAAGAAACTCGCCCTAAAGCATCAACTTGAAGAAACGCATGTGGCTCGTTAGCAGCTCGGTCGCCAGGTGGACAATCCCGTAACTGAGTCGGGCAAAAATGATGTCTTAATTTTGCACCGCTAGATTTGTTTGCTAAACAAGCTTGGTGATAGTAATCATCTATGTAAGGATCGTTACTGTGTGTAGCAGCAAGTTGCATTCTGAGAATATTTTCAATCTCGTCAGATGACATGTATTTTGACTTGAACTGTGGCCATCCACTTGTGTCGAACCCATATCTTTGACCTGGTCTACCTTTGGTCATAGTTTTTGGCCTCGGATCTCGTGAACCCACCCCAAGGGGTTCAAAATTGTTCATGGGTGGTGAAAGATGATGATTCATCAGATGAGGTGGCTGCAAACCAGATAAATGACCAAAAGATGGCTGGAACTGATTGTGGGGCCTGTGTTGCTGCGATTGCTGATGTTGCAATAGCTGAGGTGGCAGTAATCCGTTCTTTTGGGCGAACTGTTGTTGCAGCATGCCGTTTGAGAGATCGGGTAAATTACCACCAAACTGGTTTTGTAGTCGATTGGGGGTAGGAGAACGAAACTGAGGACCAAACTGGGGCCCGCGAGGCATCCCACCCATCTGAAGTTGTGGAGATATATTAGAGAACGATGGTGGCATCTGGTGTTGTCCATATAGATGACGTAAATGTTGGTTGGGTGATGCTTGGGGGGACCCACCACCTGGAGAAGGGTATGAAATGAACGGTGACTTGGGAACAGGAACCGGCTCACTCGACAAATGCATATGCTGATTAAATTGTTGTTGTTGTTGCTGTTGCTCAGGGTAAGATGATGTTCGGTGGAGATTTTTTGATTCATCGATTAGGTGCTGGTTAACGTTCTGTTGTTGATACTGCTCAGGATACGATGATGTTCTATTAAGATTCTGTTGATGATCAGGATACGATGATGTTCTGTTAAGATTCTGTTGATAATCAGGGTACAATGATGTTTTGTGAAGCATTGACGGATCTTGAAGAGGGAATGATGGGTTTGAAAATCTATTATTGCTTTGTTGACCATTTTCTGCATCAAAAATATCTTGATCGAGCCAGTTGGAGTATTCTCCTTTGTCTGCCCATTCCGTAGAAGAAGAATCTATAAACAGATGCAGCAAAAGAGAATAAAAATTCCTCGTATAAATACATGACATAAAATAAAATAAACAACAATGATTATTATCAACATAACATATCGGGTTGATATTTAAATCAACGAGAACGTGTGCACTTACTTTCTCTGGATCCTCGGTCACCAAAAACACCAACATTTGGCCCCCTGACATCTTTATTGAGCTGCAGGACAAAGATGAAAACCCCGATATTAAATGACAGTATAAACACACAAATAATTTTAAGAAACTTAATTGATTATTTATTATGCCAAGCATTCACTCATCAAACATTGTAGATACCATAAGATAAGTTCACAACACACCACACATAAATATTCAAATTTATCATGATTAGTTATTAGTTATTCAACTTTAAGCAGATGTCATCATTTACACTCTAACAGATTGTTGCTTTAACCATCTACATGATCATCTCAAACTGGTAGACTGTCATCGGACAATAAAGAAACGGTGGATGTCTAAATCTAAAACCGAATTCTAAACAAGGTTTGAGCAGATGTAGTCAAGTGACCTAGGCTTCTAGTGCTATATTGTCCAAGCCAAAATCAAGATAACTTAAACATGAAAGCTTTATATATTGCAATATCTATAACTGGAGTACGAACATACAGGAAATAGTTAAAAAAAATAGAAATAAAATTTGGTAACTTATTTATATACTTCCACAAATGCCCACTTACAATTACTCATAAAGGAATGAAATGGTAAGTTTCTAGTTAGTTGAACATAAACGCGACCAAAAAACGAAAATATGAGCCATGTCGTGCGGCAAAGATGTTTCAATATATGAATAGACAATAACCAATTTCCATTTTAAGAATAATAAGCAGATAGAATAGATAAAGTTGAATGAAGTTATAAGATAAAAACATAATAGATGTTAAGGATAGAATAGAAAGGCATTTTAATCCATTTTCTTAATTCATCTACCTTTTCTGCATCCCTAATAAATAAATATTGCTTTCAGATTATAGCTAACCTAATTGTCTATAGTTGCGACTGCAAAACACATGTGGGATGAATAATTTATTCGTTTTGGATAATGTGAGATATTCTAGGTCTTTGACAAGTAATCAAAGAGGTGTCACACAAAATATATTTGATTCCCTACAACCGAAAGTGGGCTTTATACACAGAGAGTAACACTTATCTCATCCGTTAAGATGATAATTATGCAAACCCATATTTTCATACAAGTAAAAGGCAAGACAAGTAACAAGATTGACGTTTACCGAGTGATGACTACACAAAGACCAAAATCATTATTGCCACTTCCACCATATAAGACAGATTGGTTGAAAAACCATTAATCAAATCAAATCAAACCAAACAAAAACCCAGATGATAAAAAAGTAGAACATGTAACATTATTGATACAATGTTACACACCTAATCACCATCACAAATGATCATTATTATCACTATTATGAATCTGTGTGATAAGGATGGCTTCGTATGCAAATTACACCTAAAAGTAGTTATTTCTATCCTTCCATTTTCCACCATAGCCTACATGTCAGCCCAAATACCATACAAGAAAATTACATTGAAAGGTGATGGCACAAAAAACATCTAGATACATCCAAAACCATAAGAGATACATAAACTTACGCTAAAAATCAAGACATAATATCGATAGATGATAGATGGCAAACAAAGCCATTTGCTATGCTTCGCTATCAAGAAAATATAAACTTAACTAAGTGCAATGTTATATAATCAAACGAAAATAAAAGATATGCATAAACTTATGCTAAAATAAATACATCAATACATATAATTGATAGGAATCAAGAAAATATAAACTTAACTGTGTGCAATGTTATATAATGAAAGGAAAATAAAAGGTATGCATAAACTTATGGTAAAATCAATACATAAAATTGATTGATACATGATAGATCGCAAATAAAGCCTTCTGTTATGCTTCAGAATCAAGAAAATACGAACTTAACAAAGTGCAATGTATATGCCATATACCCATGCCAAATAATACGCGTTTCAGTAAGGCTAACCTTTGAAAATGTGGTGGAAAGATCATCAATTCCTGGATACACTTCCTGCAATAGAAGCCAATATCATTTGCCATGTTCATATACCACAATTTCCACATATGGAAATTAGCTATAATAAGCAAAAAAATATGCAAGATAGCGAGTTTAAAAAGAAAGCACAAATTTAGAAGGAAAAAAATCTTTCTAACTTTATCCATTGTTGCAGTGCATCATAAGCAGATCTTCTACTAAACAAATTTGTCTAGGGCGCAATTACCGACCCTCTACATAAAAGAACTATTCAAATAAACAGCTAATGGAACGAATCTGGTACAAAGAAAAGCTTATAAAATAGCCAGATTACAAATAAAAGAGACCAAGAGCCAATGGCTCAGTGGTACCACCGTACCAGTTGCCTTAAAAGCTGGTCCCATATAAGGAAGCCTTGCCAAATATTGGCACAGGTTCGATCCTTTATATAGTATTTACGGGCAATAAATGAAGTACAAAAAGACCAGTATGAAAATAGAGTTAAATTTTTCAAAATAAGATCATATACGTTTTGACGAGTTGAAAAAGTGATCGTGGCAGCTTCTTACAAGTGTTGTCAAAACTATAATCTCCATTTCCATCGTCAGGTAATTAAGTTCCCAATAATAATCGATTATCTTCAAGTAAGAATCACTCTCTTTACCGTATTTACTTCATTTGTAAACTTGTATGAGACATCAAATAATAAACAAGAGCGATTCTCACCCCCTAGTTAATTTATAGCAGCATCTGGGACTATCAGTATGGACTAAATGAATGGAATCAAATTCACATGTAGTATTATGACACAACCTGCCGAGACCCTATGTGATAAACCAAGGTATAAGTGTCTATAAAGAGCTCATGAATTATAGATTCTCAATACCGCCCGTTAACACACGAATAATAAATCACTTTTGATAGGGAAGCGACAACTACATATAAACGAAGCCAGAACAGTAAAATGTATACCTCTTCTGGCTCCAACAGGAACTCTTCCTCCTCAAACTTAGCTATTGGAATGTCTTCCTCTTCATCATCTAGACCTCCCAGCTCAACTTCTTCGAGAACTTGTGTACCAAAAAATGCATACTGTGATGCGTCAAATAAAGCGCCTCCTGCATAGTCAAATTCACAATTTCAAATTCGATGCGTACTATGAAATGCATACGCAGATCAAAATTGACCTAAAACTGTTACAAACAAAAGAACTTAACTCTAGCAAATGTTTCTATATTTCAACCAGCTACAATTCTAACAACGGTTACATATCACCAAATCTAGAATCTAAACATGTAAAACGGTATATCAACGAAGATTTGGAAATCAAATATATAGATACACAATATCTGTATCGCATCAACGAAGTCAAAAACCTAAATAATAAATCTGTACTATAAAATCAAACAACAATCATGATAAAACAAACCTGGGGAATTCGAAGCAACTTGTGGATTAAGATCACCATCAGAACCAGCGAATCGTTCCATTTTTCGACTACGAATCCAGAAATACGAAAACGATATGCGAAAATTGATAAAACTCTGTGAATAAAAATGAAATCTATAAACCCTAACAAGCAGAAGCTGCGAAATATGATGTAAACGTATACGGTAATAAAGTGAGAAACATGTGAGCGAAAGAAACCCTAATTGGATAGATGATGGTATATCATGGTTCTAGGGTTTGTGATTGAGAATTAGGGGAAAATTATAAAATTTGTTGGATAATGATTAATATAAGTGGTTTATAAATATAGGACGGTGTAAAGGTCCAACCGTAAAAGGACTTGCTTTTCAACAACTAGAGAAAATTCGACCGCGCGTTGCTGCGGTTGTATTCGACGCGCGGTCGAATTTGGATATACGTTGTTTGATACCTAGTTTGTTGGACGTGTATGTATATGTATGTAAAGCTTTTTTAACGATGTCCGTTTCGCGTATAGTTAGTCGCGTTGTGTTTGTAAAATTATTTCGAGTTGAACGGTGGTCTCGGAAAAATTTAACTCGCACCGAGCGAGAATATAGGGTCCGTTATTTAGCGTTTTTTTAACGATGTCCGTTTCGCGTGTAGTTAGTCCCGTTGGGTTCTTGAGATTTTTTAGAGATGAACTGTGGTCTCGAAAAAATTTAATTCGCACCGAGCTGGAAGATATGCCTTTATGAAAAATCGGGTGGAGTTTATTAATTAAAATAAGGATTTGACATTTTGTACCCCTGTTTTGAGGGGTTAAGTTGCACATTGTTTAAACTTAGGGGGGCAAAGTTGCTTTTTTCCATATGTTTTTTTATGTGTCGTTTGTTTTTGGTTTTGGGCACCAAACGACCAAAAACAGCATGGCTGTTAGTATATATGATAATGATTAATTCGGCTTCATGACAAAAATGAAAAATTGCTACGTAGTATAATTTAATAAAGTATATTGCATATATATATATATATATATATATATATATATATATATATATATATATATATATATATATATATATATGAAGGAAGATACTAATATGAAGTAAGATAGAAGAGATTAAATTCTTATTGAAATAGTAATCAATAATTCATAATTTTACTGTGCAAGATTATCAATCATCTCTATTAATTTGCATGCGTACAAAATGAGAATCCATCCATATCATAACACTCCCCCTTAGATGATAATTTTATTTCGTTAGAGATCAGCTAGTACTGCCTCATTAAAAACCTTGCTAAAGAAAAACCCAGTGGGATAAAAACTTTAGCCAAAGGAAAAAGAGTGCAGCATAGAGTTGACTCCCCCTCAAGTAGACATCGTTGAGCTATTACATCTTTTGAAAATGCTTCATGCCAATATTGTAAATGTGTGTTCTGAAATAGCAGTTGGGAGTGCTTTGGAGAAAAGATCAGCAGAGTTTTTGCTGGATTGGACATATCTCATTTCAATCTGGTTGTCCTTAATGAGATCTTGAGTGTATGAGAAAATCTAGGAGATATGTGTTTTGTTCGGTCACTTTTGATATACCCTTCTTTCATATGTGCTATGCAAGCTGCATTATCTTCATAGATAGTTGTTGAACTTTTATCGTGTTCTAGTCCACAAGAATCAGTAATGAGTTGTGTCATTGATCTCAACCAAAAACATTCCCGAGTAGCTTCATGTAATGCAATCACTTCGGCATGATTTGATGATGTTGCAACAAGTGTTTGTTTTTGAGAACGCCATGATATTTCGGTACCTCCATTTAGGAATACATATCCAGTTTGAGATTTAGCTTTATGGGGGTCAGATAAATAACCTGCATCTGTATAACCAACCAAATCTTGTTTTGAATCGTTAGAGTCAAATAATCATAAATCAGTAGTTCCTCAAGGGTATCGAAACATGTGTTTGATCCTATTCCAGTGTCTTTTTGGAAGGAATTGAGTTGAACCTTGTTAACAAATTAACTGCAAAATAAATGTCAGTTCTTGTATAATTTGTAAGATACATAAGAGCCCCAATTCAGTAAGATATGAAACTTCTGATCCAATAAGATCTTCATGATCTTCACGGAGACGAAATGGATCAGCGTCAATATTGAGTAATCTAACAACCATATGAGTACTTAATGGTTCTGTCAGTCCATAATTAAATGTGTTAAAATCTTTTCGGTATAAGTTGTTTGATGTACAAGTAAACCATTAGGTATATGCTCAATTTGTAAACCAAAATAATACTTGGTTTTTCCGAGATCTTTCATTTCAAATTCTTTCTTTAAAAATATAATGGCTTCATTTGATCTTGTTATTTGCCCCTATGACGTTATGATCATTGACATAAACAACTATGATTATGAAAGGACCCGTCCTTATCCACCCGGACAAAGTCTTCAACATTTGATTCCATTGCGATGATCGACTCCAAGTAATGTCTTTAGTATGAGCTAATGCACAGCGGAAGACTTAATTCGTACCTGAGAATAACATGCTCTAAAACGTCAACATAAAGTTGGTGAGATATATAGGTTTGATGCTAGCAGCGTAATAACTATGGACCACAAGATTTCATATAATTAAACATAATACACTCGCAAGTGTATGTAAAAGTAGTTGAGCACTTGGTAACCATACTTAACATTTAAATCATCGCAGCATATTCTTAAATAATCTCTACACCGTACCAAGTGTAGTATACAGAAACGAAGTACTGTGCAACCGTTGAAAACTGGTCGTCCAGCCCGGTTGGGGTTGTCAGGCCCGATAGATCTATCAACAGGATTCGCGTTTACATTCCTAGTGTAAATAATAGCCACCAAGTATAAAGAAATATGCCATGGTACAACTCAACATAGAATTTATTTTGATCACTTGTGTCCATAACGTAAATCATAAAATGCATGTATTCTCATCCCAAAGTATTTAGAGTTTAAAAGGGACTATATACTCACCTAATGTATTTTGTAGTTAAAATACATATAACATCATTGATCAAGTATAAGGTTGGCCTTGGATTCACGAACCTATATCAAGTATATATATTAACACATATACTCGTAATTCAAATAACTCTATAGTATTTATATATCTTATGTTATATGTTTATTTGTTTTGTGTGTATGTATGGAAATGTTAATATTTTTAATATATAATTATAGGTAATATTATTGTATAAGTATATTTTTATTTACAAAATAATTATTTGTTATAATAATATAATGATAATGAAATTTTAGATAAAAAAAATAGTTTTAAATAAAGAAAATTTCTAATAATAATGATACCTTTGATAATACTAAAATTTTTAATGAAAGTAGAAATGTAAGTTTTTAACGAAAATGATAATTTCAAAAATAATGTTTCTTTTAGTAATAGTAATGATAAAATAATATTTTTACTAATAATAATGATAATAATAAAGATAAAAATAATGATAGTAATAATAATAATAATAATAATAATAATAATAATAATATTTATAATGATAACTTGTTTTATATTTATAACAATGATAATAATAATAATAATAATGACCATATTTATAATAATAATACATATTTTAATATTAGAAATAATAACAATATTAATAATAATAATAAAAATGATAATAATAAAAAAATTATAAAAAGTTTATACCCTTTAAAAGCTGCTATAAAAAGAAATGTTGCAAACGGGACTCGAACTCGCAACCTCACGCTCACGCACAACACTCCTTACCACACAGCAATCCTTGTTTTCTGATATAATGCTAGATTAAAGTGTATATAACCAGTTTCTTATTTCTCATTCACTATCAATAATCTGGCCCAACATGGATCACGACCCAACACATATTTCCTAAGCCTTGAAAGTCGCTAGCCCAATTAATAAACAAAGAATTACGGCCCATCTAACTGCCCAACATAATTACAGTCCACTTGTGGTATATATATATATATTTTTTTTATTAACCGGGACCAGGAAAATAAAACGTCCAGCTGTAGTATCATGGGGTTTCGATCTCCCTTTTTGCTCGACCGACACTGTAGCACAACAACAATTATTCATCGGTTTTCATTGTCTTCCATTATCTTTATCGTTAAAACATGAAAAGTTAATAATAGCTGTAGAAAGTAGTCGTACAGCAGTAGTTATTGTTCATCGTCTTCATTACTTAACAGGTTACTGTTCATCGTGTTCAAGTGGGTTTAATGATGTGATTGATTTGGTGGTTTTTGCGGTTATGGTGATGATGGTGAAGATGGTTTATGGTGACCGGTGGCTCATTGGGGTCATGGTAATAATGATGTGGGTTTGGTTTTGGTGATAGCTAGAGACGATGGAGTGGCAGCGGTGTGATTATAGAGTGATATTTGCAGATGGTCTTGGCACAAAACATGAAACAAAAGAAAAGAATAACGAAGATGAGGGTGTTGGTGGTTTTGTGGCCGGTGAATTCAAGTGATGATTTGGGCTATAAATAAAAGGCTAGTAGCAGTAGGTCTCGTGAGCTTGATTACAGCAACCACTTTATTTTTTTGGAGACAGACTAGTGAGCATAAATAATCAAAATTTGGTGTTTTGTTAAATGGGTTTTCAAAGGTTGTGGTTATGGGGTGGTTGCCGAGGGTGGTTTAAAAGATCACGGTGTCGGGTTGTATGATGATGGTAGTGAGGTTGTATTGGTCGTGAGCCGAAGTGGTAGCAGTGGTTCATGGTGACTGTGAAGAAGATAATCATGTATTATGTGTATCAATATCATATCCTATTTCTATGATATCTTATATGTATATATATTAGTTAGAGTAAAAAGGAGAAACAGTGAACTAGTAATCAACTTCACGGGAGTATATAACTATTTCTCTGCTTTTCATGTGTTAGATATGTTTATATATATATATATTTATAATATGTGTGTCTATCGTGTAGTGTTCCACAAATCAAAAGAACAAGTGGAGGAAAATAATACCATAATAATAAGTAACTAAATTTATTAAACGTGTTTTATGAAATAGCAAAGCCATCGAACCCTTGTCATTATTCAATCGACATCCTAATTTAACTTATGGATTAATGTAACGTGCTCCGTTGTTAAACAGAGGCGGATAAAAACATTTCTGAAAAATCTCATATTTTTAAATTAGATATATCTAGTTATTTAAATGTTTAAAATTATTAAAAATTAAATTAATTATTAGCCCCCAATTCCAAGTAAAATATACAGAGTGTTAAAACTTAACAACTAGGTTCTAAATATATTTTTAACAAATACATTTAATATAATTTATATATTTATTTCCTACCATTGAATCATATAATATTTCAAATAATATTTCAAATTATTATTTATATATACATTCACACATATCTATTTACAGTTAATTGTTCGTGAATCGTCAGATGTGGTCAAAGGGTAACTGATTATCTGAATATAGATTTCAGACTTTCTAGACTCAGCATTACAGATTTTGCTTATCGTGTCGGAAACATATAAAGAATAAGGTTTAAATTTGATCGGAAATTTCCGGGTCATTACAGATTACATATCCGAACATTGTTTTATAATAAAAACACACGTGCAAATAAGTTTATATGTATACCCTTTTTTTATCAAGTAGTCATTTAACCACTTATACCACATACGTTCCGATTGTATCAACCCATATAAAAATCTTTGTGATTTAATTAAAATACATTTCCTTAGATTTTGCATAAGATGCTTCTGATACTTTCAAACCCTTCATGTATATTTATATATATATCACTTATTAAGTTATCCATATAAATAAGTAGTAATGACATCCATGATATGCATCTTTAAATTTTAGTAACAGTAACTGCGAGGTTGATTAAGTATCTAAAAGTAATTGTATCCATTTCAGGAAGATAAGTTTTCCTCATAATTCATTCCTGGTCTTTGAGAGAAATCTTGAGTTACAAGTCTAGCTTTACCTTGTAACTTCATTTTTCTCATTTCTTAATTTTCTTTATTCGGATAAAAATTCATTTCACATCTTTAAAAGTGATAACGATTGATGCAAAAACTTTTCTTTTATTGAGCGATTCTAATTCAGCTCGTATTGCTTCTTTCAATTGAGCTCATTCATGTCTATTTTGACATTCAATGACAGATTTTTGGTTCCAGATCATCATCTTTATTCATGATGTCATTATATGAAAAATTCTCATCAATATTTGTCATTTCGTTTCGGTTCTATAATATTGCATAATTTATTGCAATTTATGTATTTACATCATCAATATCCTCTGCAGAATGAGTATTGATTTGTAGTTTTTCTTGAACATTTTCTTTTACCTCATTATCAGCTGATTTTCTTTTTCAAGGATTTTTATCTTTTGGAACCAATTCGTCTCCCACGTTTCGGACGTGGCAAAAACTTATGAGTGACATTATTCCCAGCTTTTGAAATTTCAATTCGAGCTGGAGCATTTCCTGCTATTATATGATTTAGTCACTCTTTTTGTATCTTTAAATGAATCAAGTAATTGATTTGCAAGTTCTTGCATACGCATTATTTTTGGACTTTTGTTTCGTATTCTTTTGTGCGAGGATCAAGATACCTTAATTGATGTTTACACAATGAAACATCATTTTATTTATTTTTCATTCCTCCCCCTAATTTAGGGACCAATTTTTCATTAAAAAGACAATCAGCAAAACGTGCTGTAAAAACATTACCCGTCATGGATTCTATATATCTTATAATTTGAAGATGTTTCATATCCAATATATATCTCCATCCTCCTTTGAGGGCTCATTTAGTGCATCGTGGTGGTGTAACTAGAGCATACACTGAACAACCAAATGTTCTAAGGTGAAAAATATTTGACTCTAGACCAAAATTAAGTTTGTAGGGGAGAATATTTATGACTTGCACTTGGTTTTATGCGAATTAATGTCAAATCATGTAAATTTACATGACCCATATAAATATTGAGAGTTTTGTACTCATTACCAATTGTCTAGCTATTAGCTGCAAGCGTTTATCTATTGATTCAGCTAAAACAATTTTTGAATGCACATAAGCAACTGGATGTTCAACAACAATCCTTATAGACATATAATAATCATCAAATGCTTGAGATGTTAACTCACCAGCATTATCAGGTCTCACTCTTTTAATGGTGTAATCGAAAAATGTATTCTTTATTTAATAACTTGAGCAAGAAACTTTGCATATGCCACATTTCGACTTGATAATAGACGAATATGAGACCATCTACTAGATGCGTCTATCAGAATATGAAATGTCTAAATGGTCCACATGGTGGATGAATTTATTCACATATCTCACCTTGAATTCTTTCAAGAAACATTTGTGATTCCTTTTCACAATATACTTTTCATTAATCACCATATGTGCTTTTTCATTAATCACCATATGAGCATTTCATTATCACCATATGTGTTTTTCATTAATTACCATATGCGCTTTTCATCATATATCCTTTTCACCATATGCGCTTTAATCATATGCGATGCGCTTTTCATCATATGCGCTTTTAATCATATGCGTTGCGCTTTTCATCATATGCGCTTTTCATCATATGCGCTTTTAATCATATGCGCTGCGTTTTTCATCATATGCGCTGGTGTCACACCCCCAAATATGGCCTGGGGTATTTGTGACTAATTATATCAAATCACAGTTGTATAAACGAGAACGACTCTATATGAGACGTTTTATTGAGTTTTGCAGCGGAAGATAAATTGATTACATTGTATTTAATAAACAACGCATTAAATGTCTTTAATTGATATGATATGTAATGAAGACTCCAAGCATAGCAAGCAATCATCATCAAATTAGCAAATGCAAGTCCTTCAAATTATCCATGAATGACTCGCTGAAATGTTGCTTTCAATTAGCAAATACACAGCGGAAGCATTATGTAGGACCTGAGAATAAACATGCTAAAGAGTGTCAACCAAAAGGTTGGTGAGTTCATAGGTTTATCATAAATAATGATTTCAATAATAGTGTTAGACCACAAGATTTAATAAAGTTGATATAGAAATATCAATATAAAGTGTTGATTGATATAGAAATACCAATCTAAAAGTAATGCTGAGTTTGTAATATCGCGACTAAACAAAAGTTACCTCGTGACACTTGTTATTCGTGTCGTTGAATCATTATTATGTAGTCAAAGACCAACGGTCAACTGACTAGAGACGGCAGGGATTTAGCATGACAAAGCATGTATATAGCATAAAGTTTGAGTACTTGTGTCTAAACGTAAAACAGTTATAAAAGTTGCGCATGTATTCTCAGCCCAAAAATATATATAAAAAGGGAGCTATGAAAACTCACGATACTGTATTTCGTATTTTACGAGTACGATGGCACCGAACAAGTGCAGAGTTGTCCTCGGATTCACGAACCTATATCAAGTATATATATTAACACATATGCTTGTAATCGAATAAGTTTATATATATTATTTCAATCGTTATATATATTTCTGTATATATATATATATATATATATATATATATATATATATATATATATATATATATATATTCCATATATAAGTATTTGTTTAATGAAATAATGATAATGAATAATGAGTTGTATTATTTTGTAATAACAATAATAATCATAGTATTAGTAATAATAAGAATGATATTAGTAGTAAAAATAATAATAATAATAATAATAATAATACTATAGTGTTAATGATAGCAAAAATGATAATTTTTGTAAAAATGATAATACTTTTTAATAATAATAATGCTAATAAAGATAGTCATATTAGTAATAATAATAATGATAACATTAATAATAATACTTATATAAAATGATACTAGTACTAATAACAATGATAATAATAGTTTGTATTGTTTTCAAAATAATAATAATAATAATAATTCTAATCATAATAATGATAGTAATATTTAAAACGATAATAATAATAATGATAGTTTTAATAATAATACCAATAATTATAATGATAATACTAATAATTATAATAATACTAGTAATACTAATAATACTTTTAATACTAGTAATAATAATTATAATAACATTAGTAATAATAATAATAAAGATAATAATAATAATAATAATATTATAAAAATGGAAAACTACCTTATATAGCCTTTTCTAAAAAAAAGTCATGGACGGGACTCGAACCCGTGACCTCTAGCTCACCCGAACTCCTTCTAAACCATCCATCCGTCTTAACATTTCTTATTTAAATTGAAATCCATATCTATTTAACCCAGTTTTATTTTTTGTTTACATTTCCTTCTTCTTCACAAAATTACACACGACCAATCGACTTCAAAATCCAAAATAACTATTTTGGGGTTTCATTTAGGACTTGTAAAGATCATAGAACTTGAAAGGGAAGTTTTTGAACAACAACAAAAAAAAAAAAAAAAAAAAATGGAACTGCAAGCTGCTGCTGTTCGCAAGTTTTAAAAAAAAAAAGAAATTCGTTTTTCGAATTTAAGCTTGTTTTAGGTCTTGCTTTCTTCACGAAATAGTTTGAAAATCATATATATAAACTATTGGAATCATCAATTGAATCTAAAACATCAAAACGAACTCAAATTTTGCTATGAACAAATCGGTTGACTTTTTCAATATAAACTTTGACTCCAAAATTAAGATTTGATAGGATGAATTGAAAATTGAGGTTTTGCAGATAGTTTGAACAAAGTATTCCTAACAACACTGCATTATTAGATTTTGAAATAAAAGTCGAAATCGAGGTTTGGCTAAAATGGATCAAGAACAAAGGTTAAGAGAAAAAAAAGAAAAGAAGAAAAATTGATTAAATTAACTAGTTGTATATAGTTGAATGTGTTAATGCAATGTTTATAATCAATAAAACTTGTAGTGTACTGATTATTGATCGAAAAGAACAAATTCGTGACCAGTAGACATATAAAAATAATCAGATTAATGGAGCAGTTATAAAAGAATAAAAGGCAGAAAAAAAATAAAAGTAGAGATCACGATGTATATAAAAAAAACTAAAAAAAACAGATATGATCTAAAAGCAGATTTGGAATTCAAAATAAAAAAAATAAAAGCAGATCTTGATAACTAACATAGTTTTGTTTATATCTGTTTTTATATAACCTATACCTAATTAATAATTAATATTTATAACAATAATAATACTTTTAAGAATAATAAAAATAATAAAATGATATTAATAATAAAAATCTTAGTAATAAGAGTAATAATAATGCTTTTTGTTAATATCATTAATGATAATAATATTAATAATGATAAAAATAATAATATTAACAATAATAATAATAATAATAATAATAATATTAGTAACAATAATAATAATCCTATTAATAATATTAGTAATGATAATACTTAATAATAATGTTAGTGATATATATTATGTTAATGATATTAATAATCATATTAATCATAATAATAATCAAAATAATAAAATGATCTCAATAATAATAATTTTTGATAATAATAATGATTGTATATGTTAAAAATAATTAATGATAATATTTAATAACAATAATAATAAAGATAACACTAATAATATTGATATTGATATCAATATTAATAATGGAATTAATAATAATTGTAAATGATAATGATGAGTGATAATAATAATATTAATATAACAATTTAATATTAATACATAATTATTTACAAATAATGGCTCATGAATCGTTGGAATTAGTTGAGGTTAAATGAAATCATGTAAAGATTTTTTTTAAATTAACTCGGAAATTTCCGGGTTATCACAGTTGGGCTTTTCATCATATGCGCTTTTTATCATATGCGCTTTTTATCATATGCGCTTTTCGGTGCTACATAGATATTTCTCATTTTCTGTTATCATTGACTGATAATTATATCCATTATGATATATATCAGAGAAACTTAACAAATTTCTTTTTTATTTGAGAGAAAACACGACATTATTTATCAGAAAATTTGTACCATTTGATAACATGAATTTTGCCTTTCCCGTTCATTTTATCAAGTTTGCAATACCTGATATAGTATTTATAATTCCTTCAGTTGATTTCAAATTATTGAAATATTTCTTAGATTTGAGTATAGTGTGTGTGTAGTACCACTATATGCAATACAAATATTTTCACCATGTGATTGATTTTGTACTTTAGTAGTATTCATATTAAAATTTCAGTAATATGATCAAAATATATTACCTGCAAACAAGTTACAATCCGTAGTACATAAAAATAACACCTAATAAACATATATGTGTTGTGGTCCAAAATCTTTTATTTGTGAGTGGCACATAATAAGCTAGGCATAAAAGATTCATATCATTTAAGTTTTAGTTTGATTAGGGTTTACTTAATCAACGTCAGGGCCGGTCCTGTACTTTCTAGTGCCCTAAGCGAACCAATAAAATTATGCCCCTAACAAGGCGATTAAAAAAAATAATCCTTATAAATAAATAATCTCTTATAGGTGTTTTAAATACAGTCTGTTATATTGCTTATCTTCACGTTATTTTTATTATTGTTAAATAAAAATATTAGAACATGATAAAAAAAAAATTCTAATTACATATTTTATCACTCAATTATGGGTATGTACAGAGTACTATGTAAAGACTAAATGATAAATTTAAATATCATCACAGGTGTAATTGTGCAAAGTATAAAAATGTTAATGTAAAAGTGAAAAACACTTTGGTTAACTTTACCTCCATGCAAGTAATTAGTTTCTCAGTTCTCACATCGTAAAAGGAATTTCCAAGAGAGAATTTGAAGTGGATAAGCTTAGTAATAACTTGTACACTTTAGTCAAACAAGAGCTTTGTTAATGGGCCCTTGTTATGTAACTTTTTACTATTAAAAAAAACGTGTGACTCTTGATGATTTAAAGGGTCATTTGACCAAGACATTTAGAAATAGTTATGCAACTCTTTATTATTATTATTATTATATAAATATAAATGGCCATTAGGATTCTTTTTCATCCCAATCCATTCAGCCGATTTAGAGGTTATATAAATATCAATCCCTTTTTCACAAACACTTGACATATGATGATTTTTATCATTTATTAATTCAAATAAAATAGATGAAAAATTAGAATAAGGGGAAGAGTTTGATTTAAACCCTAACCCTTTACCTCGAGTGTTTTCTCTGGCTAACACTTCAAATAAAAAATCGTTGATGATGTCGCTGCTGGTAGGGGTGTGCACCATTTAGTTTGAAACCATTTAAACCGAATATCGAATCGAAACCAAATCGAAAAAAACCAAACCGAATTTGAAAAATGGTTTTCGGATCGAGAAAAACCGAAACCGAATTTTAATTTGGTTTTTCGATTTGGTTTTCGGTTTTGAAAATTTTTAATTTGGTTAACCGAAAACCGAATATAAAACCGAATTCAATTTATACAATATTAAATAAATATTATAAGTTATTTATATTATTGTATACATGTGCGAGAAATGATTTTGAATAGATATTTTAACTCTGCAAGTCAAATTCGGTTTACTTGGATTGAAATCCTATTTTAATCTTTAATTTCATAATTTTTCTTTTAACTCCACATTTTTGAAACTGTAATCATTTCAAGTCGATTTGCTATTCAGTTCAATTTATGTGTGTGTGCACGTTGAATCAATCAAATTTATATACACTGCTTTACAACATTTTATTATTAGAAAGTATACACTAAGACTAAAACAGAGAAAGTTTTAGTTTTGTTATTGGTATTGGTTTTGTTTATTTTTTGATATAAAATGAATTGTATTATGATATTATATAAGCTTATTTTATTTTCAAAAATTTGTATATATGTTCGATTATATATATATATTATGTTAGTATGATACTTAAAAAAGTTAATAATATAATGTTTATTTATATCGTGAGAAAAAAGTAAAAAAAAAAAAATCGATGTGGGAGGTAATTTGGTTTTAACCGAAACCGAACCGAATTCAAATTTGGTTTTCGGTTCGGTTTTGGTTTTGGTTTTGATATTTGAATTTGGTTTCGGTTTGGTTTTGGGTTTTAATTTTTAGAATTTCAAAACCGAAAAAACCGAACTGAATAAACCGAAAAACCGAACCGATGAACACCCCTAGCTGCTGGTAGCCTTTGGGTTGCCCACGGTCGTCGGTATGGAAATCTATCATGGTGGAAGCTGCTAGTGGCTTTAGAGTTACCCACACAGCTGTCACCATACCGCAGTAGTACCTCGATGGTTGTTCCAGACGGTGAGGTTTTCTGATAAAATTCACACCTTTTTTTTATAGAGGTGGTGATGGTTTAGAGAGTCTGGAGTTGAAATGGTATATATTTCAACTGTGATGTTCTCCGATGGTGATATGATGGTGTATAAATAAATGTAAGTAACCATAAATAAATGTTACATAACATAAATGTAAATTAGGTGACATGGTCGACCATATATTATTTAGGTAGCAGAGCCAACCATATTATAAATGTTGAGATTATCGTGCTGATAACGTGCTATAATTTAATAATGTATATGGCATATATCCTACTAATATGAAGGAAGATAGAAGAGATTAAATTCTTATTCAAGAATGGTGTACATATCCTTACAATTGAGTGAGTATTTATAGTACTAAAAGTTAATTGTACATTATTCGTTTTCACAATCAATTATAGAGTAGGTGAAATAGTAATCAATAATTCATAATTTTACTGTGCAAGATTATTAATCATCTCTATTAATCTGCATGCGTACAAAATGAGAATCCATCCATAGCATAACAAAAATCACACTATCAAACAAATTTTTATTTTTTTTTTGGCAAAAAACAAGAACTTATAGAAAAACACGTAGACTATCATCGAAAAGATGAAGCCACGTAACGATTACAAAGGCACCAAAGCCGCACAACGAAACCAACTCTAACAACAAAGCTACTACAAAGAACCAACCACTAAACACGACCAAACTAACCAAAACAACACAATATTTGACAACTCAAGAATAAACACCACCATCTCGCAACACAAAAACGCATCACGATAAAAAGCGAAAGAACCGCAAAAATAAAAAATACCCACAACCAACAACTAGCATACAAGTCAAATCCACTCTACGTTAAACTTCCTCAACTCCTCCCCATGAACCTTAGGCTTTCGTTTTTGTCTTTGCTTTATCTTTGTACCCGCACGCGAACTAAGCAATTTCCCTTCGACCCGAATATGTTTGAAGTCTTTTGTAACCTCCTCGAAAAAATTTGTAACATTACCCGATGATGAACCAATGTCTTCGCCTGTATTATGCACCACCGAAGAACCAGCCTTGTTATGATCCTCCAATGTCGAAACTCCAATGTCACCATTTACAGTGCACTCAGGCCCTTCATCATCCGAACAGGCTCTAAGGTCCAAAGTGGAATCTAGTCCACCTTCATTTCCAACAACCGACATACCCACCTTAGGCTCTGCATTTAAACGGGCCTCAATTGAGCCGGATTTCAGGCCCAGAAAAGGAATATCAAAGTCCGAAGGATTACATTCTGGCCCGTCTTCATCCTCTTGTACATTACTCCCTGGAGTAGAAACCTCAACTTCTATCGAGCCAACTTTAAAACCCGGTCTATTCACACCTACATGATAAGTCGAGTAGTGGTTCTCATAAACCGTCGATGTCTTAGTCCTGAAGGGAGTCGAAACATTAACAGCATTGTAAACCACATCAGAGGCTTGAGTTTAACATGGTAACACCCCATCTTCATAAACCCGAGAATCATCAAGCACATTTAGAATTGACTTGTTGGAAGACGTAACAAAATCTGATGCAAAGGCATCCATCTTCAATCTCTCACTGATCGCCACGTCCGTGACTTCATTAACCCAAATGTGACCTTTAGCTATAGAATCTGAGACCAAATTTGTCAGAACAAGTTAGTGCAAATGCTTCACACACTTAGTTTCGATGAAAGCAAACGAAGTCCCGGTACTTAATAAAGAAGCCGAAGAACATGCCACCTTTAAAACCGTACCAACATGACTAGCAACCCCTTTAATACTATCGGTCAAAATGAATTTGGCCGGAATACCCCGCAATTCGACCCAAACATAACGCACAAAAGCATCAGCCTTAGAAGAAAAGGGCACCACCATCTCGAAGTCGGCAACCGAAGCATGAGCTAGAACCTGTGATACCCCGTATAAAATCAACGTGTACGGATCATCAACAACAGGATCATTACATGGTCACAACGCTATATGCTGTTTAAAACAAGTTTTGCATTCATGAAAAGGTAACGTCTTTACCAACGTCAAATGTTTTACAAAAGATAACGTGCTTCTACGAATAGAAAGCATTAACATGAGTACGTGACACAAAGGTCATTACAAAGCCATTGTTCAAAAATATCATGATATATTGCGAATGCAAAACAAAAGTTCCATGATTAAGACATCTCTAAGTAATGCAGCGGAAGTCTAACACAGCGAGTCTGTAACAGCAAGTCTATAATACCAAGACTATAACAGCAAGTCTAACAGCGGAGCAACAATGTCTAAGCACCTGAGAAATACATGCTTAAAAAGTCAACACGAATGTTGGTGAGCTATAGTTTATTCGTAATCAGTAATGTAATATAGACCACGAGATTTCGTATTCAAAACAGTATGAAAAGTATATGCTTATCCGTGGGCACCCGGTAACTAACTTAACAAGTAATATATCACCCCCTAAAAGTACAATTGGCGAGTGCGTAAGTTTACGAAGTACTAAACACCCGTTGAATGCTAGCGAGACTAGCCCGAGTGGGGATGTCAAACCGTATGGATCCATATATAAGATTCGCGTCTACCGGTTCATAAACCAATAGTTAAACATTACCGAGCTAATGGGAATCATTGTACCGTTATGTCACCCACACATATATAAAGTTTAAGCACTCGTGTCTAGTATGTAAAACATAAAAAGCGCATGTATTCTCAGTCCCAAAAATAGTAAAGTAAAAAGGGAGCTATAACTCACAGTGAACAATGCGGTAAAAGTCGATATGAAAAGTATGCAAGTAGTAAGTCGGTCCGAAAGGTCTTCAACCTAAGTCAAAGGTTACTAAGTCGGTAAATTGTCCCCAAAAGTTTTAAAGTAAATAAGTTAAGTCTTAAGTATCATCATCATCATCATCATCATTCGTAAAAGACAAAGTAAGTTTTCAACAAGAATAGAGGTCGAAACAAAGGGCTGACTTCGGACAGCTGCTACGACCTCTATACAAACTGAAATGACGCGTGGTCAGTGCTGTCTAATTTTTGGATCCTAACTCGATGTCGTTTGACCGTGGTGACGGTTCAAGCGCGAGTAGGTCAGAAATTTCAGCACGTCATTACAAAGGCGTAGTGATTTTCGGAAGGCTATAAATCCTAAACCGTATATCGGATTTAGGCGAGTCTTAAACGAAAAGTCATCTACTCGAACCGAACTATCCAAAAATCAACTTTCCAGAAGCCCCAGGTGTAGTGACCCGAACTTTTCCATGTTTATATATATTAATTGAGATTGATATTTACATGATTAAATGTTTCCAACATGTTAAGCAATCAAACTTGTTAAGCCTTGATTAATTGAAATATGTTTCATATAGACAATTGACCACCCAAGTTGACCGGTGATTCACGAACGTTAAAACTTGTAAAAACTATATGATGACATATATATGGATATATATATAGTTAACATGATACTATGATAAGTAAACATATCATTAAGTATATTAACAATGACCTACATATGTAAAAACAAGACTACTAACTTAATGATTTTTAAACGAGACATATATGTAACGATTATCGTTGTAAAGACATTTAATGTATATATATCATATTAAGAGATATTCATACATGATAATATCATGATAATATAATAATTTAAAATCTCATTTGATATTATAAACATTGGGTTAACAACATTTAACAAGATCGTTAACCTAAAGGTTTCAAAACAACACTTACATGTAACGACTAACGATGACTTAACGACTCAGTTAAAATGTATATACATGTAGTGTTTTAATATGTATTTATACACTTTTGAAAGACTTCAATACACTTATAAAAATACTTCTACTTAACAAAAATGCTTACAATTACATCCTCGTTCAGTTTCATCAATAATTCTACTCGTATGCACCCGTATTCGTACTCGTACAATACACAGCTTTTAGATGTATGTACTATTGGTATATACACTCCAATGATCAGCTCTTAGCAGCCCATGTGAGTCACCTAACACATGTGGGAACCATCATTTGGCAACTAGCATGAAATATCTCATAAAATTACAAAAATATGAGTAATCATTCATGACTTATTTACATGAAAACAAAATTACATATCCTTTATATCTAATCCATACACCAACGACCAAAAACACCTACAAACACTTTCATTCTTCAATTTTCTTCATCTAATTGATCTCTCTCAAGTTCTATCTTCAAGTTCTAAGTGTTCTTCATAAATTCCAAAAGTTCTAGTTTCATAAAATCAAGAATACTTTCAAGTTTGCTAGCTCACTTCCACTCTTGTAAGGTGATCATCCAACCTCAAGAAATCTTTGTTTCTTACAGTAGGTTATCATTCTAATACAAGGTAATAATTATATTCAAACTTTGGTTCAATTTCTATAACTATAACAATCTTATTTCAAGTGATGATCTTACTTGAACTTGTTTTCGTGTCATGATTCTGCTTCAAGAACTTCGAGCCCTCCAAGGATCCATTGAAGCTAGATCCATTTTTCACTTTTTCAGTAGGTTTATCCAAGGAACTTAAGGTAGTAATGATATTCATAACATCATTCGATTCATACATATAAAGCTATCTTATTCGAAGGTTTAAACTTGTAATCACTAGAACATAGTTTAGTTAATTCTAAACTTGTTCGCAAACAAAAGTTAATCCTTCTAACTTGACTTTTAAAATAAACTAAACACATGTTCTATATCTATATGATATGCTAACTTAATGATTTAAAACCTGGAAACACGAAAAACACCGTAAAACCGGATTTACGCCGTCGTAGTAACACCGCGGGCTGTTTTGGGTTAGTTAATTAAAAACTATGATAAACTTTGATTTAAAAGTTGTTATTCTGAGAAAATGATTTTTATTATGAACATGAAACTATATCCAAAAATTATGGTTAAACTCAAAGTGGAAGTATGTTTTCTAAAATGGTCATCTAGACGTCGTTCTTTCGACTGAAATGACTACCTTTACAAAAATGACTTGTAACTTATTTTTCCGACTATAAACTTATACTTTTTCTGTTTAGATTCATAAAATAGAGTTCAATATGAAACCATAGCAATTTGATTCACTCAAAACGGATTTAAAATGAAGAAGTTATGGGTAAAACAAGATTGGATAATTTTTCTCATTTTAGCTACGTGAAAATTGGTAACAAATATATTCCAACCATAACTTAATCAACTTGTATTGTATATTATGTAATCTTGAGATACCATAGACACGTATACAATGTTTCGACCTATCATGTCGACACATCTATATATATTTCGGAACAACCATAGACACTCTATATGTGAATGTTGGAGTTAGCTATACAGGGTTGAGGTTGATTCCAAAATATGTATAGTTTGAGTTGTGATCAATACTGAGATACGTATACACTGGGTCGTGGATTGATTCAAGATAATATTTATCGATTTATTTCTGTACATCTAACTGTGGACAACTAGTTGTAGGTTACTAACGAGGACAGCTGACTTAATAAACTTAAACCATCAAAATATATTAAAAGTGTTGTAAATATATTTTGAACATACTTTGATATATATGTATATATTGTTATAGGTTCGTGAATCAACCAGTGGCCAAGCCTTACTTCCCGACGAAGTAAAAATCTGTGAAAGTGAGTTATAGTCCCACTTTTAAAATCTAATATTTTTGGGATGAGAATACATGCAGGTTTTATAAATGATTTACAAAATAGACACAAGTACGTGAAACTACATTCTATGGTTGAATTATCGAAATCGAATATGCCCCTTTTTATTAAGTCTGGTAATCTAAGAATTAGGGAACAGACACCCTGATTGACGCGAATCCTAAAGATAGATCTATTGGGCCTAACAAACCCCATCCAAAGTACCGGATGCTTTAGTACTTCGAAATTTATATCATATCCGAAGGGTGTCCCGGAATGATGGGGATATTCTTATATATGCATCTTGTTATTGTCGGTTACCAGGTGTTCACCATATGAATGATTTTTATCTCTATGTATGGGATGTGTATTGAAATATGAAATCTTGTGGTCTATTGTTACGATTTGATATATATAGGTTAAACCTATAACTCACCAACATTTTTGTTGACGTTTAAAGCATGTTTATTCTCAGGTGAATATTAAGAGCTTCCGCTGTTGCATACTAAAATAAGGACAAGATTTGGAGTCCATGTTTGTATGATATTGTGTAAAAACTGCATTCAAGAAACTGAATTCGATGTAACATATTTGTATTGTAAACCATTATGTAATGGTCGTGTGTAAACAGGATATTTAGATTATCATTATTTGATAATCTACGTAAAGCTTTTTAAACCTTTATTTATGAAATAAAGGTTATGGTTTATTTTAAAAATGAATGCAGTCTTTGAAAAACGTCTCATATAGAGGTCAAAACCTCGCAACGAAATCAATTAATATGGAACGTTTTTAATCAATAAGAACGGGACATTTCAGTTGGTATCAGAGCGTTGGTCTTAGAGAACCAGAATTTTGCATTAGTGTGTCTTATCGAGTTTGTTAGGATGCATTAGTGAGTTTGGACTTCGACCGTGTTTACTTGAAAAAATGATTGCTTAACAAATTTTGTTGGAAACTATATATTTTTAACATGTGAATATTATGTGATATATTAATCTCTTAACGCGTTTGATATTATGTGATAGATGTCTACCTCTAGAACAAGTCCCATTGACTCACCTAATAATAATGAAGAGTCAAATGTAAATTGGAATGATTCGTGGACTGATTCACAAGTTCCCGAAGAGGAACCGGAAGAAGAGTCGGAACCGGAAGAAGAATCGGAACCGGAAGAAGAATCGGAACCGGATGAAGAAATAGAACCGGTGGGGGAAATAATAAAACGGTTAAGTAAAAGAAAATCCTCAACCAACCGACCAAGGTTAATTATGGTCAATGGTGTTTCCGCCAAGGAAGCAAAATATTGGGAGGATTACCAATTCTCCGATGAATCGGATTCCGACGAGAATTCCGATGATGTTATAGAAATTACCCCAACTGAATTTAAAAAGGCAAAAGAAAATAATAAGGGAAAGGGCATAAAAATAGAGAAATCTAATTCCAACCCCGATGAACTTTATATGTATCGTCAACGCCAGAAGTCCTTAAGTTGTAACAATGACCCGGGAACCTCTAAACCACCAGGTTTTTCTAAACCAATGTGGACAACGACGGCTCGTATTAGGGGAACATCATATATCCCTAGAAACTTGGTAAAACGAACCAAAACCGAAGAAGAAGAAACGAGCGAGTCGGAATAAGATAGTTGTATTCGTGTGGTGTAATATATGTAATATAGTGTTCGTATGCTTTATGATATATGTAAAAATTGCTTGTATTAATAAGTATTTTTTTTATGAATCTAACTCTTGTCTATTTTACAGTTTAAAAACACAAAATGGATAGACAACCCAATATTTTAAGAGACCTACCCGGAGACATGATTGATGAAATCTTGTCTAGAGTCGGCCAGAATTCTTCGGCACAACTATTTAAGGCGAGATCAGTTTGTAAGACATTCGAAGAACGTTCCAAGAATGTCTTGGTTTATAAGAGACTTTCGTTTGAAAGATGGGGGATATCACATTGGGAAACCCATAAGTTACGATGTGTTTACTTTGACGCATATATTGCGGGGAACCCAAATGCTATTTTACGCAACGGGTTAAGAAATTATTTTGACTCAATATATCCGAATATTGGACTTCGTGATTTAGAAAAAGCGGCTAACATGCAACATAAAGAAGCATGTTATGCTTATGGATTAGTAATGTTCGCTTCTCACCAAAGTGAGAACAAGAACATCGGGCTACAACTATTAAACAAAACGTTTCCACAAGTGACGGAGTCGGTAATTGGGGTAAGAAATGAGGTTTTTAGATTATTACGGGACTGTTGGACATTACGTAACCCTCGTCCCTTTGATGACGTTACAACACGCTGTCTTATCAACGGCCATAACGGTTATGTTGCACAAGACCAAGGATGGGAAGTAGTCCTAGTAAAACCAGAATGCATGACTTGTTTCTGGACGTATGAATTACGTGTCTTTATTGTCTTTGCTGAACGACTTGTGTACTAGCTAGAATTGTCTTCACAACTATCTTGTATCAAAGTTATTGTGTGCTATATTTCATGCTTTATGTAAAATAAGCGGTATTGTAAGTTTGTAAAATATTGTATAAAAGTTTGAACGCGAAATATTATTATAATCAGTTTTTCATATAGAATTTTAGTAGTTGAATTGTATATTAGCTACTAAGTATGAACTTAACGGGTAGGTACTACCCGAATTTAAACTTATAAAACGCTAATATGAAGAAAAAGCTTTTATAAATGAGTTCATATTATGCTACGAAATACTATTAACTACTCTTAATATTCTGTATGATTAACTTGTTCCATTTGACTATTTTGAAGGAAATGGCACCGACTACTCGACACACCGTGAATATGAATGAAGAGGAATTCCGTACTTTTCTAGCTTCAAACATAGCCGCAGTACAGGCTGCGCTACATACCAACAATAACCTTGGATCTGGCAGTACAGGAAATCGTGTAGGATGCACCTACAAAGAATTCACTGCCTGCAAACCTTTGGAATTTGATGGAACCGAAGGACCGATCGGATTGAAACGGTGGACCGAGAAGGTTGAATCGGTGTTTGCCATAAGTAAGTGTACTGAAGAGGACAAAGTGAAGTACGCTACGCATACCTTCACAGGTTCTGCGTTAACATGGTGGAATACCTATCTAGAGCAAGTGGGACAAGATGATGCGTACGCACTACCGTGGTCAGCATTCAAGCACTTGATGAACGAGAAGTACCGTCCCAGAACCGAGGTCAATAAGCTCAAGACAGAACTTAGAGGGTTACGAACCCAAGGATTTGATATTACCACGTACGAAAGACGATTCACAGAATTGTGCCTATTATGTCCGGGAGCATTCGAAGATGAGGAAGAGAAGATCGATGCGTTTGTGAAAGGATTACCGGAAAGAATCCAAGAAGATATAAGTTCACACGAGCCCGCCTCCATACAACAGGCATGTAGAATGGCTCACAAACTAGTGAACCAGATTGAAGAAAGAATTAAAGAACAGACTGCTGAAGAGGCCAATGTGAAGCAAGTCAAAAGAAAGTGGGAGGAAAACGGTGATAAGAATCACCAATACAACAACAACAGCAATTACAACAATAATCGCAACAATTATCCCAACAATCGCAACATCAATCGCAACTACAACAAACGGCCCAACAACAACAACAACAACAACAACAACAACTACAACAATCATCCCAACAACAATAATAACCGCAACAACAACAACAATCAGAAGCAGCTATGCCAAAGGTGTGAAAAGAATCACTCGGGGTTCTGCACCAAATTTTGCAACAAGTGTAAAAGAAATGGTCATAGCGCGGCGAAGTGTGAGGTCTACGGACCAGGGGTTAATAGAACGAAAGGAATAAATGGTGTCGGAACGAGTAATGGCGGAGCAAGTAGTGTCGGAGCAAGTTATGCCAATGTAGTTTGTTATAAATGTGGAAAACCAGGCCACATTATAAGAAATTGCCCGAACCAGGAGAACACGAATGGACAAGGCCGTGGAAGAGTTTTCAATATTAATGCGGTAGAGGCACAGGAAGACCCGGAGCTTGTTACGGGTACGTTTCTTATTGACAATAAATCTGCTTACGTTTTATTTGATTCGGGTGCGGATAGAAGCTATATGAGTAGAGATTTTTGTGCTAAATTAAGTTGTCCATTGATGCCTTTGGATAGTAAATTTTTACTCGAATTAGCAAATGGTAAATTAATTTCAGCAGATAATATATGTCGGAATCGAGAAATTAAACTGGTTAGCGAAACATTTAAGATTGATTTGATACCAGTAGAGTTAGGGAGTTTTGATGTGATAATCGGTATGGACTGGTTGAAAGAAGTGAAAGCGGAGATCGTTTGTTACAAAAATGCAATTCGCATTATACGAGAAAAAGGAAAACCCTTAATGGTGTACGGAGAAAAGGGCAACACGAAGCTACATCTTATTAGTAATTTGAAGGCACAAAAACTAATAAGAAAAGGTTGCTATGCTGTTCTAGCACACGTCGAGAAAGTACAAACTGAAGAAAAGAGCATCAATGATGTTCCCATTGCAAAAGAATTTCCCGATGTATTTCCGAAAGAATTACCGGGATTACCCCCACGTCGATCCGTTGAATTTCAAATAGATCTTGTACCAGGAGCTGCACCAATAGCTCGTGCTCCTTACAGACTCGCACCCAGCGAGATGAAAGAACTGCAAAGCCAATTACAAGAACTTTTAGAGCGTGGTTTCATTCGACCAAGCACATCACCGTGGGGAGCTCCTGTTTTGTTTGTCAAGAAGAAAGATGGTACATTCAGGTTGTGTATCGACTACCGAGAGTTGAACAAACTTACCATCAAGAACCGCTACCCACTACCAAGAATCGACGACTTATTTGATCAACTACAAGGCTCGTCTGTTTATTCAAAGATTGACTTACGTTCCGGGTATCATCAAATGCGGGTGAAAGAAGATGATATTCCAAAGACTGCTTTCAGAACACGTTACGGTCATTACGAGTTTATGGTCATGCCGTTTGGTTTAACTAATGCACCAGCTGTGTTCATGGACCTTATGAACCGAGTGTGTGGACCATACCTTGACAAGTTTGTCATTGTTTTCATTGATGACATACTTATTTACTCAAAGAATGACCAAGAACACGGTGAACATTTGAGAAAGGTGTTAGAAGTATTGAGGAAGGAAGAATTGTACGCTAAGTTTTCAAAGTGTGCATTTTGGTCGGAAGAAGTTCAATTCCTCGGTCACATAGTGAACAAAGAAGGTATTAAGGTGGATCCGGCAAAGATAGAAACTGTTGAAAAGTGGGAAATCCCGAAAACTCCGAAACACATACGCCAGTTTTTAGGACTAGCTGGTTACTACAGAAGGTTCATCCAAGACTTTTCCAGAATAGCAAAACCCTTGACTGCATTAACGCATAAAGGGAAGAAATTTGAATGGAATGATGAACAAGAGAAAGCGTTTCAGTTATTGAAGAAAAAGCTAACTACGGCACCTAGATTGTCATTGCCTGAAGGGAATGATGATTTTGTGATTTATTGTGACGCATCAAAGCAAGGTCTCGGTTGTGTAGTAATGCAACGAACGAAGGTGATTGCTTATGCGTCTAGACAATTGAAGATTCACGAACAAAATTATACGACGCATGATTTGGAATTAGGCGCGGTTGTTTTTGCATTAAAGACTTGGAGGCACTACTTATATGGGGTCAAAAGTATTATATATACCGACCACAAAAGTCTTCAACACATATTTAATCAGAAACAACTGAATATGAGGCAGCGTAGGTGGATTGAATTATTGAATGATTACGACTTTGAGATTCGTTACCACCCGGGGAAGGCAAAAGTGGTAGCCGATGCCTTGAGCAGGAAGGACAGAGAACCCATTCGAGTAAAATCTATGAATATAATGATTCATAATAACATTACTACTCAAATAAAGGAGGCGCAACAAGGAGTTTTAAAAGAGGGAAATTTAAAGGATGAAATACCCAAAGGATCGGAGAAGCATCTTAATATTCGGGAAGACGGAACCCGGTATAGGGCTGAAAGGATTTGGGTACCAAAATTTGGAGATATGAGAGAAATGGTACTTAGAGAAGCTCATAAAACCAGATACTCAATACATCCTGGAACGGGGAAGATGTACAAGGATCTCAAGAAACATTTTTGGTGGCCGGGTATGAAAGCCGATGTTGCTAAATACGTAGGAGAATGTTTGACGTGTTCTAAGGTCAAAGCTGAGCATCAGAAACCATCAGGTCTACTTCAACAACCCGAAATCCCGGAATGGAAATGGGAAAACATTACCATGGATTTCATCACTAAATTGCCAAGGACTGCAAGTGGTTTTGATACTATTTGGGTAATAGTTGATCGTCTCACCAAATCAGCACACTTCCTGCCAATAAGAGAAGATGACAAGATGGAGAAGTTAGCACGACTGTATTTGAAGGAAGTCGTCTCCAGACATGGAATACCAATCTCTATTATCTCTGATAGGGATGGCAGATTTATTTCAAGATTCTGGCAGACATTACAGCAAGCATTAGGAACTCGTCTAGACATGAGTACTGCCTATCATCCACAAACTGATGGGCAGAGTGAAAGGACGATACAAACGCTTGAAGACATGCTACGAGCATGTGTTATTGATTTCGGAAACAGTTGGGATCGACATCTACCATTAGCAGAATTTTCCTACAACAACAGCTACCATTCAAGCATTGAGATGGCACCGTTTGAAGCACTTTATGGTAGAAAGTGTAGGTCTCCGATTTGTTGGAGTGAAGTGGGGGATAGACAGATTACGGGTCCGGAGATTATACAAGAAACTACCGAGAAGATCATCCAAATTCAACAACGGTTGAAAACCGCCCAAAGTCGACAAAAGAGCTACGCTGACATTAAAAGAAAAGATATAGAATTTGAAATTGGAGAGATGGTCATGGTTAAAGTTGCACCTTGGAAAGGCGTTGTTCGATTTGGTAAACGAGGGAAATTAAATCCAAGGTATATTGGACCATTCAAGATTATTGATCGTGTCGGACCAGTAGCTTACCGACTTGAGTTACCTCAACAACTCGCGGCTGTACATAACACTTTCCACGTCTCGAATTTGAAGAAATGTTTTGCTAAAGAAGATCTCACTATTCCGTTAGATGAAATCCAAATCAACGAAAAACTCCAATTCATCGAAGAACCCGTCGAAATAATGGATCGTGAGGTTAAAAGACTTCAGCAAAACAAGATACCAATTGTTAAGGTTCGATGGAATGCTCGTAGAGGACCCGAGTTCACCTGGGAGTGTGAAGATCAGATGAAGAAGAAATACCCGCATCTATTTCCAGAAGATTCGTCAACACCTTCAACAGCTTAAAATTTCGGGACGAAATTTATTTAACGGGTAGGTACTGTAGTGACCCGAACTTTTCCATGTTTATATATATTAATTGAGATTGATATTTACATGATTAAATGTTTCCAACATGTTAAGCAATCAAACTTGTTAAGCCTTGATTAATTGAAATATGTTTCATATAGACAATTGACCACCCAAGTTGACCGGTGATTCACGAACGTTAAAACTTGTAAAAACTATATGATGACATATATATGGATATATATATAGTTAACATGATACTATGATAAGTAAACATATCATTAAGTATATTAACAATGACCTACATATGTAAAAACAAGACTACTAACTTAATGATTTTTAAACGAGACATATATGTAACGATTATCGTTGTAAAGACATTTAATGTATATATATCATATTAAGAGATATTCATACATGATAATATCATGATAATATAATAATTTAAAATCTCATTTGATATTATAAACATTGGGTTAACAACATTTAACAAGATCGTTAACCTAAAGGTTTCAAAACAACACTTACATGTAACGACTAACGATGACTTAACGACTCAGTTAAAATGTATATACATGTAGTGTTTTAATATGTATTTATACACTTTTGAAAGACTTCAATACACTTATCAAAATACTTCTACTTAACAAAAATGCTTACAATTACATCCTCGTTCAGTTTCATCAATAATTCTACTCGTATGCACCCGTATTCGTACTCGTACAATACACAGCTTTTAGATGTATGTACTATTGGTATATACACTCCAATGATCAGCTCTTAGCAGCCCATGTGAGTCACCTAACACATGTGGGAACCATCATTTGGCAACTAGCATGAAATATCTCATAAAATTACAAAAATATGAGTAATCATTCATGACTTATTTACATGAAAACAAAATTACATATCCTTTATATCTAATCCATACACCAACGACCAAAAACACCTACAAACACTTTCATTCTTCAATTTTCTTCATCTAATTGATCTCTCTCAAGTTCTATCTTCAAGTTCTAAGTGTTCTTCATAAATTCCAAAAGTTCTAGTTTCATAAAATCAAGAATACTTTCAAGTTTGCTAGCTCACTTCCACTCTTGTAAGGTGATCATCCAACCTCAAGAAATCTTTGTTTCTTACAGTAGGTTATCATTCTAATACAAGGTAATAATTATATTCAAACTTTGGTTCAATTTCTATAACTATAACAATCTTATTTCAAGTGATGATCTTACTTGAACTTGTTTTCGTGTCATGATTCTGCTTCAAGAACTTCGAGCCCTCCAAGGATCCATTGAAGCTAGATCCATTTTTCACTTTTTCAGTAGGTTTATCCAAGGAACTTAAGGTAGTAATGATATTCATAACATCATTCGATTCATACATATAAAGCTATCTTATTCGAAGGTTTAAACTTGTAATCACTAGAACATAGTTTAGTTAATTCTAAACTTGTTCGCAAACAAAAGTTAATCCTTCTAACTTGACTTTTAAAATAAACTAAACACATGTTCTATATCTATATGATATGCTAACTTAATGATTTAAAACCTGGAAACACGAAAAACACCGTAAAACCGGATTTACGCCGTCGTAGTAACACCGCGGGCTGTTTTGGGTTAGTTAATTAAAAACTATGATAAACTTTGATTTAAAAGTTGTTATTCTGAGAAAATGATTTTTATTATGAACATGAAACTATATCCAAAAATTATGGTTAAACTCAAAGTGGAAGTATGTTTTCTAAAATGGTCATCTAGACGTCGTTCTTTCGACTGAAATGACTACCTTTACAAAAATGACTTGTAACTTATTTTTCCGACTATAAACTTATACTTTTTCTGTTTAGATTCATAAAATAGAGTTCAATATGAAACCATAGCAATTTGATTCACTCAAAACGGATTTAAAATGAAGAAGTTATGGGTAAAACAAGATTGGATAATTTTTCTCATTTTAGCTACGTGAAAATTGGTAACAAATATATTCCAACCATAACTTAATCAACTTGTATTGTATATTATGTAATCTTGAGATACCATAGACACGTATACAATGTTTCGACCTATCATGTCGACACATCTATATATATTTCGGAACAACCATAGACACTCTATATGTGAATGTTGGAGTTAGCTATACAGGGTTGAGGTTGATTCCAAAATATGTATAGTTTGAGTTGTGATCAATACTGAGATACGTATACACTGGGTCGTGGATTGATTCAAGATAATATTTATCGATTTATTTCTGTACATCTAACTGTGGACAACTAGTTGTAGGTTACTAACGAGGACAGCTGACTTAATAAACTTAAACCATCAAAATATATTAAAAGTGTTGTAAATATATTTTGAACATACTTTGATATATATGTATATATTGTTATAGGTTCGTGAATCAACCAGTGGCCAAGCCTTACTTCCCGACGAAGTAAAAATCTGTGAAAGTGAGTTATAGTCCCACTTTTAAAATCTAATATTTTTGGGATGAGAATACATGCAGGTTTTATAAATGATTTACAAAATAGACACAAGTACGTGAAACTACATTCTATGGTTGAATTATCGAAATCGAATATGCCCCTTTTTATTAAGTCTGGTAATCTAAGAATTAGGGAACAGACACCCTGATTGACGCGAATCCTAAAGATAGATCTATTGGGCCTAACAAACCCCATCCAAAGTACCGGATGCTTTAGTACTTCGAAATTTATATCATATCCGAAGGGTGTCCCGGAATGATGGGGATATTCTTATATATGCATCTTGTTATTGTCGGTTACCAGGTGTTCACCATATGAATGATTTTTATCTCTATGTATGGGATGTGTATTGAAATATGAAATCTTGTGGTCTATTGTTACGATTTGATATATATAGGTTAAACCTATAACTCACCAACATTTTTGTTGACGTTTAAAGCATGTTTATTCTCAGGTGAATATTAAGAGCTTCCGCTGTTGCATACTAAAATAAGGACAAGATTTGGAGTCCATGTTTGTATGATATTGTGTAAAAACTGCATTCAAGAAACTGAATTCGATGTAACATATTTGTATTGTAAACCATTATGTAATGGTCGTGTGTAAACAGGATATTTAGATTATCATTATTTGATAATCTACGTAAAGCTTTTTAAACCTTTATTTATGAAATAAAGGTTATGGTTTATTTTAAAAATGAATGCAGTCTTTGAAAAACGTCTCATATAGAGGTCAAAACCTCGCAACGAAATCAATTAATATGGAACGTTTTTAATCAATAAGAACGGGACATTTCACCAGGAGTCTGATCAGACCCCGAAAAATAGAAAAAAATTACTTCAATGGGTTTCTTGGTGCTTGATGCTCATCACGGTTCTCATCCTTGATGCGTGTAAGCCTCAAGTGTACAACTCTTTGATGTTTTAGCATCACTTTGACCAAGTTTCAACCATCAACACACAACTAAAAGTAAAAGCTAACATTCTACAAGTTTTGAACATCAAGGTTGTCTCTTTATTGCATAAACACAATAAAGCTTCAACCTTTGTCCTTTTGACACAAGTTTATGCATCTTCATAATATGAGATGATGAAGACTTAATTTTTATCACCATAAAAATTATAAAAAGGTTCCAAGTAAGTGAGATCTAAAATAATAACTTAGATCTCAAGTATTAAGAAACCCTAAGCTAGAAAGCTTGGATTTTTACAAGATTAATGAGACCATAAGCTAGAAAGCTAAGATCTAGTAAAAGTAATGAGACCATAAGCTAAAAAGCTAAGATCTAAACAAAATAATGAAACCCTAAGCTAGAAATCTTGGATCTTTAATGTTCTTGAAGATCCTTAAAGTAAAAAGCTAGATCTACAAGTTACATGAAGATCATAAACACAAGTTTTGATCTTTTAACAAAAATAAAGTGATCTTAAGCTATAAAGCTTAGATCCATCAAAGTAATGAAGATCCAAAGCTAGAAAGCTTGAATCTTTCATGTTCTTGAAGGATTCAAATCAAAGTTTGAATCTACAAGATATAACAAGATCAAAAAGCTAAAAAGCTTGATCCTTTGATGATGATGATGTCGTGATCATGAAGAGAAGAAGAAAAAGAAGAAGAAGAAGAAGAAGAAGAAGAAAATTTAAAACTTACAATTTTTAGTGTGAGAAAGACTAGAGAGAAAATTAGAGAGCAAGTGTGTGTAAAATGAGAATGAGATCAAGTGTAAAATGGATGAAATAAGCTTAATATATATAGTGGTGGTGGTGTGGGTTGGCCGACGGCCTAAGGGGGACAAAGGGGGGGACAAGCTTTGCTTTTTGCATGGTGGTGGTCTAAAGGTGGTGCTTGTTGTTGGGATCTCATGCAACATGTGTGGTAATGGTTAACAAAAATGCTAGCATGTTGGCTCATCTTAATGGGTTTTTGTCCTACTTCTTAATGCGTCATAATCCATTAAAGTTGGGCTAATTTAATGGTCCATTAGCTAGAGTAGGGTGAGCTTAAGTCCAATAAGGTAGAAAGTCCAATAAGACTAACTAGTGTGCATTAGTAAATTACTAAGCGTAATTAAGCAACCAATAAGCCAAGTAATTGTCATTAGAAAATAACAATTAGTTTTACGTAGTCATAATATTCCAATTACGACAAAAGTTTAACGTGTACAAAGTACATAGCTCGTTCTAAATGTCAAGTAACACTAACGGTCGTAAAAGCATTCGAGGATCAAGTTAAGTGATTACGCACTTAATAACACATTGTAAGATATTAATGAAAGTAATTAACATGAATAATGATCCCAGAATATAATATAGCTCAGTACGCACAAATACGCAGTTTCGTGAAAGTAATAAGCACGAAAAATATAAGTCAAAAAAGTCGGGTCGTTACATTACCCACCTGTTAAAGAAAATTTCGTCCTGAAATTTTAAGCTGAGGTAGACGGTAGAGTCGGGAAAAGGTGAGGATACTTATGCATCATATGATCCTCTCATTCTCAAGTAAACTCAGGTCCTCATTTAGCATTCCAACGGACTTGGACAATTGGAATCTTGTTGCGTTTCAAGGTCTTGACCTCACGGTCCATAATTTCAACAGGTTCCTCCACGAAGTGGAGTTTGTCATCAATCATAAGCTCATCAAGAGGTATGATAAGTTCTGGTTCAGTAAGACATTTCTTCAGATTTGACACGTGGAAAGTGGGATGAACTGAGCTCAATTGAGTCGGAAGATCCAAACGGTAAGCAACGGGTCCAACACGCTCCAAGATTTCGAAAGGACCAATATATCGCGGATTTAGCTTCCCACACATTTCGAAATGGATTACACCTTTCCAAGGTGCGACTTTCAACATTACGTAGTCACCGACTTGGAATTCGAGATCTTTGTGTTTAAGGTCGGCATAGCTCTTTTGACGATCACGGGCCGTCTTGAGCCTTGCTTGAATTTGGACAATCATCTCGGTTTTTTCATGGACGAGTTCGGGTCCGGTGATTTGCTTTTCACCTACTTCGGCCCAACAGATAGGAGAACGACATTTGCGGCCATATAAAGCTTCGAAAGGTGCGGCCTTAATGCTCGCGTGATAGCTATTGTTGTAAGAGAATTCGGCCAGCGGCAAATGCTTTTCCCAAGCTTTTCCAAAATCAATAATACAAACTCGTAACATGTCCTCCAAAGTTTAAATTATGAGTTCGCTTTGTTCGTCAATTTGCGGGTGATATGCGGTACTCATGTCTAAACGTGTTCCCAAGGCTTCTTGTAAAGAACGCCAAAATCTAGAAGCGAAACGGGCATCTCGGTCTAAAATAATTGATAAGGGTACACCGTGACGAGATACAATTTCATTTATGTATAGTTGCGCAAGTTTGTCCATTGTATCAGTTTCCTTCATGGCTAGGAAGTGAGCAGATTTGGTAAGACGGTCAATAATAACCCATATGGTATCATATCCGCCTACCGTCTTCGGTAACTTCATGATGAAGTCCATCGTTATTCCTTCCCACTTCCATTGCGGGATTTAGGGTTGCTGAAGTAACCCGGATGGCCTCTGATGTTCGGCTTTGATCTTGGAACAAGTTAAACACTTTCCAACATAAGTAGCAACATTCCTTTTAAGGTTTGGCCACCAATATTGCTCCTTGAGATCGTGGTACATCTTACCAGCTCCTGGATGAATCGAATACCTTGACTTGTGGGCTTCGTCTAGAATAAGGCTTCGTAAATCCCCATAACTAGGCACCCAAATTCTTCCGGCGAAATATCGGAGTCTAGTTTCCTTGACCTCAAATCGAGAGACGAGAATGTTCAAACGTTCTTGAGAAATATTCTCATCCTTGAGAGCCTCATCTTGGGCTACGTGGATTTGGCTATTGAGATTCGTGTCAATGGTGATGTTCAAGGAGCGGACACGAAGATGTACCATTCTCTCCTTTCGGCTCAAGGTATCAGCTAAAATATTTGCCTTGGCAGGTTGGTAACGAAGTTCACAGTCATAATCGTTCAGCATCTCAATTCATCATCCCTGTCTCATGTTCAGCTGCTTCTGATCGAATATGTGTTGGAGGCTTTTGTGGTCGGCGAAAATAGTACTCTTAGTTCCATAAAGATAGTGTCTCCACAGTTTGAGAGCAAGGACGACGACTCCAAGTTCGAGATCGTGAGTTGTGTAGTTTCGCTCGTGAATCTTCAGTTGTCTAGAGGCATAAGCAATAACCTTCTTCCGTTGCATCAATACACACCCAAAACCTTGTCGGGAGGCATCGCAATACACAACGAAGTCGTCACTGCCTTCGGGAAGGGACAGGATATGTGCGGTGGTTAACTTCTGTTTCAGGGTTTGGAATGCCGACTCTTGCTCGGTTGCCCAAACGAACTTCTTCCCCTTGTGAGTTAACGCGGTCAAAGGACGCGCAATCAAAGAGAAACCTTCAATGAATTGGCGATAATAACCAGCGAGGCCTAAAAATTGGCGGATATGAGATGGAGTAGTGGGAGTTTCTCACTTGCTAATGGCTTCAATTTTCGAGAGGTCGACTTTGATACCCTGATCGCTTACAATATGACCAAGAAATTGAACTTCCTTCAATCAAAATTCACACTTGGAGAATTTGGCATAGAGTTGTTCCTGTCTCAAGAGTTCAAGCACGAGTCGAGGATGTTGCTCATGTTCTTCTTCGCTTTTGGAATAGATCAAGATATCATCTATGAAGACGATAACGAATTTGTCCAGATACGGCTTGCATACGCAATTCATGAGATTCATAAACACGGCAGGTGCGTTAGTTAAACCAAATGGCATCACAAGAAACTCATAATGACCATAACGAGTTCAGAACGCAGTATTAAGTACATCGCTCTCCTTCACCCTCAACTGGTGATAACCTGATCGTAAATCGATCTTGGAGTAAACACTGGATCCCTGTAGCTGATCGAAAAGATCTTCGATCCTGGTAAAGGGATACCGATTCTTGATCGTCAACTTATTCAGTTCACGATAATCGATACACATGCGAAAAGATTTGTCCTTCTTCTTCACGAACAAAACAGGTGCGCCCCAAGGTGATGAACTCGGTGGAATAAATCCACGGTCTAGCAGTTCTTGCAGTTGACTCTGCAACTCTTGCAGTTCGGAAGGTGCAAGTCGATAAGGTGCGCGAGCTACAGGTCAAGCTCCTGTTACTAGATCGATCTGGAATTCCACTGATCGCGGCGGGGGTAATCCTGGCAACTCTTTTGGAAAGACGTCGGGAAATTCATTCACAATTCGCACATCATCCACGCTTTTCTCCTCAGATTTTAGCTTCTTCACATGTGCTAAAACAGCAAAACGCCCCTTTTTCATGACCTTTTGTGCCTTCATGCAACTAATAAGGTTAAACTTTGGGCTTCATCTCTCTCCGTAAACAATTAGTGGCTCACCATCTTCGCGAGGTATACGAAAAATCTTCTCTCCACAGATAACTTCTGCTCTTACCTTAGATAACCAGTCCATACCGACAATCACATCAAAGCTCCCCAACTTAATGGGTATCAGATCAATCTCAAAATCCACATCAGCTAAGTTTATAATACGTCCTCGGCCAATTTGGTCAACTTTCTCAAGTTTTCCATCGGCTACCTCAACAAGAATATTCTACTCCAAAGGAACTAGCGACCAATCTATCTTAGAGCAAAAGTGTCTACATACATAACTTCTATCGGCACCAGTATCAAACAAGACAGAAGCTAATAGTTTATTGATAGTGAATGTACTTGTAACCAAGTCAAGATCCTCGCGGGCATCTCTGGCGTTCATATTGAAGACACTTCCACGTGCTGGCCCGCCATCCTTCTTCTTGTTGGGAAATTCATTCCTGAAATGGCCCTGCTGGCCGCATTCAAAGCGCTTCCTCGGTCTATTAGGGTTTGTCCTTACAACTGGGGTGTTGCTCTTACAATCTCTGCCGATATGTCCAGCCCTTTTACAATTCTCACACACTACGTTGCAGTGTCCAGTATGATGCTTGTAGCATCTCTTATACTGAGGAAGGCTACCTTTGTAGTTAGGGTTAGGGTTCCTCCAGTCGTTGTTTCCCTTAAAATTCTCATACCTCTTAGCTGGGTTCTGATCAAAACCTTTACCCTTACTTCCGTCCCACTTACGTTTCCCATTACTAGATCCCGATTCTGATTTCACCTTCTCTGGCTCTTGGCGGGTAATTTGATTCATCAGGGTGTGCGCCATGCGCATAGCTTCCGGGACATTTGCTGGTTTCGAAGAGGTGACATTTCCCTGAATGTCCTTGGGTAGTCCCCACAGATACCGTTCCAATCGCTTAAATTCAGGAATAACCATTGTGGGGTACATCAAGGCTAACTCCAAGTACCTCCGGTTATAGCCATCAAGGTCAGTTCCTACAACTTTCAGTTCCCAAAACTCCGCTTCCATTTTCTGAATTTCGGTTCTGGGGCAATACTCCTCTATCATAGCCCGCTTAAACTCCTCCCATGGTGTTGCATAAGCTTCATCAATTCCCTGAGCCCGGGCGAGCGTGTTCCACCATGTCAAAGCGCCATCCGATAGTGTGCAGGATGTGAACTTAGTCATGTTCGCATCAGAGCAGTTACTCACACGGAATACCGATTTCAACTTCTCAAACCATCTTGTTAAGCCAACTGGCCCTTCCGTTCCACTGAAGTTGTGTGGCTTACAACTCTGAAATTCCTTGAAAGTACACCCATTCTGAATGTTCTGGTTAGCCGGTGGAGCTTGGGGGTTGGCATTCGCCATGGCTGCGGCTACTCGAGCAACTATCATCTCCTCAATCTGTGCCGTTGTGGGCATTTCCCTTGGACCTCTTCCGTTTGCCATCGATCTTCCAAACAAAATTTTGACTCAAGTCAAAATCCGTTACCCAATAAGTAATAATGCTATAGTAATATAGCAATCAATTACTTATTCCATGTCAATAAGACATATAGCAAGCACGTAATCAGGCATAATAACTACAACAACCTAGATCGTCTACAGCAGTACATAGCATGGCAATAATAACAGTATCATACCGAAGTAACATGAAATCAAAAGCAGATAGTAGCATGCAGTAGCGAGAATAAGCAATAGCATACAGCAAGTTCATATAATAGTAAAAGTAAGCAGTAGCATGCATCAGTTCCGCAGAAGCAAGTAAACGAGCAAGTTGTAGATTAGTCATATTAGTGAATCTTACGCGACTCGGTCAAAACACACTAATGCAACCTAATTCCCTACAACCAATGCTCTGATACCAAATGTGACACCCCGTATAAAATCAACGTGTACGGATCATCAACAACAGGATCATTACATGGTCACAAAGCTATATGATTTTTAAAAAAAGTTTTGCATTCATGAAAAGGTAACGTCTTTACCAACGTCAAATGTTTTACAAAAGATAAGTGCTTCTACGAATAGAAAGCATTAACATGAGTACGTGACACAAAGGTCATTACAAAGCCATTGTTCAAAAATATCATAAGTTGCGAATGCAAAACAAAAGTTCCATGATTGAGACATCTCTAAGTAATGCAGTGGAAGTCTAACACAGCGAGTCTGTAACAGTAAGTCTATAATACCAAGACTATAACAGCAAGTCTAACAGCGGAGCAACAACGTCTATGCACCTGAGAAATACATGCTTAAAAAGTCAACACGAATGTTGGTGAGCTATAGTTTGTTTGTAATCAATAATGTAATATAGACCACGAGATTTCTTATTCAAAACAGTATGAAAAGTATATACTTATTCGTGGGCACCCGGTAACTAACTTAACAAGTAATATATCACCCCCTAAAAGTACACTTGGTGAGTGCGTAAGTTTACGAAGTATTAAACATCCGTTGAATGCTAGCGCAACTAGCCCGAGTGGGGATGTCAAACCCTATGGATCCATATCTAAGATTCGCGTCTACCGGTTCATAAACCAATAGTTAAACGTTACTGAGCTAAGGGGAATCTTTGTGCCGTTATGTGACCCACACATATATAAAGTTTAAGTACTCGTGTCTAGTATGTAAAACATAAAAAGCGCATGTATTCTCAGTCCCAAAAATAGTCAAGTAAAAAGGGAGCTATAACTCACAGTGAACAATGCGGTAAAAGTCGATATGAAAAGTATGCAAGTAGTAAGTCGGTCCGAAAGGTCCTCAACCTAAGTCAAAGGTTACTAAGTCAGTAAATTGTCCCCAAAAGTTTTAAAGTAAATAAGTTAAGTCTTAAGTATCATCATCATCATCATCATCATTCGTAAAAGACAAAGTAAGTTTTCAACAAGAATAGAGGTCGAAACAAAGGGTTGACTTCGGACAGCTGATACGACCTCTATACAAACTGAACTGACGCGTGGTCAGTGGCCAAGGCTCTGTATGTGAGTCATCGTACCTCTGTCCAATTTTCAGATCCTAACTCGATGTCGTATGACCGTCGCGACGGTTCAAGCGCGAGTAGGTCAGAAATTTCAGCACGTCGTTACAAAGGCGTAGTGATTTTCGGAAGGCTATAAATCATAAACTGTATTTCGGATTTAGGTGAGTCTTAAACGAAAAGTCATCTACTCGAACCGAACTATCTGAAAATCAACTTTCTAGAAGCCCCAAGAGTCTGCTCAGACCCCGAAAAACAGAAAACAAGTGCTCTGGTGGGTTTCTTGGTGCTTGATGCTCATCACGGTTCTCATCCTTGATGCGTGTAAGACTCAAGTGTACAACTCTTTGGTGTTTTAGTATCACACACACACACACACACACACATATATATATATGTATATATATATATATGTATATATATATGTATATATATATATGTATATATATATATATGTATATATATATATGTATATATATATATATATATGTATATATATATATGTATGTATGTATATATATATATATATATATATATATATATATATATATATATATATATATATATATATATATATATATATATATATATATATATATATATATATATGACCAAGTTTCAACCATCAACGCACAACTAAAAGTAAAAGCTAACATTCTACAAGTTTTGAACATCAAGGTTGTCTCTTTATTGCATAAACACAATAAAGCTTCAACCTTTGTCCTTTTGACACAATTTTGACACAAGTTTATGCATCTTCACCATATGAGATGATGAAGACTTGATTTTTATTACCGTAAAATCATAAAAAGGTTCCAACTAAGTGAGATCTACAATAATAACTTAGATCTCAAGTATTAAGAAACCCTAAGCTAGAAAGCTTGAATTTTTACAAGATTAATGAGGCCATAAGCTAGAAAGCTAAGATCTAGTAAAAGTAATGAGACCATAAGCTAAAAAGCTAAGATCTAAACAAAATAATGAAACCATAAGCTAGAAAACTTGAATCTTTAATGTTCTTGAAGATCCTTAAAGCAAAAGGCTAGATCTACAAGTTACATGAAGATCATAAATACAAGTTTTGATCTTTTAACAAAAATAAAGTGATCTTAAGCTATAAATCTTAGATCCATCAAAGTAATGAAGATCCAAAGCTAGAAAGCTTGAATCTTTCATGTTTTTGAAGGATTCAAATCAAAGTTTGAATCTACAAGATATAACAAGATCAAAAAGCTAAAAAGCTTGATCCTTTGATGATGATGATGTCGTGATCATGAAGAGAAGAAGAAGAAGAAGAAGAAGAAGAAGAAGAAAATTTAAAACTTACAATTTTTAGTGTGAAAAAGACTAGAGAGAAAATTAGAGAGCAAGTGTGTGTAAAATGAGAATGAGATCAAGTGTGAAATGGATGAAATAAGCTTGATATATATAGTGGTGGTGGTGTGGGTTGGCCGACGGCCTAAGGGGGACAAAGGGGGGGACAAGCTTTGCTTTTTGCATGGTGGTGGTCTAAAGGTGGTGCTTGTTGTTGGGATCCCATGCAACATGTGTGGTAATGGTTAACAAAAATGCTAGCATGTTGGCTCATCTTAATGAGTTTTTGTCCTACTTCTTAATGGGTCATAATCCATTAAAGTTGGGCTAATTTAATGGTCCATTAGCTAGAGTAGGGTGAGCTTAAGTCCAATAAGGTAGAAAGTCCAATAAGACTAACAAGTGTGCATTAGTAACTTACTAAGCGTAATTAAGCAACCATTAAGCCAAGTAATTGTCATTAGATGTAAGACCCTGTTTCTTGTTTCAGCTCAACGGGATGCCGTCCCAATTACTGGACGTCGTCCTGTCCTTTTGTGATGGACGCCGTCCAAATGTGCTGACGAGCCAGCTGTTAGTTTTGTTTTAAAATGGGGTAATTTGGTAATTTCACTTGGGTGTCGGTTTGGAGCCTTCAAAGTTGATCCATTAGCCATTTGTGGATCTCATTCACCCACACAAATACTCTCTTCAAACCCTAGTGAGAGAAACTCACTTTTAGTATGAGAGAGCTTGATTTTGGAGAAGAAGGAGTTGGATTCTCGCCAAAGCTCGGGTTTTAAAGTTGTTCATCTCGTTCACGGCTACGTTGTGGTAGTATTGGTAAGTTCAAACTCCGAATTTCATTTGTTAGAATTGGTATCCAAGTTAAGGTTTGAGCTTGATTAGTTGTGAAACCCTTTTAGATGATGAAGTGGGTTTATGGTGACTAGTTATTCTTGTCACTTGGCGGATTTTGGGTTGGTTGATGTTTTGGCTATGATTAGGCTTTGATAATGGGTATAATCACTAGTGTTAGTGATTACAGAAGTGTTGGAACCCATTTGGGGGTATTTGGTTGATAAATTTTGAAATGGGTCAAAGTTAGGGTTTATGTGTGTGTCATTTTGGGCAAGACGAGTGCTTAACACTTGTGTTCGGGTTTAAATTGACGTATCAGGACCATTTTCACTTGTGTTAGTGATTATTGGTTAGTTTGGGCGCGGTTTGTACTTGGAAGTGCATTTGGGTAGAAATTGCACTAAGTATCAATTAGGTTGGTTTGTAAGTTCACTCTAATTGTGTTGTTTGTATTGTGATAATGGAATAGGTACTTTTCATTGGCTTGTTGTGAAATTGTTCGATTGCATTCATCAAGAGGACAAGGTGAGTGTTAATATCCTATGTGCATATGTATGTGTAGGATGGGTGCGGGTCGGGTGAAGTGGTTCTCGGTTATAGAACTCACTTCATATATAGGTGGATTTGATGGGCTTGTGTAATAAGCCCAATTGGCACGATTGTGCATTTTGGTTGACCACCTTTAGCGAGGTGCACACTTCGTGTGTACGCTATCACATGGACTTGTGATATGGAGTTATATAATCCCGATGTAGTGGGATTTGTATTGAGTTACGGTTGAGTAACCCCGATGATGTGGGTTTTGATGAGGTAGCGAATCTCGGGTTGTGCAGATTCATGATGACTCGGGTTGTTCGGTCATCTTATTGATGAGGTAGTGAATCTCGGGTTGTACGAATTCACTAAGGCACGGGTAGTACGGCCATCCTCGGTTGTTGAAGTGGTGAAGGAAGTGAATCTCGGGTTGTACGAATTCACTAAGGCTCGGGTTGTTCGGCCAACCTTCATAGAGTTTAAGATTAAGGGGTTAACTTGTCATTTTATCAGTTGTATTTTTGTATATGCGTATAGATACTCATTGTTTGATGTAGCTAATCTTACGGATTTGGCTTGGTGGTACGTTAGGTATAACATTGCTTAGTTATGCTCGGATTGCGGTATGTGTTTACTATTTGTGTGTTGGCAATGCACATTCATTTTATGCATATATATGTGTGTAGTATATTCTCACTCACTGAGCTTTAGCTTACCCTCTCGTTGTTTATATTTTTATAGATATGCATGGATGCGGTGGCTCGGGTAAACGTGGGGACTAGTGGACTTGCGTAGTTTGCTTAGAAGACGTGCTTTTGGATTTGATTAGGATTGGGCAGCGTATCCCCAATCGCCATGCTCGGTCTTTAGTTTATGTTAAAACTCACGTGGTCGAAAACTCGTAATTTTGTATGAAAGTCGTAAAACGGCCGATGTGTGCCCGGTGTCGTAAAACTCGGTTTTATTGTGGAAAACTCTTAGTTTTAATTATTATAACATATTGTGAAAGTGTTTTCGTGTGAAAGTGTCGGGAAGCGGGTTTTTCGCTCACGTGTAATTGTAAAACTGATCAGTGAGTTCTAGTGCATTTGGACGCCGTCCAGGTCCTCTGGACACCGTCCTGGTCTTCTCTGCTGGACGCCGTCCAGATGTGTTGTTTCAGAAAAAAAATTTAGGCGTGTTTTTGATCGGATAACGGGTTGGGTCGTTACAAGTGGTATCATAGCATGGTCTAAGGGATTTAGGTGACTTGAGATAGGTGCCTAGACTTAGACTTTTGTGTGTGCTTATTTGTTGCGGGACTTGTAGGGATTACGGGTCAGAATAGGAATTTGGTTAGTGCCTTAATTGTAGGTGGGCTAACGTTTATATTAATATGCGGATATTATTAATATACTATTGCGTTGTGTTTTGTTATTGTTTGCGTTGCGAATATCATCAAGCGAGATAGTCGTTGTACTAACAAGTTGATACGGCGTGTGTGCGTAATAAGGACTTGCAAACCTTATTACGGGTGCAAATCGTGTTTAATAAGTGATGTACGACGAGTGTTGAGCAAGATGGGGCGGTTCGGTGCGTGTGGTTTTATACGTTCGTGGACTAATTGTTTGCATTCCTTGGAATGACGACGCGAAACGAGATAGAGACGAATGACGATGAGCGGCTAGGGTTGAGTCCGAGGTTGCAAAACAAGTGAAAACAATTCGAAAAGAGTTCAAAAGAAGGCTTATCGAGCCTTGGGGTAATGGTAAGAAGGAGTTTAGTTACAAGGAGTTTCAAGCGACGAAACCACCTATGTATCATGGAGAACCGGATCCGTTAGTGAGTACTCGTTGGGTCTCGACGATCGAAGGATGTTTTCGTACAAGTGAATGTCCTCCGGACAAGAAGACTCGCTACTAGTTTGTTGCGAGATGGTGCGAAAGATTGGTTGGATGGTAAGATTGATACAGTCAGCGAAGAACCGTTCATGAGTTTGTCATGGGGCGATTTTAAGAAGGAATTCTTTGAAGAATTCGGAACGCAAGCCGACTTGACAAGAATGCGTGAGGAGATACACGTGTTGAGACAAGGGTCTATGGACCTAAATACTCTACGGGCTACCTTTATGTCTAAGGCGCGATTTTGCCTAGAGTATGTGAATAACGAAAGGTTGTTGATGCAAGACTTCCGTAAGGCTTTAAATGATGAGTTACGTGGGAAGATAAGCCTTGGGCAAGTGAACTCGTTTGCCGAGCTATTTACCGTAGCTAAGGGTTTTGAGCCATATCCTTGGGAGATAATCGATAATGCTCCGAGTAAGAGAAGGGTTGATTTGTACGGCTCCCCAAGTAAGAAAAATAAGGGTGTAAGTGCGAGTACGGGTAATATGGTAAAGGCACGATGGATTCTCGTGCACCTAGATGTTTCAATTTTGGTGTTAGGGGCCACAAGTTATGGGAGTGCACAATGCCGAGAAGTGATGACGGAATGTGCTACTATTGTCATAAAAAGGGACATCGCAAGCAGGATTGTCCCGAGTTGGCGACGGAGAATGCCGCAAGGAGACGTTAAGGTACGTTTCGTTTTAATAAATATGTCTTTTGAATATTTATTATGTGTCGTTGTGTACGAGTTTGTTGAAGCGTTGTGTTGTACATATTTTGTTATGGGTGACGTTCCTAGTGGAATTTCCCTATGGTGACATTTTGATTGGCAGAAGAAGGGCGTAAGACTTGGTGCAACCAAACATTCCTTAGTGTTTGGGAAACATTCCTACCAAGCCATGGAAATGGGCTTTGGTGTTCGATTATGAGCGCGTGTTCGCTTTTGTGTTGAAGATGGTGAACCATGAGGTTCTTCGGGTGGATAGAACCCTTGAGATCGAGTGTTTGATCTCGACATATGTTGGTAATGGAGTCTATGTGACGTTATGTTAGGTGCCTCTTTCATACCTACTAGCGTGGTGTTCGACTCCGATGGTGTTGCGGTTACATTGTACTTAGGGTACCCTATAGAAACCCTTAGGTACATGAGTGACTAGGTGGAAATGTGACAAGCTATGGCAATTGGAGGATTGCAAGAATAAAGTTTGTGAAATTTGTGGTAAACGTTTCGTTCGAAGTGATGAAGGATAGGTTAAAAGTCCTTCGTATGCTCAAGGTTGGAGCAAGATGTGGTGATGGGTCGTGTGAACCTAATTGTTAGAAAAGTCTACCTTTCGGTAGAATTGTACGGTTGTACAAGGTGTGTTGTGTTGGTTTTGTGTCGTTGTTTAAATAAAGCCAACGGGTGACGGTGTGCGTCAATTTCTAATGTACGAAATGAATTCGTGAGAATTCGAGTGTTATGACCAATGGAGAGATTGGTCACGTATATTGGAGAGTGGTAATTATCGCGGATGATGTTACCACGGCGATGCGGTTATGGAACGTAGTTCCAAGTGGGGGAGTTACACTCTCGCACGAGGAGGTTCTAGTGTGAGATTTCGGATAATGCTCATAGTAGATCCGAAATTAGTGTCGGGACCTAGATTTGGTCGATTTGTGGTAGAGTACAATTTCGGTTAAATTGTACTTATGGTTTCGGATTTAAATTGTCACCGAGGTGGTAATGTGGTGAATCTCGTTGAGAGATAATGGGCGTATTTGTCGAGCAAGGTGAAATCCCTCGGTTAAGGGATGTGTGTGTCGGATTCTCTTCTAGAGAATTATTGTTTTGTGCCTATGTGCGATATAGGTGGTTCTTGCTCGATTGTGATAGCGATGTTCGCGTATGCGTATATACTTCGTTGTGGTGAATGGTTAGTGTAATCCGTTAGGATTCACTATAGTGTAGCAGTGCGCGATGTTGCACTACTCGTTGTTTGAGGCCAAAAGAGCGTATGTGATTGGTGGGTTATGGCCGTTGATTCGGTCCGCTAACTTCATCATGGGTGTAGTGTTATATCGGTATGATATAACGTTATCGGAAAATTCGAGTACCGATGGGGAATGGGAGTACCATTCTTTACGGGTGGTTTGAGACGTGAATATCGGGTTGTTCGTATTCACAATATTTCAGGTAGTACGATTGTCCCCGTTGGTTAGACTCATAGTTTGAGGTAGTGAATGTCGGGTAGTTCGGATTCACTAAGGCTCGGGTTGTACGACCATCCTCGGTTATACTATGCGGTGGAAGTAGTGAATATCTGTTTGCGCGTATTCACGATGACTCGGGTTGTGCGGTCATTTCGTTGTGAGAAATATGGTTTGGGTTGGTGAATTTCGGGTTGTTGCGAATTCACTAAGGTTCGGGTTGTTTCGACCATCCTCCATGTGTGTTTAGGCTCGGGTTTTTTCGGCCATGTTGGTGTGGTTAGTATTGTGAACTATTGGTTGTTTTATACACCAGTGGTGGGGTCGTGAGGACCATGTTGTGTGATTAGTGATGCGATAGCCGTGTTTCGCTCACATGTTGTTACGGGTGTGACAATAGTCGATTTTGTACACCTTGGGATCTGCGTTGCTATAGTCGTTTTGGGAGCTATCGGTTTTAGCCGTTTGCTTATGATGTTACGGTAGTTGCGTAATAGACGTGTTAGCGCACTACAAGGGTTGTTAAGTGGGATGTGTTATCCGTAAGGATTCGATTCTTTTCGGTCTTCATCGGTTAGATGGTTGACTTTATTTTGGTACGTGGTTGTTACTAGCAATGTATTTGGTATGGGTACGCTAGGAGTTGATATCTCGGTACGAGATTGGTTGAGTTTTTCCCGATTTGAGGGATTGAGCGAGTTTTAGTGCTCGGATTTATGGATTTGATAAATCGCGAATGACGATTTAGTGTTAAAGGTGATTCGTTGGGAAGAATTGCCTAGAGAAATTGGAAGGAAACATAATGTTTCCACGTATGTTAAGCGATTGTGGTAGATTCCAGATGTTGCGTGCATTGCATGTCTCGAAATGTGTGCACGTGTGTATGTTTGGTAAATGGAATAACCCTCGAGTTTATGATACATGTGGTGGAAGCCGGATTGGAACACATGTTTGAGGACCATGGATTATGGGTCTGGTTGGTTAAGTAATGGAGATCATGGGGACGTGATCCAATTTAAGTGGGGGAGAGTTGTAAGACCATGTTTCCTATTTCAGCTCAATGGGAAGTCGTCCCAATTACTGGACGCCGTCCTGTCCTTTTGTGCTGAACGCCGTCCCACAGTCTGGACGCCGTCCAAATGTGCTGACGGGCCAGCTGTTAGTTTTGTTTTAAAAAGGGGCAATTTGGTAATTTTACTTGGGTGTCGGTTTGGAGCCTTCAAAGCTGATCCATTGGCCATTTGTGGATCTCATTCACCCACACAAACACTCTCTTTAAACCCTAGTGAGAGAAACTCACTTTTAGTGTGAGAGAGCTTGATTTTGGAGAAGAAGGATTTGGATTCTCGCCAAAGCTCGGGTTTTAAAGTTGTTCATCTCGTTCACGGCTACGTTGTGGTAGTATTGGTAAGTTCAAACTCCAAATTTCATTTGTTAGAATTGGTATTCAAGTTAGGGTTTGAGCTTGATTAGTTGTGAAACCCTTTTAGAAGATGAAGTGCGTTTATGTTGACTAGTTATTCTTGTCACTTGGCGGGTTTTGGGTTGGTTGATGTTTTGGCCATGATTAAGCTTTGATAATGTGTATAATCACTAGTTTTAGTGATTATGGAAGTGTTGGAACCCATTTGGGGGTATTTGGTTGACAAATTTTGAAATGGGTCAAAGTTAGGGTTTATGTGTGTGTCATTTTGGGCAAGACGAGTGCTTAACACTTGTGTTCGGGTTTAAATTGGCGTATCAGGACCATTTTCACTTGTGTTAGTGATTATTGGTTAGTTTGGGCGCGGTTTGTGCTTGGAAGTGCATTTGGGTCGAAATTGCACTGAGTATCAATTAGGTTGGTTTGTAAGTCCACCCTAATTGTGTTGTTTGTATTGTGATAATGGAATAGGTACTTTCCATTGGCGTGTTGCGAAATTGTTCAGTTTTATTCATCAAGACTACAAGGTGAGTGTTAATATCCTATGTGCATATGTATGTGTAGGATGGGTGCGGGTCGGGTGAAGTGGTTCTCGGTTATAGAACTCACTTCATATATAGGTGGATTTGATGGGCTTGTGTAATAAGCCCAATTGGCAAGGTTGTGCGTTTTGGTTGACCACCTTTGGCGAGGTGCACACTTCGTGTGTACGTTATCACATGGACTTGTGATATGGAGTTATATAATCCCGATGTAGTGGGATTTGTATTGAGTTACGGTTGAGTAACCCCGATGATGTGGGTTTTGATGAGGTAGCGAATCTCGGGTTGTGCGGATTCATGATGACTCGGGTTGTTCGGTCATCTTATTGATGAGGTAGTGAATCTCGGGTTGTACGAATTCACTAAGGCACGGGTAGTACGGCCATCCTCGGTTGTTGAAGTGGTGAAGGAAGTGAATCTCGGGTTGTACGAATTCACTAAGGCTCGGGTTGTTCGGCCAACCTTCATAGAGTTTAAGATTAAGGGGTTAACTTGTCATTTTATCAGTTGTATTTTTGTATATGCGTATAGATACTCATTGTTTGATGTAGCTAATCTTACGGATTTGGCTTGGTGGTACGTTAGGTATAACATTGCTTAGTTATGCTCGGATTGCGGTATGTGTTTACTATTTGTGTGTTGGCAATGCACATTCATTTTATGCATATATATGTGTGTAGTATATTCTCACTCACTGAGCTTTAGCTTACCCTCTCGTTGTTTATATTTTTATAGATATGCATGGATGCGGTGGCTCGGGTAAACGTGGGGACTAGTGGACTTGCGTAGTTTGCTTAGAAGACGTGCTTTTGGATTTGATTAGGATTGGGTAGGGTATCCCCAATCGCCATGCTCGGTCTTTAGTTTATGTTAAAACTCACGTGGTCGAAAACTCGTAATTTTGTACGAAAGTCGTAAAACGACCGATGTGGGCTCGGTGTCGTAAAACTCGATTTTATTGTGGAAAACTCTCAGTTTTAATTATTATAACATATTGTGAAAGTGTTTTCGTGTGAAAGTGTCGGGAAGCGGGTTTTTCGCTCACGTGTAATTGTAAAACTGATCAGTGAGTTCTAGTGCATTTGGACGCCGTCCAGATCCTCTGGAAGCCGTCCTGGTCTTCTCTGCTGGACGCCGTCCAGATGTGTTGTTTCAGAAAAAAAAAAATTAGGCGTGTTTTTGGTCGGATAACGGGTTGGGTCGTTACATTAGAATATAACAATTAGTTTTACGTAGTCATAATATTCCAATTACGACAAAAGTTTAACGTGTACAAAGTACATAGCTCGTTCTAAACGTCAAGTGACACTAACGGTCGTAAAAGCATTCGAGGATCAAGTGATTACGCACTTAATAACACGTTGTAAGATATTAATGAAAGTAATTAACATGAATAATGATCCCAGAATATAATATAGCTCACTACGCACAAATACGCAGTTTCGTGAAAATAATAAGCACGAAAAATATAAGCCAAAAAAGTCGGGTCATTATAGAACCTTTGAGTAATTAACCAAATCGCTACATACCACAACACAACCATGCGGGCCAAACTTTCTATAGTTAGAAATCACAGCCTTACATTTGAAAAGAAAACCTTTTACCTTGTCCTCCATTAATGGCAGCGAATGAACTATGAGAATGCTACGTTCCAGGGACTCGATAACTGTACGCTTTGGCAACAATTGTCGGGCTGGGGTGTGTACTGATGCAGTGTCTCTTTCACTCCGCCTTATCTGCCAACCAACAAAAATATTTCATTCGAACACCATGGAACCATTTAACGATTGAACCGCCTCAGCGGCGTGCGATGGATCGACATAAGAAATAAAAGCAAACCTTCGAAAAGACCAAGACTTGATCTCCTTAATAAGCCCTATTTTACCGAACGCATCTTTGAGCATATTGTGCGATATCCTCTCTAACCGCCCAATAAAAATCGTATCTCCCTCTAACAAAACCGAAGGTGAAGCAGCAGCATCCTCCTTCCTAATCGTAAACTAATATAAGTGGTATATCTATATCAGTTTTATGAATGTGTTGCACGACATTTGTATAAACTAATAGTTGATAACGTTAATATTGATACTTATCAAATGTATAATATAATTACAATCAAAAAAATTATTTATTACTGATAACATTTGTATCGAAAACATTAGTATTAAATACTAATGCATAGATTCTGAGTTTGTCTGTTGGATTCATTTTAACTCCATTTGACAAATAATCGATAAGACACACCAAACAAGAGCCAAAGTTTTTTTTAAAATCTATCGTTAAGAATAATAGTTTATGAGCATATCTAATTGTATATGTTTCTAGAAAAAACTAATTTTATTATATCAAAATTGCAAACGAAGCAGCGCATGCATATATCTAAATATTTATAAGGATTATTAATAACCATTTTAACTTTAAATGACAAACATGAGCCTGTGCGTTTATATAATATTCTACAAATATTATATTAACGTAATTTTTTAAATTAATGTACAAATTATAAATTAATTTTATATTATATAAAATATCATTCATAAATAATATTATAATGTTAATAAAGTAACATCTATTTTTATAGTTTTTATTACAATAAAAATATTGTAAAGAGTTTTTAATATATGACCATTTATATATGTAAATATTATTAATATTTATATTAACTCAATGTATCATTTAAAACAATATTATTTATAATCATTTAAAACAATTTCATAACAATAATAGATTATATATAATATATTAACGAATTTGTGGGGAACTACACTGAAGAATTGAGAAGAACATCAAAAAGTTACATTAAAAAATTGTGATGTGGTCCAGCGGTTGGTGGCATGCCTCCTTTAGGGGAGGTCAGGAGTTCGACCCCCGTTGGCTACATATTAAAAACACAATTTTTTCCTGCCATGAAGTATCCACTCATGGCACCTTTTCCATATCGTTTGGGTGGTAAAGGGGAGGGAGTTTTACTTGATCGTGTCCTTGGATCGGTTTCAAGGTTTTCTCCCGGACAGCGATGGAGGCAGGGTTATTATCGCTGCATCGGCATAGTCAAGACGGGAGATGATCGCAACAGGTGGTTTAGTCCCCCTCGGGTGATCCCAATCGCTGTAAAAAAAGTTACATTATCACCGCCTGCAACTATATACGTCGAACATATTTGCAGATACAAACTGTTGGTTGTTTTATATTTTCACGCATTTGAAATTTTAGAATGTTATATTTTTCATTTATGTTATCATGGTCGAAGATTGTTTTTTATTTCTTAACAATCTACGAAATATTTTTTCATACTAGTTAAAGACCCGTGGTTTTGCGGGTTTTATGAAATGATAATCTTATAAGATAATCTTTAATCATGATAACACAAATAAACAATATAATATTTCAAAAGTTTTAATGTAAAGAAAATGATGTTCAAATCAAAGTAACGGACTTAATAACAACTCAATAATCAAATACACGATGTCATATAGTTGTTATTGTTATATACTTATATATCACATAAAATATAAAGTTACAAAGTATTTGCTTTAAAAGTTAATTTTTTAGTTGTATTTCCTTGTTAAGTTGTGTCACTTTGTATTCCGATTTAGATAATCATGTCTACAAATTAACATACATATCAGTATGTTAAATACCGGCGAATTCTCATAATTAAGAAATTAAAATTCTAATAACGATGTATTTAAATCGAGTGGTGTAATAAATGCATCTCACAGTTAGGTTTGAAATAATTTGTTTAAGAATATTTCAAGTAGCACTTCATTATCACAAATAGTCCATGGTGACATTTCGTGTGTGTTTTATAATTTCAGTGCAAATCAAGTTATATTTCAAACCCATTTGGGTTACAAACAGTTTTATAAACGTAAATAAGAAGCAACGTCTTTGTTCTGATTTACCCACAAAAACACTAACATATCCTTTAAGTCTTTGTTGCTATAGTGATTAACTATCACACCCACTAGTGGTAAATATCCAAATCGTCATTCATTATCTCAGGAATACAAAGCAAAATATGAAGTATTTTTTAGAATATAATGAAATACTACAACTTATAATAATAGTAGAAGTAGTATTAGTATTGGTAAAGCTATTAAATCGTTTGTTTTTAAAACTAAATCTATACCCTAAACCTTAAGTTCTAAAATCTAAACCCTAAAATCCAAACCCTAATCTAAACCCTAAACCCTGAAACCTAAATCTAAACTCAAAACCCTAAACCTAAACCCTAAAATCTAAACCCTATACCCTAAACGTAAACTCTAAACCCTAAATCTAAACTCTAACCCTAAGCCCTAAAATCTAAACCCCAAACCCTAAACCCTAAAATCTAAACCCTGAACCCTAAAATCTAAACCCTAAACCCAAAATCTAAACCCTAAACCCTAACATAAACCCTAAACCCTAAATATAAACCCTAAACTCTAATCCCTAACCTAACCCCTAAAAACTCTAAACCCTAACCCTAATCCCTAAAATATAAACCATAAATCCTAGAATCTAAACCCTAAACCTAAACCCTAAATTCAAATCTAAACTCAAAACCCTACGCCCTAGAGTCTAAACCCTAACCTAAACCCTAAAATCTAAACCCAAACCTCTAAATCTAAACCCAAACCTAAACCCTAACATAAACCCTAAACTCTAAATCTAAACCCTAAACCAAACCTCTAAACCTTACACCCTAAATCTAAACCCTAAAGCCTGAACCCTAACCTAAACCCTGAAAACTCTAGATCCTAACCCTAAACCCTAAACCTAAACTCTACACCCTACACCCTAACCTAACCTAACCCATAAAAAATCTAAACCTAAACCCTAAGACCTAAAATATAAATCATAAACCCTAGAATCTAAACCCTAAACCTAAACCCCAAACCCTAAATCTAAACCCAAAACCCTACACCCTAGAAACTAAACCCTAAACCATAACCTAAACTCTAAACCCTAAAAGCTAAACCCAAAACCCTAAATCTAAACCCTAAACCGTAACCTAAAACCTAAATGCTAAATCTAAACCCTAAATGCTAAATCTAAACCCTAAACCTAAACCCTGAACCCTAACCTAAACCCTAAAAACTCTAAACCCTAAGTCCTAAAATATATACCCTAAACTCTAGAATCTAAACCTTAAACCCTAAACCCTAAACCTAAACCTTAAAATATAATCGTCATACCTGATGTTATAGTCGATCCTATGAGCCCTAAATTCATATGAAAAAAAGATAAATCAAATTCGACATACCTAAAATTCATGGTGAACAAATCGATTTTATAGAAGCAACAAATGAAAATAAACAAAACTGAAGGTTGATTGAATGTTTTAAACACTAAATCAGTAAATTGAATGTTTGACATGATTCGCAAGTGATTTTTCATATACCAATGGACTGTATAACCCTATCCAATTTGTGACTGTGATATGACTCGATCACCAATGTTGTTAGGAATAGGGCTAGAGAAATAATTCTTCAGATAGCGAAATAGATCAATCGCTGGATTATGCACAGGTCTCTCGATCATCACCCATGAAAATGAACCTGCACATTTTTATCCTCATTTAACAGTAGTTATAAATTGTAATACTTTCATGCCTAATAATATAATATTATGCTAGAATTATGATACTCAAACGCATCACTAATCAAAATAGTATAACATCATACATCAAATCCATATCTCCACCTTATTGAGCAAAATTGAAACAAATAAAACTATTAATCAATAAAAATTTCATAACAAAAAAAACTGACCTAGAAGTCATATAACAAAAAAAATCCATAAATCAAAGTGAATGGAAAATCTGACCTTATCCATAAAGTATCATGGTTGAACACATTGGTTAAGGTCAACGTAGATTCAAGATAAAAAAAAAATACAACTAATACCCATCGACCAACTTTCAACTAAAGATATACATATTATATACTGACCGACACTATTCTATACTTTCAATAAATATATACTTTTCAGATACATTAAATTCAAAAAAGATATACCATTTAAACATAGATTTGCTTATTTATTGTTAGTGTTTTAGATTGCTTATTTATTGTTAGTGTTTTAGATGATACTCTGTAGTATACATTATAATCATGGTTTTCTCACCAAGAGTAGCAAAAGTCACTGTGAAACACATCAACCATTATTTGAAACAGAAAAGAACATGCAATCAATGCAACATGCCAAACATGAATCGTCACAACATACCAATAGGCTTAATCTCAGCACCCTAACCGCATGTTTGAATGACATCGTTAAATGCTGCAACGTTTTTAGGTACACCATACTACGTCTTACCAGCACCCATATGCATATAATTCAAACTATGAAAATCGAGATCATCAACATGCCAAACAAACCAAGTAAACAATAGGTGAAGTAACATCACGTATTTACACTTTAATAGACTTTAGAAACGATCCTTTCGACCTTAAAACCCCTCTCATAGACTCTAGAATATTGTTTTAACCCATTACCCCGTTTTGACCCGTTATTCAACCTGACCCATTTGGACCCATTTAAAAATCTGACCGTCTGAACCATGACACATTTTAACCCAAAATCGTTATGACCCGTTACCCAAACCGACTCAACCCGACTCGTTAACTTTAATGTTGCATTCGGACAACCATTATTCATCGGTCAAAGTCAAACTTAGTCAACATCCGATTACTCCCCGGGTATCAATTTTTGCAACCTTGATTTTATCACCAAGTGTAGCAACAAATGGATCGAAACTACCACCACAATAAAGGTAACAAAACGCGGTATATTTAAGAATTTCCATATAGACCATGGTAGACAAGATACATTGTCGCACATGCTCTATATCGATTATTCAAAATCAAAAATAGTCTCAACATGGTCTATATCGAATACTCAGACGCAACCATAGTCTCAATAGTGATACATCTTAACAACGTCAAGCACATAATAACACAATTATAAACTTATAATTTACCATAAACAAACTCCTATTGCTTTTTCAACAAAAGAGGGCCAACATTATCTCCAGTAGCTTTGTTATGTTTCACATGGCTACCATCACAGAGTGGAAATGTGCCAGACCTCCAACATCTACAGAATCACAGGTCAACGTCAAAATCAAATGGTCCAAATCTATTATCTAAATATGACACATGAGAAAATGTACAACATTACACATATACGAAATATATGAAGCTCCACTTTTGTCTAAATCTTCACCTGTAGCCTCAAGATATCAGCATCTCCATTTTCACCTGTACCAAATATACGAACATATTCGAGAAAACACTTATGTGAGTAGATCAGTCTTACAACTTTCGTTAAAACACTTATGTACCATGCATTCTTAGGTTGCAAGTTGCCTGAAAAACACAATATAAAACTGAGTAGGAAAAGTATAACACACATAAAATTTTACAAAGAAAATTAGGTAGAGCCATTAATCAACCTAGAAGGGACCAAGACTAAAATATATATACCAGAAGCATTTATCATGTTTTTATTCAAATGGAAATTCGTTAAACACGGAATTCTTTCATTATTGACCCGCTAATTTATTCATAACGTTTTGTACCAAGGAGAGAGGATTAAAAAGTGTAATAACAATTTATGCAATATATGATAAATAAATGACGAATACCTCAATCTATCGTTCAATGAAGCAAATGATTAGATGAGATGGTTTTGTTGAACCCTAACCAAACTGTTGTTGTCAATCAAACTCCGCACGAAACAACAACATAAATCCTGCACATAGTATACCAAACGATGCAACAATTAACAAAATCAAACAAATTTTAACGCTAAACATCAATAAATTCAGTTATGGTTAACTCAACTGATATATTAGATGAAATCATCCTGTAATTCAAAAGCCCTTATTTATTATAACTGAATTTAACATTTCAAATATCTAAAAATTTAAGAAATATCTAATTTAAATTTGTACTGAATGAAATAAGACCAAATGGCTATGAAACAAAATGCCAACTAATGAAACTCAAGGTCTGAATCAAATTCCAACCAACATATAATATTCAAGTTTTCAGGTTTAATGCTTGAACTATGATAGTCAGCATAAGCAATTTTCAAGTCTATAATAATAAGTATAAACATTTTGATAAACTTATAAGCCCATTTTACGCTAGAACATCTGAAAGTAAAAGTATTTTACTGGTGATGTTGTATTCCTTCAACAGACAATTTATAACTAAAACATGGTATACATTTTAATAGCAAACTAAATAACAATAACACACCTGTAATAAATAAAAAGAAACCGAAACACTTTGTTGTCCAATATGGGATTCAACAAATTGTATCAAAGTAAAATACTATAAAAGTACAAATAATCAGGGTAAGTGTAAAATTGATTTACCCACCATAGTCTTATAAAATATTAAGAAAGTGATCTACTTTGAGTAGAATGGTACTCATAGAGATTAAAAACTTAGATGTCTTCTAACATAATCCATTTGTGCATTTGATTTTGATTTTCAAAGGGTAATTAAGTTTTGATACGTTGAGGGACCTATATGATGTTTTCACAATTTTAAAAGTGTAGACTTGTGTACCTCTTACATTGCTTCATACACAAATGGTAAATTAAATTAGACAAAAATAAGTCAGGTCCAAATAACCATACTTGTATATTGACCGAACTAACTCGAGTCTCATGTGAAGCGACACCGACCTCATGTTGTCGTATAACCAAAATACCGTGCAACAAACTTATATAGTATGTTTTACTTGACCATACACCAGTCTACCCAGAATTTTTCATTTCAAAACCAGCAAATTCCGCAGCATAAAATTGCCACATTTTCACTACATACCATATCCATATCACAAACATAAACATTCAAGATACTTGACAATAACAATATCTCAGTCTCAAAACAAGTTTCTAAATCAACTTTTTGCAGATAACTTCCATCGTTTAAGCACGATTTGATTAAATTTCATCTAATGATAACTCAAACGGTAGTAATATAGATATAGATATACCTTGAGCTTATCCTTCAATCAGCAACATACTGCTTTGAAATGAGTTAGGAATGTAAACCGCACCATGACCAAACAAAAGAAAATCCTGGAGACTTAAGCATACATCATTATTTAGCAATCGATATAAACTCACACACACACACCAACATTGCACTAAAATTATTGATTAAACCTAAATCTATTTACTTTCATGTTGTTCTTTATAGCACTAAGCTTATTTGCTTTCTTTTCTTCCTCTTCATGTTCTCCTAATTAACTAAAGTATATAACAACACAATTAGATTGAAATTTGAATTTACAATTACATATATATTATATATTATATTATAATTATAATGTATATCAATATCAATTAGAAGTGTATAGAATGAACCAACAGCGCAAAAACCCTAACAGTTGCATTCAAATAGATTATTGCAGAAGAAAACTGAAGAGTAAAGAGGCTCACCAATAGAAAAATCCATACCTAAAAAGAATGATCAGAGAGCATATCTAGGGTTAAAAAAAGGAAAAATCACAAATATAATTATCATATATCTAAGTTTGAGCTGCTATTTATGTGTAATCAAAAACACCATAATAGAAAAACTAACCTTAGTTTCTGTGATTAACGATGATGATGAAGGAACGAATGTTATATTAAATCAGAAAAAAACAGCATTCAAAAGAAATTAAAAGATGGTGATGATGATCGAGTAGGATTAGGGTTCGACAGAGGAAAAGTGGGCGTTTAATTGTTGATGGGAGGAATGAAACCCCAAATTTTGTCATAAGGTCCCGTGTTTTTGTTATTAGAAGGGTATTTTAGGAATAGAGTATTTGTAAAATTGATTTATTAGCTAATTTTTTTAGTGGATAATTAATGACCGTTGGTATTATAATTTAATTTTCTAATCTAATAGTAATTAAGGGGGTTTTGAAAATATTTATTAGCTAATCGAGACTCCCTTTTAATGTATATAGTGAATAGTGATATTGATAGTGATAGTGATATTACTAAGGTCTAACTAATATAGTTTCATATACTCAAAACAAATGTGTTATGACCATTTGTAAAGTTGGACTACCCTACAATAGCAGAAAACTGATACATCACAGATGAATGATATTGTAAAATTTCCTATTGATCACAAAATTAATTCATATCCGTTATTCGCATGATGTAGAGTAGAAATCTGAATGAAGAACGGATTAAAGATCTACAATGTAACACGAAACTAATTCAACAACCTATTCACATTCATAAAAAAACAATCACACTTCAAAACATGAATATACTCAGACCAAAATATAACATAGCTAATAAGGTTTTGTGATTAAAGTAAGAATTTTGTGATTAGAAAAGTGATTACCTTTGCATATATAGACTTGATTTCCTCTTAAAACGCTCACTTTCATTTCCGATGCATGAATCAGGTGCTTTGATTCATCAAAATAATACGGCGCTCATCTATTTGGTTCTTACAATTCCGGTGCTCCGATTTTTTAATTTCCGATGTCGTCTATGATGCTTTGATTCACTAATTTTCGAGGACCGAATCTAGGGCTTTGATTCATGATAATTAACCGACGCCGTCATTTTCGATCATCCGAATCAGAGTCTAGAACAATTATTTTTTGATGTTTGGGATCCTCGAAATTGTTGTTCAATGGATCAGATTGCGTTTGAATTTGGATGAGCATAAAGTATTGGTTTCATTTGAGAGGAAATTTAAGGTTAATCTGAATAATTTTCTTTAGGAATGAGAACATCAAAATTGAACCCCTATTTTATTAAATTTCTCACGTGTTTTTTTTTTTCTTATTATTTAGGGGGTATTTTAGTCTCTCTACTTCAAAATATTACTGTACGAGTCATAATCATAACATGAAACTTTTAATGGTATATATTACATAGATCATTAGAATCGAATGACTAGGATTAGAGGTATTATTTTTTAATGACCTCATTTAATTTTTCTTATCATATATATAATATAAATATATATATATACTAGATTTATGAGCCCGTGCGTTGCACGGGGACTCATCCGCGAATATTATATAGTAAATTGGACACATATATTCAATATCGATATTACACGATCATTGCATAAATTTTTTGTTGTGTGTTGTACGGGGACTCTTCAACAAACAATCTTGAATCATAAAATGATATATCAATTAACGATATGATATAGACAGTGTCACAAGTATTGTTGTGGGTGAATTTCTTAAGTATTTTTGTTTTACACAAAACACATCACCAAGAGGTAGATAACTTAAACCTTGTTTTAGACATAACACATAGATTAAGGAAACTAAATAGGACATGTTAATTATTATTTTTCTGCATATACATCGAAAATAGCAAGATAGTAACATTTGGATAAAGAAATTACTTAAAGATAAACCATGTGACTTCCATCCTTCAACATAACAAACAAAAGCGTTTGAATCCAATGACACATCTTTCTCCAATAGTCCAGTCCTGTATCCATTTGATTTGACAAACTTAGTCCAGTCCGACGATACGTACAAATTAGGTTTTCTCTTTTGTGGTTCTTCTGTCAGATCCCAAATATGAATAACTTTTTGGAGATCATAGCATTCATACTGTAGGTCAGAGTATGCGAGTAGTGAATAGAAAGATAGCATATGTCTAATAATCCTCATTCATAGTTGCTTTTACTATTGTGATGAAGATTGGCCTATTACAAAATGCTAAGTGCAAAAGAATAATACAAAGAGACCACGTAAGAAATGAATGAATATTTGAAATACAAATAGTCAAACATTTATCCTCGTATTGAGCTTTCAAAAATGGGCTGGCATTAGTTATAGTATTATAGTCAAACCTTTTAAGAGCTCGTACGTTGCACGACAGTTCTAAAAAATAACATTTGAAGATGTTTATTTTGAAACGGGTAGCTCTAGTATACGATTATAATTAAAAAAAACTATTAAGTATTGATAACATTTGTAATGAAAGTAAATATATTGAGCCGATTAGTATTGTAAAGTTACTAATGCATACAATTACAATGCAACTTTCAATAGTTCATAGTCAAATAAATCATCTCCAAGTTTTTACCACGCTAAGTTTACCTGAAATTGCAAAGCAAATACAAATCACATTCATTTTCCATCTACATTTACAAATAACATGTATCGAAAATATGCAGAAATTAATTAATATAAGTGATAATAACTTTTTATAGACTTTTGCCAACATTTATTTATTTACTATAAATGTTAACAAAAGGAACTACCATACTTGATGGGGAGGCACAAGTATAATTATTACCTCATATCATGGATTCAGACACGAAACCAAAAACCGTCGGTGCAACCCATTGGTCGTACACTCGTACACACCGACAGAATTAATCCCTTCCACTACCAAAACTTTACTATGAGTTAAATACTAATTATGTTATGAATTTCACTCAACTCTTCCCTTTTAATTGAGTTTTGCAGTTGAATCTATTAGAATTAGAATAGAACCAAACTTTTTGATTTAGTTTTACCCATAACAATTGTAGTTTTTAATAGTAGTGAATAGCTTCCAAAACACAGAAAGCATAAAATTTACCTTAAACAATTGTAGTTCTCATTGCATTTGTAGAGCCGATCTTGGAACCAACAGTGCAGTCATATGCAATATGTTGTTATTACTTATCTTAGTATGTCACCATCATAAACTGTGCAACCATATTCTAGCTCAACAGGTAAACTTTCAGCTAATCTATTTCCATTCAAAAGCCATTAGGCTATAATACACAAATAGTAAATATTTGTTCATTGACAATAATATTATGCAATAATCAATCAACTAATTCTAAGAATTTCTACACAGAAATACTAAAGACACAATATTTTCAATTTCTTTGGGTATACTGCGAGTCAAATTATTCTACATCAAGTCTCTGTTAAGTCAATAAAACACAAAAAGAGGGATAATAATGTATACCAAGTGTTAAAGAAGCGAATGTTGTTGCGTAGACATTAACTTTCATATTATGACTTACAAAATTGTCAAATGCTAAATGGTACACAACATCGAATTCCGTTGCACCTTTAATAAGAGACCATGAGAACTCTTAATCCAGTTCATGTTTCACTCCAAAGAGACTCTGCAAGTTACTGTATAGCTTCAACTTTAAGAGGTAGCTATGATCACCAACCATTAATCTGAATTACAACTACAAAAATATGATCAACCGCGGAAGTATCAACATAAAAAGAGTTGAAAATACCAATAACAACAGATAAACTTCATTACGATATAAACAAATTATACATCAAATTCTTATACACTTGTGTTCTATTAAAATTTTTATAGTAAGTAGTAGTTTGAGCACAAATGAACCTAAACTAATTTTTGTCCCTTGGAAGCCTATGGTTACACTCTTGTACCTGTCCAAGGAGGGAACATATGCTACATATTTACTGACCCAATTATTTATCTTATTTAAATGAGCCTAGTGTTATCACAATGCATTTGGTGTACACACTCCTCTCATTATTCCACACTCGAGCATACCACTATTTTCCTGGGCAAAATCTTGGACAGTTAGCAAATCTCATGTTCAACATACTCTTGTACCTTGATGCTAATACAGCACTCCAAGATTTTGAGTAGACTTGCAAGTAAGCAGGAAAAACTCATCAGATTCAAACTTCGTTAACCACAATAGTTGGACAAAAGAAATTTTACCAAAGTCTAAAAGGATATATGACCGAATATGTGATTTCTTTCAAATATCAGATTCAAACGTTAAGTTTTATAAATACTGTTCGCCTTTAGTTACCTGCATTGTGTATTTTTAGGTAGCATTGTTAAGATTGTTAAATTTCTTTCTCAATGTCGAAATACACCGCCCACCACCAAAACTACAGGTTGCAAAACATGGTAATTTAAAGTTATTCAACAAACATTCAGTATTATAAATAAACACACCGAAACAGCACCAAAAAAATAATAGTAATATTTTTCATTACCAAAGAAGCTAAAATAAAATGTAGGACTGCCCATGCACTAATTTAATGGCAGATTTTATTGTCAAAATTCCAATCATTATATTCTAGATTGACTTCCAAACATCATCAATATTTCATTTGGGCATAACACAAAAACATCAAAGTTAAAGTATTTTAATAGCAAATCATTGGGATCAAATGTTACCTGCTCGACCATCAATTTGTTTGCCAGTCTCATAACTTCGTCCATCCATCCTGAATATCCATACGCAAAACAATCATTAAACAAATTGAATCACGATTAATATTTTATTCAAACATGGGCATAATCAATATACTCGTAATTCGGAAAATTTCAATACATTTCTATTTGTGTAAATATAGTTTATAGAGAATTTGGATACTAATTCCTATTCAAAAGAAGGGTACATAAAACAAAATTAGTTGCAAAACACCATATAACAATCAGTACAATAACGCTACTCGAAATTGATACAACATGCTATTCAATTTGATTATAGATATATATCAACTGATACACTGATGCAACATGAATATTCAAATTAAATATAGATCTAACCTGATGTCGATATTGTAGTGACCCGAACTTTTCCATGTTTATATATATTAATTGAGATTGATATTTACATGATTAAATGTTTCCAACATGTTAAGCAATCAAACTTGTTAAGACTTGATTAATTGAAATATGTTTCATATAGACAATTGACCACCCAAGTTGACCGGCGATTCACGAACGTTAAAACTTGTAAAAACGACATGACGATATATATATGGATATACATATGGTTAACATGAGATTATGATAAGTAAGTATCTCCATAAGTATATTAACAATGAGTTATATACATATAAACAAGACTACTAACTTAAGGATTTCGAAACGAGACATATATGTAACGATTATCGTTGTAACGACATTTAAATGTATATATATCATATTAAGATATATTAATATATCATAATATCATGATAATATAATAATTTAACATCTCATTAGATATAATAAACAATGGGTTAACAACGTTAATTGAGATCGTTAACTTAAAGGTTTCAAAACAACACTTACATGTAACGACTAACGATGACTTAACGACTCAGTTAAAATGTATATACATGTAGTGTATTTAGATGTATTAAAATACTTTTGGAAGACTTCAAGACATATATAAAAACACTCATACTTAACGAAAATGGTTACAGTTACTTTTCCATTCTTTTCTTTCATCAAGAATTCTAGTCGTATTCTTACCCGTATTATACACAGCTTCAAAACGTACTTACTATGAGTATATACCAATAGGAACTAGCATGGGATTCCACTATTGATTATGTCATGTATGACTAATCAATTTTAACTTCTACCATGAGCTAGTCAACTAACTAGAACTCCTTTTAACCCCACTTACCACTCACCAATTACCACTCATCATTCACTCCATTTCACTTCCAATTCTCTTTCTAATTCTCTCTCAACACACACACACACACTATTATGAATGTATTTTTCCAGTAGTTAATCATCATCTTCATCAAAAATCACTTCAAGAATCAAGCTATAATCATCATAGGAAGAACACTTCAAGAACACTTCAAAAATCCCTTCAAGGTTACTAATTTACTTCCAAGCTTTCTAATCCATTCCAAGTAATCATCTAAGATCAAGAAACCTTTGTTATATACAGTAGGTTATCTTTCTTATTCAAGGTAATATTCATATTCAAACTTTGATTCAATTTCTATAACTATAAACTATCTTAATTCGAGTAAAAATCTTACTTGAACTTGTTTTTGTGTCATGATCCTACTTCAAGAACTTTCAAGCCATCCAAGATCCTTTGAAGCTAGATCATTTCTTGTCACTTCCAGTAGGTTTACCTACTAAACTTGAGGTAGTAATGATGTTCATAACATCATTCGATTCATATATATAAAACTATCTTATTCGAAGGTTTAAACTCGTAATCACTAGAACATAGTTTAGTTAATTCTAAACTTGTTCGCAAACAAAAGTTAATCCTTCTAACTTGACTTTTAAAATTAACTACACACATGTTCTATATCTATATGATATGCTAACTTAATGATTTAAAACCTGGAAACACGAAAAACACCGTAAAACCGGATTTACGCCGTCGTAGTAACACCGCGGGCTGTTTTGGTTTAGTTAATTAAAAACTATGATAAACTTTGATTTAAAAGTTGTTATTCTGAGAAAATGATTTTTATTATGAACATGAAACTATATCCAAAAATTATGGTTAAACTCAAAGTGGAAGTATGTTTTCTAAAATGGTCATCTAGACGTCGTTCTTTCGACTGAAATGACTACCTTTACAAAAATGACTTGTAACTTATTTTTCCGACTATAAACCTATACTTTTCTGTTTAGATTCATAAAATAGAGTTCAATATGAAACCATAGCAATTTGATTCACTCAAAACGGATTTAAAATGAAGAAGTTATGGGTAAAACAAGATTGGATAATTTTTCTCATTTTAGCTACGTGAAAATTGGTAACAAATCTATTCCAACCATAACTTAATCAACTTGTATTGTATATTATGTAATCTTGAGATACCATAGACACGTATACAATGTTTCGACCTATCATGTCGACACATCTATATATATTTCGGAACAACCATAGACACTCTATATGTGAATGTTGGAGTTAGCTATACAGGGTTGAGGTTGATTCCAAAATATATATAGTTTGAGTTGTGAACAATACTGAGATACGTATACACTGGGTCGTGGATTGATTCAAGATAATATTTATCGATTTATTTCTGTACATCTAACTGTGGACAACTAGTTGTAGGTTACTAACGAGGACAGCTGACTTAATAAACTTAAAACATCAAAATATATTAAAAGTGTTGTAAATATATTTTAAACATACTTTGATATATATGTATATATTGTTATAGGTTCGTGAATCAAACAGTGGCCAAGTCTTACTTCCCGACGAAGTAAAAATCTGTGAAAGTGAGTTATAGTCCCACTTTTAAAATCTAATATTTTTGGGATGAGAATACATGCAGGTTTTATAAATGATTTACAAAATAGACACAAGTACGTGAAACTACATTCTATGGTTGAACTATCGAAATCGAATATGCCCCTTTTTATTAAGTCTGGTAATCTAAGAATTAGGGAACAGACACCCTAATTGACGCGAATCCTAAAGATAGATCTATTGGGCCTAACAAACCCCATCCAAAGTACCAGATGCTTTAGTACTTCGAAATTTATATCATATTCGAAGGGTGTCCCGGAATGATGGGGATATTCTTATATATATGCATCTTGTTAATGTCGGTTACCAGGTGTTCACCATATGAATGATTTTTATCTCTATGTATGGGATGTGTATTGAAATATGAAATCTTGTGGTCTATTGTTACGATTTGATATATATATGTTAAACCTATAACTCACCAACATTTTTGTTGACGTTTAAAGCATGTTTATTCTCAGGTGAATACTAAGAGCTTCCGCTGTTGCATACTAAAATAAACACAAGATTTGGAGTCCATGTTTGTATGATATTGTGTAAAAACTGCATTCAAGAAACTGATTTCGATGTAACATATTTGTATTGTAAACCATTATGTAATGGTCGTGTGTAAACAGGATATTTTAGATTATCATTATTTGATAATCTACGTAAAGCTTTTTAAACCTTTATTTATGAAATAAAGGTTATGGTTTGTTTTAAAAATGAATGCAGTCTTTGAAAAACGTCTCATATAGAGGTCAAAACCTCGCAACAAAATCAATTAATATGGAACGTTTTTAATCAATAAGAACGGGACATTTCAGTTGGTATCCGAGCGTTGGTCTTAGAGAACCAGAAAATTTGCATTAGTGTGTCTTATCGAGTTTGTTAGGATGCATTAGTGAGTCTGGACTTCGACCGTGTTTTCTTTAAAAATGATTGCTTAACATTTTTGTTGGAAACTATATATTTTTAACATATGAATATTATGTGATATATTAATCTCTTATCGTGTTTGATATTATGTGATAGATGTCTAACTCTAGAACAAGTCCCATTGACTCACCTAATAATAATGAAGAGTCAAATGTAAATTGGAATGATTCGTGGACTGATTCACAAGTTCCCGAAGAGGAACCGGAAGAAGAGTCGGAACCGGAAGAAGAATCGGAACCGGAAGAAGAATCGGAACCGGAAGAAGAAATAGAACCGGTGGGGGAAATAATAAAACGGTTAAGTAAAAGAGAATCCTCAACCAACCGACCAAGGTTAATTATGGTCAATGGTGTTTCCGCCAAGGAAGCAAAATATTGGGAGGATTACCAATTCTCCGATGAATCGGATTCCGACGAGAATTCCGATGATGTTATAGAAATTACCCCAACTGAATTTAAAAAGGCAAAAGAAAATAATAAGGGAAAGGGCATAAAAATAGAGAAATCTAATTCCAACCCCGATGAACTTTATATGTATCGTCAACCCCCGAAGTCCTTAAGTTGTAACAATGACCCGGGAACCTCTAAACCACCAAGTTTTTCTAAACCAATATGGACAACGACGGCTCGTATTAGGGGAACATCATTGATGTCGAACGAGGTGTATATAAAATAGTTATTATTTTACTAGAAAAACTATTAAATACGATACAATTTTACACAAGATATTTATTTATTTATAGAATGGATATACTTAAACCTTGCTACAACACTTATAGGCAGTGTACCTAATCGTACAGTAGTGTAGTTTTTAGTAAGTCCGGTTCGTTCCACAGGGAAATCTTTAAACAAAGCTCAACGCTATATTAGTTTACTTTTATAAAAATACAAATATATATATAAGTAATATTATTATTATAAAGGGGGGTTTTTACCGTTTAATGACCGGTTTGTCGATTTTAAAACTTTAGTCGCAGTTAAAACCTAATGTAAAATATAAATACAAGACTTAAATTAAAGCGTAAAGTAAATAACGATAATGAAATTGCGAATAAAAATGCGATAAAATAAAATTACGATAATTAAAAGGTACGATAATTAAAAGTGCGATTAAATAAAATAACAATAAATAAAAGTGCGATAATTAGAAGTGCAATTAAATATAAAATAAAGGAAATTAAATATGAAATAAAAGAATTATGCTTATTTAAACTTCCGTAATCATGATGTTTGACGTGTTGATTTTAGTTTTATGCCCTTGGGTTAATTGTCCTTTGTCCTGGATTATTCAATATGTCCGTCTGGTTTTTGTCCATAACAGTCCATCAGTCATAAATATAAATTGCAAGTGTCCTTGTCAAATTATTATTATACCTGAAGATAAATATTCCAACTAATTGGGGATTCGAATTGTAACAAGGTTTTAATACTTTGTTTAATGAATACACCAGGTTATCGACTGCGTGTAAACCAAGGTTTTACTACTTTGTTAACAATTACACCAATTACCCTTGAATGTAATTTCACCCCTGTTTTAATTATTCTAGTGGCTATTAATCCATTCCCGTGTCCGGTTAAATGAACGATTATTCGTACATATAAATACCCCGCCCATCGTATCCGATCGAGTTTATATGGTAATTTATAGGGACGCCCAATTGTAAATATTTATATTAACATTAACAAACTTTCATTTAGTTAAACAAATATAAAGCCCATTATTAGCCCATAGTCTAATTTCCACAAGTGTCGTTCTTTTGTCCAAACCCCAATTATGGTACAAAGCCCAATTACCCAATTTTAGTAATTAGCCCAACATCATTATTACTTCGTTTTAAATAAGCATAATAATAACTTAGCTACGAGACATTAATGTAAAAAGGTTGAACATAACTTACAATGATTAAAAATAGCGTAGCGTTACACGGACAGAATTTCGACTTACACCCTTACAACATTCGCTAACATACCCTTATTATTAGAATTATAATTAAAATTAAAATATAAATTATAAATATAAATATATTTACGTATGAAGAGGAAGAGAAAAAGATGTGTAAAATTTGATCAGAATTCGGTTGGCTTTATAGCCAGACTTGAAATTTGGGGCTCCGCGACTCGCGGCAAAATGCCCTTCAAACTCCGCGAGTCGCGGAGAGATATTTACAGCTCACACCCTTGGAGTTTCCTGCTGCCGACGGTTTTTAATATATATATATAATATATATATATAATTAATATAATTAATTATATAATATATTATATTTATATACATAGTTAACTTGTAATTTTTAGTCCGTTGCGTCGAGCGTTAAGAGTTGACTCTAGTCCCGGTTCCGAATTTCGAACGTCCTTGCGTACAATTTAATATCTTGTACTTTGCGTTTTGAATCTTGTACTCTTGTGATTTCGAGACGTTTCTTATCAATAATTGGAACCTTTTTGATTGTCTTTTGTACTTTTGAGCTTTTTGGTCGTTTGCGTCTTCAAATCGTCGAATCTCTCTTTTGTCTTCACCTTTTATTATTTAAACGAATATCTCTTGTAAATAGAACAATTGCAACTAAAAGCTTGTCTTTCTTGAGGAATAATGCTATGAAATATATGTTCGTTTTTAGCATTATCAAATATTCCCACACTTGAGCGTTGCTTGTCCTCAAGCAATGTTGTCTTGAAATACTAGAATCACTTCTTTATTCTTCACACTTTGTACATCAGTGATTTCTATACGGCGGTATAAACAATGGTAGTAACGATATGGTTTACAGTCCCACATGACTATAAAAATTTAGATCCATTAAGGAAATTGGATCTTTATGAAAACATTTGATCTTTTGAAAATTAAATCTAGTTTTTACCCTAGATAAGTTTTCCGGAATAACCCTTTACCGGTGTTTGCAAAATATTTGTGGGTTTGGTGGGTTTCAGATTTGAAAATTTTAGCTCAAAACTTGCGGTTTTGTGTCACCCACTTGCTAACCTTGTATTTGGAAAGCAACACGTCCAGTTTACTTGTTCCGTATATTACCTTTCGGCAAACTACCGTCCGGTTGTAAAGGAAAGCGTTGAACAAGCAACTGTTAAGGCAATGTCTCGTGACATGCTTTTGATTATGGTTTATAACGTGTCGGACGCAATTACTATCCTTGGTAGGAGCAATAGTAAAGCTCACCCTTATAATTTATCGGTTTGGCACAAAGTCCTGTCTTTGACCATGCTATGCAACCACCGTTCTTACGGTTGACACCCGATTTAGTTCAGGTGACCTACTGAATTCCAGGTGAATTCCTAGGATTTTACGTTCAATGGTAATGAACGCATTGAAAATAGGGTTTTCAGAAAACAAATCGGTTTATAATTTTGATCAAAATATTTTCTCGTTTAAGCTCGAGTTTAGATATCATCGAATTCCATGAGTTTGTAATTCTCAATCTTTAAGGTCAATCTCTAGGATTGAGTAATATCAGTCTTAAAAGCTGATTTTTAATCTTTAAGGAGATTATCCTTTCTGGGGATCTGATTCATTAGTCTTATCCAGCTAATTTGCATGGTGCCCCCCATTGTACGAGATAAATCCTTCTCATGGTTAGGATAAATCTGACCACTTGGCGACCCTGTTTAATGCTGAGGTCCGTGGATTTCCAACCGATTTTAGAGATGACTTTTCTAGATTTTTCGTCAACCTACAGCTGGTCTGGACGACAACTTCATGACCTAAATCAAGAAGCGCGTGTCTTTTTCGGAAGACTTTACTTCCTTTTAGTGATGGAATTGATTCATCGTGTAGATCCATCTCTTCTTTTCTTTCATCGGGTAAAACAGTTTAGTTTAGTCCAAAGCAAAAGTATTTTTAGTTATTTGTTACAGATATATGTGACATATGTTTAAAATAACTTGGTAAATTTTCCCACACTTGGCTTTTTATTTTTCTTTTTATCGTCCTCTATTCCATTTTAAATGAATTTTAACATTTTAGTTTGTTTCTCAATTTATGTCCTTTCCGAGGTAACAATAATTTCGGTGTTAAAACCTAGTTTTATCGTTCATAAATATGTATAAACATGATTTGAATTCATTTAATTGAAATTTTTTTAAAATTTTACTAGAATTGGGTAGTCAGTATATAAGACTAGTGCTGTTCTTTTTTATCAGAGAGCACTAGATTCTAATACAACTACTGCTTTACTAGTATTTTTAATGGTAACCAAGTGTTTAAAGTAAAAAAAAAATTTAAAATCCGAAAGAATTTAACCCCTTCCCACACTTAAGATCTTGCAATGCCCTCATTTGCAAGAAATCAGTAACAATTTAAATTATTGAGGGTGATTTGTGTGAAAATGATTAAATTTTTACCAAAGTTTCCAAATATATTGGCGTTTGTTTGCTGAATGATAAATGGTGCACATCATTTGTTCATCCCGTCTTGTTGTTATTTCACATATATTTTGCATCTTGTCGTCAAAATTAGTTGCTTTTGCTGAACTTAATGCCAGTCTTTGAAAATGCGTTGTTTTACCCTGTTGTGTACATAAGATAAACTGCAAACATATATACATATTTTTGAAGTTTGGTTTATTACCCCACATTCAAAAATTATTAAAATCTAAGAATAAAAGTTAGATAATTATAAAAAAGATTACAATATTAACAAAAATATTAAATGTATCAATAATTACAAATTATAAAATAAAAAAAAAATAATAATAAAACTAAGGATGATATTGGTACCAATAGGGGTTCCACGCATAACCATAAGTGCTATAGAAAGCTTCGGCAGGGTCATACGTAGGATATGGTGGCTGCATCTCTATCGACCAAGGAGGGAAGACGGGTTTCGGTGTAGGAATATAGTTTCTACCTATATGTTGGCAATGCGCTATGATCTGGTTCTGATGAACTTGCCAATCTTCAAATGCTCTCTGTCTAGCATTTTCGTATTCCTGAGAAGCTATAAACCTATGCATTTCTTGCATCTCATTCCCCCCTCCTACATTACCTTGTTCCTGGTTTCTCTCTACCTGTGGATGTCTACCATTGTATCGTACTGCGGCGTTATTTCACCGCTTCAAAACTTTTGCACCATGGTATACATTTAAACCTATAGTGTCGCGGGGTTCCGGCTCTTCTACTAATAATCCCCCCCGACTTATATCCACACCGAGATATTCACCAATCAAAGTAATAAAAATACCACCTCCTATTATGCTATGTGGACGCATCCCTCGAACCATAGCTGATAAATAATATCCCACACAATATGGTATACTTACAGCGCTATGTGGGTCTCGAATACACATATGGTAAAACAAATCTTGTTCATTTACCTTTTCTTTGTTTTTACCCCTTTGTGTAATCGAATTAGCTAAAAACCTATGTATTACTCTTAATTCGGCTCTATCTATATCCAAATAAGAGTAGTTTCCCCCCTTGAAACGGTGATGGCTTGTCATTTGACTCCACACACCGTGTGTATCAAAATTCTCATCTATCTTTCTACCGTTTAGTATCAATCCTCTACAATCGGCAGACGCTAACTCCTCAGGCGTATATATACGTAAAGCCTGAGCCATGTCCAGTAAAGACATGTGGCGCATCGAACCGCCTAATAAAAATCTAATAAAAGAACGATCGGTTAAACTAGCTACCCGATCATTCAACTCTATACTACATAACAACTCTTCACACCATACTTTATATACAGGTCTGCGTATGGTGAATAAACATATCCAGTCATTAAAAGAAGAATTACCATACCTCTGTACCAGTAATTCCCTAATTGGCCCGGCCAATTCTACAGCTTCCAAGGGTCCCCATTCTATGACCCTCGGTACCTCAACAACCTTGGAATGAAGAGTATGCAAACCCCGTTGATATTTTGGATAATCTATCCAAAGTCTGTCAAATCTCAGGTTCGGGTGCAACTGTTCCAAGTGCATATCTGAAAAGGTCATGACTGGATGAGGTACATCCTGCTTGTAGTAGTTATCTACCTCCTGTTGTTCCAAGTTCTCAGCAGGAGCATGGCGGGCTTGGGATGAAGATTCACCCCTTTCATTCTGCAAAACACATCAAACACAAATTTTGTGCATCCAAATATGCATTAGTGTCAGCAAAATCATCAATCAAAATAATTACAATGACATTATCAATTTATATCAAACTTAAGCTTATTTTCACATTTTTATCAAATCTACACTTTTTCAAATAAGCATATACGAAAATTTTCACCAAGTTCATAAGCATTCAACTCAAATAACATGTCAAAATAATCATTACTAGCAAATAAACAAGTCTCAAATGGCATTATCTTTCAAAAATCAAGTTCATGAATTTTGGACTTGAAAAAGTCCACTTTAATTCTCAAAATCATGTTTAGGCTCAAAGTTTGGATCATTTAACTACCTAGACATGTTACACTACTCAATTTAGCAACAATTCATGACAAAAATCGGCCATAACCTGTTTATATCAAAAAGCCCCAAATTGCTCAAGAACACAAACCCTAGATTATTCAAAATTTGAAGTTTAAGGCTTCTAATCATGTTAAACAGCATCAATCTAGGTTATACAAGCATAATACATAAACAATTTAAGTCTAATTACACTAGAAAACATCAAAATCAAATTGGGGAAAAATAGCTCAAGAACACTAAAATTCGAATTAAATGGTGTTTAGGTGTAGAAATTTACCGTTTTTCTTGAGTAGTTCTTAGATATCATCCTTCTCAACATGATTTTAGCAAAAAATTTGGTGATTAACGGTTAAAAATTGAGATTTTTGGGGGTGATTTTCGTGGGTTTTCGCAGTATTTTTCGGGTGTTTATGCAGTGTGTTTGTGTGTGGGAGCTGATCAGTTCGTGTGCAGCTCTTATTTTTTTTTTCTGTAATCCGGTCTCTCCGCGACTCGCGGAGATTTACCCTCCAAACTCCGCGAGTCGCGGAGTTTGGTTTTTTTTTTTTTTTTTTTTTATATCATTAACTTATTAAAACAATTAAGTAATTAATTTTAAAATTTTGTTTCCCTTGTTATTTAGGACGAGGTCGTTTCGGATCGATGTCCTAGTTCGTCCCTCGACAAAATTTTAAAATTTGTCTTTTTGTAGCGATTGTTTTAAAAGCTAAGATTTTTGGGTTTTTTAATGTTTTTGGCATACTTTAAATCAATAAGATTAAAAATAATGATAATAAAAGTTCTCGTCCCTCCCTCGGGTAAAGCAATTTCGGTTCAAAGACCTAGTCTTCAACTTACGACGAATTTTAAAAATCATATTTTTAACTTAATGAGATAAAGTAAATTTTTGTTTTTAAATTCACACAACTTAAATATAAAATTCAAAATTAATATTAAAAATTCACACCAAACTCAAAATTTAAAATGCATAAAATTAAAAATTAATATTTTAAAAATTCACACCAAACTTAATTTAAAAATTTATAAATTCATACCAAACTTATATTAATTTTTCAAATATTTACAATTTTAAATATATTGTTTTTACAAAGTTTACAATATTAATTTAAGATTTAAATATTAATTTTAAAAATATGGTAAAAATAAAATTAAAAATCTTTTTGTCTTTTTATCCCACTTTAATCAATCAAATATTATCAAAAATATGCGCCCCTCTTTTCGATAAAGTAATTTCGGTTCCAAGACCTAATTTAACTCATGACGAATTTTTGAAATATTTTGGGTTGATTGATTAAAGATATTTATACCTTAAGAATAAACGTTAAATTTCGCAGTGATGTAATAAATTTTTGAAGGATATCAATAATTTCGGTCGCCAAACCTAATTTTATTCAATACCAATTTAATACTTTTTAGCGAACAAATTAGCGTTTATTATCAAAAGGTTAAAAATAAAAATAAAAATAAAAACTGTACAGACATACCTGTGAAATAGATTTCTTAGTTATATGATCTATTATATTCATAAGATAGTCGGTTTAATTGGTTTTCCATGGCTGCATAGGCGTAACCTCGAGCATTCATTGTCTTTTCTTCTAAACATATGAACGGTCCGTCTCTGCATAAAGTAACAAATTCGGTATTTGAATAGGTTTGATTATTTGAACATTTACCTCCATGTGACCATTTTCCGCATTTGTGACATCGTTCTAGGTGTCGTGCTCTTCTTTTCGCTGCGGATTTTGATTTTCCTTTACCAAATTGTAACTTATTATCTTCGCATCTGGATCCTTTTCTAACTCCGTCCATTCTTTCTCTGATTACTGATACTATTTCACTCGGGAGTATGTCATTATTACGTTTAGTGATCAAAGCGTGTAGCATTAGACCATGGTTTAGTTCACAGGCAGTCTTCATTTCGTAAAAACCTAAAAAAAATAAAAATTCAGAATGGGGGGAGAAGACTAGTTCTTTAGGGTCTGCTAGGGAAAGACCATACGTGTTCCATTTTCGAAAACTACACGAAAACAGACAATCTAACTCTAACAGAAATACATATTATCCTTTAAAGACTTGATTCTCCCCACACTTAGTTAGCTGTGGTGTCGAAATTGTGAGTAACTTCGTTGTCGACTTCCATCGGACCATGTATGTAATGTTTAACTCTGTGACCATTAACTTTAAATTCAATCCCATTTGAATTTATCAATTCTATCGTTCCGTATGGGAAAACTCTTTTGACTATGAATGGTCCAGACCATCTTGATTTCAATTTTCCAGGAAATAGCTTGAATCGTGAATTGAAAAGAAGAACTCTGTCTCCTTCTTTAAATTCTTTTGAACTTCTGATTCTTTTATCATGCCATTTCTTCGTTCTTTCTTTATAGATTAACGAATTTTCGTATGCTTCATGTCTTAATTCTTCTAATTCGTTTAGTTGACTTAATCGTAGACGTCCGGCTTCATGTAAATCAAGATTACATGTCTTCAAAGCCCAAAATGCTTTGTGTTCAATTTCTACTGGAAGATGACATGCTTTTCCATAAACAAGTCTAAAAGGTGTGGTTCCAATTGGAGTTTTGTAGGCTGTTCTAAAAGCCCAGAGTGCATCCTCCAATTTAATGGACCATTCCTTCGGATTTGATCCTACGGTTTTCTCTAGAATACGTTTTAAGGCTCGGTTGGTATTTTCAACTTGTCCACTTGTTTGTGGATGATATGCGGTGGAGATTTTATGAGTTACTCCATATCTTTTAAGAACTTTCTCAAGTTGATTATTACAGAAATGAGTACCCCGATCACTTATTAAAGCTTTCGGTGTTCCAAACCTTGCAAAAAGACGTTTTAAAAAGTTGACTACAACTCGTGCATCGTTAGTTGGGAGAGCTTGTGCTTCCGCCCATTTAGATACATAATCAATGGCTACGAGTATATATAGATTATTATGAGATTTTGGAAATGGACCCATAAAGTCAATACCCCAAATGTCAAATACTTCACATACTTGGATGACATTTTGTGGCATTTCATCACGTTGACTTATTTTTCCGGCCCTTTGACATGCATCACAGGATTTGCAAAGAAGGTGTGCGTCTTTGTAAATTGTAGGCCAATAGAATCCAGCTTCATAAACTTTTCTTGCTGTTAGTTGAGGCCCATAATGCCCTCCTGTTGGTCCTGTGTGACAATGGTTTAAAATTTTACTAGCTTCATCTCCAAATACACATCGGCGTATTATTCCATCGGGACAACTTTTAAACAGATGTGGATCTTCCCAGAAATAGTGTTTTATATCACTGAAGAATTTCTTTCGTCTTTGGTACGATAATCCTTTTTCAAGGAATCCACAAACTAAGTAGTTTGCATAGTCTGCAAACCATGGAATTTCTTTATAATCTATCTTCAATAGATATTCATCAGGAAAGTTGTCTTGTATGGCCGATTCATTTAGAACTTCTAATTCAGGATTTTCAAGACGAGAAAGATGATCAGCGGCGAGATTTTCTGCTCCTCTTTTATCTCGGATTTCAATATCAAACTCTTGTAAGAGTAAGATCCAACGGATTAATCTTGGTTTAGCATCTTGTTTTGAAAATAGGTATCTAAGAGCAGAATGGTCGGTATAGACCACCGTTTTTGCTAGAACTAGATATGATCGAAATTTGTCAAAAGCAAAGACAATAGCAAGGAGTTCTTTTTCAGTAGTTGTATAGTTCGTTTGTGCTCCTTGTAACGTCTTACTAGCATAATATATAGGTTGAAATCGTTTTTCAATCCTTTGTCCTAAAACGGCTCCCATTGCAAAATCACTTGCATCGCACATTAGTTCAAATGGTAGATTCCAATTTGGTGTTATCATGATCGGTGCATTAGTGAGTTTTTCTTTAAGAATATTAAAAGATTTGATACATTCATCTGAAAAGATGAATGGCGCATCCTTTTCTAGGAGTTTATTCATAGGAGTGGCAATTTTAGAAAAATCTTTTATGAAACGTCGGTAAAAACCGGCATGCCCTAGAAAACTCCTAACTCCTCTAACATTGGTGGGATGTGGAAGTTTAGCAATTACATCTACTTTAGCTCTATCCACTTCAATTCCTTCTTTTGAAATTTTATGTCCAAGAACGATGCCTTCTTTAACCATGAAATGGCATTTCTCCCAATTAAGTACTAGATTTGATTTTTCGCATCTAATTAGCATTCGTTCCAGATTTACTAGACATGATTTAAATGTATCACCGAAGACTGAAAAGTCATCCATGAATACTTCCATGCATTCTTCTATCATGTCATGAAAAATCGCCATCATACACCTTTGAAAGGTTGCAGGGGCGTTGCAAAGTCCAAATGGCATGCGTTTGTAAGCAAAAGTACCATAAGGGCACGTGAATGTGGTTTTCTCTTGATCTTCGGGTGCTATTGGAATTTGAAAATATCCGGAAAATCCATCTAGAAAACAATAGTAACTATTTCCGGCTAATCTTTCCAACATTTGATCTATGAAAGGTAAGGGAAAGTGATCTTTTCTGGTGGCGTCATTTAATTTTCTATAATCAATACATACACGCCATCCTGTTACAGTCCTAGTAGGAATAAGCTCATTTTTCTCATTTGTAATGACAGTCATGCCACCCTTCTTAGGTACGCATTGAACTGGGCTTACCCATGGACTATCAGAAATTGGATATATCAAACCTGCATCTAGCAGTTTAATAATCTCTTTCTTAACTACATCTTGCATATTAGGATTTAGTCTTCGTTGGCGTTGCACATACGTTTTATGACCTTCTTCCATAAGGATTTTATGTGTGCAATACGAAGGACTTACTCCTTTAATATCATGATTCTTCCATGCAATGGCTGGTTTATGAGCTTTCAACACAGAAATGAGTTGTGATTTCTCATTTTCAGTAAGAGAAGACGATATTATTACAGGTAATTCAGATTCACCATGTAAATAAGCGTATTCCAAATGGTTTGGAAGTGGCTTTAACTCTAATTTCGGAGGTTCTTCTATCGATGATTTATATCGATATCTGTCTTCTTCTTTTAGCATTTGAATTTCTTCTGTTGTTGGTTCATATCCATTAGCTATAAGTGTAGCTAACATTTCAGCTTCATCAATTGGTTCATTACTTTCTCCTAAAGAACATTCTCCTGTTCCTTGTAATTCTGGAAATTCTTCTAATAATTCTGCATGTGCATCTATAGTTTGAATATAATAACATGTATCATCTGCAGATTGTGGTTGTTGCATTGCTCTATCAACTGAAAAGGTAACACTCTCATCCTCTATACTTAGGGTCAGTTTCTTACCGAACACGTCTATCATTGCTTTAGCCGTGTTTAAGAATGGTCTTCCTAATATTAGAGGAACTTGAGAATCTTCTTCCATGTCCAAAACAACAAAATCTACTGGAAATACTAAATTACCAACTTTAACTAGCATGTTCTCCATTATCCCTCTAGGATATTTTATTGATCTATCGGCTAGTTGTATGCTTATTCTGGTTGGTTTCAATTCTCCAAGGTCTAGTTTAGCGTATAGTGAATACGGCATTAGATTTATACTAGCACCTAAATCTGCTAATGCTTCTATTGAACTAAGGCTACCCAGAAAACATGGAATTGTGAAACTTCCTGGATCAGATAGTTTTTCTGGTATCTTATTCAACAGCACTGCTGAACAATTAGCATTCATAGTAACAGCCGAGAGTTCTTCCATTTTCTTTCTATTCGTGATTAGATCTTTCAAGAATTTAGCATACCTTGGCATTCCTGAAATCACATCAATGAAAGGAAGATTTACATTTATCTGTTTAAACATATCCAAGAATTTGGATTGCTCGGCTTCTAGTTTTTCTTTCTTCATTTTACTCGGGTAAGGAAGTGGTGGTTGGTATGGTTTAACATAAGGTTTATCCTTAACTGTGTTATTTTCATTAACCTTTTCAATTACCGGTTCTTGTTCCTTATCTTGATCAGGTTGTGGTTCTTGTGGAGTAGGAATAGTTTCATCAGAAGTTACAGGTATTTCAGGTGGTTTAAGTGTTGTACCACTTCTTGTGGTAATAGCTTTAGCTGTTTCATTCCGGGGGTTAGCATTTGTATCACTTGGTAGACTTCCCGGTTTTCTTTCACCTATTAACCTTGCTAGGTTACTTACTTCTTGTTCCAGATTTTGAATAGAAGCTTGTTGATTTCTAAATGCTTGAGCATTTTGTTCATTGGTTTGTTTTTGAGATGTGAAAAACTGCGTTTGAGTTTCAACTAGCTTCGTCATCATATCTTCTAAATTTGGCTTTTTATCATCGGTTTGTTGTGGTGGTTTGTTTTGAAAATTCGGTCTTTGCTGATTATAAGTATTATTGGATACTTGTTGATTGCTAGGACCTTGTTGGTTATTGTATGGAATATTTCGGTTATAATTCTGGTTTTGATTGTAAATCGGTCTTGGCGGTTGATAATTATTCTGATAATTATTTCCAGGCCTTTGGTTTATGTATGAAATATTCTCTCTTTGTTCCATTGTTAATTCAATACTTAGACAATCTTTTGTCAAATGTGGTCCTCCACACTGCTCACAACTAATTCGTATTGAGTGAATATCTTTAGTCATCTTTTCCATTCGTCTCTCGAAAGCATCTATCTTTGCGGAAATGGAATCTAAGTCATGGCTAGAATCGGCTCTAGCTGCTTTAGATGATCTAATGATATCTTTTTCTTGGTGCCACTCATGTGAGTGGGAAGCAGTATTATCAATAATTTTGTAAGCATCAGTTTCGGTTTTCTTCATAATCGAACCACCAGCTGCTATATCTATATCTTTCCTTGTAGTGATGTCGCATCCTTGGTAGAATATTTGTACTATTTGACAGGTGTCTAAACCATGTTGCGGACATCCTCTTAACAACTTTCCATATCTTGTCCACGCCTCATATAGAGTTTCATTTGGCTTCTGTGTGAACGTAACAATTTCTGCTTGAAGTCTTACGGCTTTAGATGCAGGAAAGAATTGTTTAAGAAATTTGTCAATTAAAACGTCCCATGTATCGATCGCTCCTTCAGGTAACGATTCCAACCAATCTTTGGCTTCTCCCTTTAAAGTCCAGGGAAATAACATGAGATATATCTGTTCATCCTCCACTTCTCGGATTTTAAATAGTGTGCAGATCCTATTAAAGGTACGTAGATGTTCATTTGGATCTTCCTTCGGCGCACCACTAAATTGGCATTGATTAGTCACCATGTGTAGAATTTGTCCTTTGATTTCATAATCTGGCGCATTAATGTCTGGATGAGTAATTGCGTGACCTTGGCCAGTGCGTTTAGCTCTCATTCGGTCTTCCATACTTAAAGGTTCCAGATTCTCCATAATTGAATTTGTTGAATCGGTATCACTAGATGATTCTGATTTAATGGTTCGTTCCTCAACAATCTCTGTTTGAATGATTGGTGGTTCCGGAGGAAAGTTTAATGGTTCAGGATCTATGAACCGTTCCTGAATATTTTCTGGATTCTCAATTGTGAGGTTGGTTTCAAAAACTGGATTATCGGAAATTTGAACTGAAGTACTTGGTCTACTGGATGACGATTCTAAAGAAAAATCAACGGCGGTTATATTTGTTAAACGATGTCTTGATCGAGTTACAGGTGGTGAACGTACAAAAGGTGATGAACGTCTTGCTCGGTGCATTCACTGAATATCCTATTAGTTTTTAAAAGGAAAGAAAAATTATAATAAGTTATCCAATCAATAGACTTTTCTGATTTTGCCCACGTTTCGAATAGCCAAAAGATGCAGCAGAGGGGCAGGATTCGTTTGGTCTCAATATAATTGAGGACTGTTTGGCTCCAATAACCCGGTCCACGTACAAATCCAACTATTACTACGAACCAGAAAATTTTGATGTCTATCAATTTAACCACTTAAAATAAATTTTCGTAATTTTAAGAAATTTAGATAAGAAGTAGAAAAAATTCTAAGTCCTAAAACTAGAATAGCGAGAAATAAGAGAGAAAAAGAGTTCGTCGAAAAAGGTCGAAAAAGAAAAAAATATGGTTGAAAAATAAAAGGTGGCGGAAAAATAAAAGAAACTTATAAAAACTTAAAAATACTTAACTAATTTAACCTTATTACTACAACTAACTTAAAATTATAATCGCAAATTGAAATTACTAATTGGAATGATAATTGGTACATAGTAAAAGGTCTCTAAAAATATTAAAGCTTACAGGAAAAACTAAATCCCAAATGGAAATAACTTTAAAAAGAAACTAAAACTTAAAAAGGGCGTCGCAAAATTCTAAAGCACCTAAATCTTAGTCTAAAGAAAAAGCACTTAAGGAATTCTACGGCAAAGCCTAAAAATCTAGGAGTAAAAATAACTATAGCTAAAACTAAGTTTAAAATTAAATATGAGCTAAAAATACAAAATGAACATTGTAAGTTATGTTACAACGATTAAAAAGGTACAAAAATATAAAAATATACAAAAAGTTGTAAAAAGTACAATTTTTATAAAAATATTATTTATTTAATAAAACTACTAATTTTACAATTTTAATAAAACTAATTAAACAAAATACATAAATATAAAGTAAAAAGTAAAAATAAAACTAAAATTAATAATAATAATAATAATAATTAAGTTAAATAATAATAATAATAATTAAAATCCCGTAATTAATGCTCGATTAGGGCTTCCTTGTCGCCTGTCAGAGGGTCTCCGCGAGTCGCGGCAAATAAAGAAGAAAACCCCGCGAGTCGCGGGGATCAGAAATTCAGTTGACAGGTTTTACTTTTTTACACGTTTTCTTTATTTTTTATTTTTTTTTATTTTATGTTTTCTGTTTTTTTATATAAATAAAAGATGTTTAAAACAAAAGTTATATTTTTATAAACTAAAATAGAAATAAAGAAACTTATAAAACTTAAATTTTTAACAAAATCTTAAAAATACTAATATTTTTGTTTTTCTTTTTATATTTTTCGAATTTTTAAAACGTATTCTTACAAAAACGAATTTTAATAAAAGTAAACTAAAAAATCTTTTTTTTTTTTTTTATATTAGCATTGCGCTTCCGGCTTTTAAGATGAGTCCCCGGCAGCGGCGCCAAAAATACTTGATGTCGAACGAGGTGTATATAAAATAGTTATTATTTTACTAGAAAAACTATTAAATACGATACAATTTTACACAAGATATTTATTTATTTATAGAATGGATATACTTAAACCTTGCTACAACACTTATAGGCAGTGTACCTAATCGTACAGTAGTGTAGTTTTTAGTAAGTCCGGTTCGTTCCACAGGGAAATCTTTAAACAAAGCTCAACGCTATATTAGTTTACTTTTATAAAAATACAAATATATATATAAGTAATATTATTATTATAAAGGGGGGTTTTTACCGTTTAATGACCGGTTTGTCGATTTTAAAACTTTAGTCGCAGTTAAAACCTAATGTAAAATATAAATACAAGACTTAAATTAAAGCGTAAAGTAAATAACGATAATGAAATTGCGAAAAAAAATGCGATAAAATAAAATTACGATAATTAAAAGGTACGATAATTAAAAGTGCGATTAAATAAAATAACAATAAATAAAAGTGCGATAATTAGAAGTGCAATTAAATATAAAATAAAGGAAATTAAATATGAAATAAAAGAATTATGCTTATTTAAACTTCCGTAATCATGATGTTTGACGTGTTGATTTTAGTTTTATGCCCTTGGGTTAATTGTCCTTTGTCCTGGATTATTCAATATGTCCGTCTGGTTTTTGTCCATAACAGTCCATCAGTCATAAATATAAATTGCAAGTGTCCTTGTCAAATTATTATTATACCCGAAGATAAATATTCCAACTAATTGGGGATTCGAATTGTAACAAGGTTTTAATACTTTGTTTAATGAATACACCAGGTTATCGACTGCGTGTAAACCAAGGTTTTACTACTTTGTTAACAATTACACCAATTACCCTTGAATGTAATTTCACCCCTGTTTTAATTATTCTAGTGGCTATTAATCCATTCCCGTGTCCGGTTAAATGAACGATTATTCGTACATATAAATACCCCGCCCATCGTGTCCGATCGAGTTTATATGGTAATTTATAGGGACGCCCAATTGTAAATATTTATATTAACATTAACAAACTTTCATTTAGTTAAACAAATATAAAGCCCATTATTAGCCCATAGTCTAATTTCCACAAGTGTCGTTCTTTTGTCCAAACCCCAATTATGGTACAAAGCCCAATTACCCAATTTTAGTAATTAGCCCAACATCATGATTACTTCGTTTTAAATAAGCATAATAATAACTTAGCTACGAGACATTAATGTAAAAAGGTTGAACATAACTTACAATGATTAAAAATAGCGTAGCGTTACACGGACAGAATTTCGACTTACACCCTTACAACATTCGCTAACATACCCTTATTATTAGAATTATAATTAAAATTAAAATATAAATTATAAATATAAATATATTTACGTATGAAGAGGAAGAGAAAAAGATGTGTAAAATTTGATCAGAATTCGGTTGGCTTTATAGCCAGACTTGAAATTTGGGGCTCCGCGACTCGCGGCAAAATGCCCTTCAAACTCCGCGAGTCGCGGAGAGATATTTACAGCTCACACCCTTGGAGTTTCCTGCTGCCGACGGTTTTTAATATATATATATAATATATATATAATTAATATAATTAATTATATAATATATTATATTTATATACATAGTTAACTTGTAATTTTTAGTCCGTTGCGTCGAGCGTTAAGAGTTGACTCTAGTCCCGGTTCCGGATTTTCGAACGTCCTTGCGTACAATTTAATATCTTGTACTTTGCGTTTTGAATCTTGTACTCTTGTGATTTCGAGACGTTTCTTATCAATAATTGGAACCTTTTTGATTGTCTTTTGTACTTTTGAGCTTTTTGGTCGTTTGCGTCTTCAAATCGTCGAATCTCTCTTTTGTCTTCACCTTTTATTATTTAAACGAATATCTCTTGTAAATAGAACAATTGCAACTAAAAGCTTGTCTTTCTTGAGGAATAATGCTATGAAATATATGTTCGTTTTTAGCATTATCAATCATATATCCCTAGAAACTTGGCAAAACGAACCAAAATCGAACAAGAAGAAACGAGCGAGTCGGAATAAGATAGTTATATTCGTGTGGTGTAATATATGTAATATAGTGTGCTTATGCTTTATGATATATGTAAAAATTGCTTGTATTAATAAGTATTTTTTTTATGAATCTAACTCTTGTCTATTTTACAGTATAAAAACACAAAATGGATAGACAACCCAATATTTTAAGAGACCTACCCGGAGACATGATTGATAAAATCTTGTCTAGAGTCGGTCAGAATTCCTCGGCACAACTATTTAAGGCGAGATCAGTTTGTAAGACATTCGAAGAACGTTCCAAGAATGCCTTGGTTTATAAAAGGCTTTCGTTCGAAAGATGGGGGATATCACATTGGGAAATCCATAAGTTACGATGTGTTTACTTTGACGCATATATTGCGGGGAACCCAAATGCTATTTTACGCAATGGGTTAAGAAATTATTTTGACTCAATATATCCGAATATTGGACTTCGTGATTTAGAAAAAGCGGCTAACATGCAACATAAAGAAGCATGTTATGCTTACGGGTTAGTAATGTTCGCTTCTCACCAAAGTGAGAACAAGAACATCGGGCTACAACTATTAAACAAAACGTTCCCACAAGTGACGGAGTCGGTAATTGGGGTAAGAAATGAGGTTTTTAGGTTATTACGAGACTGTTGGTCATTACGTAACCCTCGTCCCTTTGACGACGTTACAACACGCTATCTTATCAACGGCCATAACGGTTATGTTCCACAAGACCAAGGATGGGAAGTAGTCATAGTAAAACCAGAATGCATGACTTGTTTCTGGGCGTATGAATTACGTGTCTTTATTGCCTTTGCTGAACTACTTGTGTACTAGCTAGAATTATCTTCACAACTATCTTGTATCAAAGTTATTGTGTGCTATATTTCATGCTTTATGTAAAATAAGCGGTATTGTAAGTTTGTAAAATATTGTATAAAAGTTTGAACGCGAAATATTATTACAATCAGTTTTTCATATAGAATTGTAGTAGTTGAATTGTATATTAGCTACTAAGTATGAACTTAACGGGTAGGTACTACCCGAATTTAAACTTATAAAACGCTAATATGAAGAAAAAGCTTTTATAAATGAGTTCATATTATGCTACGAAATACTATTAACTACTCTTAATATTCTGTATGATTAACTTGTTCCATTTGACTATTTTGAAGGAAATGGCACCGACTACTCGACACACCGTGAATATGAATGAAGAGGAATTCCGTACTTTTCTAGCTTCAAACATAGCCGCAGTACAGGCTGCGCTACATACCAACAATAACCTTGGATCTGGCAGTACAGGAAATCGTGTAGGATGCACCTACAAAGAATTCACTGCCTGCAAACCTTTGGAATTTGATGGAACCGAAGGACCGATCGGATTGAAACGGTGGACCGAGAAGGTCGAATCGGTGTTTGCCATAAGTAAGTGTACTGAAGAGGACAAAGTGAAGTACGCTACGCATACCTTCACAGGTTCTGCGTTAACATGGTGGAATACCTATCTAGAGCAAGTGGGACAAGATGATGCGTACGCACTACCGTGGTCAGCATTCAAGCACTTGATGAACGAGAAGTACCGTCCCAGAACCGAGGTCAATAAGCTCAAGACAGAACTTAGAGGGTTACGAACCCAAGGATTTGATATTACCACGTACGAAAGACGATTCACAGAATTGTGCCTATTGTGTCCGGGAGCATTCGAAGATGAGGAAGAGAAGATCGACGCGTTTGTGAAAGGATTACCAGAAAGAATCCAAGAAGATATAAGTTCACACGAGCCCGCCTCCATACAACAGGCATGTAGAATGGCTCACAAACTAGTGAACCAAATTGAAGAAAGAATTAAAGAACAGACTGCTGAAGAGGCCAATGTGAAGCAAGTCAAAAGAAAGTGGGAGGAAAACGGTGATAAGAATCACCAATACAACAACAACAGCAATTACAACAATAATCGCAATAATTTTCCCAACAATCGCAATATCAATCGCAACTACAACAAACGGCCCAACAACAACAACAACAACAACAGCAACTACAACAATCATCTCAACAACAATAATAACCGCAACAACAACAACAATCAGAAGCAGCTATGCCAAAGGTGTGAAAAGTATCACTCGGGGTTCTGCACCAAATTTTGCAACAAGTGTAAAAGAAATTGTCATAGCGCGGCGAAGTGTGAGGTCTACGGACCAGGGGTTAATAGAACGAAAGGAACAAATGGTGTCGGAACGAGTAATGGCAGAGCAAGTAGTGTCGGAGCAAGTTATGCCAATGTAGTTTGTTATAAATGTGGAAAACCGGGCCACATTATTAGAAATTGCCCGAACCAGGAGAACACGAATGGACAAGGCCGCGGAAGAGTTTTCAATATTAATGCGGCAGAGGCACAGGAAGACCCAGAGCTTGTTACGAGTACGTTTCTTATTGACAATAAATCTGCTTACGTTTTATTTGATTCGGGTGCGGATAGAAGCTATATGAGTAGAGATTTTTGTGCTAAATTAAGTTGTCCATTGACGCCTTTGGATAGTAAATTTTTACTCGAATTAGCAAATGGTAAATTAATTTCAGCAGATAATATATGTCGGGATTGAGAAATTAAACTGGTTAGCGAAACATTTAAGATTGACTTGATACCAGTAGATTTAGGGAGTTTTGATGTGATAATCGGTATGGACTGGTTGAAAGAAGTGAAAGCAGAGATCGTTTGTTACAAAAATGCAATTTGCATTATACGAGAAAAAGGAAAACCCTTAATGGTGTACGGAGAAAAGGGCAACACGAAGCTACATCTTATTAGTAATTTGAAGGCACAAAAACTAATAAGAAAAGGTTGCTATGCTGTTCTAGCACACGTCGAGAAAGTACAAACCGAAGAAAAGAGCATCAATGATGTTCCCGTCGCAAAAGAATTTCCCGATGTATTTCCGAAAGAATTACCGGGATTACCCCCACATCGATCCGTTGAATTTCAAATAGATCTTGTACCAGGAGCTGCACCAATAGCTCGTGCTCCTTACAGACTCACACCCATCGAGATGAAAGAACTGCAAAGCCAATTACAAGAACTTTTAGAGCGTGGTTTCATTCGACCAAGCACATCACCGTGGGGAGCTCCTGTTTTGTTTGTCAAGAAGAAAGATGGTACATTCAGGTTGTGTATCGACTACCGAGAGTTGAACAAACTTACCATCAAGAACCGCTACCCACTACCGAGAATCGACGACTTATTTGATCAACTACAAGGCTCGTCTGTTTATTCAAAGATTGACTTACGTTCCGGGTATCATCAAATGCGGGTGAAAGAAGATGATATTCCAAAGACTGCTTTCAGAACACGTTACGGTCATTACGAGTTTATGGTCATGCCATTTGGTTTAACTAATGCACCAGCTGTGTTCATGGACCTTATGAACCGAGTGTGTGGACCATACCTTGACAAGTTTGTCATTGTTTTCATTGATGACATACTTATTTACTCAAAGAATGACCAAGAACACGGTGAACATTTGAGAAAGGTGTTAGAAGTATTGAGGAAGGAAGAATTGTACGCTAAGTTTTCAAAGTGTGCATTTTGGTTGGAAGAAGTTCAATTCCTCGGTCACATAGTGAACAAAGAAGGTATTAAGGTGGATCCGGCAAAGATAGAAACTGTTGAAAAGTGGGAAACCCCGAAAACTCCGAAACACATACGCCAGTTTTTAGGACTAGCTGGTTACTACAGAAGGTTCATCCAAGACTTTTCCAGAATAGTAAAACCCTTGACTGCATTAACGCATAAAGGGAAGAAATTTGAATGGAAGGATGAACAAGAGAAAGCGTTTCAGTTATTGAAGAAAAAGCTAACTACGGCACCTATATTGTCATTGCCTGAAGGGAATGATGATTTTGTGATTTATTGTGACGCATCAAAGCAAGGTATCGGTTGTGTATTAATGCAACGAACAAAGGTGATTGCTTATGCGTCTAGACAATTGAAGATTCACGAACAAAATTATACGATGCATGATTTGGAATTAGGCGCGGTTGTTTTTGCATTAAAGACTTGGAGGCACTACTTATATGGGGTCAAAAGTATTATATATACCGACCACAAAAGTCTTCAACACATATTTAATCAGAAATAACTGAATATGAGGCAGCGTAGGTGGATTGAATTATTGAATGATTACGACTTTGAGATTCGTTACCACCCGGGGAAGGCAAATGTGGTAGCCGATGCCTTGAGCAGGAAGGACAGAGAACCCATTCGAGTAAAATCTATGAATATAATGATTCATAATAACCTTACTACTCAAATAAAGGAGGCACAACAAGGAGTTTTAAAAGAGGGAAATTTAAAGGATGAAATACCCAAAGGATCGGAGAAGCATCTTAATATTCGGGAAGACGGAACCCGGTATAGGGCTGAAAGGATTTGGGTACCAAAATTTGGAGATATGAGAGAAATGGTACTTAGAGAAGCTCATAAAACCAGATACTCAATACATCCTGGAACGGGGAAGATGTACAAGGATCTCAAGAAACATTTTTGGTGGCCGGGTATGAAAGCCGATGTTGCTAAATATGTAGGAGAATGTTTGACGTGTTCTAAGGTCAAAGCTGAGCATCAGAAACCATCAGGTCTACTTCAACAACCCGAAATCCCGAAATGGAAATGGGAAAACATTACCATGGATTTCATCACTAAATTGCCAAGGACTGCAAGTGGTTTTGATACTATTTGGGTAATAGTTGATCGTCTCACCAAATCAGCACACTTCCTGCCAATAAGAGAAGATGACAAGATGGAGAAGTTAGCACGACTGTATTTGAAGGAAGTCGTCTCCAGACATGGAATACAAATCTCTATTATCTCTGATAGGGATGGCAGATTTATTTCAAGATTCTGGCAGACATTACAGCAAGCATTAGGAACTCGTCTAGACATGAGTACTGCCTATCATCCAAAAACTGATGGGCAGAGCGAAAGGACGATACAGACGCTTGAAGACATGCTACAAGCATGTGTTATTGATTTCGGAAACAGTTGGGATCGACATCTACCATTAGCAGAATTTTCCTACAACAACAGCTACCATTCAAGCATTGAGATGGCGCCGTTTGAAGCACTTTATGGTAGAAAGTGTAGGTCTCCGATTTGTTGGAGTGAAGTGGGGGATAGACAGATTACGGGTCCGGAGATTATACAAGAAACTACCGAGAAGATCATCCAAATTCAACAACGGTTGAAAACCACCCAAAGTCGACAAAAGAGCTACGCTGACATTAAAAGAAAAGATATATAATTTGAAATTGGAGAGATGGTCATGCTTAAAGTTGCACCTTGGAAAGGCGTTGTTCGATTTGGTAAACGAGGGAAATTAAATCCAAGGTATATTGGACCATTCAAGATTATTGATCGTGTCGGACCAGTAGCTTACCGACTTGAGTTACCTCAACAACTCGCGGCTGTACATAACACTTTCCACGTCTCGAATTTGAAGAAATGTTTTGCTAAAGAAGATCTCACTATTCCGTTAGATGAAATCCAAATCAACGAAAAACTCCAATTCATCGAAGAACCCGTCGAAATAATGGATCGTGAGGTTAAAAGACTTAAGCAAAACAAGATACCAATTGTTAAGGTTCGATGGAATGCTCGTAGAGGACCCGAGTTCACCTGGGAGCATGAAGATCAGATGAAGAAGAAATACCCGCATCTATTTCCAGAAGATTCGTCAACAACTTCAACAGCTTAAAATTTCGGGACGAAATTTATTTAACGGGTAGGTACTGTAGTGACCCGAACTTTTCCATGTTTATATATATTAATTGAGATTGATATTTACATGATTAAATGTTTCCAACATGTTAAGCAATCAAACTTGTTAAGACTTGATTAATTGAAATATGTTTCATATAGACAATTGACCACCCAAGTTGACCGGCGATTCACGAACGTTAAAACTTGTAAAAACGACATGACGATATATATATGGATATACATATGGTTAACATGAGATTATGATAAGTAAGTATCTTCATAAGTATATTAACAATGAGTTATATACATATAAACAAGACTACTAACTTAAGGATTTCGAAACGAGACATATATGTAACGATTATCGTTGTAACGACATTTAAATGTATATATATATCATATTAAGATATATTAATATATCATAATATCATGATAATATAATAATTTAACATCTCATTAGATATAATAAATAATGGGTTAACAACGTTAATTGAGATCGTTAACTTAAAGGTTTCAAAACAACACTTACATGTAACGACTAACGATGACTTAACGACTCAGTTAAAATGTATATACATGTAGTGTATTTAGATGTATTAAAATACTTTTGGAAGACTTCAAGACATATATCAAAACACTCATACTTAACGAAAATGGTTACAGTTACTTTTCCATTCTTTTCTTTCATCAAGAATTCTAGTCGTATTCTTACCCGTATTATACACAGCTTCAAAACGTACTTACTATGAGTATATACCAATAGGAACTAGCATGGGATTCCACTCTTGATTATGTCATGTATGACTAATCAATTTTAACTTCTACCATGAGCTAGTCAACTAACTAGAACTCCTTTTAACCCCACTCACCACTCACCAATTACCACTCATCATTCACTCCATTTCACTTCCAATTCTCTTTCTAATTCTCTCTCAACACACACACACACACACACACACACTATTATGAACGTATTTTTCCAGTAGTTAATCATCATCTTCATTAAAAATCACTTCAATAATCAAGCTATAATCATCATAGGAAGAACACTTCAAGAACACTTCAAAAATCCCTTCAAGGTTACTAATTTACTTCCAAGCTTTCTAATCCATTCCAAGTAATCATCTAAGATCAAGAAACCTTTGTTATATACAGTAGGTTATCTTTCTTATTCAAGGTAATATTCATATTCAAACTTTGATTCAATTTCTATAACTATAAACTATCTTAATTCGAGTAAAAATCTTACTTGAACTTGTTTTTGTGTCATGATCCTACTTCAAGAACTTTCAAGCCATCCAAGATCCTTTGAAGCTAGATCATTTCTTGTCACTTCCAGTAGGTTTACCTACTAAACTTGAGGTAGTAATGATGTTCATAACATCATTCGATTCATATATATAAAACTATCTTATTCGAAGGTTTAAACTCGTAATCACTAGAACATAGTTTAGTTAATTCTAAACTTGTTCGCAAACAAAAGTTAATCCTTCTAACTTGACTTTTAAAATTAACTACACACATGTTCTATATCTATATGATATGCTAACTTAATGATTTAAAACCTGGAAACACGAAAAACACCGTAAAACCGGATTTACGCCGTCGTAGTAATACCGCGGGCTGTTTTGGGTTAGTTAATTAAAAACTATGATAAACTTTGATTTAAAAGTTGTTATTCTGAGAAAATGATTTTTATTATGAACATGAAACTATATCCAAAAATTATGGTTAAACTCAAAGTGGAAGTATGTTTTCTAAAATGGTCATCTAGACGTCGTTCTTTCTACTGAAATGACTACCTTTACAAAAATGACTTGTAACTTATTTTTCCGACTATAAACCTATACTTTTCTGTTTAGATTCATAAAATAGAGTTCAATATGAAACCATAGCAATTTGATTCACTCAAAACGGATTTAAAATGAAGAAGTTATGGGTAAAACAAGATTGGATAATTTTTCTCATTTTAGCTACGTGAAAATTGGTAACAAATCTATTCCAACCATAACTTAATCAACTTGTATTGTATATTATGTAATCTTGAGATACCATAGACACGTATACAATGTTTCGACCTATCATGTCGACACATCTATATATATTTCGGAACAACCATAGACACTCTATATGTGAATGTTGGAGTTAGCTATACAGGGTTGAGGTTGATTCCAAAATATATATAGTTTGAGTTGTGATCAATACTGAGATACGTATACACTGGGTCGTGGATTGATTCAAGATAATATTTATCGATTTATTTCTGTACATCTAACTGTGGACAACTAGTTGTAGGTTACTAACGAGGACAGCTGACTTAATAAACTTAAAACATCAAAATATATTAAAAGTGTTGTAAATATATTTTAAACATACTTTGATATATATGTATATATTGTTATAGGTTCGTGAATCAAACAGTGGCCAAGTCTTACTTCCCAACGAAGTAAAAATCTGTGAAAGTGAGTTATAGTCCCACTTTTAAAATCTAATATTTTTGGGATGAGAATACATGCAGGTTTTATAAATGATTTACAAAATAGACACAAGTACGTGAAACTACATTCTATGGTTGAACTATCGAAATCGAATATGCCCCTTTTTATTAAGTCTGGTAATCTAAGAATTAGGGAACATACACCCTAATTGACGCGAATCCTAAAGATAGATCTATTGGGCCTAACAAACCCCATCCAAAGTACCGGATGCTTTAGTACTTCGAAATTTATATCATATCCGAAGGGTGTCCCGGAATGATGGGGATATTCTTATATATATGCATCTTGTTAATGTCGGTTACCAGGTGTTCACCATATGAATGATTTTTATCTCTATGTATGGGATGTGTATTGAAATATGAAATCTTGTGGTCTATTGTTACGATTTGATATATATAGGTTAAACCTATAACTCACCAACATTTTTGTTGACGTTTAAAGCATGTTTATTCTCAGGTGAATACTAAGAGCTTCCGCTGTTGCATACTAAAATAAACACAAGATTTGGAGTCCATGTTTGTATGATATTGTGTAAAAACTGCATTCAAGAAACTGATTTCGATGTAACATATTTGTATTGTAAACCATTATGTAATGGTCGTGTGTAAACAGGATATTTTAGATTATCATTATTTGATAATCTATGTAAAGCTTTTTAATCCTTTATTTATGAAATAAAGGTTATGGTTTGTTTTAAAAATGAATGCAGTCTTTGAAAAACGTCTCATATAGAGGTCAAAACCTCGCAACGAAATCAATTAATATGGAACGTTTTTAATCAATAAGAACGGGACATTTCAGATATTACTACACAAGTCATGATCATAGACAATTGACAAACCATTCGACGATCAACGATTCGGCGATATTAGATACAACGATCGTATTTGTGGTTTATCAGTCGCATGATTTTGATCTGAATCATAAATCAAAGTGTTTTCTGGTATAATCAATTGAGGTATTGGGTCAAACGTTTTAAAAAAACAAAAAAATTCATATGAACGGAAATTTACCCAAATGGTATTCAAATGGTTACATTGTCTTAAATCGTTTTACTAAAAGATACTCCGTATTTGCAAGTAATTATCTTTATATACAGTTTTTTGTCATCATTATAAATAAATTCATATTTCATAATAATTCAAGTACATTAATAAAAAGTGGTGAGGGGCCAACTCATCCGTTTTGATATCGGCCAAAAAGTTCAAGAAATGAGAGCAAAAATTGACTATATAAAAATACGGAATTACCTATTCTGTAAGAAAAAGTTCAAGAAAGCTTCGATGACTCAAAGACGATCTTTCACTATCATCTGATTTGGCCGATCTTGTTGTCTAGTTACTTCTGGATCAAATAAGAAATACTCATACTCACTCATCGGCATCATACTACTATACGTCATTCCTATCTACTGAATCATTAGCCAAAATTTATCTATCTGACATATCTTCACCCAAAATTTATAAGCATCGTACTAAACGTGTTTCATAGACCTGTGTCTAATTCACATCATATCGTATTAATAGAGTTTCAAAAGAAAGTAGATTTAAAGTAATCACGACCTAGAGAAAACGCCAACTAAATGAAACTTTGTTCTAATATCATGATTGCTCATCAATATAAAAACCCATAGCGAAGATGTAAAAAACTTGGGGGATAAATAAACTTACCGGCAGGTAGCATACACTCTTTCAAAATCAAAACCCATTCAGTTTCAGGTCATCGGGTTACTTTAACTCTTTCTATATGTTATTATCAGGTCTACTGTGTGAATGGAAGTCACATATAGTCGAACACCCTTCAAGCACCGTCAAAATAACAGGAACATTCACAATTAACAGGAACACCCTTCAACCACAAACAAAATAACAAAATGGGAAAAAGTTCAAACCTTCAAATTAATTAATGACTTTCCATTCCATATACTTACAACACCAACGACAAAAGAATCATAATAAACACACCCCAGTTGTCTACACAAATGAAATTAAGGATCGAGCATTTTATCAAACAGTCAGCTTGCATTCACCCATTCCATTAAATTAGATTACTAAATTTATATAATAGCAAATAAGAGAAAATCAGTACCTTTCATTCATCCTCGGTGCCGCAGAACACTAAAAACACAGATCAGATCAATGATTGTATCAATTGAATAATTTAAACTAATATGATGAACACATCGATAACAACAAAATAAACCTAATACAAAGAGATTCAAGTGAAAAATCAAACCTGCCATCAAGTGACAACTGCACAAAAGAAAGCTTGAGTAAATTTTGCATAGTCAATAACGATTGGAGATAATATTCCAGGAAACCTAATTGATCGATTGAAATTGACGAAATTCTGAGTTTCAATTTTAGGGATATTGGGCCGGATTTTTTAATTTATCGATTGAAATTGACGAATGTTCAGGGTTCATTCGATCGTATAATGAAACGATCGGTTTAGTTTGTCATTGAATTTGTGAATGAAAGGATTGGTGAATGACGAATTATTGATCGGTGTTTGATTAATTCATGTTTTTTTCATCTGCTTGAATGAAACGATGGTATGGTATTGTATGTGTTGATTGTAATTAGGATAGAATTGAAAAGTGGACACGTGGCGGTATTAGATATTAGTGATAATAATTCAGAATTAATGAGAAAAAAGATAATTGTGAGGGGATCTGTATGCTCGCCACGTGGATTTATGTTACTGGATTAGTAATATAGAAGATATATGAGAGAATGAGAGATGAGAGATGAGAGATGAGAGATTCTTCTTCTATTTTTGTAGGTAAATGAACGATACCTCGTAAAAATTGTTATTCCTATTCTTTCAAATCATATACTTGGATGTCCATTACAAATCTTTTGAAATCTTCTTTATCATAGTTGTTAATTGTTGTGGAAAGTTGCACTAAAATACATTACAAATCTTTTGAAATCTTCTTTACCATAGTTGTTAATTGTTGTGGAAAGTTGCACTAAAATATATATGATAAGTTAAGGTTAGAAACATTTCTACCTTTCACCATTTAAAGATATGATTCCACACAACCAAAGCAATAAGTACATGAGGCAAAAGAGTGCTCTATTGATTCCAACCCATTATTGCAGAGAGCGCAGCTCACACTATAGAGATCAATCACACGCTTATTCAATTCAGTCTGCACCAGCAGCCTTTGTCTCAAAACCCTCCAAACGAACACTTCAAACTCTTTTGGTACTAAAATGTTTATGTTTCTTGCATGGTAGGATATATATATGAAGCCAACAACTTGTCATCAAACAATTCAGAGAGTTTTTCTAATATTTTATATAATTATTTTTATTTATTTAGTTGATAATAAACTAAGGATATAAGGAATAATATATTTGGAAAATTGTTTGAAAACGCATTGAACTTTCACTAGATTAGTATTGTATGCATCCAACTTTCAGATGTCTTATTATATGCATTCAACTATTTAAAATCATTTTATTTTACGCATTATGTAACCTGTAAACTATGTATCCGGTTAAGACTACAGATAACGCATCGTTTGTGGCCTTGGTGCCTCCTACATGTTAGTGTTGAAGTAGGATTAAACAAATAAAAGAATTGAGGAGGGCATGCATCAAACGTGAGCTTATATATTGCAACGTGACAAAGTAGATCGAGCATGTAGTTACTTTTGGAGTTGCTGGAAACTTTGATGTCACATTTGGTGACATAATGTCACCATTGGTGACATCTAAGTTTGGTTCTCACGTAGAAGACTTATTTTACAAATAGGTCGGCTATTATATTAGGAGTTATATTCTAATTAGAACTCCGTAGAAGATTTATTTTGTGGTTCTAAAATATCCTAGCTTGCTCCCTAAGCTATTGTTTTCTCCTATAAATAATCTCATATGTAACCTGTAAAATGGCACCTTCAAATTTCAATAATAAGAATACTCTTTGGTTGACCGTGGATTAAACCAATAGCAATATTGGATATAACCACGTTATATTCTTGTGTTCTTTTACGTTCTTGCAATTTATTTTCTTTGTTCACTTGAATTATTTGTTTATTGTTCGTGGGTTTGATAACTCGGGGTTATCAAGTTCTTGTTGGGCTCACTAAAATTCCTAACAAGTGGTATCAAGAGCTCGGGTTACGAGTATTTTCAGGAATAATGGCAGATAAAAATAATGTGAAGATAGATCGGTTTGATGGGACCGATTTTAGCTTTTGGAAGATGTAAATTGAAGATCTACTATATCAAAAGAAGCTTTACCAACTGTTAACCGGTGTTAAGCCGGAAGGAATGGATCAAGGCGAGTGGGAGTTGTTGGATAGGCAAGCCCTATGAGTTGTTCGACTTTCTCTGGCCAAGAACGTTGCTTACAACATCGTGGGTGAAACCACAATGACGGGATTACTTGCGGCTTTATCTAACATGTATGAAAAGTCATCCGCTTTGAACAAAGTCTTCTTGATAAGACAATTGGTGAATGCTAGGATGAAGGAGAGTTCTTCGGCGATGGATCATGTGAACGAATTTAATTTGATTTTGACTCGTTTGAAATCGGTTGATATTAAATTCGATGATGAGCTACAAGCGTTGTTTTTGCTATCTTCGTTACCCAATAGTTGGGCCGGTACGGTTACGGCGGTTAGTGGTTCATCCGGAACTACTAAGCTCACCTTTGAAGGAATCCGTGATTTGATTCTTAACGAAGGTATTCATAGGAAAGATTCGAATGAGAGTTCGGGTTCAGTTCTAAGTGTTAGTCGGGGAAGAGCTAGGTCAAGAATTCCATCAAGGAGCAAGAACGTGGTGTGTTGGAATTGTCAACAAGTTGGTCACTATAAGTCAAAGTGCCCGAGTCATAAGTCGGGTGGGAGCATATCGACTATGGTGATCGAGGATGCATTGATGTGCCAAAAAGAGATTCTTGATGAATCTTGGATTTTAAATTAGGGTGCCTCGTATCATGTTACCCCATACATGAACGAGATGGTAAACTTCAAAGAATACTCCGGTAAGGTTCGAGTTGCGAATGAGAGTACACTTGACATTGCGGGTATTGGTGATCTCGTGGTTAGACACTTGAATTATGCTTGGATCTTGAGGAATGTGCGGTTCGTTCCAAAGCTCAAGAGTTGGTTGATCTCGGTTGGGCAATTGGATGACGATAATTGTCATATCCTATTTGGAGATCAAAAGTGGGTAGTGTTTAAGGGAGATTATGTAGTCGCTAGCGGGTTTAAAAGGGGAACCATGTATATGGTTGAAGTTCCTAAGGAGGAATGGCTAGGTGATTTTGTGGGTGTTAAAAGTCCTAGCGTGCTAATGCTTTCCGGTATTGTTGAGAGGTCTTGTTTGAGTGGGAGCTCAAAGGAAGTTGAAGCTAGTGGAAATTCGGGTTGAATTGGGTACACTAGAGCTTTCGTCACTTCGGATAGATCTTCTCCAATGGAAACTTTGTTGCGATCGGCCGAGGAAGATGAACAAGAGGTTTTCATGAGAGTCACTGTCAAAGATACATCCGTACAGTGGGAGTTGGCTCAGGATGAAAAATTGGGTTTGTCAAAAGACGTGCGCACGTATGTGGTCGGTGGTCCAATGGTGAAAGCTAAGGCAGTTATGTAGAAAATCAAGGGTGTGATTGCGTTCTCACACGATTGCCTTGATGGTGTTATCCACATGTTTGTTCTACCGGAGGGTTTATTCTTTGTTGGAAAGATAAATCAGGTGGATAGAGTTTTGTACGGGTAGATCACTTGGGCGATGGGGTTAATTGGGTCGGGTCAGACTCAAACGACCCGTTATCTCCTAAACTAAGGAGGTAGGTGCAATAGCCAAAGAGTTGTTCTTGTTTCCCAAGCTAGTAACATATAGATCGTATTATAGCTCAGTGGTATTTTTTGATGTCGAAAGACTTCACTTTTTCGAAGGTTATCGAATGAAGTGCGGCGTGATTCGGGTGTCTCATCCGGCGGTATCAAAAGGAGGTATAATTAGCGGGTCAAGTTGTTATTGTGGGATGATATTGATGGTGACAAAGTCAAGTTAAAGATGGGTTTGTTTGAATACTCCTTCAAGTGGGAGATTGTTAGTGTTGAAGTAGGATTAAACAAATAAAAGAATTGAGGAGGGCATGCATCAAACGTGAGCTTATATATTGCAACGTGACAAAGTAGATCGAGCATATAGTTACTTTTGGAGTTGCTGGAAACTTTGATGTCACATTTGGTGACATAATGTCACCATTGGTGACATCTAAGTTTGGTTCTCACGTAGAAGACTTATTTTACAAATAGGTCGGCTATTATATTAGGAGTTATATTCTAATTAGAACTCCGTAGAAGATTTGTTTTGTGGTTCTAAAATATCCTAGCTTGCTCCCTAAGCTATTGTTTTCTCCTATAAATAGTCCCATATGTAACCTGTAAAATGGCACCTTCAAATTTCAATAATAAGAATACTCTTTGGTTGACCGTGGATTAAACCAATAGCAATATTGGATATAACCACGTTATATTCTTGTGTTCTTTTACGTTTTTTGCAATTTATTTTCTTTGTTCACTTGAATTATTTGTTTATTGTTCGTGAGTTTGATAACTCGGGGTTATCAAGTTCTTGTTGGGCTCACTAAAATTCCTAACACTACATGGCGTGGAAAACGCCCCACAAACGCCAGGAATGGGGCGTTTGTGGGCGGTTGTCGGCGAATCACGAGGGAAGAGAAGGGGCGGTTTGGCTACGTGATGATATCTGATTAGTTGGAGCAGTTTTATTGATTTCCAAATCAAGAATTGTGGCTGGAGTGATATTTGGGCAAATAAATAAAATGGAGATTATAAATGAAGACCTGACGATAGTTAAACGAAGAAGATGGGGTTTTTTTATTTATTTAGTTTACACTTAATACCGTTGTAGTATGTTAAAGTCTACAAATAGAATATATAAGTTACTCACATTTTAGTTTAAGCCCCTTAAATTTTTAGTCCGTATGATTTTTATTATATAAAAGCATAATAATTTATATTTTATTTCTCTTTACTTATTTATAGTATAGTACATTTATATATATATATATATATATATATATATATATATATATATATATATATATATATATATAATAAAAAATATAATAAACAATATAAAAAATCAAAATTAAATGACACGTCACTGGCAACATGTAACATACTGAAACCCGGGCTAGTTGTAAGTTGTCTATTTTGCCCTTAGGGTTTGTGCTTAAGTTTTAAGTGCTTTTATTTTAATTATTTTATTAGTGTTTTATTATATTTGTGTTGTGACCAGTTTGTGACAAGGGTCCCAGAACAAGTTTGTTTATTTTAATTGGACCTCGTTGGGGTTACCTAATCGTGTGCGAAAGATTTCAGATAACTGATAAATACCCGTGTGTGATGGGGTATTGTGTTTTAACACAAATATAAAAGCCTTGACCAGCTCATTTTTGATGTTTCCAGAAAATTCACTTCATCACTCATGTACCTAACTTTCACCTCTTCAAAAACCCTAATCACTCAATCTCGATTTGGTTCTTAAATTGAGTCAAGAAACTGATTCATTGTGTTATTGTGAGTCTATCAAGGTAAGATTTGTCAAATTTTATGTCCAAATCAGTGTGTAAATTGAGTTTGAAGGTGAGTTTTGTTAAAAGTGATTTTTGGGTCAAAAGTACTTAAATTGATGTTGTTTGAGCATAAAAGTTGTGGGTTTATGTTTCTAAATGTTTAGTGTAAAAGATGTGTTCGGTTTTGGGGTCTTAAACGAGTCATAGGTCGAGATTTGGTGATTTTGGGTTGAAACCCGTCACTTTGCTGCTGTTGCAGCTGATGAACTACATTCGGCCGATGGTCTTTGACCATCGACCGATGGTGAGGGACGATCGGCCGGTGGACAAGACCATCGACCGATGGTGTATGATTTCTGACCATCTGATGTAATTTTGACGATCGGCCGATTGGGGGGACCATCGACTGATGGTGTGTTGACGATCGGCCGATGGATGGGACCATCGACCGATGGTCTTAGACAGTGAAAATTTTACTAAGTGTTGATTTTAGCGGACGCATTTTTTTTTCCTAATTTGCTATAATTCGCTGTCAGTGTGTCTAATCTTGATGGGAACACTATTCTAACTCGGTTTTTGCTGTTCTCAGGAGATAAGGACAAAGAGGAAGCTCGGAAATAATAACTGAGCAGTTGCTGGTAATTGGTGAGTGGGTCTATCTCCGGATAGAGTTTAAGTAGCATATCATGCTACTGTGGTTGACTCTTTTACCATGCATAGTGTAAAAATTGCCATGTTAGATTAATATAGTATGCCTGATGTTGTATGTGAATTATGTGTACACTGTGTGATTGGCACCAGTCGGGCCTAGGGAGACTGGGGACTCGAGACCGTGCCTAGGAGAGGTTAGAGTCCGTATGAGGTCAACCGTGCCTAGGGGAGGTTGGGTCCATAGGCTACTGATTGTTGAGTATAGTGTGAACGATGCACCCCCTGCATCTGGATAACTAAACCCTGAATTGAGTAGCAGGGACTATCGGTAGACTCAGGCCCGATCAGCTGAGAGTAGTGTGCTCGTACAAGCCGCCGATCCTCGTATTGTCTTATTGTATGCTAGTTGGTAGTTAGCAAGTGTTGTTGTTAGTATATAGCTTGTGTGTGGCTTAAGCTATATCTGTTAGATAAATTCCATTCACTTAGCGGTACGCTAATCCCCCACATATTCTCCCCTTGCAGGTTTAGGTACTGCTAGTCGGAATGGGTGCTGTGGCAGAAGACATGTTTGACAACCCTACTCTGATGTGGACTTTTGTTTAAATCATGTTTTGTAATAACGTAACACCGCTGTGTAACCTTAAACTTAATTACTCAGATTAATGTAATGTCGTGACTTATAGTGTGTTTGTTAATAAGTCTTCCGCTGTGTTTAAAAAAAAAAAAAAAAAAAAAATTGGCCGGTGTTACACAACAGCCCCTACAAAGCCCTCAATTACAACTTCCCAATTTTTCTGTCATGGTCTAGTCAGCGACTTGCTCAAAAAAGTACCCCATACCCACTCCACGTCACAATCACCATTATCTATGGTCTAATATGTAAAAAAAAAAAAATTGCGGTTGGTCCCTCGATTTAACGTCCTTTAAATTTTTCCGTTAAATCTATCTCATCATACCAATGGTCCATTTTTTTTTTATAGTTAAATCTTATCTTATTCTACCATTAAATCTTATCTCATCCTACCATTGGACCTTATAAGTTGGATGAAATTGGGTGATCTGTCGTTGATTTCTACTTATTTTTGAGTTATTGTGGTTTAACACTTATCAAGTTATGATTTTTATGTTAATTGTTTACCTAAACATTTTCAATTTTTTTTACTAGCAATGCCAATCTGAAATGTATTTTGGGATGTCCCAAATTAATTGTCTAGATTCTTTTTCAACCAATCAAAAAAGGTTATTCTAAAGAGAGAAGATATATTATTGGTGGAGAATGAAGTTAGTGAGATTTCATAAAACTGCATGTTTTTGTCTGGGAACAATAGATTTGAGACGGAGGGGTACATTATTATTGGTTCGGACAAATGGAAATTTATGATTCTATATGTAGCATGCAACTTGGTTCTGTTTACGATTAACTTCATAAGCAAAGTTTCATTTCGTAACGGTTGTATCATACCCATCTACTCTATCTATTAAAGTAAAATAGTATTTACCTCAGATCTTAATAAATCAAATTACAACAGCCAATCTCAACCATTAGATGAGGTTTTTTTGGGTAATCCAATGGCTAAGGTTTATCTGATGTGAGAATTACCTCTCCGATGTTAGATTTATGTGAGTTTCCTAAATTACCCCTCTAACAACAAAAAAACAATAAGCGTATCAGGTACTACGATTCACAACCGTGTCTTCAAAAACCGATTTTATTTAACCGTCATATCAACTTCTATTCGATCCATGCACACACACCTAGCACACACACAGTCACCAAATCTTATTTCATAATCACCCCTGTATCGCCAGTTCCAAACTTCACTCAATATATGATCAACTTTTAATCAAACACATCTGATTATATCAAACGGCAACGAACAGAGAGAGCTTGCGAGACAGAAATGGGGAAAACAAAGGGGTGACAATCACAAACCGTAAATAATTTCAATTCTAATTCTAATTCTGATGGAGAAAATGAGGAATTAAGATCAAGTGATATAGAAGAAGAGAAATCAGGCTTCTTTGCTTGCTATTTGTTGACGTCACTCTGCCCTAGATACAAAGGACACACTTACATCGGATAAATATATCTATATCTATATCTGTATCTATATCTACATGCGTTTGTTTTTGTTAATTGTTGTGAATTAGACGATATCAATCAATAACCACTCGATGAGTTGATTCTGCAGTTAATTAGTGATTCACACATTCTTTTGTTTGGTTTAGGGTTGAATCTGTGTTACTGATCTCTGAATATAGACAGTTTTAGCAATTTGTTAAATATTTTTATTGATTTCTGCGAGGATGTGATTAGGGGTTAACTTTTAAAATGTATATGTAACAAGAATTACTGATTCGTCTGAAATTAGCTATTCGTTAGTAAGGTGTACTGCTTGGATTTCATATTGTTAAAATGAATGATGATTTGTCAGTTAGTAGCTTAAAATGCAAGCATAAAGATCATGGTTTTATGAGTTTATCTATTTTTATTGGTGTAACTGGAATCTAAAAGTTGTAGTTTTGGTGATTACCTTTGAGAGTTTTGCGAGCAGTTGCCTACAAGTTCTTATGATTGAAATTTTACCAGAAAATGTTACTGCAGCTGCCGCCACATGTTCACATGCTAATACAACATGTTACCTGTTTAATTGGTTGCATGTTCTATTTTGTTAGGTTTACAGTTAACCCACGAAGGCGTATTAGACAACACAATGGGAAATTGTGCAGTGGTGCATTCAGAACAAAGAAAAAAAGCCCATGGGAAATGGTACTTTGCATACACGGTTTCCCGACTAACACCGTTGCACTACAGGTATGATCGGTATATATATAACCATTGAATTTTTATTTTCTGTAAATATTTACAATCTCTTGAATTTTTTTTATTAAAATTTATAATGTAAGTTACCAATTGCAGTTTGAGTGGGCTTGGCAACACCCTGTGGAATCGTTGGCGGTTAGACAGGCGGCAGTGGGTTTTAAATCGCTTGGCGGACTTGCATAAGATCAAACTAGCATACACGATGCTCACACTACCAGCCTAGAACAAGTACGTACAACAATTTTTTCAGCCCATACGCCAAATTATATAATTGGGTTGCTACTATTCACTAACATCTTTGGTTTGTGATTCTGTTGTTCAGATTGAATCTGACGGTTAACTTTTTTTCAACAAAATATACGAAGCATTATGTGGGGTGCCCAACCTTACCAAGCCAAATGAAGGTACACGTTCGCCCCATGGATGATCTTCCATGTTACACAGAAGGATATAAAGAAGATGATGATGTGTTCAGATATGATAATGATATGTGGGATGATGTTGATGATGAAGAACCTGATAAAGCTGGTGGGTCCTGCAATTTGGAGGTACCAAATGAAGATGTAACTATGCATGTTCATGTTTATAAAGACTCTGACGACAATCAAGAAGATGATGAACCGTTTTACAGTAATTATTTGTTGGATGAGGATGATGAACCTGTGAAAACGGGTGGATCATGTGATTACAACATTGGTGAAGAAGCCATTTGTGTTTCAGATGATGAAAAATCTGAACTTTCGCCGTCTACTGGCTTGAACAACTGTAATGATGTTTCTCAAACGATTGAAGATAAAAATGGTAGCATGTTTGAAAATAAAAATGGAGTTAGAAACAAGATTTTTACTTCTGTTGGTGAGGTTGAGGTGATCGATGTTTTTACACCATCACGCCATCACCTGAATACAGACCAAGTACACGAAGGAAGAAGGTCGACAGCTCTATCGTGTGTCCTGAGATTATTGACTTGACTCAGTCACCTATATGTGTGTAAGTGTGTAACTTATGTTTTTCTGTTAAAGCATATGTTAGTCATAGATGCAATTTGTTGGTTTTTTTCAGAGATATAGAAAGAACAATTTGTATTTGTTGGTTACTTACTTTGATAATCAATTGTAACCCCCAAATAATAAAGTTTTAAACAAGTGAAGAGAGGATCTGCTAATATGAGTTTTTGTTTACTTGAAGTAGCATTTACTAAAAACTAACCCACATAAAGGGGTTGTAACTACTACTGTATGATGTATCCAACTAGGCTCAATTTACCATCTATACTCAGGCCTCTGCATACATTCTATCCATATTTGACTTTTCTAAAGATGTATTGAAACATCTATTGTTGTAAGTTCTATAATACATCTTGTTTATATAGCCTACCATATGTGTTGTACGAAATAGGGTTAAAATTATTGACGAAGATAGTTGGTACGGCTATGGCTGCAACAAGTTCGGAAAATAGCAAGACTCAAATTCTCCAAAGTGGTGGTTGATTCTGAATATGAATGTGACCATTGGGTCGGATCATGTATATACTGAAAGAACCGGAACATGTTATTAAAAACGACATGGATACGTGTTAGTTTGTGTTGGATCGTCTGAAGGCCACTACAATTAAGGTAAATACACATACTCATATTCATCGATTCATTCTTATTATGTTTGGATAATCTGCATTTTTGTTGATTTTGAAACAACTTTCATTTTCATCTGTTCAAATTCCCATTGACCCTTTTCCATTTCCGTTTTCCTTATCTTTGCAGAGACTAAAAAACATCGTATGCAAAGCTAGCCACTTTTCTTCTATCTGTTTTATGTTGGTTCTACTTCGTCCTCTTCAACCGCCATTTACAAAACCCCGCCTCAGTAAATATACTCTCTTTCTCATTTCTCATTTATTTTAATTATGTAGACGTTGAGTTGCCACGTTTCATTTTGTGCAACAATATTGATTATTACTAATTTTTCCTCATAGTTTTTTAGTTATTATAGTCTTGTTCCATTTTGGCTTGTGTATGTTGGGTAGTTTTGGTCTGTACACTGACTGTTTGTGTTTCTTCATCGGCTTCAGTTGGGTTGTTTTTGTCTGTACACCAACTGCTTGTTATAAAGTGTAGCTTAACTTCATAGTCTTGTTTAATCCATTTGATGTCATGTGTGATCCAAGAATTTGATTATCTATATCTTTCATTCGTAAAAGGGTGACCTTTATTGATAAAATTATGAATGACTCTGCTTTGCCTTTGTTTACCATGTTGTTTTTTCCTAAACTATATGTTGTTGGTTAAAGAGTTCAGTCATTTGAAAGCAATAGATAGAATGTAAAGATGATATTATGTTGAACCTATTGTTTTATGGTTGCAAGTGGGTAGGGTGTTAGTTTATGGATTTTATCAAATTATGGGACTTGATTAGCAAGTAAAAGTTTATGTAGAATTTTAAGTTGTAAATCCATGTGAACTATGCACATTGAAGTTGGTCAATCTTGATGATCATGTATGTTCATTTTAGTACTGGACATACCTGAAGGTTTATGGTAGTCTATCAAAGCCTAAAAGTCACATAAGCTTGTCTTCACCTAAATTTATAATTATTGATACTTCATTATTTCATATCGTGATAATTTTTAAGAGTTGACATACATTCGCTTTTTATCTGTATATTTCAAGGTCCATCTTTATTCTGTGTATTATTCGGCGCTCATGTTTTTCCCTCATACTTGTGCTTTAGGAAGTTACGTGTGCAACTGAAGATGTCAAGCAACCTCGGTACATGTTAATCTTTTAAATGAACCATTTAATCTCTATAAGCAATTAGCGAATTGCGTGGAGTAAGAGATCTATTCGTCTGACGGTCAAAACCTGGGTTGGTCATGTTCATTAATGCTACAAAATATCCCAAGTTATTAAACACAGATGCAAATGTAATTTACCATAAGTCACTTCAATAATATAATAATCATTTGCAAAATTGTGGACATTGTTACCTTCAGTTTATACTAACCACTTTTTTCAAAAAAAAAAAAAAAACAAAGACCTGTATATATAAATTTTAACTAATTAGTGGTTTTGGATATATTGTCAATTTTCTTAATAAGCTTAAAACCCAATATTTGGTGAAAGTTCATACTTCTCTTTAAGTATGACATATTTCACCACTGGGCATTAGTATAAAATGCAAGGAACCTACTTTTGGTTGAGGCCTTAAATCTCAAATTGTAGGCTCCTTTTGTGCATCACATTCTTGTGTTTTCATCAATTGATTAAGAAAATTTGAATTGGACTGTGTTTAGAAATAATGCAGGAAGTAGAGTAGGCAATTTATAATGCGTCGATTTGGGCTATGCTTTATCTCTTACAAGTCAAATATTGATGCCGCACCTAATTCCGATATAAAATATAATGTTCATTTGATGTATTTATTATACTTTCAGAATTCATATGAAGGTTTCTAATTAACTCACTGGTTGTAAGTTTGGAGAGAATAGTAGTAGATTTTATGTTGATTGTCTTCATAAAATTACTTAGTGTAAATATTATGAATGTTGGAGCATGATTCGTTGTGAAATGCAGGATAATTTGAAGGTTCTAGGGTACAAAGTCAAAGTGTCAATAACCCCAATCGTAAAATGGCACTTTTACACTTCTATTGTTTATTCTTTGAAAATTCTGTTTTTCTAATGTTTATACTGCAACAACCATGTGAAACCCAACCTGAAATTTAAAAAATCGTCTATTAATTATTTATAGTAATGTGTTTTATTTCATTGTAGATAACTTGCATCTCATGTGTAAGTACTATGCTCGCATTTCAGACCAAACTTCCGTTATTCTCTTCTGCTAATACAACTGTTCTCATTGTACATGAACATGTTTATTAATCATTCTTTATTTTGTATTCTGACTAAGAGGTACTTTTTTCATTACACATAGCCTTCCTTTTTTTTTTTTTTTAGCAATCTCATTTATATCATATGCTCTCACTATATTGACATACAATATGTCCATCTTGTTGCAAGTTTCTTAGTTTAGGCATGATTTCCATGAAATTGAAATTGTAAGTGTAAAACCCTCCTACACTTTACCTTTGATGAATTGAATAGTCAAAATTTGGAATGTGATTTCCATTGGAAATGGAAGTGATTGAGTGTCGTATAAGCTGTGTGTGTTAGACTTGCTTGGGCTGAACACTTGTGATGATACAAGACAAAACTAATGCAAGGGAGACAAATAATGATAAGTGAAATATTAGTTTGTGTCTGTTTTTTCTCACAATGAGTAACTTCAGTCTAATTTTTTAATTGAAAGAGTTATTAAAAAACTTAGTTTATGATATTTGTTTGTCCGTGATGTTATTTATGCAGTATCTTGGCCATAATCTCAAAACAACTCTTTATCGCCAGTTAGTTACTCTAATTTGAATACTTTTAGAAATCGAAAGTGTGATAATCAGTTGCTAAGCTCAACCCCTCAAAAAGTTATTATGGAGTCATATCTAATTAACAATTTTATGTAACAAAACCCGCAAGGTTGCGGGTGTTAATCTAGTTTAAATTTAAATTCAAATTCCAATGTTATATTGAAGTGCGGGTTGCAGAAGAGGACGAACAAATTAAATTGGGCTTAGGACAGGGCTTATGAATTTTTATTTAGGTATGGGCTTCAATATAGCCTACAATTTCTTAGGCAGATGGACCATATAACGGGATATATATGTTACATGTGGGGTTTGGTGCGATGTTGAGTCTCCGTGGAATATATTAGTGCATTTGGACCACTTGAAGTAATAATTTATCCTTAAGATTTTTGTAGCACATGTTAATGATATTTTCCTAATAATTTCGGCCCTACTAATGGGCAACTTGATATAATGATATGTTACAAATATTATACGATCCATGACAACTTGTTTGATATATAACTATATCATTTGCTACTGTTAACAAACCTTATAATATCATGATGGTTAGGCTAGTTATCGAGATTGGGTTCTGCTCACGTAATGTATCTTGTAAGAGCAGTGGGAGTGGAGCCCCGTTTCCCCTTCGTCCCCAAGCCCGTCGCACGTCGCCCCACTCCCCAACCAATATTCGAGGTCGCGTCCCGGCTGGGTCAGTCGCATAGGCGACGGTGGTGTTCGGTGTAATAAAAAAATTAAAAAATTAATTCGCCAACGGCTTTTTTTCCTACCGTTGGGATTTTGTTTTTTTTTCTTTTTCTTTTTCAATTCTATATATACACAACACATATACAAACACAAACACAAACACAAACACAAACACAAACACATATCATTTTACATCCATTTTACTCAACATATACTCACACAATCAAATCCAAATTCTATTATCAAAATAAAAAAAAATTCTTTAAAAATGAGTAGTTCTGACGAAGAAAGTTTGGTTAACGCAATGAAAAGTATATTTGCTTATCGAAATAACGTGGTAATACGTAGAGAGGTCGAGGAACAAAATGAGGCTCAAAGCTCAAGACGAAAACGTCGCTACATTCGTCGTGATCGTGTAGAAGCTCACAATCGTTTGGTGAAAGATTATTTTGTTCAAGATCCGAAGTATCCCCCTGAATATTTCAAACGGCGTTATCGAATGTCACAAAGTCTTCTTGAAAAAATAATTGAAGGTATACTTTCTTACTCTACTCGTCCCGATGCACCAAAGTGGTTTACTTATTTTCAACAACGTCCCGATGCACGTGGTGTTCTCGGAGTATCTACTGTAAAAACCCGTCCTTATCCATCTGGACGAAATCTTCGACATTTGATCCCATTGCGATGATCGACTCCAAATAATGTCCTTAAAATGAGCAAATGCACAGCGGAAGACTTAATTCGTACCTGAGAATAACATGCTTTAAAATGTCAACATAAAGTTGGTGAGATATATAAGTTTGATGCTAGCAGTGTTATAACAATGGACCACAAGATTTCATATGTAAACATTTTAATAAAAATATTCTAAGTGGTTGAGCACTTGGTAACCATACTTAACATTTAATCACGTCGCATATTCCCTTTATTATGAAATTTTACTACACCGTACCAAGTGTAGTCACGAAACGAAGTACTGTGCAACCGTTGAATACTGGTCGTCCAGTCCGGTTGGGGTTGTCAGGCCCGATAGATCTATCAACAGGATTCGCGTTTACAATACCGCTGTAAATATTAGTTACCAAGCTACAGGGAAGTATGCCAGTGGTACAACTCAACGTAGAATATATTTTTCAGTTACTTGTGTCCATAACGTAAAACATAAAATACATGTATTCTCATCCCGAAATATTTAGAGTTTAAAAGTGGGACTATATACTCACCATACTGTATTTTGTAGTAAAAATACATATAACACCATTGATCAAGTATAAGGTTGACCTCGGATTCACGAACCTATATCAATTATTTACCAAGTAATATTAACACATATACTAGCAATCGAACAAATTGTATATATATTATAATGTATTTTTAAATCGTAACTTATTGTATATATAATGTTTCAAAATTAATATTTATATTTTTGTGTGTTTTATATATCATTTATATTATCTTAAAATATTTTATATATTATATATAAATTAGTTACTATTATAATTTCGTATAAAAATATAATATATAGTATACTTTTATATATAATCTCTTTTGTTTATAAAATTAACAATTATAATAAAGATAATAATACTAATAATGAATCATGATATTTTACTAATAATAATTCCTAAATGATAATATAGTTGTGAAAATAATAGTTTTTATTAACAATATTAATAATAATGATAATAATATCCATAAGTACTAATAATAATAAAAGTTTTAAAATGGAGAACTACCTCAAAATCGGTTTTAAAAAGAAAGTGCCTGAAACTAGGATTGAACCTGCGACCTCTCATTCCCCAACCACAGACCTAACCGTCCCTCTACTCCCATTTATTCGAATAATAATCATAATTAATTCTATTAAACCGTTATATCCTGCCTCCATGTATTTTAACATAACAGAAGAAACGAGTAACGCAGCAATTTATCAGATAAAAAAAATGGATCACAATCCTACTGAACTTTCGGTCCAATTACTAAATCAATGATCGTGGCCCAACATCATTCAACAGCCCATCATACAAATTTAATTTGACCCGTTTAAATCTTAAGCCCGATAATCAAAATAGGATTCCTTGGAGGGTCGGTTATAATTGATTAAGTTCTTCACAGCTGTACACCTCTACTGATTTAACCTAATCGCCACTTTTACTTTCTGTCACATCTCCAGCATTTTGTTAATATATATACTGATTTTAAGTATCATCATCGTCTAAAATTTTCTATTGTTATCCAAATAATAACATCATACTTCTCCTCATCTTCATTTAAATTATCGTGTCCATCTAATCATCATTATTTATGGGTTCGTAACAATAGCAGTAAGTGATTTGGTTTCGTTTAATAGTTCACCAAGAATCATCTTGTGGTGATAGTAATCGAACAAGAGAATAACAGAGGTTTTGTGTGATTTGGAATCAAGAGTGAAACAGATAGCGGTCTGTTGAGACATGAAGTAGAAGAAGAGGTCGATCAATACATGATGGCAAGTATGGCAGTATCAAATCATAATGATACCAGGTTTAATGGTGATTAAGTGATGACGTTTTTAGAGTAATGAAGGTTGTATGGTACGTGATTGTTTGTTGGGTTTAAGGTGGTTATCGGGTTGATGAAGAGATGGTTTCACGATGGTGGGTCGTGGTTGTGTCTCCAAACAGAAGAAAGCAATAGCAGTATCGTCTGATGATAATGGTTCGACGATGGTTTTATCGATTGGAAATATAAACGACAACAAGAGTTTCGTGATGGTTCGTTGTGGTTTTTGAATATGCAGCAGGTTTTCAGGAGTTAAAATAGGTGATTTTCGGTTCTTCTTTGTAAAAAAATATGAATGAAAACAGAAAAGAACAGAAGTGAGAGAGAGAGGAAGAGAGGTGAGAGAGAGGTGACGGTTTTAGGTTATTTCAATTGTGATGGTCATGTTAATCATATAGAACAGAAACAGTAAACTTGTAGATTCAACAGGATGGTTCAGTGGTGGTGGTGAGCATGAAAGGGTGGTAATGGGTGTTCATAGTGACGGGTGGAAGGTGGTTGAAAGAGATGAAGGTTTATGGTGTCGTGATAAATAACAACTGGATTGATTTATAGAGCATATTAGTCGACAGCTGGAATCAATTAGCAAACAAGAACAAGAAATAAATTTGTATCGTTCTGTAATTGGATTTGTAATGAGATTCTGATATTGACAAATTGATACAGACGTCTTAACAATATGAAGATAAGATCTAAAATTATAATACAGTGGAATTATGATAAGTTCACATGCCTAATTGATTATAAATAATTAATATTAATAAATATAAAAAAATACTTTTATTAATAAAAATAATAAGAATAGTAAGTAATGTATGTATTAGTATTAAGTATAATAATAGTTTTAATAATAATGCTAATAATGATATTAATTATTATATTAATACTTAAAATATTAATTATAAAAATAATTAGTCAAAATAATACTAATAATAAGAATGATAACAAAATAATAATATTTATTATTAATAATATTAACATCATTAATGATGATAACAATAAGTTGCATCTAAATAAAATAACAATATTTATAGGAATTTTGATAATATTATTCATAATAATATTGATATCAATAGTTCTATAACTAAATGTATCATATTTTATATAATAACATTAACAATACAGATATTATAATACAATAGTCATAATAATATTAACCTAGCAATTATAATTTCAACTTGTAACATATTATATTACATATTATTAATTATGTAATGTTCATATAATATATTCACAATATACATAGTATATTGATTATGTTAAAAAAAATCATATATATATATATATATATATATATATATATATACACACATTCATATTTATTTACACTTAATTGTTCGTGAATCACTAGACATGGTAAAAAAATAATAACCGATTATCCGAATATAGATTTCAAACTTTTCTAGACTCCACATTACATATTTTGCTTATCGTGTCGGAAATATATAAAGATTAAGGTTTAAATTTGGTCGGAAATTTTCGGGTCGTTACAGTACCCACCTGTTAAAGAAATTTCGTCCCCGAAATTTGGTAGAGGTTGTCATAAATAACAATAGGAATGTTTTCATGACGAATATGAGATAATAACGGAGTTTTATCACTATTAATAGATATAGATTAAACATCTCGATCATGTGAAACGTACGAGTGAAGCTATCACAAAAGAGTGAAATGAGTAATATGATATCGTTTTAACTGATGACGTGGTTATGATTGATTTCCGGAATTCACGAGATTTAAAGAAAATCTTTCATAATAAGATTTGGTTCTTTGACGATTTAGGGAACTGGATCTCCTTTGATTTAATGCAGCAAATCTGTTGTGATTTCTTTGTCGGATATTTCACTTATAAAACTACCCCCTTCGTTCCCTTATCTCCATATCCCATATCTTCTATTCCCAATTCATACCTTAGAGTATTCTTTAAAATGCTCCACCCCATTCTGATCCTTGATATACTCTTAATTTTCACCTCTATCATTCTTCTTTTTCATTTACCACCAGAAGAATCTATTTACTTCTACTATACTCTTGTGTTTATAGTGTTTCTAATTCTTCCGTGTATTTATATTGCTATTTGTATCGATATACATGGTTTGTAATTCTGGGTGGTTGTTGGGTTTTATATCTTTCCTTATACTCCAATATCCTTGCTTTTGTTTTCTATAATCATTGTCATCCACAGTTAATGTTTTTTTTTCCCTAGTCGCTGCGATTTTTACTACTATTTTTATTTCGGAGCTTCATTCTTTTTCTTTTCTTCCTCTTCATCTAAGCATCTTGTGTGATGGTCCGGAATTCGTAGGTATAAAATTCAGAATGAACATAGCTAATTCTTTTAGAAGGTAATGGTAATGACAAAATTTTGATTTGTCAAATTACTAGAATATCTTGGAAAAGACCGAATCATCAAGAAAATATTTTCTTGATATGTTTAGAGATTGGATAGAATGTATGAGCCGTGTAACATGGCATATGATGATGGTACTGTGAATCATCACATTCCATTAGAAACTTAACATGAGTTACTGTAATATTATGAAGTTGATCAAGTTTCATTATATTATACTAATTCATGCATCAGTTCCCAACACTACTTCAAAACATTCATATTTTAAATTTGAAGGTTTCAAAATTTAGAAACTAACACAGTTTCCTTTATGTTGTAACGCAGATGTTATGAAGAGATAAACGATCCCAGATAGGAATAGTTGTGAAAATATCTCCAGAAATATGGAGAATATGTATAACGGAAGATATGAAAATATCTTATATATCTTAAGATAAGATGATGGTGAAGAATATCATCTGGAAAGGTTTAGAATAAAAAGTAGGGTTCTTACTAACGGTTTTAGCAGGCACTGAATCGTTTGGATTCTTTGAAGTCAAACTTATTCTTTATGATTTGTCCACAGCCGCTTTCATACTTTGCTCAATTCGTTTTCCAGTTCCCATCCTTCTCTTTTTCCGAGTTTTACCAACATACTGTACTTTATCGTCAAACTTTTGACTGTTAAGGTCATTTACGGTTTTGCTGCTTCATCAGCATTTCCAGAACTACTTCACAGTTCAGGGTGTTTTTCAGAAACTTCACATTCAAAGTATAAAATTCTTAGGGATAGACGCTATAGGTATGACTGGAGAAGTTCTGCGAGATTTTCAAAATACTAATTGCGGATTTCGCCAAAGAGATAACGAGTTGCTGGTATGTCTGCTGATGATGTTGTGTAATATAAAAGGTTTTCTGGTAATGACGGCAAAAGGACAAGGTATAAATATCGAGGTTATAATAAGAGTAGTCTCATTGAGAAATCGAAGTGGAGCTGTGACAAAATTAGCTTCTTGAAAAGGAATCATATGATTGTTTTTGCTAATGGATGATAAGGAATTCGACGCGAATGTGATTTAACTATAACTTCGGTTTCGAAAGTTTTTCAGGTGCATAACTGTATACATGAATCTTTCTTCCATAGACAAGGTGCGGCTGGTTCAACTTCTCGGTCGAGGTGTTTTCAAGAATCGTGAAAGATCTGAACGCGAATTGTAATCGTCGAGGTACAAATGAGGTTTAGGATAAAATCAAGTGGCAAACTTGAAGAATTGTTTAGTTTCATATGTTATAATCAACATTTTAATTCATGTTATTTGTCCCAAAGTTAGCAGTCCAATAGTCCGATTGTCCAATGATCCAATAATATAATATTCGAATTAATACGTATCGTTACCCGTGTACCGGTCTCAGTGTCGATCACAACTCAAAGTATATATATATTTTGGAATCAACTCCGACCCTGTATAGCCAACTCCCATCTTCACATATAGAGTGTCTATGGTTGTTCCGAAATATATATATAGATGGGTCAATATGATAAGTCGAAACCTGGTATAGGTGTCCCGTTAATTAAAATGCGTAAAATAAATAAATATATATCATGACCCATTATACATCGTGTTGTCTCAGAATTATTCCGACGTATTGTTGTACATGTGTCCCGACAGTATGTACAGTGCAGAAATTAAAATTGCGAGAATGTAAATTGCGATAAATTAAATGTTAGCCGGGAACAGTTAGCTAGGAACAGTTAGCGTGGATTCCTAACAATATTTCAATTTAGTTAATTCGTCTGTTTCTAACAAATTTTATTTTGTCCAATGTTTTCTTCTTTATGCCACTTGTTGGATTCTGATAGGTCAAAATCCGAATATGAATTTTGAATGAAAATGGTTATTCTGTGGTGAACGGATACGTATATCGGATAGTAAATGATCGTTGAATCAGATTCGAAGAATGTACAGTGTAACTTATTAATGTGAATTCTAAATATTCCTCGGGTACTACGCACCCGTTAAAATATTTTCATCATTAATAGTTTGTATGAAGAAATTTTAATTACAATCTTTATGAAAATATACTTGCATATATATTTTCTTCAGATGTAATCATAGATTTAATGAGTCAATAAGATATTAAACTCATCAGGTTTATTGTTAATACTAGATTACATAATCTCTAAAGCATTAGAGATTACTTAGTCACCATATTGAACGAAGGTAATGAGGTAGAATGGTACATAAATCGAAGATAATCGATGTAGAACGATATGTAAAACGAAAATAAAGTGGATAGAGCGATACGTAGAACGGTGATTATAGTCGAGGTGTAATTTGTGACGTTGAGATTTACGACGTGGTTGTGGTTTGAGGGTGATAAGGATACCATTGACGTTGTTGATGGTGATATGGATTATGCTGCTGGTGCTGCTGCTGGTGTTTGTAATCTCCGCACCAGATTCTCCAAAACCATTACTCGAGCACGTAGTTCGTTGACTTTTTATATTATGTCGGAATGATTGACGATTGAAATGAGCGGGTGAGTAAGATTCAAATATAGGATAATATATAATCGTGACGAGATACTCTAGAAATGAGAGGGTAAATGGTTTCTTGAACAGGTTCGCCGGTAAGTGCTTTCAGGTTCATCGCCAAGAGGGCAATTTGAGAAGGATCTTTGATGTGAAATGATTTTCGAATATAGGATGATATTCTAACTTCATAGAATATCTGTAATACTAAAGATTTCGTAGCCTACAGAGGAACTTACGGCATATGACAAGCAAGTCTACAGATGCGCTAAGATATGAATTTTTGTCTATACACTATCGATGCACTAAATGCAGTAAGATGTGTCTAGACTAAAGAATGATAAGCAGGAAATTTTCTAAAGATGATAAGCAGATGGTTTCCGACTAAAAATGATAAGCAAAACTTTTGACAGGCAGACACGGTCAAAGTCCAGACTCACTAATGTATCCTAACAACTACCAGTTAGACACACTAATGCAAGGCCTGGTTCGCTAAGACCACCGCTCTGATACCACATGTAAAAACCCGTCCTTATCCATCTGGACGAAATCTTCGACATTTGATCCCATTGCGATGATCGACTCCAAATAATGTCCTTAAAATGAGCAAATGCACAGCGGAAGACTTAATTCGTACCTGAGAATAACATGCTTTAAAATGTCAACATAAAGTTGGTGAGATATATAAGTTTGATGCTAGCAGTGTTATAACAATGGACCACAAGATTTCATATGTAAACATTTTAATAAAAATATTCTAAGTGGTTGAGCACTTGGTAACCATACTTAACATTTAATCACGTCGCATATTCCCTTTATTATGAAATTTTACTACACCGTACCAAGTGTAGTCACGAAACGAAGTACTGTGCAACCGTTGAATACTGGTCGTCCAGTCCGGTTGGGGTTGTCAGGCCCGATAGATCTATCAACAGGATTCGCGTTTACAATACCGCTGTAAATATTAGTTACTAAGCTACAGGGAAGTATGCCAGTGGTACAACTCAACGTAGAATATATTTTTCAGTTACTTGTGTCCATAACGTAAAACATAAAATACATGTATTCTCATCCCGAAATATTTAGAGTTTAAAAGTGGGACTATATACTCACCATACTGTATTTTGTAGTAAAAATACATATAACACCATTGATCAAGTATAAGGTTGACCTCGGATTCACGAACCTATATCAATTATTTACCAAGTAATATTAACACATATACTAGCAATCGAACAAATTGTATATATATTATAATGTATTTTTAAATCGTAACTTATTGTATATATAATGTTTCAAAATTAATATTTATATTTTTGTGTGTTTTATATATCATTTATATTATCTTAAAATATTTTATATATTATATATAAATTAGTTACTATTATAATTTCGTTTAAAAATATAATATATAGTATACTTTTATATATAATCTCTTTTGTTTATAAAATTAACAATTATAATAAAGATAATAATACTAATAATGAATCATGATATTTTACTAATAATAATTCCTAAATGATAATATAGTTGTGAAAATAATAGTTTTTATTAACAATATTAATAATAATGATAATAATATCCATAAGTACTAATAATAATAAAAGTTTTAAAATGGAGAACTACCTCAAAATCGGTTTTAAAAAGAAAGTGCCCGAAACTAGGATTGAACCTGCGACCTCTCGTTCCCCAACCACAGACCTAACCGTCCCTCTACTCCCATTTATTCGAATAATAATCATAATTAATTCTATTAAACCGTTATATCCTGCCTCCATGTATTTTAACATAACAGAAGAAACGAGTAACGCAGCAATCTATCAGATAAAAAAAATGGATCACAATCCTACTGAACTTTCGGTCCAATTACTAAATCAATGATCGTGGCCCAACATCATTCAACAGCCCATCATACAAATTTAATTTGACCCGTTTAAATCTTAAGCCCGATAATCAAAATAGGATTCCTTGGAGGGTCGGTTATAATTGATTAAGTTCTTCACAGCTGTACACCTCTACTGATTTAACCTAATCGCCACTTTTACTTTCTGTCACATCTCCAGCATTTTGTTAATATATATACTGATTTTAAGTATCATCATCGTCTAAAATTTTCTATTGTTATCCAAATAATAACATCATACTTCTCCTCATCTTCATTTAAATTATCGTGTCCATCTAATCATCATTATTTATGGGTTCGTAACAATAGCAGTAAGTGATTTGGTTTCGTTTAATAGTTCACCAAGAATCATCTTGTGGTGATAGTAATCGAACAAGAGAATAACAGAAGACGGTTGTGTGGTTTTGTGTGATTTGGAATCAAGAGTGAAACAGATAGCGGTCTGTTGAGACATGAAGTAGAAGAAGAGGTCGATCAATACATGATGGCAAGTATGGCAGTATCAAATCATAATGATACCAGGTTTAATGGTGATTAAGTGATGACGTTTTTAGAGTAATGAAGGTTGTATGGTACGTGATTGTTTGTTGGGTTTAAGGTGGTTATCGGGTTGATGAAGAGATGGTTTCACGATGGTGGGTCGTGGTTGTGTCTCCAAACAGAAGAAAGCAATAGCAGTATCGTCTGATGATAATGGTTCGACGATGGTTTTATCGATTGGAAATATAAACGACAACAAGAGTTTCGTGATGGTTCGTTGTGGTTTTCGAATATGCAGCAGGTTTTCAGGAGTTAAAATAGGTGATTTTCGGTTCTTCTTTGTAAAAAAATATGAATGAAAACAGAAAAGAACAGAAGTGAGAGAGAGAGGAAGAGAGGTGAGAGAGAGGTGACGGTTTTAGGTTATTTCAATTGTGATGGTCATGTTAATCATATAGAACAGAAACAGTAAACTTGTAGATTCAACAGGATGGTTCAGTGGTGGTGGTGAGCATGAAAGGGTGGTAATGGGTGTTCATAGTGACGGGTGGAAGGTGGTTGAAAGAGATGAAGGTTTATGGTGTCGTGATAAATAACAACTGGATTGATTTATAGAGCATATTAGTCGACAGCTGGAATCAATTAGCAAACAAGAACAAGAAATAAATTTGTATCGTTCTGTAATTGGATTTGTAATGAGATTCTGATATTGACAAATTGATACAGACGTCTTATCAATATGAAGATAAGATCTAAAATTATAATACAGTGGAATTATGATAAGTTCACATGCCTAATTGATTATAAATAATTAATATTAATAAATATAAAAAAATACTTTTATTAATAAAAATAATAAGAATAGTAAGTAATGTATGTATTAGTATTAAGTATAATAATAGTTTTAATAATAATGCTAATAATGATATTAATTATTATATTAATACTTAAAATATTAATTATAAAAATAATTAGTCAAAATAATACTAATAATAATAAGAATGATAACAAAATAATAATATTTATTATTAATAATATTAACATCATTAATGATGATAACAATAAGTTGCATCTAAATAAAATAACAATATTTATAGGAATTTTGATAATATTATTCATAATAATATTGATATCAATAGTTCTATAACTAAATGTATCATATTTTATATAATAACATTAACAATACAGATATTATAATACAATAGTCATAATAATATTAACCTAGCAATTATAATTTCAACTTGTAACATATTATATTACATATTATTAATTATGTAATGTTCATATAATATATTCACAATATACATAGTATATTGATTATGTTAAAAAAAATCATATATATATATATATATATATATATATATATATATATATATATATATATATATATATATATATATATATATATATATATATATATATATATATACACACATTCATATTTATTTACACTTAATTGTTCGTGAATCACTAGACATGGTAAAAAAAAAAAAAACCGATTATCCGAATATAGATTTCAAACTTTTCTAGACTCCACATTACATATTTTGCTTATCGTGTCGGAAATATATAAAGATTAAGGTTTAAATTTGGTCGAAAATTTCCGGGTCGTTACATCTACTATTTTAAAAGTCACTTCTGACATTTGGAATTGTGCAAGGTCGTTGGGGTATTTTAAGACAACCTGCTAGGGCATATAGCGTAAACAAAATCAAAAGAATCATGTATGGTTGCATCATATTGCACAACATGATAATTGAAGACAATGGTTTTAACATCGCTGAAAATAAATCTTACTACTTGCCTGTCAACAACCTACAAGGATCAACTTGGTACGAAAGGTGTGATGTATATGCCGAGAAGACAAAAGAGCTGCGTGACAAAGACGAGCATGAGTATCTTCGACATACTCTAGTTTCGCATCTATGGCATAATCGCGATGACGAAATATTTAACGAATTGTAACTTTTTAATCGCGATAATGTATTTTTTTTTAATTTTTAGGAACCGTATGTTTTTTAATTATTAGGAAATGTATTGTTTTTTTTATTTTTAATGAAAGTTATTTCCATTTATGTTAATTTTTATAATTTTATCAATATATGTTATATTTAAAATCATTAAAATAATAATAAAAATATAAACTGACATGCCCAACTGACATAGGTCACCACTCCTCACTTTTTCTGACTCAGCAAATCAGGCCTGACATGCCAAGTGACATCAATCACCACTCCAAGTGCTCTAATACATCAAGTGTATGTATACACTGGCGAAAACAAAAATTATTTTCATCGGGGGCGAAAAAGTTTTTAAAAACGTAGCAACTTTTTTTGGTCAAACATGGAGGTTTTGGGTAAAATATGAAAGTTTCGGGGGAAAATATGGAGGCTTTTGGGCAAAATACAAAAGTTTTCGGGCAAAATCTGGAAGCTTTGATGGCAAAATATGAAGATTTTTGGTAAAAAAAAAAAAAAAAATTTCACCGGTGCCAAAATGAATAAACCAAAAAATTTTACACTAAAAATAAAAATCCACTTGAAGCAAGTAGGGGTGTTCATAAAACCGTCAAACCGTAAAAACCGGCCGAACCGTATTGATTTTATTGGTTCGGTCCAGTGTTAAATATTGGCGGTCCGGTCACTGGTTTGGAAATCACCAAACCGCGAAACCCGGTTCGGTTTATGGTTTTAGTAGGTCACCGACCGGTTAAACTGAACCGGACCGGATTATATAACAATGTTATATATCGTATGTAATATTTAAACATTAACTGAGTTCTAACAATCAATTCAGTGATTAAAACAATCAACCAAATTCAGTTTCAATTTATAACATTAAGTAGTTGGATTTTTGTACCATATATACGAATTATAAGGATTATATTGACTTAAACTCATTGCACAACAATAATATACGTAATTCAGAAGATGGTTCAGTTAAAACAAAATATGGAAGAGACATTAGATTAATAGTTCGATCAGAGGTCCACTAACCAAACCACCATGTTTCCAACATCCCATAACCTTTTTCTCAAATAACCTCAATGATTCAGTTTCATTTGTTCAGATTCATTATATTATATTATGAAAATATAAGAAAGAAAAAGAAAACTTGAAAACCGTCAAACTGGTCAAACCGAACCGGCCCAAACCGGACCAAACCATTCAGCAAGACAAATTTCTTGGTCTGGTCTGGTTTGATATATGTTAAAACCGTGGATGCCGGTTTGATTTGAGATTTAGTCCAAACCGAACCAAACCGGACCGTGAACACCCCTAGAAGCAAGTGCCCCCTTCCCCTACATGTTTCCGCTGTATGTAGCCTAACCAATATTATATCCATGAGGTCATTTAAAAAATACATTATGTCAATAGTAGTCTAATTATTTGAATAAGATGATTTGGAATGCTTTATGTTTTATTATGAATACAATAGACAATTTTAGCAAATATTTTTGGTAACATTATGTGGTTAATACACCTCTAAATATATGAATGACACTATTAATATAATACGGAGTAATATGTCTTCGCATGTTTTTAGAATTTATGATTTTAATGACCCGTGAAATCACGGGTTTGTTTAAATGAAACAGTTTAATGATATGTTTTAGGTATTAAGTGAATGTAAATGCTAAAGTCATTTAGTTTAATAACCCGTGTAACCATAGATTCAGACTAAGAAACTTGGTCAGTATAAATGAACTACATTTATTCTCCCACCACGTTAGTTCCAATTTTCATCACAATTATTATTATTTTTTTTCTTCATAAAAGCTACATTACAACATTTTATTGGGACATGTAATCATGTATTTCGCATACATATGTAACGTAATTAATCATGTAAAGATGACCCAGTTTTGAATAATAATAATATAATAATAATAAAGTTTGCTCTAAAATTAAGTATTTATATTTATAATAATAATTATTAATAATAACAAATGTCTCTTTAATTTTATTTTTATAAAAAACTAAAATACAATTATTATATGAAGGCTGTACATTATGCTTCAAAGTTTGTACATGTGTTAATGAGATGTTTTATCATAAAGTTGTATATATATGTTTCAAATATTATACATATGGTCATGGTAGTGTTTTACCATAAAGTTGTACATATTGCTTCAAATATTGTACATATGGTCATGAGGGTATTTTATCATAAAGTTGTACATAATGTTTTATATATTATACAATTAACATGTTAATAATTTTATTTAAAATAATTAATTATTTTAATGACATCATCAAGTTAGTTACTATAAATACAATTTTTTTTAATTATAAAATATTTAGGATTAATGACATCATCTAAGTGACTTAGATTTTTTTTTTTATTTTTGATTTTTTCTTAACAAATGAATTACCTTAATAATGATATCATCATTTTAGCATTTTAATAGAAACTATAGATAGATAATATGGATCATTAATATTCGTCATTGTCTTATAGTATGGTACCCGTTTGACTTTTGATATAGATTCGCTAGTGTAAGTAAAAATGTGTTTAATTTATTATCTGAGGCACTAACTATCACCATAGTTTAGATAATAAAGATAAGTACGGTGAAAGGCATATGTAAAGTTTAATTTTGATAAATGTTATTAGGACAAAATCAACCGCTTGTAAGGCCACATGTAATGGTACGTGAGTGAACCCGCCACCCACCGCCACCTGGCTCACCCCCACCACCGCCGAACCGCCACCTCACCCGCCAGCCACCCCCAACGGCTACTGAATTGATTTTGTTGTTTTTTTTTTACATATTTATTTACTTATCTATATATACATACACATACTACACAAATAAAAACACTCAACCCATTCAACACTCTCAATCTTTATTTAAACTCAAACACTTTTATACACTCCCAATCTTCCATTTCAAAAAAAATGTCTCAACAAAATAACAACGATTTCTTTAACCATATGTTAAACAATCCAATCCCGCCACCGAATCATTCATCATCGAACCAAGCTAGCAATTCGTCTCCAAGCCAAACTAGTTTTTCTCAACAGCAACAATTTGTCCAATCACAACAACTACCATTTCAACAACAATTACAATTTGTTCAACCACCAACACTACCATTTCAACAACAATTACAATATCAAAACATGCATCCATACTATACACAACCACAATTTCCTATCCCCCAACAACAATTCTTTTCACAATTTCAACAACAACAAGTTCCATACAATTTGTCACAACATATAACACAACCGACGCTTGAAAGCGTACCCGAAACACAACCCGAGACCGAAAAACAAAAAGCTAAAAGAAAGGGAAAAGCTAAAGTAGCCGAAGGAAGCGAAAAGCCGAAACGTCAATTAATGCATTGGACTGCGGAAGAAGAAGAAGTAATTTTGGCCGAACGTTGGCTCGATGCGAAGCACCGATCACTTTGGGGGACGATCAACCTTTAAGGGTTGATCCAAACCCCGGTCACACTATTTTATTCGGGGAAGACGCAATACGGCGTCCACCGGGTCGACAAGCCGGTAGAAAAATCCGAAAGAGTTCGGTTTCGTCCGATGCCGCCTCGTCTTGTTCATCCGAAGAAGTTCGTTCTCAACTGTTGGAGGCCCAAAAAGAAATTGCTTTAACTCAAAAACAAAAACGGCAATCGTCTTTAATGAAAGTAATGAATCGCGCCTTTCGAATTTTCAACACAAGCATAAACCCGGACTTGCCAACGGAAGATCAACAAATACTTCAGAAGTATCGACAAAGAATGAAGACGATCTTGTTAACCGAAGAAGACACCGAAGGACAACAAAACGAAGACGAAGACGAAGACGACGACCCGACACCACTCGAGTAGCTCTTTTTTTAATAATAAGTTCGTATTTGTTTTTTATTAATTATGCAACGTTTTTTATTTATTTTATTTTATGTATTGTCTTTTATTTTTAATTATGTAATGTTTTTTTAATTTCTTAGTAATATAATGTTTTAATTTTATTTAATAAAATGTTATTGGTATTTACTTTATGTATTTAAATAATAAATTAAAATTGATTAAAGTTTGAAATGGAGTGTATGATTGTGAGTGTTTAGTGAAAGGAATGTGAAGGAATGTTAAAGGGTTTGTGCTGATGTGACGCTGGTGTGGAGGAGAGAAGTTCAGTGAAAGAATTGTATGATTGTATGTGACCTAAGAAGCAAGGTTGCAAAATTCGCTATTCGGGGATTAATCGGTCGGGACCTTGAAAAGATTAATCGGGAATTCGGGGATTAATCGGATTGTACTGTATACAATTAAATATTAAATTTTAAAAATTATATGTGTAGCTATAGAAAAAAATCATAAATATAAAGATAATTTTTAACATAATTGTCTAAAATTGTTCATTTTGTTTCAAAACTATAAAATTCTAGTTTAAATTTAAATTCATGTTAAAATGTTAACCATTTTTTACTTTGACTGACTTTGATTACCAAATTCAATTTTGATCCATCAATTGACGTTGACCGTTTAATTAAAAGGATTTTTGAAAATCGGAACGGATTCCTTCTAAAAAGATTAATCGGCGATTAATCGGTGAATAATCGGATTTTTTACAAGGTTGCTAAGAAGTATATAATTACATAAATGGTACTATGTAACTTCTCATTTTAGAAATGAAAAATAAACCTCGAGAACAAAAGAAAAGGCCAATAATCCGACATATATTCTGCATATGCAGCAACCAACCCACAATCATTCAAACCACATTTTTCTAGACATAACATGTTCTTTTTTTAGGTTGTAGGACTACTGTATTGTGTAGTAAATATCACACTGGTCAAGCCACATCATTCAGTTTCCTTTCGGATAAAAGTGTTTCCGTATTTATACTATACAAGACTAGTATATATTGTACGTACTCATGCAATGGTGAAATTTGACAAGAATGTGGTTAAGGTAAAAAGATCTTCACATTCAAAAGGGTACAAAATGATTTTAACCCATAGATTATATATCTAGATTAGAAATTAAACGAAGAGGTTGTGTTTAGAGAAAACCATAGATTATATATATGTAACCATTTCTATGTAGAATGATACTAGGATATTACAAATTACAATCTCGTGTCTAATGTTCCTATTTGTCTATTTGTGGTTGGAAGGTTGCCATACTTTGAAACTGGACTCGTTATACTTCAATTCAAGACATTTGTGTGGTAGGGGCTACTCAAAAACTTTTATCATTTGCAGCAGATGATAAGGTAATGTATCCTTCATTTGTGGCCTCCTTTATTGTTATGGGGTAAACAACTTTTTTTTCGACGAAAAATCTTGAATAAAAATAAATATATGTTGGTGCCACATTTAGATCTAAACCTTTGGAACTTGAATCCGACTGAATTCAACTCGTACACTAACTTTTTTGATAGAGTTAGCAGTGACACTTATTTTTTTATTTTTTTTTTATTTTTAGGATTTTACTTTTACTTATTTTTTTCATATTTACATGAAACGTATAATTTTTTTTTTAACTCATTATACATTTATGAAAATTGAAAATAATTTTGGATCAACTCAAAGAAATTCATGAACAATTAAATCTGAAAGGAGTGATCAGTATATTTGGAGTAGAGAGAACGTGATTTTGTCGGAACAAGCTGTGGCTACTACCGCATGTGGTTTTCGAGCATTGAATAATGACGTAAATATAGCTCTGGTTTTGAAAGGTGGCTAGACGCTAGTCTAACCATTGAAAAAGAGAGTTATCTGCATGTGATATGGGATGCACGTGACAACTTGTTTAAGTAACCCTACTTGTAACTCTTCTCAATTGTCCACATCAACTCTCAGATGTTTTACGTACATAACATCAAGTTTCTGTTGGTGAACGGTCCACATATTATAAACTCCAAGTCTCCAATAAATTATGTTTATATTACTCTCAGTTATATTGTTAATTATTTTTTAGATTGTTTTAAATTAATTAACCACGCTCGTACAAATCTATAAGAATAAAAAGAAAAATATGTTTGCGTGTAAAACAAAGATATAGATAAACTAAATTGTAAAACTTTAAAGTGAAAAAAAACGAGATAATAATGATATTTCTTAAGCTATGTATTTCTTTATTTAAGGACGATTAAATCGAGACATATAGAGTACTAAGTTTTTATTAGACACATTTCAATTCGATACTTTTGATGTGACAATTATTTTAGAATGAAGCGTGGCACGGAGTATTTTATATTTACCTTATGTTGTTTTAAGTTATTATCAAATGTATTCTGGTTACTGATTGAGATTAACGGTATCCTGTTACAGTTTGAGTGCAGTGTGGGGGAATATTTAAGGATTAATTGCTTATTGTCCAACTCGGTTACCGTGAATAATCCGGATAAAGATGATAATCTCAAGAGGGCGGTTCACAATTAATCTATGAGGGTTCGACTCGTTAAAGCTTGAGTGAGTAGTGTACTTAGTCGAGTACATAGAGAGAGAGAGAAAGAGTACTAGTCTCAATGAAAGGCTATCACTGTGTGTTGAAATGACAAGAACGTGGTACTATTTATTAAAATTAATAGGGCGTGTATTATCATGGGCGTGATCATGCTGATGTGTCATTGTATGATGGACTTACCAACATTAAAAATTAGGCCTAAATGACATGGTAGGCTTATATGGCACATCTTTGTCGTATGCACACTCTTTTGTACATAGCTTACGTATAACATATACTGAAGGGCTTACGCATTACTTACAGCATAACAACATCTTCCGTACTACGTACACCGTTACAAAAGCATGTTTTGAGAATGCTATTTGCGTAGTATGGGTATCGTATACTGTACTCGAATGGTATTCTTTTGGTAAGTTACGTTTTTCGGATAAAGATTTAGTGTGTGCTTATTTGGGTTATCTTTTACGTATGATTAATTATTAAAAAAAAAAATCGGCAAGTAATTAAAATATAATAACAAAAGTTTATAATAAAAAAAATCTCTGCTTGCTTAAAAAAAAGTATAATAATAAAAATTTATATATTTTTTATGAAGCGTTACACTAAAGTCTAAACATTTAGATCACTCCCATTGGTTCCGCCTTTACTCCACCCTCATGACATGTGCTCGAGGGCTCCAATGGCAATCTCATGCTCTCGCTCCGCCCTCAAAGTGTTGCCTCGCCCTGGAAGATTTCTTTCTCAAGCTTAAGTGAAGACGAGGTGGAGAAGTTGTTGCTTTATTTATTTGTACCTAGATCTTAAACAATCATAACCTATTTATTTAATTAATTTTTGTGAGTAATGGTGTGTGATAGTATGTGATGGGAAGGAAATAGAGAGAGAAAACTGATGTGGCATGTGGCGGGTGTATTGAAGAATGTCATTGTTGAAAATAGTCTTACGGAGTATCGTTTATAAATAGGTGCAAGACCCTCAACTTTTTCTGTATATCCAGGCAATACCCACCCAGGGGCGGATCTTAGTGGAACCTAAAGGGGGTATCCGCCCCACCTGGATTTAACGGATAAAAAAAATTTACACTAATTTTTTTTTTTTACTAAAAATTAAGGTTTTTATTAGTGTTTACCCCCGCTGGAAATGAAAAATTTCTTAAATTTTCGCATCTGCCCCGTATGTCTTTGAGTTCAAGTTCCGCCACTGTACCCACCATCATTTCATTAATTACACATAACACCCTTCTCTGTTTTTCCTTCCCTTGGCAGCATATAAAACCTACCTACGGCTATAAAACTACACATCTCGTCATTCATTCCACTACAACCAATTACATACACTCATCCTCCCAAATAACAAATCAATCATGAAAACGATTAATGTGATGCTAAAAAAATGCAAAACATTATCGAAACAAATAACACGAGCGTCATCCAGTAGAAGTATTGGATCTAAATCATCAAGACACGATGATCATCATCAACATCATAATAACCAAAAAACCAGAGGTATTATATGGAATACGAAAGTTATCTCTGCTGTATACGTAGAGGAAGATAACGGTAACGGTAACGGAAGTAAAGACGAACAGCAAGTGTTTGTAGGAAGTGCAAGGAAACGGTACGTGATTAGCTCAAAATATCTAACTCATCCGTTAATAAACGCACTAATTGAGAAGTCGAAACAGAATAATGATGATGATGTGGAGGATGTTTCGGTTATTAATTGTGAAGTTGTGTTGTTTGATCATTTGTTGTGGATGATTGAGACGAGTGATTTAAATGTTACTTCCGATTGTTTGGATGAACTTGCTGATCTCTATTCGTTTTAAACTCGAAACGAGAGTTAATCAATTTAGGTATTTGAATGAATGCGGATAACTTGAATTAGTGCAGTCATTAACAAAGTTTGTGATGATCTTATGCATTAATTTTGATTCAGTAATCTATGAGTTTATAATGTTTGTATATGATTATGTAGTAGTTTAACAGTATTTCTTAGTCACTTTGTCGTCTTGTATCTGAGTTCGAAATGTTACCAATATTAATTTTAAATAAGGTTTAATATATTGGTTTTTACATTTTTTATTTGTTACATTTTATGATTATTATTTATTTAATTCACAAATTGAGCATCTACCCATCTCCCTATGCTTCCAAATAATTTATGCAGCCTTCATGCTCAACTCCCTATTATTCATCTTTTTAGATGGGTTCTTGTTGGTGCATGAATCCCCAGCCGTAGTTTATCTTTACGTTTAACATATTCAGTTATGAAATAATGTTTACTTATGACTATTGATTACGTTTGTGATTGTGAGTACTTAATTTGTTAAATAATCAATATGTTAAACTGCACACACAGTCGACCGACTGAGAGACACATTCGACCGAGTGTGTCTGACCTGCAGTATATATACGGGTTGTGACTTCTTGGTTGAGATTAATCACCCCATTTACCCTAGTCGACTGGTTTTCGTCTCCAGAGAACCCTAACACCATATACCACCGAAATATATCGTTTAGGCGTCGATCTAATCTAGTTCTTGTCCTAGGTTTGATCTATTCGATCCCAATACGACCCATATCTCGGTTTAACCCTATTATAGTGAATTCCGCCTCTAAGATAGTTAGCAAGCGACCTAAAATCCGTGAATAAACGTCTAAAAAGCGTCTACAAAGTGGTATCAGAGCCAGAGTCTCTGGTTTTGCTTGATCAAAATCGTTTTTGGGTCAAAAAGTTAGTGTTTTTGGTGTTTTTGTGTTTTAATCATTTAATCTCTTTTTCTACGTTATAGTTGGTGTTTTCGTTGTCAAATGGTGTTTCTGGAGTCTTTTCCATTGTTCTCTACGTTTCGATTTAGTGTTTTTCATCAAAAATCGATAGAAAAATCGATTTTGGTCTAGAAAACCCTAATAGTCGACCTGCATCTGTCAAGAACACACTCGGCCGTGTGTGTCTTGACAACCGACCGTGTGGGTCATTAGATCGACTGATTGAGGTAGTAAACCGACCGTGTGCCTTTCAGTTAAACCGTGTGAGTTTCCTTAAGTCAATCGACCGTGTGAGTTCAGTTACTCGACCGTGTGAGCTATACAATCGACCGAGGGAGATAGACAGTCGGCCGTGTGAGTTTGTAATACCAAAGGCTTATTGAGTAACGAAGTGCTGCCCAAATTTTGTCAGACAACCGACCGTGTGTCTCATACAATCGACCATGTGTCTAAGACAATCGACCGTGTGTCTAAGACAATCGAGCGTGTGTCATTAATCAGAAATTTCATTAATCTTGAATTCAATCCTAACTAATTTAAAATGTCGGACACTAATGAACAAGTAACAAACGAATACAGTGCATTGGTGATTACTCCAGGACTACAAAAACTGTTACTAAATGAGAATGAGTCTGGAACTTCCAATAAGGTTCCCAAGCTTGACAACCTAAAGGACTTTTTAGACTGGAAGGTGCGTTTTATGATATATTTGAATGGTATCGATTCTAGACTATGGGAGTTTATTGAGACTGAGTTTGCATGGCCAAATGGGGCAGACGGTGAACCTAAAGAGACAGCTCAGTTCAATCCTGCTGAGCATGAACAGTATAACTTGGAGTGTAAGTGCTACGCTCAACTTACTCAGGCACTGTCTAAGGAGATCTTCTCACAGTTCAAGAACAGAAATAAGACCTCGTATACCCTTTGGCTTGCTCTTCAATCAGCCACAGAAGGAACAGCCACTTACCGTGCCACTAAGGGTAAGGTGCTCAAAGATGAATGGAGAGTGTTTGCTGCTCTACCTTCCGAGTCTCTTGGACAAACTTTGGAGAGATATCGTCTGCTGGTTGCTGAAATGGCAGATTATGGAATTGATTTATCTGATGAGAAAGCAGTTAGAGTTTTGAAAGACGGTCTTCCTGAGAAATAAGACAATGAAATTGAAAAGATTCAGAATAGGTACATTGCATCAGGTCGTAAGTTAACCTTGACAGCTTTTACTTCCAAGTTGATGTAAAAGGATATCCAGGTTGAGTTGCAAAGAGAAAGAGACTTGGTACTGTAGCTGGTTAGTCCATTATTGGGTCATTGTGACACTGTCAATTTTTTTTTTTAAATACGTGGCGGAAGCATTTATTTATTAATTACAAAATAAACATTAACTATTATTAATACAACCAGTGTCACGTGTCATTACAACATACTTGTTTACAAAATGTCACTGTTTAAACAAAGCATGATCACATCAGAGTTGACTCCTGTCAAACATAACATCAATATGTCCTTCTGCTCCCCAAAACACGATATCTACAAAAGCTAATAACCTGCAAGGGAGGAGATGGAGGGGAATTAGCACAAAGCTAAGTGAGTACGACTAACTACAGGCCATAGCATACATAACTGTTATACTAATCATGTCACATAGTCTAACACACAAACATCACCCAAGTGCCGTCTACAGAGACTCTGGCTGCTCGGCCAAACCATTAACCACCAGCTGATCGGACTGGGGCTTACCAGAAGTTCCTCCACCACCGTATGTATATACATAATCCACACACGACGGACTCGTCATTCACATGTATATACGCCACGGTTGTCTAGGCTACCACAGAGGAACCCAACCCGCAGGTTGATCTCTCCTACCGAGGCTACCACACAATAGGGACGCACTGGCTCCAGCAGACAAGCATCAACTAACATGAAGTCATCACAAATTACTAACTAACCACAATAATAAGTATATCTAACAAGCATGGAAATCATAATATAACATGCTTCTATATACTATATTCTCCAGTTAGTCCCACTCACCGATTACCAGCAAACGAGAAGGTATTCAGCTATCTAATCACTGAACCTTCTATTTCTCCTTTTCTCCTGAGAAAAACATATACATAAGTTAGTTTCTGTCCATTAACCCAAAATAACACAATACAAAAATTTTTGTATAAAAAGCGTCCGCTAAATTTTTTTGCTTAACACAATTTACATCCTGAACGTCAAAATACAAACGGGCAGCATAACGGCTAGAAATTAACACTTGGTAAAATATTTCACTGCCAAAGACACTCGATCGACTGTCAGAGACAGTCGGCCGACTATCTACACTCACTCGACCGAGTGTCTAGTCACTCGGCCGAGTGTCTAGCCACTCGGCCGAGTGTCTAGTCACTCGGTCGATGGTCTCTCACAGACACCATCGGCCGTGGGTCTTACACATTCGGTCGATGGTCTAGTCGGTCGGTCGAGTGTCTCGAGACACTAGGCCGACTGTGTTCATCTGCAGAAGCTGAAGACAAAGTGACGGGTTTCACCCAAAATCGACCAATTCTTGCTCTAGAGCTCGATTATGACCTCAAAACTGACCAAATCGAAGACACTATACATTAAGAAACGTAAACCCACAAGATTTGGACTCAAACAACATCAAATCTATCCACTTTGACCCAAAATACACACTTTATAAAAACTAACACAAAAACCCAATTTTCTTGAAGATTAAAGCATGAAATGCTACAAATCTTACCTTGATAGAATCAGTAAAACACAAGGAACAAGATAGTTAGAAAGATTCGAGCTCAAGAACAAGGATTCTAGAGTAGGGTTTTGATGTAAGTGAGAGTGAAGGTACGGTGTTTTGAGAAAAAGGGTCTAGAAATGGAAAGAAAGAACACCGACTAGTCACTAAATTGTGGTTAATTCCCACACTGTGTAACACACGGGTATTTATCAGTTATCTGATATCTTTCGTACATCATTTGGAAACCCAAACGAAGTCCAAATTAAATAAACAAACCTGTTCTGTGACCCTTGTCACAAACTGGTCCTAACCACAATATTATTTAATAGTAAATATTAAATAAAAATAAAAGCATATAATAACACAATACTAACTCAAGGGCAAACTAGTAATCTTACAGCTAGGCCCGGTTGAGGATGTTACAAATCTACCCCCTTAAGAAGATTCCGTCCTCGGAATCTAGTCAAGGTCAAACAAATGGGGATAGCGCGCCCTCATTAACTCCTCGGTTTCCCACGTCAGGTTGGAACCTAAACTGTGCCGCCATTCTACTAACACCATAGGAATCTGTTTCTTTCTTAGCCTTGTGACTTTCTTATCCACTATTTTAACCGGCTCTTCTACTAATTTCTTAGTCAAATCAACTTTCAAATCTTTCAACGGAAGAATCAAAATTTCGTCATCTACTTTACACTTCCTTAAATAACACACATTGAACGTGTTGTGAATTCCTGCTAACTCTGATGGAAGATCTAAAACAACAGTTTGATCATTCAAAATTTCTTTGATCGGAAATGGTCCAATAAATCTCGGCGCTAGTTTACCACGTTTACCAAACCTGATCACCCCTTTCCCCGGCGAAACTTTCAAGTATACACGATCACCTACATTAAATGTTACCGGACGTCTGCGCGGATCAGCATACATCTTTTGTCTATCTCTAGCTGCTTTTAACTTCTCACGTGCAATGTCAACCTTTTCTGCGGTTATCTGAACAATTTCGGGACCTGCAAATTGTTTCTCACCTGCTTTTAACCAACACGTAGGAGTTCTGCACTTGCGACCATACAACATTTCATATGGCGGCATTCCGATACTCGAATGATATGAATTGTTGTAAGCAAACTCTATTAATGGAAGATGTGTATCCCAAGAACCACCGTATTCTAAGACACATGCTCTCAACATGTCTTCTAACGTCTAAATCGTCCGTTCACTCTGACCGTCTGTCTGTGGATGATATGCTATACTTAGATTCACAAGTGTACCCAGATTCTGTTGTAAACTATTCCAGAAGTTCGATACAAACCTAGTATCTCTGTCGGAAACTATAGAAAATGGTACACGATGTCGACTAACGATTTCTTTCAAGTACAACTCTGCCAAATCACTCAACGAAGCTGTTTCACGAGTAGCTAAAAAATGAGCACTCTTTGTCAGACGATCCACTATCACCCAAATCATGTCGTGACCTTTCTGGGTTCGGGGTAATTTGATTACAAAATCCATCGTTATATGATCCCATTTCCACTGAGGAATTTCTAACTGTCGTAGAGATCCATATGGTTTCTGATGTTCTGCCTTAACTTGCACACATATATGACACTTTTCGACGAAACTTGCTACATCAGTTTTCATTGTCGGCCACCAATATAGTGTTTTCAAGTCTCTATACATCTTTGTACTACCCGGATGCACTGACAATCTAGATTTATGTGCTTCTGTAAGGATTAAATCCCTCAAATCTCCAAGCATAGGCACCCAAATACGGTCATTATAGGTCTTTAATCCTCTAGAATCATTGCATAGGTCAAATTTTCTTTTGGTCATTTGCTCAATCTTTAGATTTTCATCATTCAATGCTACTAACTGAACTGTTTTCAATCGATCGATCAAGTCTGAAACTATCTCAATTCTCATAAATTTGACGTTTTCGACTGTTTTCTTGCGACTCAGAGCATCTGCGACCACGTTTGCTTTACCCGGATGGTACTTAATCTCACAGTCATAGTCTTTAATCAATTCTAAACATCGACGTTGACGCATATTTAAATCTTTCTGTGAAAAGATATATTGAAGACTCTGATGATCTGTATAGATTTCACAATGCGTACCATACAAATAGTGTCTCCAAAGCTTCAAGGCAAACACAACTGCAGTTAACTCTAAATCATGAGTAGGGTAATTTCGTTCATGATTCTTCAACTGTCGTGAAGCATACGCTATGACTTTATTTCTCTGCATCAAAACACAACCAAGACATGCGCATGACGCATCGCAGTAAGCCACAAAATCTTCTGTTCCCTCTGGTAAAGCTAAAACCAGCGCTTGACATAACAACTGTTTGGAGTCTGAAAAGCCTTTTCTTGTTCATCAGTCCATCGAAAGGCTACATCTTTTCTGGTTAACTTATTTAATGGGCCTGCTATTTTGGAAAATTCTTTGATAAACCGGCGGTAATAACCTGCTAAACCCAGAAAACTTTTAATTTCTGTCGGCATTTTCGGCGAGTTCCAATTCATTACAGCTTCTATCTTAGACTGATCCACTTTGATACCCTGTTCACAAATCACATGACCCAGAAACTGTACCTCCCGCAACCAAAATTCACATTTGGAGAACTGTACAACTTTTCCTGTTTTAGAAGTTCTAACACCAACCTCAGATGCTTAGCATGATCTTTCTCGGTTTTCGAATATATCATGATATCATCTATAAAGACAATCACAAACTTGTCAAGATACTGACAACATACTCTGTTCATTAAATCCATAAACACTGCTGGTACGTTTGTTAACCCAAATGGCATAACTAAAAATTCATAATGACCATATCTAGTTCTGAACGCTGTTTTCGGTATATCGTTCTCTGCAACACGTACCTGATGATACCCTGAACATAAATCAATCTTTGAAAAGTAGGAAGCACCCTGTAACTGATCGAATAAATCATCTATTATTGGTAACGGATACTTATTCTTGATTGTTCTCTTATTTAAGTCGCGATAATCTATACACATTCTAAGCGACCCATCTTTCTTTTTCACAAACAAAACAGGAGCACCCCATGGTGAAGAACTTGGTCGAATAAACCCCTTATCTAACAATTCCTGAATCTGAGACATCATTTCTCGGATTTCTAACGGAGCTAATCTGTAAGGAGCTTTTGCAACTGGTGTAGCACCTGGAACCAAATCAATTTTATACTCTACTTCACGTACTGGAGGTAACCCTGGTAAATCATCTGAAAACACTTCGGGAAATTCTGACACAATGGGAATATCGGTCACCTGCTTCTTTTCTTTCTTAACATCGATCACGTAGGCTAAGAACGGATCACACCCTTTTGATATCGCCTTCTGAGCTTTCATTAGGGAAACCATAGGAAAGTTAAATCCACTGTGCTCTCCCCTAGCTATCACTCGGGATCCGTCGGCCAAACGGAAAGAAATCATCTTCTTATCACACTTAATATTAGCCCTATTAGTTCTTAACTAATTTATGCCTATGACTACATCAAAGCTAGGTATAGGCATCAGCAAACAGGTTAAAGGGAAAGAATGGCCGTCGATTTCGATGGTAATTCCAGACACAGATGATGTGCATGGAACCATTTTACCATCAGCTACTTCTATTTCCAAAGGCTCATCTAACATCCTAACAGGAAATTTCAACTTATCACAGAAGCCTAAGGACATAAAAGATCGATTCGCTCCAGAATCAAATAACACACGAGCTGGCAAGGAATTAACCAAGAACATACCGGTAATGACATCATCAGTAGCGGTTGCAGTGTCTACCGTCATCTAAAACGCCCTTGCCTCTGCTGTTGGAGGATTCTTTCTCTTCTGCCTGGCAGTAGAAGCAGAAGATCCCCCAGAATTTACTAACCTCGCCCCTGACCCTGCCCCAGAACCGGCTCTTGACGCAGATGGACAATTTGCAGATCTATGCCCCTCTTGATGGCAACTCCAACAAACATTAGACTTAAAAGAATAAGCTGTTGATTCATGACCTAACACTCCACATTTTAAACACCTTCTGGTCATTGGAGAACACGGACCGACATGGGTCGACTTGCAAACATTACACCACCCAGACTGACTAGAACCCGATCCACTCATACCAGACTTACTTTTCTGTTTAAACCCACCTGACTTCTTACCACGAAATCCTGATTGCTTACTTGATTGTTGAACTGACTGACCACCCGATTGGCTTTCTGATTTTCCCCCAAAAGATCCACTTTTTGAACTTTCTCTTTTCGCTGCCATTACATCACCTTCAGTAACCTTGGCCATCTCATGAGCCTGCGCCAAAGTTGTTGCAAATCTGGCAACAGTTCTGTACTCCGGCTTAATCACCCACATGAAATGTTGATTTTTATCCTTTTCAGTCGGTACCCATTTTTGAACAAACCTTAACTTTGATGTGAAATCTCTGAAAACTTTATCAATCGTCATACTTTCTGTCATCTTCATACTCAGAAACTCAGTTTTCAATCTCTCCATTTCATACTCAGAACAATACTACTCGCGAACCTTAGCAACAAATTGTTCCCAGGTAATCTGGTTGATCTGTTCTTTGGGTAAATATGCAGTAATAGAATCCCACCATTCCATTGCTTCACCATTGAGAAGTCTACTTGCAAACAGTACCATAGATTCAGGCTCACAAAAACATGCTTCCAACGCTCGCTCTACTTCTCTTAACCAATTGCGTGTCACTGTAGGGTTTGTGTGACCGCTGTACTCAGGAGGTTTGCAGTCTAGAAACTGTTTATAGGTACACTTCTTTCTCGTCTCGGGAATTTGAAATGGGTATATCATTTGATTTGGAAATGCCTGGTTAAACGGGAATGGCATTACGAGGTTTTAATAGGTGGTTTGAGGAAATTGTGACTGAGAACTGCCACCAGCTTGAGTATAAAAGTTAGGAGGAAAGGTTGTGTTCAACGCAGTGGTATTAGGGTTTCATTGCGCCCGTTCTTGTTCTAATTCTTTAATTTTCTCTTGAGCTTCTAATAATTGATTTTGAAGATTTATAACTTCTTGGGAGGTTTCCTCTTCCGATGACACATGCCCATCTTCATCGGGAGCTCCGAAGATACCAGTTCCAGGGACATTAGGGCCAGTAGCGTTTGCTTCATTATCTGCCATTACTGCACTACCACAACACTCACACGAAGGCTTAGTATAAACTCGGTTAGTATTAACAACTAACACATAACCTGTCCTAATACTCACTTAACCCATCCCCAGCATGTTATGTTTGACATGACTTTACTAAGTTTGGGAACATGACATTTAAATCACAATGCACATGCTGCCAAACTAAGCTCTGATACCAACTTGAGACACCGCTAAATTTTTTTTATACGTGGCGGAAGCATTTATTTATTAATTACAAAATAAAAATTAACTATTATTAATACAACCAGTGTCACGTGTCATTACAACATACATGTTTACAAAATATCACTGTTTAAACAAAGCAAGATCACATCAGAGTTGACTCCTGTCAAACATAACATCAATATGTCCTTTTGGGGAAACATTAATTAAACCATTATAATGACATAAATGTATAATAATTACATATCCAAATGATCTGACAGTTAGCATTAAACTAATACATCTGGTGTCACGTGACATTATAACAAAATTCAGTTTTAATGGAAAAGACACATCAGAGTTTCTTCATAGTCAAACATAACATCGACATGCCCGTCTTCTCCCAAAAAGCACTATCTACAAAAGCTAATAACCTGCAAGGGAGGAGATGGAGGGGAATTAGCACAAAGCTAAGTGAGTACAACTAACTACAGGCCATAGCATACATAACTGTTATACTAATCATGTCACATAGTCTAACACACAAACATCACCCAAGTGCCGTCTACAGAGACTCTGGCTGCTCGGCCAAACCATTAACCACCAGCTGATCGGACTGGGGCTTACCAGAAGTTCCTCCACCACCGTATGTATATACATAATCCACACACGACGGACTCGTCATTCACATGTATATACGCCACGGTTGTCTAGGCTACCACAGAGGAACCCAACCCGCAGGTTGATCTCTCCTACCGAGGCTACCACACAATAGGGACGCACTGGGCTCCAGCAGACAAGCATCAACTAACATGAAGTCATCACAAAGTACTAACTAACCACAATAATAAGTATATCTAACAAGCATGGAAATCATAATATAACATGCTTCTATATACTATATTCTCCAGTTAGTCCCACTCACCGATTATCAGCAAACGAGAAGGTATTCAGCTATCTAATCACTGAACCTTCTCTTTCTCCTTTTCTCCTGAGAAAAACATATACATAAGTTAGTTTCTGTCCATTAACCCAAAATAACACAATACAAAAATTTTTGTATAAAAAGCGTCCGCTAAATTTTTTTGCTTAACACAATTTACATCCTGAACGTCAAAATACAAACGGGCAGCATAACGGCTAGAAATCAACACTTGGTAAAATATTTCACTGCCAAAGACACTCGGTCGACTGTCAGAGATAGTCGGCCGATGTAATGACCCGGAATTTTCCGACCAAATTATACTTATGAGATTAATATTTACATAAATTAAACCATACCAACATGATAAGTAATCTAAATTGTTGAGACTTGTGTTTTTGAAAATAGTTTTACACAACGTTTGACCGTCCAATATGATCGATGATATCACGAACTATATAACATACGATAATTATACGTTTGTGTATATATATGTATTTATAAATATTTAACATGATCTAAGGATGGTTTAACATCTCATTGTGTACTAATGACAATGAGTTATAAGTATATTTTGAAACTACTAACTTAAGTTTTCAAAACGATAACTATACGTAACATTCTTTGATATATATACTTATAATCTATAATGCTTATACATGTATCGTATATATAATGTATTTAATCACTTTTTAAGGACTTAAATACATAAAACAATATAAGTATATTCACAAAAGATAGCTATATTTGAATTCTCGTTCCGTTTCCTCAAGATTTCTATACGTATATCTAGGGTATATGTACCCGTATCATACCCAGCTTCTATACGTATTTACTATTAGTATATACACATCAAATCAACATCCTAATCAACATTATTACTGCCCTAGATATGAGGTAACTAGAATTTGTCAAGTAGTATGAATTATTAGTAAGAAAACAAAATTAGGAATCCTTTTCTTTCTTTATAAACTAAAAATGTTTTTATAAATGAACACCATTTCTTCACTCCATTTTCTCATACCTACACCCTCATTTCTCTCTCAAAATACTCCTAACTTCATACTTGATCATCTCCAAGCATTTTCCTCATCATTTAGCTTCAATTACAAGCCTTAAACACCATAAGAAAACTCTTTCAAGAACATATCAAAATAACCACCCATTTGAAGAAGTTTACTTCCAACCTTTTGATCTAACTCCACCACTCTTTGATTCCAAGATTATTTCTTATCTTTTGCAGTAACTTTGTCCAAGTAACTTGAGGTAGTAACCTTGTTCATAATCTTATTCAATTCATATTCATATAGCTATCTTATTTTGTGGTATAAAATTTTAACAACAAGAACATAGTTTGAATGATTTCAAACTTGTTCGCAAACTAAATAGATCCTTCTAACTTGACTTTTAAAATACTTCAAGACCTGTAATATATCATAATGATATGCTAACCTAACAAGATATAACTTGGTTTTACAAAGAACATCTTAAAAACTGAATCCACGTCGTCGGAGTGCAACCGGGGGCTGTTTTGGGTTGGATAATTAAAAACCATCTTGAACTTTGAATTAGAAGTTCATGTTCTGGAAAAATGATATTTCTTATGAATATGTTAACACATAAAAATTTCATGGTTTAACTCAAAGTGTAAGTATTTTTAGAAAAATGATCATTAAATGTTGTTTTTATGATGGAAAATGATCACTTTCATAAGTTTCACCAAAGTTTGACCTATAACCTATAATTTCGAATACAAACTAAGGTATTTTCAATTCATATTCTTAAAATTTGACTCGATCCAAGTAAGTGGCAAGTTGAACCAACAAAAACGGAGTTGTAATGAAAAAAAACTACGACTAAAACAAGATTGGGTATCCGAAGCTAGTTTAGCTACGAAAATATTTGGAGATAAAGTAAATTAATCATATATTTTCTAATTAATATGATATTTTATATATAATTACTTATGATTTGATTTTATATATTTCAGGACCACCCGTAAACAACACGAGAAGATTAATCATAAGACCTCATGATTGTACGCAACAAGTCATTTGACAACACGGTACTTTATGTACGCAACACGTCATTTGACAACATGGTACCATGGGTCGAGATTAATTCTGATCAATACGAATACGATGGGGTCTTTATTTATTTTATTTAAGCAACTAATTGTGGACCACTAACATCGGACTGCTAACTACGGACTAAGAAAAATATTAAAATTATTAAAAGTATATATATATGTAACGATTACTTAAAAAGAAAATATGTTGATATATTATATATATGGTTAGGTTCGTGATATCTATCGGAGACCAAGTCGAATTAAATACCTTCAAGGCAAAAGTGAGTTTCATTTGCTCCCTTTTTAATTGCTTTTGCAATATATATTTTTGGGCTGAGAATACATGCGCTGCTTTTATAAATGTTTACAAAATAGACAAAAGTACTTAAAAATATATTCTACGTTGAGTTGTACCACTGGCATATTTCCCTGTAGCTTGGTAACTACTATTTACATGGGTATTGTAAACGCGAATCCTGTTGATAGATCTATCGGGCCTGACAACCCCAACCGGACTGGACGACCAGTATTCAACGGTTGCACAGTACTTCGTTTTGGTGACTACACTTGGTACGGTGTAGTGAGATTTCATAATAAAGGGAATATGTGACGTTGATTAAATGTTAAGTATGGTTACCAAGTGCTCAACCACTTAGAATGCTTTACATACACTTGCGAGTGTATTATGTTTATGATTATGAAATCTTGTGGTCTATTAACATATTGAAATGATTGTTATGATAAACCTATGAACTCACCAACCTTTTGGTTGACACTTTAAAGCATGTTTATTCTCAGGTACGAATTAAGTCTTCCGCTATGCATTTGCTCAATATAAGGACATTACTTGGAGCCGATCATCGCAATGGGACCAAATGTGGATGACTTCGTCCAGTTGGATTAGGACGGGTCCTTTCAGTTGGTATCAGAGCGGTGGTCGTAGCGAACCAGGTCTTGCATTAGTGTGTCTAACTAGTAGTTGTTAGAATGCATTAATGAGTCTGGACTTCGACCGTGTCTACATGTCAAAAGTTTTGCTTATCATTTCTAGTCAGAAATCATCTGCTTATCATCCTTAGGAAATTACCTGCTTATCATTCATAAGTCTAGACACGTTTTACTGCATTTACTGCATTGATAGTGTATAGACGAATTCTTATCTTAGCATATCTGTTATTGCGAACTTTGACTGATATCTTTTCAAAGATTCTCCGTAATTTACGGGATTTTGGTATTATATATACATATGTAAATTATGTATTGAAGAGTACCAAATCTAACTCCTATAATCTATTCCATACCAAAAATTCATTTTCCCCATTATACAAGATGGATTCCGCATCTAGTTCGAATTCTTCAGAATCCGACAGTTATGCCGATATGGATTTCCATTCGGGCTCCGAAAGCAGCGTCACCGGAATGGATCAACCAATTTCCCATCATCTATTCTGGATGAATTGGGGATGGGTTCGTAATATACTAAATCACTGGAGACAAGAAGAAGGTGATCCATTCCATCCACCAATTTGCCCTCTTGGCGATGAACCTGAAGCACTTACCGGCGAACCTATTCGAAACACCATTTTCTCTCTCATTTCTAGAGTATCTCATCACGATTATATACTATCCCATATTACAAATCTTGTTCATTCGCTCGCTCCAACCGCCAATCATCCCGGTGTACTAGCAGAAGTTAACGAACTTCGCGCTCGCGTGACGGCTTTGGAGAATATGGTGCGAAGGTTGCAAACACCAGCAGCAGCACCAACAGCATAATCAGCACTACCATCAATAACATCAACAATACCATCATCACCACTAACAAACAACATCCGCATCACACGTCTCGACATCATAATCTGTCCCACAAACATCAACATCATACGCACCATAGATACCAAGGAGTATCAACAATAATGAATGATGAAGTATTGATCCATAACTTCATTGATATTCTGCGAAGAATATGTGGTTTCAAAAAGTTTTAGAGATTTCTTATTCTAGCTCAAATCGAAAAGCAAATGAGATTAATATCATATTAACTCATTAAATTCATGATTTCATCTGAAGAAAATATATATGTATATATGTTTTCATAAAGATTGTAATTAAAAGTTCTTTTGTACAAAATATTAATGGTGAATTTTTTTTTAACGGGTAGGTAATACCCGAGGAATTATTAGATTTCATCTTAATAAGTTACATTGTACATTCGTCGAAGCTGATTCAACAGTCATTTACTATCCTACTTACAACCACCGATATACATATCCGTTCACCGCAGAATAACCATTTTCATTCAATTTCATATTTGAATTTTGACTTCCCAGAATCCAACAAGTGGCATATGAAGAAAACATATGACAAAATAAAATCTGTTAGAAACAAACAAATTAACTATGAAAAATTTTGTTAAGAATCCATGCTAACTGTTCCAGCTAACTGTTCCTAGCAAACTGATTACATTTTATTTATCGCAGTTTATTTATCACAATTTAATTATCGCACTTTTATTTATCGTCATTTAATTTCTGTAATTATTTTACGCACTTTAAATATCGGGACACGTATACAATGTTTTGACATATCATATCGACGCATCTATATATATTATTTGGAATCACCATAGACACTCTATATGCAGTAATGATCGAGTTCTCTATACAGAGTTGAGGTTGATTCTACAATAATATATATAGTTTGAGTTGTGATCGAGTCTGAGAGGTATACGGGTCACGACATGTATTAATTAATTCGTATATTATATATTAAACTATATATGAATTATTGGACTGTTATTGTGGACTATCGACTGTGGACTAATGACATTGGACAATTAAAATGAATTAAAATATTGATTATAACATATGAAACTAAACATTTCTTCAAGATTGCCACTTGATTTCATCTTAAACCTCATTGTATCTCGACGATTACAATCAGCGTTCAAATTTATCATGAATCTTAAAAACACCTCAATCGAGAGGATAAACCAACCGCACTTCATCTACGGAAGAAAAGATTGATGCATATAGTTATGCACCTGAAAAACCCTCAGAAACTGAGTAAACGTTTGACACGTATCTGTTCTAGTTCCTTTAACATTGTTATTACCGAAGATCGTTTTGCAATCCCTTTCCAAAGTAGCTAATTTTGTCACAGCTCCAGCAAGTCAACTCCGACTTTTCATTCGAAACAACTTTATTATAACCGCGATATATATGCATACTCTTTATTGTTACTGGGGAACCTTTTATATTCCACAATATTACCATCAGTGATTAATCATTCTAAAAACACAATTCTCCTAAAACTACCTCGGTTTGATAACCGATGACCCAGATCAGTTAACTTTGAAAATGCTGACGAAGCAGCATGTTGTAGATGATCTTAATGGCCAAAAGTTTGATGATAAAGAAAGGAGTGTTAGGAACGCTCGATAGAAAATTTAGTACCGAAAAGCGGATTATGTGAAACTATGAAGAAAGCCGTGGACAAATCAGAAAGAATAAGTTTGCCTTCAAAGAATCCAAATGATTCTGTGCCTACTGAAATCGTTAGCAAACGTCTTATTTCTCATTCTAAACCTTCACAGACAAATCTTATTCATCATCCATTGATATTAGAAATTCTAAGATATTCTAGTATGTTCTATTATAAATATCCTCCATATTTCTGGTGATATTTTCACAACTATTCTTATCTGAGATCATTTATCTCTCCGTAATATCTGCAACATAAAAGAAACTGTGTTAGTTTCTAAATTCTGAAACCTTCGAGTTTAAAATATGAATGTTTTGAAGTAGTGTTGGGAACTGAAGCATGGATTAGTATAATATAATGACACTTGATCAACGTCATTATATTACAGTAAGTCATGCTGAGTTTCTAATGAAGCATGATGATTCACAGTACCGTCATCATGTGCCATTTACACGACTCTTACATTCTATCTAATCTCTAAACATATCAAGAGAATATTTTTCTGGATGACCCGGTCTTCTCCAGGGTATTCTGGTAATTTAACAAATCAAAATCGTTCTATTACCATTTTCTTCTTAGAGCATTAGCTATGTTCATTCTGAATTTCATATCTACGAATTCCGGACCATTACTCGCTTGACTCGAAGTCGGGAAGAGAAAACGAAAGCATGAAGCTCCGAAAAATAATGAAGAATATAAACTTTGATAATAACCCCGAAATTACAAACCGTGTATATCGATGCAGATAGCAATATAGAGACACGGGAGAATTAGAAACACTCTAAACATAAGAGTATAGTAGAAGTAAATAGATTCTTCTGGTGGTAGATGAAAAAGAAGAATGACAGATATAAAAGTTAGGAGAATATCAAGAATCAGGACTGGATGGAGCATATTGATGAATGCTTTAAAATAAGAATCAAGAGAGAAAGAATAGAAGGTGTGAGTCGTGGAAAATAAGGAAACGAAGGGGTGAATTTATAGTGAAATATCCGACAGAGCAATCGAAACAGATTATTGCATATAATCAAAGAAGATCCTGATTTCCTTAATCACCAAAGAACCAAATCTTATTACGTAAGATTCTCTTTAAATCCCTTAAATCCCGGAAATCAATCATAACTACGTCATCGGTTAAGACGAATATATTTTACTCATCTCACTCTTTTACGATAGTCTCATTTATATTCTTCGCATAATCGAATCGTTTTATCTACATTACTCAATGATGATAAAACTCCATTATCACCTTATATTTGTCATGAAAACCTTCTTATTGTTATCCATAACAACCTCTATCAAATTTCGGGGACGAAATTTCTTTAACGGGTAGGTACTGTAATGACCCGGAATTTTCCGACCAAATTATACTTATGAGATTAATATTTACATAAATTAAACCATACCAACATGATAAGCAATCCAAATTGTTGAGACTTGTGTTTTTGAAAAGAGTTTTACACAACGTTTGACCGTCCAATATGATCGATGATATCACGAACTATATAACATACGATAATTATACGTTTGTGTATATATATGTATTTATATATATTTAACATGATCTAAGGATGGTTTAACACCTCATTGTGTACTAATGATAATTATTTATAAGTATATTTTGAAACTACTAACTTAAGTTTTCAAAACGATAACTATACGTAACATTCTTTGATATATATACTTATAATCTATAATGCTTATACATGTATCGTATATATAATATATTTAATCACTTTTTAAGGACTTAAATACATAAAACAATATAAGTATATTCACAAAAGATAGCTATATTTGAATTCTCGTTCCGTTTCCTCAAGATTTCTATACGTATATCTAGGGTATATGTACCCGTATCATACCCAGCTTCTATACGTATTTACTATTGGTATATACACATCAAATCAACATCCTAATCAACATTATTATTGCCCTAGATATGAGGTAACTAGAATTTGTCAAGTAGTATGAATTATTAGTAAGAAAACAAAATTAGGAATCCTTTTCTTTCTTTATAAACTAAAAACGTTTTTATAAATGAACACCATTTCTTCACTCCATTTTCTCATACCTACACCCTCATTTCTCTCTCAAAATACTTCTAACTTCATACTTGATCATCTCCAAGCATTTTCTCCATCATTTAGCTTCAATTACAAGCCTTAAACACCATAAGAAAACTCTTTCAAGAACATATCAAAATAACCACCCATTTGAAGAAGTTTACTTCCAATCTTTTGATCTAACTCCACCACTCTTTGATTCCAAGATTATTTCTTATCTTTTGCAGTAACTTTGTCCAAGTAACTTGAGGTAGTAACCTTGTTCATAATCTTATTCAATTCATATTCATATAGCTATCTTATTTTGTGGTATAAAATTTTAACAACAAGAACATAGTTTGAATGATTTCAAACTTGTTCGCAAACTAAATAGATCCTTCTAACTTGACTTTTAAAATACTTCAAGACCTATAATATATCATAATGATATGCTAACCTAACAAGATATAACTTGGTTTTACAAAGAACATCTTAAAAACTGAATCTACGTCGTCGGAGTGCAACCGGGGGCTGTTTTGGGTTGGATAATTAAAAACCATCTTGAACTTTGAATTAGAAGTTCATGTTCTGGAAAAATGATATTTCTTATGAATATGTTAACACATAAAAATTTCATGGTTTAACTCAAAGTGTAAGTATTTTTAGAAAAATGATCATTAAATGTTGTTTTTATGATGGAAAATGATCACTTTCATAAGTTTCACCAAAGTTTGACCTATAACCTATAATTTCGAATACAAACTAAGGTATTTTCAATTCATATTCTTAAAATTTGACTCAATCCAAGTAAGTGACAAGTTGAACCAACAAAAACGGAGTTGTAATGAAAAAAAAACTACGACTAAAACAAGATTGGGTATCCGAAGCTAGTTTAGCTACGAAAATATTTGGAGATAAAGTAAATTAATCATATCTTTTCTAATTAATATGATATTTTATATATAATTACTTATGATTTGATTTTATATATTTCAGGACCACCCGTAAACAACACGAGAAGATTAATCATAAGACCTCATGATTGTACGCAACAAGTCATTTGACAACACGGTACTTTATGTACGCAACACGTCATTTGACAACATGGTACCATGGGTCGAGATTAATTCTGATCAATACGAATACGATGGGGTCTTTATTTATTTTATTTAAGCAACTAATTGTGGACCACTAACATCGGACTGCTAACTACGGACTAAGAAAAATATTAAAAGTATTAAAAGTATATATATATGTAACGATTACTTAAAAAGAAAATATGTTGATATATTATATATATGGTTAGGTTCGTGATATCTATCGGAGACCAAGTTGAATTAAATACCTTCAAGGCAAAAGTGAGTTTCATTTGCTCCCTTTTTAATTGCTTTTGCAATATATATTTTTGGGCTGAGAATACATGCGCTGCTTTTATAAATGTTTACAAAATAGACACAAGTACTTAAAAATATATTCTACGTTGAGTTGTACCACTGGCATATTTCCCTGTAGCTTGGTAACTACTATTTACATGGGTATTGTAAACGCGAATCCTGTTGATAGATCTATCGGGCCTGACAACCCCAACCGGACTGGACGACCAGTATTCAACGGTTGCACAGTACTTCGTTTTGGTGACTACACTTGGTACGGTGTAGTGAGATTTCATAATAAAGGGAATATGCGACGTTGATTAAATGTTAAGTATGGTTACCAAGTGCTCAACCACTTAGAATGCTTTACATACACTTGTGAGTGTATTATGTTTATGATTATGAAATCTTGTGGTCTATTAACATATTGAAATGATTGTTATGATAAACCTATGAACTCACCAACCTTTTGGTTGACACTTTAAAGCATATTTATTCTCAGGTACGAATTAAGTCTTCCGCTGTGCATTTGCTCAATATAAGGACATTACTTGGAGCCGATCATCGCAATGGGACCAAATATTGATGACTTCGTCCAGTTGGATTAGGACGGGTCCTTTCAGCCGACTGTCTACACTCACTCGGCCGAGTGTCTAGTCACTCGGTCGATGGTCTCTCACAGACACCATCGGCCGTGGGTCTTACACATTCGGTCGATGGTCTAGTCGGTCGGTCGAGTGTCTCGAGACACTAGGCCGACTGTGTTCATCTGCAGAAGCTGAAGACAAAGTGACGGGTTTCACCCAAAATCGACCAATTCTTGCTTTAGAGCTCGATTATGACCTCAAAACTGACCAAATCGAAGACACTATACATTAAGAAACGTAAACCCACAAGATTTGGACTCAAACAACATCAAATCTATTCACTTTGACCCAAAATACACACTTTATAAAAACTAACACAAAAACCCAATTTTCTTGAAGATTAAAGCATGAAATGTTACAAATCTTACCTTGATAGAATCAGTAAAACACAAGGAACAAGATAGTAAGAAAGATTCGAGCTCAAGAACAAGGATTCTAGATTAGGGTTTTGATGTAAGTGAGAGTGAAGGTACGGTGTTTTGAGAAGAAGGGTAAGAACACCGACTAGTCACTAAATTGTGGTTAATTCCCACACTGTGTGACACACGGGTATTTATCAGTTATTCGATATCTTTCGTACATCATTTGGCAATCTAAACGAAGTCCAAATTAAATAAACAAACCTGTTCTGTGACCCTTGTCACAAATTGGTCCTAACCACAACATTATTTAATAGTAAATATTAAATAAAAATAAAAGCATATAATAATACAATACTAACTCAAGGGCAAACTAGTAATCTTATAGCTAGGCCCGGTTGAGGATGTTACAGTCATCTTCGGGAAATCATGCTCCTTTGCAAACAGCTTACATTTCCATCAATGCATCACATATCTCAGCTCCAGTATTAGATTCTGGTTATTTCAATGCCAAATCTCAAGCACAGAAATCAACTGCTAAACTGATTGATTCAAGCATTCTACAACAGACTTAATCACCAGTGATCAAGACGGAAAATATCAAGAAAAGGCCTCTAGAATTGATTTAGGAGGATATGACTTTAGCTGCCATCGTTGTTAACTCTTACAATGATATGATAAGTGGACAGATAATCAATGGTCATCTGGAGAATGAGGATTATGATTAGATTAATGAGGATGAGATTGAGAGAATGGACATCTTGTTTGCTATGGGAAGTGTGGTGAGACGTGCTAGGAAGTATTTGAAAATAACAGGTCAGAATACTTTGGGTCTGAACCGCAATACTAAGTTTGGTTTTGATATGTCCAAGGTGAGATGCCATAATTGTGATGAACTTGGTCATTTAAAGAGGACATGCACAAGACCACCTAAGCCTAGTTTTCATAATCCTTTTAATAACACTTCAATTGAGGTGACTCCTGGACATGCTGGTCCGACGGTGAACAAAGAAGCAACTTCTAGTGGTCAATCCAAAGCTTTGACTACTACGTATGCTGATGAAGTGTGTGATTGGTCGATCTCAGTTGATGCTGAAAAGGCTAACGTGGTTTTTGTTGGTAAGAGTGAAGCTGAAATAGAAGAAGAAAGGGTTATCAGAAGAAATGCTGGTTGTATCGGTAAAGATGATCCTGCTTGCACATGCTATGTCTGCAAAATGTGATGCACGTATGAAAAGGGTTGAAGCGGTAATGAAGATGTGTCTTAGAAAGAGAATTAGTGACATGTTGTATGATAAGTTCCGAAAAGCCAAGGATCTGTCTGATATTGAATTCACAACTGACTCTTCAGATGACGATGAATCCTCGGGAATGAGTTGTCATACGGGAACATGGTTTAGAACAGAACTTGCACATTTGATCAAGGGTGATGATGAAGGTACTAATGAGAAGGTAGTCACGGTGACAAGTTCGGATAATTCTGCTAAAGTTGAGGGCAAAGAAGGTTATGATGCTGATTATTCAGACAGTACAAGTTCAGAGTCAGAATCAAAATCAGATACAGATTCGCAGGATGGTAGAAAAGATTACGCGTTCATGGCTAACACATCCAGCAATGACAAGGTATGTAATGATTCAGATTCTTTATGTTAAAACTGCACTGATCTTGAACAGGAAATAGCTAGACTTGAATGTGTGGTCTCTAAGCTTAACGAGATACCTGCTACTTATGAAACTTGTCCGAAACTTAGACTTGAAATTAAGAACTTGAGTCTAGAAAATCAGACACATAGGAAGAACTATGATGATGCTCTTTTCTACCTTAATAAGCTGAAAGAGTATGTTGATGTTATTAAGTCCTTAGAGAATCAGGTAGGTCATTTAAAATTAACTATTGTAGATGATGAGAAAGTGATTCACCTGTATTTGAGCCAGATAGAAGCACTTAAGGCTGAAAAAGATTCATACAAATTAAAATATGAGTTGGAAAAGGCTAGGATCGATAACTGGCAGAGAATGTCATACATGACACAAACTTTGAAACATCCTAAAAACCAAGGGACAGGATATAATCAGGTTGCACCACCGCTTTTAGGACAGTTTATCAATAAACCTGTTGAGAAGAATAGGGATCTGGTTGTAGAACCAAAGTATGGTAAGCCTGAGAAAAATTATGTAGAGAGTAAAAGTGAGTCTGGTGAGGGTAAAAAGCCATTAGATGTTGTTTATGAGAAGGAGTCCGACACTGATGTCGACACTGAAAAGGACGGGAAACCCTTTGTAGTTGTGACTAAACCAGTTACAATTTTGAAGAATCTAAATAATGAAGCGAATAGGAGTGAAAGTCAAAAGACTGAGAAGAGGAGTGTTAGTAAGCCTAAACAATCTAGGAAGAAAAACACTCAGCACACCCCTGTTAAGTTTGTTAAGGATAGTAGTACTATGAATTCTCATATTGTTGATCCCAAAACTGAACTTCCACCAAAAGGTGAGGGTTCAAATTTAGGAAGGGTGACGAAATATATTCCGCCTAATCGTAGACAGACTGTTAAACAGCAAGTCACGTCACCCACTCTAGCTAGGAAACAGAATAAACCCCCGAGGAGACAGTATTCAACTTCTAGGCGTCAAGTGTTTAATGCAAATTATTTTGATAATGTTAAATGTTTCAATTGTGGGATGTTGGGACACAGGGCTATGAATTGCAAACCCATTCGACAGATACCACACAAAAAGATTGATCTTAGTCCCAAACGTACTTTTGATAGAAGACCATCTTCATCTGTGTTTAAACCTACTTCTGTCAAATCAACTGAAACAAAAGTTTTTCAAACAAATGACTATTACAGGAAACCATTACCAAAAAATATTGTTTGGAAACATAAATTAGAAGTGAAAGGTGTTCAAAATTCTGACAGTCCTTCTGGATCTAAGGGACAATGGGTGGAATTGCCAGTGGTTGGTGTTGATGGGAAACCCACTGCCATTCGGGCATGGGTGGCCCTTTCTAACTAATCTCCTTATTTTTGTGTGCAGGTCATCTACAATCCTCGCTGCAGTACATGGATTGTTAATAGTGGGGCATCCAGGCACATGACAGGGAACTTGTCTTAACTTTCTAATGTGAAAACAGTAGATGGAGGACCAGTTTCTTTTGCAGGTAGTGAAGGAGGTTTTATTACTGCGCAAGGAGTGATTGCTAATAAGAATGTCAGCTTTAATAAAGTTAATTTTGTGGAGCAAATGTCGAACAATTTGCTTTCAGTTTCACAGGTTGCTGACAAAATGTATATAGTTGCTTTTGATGATAAATTGTGTTATATCTTGAGAAAAGAATTCGTAATTTCGGAAGACATGATTCTGATGACTGCTCCTAGGTGCAAGGATCTCTATATCCTTGATATGCGTAAGGCTCATGTTAAAGCAGCTACAGGCCATCAGGCCTTCGTTTCTAAGGCTACCGAACAGGAGTCGATTATCTGGCACAAGCGTATGGGTCTTGTAACACCATACTCTTTTTTTTTAAATAACACAGCGGAAGTCTTAATTACAAAACGTACCCTTACGAAACAACATAAACATAACTATTACATTTCATACATAAATACATTGTTATCAAAAACCGGTGTTACGTTAATATCCGATTTCATACAGACCACATCAGAGTTCTGGACTTATCGAACACAACCCAACACGCCCATCTTCTCCCATGTCCACAAAAGTAAAGACCTACAACCTGCAAGGGGGAAGGTGGAGGGGTTAGCACGAAGCTAAGTGAATGGACTAATCTAACAGCTAAAGCATACACGTACAATCACTAGAACACGCAACAACAAATTAATCAGACAGTTAATCACATAACCACTAGAATCATGCAGAAACATAGCAATACAAATACTGTATCATACAATAGCCATCAATCAATTAAATCCAAAGACCACCAAAGCATAAACACATCTTCAGCAACGGTCAATCCAAAGTAACCGTGATAACTACTAGCAATGGTCAATCAAAAGCAACCATATGGGTAATCCAAAGCAACCCATTGAGAGACTCGGTGGCCTGGCCGGGCCAACGACCCCAGTTGATCAATCTAGAGTCTACCGAAAACTCATAACTCTGCATCATTAGTATAAGTCTTTCACACGCGACGGACGCGTGGTTCCGACTTATATTAATCATACAACATCAATGAGCCCAACCTGATCAGAAGCAAGTTTGATCTCTCCCGACCTGATCAGAAGCATGGTCGGTCCAAATAACACGCGAGGCCACAGTCCACAACACTATACAACATAATTCAAATCATAGGAACTAGGTCAATGGCCTAGGTCATGTCACTATATGCCTTAATGGCTAGATTAACCCACTCACCGAATACCAGCACAAGAAGAACTCAGAGGTCTTATATTTCTGAGTCTTCACTTCTCCTGATCACCTGGAAAAGATACAAATAAAGTCAGTAATTACATCCTGATAATATTCTATCAACAAGACAGACACAATATCAATATAGAAACAAAACTATCAAACCTGCTCAGTTAACTGTATGAGTAACACCATCACACGCACGTTTGAGAACACTCAACCGTGCAGTTGACAACTCACTCGTACGTTTGGTGTATGACCAAACATCCAACAATGATTCACCTGATCCGTACGGTTCACTACACGAGTAACCAGTGACTCGTACGAGTCACATCTTATTCGTACGTATCAGCACAATCAAAACATAAGTTTCCATCACCACTCACTTGCAAGATTCACCACACGGTTGACTACCTCAACCGTACGAGTGAAGGCTCACTCGTGCGAGTGATGAAGAACAGTAGCAACAGCTAATTATATGGGTTTCAACCCAAAAACACTACATCAAACATCAATACATATACTAAATCAACACCTATAAACATGTAATCACAGTATGATAAGTCTACATTATAATTTCAACCCATAACGACACTCTAAAGCGTGTAAAATAAGGCATACACCCTAAAGCCCCTTTTTATGACCAAATTAAAGTTTGATACATATTCTTAAAAGTTTACCATTGGAAAGTATTTTTCATTACGATTCCAATGATACTTGATTCATCAAAAACGGAGTTACGGTTTGAAAGTTATGACCAAAACAAGTTTCCACAAATCTGACCCTGTGCTCACACGTGTGACTGAGGTCTCACTCGTGTGAGTGAGTCCTCACACGTGTGGTTGACTCTCAAAAGTGTGGTCACTCGTACGAGTGACTTGTCAAAAGTTTGGGTGCTGATGAACACCTACAGCTCGCTGTTTTCGCGTTTTTTGACCCCAAAACATGATTTTTACTCAATCTGATCATGAAACCACTTCAAAAACATCATATAACAACTATAGAACATATATCTAACAACAATTAACACTAACAAACACAATTCATCAAGATTCAAGCATCAAAACTCACTTTTTCTCAAGAACATAAAAACCCAAATTACACAAGATTCAAGCAATGATTCAAGCATGCTAACCTGGTTTGATGATTACAAAGATGATATAAATCAGTTTCTAAAGCTCCACAAACCAATTTCAAGCTTTGATCAAGTTAGGGTTTTGATGTAGGTGAAAGATGAAGAACGAGGTGTTTGGTGAATTTTCTAGAAAATGCAAGAAGTGAACTGCACTAGTCATATAAATTGGTTTTAATTCCCACACTGTGTAACACACGGGTATTTATCAGTTATCTAATATCTTTCGTACTTCGTTAGGCGGCCCTAATGAAACAACCCAACCCGTATTCCATACGATAATTTTTTTTTAAATAATACACATTTACGCGCCAATTAAATATGTAACCATTCCATACGTTCGTTGGAACATACAACAAGTTTTAGTGTTTACAACAGGCACAAAGGCCATTAACGAATGAGGTACAAGTTTGACCAATACAAAAATGATAGTTTTAAACCAAACAACACATCGAGCATGGTTTGGGACTAAACTACCCAAAACGCTAGGCCAACTTCCAAAAGCTCCAACAAAACGTCATCAAAGGACACCAAATGCCCGATAACCCCTTTGCCCTTATCCACACCTGCATCTAAAAAGATAAACAACGAGAGGGATAAGCTAATGCTTAATGAATGCAATAATTATACATACACATATATAATATATCTACTTGTAAACACTTACACAATACCGTACACAAGCTAGCAATTCGACAACCATGCAAAACATTATGCATATACCAATAATCGCAAATCACATTGAGCTAGCAATAACAAAAGCATATAGTTCATATTCAAGTATGCTAATGCACAATTCATACAACCATGGTTAGCCACTCGTAAAAGGAATGGTACTCTAATTTCCCATTGGTGTTCATAACAACCGTTAGTGCACAACACATATATCACTAACCCTTGGACAACACATATCCGTTTATAAAATCGTTAGTGTACAACACATATAACACTAAATCGGACAACACATATACATTCATAAATCATTAGTGTACAACACATATAACACTATATTGGACAACGTATATCCGTTATTAAAACCGTTAGCGTACAACGCATATATCACTAACTTGGACAACACATATCCATTTCTACAAGTAAACACATCATATACGTACATGTATACTTATTCCACTCACCTTGACACAAGGATGATGATTATGCACGTCCGAACTTCAAGACAATGTACCTAATTCATTAAGTATACAATCAATACACCAACTAGTGGAATTAACCACATTACACTTACTTGAGCATTTAATGACCCAATTCTCATTTAATGACTCAATCACACCAATACCGCCCTTAAATGGCCAAGACCCGACTTTAACCACTAAAGCTAGTGCATTAAAGTCTACTAACTTCAATTAACACAAACTTAGGGTAATTCATACCCATTTCACCCAAACTAGGTCAACTAGTACATTTTGACCCATTTTAAATTACTTAGCCTCTCAATCAAGTCAAACTTACCCATTAACACTTCTTCCATAAATCCAAAAGTGTATTAGTGACTAGCAATACCATTTGACACTTACAACCTCAAATCATAAGATCAAAACCCTAGTTTGTGGCCATTAGGGTTTCATTACAACAACATAACCCAAATTCACCCATTTTACCCTCAAACGGGTCATACAAGTCTCTAGTAACCAAAACCCTAGCCATTAACCAATTAAAACTTAAAACATAGAGTTAGAACTTACCGAGACTATCAACGCGTAGCTAGAGACAAGAGGAACAACTTTAATTCTTGCTCCAAAGATCAACCCTCAATCCTTCACTCTCAAAACTCACCTTTAATTCAATTGGGTTTTAAGTTTTGGGAAAGAAATTAGAAAGAAAAGGGAAAAGAAATTAAATGAAATGGATGAGTGGTTGGGATTTAATGCTCCCATCAGATTTATACGCCAAATTACCAATTTTCCCCTTAAAGTCATTTAAATTGAGCTAAAACCGGAGTCTGTCCAGCAGCATTGCCACGACGCGGCCCATTTATCGCGGCGCGACATATCGAAGGAAAAATGACCCTTGTTAACCTGACTTCTGATCTGGAAATGCTTGAAATGCTGCGGCACGGACCCATTTGTTCCGACGCGGTATAAGACTGCATCTGAACAGTTCGACCATCATAAACAAGTTTCGACTTAATTTAATTTGTACATTCCAAACCCGCTTCCTATTTTCACCTAGCCTTCAATAATAGTCTCACAAGACTTAACGCTAACTAAACCCACGTATAGACTTGCATATGCACACATTATCAAGTATACGTTTATATATATCTATACGTACGCTTCTATTTGAATCTCACCAAGCTTTACAAGGAAATCATTAGTAATAATCATGCGTAACGATCCTACTCGTATCACCGGATGTTGACTCTTTCAACTCAACGCATCCGCGACCACGTTCGCCTTTCCCGGATGGTAAAGTATCTCACAATCATAATCCTTTACCACATCTATCCACCTACGTTGACAATAATTCAAATCTCGTTGAGTAAAGAGATGTTTCAAACTTTTATTGTCCGAATAAATCGTACACTTAACACCATACAAGTAGTGGCTCCAAATTTTCAACGCATAAACCACCGCCGCCAATTCAAGATCGTGAGTCTGGTATCTCTTTTCGTGTTCCTTTAATTGTCGAGAGGCGTAAGCGATTGAAATGTCCCGTTCTTATTGATTAAAAACGTTCCATATTAATTGATTTCGTTGCGAGGTTTTGACCTCTATATGAGACGTTTTTCAAAGACTGCATTCATTTTTAAAACAAACCATAACCTTTATTTCATAAATAAAGGTTTAAAAAGCTTTACGTAGATTATCAAATAATGATAATCTAAAATATCCTGTTTACACACGACCATTACATAATGGTTTACAATACAAATATGTTACATCGAAATCAGTTTCTTGAATGCAGTTTTTACACAATATCATACAAACATGGACTCCAAATCTTGTCCTTATTTTAGTATGCAACAGCGGAAGCTCTTAATATTCACCTGAGAATAAACATGCTTTAAACGTCAACAAAAATGTTGGTGAGTTATAGGTTTAACCTATAAATATCAAATCGTAACAATAGACCACAAGATTTCATATTTCAATACATATCCCATACATAGAGATAAAAATCATTCATATGGTGAACACCTGGTAACCGACATTAACAAGATGCATATATAAGAATATCCCCATCATTCCGGGACACCCTTCGGATATGATATAAATTTCGAAGTACTAAAGCATCCGGTACTTTGGATGGGGTTTGTTAGGCCCAATAGATCTATCTTTAGGATTCGCGTCAATTAGGGTGTCTGTTCCCTAATTCTTAGATTACCAGACTTAATAAAAAGGGGCATATTCGATTTTGATAATTCAACCATAGAATGTAGTTTCACGTACTTGTGTCTATTTTGTAAATCGTTTATAAAACCTGCATGTATTCTCATCCCAAAAAAATATTAGATTTTAAAAGTGGGACTATAACTCACTTTCACAGATTTTTACTTCGTCGGGAAGTAAGACTTGGCCACTGGTTAATTCACGAACCTATAACAATATATACATATATATCAAAGTATGTTCAAAATATATTTACAACACTTTTAATATATTTTGATGTTTTAAGTTTATTAAGTCAGCTGTCCTCGTTAGTAACCTACAACTAGTTGTCCACAGTTAGATGTACAGAAATAAATCGATAAATATTATCTTGAATCAATCCACGACCCAGTGTATACGTATCTCAGTATTGATCACAACTCAAACTATATATATTTTGGAATCAACCTCAACCCTGTATAGCTAACTCCAACATTCACATATAGAGTGTCTATGGTTGTTCCGAAATATATATAGATGTGTCGACATGATAGGTCGAAACATTGTATACGTGTCTATGGTATCTCAAGATTACATAATATACAATACAAGTTGATTAAGTTAAGGTTGGAATAGATTTGTTACCAATTTTCACGTAGCTAAAATGAGAAAAATTATCCAATCTTGTTTTACCCATAACTTCTTCATTTTAAATCCGTTTTGAGTGAATCAAATTGCTATGGTTTCATATTGAACTCTATTTTATGAATCTAAACAGAAAAGTATAGGTTTATAGTCGGAAAAATAAGTTACAAGTCGTTTTTGTAAAGGTAGTCATTTCAGTCGAAAGAACGACGTCTAGATGACCATTTTAGAAAACATACTTCCACTTTGAGTTTAATCATAATTTTTGGATATAGTTTCATGTTCATAATAAAAATCATTTTCTCAGAATAACAACTTTAAAATCAAAGTTTATCATAGTTTTTAATTAACTAACCCAAAACAGCCCGCGGTGTTACTACGACGGCGTAAATCCGGTTTTACGGTGTTTTTCGTATTTCCAGGTTTTAAATAATTAAGTTAGCATATCATATAGATATAGAACATGTGTTTAGTTGATTTTAAAAGTCAAGTTAGAAGGATTAACTTTTGTTTGCGAACAAGTTTAGAATTAACTAAACTATGTTCTAGTGATTACAAGTTTAAACCTTCGAATAAGATAGCTTTATATGTATGAATCGAATGATGTTATGAACATCATTACTACCTTAAGTTCCTTGGATAAACCTACTGGAAAATAGAAAAATGGATCTAGCTTCAATGGATCCTTGGATGGCTCGAAGTTCTTGAAGCAGAATCATGACACGAAAACAAGTTCAAGTAAGATCATCACTTGAAATAAGATTGTTATAGTTATAGAAATTGAACCAAAGTTTGAATATGATTATTACCTTGTATTAGAATGATAACCTACTGTAAGAAACAAAGATTTCTTGAGGTTGGATGATCACCTTACAAGATTGGAAGTGAGCTAGCAAACTTGAAAGTATTCTTGATTTTATGAAACTAGAACTTTTAGAATTTATGAAGAACACTTAGAACTTGAAGATAGAACTTGAGAGAGATCAATTAGATGAAGAAAATTGAAGAATGAAAGTGTTTGTAAGTGTTTTTGGTCGTTGGTGTATGGATTAGATATAAAGGATATGTAATTTTGTTTTCATGTAAATAAGTCATGAATGATTACTCATATTTTTGTAATTTTATGAGATATTTCATGCTAGTTGCCAAATGATGGTTCCCACATGTGTTAGGTGACTCACATGGGCTGCTAATAGCTGATCATTGGAGTGTATATACCAATAGTACATACATCTAAAAGCTGTGTATTGTACGAGTACGAATACGGGTGCATACGAGTAGAATTGTTGATGAAACTGAGCGAGGATGTAATTGTAAGCATTTTTGTTAAGTAGAAGTATTTTGATAAGTGTATTGAAGTCTTTCAAAAGTGTATAAATACATATTAAAACACTACATGTATATACATTTTAACTGAGTCGTTAAGTCATCGTTAGTCGTTACATGTAAGTGTTGTTTTGAAACCTTTAGGTTAACGATCTTGTTAAATGTTGTTAACCCAATGTTTATAATATCAAATGAGATTTTAAATTATTATATTATCATGATATTATCATGTATGAATATCTCTTAATATGATATATATACATTAAATGTCTTTACAACGATAATCGTTACATATATGTCTCGTTTAAAAATCATTAAGTTAGTAGTCTTGTTTTTACATATGTAGTTCATTGTTAATATACTTAATGATATGTTTACTTATCATAGTATCATGTTAACTATATATATATCCATTATATGTCATCATATAGTTTTTACAAGTTTTAACGTTCGTGAATCACCGGTTAACTTGGGTGGTCAATTGTCTATATGAAACATATTTCAATTAATCAAGTCTTAACAAGTTTGATTGCTTAACATGTTGGAAACATTTAATCATGTAAATATCAATCTCAATTAATATATATAAACATGGAAAAGTTCGGGTCACTACAGTACCTACCCGTTAAATAAATTTCGTCCCGAAATTTTAAGCTGTTGAAGGTGTTGACGAATCTTCTGGAAATAGATGTGGGTATTTCTTCTTCATCTGATCTTCACGCTCCCAGGTGAACTCGGGTCCTCTACGAGCATTCCATCGAACCTTAACAATTGGTATCTTGTTTTGCTTAAGTCTTTTAACCTCACGATCCATTATTTCGACGGGTTCTTCGATGAATTGAAGTTTTTCGTTGATTTGGATTTCATCTAACGGAATAGTGAGATCTTCTTTAGCAAAACATTTCTTTAAATTCGAGACGTGGAAAGTGTTATGTACAGCCGCGAGTTGTTGAGGTAACTCTAGTCGGTAAGCTACTGGTCCGACACGATCAATAATCTTGAATGGTCCAATATACCTTGGATTTAATTTCCCTCGTTTACCAAATCGAACAACGCCTTTCCAAGGTGCAACTTTAAGCATGACCATCTCTCCAATTTCAAATTCTATATCTTTTCTTTTAATGTCAGCGTAGCTCTTTTGTCGACTTTGGGCGGTTTTCAACCGTTGTTGAATTTGGATGATCTTCTCGGTAGTTTCTTGTATAATCTCCGGACCCGTAATCTGTCTATCCCCCACTTCACTCCAACAAATCGGAGACCTGCACTTTCTACCATAAAGTGCTTCAAACGGCGCCATCTCAATGCTTGAATGGTAGCTGTTGTTGTAGGAAAATTCTGCTAACGGTAGATGTCGATCCCAACTGTTTCCGAAATCAATAACACATGCTCGTAGCATGTCTTCAAGCGTTTGTATCGTCCTTTCGCTCTGCCCATCAGTTTGTGGATGATAGGCAGTACTCATGTCTAGACGAGTTCCTAATGCTTGCTGTAATGTCTGCCAGAATCTTGAAATAAATCTGCCATCCCTATCAGAGATAATAGAGATTGGTATTCCATGTCTGGAGACGACTTCCTTCAAATACAGTCGTGCTAACTTCTCCATCTTGTCATCTTCTCTTATTGGCAAGAAGTGTGCTGATTTGGTGAGACGGTCAACTATTACCCAAATAGTATCAAAACCACTTGCAGTCCTTGGCAATTTAGTGATGAAATCCATGGTAATGTTTTCCCATTTCCATTCCGGGATTTCGGGTTGTTGAAGTAGACCTGATGGTTTCTGATGCTCAGCTTTGACCTTAGAACACGTCAAACATTCTCCTACGTATTTAGCAACATCGGCTTTCATACCCGGCCACCAAAAATGTTTCTTGAGATCCTTGTACATCTTCCCCGTTCCAGGATGTATTGAGTATCTGGTTTTATGAGCTTCTCTAAGTACCATTTCTCTCATATCTCCAAATTTTGGTACCCAAATCCTTTCAGCCCTATACCGGGTTCCGTCTTCCCGAATATTAAGATGCTTCTCCGATCCTTTGGGTATTTCATCCTTTAAATTTCCCTCTTTTAAAACTCCTTGTTGCGCCTCCTTTATTTGAGTAGTAAGGTTATTATGAATCATTATATTCATAGATTTTACTCGAATGGGTTCTCTGTCCTTCCTGCTCAAGGCATCGGCTACCACATTTGCCTTCCCCGGGTGGTAACGAATCTCAAAGTCGTAATCATTCAATAATTCAATCCACCTACGCTGCCTCATATTCAGTTGTTTCTGATTAAATATGTGTTGAAGACTTTTGTGGTCGGTATATATAATACTTTTGACCCCATATAAGTAGTGCCTCCAAGTCTTTAATGCAAAAACAACCGCGCCTAATTCCAAATCATGCGTCGTATAATTTTGTTCGTGAATCTTCAATTGTCTAGACGCATAAGCAATCACCTTCGTTCGTTGCATTAATACACAACCGAGACCTTGCTTTGATGCATCACAATAAATCACAAAATCATCATTCCCTTCAGGCAATGACAATATAGGTGCCGTAGTTAGCTTTTTCTTCAATAACTGAAACGCTTTCTCTTGTTCATCATTCCATTCAAATTTCTTCCCTTTATGCGTTAATGCAGTCAAGGGTTTTGCTATTCTGGAAAAGTCTTGGATGAACCTTCTGTAGTAACCAGCTAGTCCTAAAAACTGGCGTATGTGTTTCGGAGTTTTCGGGGTTTCCCACTTTTCAACAGTGTCTATCTTTGCTGAATCCACTTTAATACCTTCTTTGTTCACTATGTGACCGAGGAATTGAACTTCTTCCAACCAAAATGCACACTTTGAAAACTTAGCGTACAATTCTTCCTTCCTCAATACTTCTAACACCTTTCTCAAATGTTCACCGTGTTCTTGGTCATTCTTTGAGTAAATAAGTATGTCATCAATGAAAACAATGACAAACTTGTCAAGGTATGGTCCACACACTCGGTTCATAAGGTCCATGAACACAGCTGGTGCATTAGTTAAACCAAACGGCATGACCATAAACTCGTAATGACCGTAACGTGTTCTGAAAGCAGTCTTTGGAATATCATCTTCTTTCACCCGCATTTGATGATACCCGGAACGTAAGTCAATCTTTGAATAAACAGACGAGCCTTGTAGTTGATCAAATAAGTCGTCGATTCTCGGTAGTGGGTAGCGGTTCTTGATGGTAAGTTTGTTCAACTCTCGGTAGTCGATACACAACCTGAATGTACCATCTTTCTTCTTGACAAACAAAACAGGAGCTCCCCACGGTGATGTGCTTGGTCGAATGAAACCAAGCTCTAAAAGTTCTTGTAATTGGCTTTGCAGTTCTTTCATCTCGCTGGGTGCGAGTCTGTAAGGAGCACGAGCTATTGGTGCAGCTCCTGGTACAAGATCTATTTGAAATTCAACGGATCGATGTGGGGGTATTCCCGGTAATTCTTTCGGAAATACATCGGGAAATTCTTTTGCAATGGGAACATCATTGATGCTCTTTTCTTCAGTTTGTACTTTCTCGACGTGTGCTAGAACAGCATAGCAACCTTTTCTTATTAGTTTTTGTGCCTTCAAATTACTAATAAGATGTAGCTTCGTGTTGCCCTTTTCTCCGTACACCATTAAGGGTTTTCCTTTTTCTCGTATAATGCGAATTGCATTTTTGTAACAAACGATCTCTGCTTTCACTTCTTTCAACCAGTCCATACCGATTATCACATCAAAACTCCCTAACTCTACTGGTATCAAATCAATCTTAAATGTTTCGCTAACCAGTTTAATTTCTCGATTCCGACATATATTATCTGCTGAAATTAATTTACCATTTGCTAATTCGAGTAAAAATTTACTATCCAAAGGCGTCAATGGACAACTTAATTTAGCACAAAAATCTCTACTCATATAGCTTCTATCCGCACCCGAATCAAATAAAACGTAAGCAGATTTATTGTCAATAAGAAACGTACCCGTAACAAGCTCCGGGTCTTCCTGTGCCTCTGCCGCATTAATATTGAAAACTCTTCCACGGCCTTGTCCATTCGTGTTCTCCTGGTTCGGGCAATTTCTAATAATGTGGCCTGGTTTTCCACATTTATAACAAACTACATTGGCATAACTTGCTCCGACACTACTTGCTCCGCCATTACTCGTTCCGACACCATTTGTTCCTTTCGTTCTATTAACCCCTGGTCCGTAGACCTCACACTTCGCCGCGCTATGACCATTTCTTTTACACTTGTTGCAAAATTTGGTGCAGAACCCCGAGTGATTCTTTTCACACCTTTGGCATAGCTGCTTCTGATTGTTGTTGTTGTTGCGGTTATTATTGTTGTTGGGATGATTGTTGTTGTTGTTGTTGTTGTTGTTGTTGGGCCGTTTGTTGTAGTTGCGATTGATGTTGCGATTGTTGGGATAATTGTTGCGATTATTGTTGTAATTGTTGTTGTTGTTGTATTGGTGATTCTTATCACCGTTTTCCTCCCACTTTCTTTTGACTTGCTTCACATTGGCCTCTTCAGCAGTCTGTTCTTTAATTCTTTCTTCAATTTGGTTCACGAGTTTGTGAGCCATTCTACATGCCTGTTGTATGGAGGCGGGCTCGTGTGAACTTATATCTTCTTGGATTCTTTCCGGTAATCCTTTCACAAACGCGTCGATCTTCTCTTCCTCATCTTCGAATGCTCCCGGACACAATAGGCACAATTCTGTGAATCGTCTTTCGTACGTGGTAATATCAAATCCTTGGGTTCGTAACCCTCTAAGTTCTGTCTTGAGCTTATTGACCTCGGTTCTGGGACGGTACTTCTCGTTCATCAAGTGCTTGAATGCTGACCACGGTAGTGCGTACGCATCGTCTTGTCCCACTTGCTCTAGATAGGTATTCCACCATGTTAACGCAGAACCTGTGAAGGTATGCGTAGCGTACTTTACTTTGTCCTCTTCAGTACACTTACTTATGGCAAACACCGATTCGACCTTCTCGGTCCACCGTTTCAATCCGATCGGTCCTTCGGTTCCATCAAATTCCAAAGGTTTGCAGGCAGTGAATTCTTTGTAGGTGCATCCTACACGATTTCCTGTACTACTAGATCCAAGGTTATTGTTGGTATGTAGCGCAGCCTGTACTGCGGCTATGTTTGAAGCTAGAAAAGTACGGAATTCCTCTTCATTCATATTCACGGTGTGTCGAGTAGTCGGTGCCATTTCCTTCAAAATAGTTAAATGGAACAAGTTAATCATACAGAATATTAAGAGTAGTTAATAGTATTTCGTAGCATAATATGAACTCATTTATAAAAGCTTTGTCTTCATATTAGCGTTTTATAAGTTTAAATTCGGGTAGTACCTACCCGTTAAGTTCATACTTAGTAGCTAATATACAATTCAACTACTACAATTCTATATGAAAAACTGATTATAATAATATTTCGCGTTCAAACTTTTATACAATATTTTACAAACTTACAATACCGCTTATTTTACATAAAGCATGAAATATAGCACACAATAACTTTGATACAAGATAGTTGTGAAGACAATTCTAGCTAGTACACAAGTCGTTCAGCAAAGGCAATAAAGACACGTAATTCATACGTCCAGAAACAAGTCATGCATTCTGGTTTTACTAGGACTACTTCCCATCCTTGGTCTTGTGCAACATAACCGTTATGGCCATTGATAAGACAGCGTGTTGTAACGTCATCAAAGGGACGAGGGTTACGTAATGTCCAACAGTCCCGTAATAATCTAAAAACCTCATTTCTTACCCCAATTACCGACTCCGTCACTTGTGGAAACGTTTTGTTTAATAGTTGTAGCCCGATGTTCTTGTTCTCACTTTGGTGAGAAGCGAACATTACTAATCCGTAAGCATAACATGCTTCTTTATGTTGCATGTTAGCCGCTTTTTCTAAATCACGAAGTCCAATATTCGGATATATTGAGTCAAAATAATTTCTTAACCCGTTGCGTAAAATAGCATTTGGGTTCCCCGCAATATATGCGTCAAAGTAAACACATCGTAACTTATGGGTTTCCCAATGTGATATCCCCCATCTTTCAAACGAAAGTCTCTTATAAACCAAGACATTCTTGGAACGTTCTTCGAATGTCTTACAAACTGATCTCGCCTTAAATAGTTGTGCCGAGGAATTCTGGCCGACTCTAGACAAGATTTCATCAATCATGTCTCCGGGTAGGTCTCTTAAAATATTGGGTTGTCTATCCATTTTGTGTTTTTAAACTGTAAAATAGACAAGAGTTAGATTCATAAAAAAATACTTATTAATACAAGCAATTTTTACATATATCATAAAGCATAAGAACACTATATTACATATATTACACCACACGAATACAACTATCTTATTCCGACTCGCTCGTTTCTTCTTCTTCAGTTTTGGTTCGTTTTGCCAAGTTTCTAGGGATATATGATGTTCCCCTAATACGACCCGTAATTTTCCACATTGGTTTAGAAAAACCCGGTGGTTTAGAGGTTCCCGGGTCATTGTTAAAACTTAAGGACTTCGGGGGTTGACGATACATATAAAGTTCATCGGGGTTGGAATTAGATTTCTCTATTTTTATGCCCTTTCCCTTATTATTTTCTTTTGCCTTTTTATATTCAGTTGGGGTAATTTCTATAACATCATCGGAATTCTTGTCGGAATCTGATTCATCGGAGAATTGGTAATCCTCCCAATATTTTGCTTCCTTGGCGGAAACACCATTGACCATAATTAACCTTGGTCGGTTGGTTGAGGATTTTCTTTTACTTAACCGTTTTATTATTTCCCCCACCGGTTCTATTTCTTCATCCGGTTCCGATTCTTCTTCCGGTTCCGACTCTTCTTCCGGTTCCTCTTCGGGAACTTGTGAATCAGTCCACGAATCATTCCAATTTACATTTGACTCTTCATTATTATTAGGTGAGTCAATGGGACTTGTTCTAGAGGTAGACATCTATCACATAATATCAAACGCGTTAAGAGATTAATATATCACATAATATTCACATGTTAAAAATATATAGTTTCCAACAAAATTTGTTAAGCAATCATTTTTCAAGTAAACACGGTCGAAGTCCAGACTCACTAATGCATCCTAACAAACTCGATAATACATACTAGTGCAAATTTTCTGGTTCTCTAAGACCAACGCTCGGATACCAACTGAAATGTCCCGTTCTTATTGATTAAAAACGTTCCATATTAATTGATTTCGTTGCGAGGTTTTGACCTCTATATGAGACGTTTTTCAAAGACTGCATTCATTTTTAAAACAAACCATAACCTTTATTTCATAAATAAAGGTTTAAAAAGCTTTACGTAGATTATCAAATAATGATAATCTAAAATATCCTGTTTACACACGACCATTACATAATGGTTTACAATACAAATATGTTACATCGAAATCAGTTTCTTGAATGCAGTTTTTACACAATATCATACAAACATGGACTCCAAATCTTGTCCTTATTTTAGTATGCAACAGCGGAAGCTCTTAATATTCACCTGAGAATAAACATGCTTTAAACGTCAACAAAAATGTTGGTGAGTTATAGGTTTAACCTATAAATATCAAATCGTAACAATAGACCACAAGATTTCATATTTCAATACATATCCCATACATAGAGATAAAAATCATTCATATGGTGAACACCTGGTAACCGACATTAACAAGATGCATATATAAGAATATCCCCATCATTCCGGGACACCCTTCGGATATGATATAAATTTCGAAGTACTAAAGCATCCGGTACTTTGGATGGGGTTTGTTAGGCCCAATAGATCTATCTTTAGGATTCGCGTCAATTAGGGTGTCTGTTCCCTAATTCTTAGATTACCAGACTTAATAAAAAGGGGCATATTCGATTTTGATAATTCAACCATAGAATGTAGTTTCACGTACTTGTGTCTATTTTGTAAATCGTTTATAAAACCTGCATGTATTCTCATCCCAAAAAAATATTAGATTTTAAAAGTGGGACTATAACTCACTTTCACAGATTTTTACTTCGTCGGGAAGTAAGACTTGGCCACTGGTTAATTCACGAACCTATAACAATATATACATATATATCAAAGTATGTTCAAAATATATTTACAACACTTTTAATATATTTTGATGTTTTAAGTTTATTAAGTCAGCTGTCCTCGTTAGTAACCTACAACTAGTTGTCCACAGTTAGATGTACAGAAATAAATCGATAAATATTATCTTGAATCAATCCACGACCCAGTGTATACGTATCTCAGTATTGATCACAACTCAAACTATATATATTTTGGAATCAACCTCAACCCTGTATAGCTAACTCCAACATTCACATATAGAGTGTCTATGGTTGTTCCGAAATATATATAGATGTGTCGACATGATAGGTCGAAACATTGTATACGTGTCTATGGTATCTCAAGATTACATAATATACAATACAAGTTGATTAAGTTAAGGTTGGAATAGATTTGTTACCAATTTTCACGTAGCTAAAATGAGAAAAATTATCCAATCTTGTTTTACCCATAACTTCTTCATTTTAAATCCGTTTTGAGTGAATCAAATTGCTATGGTTTCATATTGAACTCTATTTTATGAATCTAAACAGAAAAGTATAGGTTTATAGTCGGAAAAATAAGTTACAAGTCGTTTTTGTAAAGGTAGTCATTTCAGTCGAAAGAACGACGTCTAGATGACCATTTTAGAAAACATACTTCCACTTTGAGTTTAATCATAATTTTTGGATATAGTTTCATGTTCATAATAAAAATCATTTTCTCAGAATAACAACTTTAAAATCAAAGTTTATCATAGTTTTTAATTAACTAACCCAAAACAGCCCGCGGTGTTACTACGACGGCGTAAATCCGGTTTTACGGTGTTTTTCGTATTTCCAGGTTTTAAATAATTAAGTTAGCATATCATATAGATATAGAACATGTGTTTAGTTGATTTTAAAAGTCAAGTTAGAAGGATTAACTTTTGTTTGCGAACAAGTTTAGAATTAACTAAACTATGTTCTAGTGATTACAAGTTTAAACCTTCGAATAAGATAGCTTTATATGTATGAATCGAATGATGTTATGAACATCATTACTACCTTAAGTTCCTTGGATAAACCTACTGGAAAATAGAAAAATGGATCTAGCTTCAATGGATCCTTGGATGGCTCGAAGTTCTTGAAGCAGAATCATGACACGAAAACAAGTTCAAGTAAGATCATCACTTGAAATAAGATTGTTATAGTTATAGAAATTGAACCAAAGTTTGAATATGATTATTACCTTGTATTAGAATGATAACCTACTGTAAGAAACAAAGATTTCTTGAGGTTGGATGATCACCTTACAAGATTGGAAGTGAGCTAGCAAACTTGAAAGTATTCTTGATTTTATGAAACTAGAACTTTTAGAATTTATGAAGAACACTTAGAACTTGAAGATAGAACTTGAGAGAGATCAATTAGATGAAGAAAATTGAAGAATGAAAGTGTTTGTAAGTGTTTTTGGTCGTTGGTGTATGGATTAGATATAAAGGATATGTAATTTTGTTTTCATGTAAATAAGTCATGAATGATTACTCATATTTTTGTAATTTTATGAGATATTTCATGCTAGTTGCCAAATGATGGTTCCCACATGTGTTAGGTGACTCACATGGGCTGCTAATAGCTGATCATTGGAGTGTATATACCAATAGTACATACATCTAAAAGCTGTGTATTGTACGAGTACGAATACGGGTGCATACGAGTAGAATTGTTGATGAAACTGAGCGAGGATGTAATTGTAAGCATTTTTGTTAAGTAGAAGTATTTTGATAAGTGTATTGAAGTCTTTCAAAAGTGTATAAATACATATTAAAACACTACATGTATATACATTTTAACTGAGTCGTTAAGTCATCGTTAGTCGTTACATGTAAGTGTTGTTTTGAAACCTTTAGGTTAACGATCTTGTTAAATGTTGTTAACCCAATGTTTATAATATCAAATGAGATTTTAAATTATTATATTATCATGATATTATCATGTATGAATATCTCTTAATATGATATATATACATTAAATGTCTTTACAACGATAATCGTTACATATATGTCTCGTTTAAAAATCATTAAGTTAGTAGTCTTGTTTTTACATATGTAGTTCATTGTTAATATACTTAATGATATGTTTACTTATCATAGTATCATGTTAACTATATATATATCCATTATATGTCATCATATAGTTTTTACAAGTTTTAACGTTCGTGAATCACCGGTTAACTTGGGTGGTCAATTGTCTATATGAAACATATTTCAATTAATCAAGTCTTAACAAGTTTGATTGCTTAACATGTTGGAAACATTTAATCATGTAAATATCAATCTCAATTAATATATATAAACATGGAAAAGTTCGGGTCACTACAGCGATGACTTTACCTCTTTGCATCAGAACACACCCGAGCCCATTTAAAGAAGCATCACAATAAATCGTCATGTCTTCTACCCCTTCCGGCAACACTAACACCGGAGCTTGACACAATTTCTCTTTTAACAGTTGAAAAGCGATTTCTTGCTCGTTCTCCCAGTTGAATCTTACGTTCTTCCTCGTCATTTTAGTCAAAGGAGAAGCAATCTTAGAAAAGTCCTGGATGAACCGACGATAATAACCGGCCAATCCGAGAAAGCTTCGGATTTCTGTAGGCGTAGTCAGTTGTCCCCAACCCTTCACCTCTTTCCCGGGTCTACTTGAATTCCTTCTTGATTCACAATATGGCCAAGGAATTGAACTTCCCTTAGCCAAAATTCACATTTGGAGAATTTTGCATACAACTTCTCCTTCCGCAATGTCTTCAACACTTCACGCAAATGGTGCTCATGTTCCTTCATACTCTTAGAATAAACAAGTATGTCATCGATGAACACAATTACCATCTTGTCTAACATAGGTTGGCACACTCGGTTCATAAGGTCCATGAATGCCGCCGGTGCATTTGTAAGACCAAAAGGCATAACTACAAATTCAAAATGCCCGTAACGCGTTCGAAAAGCCGTTTTCTCTATGTCTTCCTCACGGACCCGCACTTGATGATAGCCGGACCGTAAGTCAATCTTAGAAAAATATGTTGCACCTTGGAGTTGGTCAAACAAATCATCAATCCTAGGTAATGGATAGCGATTCTTGATCGTCACTTTGTTCAACTCCCGATAATCGATGCACATCCGCATACTTCCATCTTTCTTTTTCACAAACAAGACCGGAGCACCCCATGGCGAGGAGCTCGGTCGAATGAAACCCTTTTTAAGCAACTCTTGGGTTTGATTTAACAACTCTTGCATTTTCGTCGGCGCTAAACGATAAGGAGTTTTAGCCATGGGAGTAGCTCCCGGGACTAACTCAATGCGAAATTCTACTTGCCTTTCCACTGGAACACCCGGTAACTCATCCGAAAAAACATCTTCGAATTCACTAACCACCAGAATTTCACATATAGGTGGTGGCTCATCACGAGTATCAACAACATGGGCAAGAAAAGCCATGCCACCACTAACAAGAGAACGACGTGCCCGTGCAAAAGTGCATATCAGCACAAGTCTCCTACGCTTATCACCGTGAATAACTAACTCTTCTCCACTTGGGGTCTTCACTCGAATAGATTTTTCGTGGCATGCGATATCGGCTCAATTTCGATCGAGCCAATCCATACCAACAACGATATCAAAATCGCCCAAAGTCATAGGGATGAGATCAATTTTTAAGTTTTCGGCACCAAACACAACATCACAATTTTTACACACATCAACCACTAGCACCGTCTTGCCGTCCGCTATTTTGACTTCTACCGGACGACTTAATTTAGCTAGTAGCTTATTAAGTTTAGGTACAAATCGAGGTGACACAAAAGACAAATTGGCACCACTATCAAATAGTATCCTTGTCGGATTAGAGTTAACCATGAAAGTACCTGAGACAACTTCGTTCGATTGTTTGGCTTCATCATTGGTCATCAAATAATTTCGACCCCTAGCCGTACCCACCGCCTTTTCTAACCGCTTAACATTATCATTGCTCAACTCGGGACACTCTGGCCTCTTGTGCCCTTCTTTACCACAATTGAAACAAGTAAATTTGGGTGTGGAAGGTGAGTTGGGGCAATCACGAGAGATGTGACCTTTTTGCCCACAAGTATAGCAAGTGGGTACATGACCACCGGAGCCACCTTTCTTCACACTGTTAATATTTTCGGTGTAACATCCCGCGTTTTTCCGTTAAATTTAATTTTAACACCGTTTTTTTTATAATATCTTTCGTTATTTAAATTCGTATTTTCCGATGACTAACGTTCTTAATATTCCCGTTATTTAATTATAACATCACTCGTTTACTTGAACGTTTTAAGAAATATTCATTTGGTTAACTCCCGCACCCGACAACAAACTTGAGGGACTAATCTTGGCATTTGGCCAAATGTTTGGTGACTAGTCACCACCTCCCCATCTCATCCATTCATTTTCCTCTTCTCCTTCTACCTCCTTTCTCTCTTCTATTTTTGAACCATAAACACCCAACTCACAAATTCATCATCTAAATCCGATTGGAGAAGAAAACATCAAAACAAATTACATTTTCGTGATCCTCTCTTCATCCTCTTCGATTTGGTACCAATTTCATAGCTTGGAGTAAAGTTTCTAAAAACTCTAGATTTCTCTAAATTCGTGTTTTTGACTTGAAATGGTGTTAGTTAGTGTCTATGGCTCGTGTATAACATGAATATATGTTTTGTTTGCTCGATTCGTTGTTTTGAGTAACTAGTTTGAACATTTGAAATGGGTGTGCTCAATCTTTGATTTTGGATGAGTTAATGTTGTTAAATTGTTAAAGTTTATGTTTTAAAAGTGTTACTAGCATCTTTAGCATCAATTTGATGTGTAGGTTGATTTGGAAAACATCATTTACATGATTATTGGTTTTGTGATTCTTGATTAGGGTTTGATGAACTCTAAAAGGAAATTTTGATGCTTTGAATGCCATGAAATGTTATTAGTTAGTGATTAGTTGTATTGTATGTTTCATTAACCTCAAAATGGCATATCATATGTGTGAATTGCATTCCCGAATCTTGAAATGCGTTTTATGAACTTGAAACTTCAATTTTGAATATATAACGATCATTTATTGAGGTTTTTATTGTTTTTAATGATGGAATTGATTCATGAAATGTGTTTAATTGTATTCCTTGTCAAAATACCTTTCCAACGATATAAGATACTTGTTTTGGATGTTTACGGTTTAGGATTTATGGGTATTTGAAGTTGGATTCGTGCTTGAGTGTGAAAACTGCCAGACTTGCTGATCAGTTATATGGAGCGACGCGCCAAAATCCGCGCGGCGCGCCATTTGGGCCTGTCCCAAATTCTTTTGATTTTCACATTTTCACCCCCGCTTACTCGTAACTCCGATTAACATGAAACTTGGCAAACATGTTTATATATGAATTCTAAGCTTAGGAAAATTGTCAGATACCCGACCCGACCCCGTTGACTTTGACTTTGACTTTTAGTCAAACTTAACCAAACTTTTATGCAATCGTTCTAACATGCTTTTATACGTGATTCTTGCATGAAAATTGACAACGTGATTCACATGCTATACTAATCGAGTCGTAACAAGCCATAGGACTAATTGAACACATTTCGACCGACCTTGTGTCGTAACAGATAATTGATACAACTTACTTGTTTAGGTCAAGGCTAAGCAACTTTCATGCACACATTTACTTTGTGAAGTACATTTATACTCGTGTACTCGAGGTGAGATCATAGTCCCACCTTTTCAACAACTTTTTATACTTTTAAATTGTGGGCTGAGAAACATATACTTTGTTACATTTTGTACTACTTACTTTTATACTTTGAACACAAGTACGATGAAACAAACATTCCACAGCGAGTTAGAACAAAAATCCTCAATTCGATTATCATTAGTTACACTTGCAGGTGTAAGCGAGAACTTATATTGTGTGGCCATACGGGTTTGACAAACCCTCATTTCGGACGGTTCGCTACCGTCTACGGATGAAATATATTTTTGAGAAACAGTGTATGTTCTAACACTATTGTGATGGGGTTCTATGGAAGGATACGTTAAGTCTTGATAATTGGGTGCTCGCGAACAATACTTTTGGAATGCAAACAATTTTGATAATCAACGTTATGGGAATACTAAATCTTGTGGTTCAAAAACAACGTTTATTACAAACACCTATGATTTCACCAACATTTTTTGTTGACAGTTTTCTATATGTTTCTCAGGTTCATACATGGCTATTTGATACATGCTTCCGTGTACACTCATACTTGCTTGGGGTCAAGCATACATGCATACACTCTGATTTCTTGCTTGGAGTCAAGCATACATACATGCATACGCTAGTGATAGCACCTTTGGATTTAAACATATTGTTTACATACTTACGCTATTTATAGCAACCGTGACTTTCAACTTATATTATGTCGCAAGTTTATTTCATTTATACATTATACTTTTGTAAACTTAAACTTGTTGTCTATCCATTTGGTAAACTAAACTTTGTAACTCTTGTACTTTTCAAATGAATGCGACATAATTTTGGTCAAACGAGTTTCATATAGGGACTACGACCACGTAACGGGACTTAAGTTAGCGGCGCTGTCAATGAAAATTTTTTCGGGTCGTTACAGATGGTATCAGAGCGTTGGTTGTAGGGAACTAGGATATGCATTAGTGTGTCTGAAAAAGTCGTTAGGACGCATTAGTGAATCTAGACTACAACCGGATAGTTAGTCATTGCATCCTGACATACATTTGCTATAGATAGCACTTACTTGACTACTTGTGCATTTATACTTGAATCATTCTTAGGCAAACTTCTTAATGGTACCAAGTTTTTCATCAAACGAACTCGTATTCTGCAACTTTCTGGTAACACACGTAAATTCAAGATTCATACGCGTAAGGATGGCAACGACTTCATTTGTCACACTAGTTCGGGAGCTCTGTCTCCCACATTGTTATTCGCCAACCGTCTCAACTTACTAGCTGTGTCACACCGGTGTTCCTTACTATCCACCACTTCTTGTTACTACCATCACTACTCTAGGTGAGTATTGTCATCACTACTTATCACTACGGTTGCGTACCACTCGTTATCATAATTCGTTATTCTTTACGTGCCTAAAGACATTATTGTTTGACTTGAACCGCATTGACGTGAACAATCATTTATACACTTCCCTCGGGGAACGCTTTTTTAGAGTTGCACTAATTCTTTCGATTAATACGAGCCACGTTTGAGACGTCATTATATTTTGTTTATTTTAGATTTTCACGATTGCACGAACTTGAATCTATGGAGTGATGTGGGAATGGAGGTATGACTTAGCGTAATATAACGACACTCGATCAACGTGGTTATATTACGGTAAGACATACCAAAGTTATAATGACACGTGACGGTGGTTAGACTCGATCAACCTAATCACCACCATGTGCCATGTACATGACTTCATCTTTCTTGTTTGGACCTTCGAAAACTCCGAGAATACTGATAACAACCATACCCGGGATACATCGTCGATTATTGTCGAACCATAATTATGCTTCCAAATGAATGAAAAATTCTCTCAACTTCAAACATATGTTACACGTGTAGACTATCTCGTCTTCGTACAGTTTTATTGACGAACTACAAAATGCTTGTTATGCTCACACCGAGGCGGAAACTTTTCTCGCATTACACTCGTACTTCCGTATAAGGAAATCTTTTATCTAAATTCTCAATGGAGAGAGAGACTCTTTACGTTATACTAGTATTCGCCACGAGGGTGAATAGTCCTAACAAACGTTTTCAGAACCCGATAAGAAATTTGCTCTAACAAACGTTTTCGGAAACCGATAAATCTTCCGCGGCGCGAATTTCTTGAGAAACAAAAACTTGTTCAAATCTACCTTAAAGATACCTCGTGTCGGATCGATATCCTCGTTTCACTTCTAAAATTCGGAGTGTCTTACAAAAAGCCTTGGGACCACGTTTGGACATGATTTTCATTCGAGTTTTAATGTCACACCTTTTGAAACCTTATATGACCGGAAACGTCATTCTCCTCTTGTCGAACCAAGTAAACGATGATCAATTCACCGGGCCCGAGATTATACATGAGCGACCGAGAAAATCTATCCATATTTAAGAAAGACCCAACACGACTCGTAGTCGCAAAAAGAACTATGCTGATGTTAGACGTAAACCTTTCGAATTCCAAGTGGGAAACCGCGTAACATTAAAAGTCGCACCTTAGAAAGGTGTAATCCATTTCGGGAAAACGTAGAAAGCTAAATCCGCGATATTTTGACCTTTTAAAATCTTGGAACATTTTGGACACGTTGCTAGCCGTTTAGATTTTCCGACTCATTTGAGCTCCGTTCATACTAAATTCCATATATCAAACTTAAAGAGGTGTCTTGCCAAATAAGAACTTGTTATTCCTTTCGATGAGCTTACTATCGATGACAAACTCCACTTCATGAGAAAATCGATTGAAATTATAAATCGTGAAACCAAACTTTAAAACAACGTAAAATCCCGACCGTCAAAGTTCGTTGAAATGCCCAAGGTAGTACCCTCACTTATTCGTAGAGTTTACAATGCAAGGTTTCGAAGAAGAAACAACAACTACTACTTCCAACTAAATTTTGGGACGAAATTTCTTTTGAGGTGTGGATAATGTAACATCCCGCGTTTTTCCGTTAAATTTAATTTTAACACCGTTTTTTTATAATATCTTTCGTTATTTAAATTCGTATTTTCCGATGACTAACGTTCTTAATATTCCCGTTATTTAATTATAACATCACTCGTTTACTCGAGCATTTTAAGAAATATTCGTTTGGTTAACTCCCGCACCCGACAACAAACTTGAGGGACTAATCTTGGCATTTGGCCAAATGTTTGGTGACTAGTCACCACCTCCCCATCTCATCCATTCATTTTCCTCTTTTCCTTCTACCTCCTTTCTCTCTTCCATTTTTGAACCATAAACACCCAACTCACAAATTCATCATCTAAATCCGAATGGAGAAGCAAACATCAAAACAAATTACATTTTCGTGATCCTCTCTTCATCCTCTTCGATTTGGTACCAATTTCATAGCTTGGGGTAAAGTTTCTAAAAACTCTAGATTTCTCTAAATTCGTGTTTTTGACTTGAAATGGTGTTAGTTAGTGTCTATGGCTCGTGTATAACATGAATATATGTTTTGTTTGCTCGATTCGTTGTTTTGAGTAACTAGTTTGAACATTTGAAATGGGTGTGCTTAATCTTTGATTTTGGATGAGTTAATGTTGTTAAATTGTTAAAGTTTATGTTTTAAAAGTGTTACTAGCATCTTTAGCATCAATTTGATGTGTAGGTTGATTTGGAAAACATCATTTACATGATTATTGGTTTTGTGATTCTTGATTAGGGTTTGATGAACTCTAAAAGGAAATTTTGATGCTTTGAATGCCATGAAATATTATTAGTTAGTGATTAGTTGTATTGTATGTTTCGTTACCTTCAAAACGGCATATCATATGTCTGAATTGCATTCCTGAATCTTGAAATGCGTTTTATGAACTTGAAACTTCGATTTTGAATATTTAACGATCATTTATTGAGGTTTTCATTATTTTTAATGATGGAATTGATTTATGAAATGTGTTTAGTTGTATTCCTTGTCAAAATACCTTTCCAACGATATAAGATACTTGTTTTGGATGTTTACGGTTTAGGATTTATGGGTATTTGAAGTTGGATTCATGCTTGAGTGTGAAAACTGCCAGACTTGCTGATCAGTTATATGGAGCAGCGCGCCAAAATCCGCGTGGCGCGCCATTTGGGCCTGTCCCAAATTCTTTTGATTTTCACATTTTCACCCCCGCTTACTCGTAACTCCGATTAACATGAAACTTGGCAAACATGTTTATATATGAATTCTAAGCTTAGGAAAATTGTCGGATACCCGACCCGACCCCGTTGACTTTGACTTTGACTTTTAGTCAAACTTAACCAAACTTTTATGCAATCGTTCTAACATGCTTTTATACGTGATTCTTGCATGAAACTTAACAACGTGATTCACATGCTATACTAATCGAGTCGTAACGAGCCATAGGACTAATTGAACACATTTCGACCGACCTTGTGTCGTAACCGGTAATTGATACAACTTACTTGTTTAGGTCAAGGCTAAGCAACTTTCATGCACACATTTACTTTGTGAAGTACATTTATACTCGTGCACTCGAGGTGAGATCATAGTCCCACCTTTTCAACAACTTTTTATACTTTTAAATTGTGGGCTGAGAAACATATACTTTGTTACATTTTGTACTACTTACTTTTATACTTTGAACACAAGTACGATGAAACAAACATTCCACAGCGAGTTAGAACAAAAATCCTCAATTCGATTATCATTAGTTACACTTGCAGGGTGTAAGCGAGAACTTATATTGTGTGGCCATACGGGTTTGACAAACCTTCATTTCGGACGGTTCGCTACCGTCTACGGATGAAATATATTTTTGAGAAACAGTGTATGTTCTAACACTATTGTGATGGGGTTCTATGGAAGGATACGTTAAGTCTTGATAATTGGGTGCTCGCGAACAATACTTTTGGAATGCAAACGATTTTGATAATCAACGTTATGGGAATACTAAATCTTGTGGTTCAAAAACAACGTTTATTACAAACACCTATGATTTCACCAATGTTTTTCGTTGACAGTTTTCTATATGTTTCTCAGGTTCATACATGGCTATTTGATACATGCTTCCGTGTACACTCATACTTGCTTGGGGTCAAGCATACATGCATACACTCTGATTTCTTGCTTGGAGTCAAGCATACATACATGCATACGCTAGTGATAGCACCTTTGGATTTAAACATATTGTTTACATACTTACGCTATTTATAGCAACCGTGACTTTCAACTTATATTATGTCGCAAGTTTATTTCATTTATACATTATACTTTTGTAAACTTAAACTTGTTGTCGATCCATTTGGTAAACTAAACTTTGTAAGTCTTGTACTTTTCAAATGAATGCGACATAATTTTGGTCAAACGAGTCTCATATAGGGACTATGACCACGTAACAGGACCTAAGTTAGCGGCGCCGTCAATGACGATTTTGTCGGGTCGTTACAGATGGTATCAGAGCGTTGGTTGTAGGGAACTAGGATATGCATTAGTGTGTCTGAAAAAGTTGTTAGGACGCATTAGTGAATCTAGACTACAACCGGATAGTTAGTCATTGCATCCTGACATACATTTGCTATAGATAGCACTTACTTGACTACTTGTGCATATATACTTGAATCATTCTTAGGCAAACTTCTTAATGGTACCAAGTTTTTCATCAAACGAACTCGTATTCTGCAACTTTCTGGTAACACACGTAAATTCAAGATTCATACGCGTAAGGATGGCTACGACTTCATTTGTCACACTAGTTCGGGAGCTCTGTCTCCCACGTTGTTATTCGCCAACCGTATCAACTTACTAGCTGTGTCACACCGGTGTTCCTTACTATCCACCACTTCTTGTTACTACCATCACTACTCTAGGTGAGTATTGTCATCACTACTTATCACTACGGTTGCGTACCACTCGTTATCATAATTCGTTATTCTTTACGTGCCTAAAGACATTATTGTTTGACTTGAACCGCATTGACGTGAACAATCATTTATACACTTCCCTCGGGGAACGCTTCTTTAGAGTTGCACTAATTCTTTCGATTAATACGAGCCACGTTTGAGACGTCGTTATATTTTGTTTATTTTAGATTTTCACGATTGCAAGAAACTTGAATCTATGGAGTGATGTGGGAATGGAGGTATGACTTAGCGTAATATAACGACACTCGATCAACGTGGTTATATTACGGTAAGACATACCAAAGTTCTAATGACACGTGACGGTGGTTAGACTCGATCAACCTAATCACCACCATGTGCCATGTACATGACTTCATCTTTCTTGTTTGGACCTTCGAAAACTCCGAGAATACTGATAACAACCATACCCGGGATACATCGTCGATTATTGTCGAACCATAATTATGCTTCCAAATGAATGAAAAATTCTCTCAACTTCAAACATATGTTACACGTGTATACTATCTCGTCTTCGTACAGTTTTATTGACGAACTACAACATGCTTGTTATGCTCACACCGAGGCGGAAACTTTTCTCGCATTACACTCGTACTTCCGTATAAGGAAATCTTTTATCTAAATTCTCAATGGAGAGAGAGATTCTTCACGTTATACTAGTATTCGCCACGAGCGTGAATAGTCCTAACAAACGTTTTCAGAACCCGATAAGAAACTTGCTCTAACAAACGTTTTCGGAAACCGATAAATCTTCCGCGGCGCGAATTTCTTGAGAAACAAAAACTTGTTCAAATCTACCTTAAAGATACCTCGTGTCGGATCGATATCCTCGTTTCACTTCTAAAATTCGGAGTGTCTTACAAAAAGCCTTGGGACCACGTTTGGACATGAGTACCGCGTATCATCCACAAACCGACGAACTAAACAAACATACGATTAAAACCTTGAAAACCATAATACGAGTTTGTGTTATCGACTTCAAATTTACTTGAGAAAAGTAATTGCCTTTAGCCGAATTTTCTTACTACAATGATTTTCATTCGAGTTTTAATGTCACACCTTTTGAAACCTTATATGACCGGAAACGTCATTCTCCTCTTGTCGAACCAAGTAAATGATGATCAATTCACCGGGCCCGAGATTATACATGAGCGACCGAGAAAATCTATCCATATTTAAGAAAGACCCAACACGACTCGTAGTCGCAAAAAGAACTATGCTGATGTTAGACGTAAACCTTTCGAATTCCAAGTGGGAAACCACGTAACATTAAAAGTTGCACCTTAGAAAGGTGTAATCCATTTCGGGAAAACGTAGAAAGCTAAATCCGCGATATTTTGACCTTTTAAAATCTTGGAACGTTTTGGACACGTTGCTAGCCGTTTAGATTTTCCGACTCATTTGAGCTCCGTTCATACTAAATTCCATATATCAAACTTAAAGAGGTGTCTTGCCAAACAAGAACTTGTTATTCCTTTCGATGAGCTTACTATCGATGACAAACTCCACTTCATGAGAAAACCGATTGAAATTATAAATCGTGAAACCAAACTTTAAAACAACGTAAAATCCTGACCGTCAAAGTTCGTTGAAATGCCCAAGGTAGTACCCTCACTTATTCGTAGAGTTTACAATGCAAGGTTTCGAAGAAGAAACAACAACTACTACTTCCAACTAAATTTCGGGACGAAATTTCTTTTGAGGTGTGGATAATGTAACATCCCGCGTTTTTCCGTTAAATTTAATTTTAACACCGTTTTTTTTATAATATCTTTCGTTATTTAAATTCGTATTTTCCGATGACTAACGTTCTTAATATTCCCGTTATTTAATTATAACATCACTCGTTTACTCGAGCGTTTTATGAACTTGAAATGCGTTTTATGAACTTGAAACTTCAATTTTGAATATTTAACGATCATTTATTGAGATTTTCATTGTTGTTAATGATGGAATTGATTCATGAAATGTGTTTAGTTGTATTCCTTGTCAAAATACCTTTCCAACGATATAAGATACTTGTTTTGAATGTTTACGGTTTAGGATTTATGGGTATTTGAAGTTGGATTCGTGCTTGAGTATGAAAACTGACAGACTTGCTGATCAGTTATATGGAGCGGCGCGCCAAAATCCGCGCGGCGCGCCATTTGGGCCTGTCCCAAATTCTTTTGATTTTCACATTTTCACCCCGCTTACTCGTAACTCCGATTAACATGAAACTTGGCAAACATGTTTATATATGAATTCCAAGCTTAGGAAAATTGTCGGATACCCGACCCGACCCCGTTGACTTTGACTTTGACTTTGACCAAGTTTGACTTTTAGTCAAACTTAACCAAACTCTTATGCAATCGTTCTAACATGCTTTTATACGTGATTCTTGCATGAAACTTGACAACGTGATTCACATGCTATACTAATCGAGTCGTAACGAGCCATAGGACTAATTGAACACATTTCGACCGACCTTGTGTCATAACCGGTAATTGATACAACTTACTTGTTTAGGTCAAGGCTAAGCAACTTTGATGCACACGTTTACTTTGTGAAGTACATTTATACTCGTGCACTCGAGGTGAGATCATAGTCCTACCTTTTCAACAACTTTTTATACTTTTAAATTGTGGGCTGAGAAACATATACTTTGTTACATTTTGTACTACTTACTTTTATACTTTGAACACAAGTACGATGAAACAAACATTCCACAGCGAGTTAGAACAAAAATCCTCAATTCGATTATCATTAGTTACACTTGCAGGGTGTAAGCGAGAACTTATATTGTGTGGCCATAAGGGTTTGACAAACCCTCATTTCGGACGGTTCGCTACCATCTACGGATGAAATATATTTTTGAGAAACAGTGTATGTTCTAACACTATTGTGATGGGGTTCTATGGAAGGATACTTTAAGTCTTGATAATTGGGTGCTCGCGAACAATACTTTTGGAATGCCAACGATTTTGATAATCAACGTTATGGGAATACTAAATCTTGTTGTTCAAAAACAATGTTTATTACAAACACCTATGATTTCACCAACGTTTTTTGTTGACAGTTTTCTATATGCTTCTCATGTTCATACATGGCTATTTGATACATGCTTCCACGTACACTCATACTTGCTTGGGGTCAAGCATACATGCATACACTCTGATTTCTTGCTTGGAGTCAAGCATACATACATGCATACGCTAGTGATAGCACCTTTGGATTCAAACATATTGTTTACATACTTACGCTATTTATAGCAACCGTGACTTTCAACTTATATTATGTCGCAAGTTTATTTCATTTATACATTATACTTTTGTAAACTTAAACTTGTTGTCGATCCATTTGGTAAACTAAACTTTGTAAGTCTTGTACTTTTTAAATGAATACGACATAATTTTGGTCAAACGAGTCTCATATAGGGACTACGACCACGTAACGGGACCTAAGTTAGCGGCGCCGTCAATGACAATTTTGTCGGGTCGTTACATTCGGAACCCTTCTTGTTCCTTTTGTTGGAAAAACTCGATTGACTCGAATTCTCGAACTTCCTCTTTCCAAAAGTAAAACTATTCTTTCTCAACACAAGCGCTTCAAAACCCTTCGCCATGTTGAACAATTCATCAAAGCTCTTCACCACGTTCACACTAATTTTCTCTTGATAATTATCATTCAAGATCCTATAAAAATCTTCCTTCAACATCTTATCGTTCCCGACATACTCCGGACAAAATTGGGTCTTGCACAAAAATACGGATTTGAGAGTGTTCAAATCCATCGACCCTTGCCTCAAGGAACGTAACTCGTCCTTAAGCCTAGTTAGATCGGCCGAAGTTCGGTACTCATCGAAAAACTCTACCTTGAATTCATCCCAAGTAAAATCCATGCATTGTTCTTCACCATAAACTTGGATTTTCACATCCCACCATAGCTTAGCGTCACCCCTTAACATGCTACAACCATACCTTGTCTTCTTATCAAGAGGACATTCACAAGTACGTAAAGCCCCCTCCATATCGGAGATCCATCGGGCACTCTTGAGAGGGTCTCGTTCACCTTCAAAGGTGGGAGGTTGAGAATCCTTAAAATTCTTATAAAAGAAGTCCCGTCTCCCCACATTATCCTCTTGATGAACGGCCTTCACTTACTCCTTGACTACATTGACTAATTACTCGTCAATCGTATCTAGAAACATTTTCTTAACATCCTCGAGGAACTCCGCCTTTTGACGTTTAAAGATGGCCTCAACTTTGGCCGTGAACTCAACGTCCTCACTCGTACCCCCATTTTCGGTGTCGTGTCCGTTTCTCATCTTCAATCTATAAAACGGGAAAAAAAATTAAACAACGAACGGAACAAAAGGACATAGCACGTATGCATATACGTATACCCCACACTACTCCATCTTACTCAACAATCGTCGTACATTACTTGTTTGACACGATTTGCACCCGTAACAATGGTAGCTAATCATTGTTACGCGAACACGTCGCATTAACTTGTTAGTACAACGTCCATCTCGCTTGATGATTGCTAAACACAACACATATCAATTAGCACGAGGTTAATTCACATAAACCAAAGTGCTAACCATTCCCGATTAGACCCAAAGCCCTACAAGTCCTGCATAAAAGCGCTTGCACAATAAAGTCTAAGTCTAGGCACCTATCTCAAGTCGACTAAATCCCTTAGACCATGCTCTGATACCACTTGAAACAAACCAACCCGTATTCCATACGATAAATTTTTTTTTTTAAATAATACACATTTACGCGCCAATTAAATATGTAACCATTCCATACGTTCGTTGGAACATACAACAAGTTTTAGTGTTTACAACAGGCACAAAGGCCATTAACGAATGAGGTACAAGTTTGACCAATACAAAAATGAAAGTTTTAAACCAAACAACACATCGGGCATGGTTTGGGACTAAACTACCCAAAACGTTAGTCCAACTTCCGAAAGCTCCAACAAAACGTCATCAAAGGACACCTAATGCCCGATAACCCCTTTGCCCTTATCCACACCTGCATCTAAAAAGATAAACAACGAGAGGGGTAAGCTAATGCTTAGTGAATGCAATAATTATACATACACATATATAATATATCTACTTGTAAACACTTACACAATACCGTACACAAGCTAGCAATTCAACAACCATGCAAAACATTATGCATATACCAATAACCGCAAATCACATTGAGCTAGCAATAACAAAAGCATTTAGTTCATATTCAAGTATGCTAATGCACAATTCATACAACCATGGTTAACCACTCGTAAAAGGAATGGTACTCTAATTTCCCATTGGTGTTCATAATAACCGTTAGTGCACAACACATATATCACTAACCCTTGGACAACACATATCCGTTTATAAAATCGTTAGTGTACAACACATATAACACTAAATCAGACAACACATATCCATTCATAAATCATTAGTGTACAACACATATAACACTAAATTAGACAACATATATCCGTTCTTAAAACCGTTAACGTACAACGCATATATCACTAACTTGGACAACACATATCCATTTCTACAAGTAAACACATCATATACGTACATGTATACTTATTCCACTCACCTTGACACAAGGATGATGATTATGCACGTCCGAACTTCAAGACAATGTACCTAATTCATTAAGTACACAATCAATACACCAACTAGTGGAATTAACCACATTACACTTACTTGAGCATTTAATGACCCAATTCGCATTAAATGACTCAATCACACCAATACCGCCCTTAAATGGCCAAGACCCGACTTTAACCACTAAAGCTAGTGCATTAAATTCTACTAACTTCAATTAACACAAACTTAGGGTAATTCATACCCATTTCACCCAAACTAGGTCAACTAGTACATTTTGACCCATTTTAAATTACTTAGCCTCTCAATCAAGTCAAACTTACCCATTAACACTTCTTCCATAAATCCAAAAGTGTATTAGTGACTAGCAATACCATTTGACACTTACAACCTCAAATCATAAGACCAAAACCCTAGTTTGTGGCCATTAGGGTTTCATTACAGTAACATAACCCAAATTCACCCATTTTACCCTCAAATGGGTCATACAAGTCTCTAGTAACCAAAACCCTAGCCTTTAACCAATTAAAACTTAAAACATAGAGTTAGAACTTACCGAGACTATCAACGCGTAGCCAGAGACAAGAGGAACAACTTTAATTCTTGCTCCAAAGATCAACCCTCAATCCTTCACTCTCAAAACTCACCTTTTATTCAATTGGGTTTTAAGTTTTGGGAGAGAAATTAGAAAGAAAAGGGAAAAGAAATTAAATGAAATGGATGAGTGGTTGGGATTTAATGCTCCCATCAGATTTATACGCCAAATTACCAATTTGCCCCTTAAAGTCATTTAAATTGAGCTAAAACCGGAGTCTGTCTAGCAGCATTGCCGCGGCGCGGCCCATTTGTCGCGGTGCGACATATCGAAGGAAAAATGACCCTTGTTAACCTGACTTCTGATCTGGAAATGCTTGAAATGCCGCGGCGCGGACCCATTTGTTGCGGCGCGGCATAAGACTGCATCTGAACAGTTCGACCATCATAAACAAGTTTCGACTTAATTTAATTTGTACATTCCAAACCCGCTTTCTATTTTCACCTAGCCTTCAACAATAGTCTCACAAGACTTAACGCTAACTAAACCCACGTATAGACTTGCATATGCACACATTATCAAGTATACGTTTATATATATCTATACGTATTTTCATACATTTACACATAAGCTAGCGAGTTATAAACGTACAAATGATCAAGTATGTACCTTTCAATACGTACGGGAAAAACGGGATGTTACACCTAACGGAGTCCAAATTAAACAAATGAACCTGTTCTGTGACCCTTGTCACAAACTGGTCTCAACTAAACAACCAAATAATTATAAACATATAATTATTAAAATCACTAATTACGCCATACCCAAGGGTACAATGGTCATTTCAACTAGGCCCAAAACGCGGGTGTTACAAATCTACCCTCCTTAAAGAGATTCCGTCCTCGGAATCTGGTCAAAGTCAAAAGTCACGGTAACAAAATCTCATCAACTATTCATCAAGCAACACATATTAACAACAATTTAAGCAATCGGCTATCCTACTTCTCTTCTTAACTTACTGAAACTTCCGCATGATCTACCAAAATGTGCTTATGTTGGCCAGACGTAATACATTATCATAGATCACGTCTCCATTTCAGTTAAGAAAATCCGAGAATCCTAAATCCGAATCATCTCTATCACTACAGCCAACACTACCTCAAAGCACCTATTAATAAACAGAATACATCATCTACATAACATACTAAACACGTATTCCTGAAATCAAAAGCAATAACAAGGTTAGTCTGAACATACCAGTATTTAAGTCTTCTGATACAACATCAGTATCTGCTACCATCTGATAAGCTCTAGCTATAGCCGTGGGAGGACTTTTTCTCTTCTGTCCTACTGATGCGGTAGATCCACCAACAGACGCCGACTGCACCCCAGACCCTGCCCTGGAACCACTTCTACCCGCTGCCGGACACTGTGCTGACCTATGACTTTCTTTATGACAATTCCAACATACATTGCTTTCGAAAGAACATTGTTGAACATCATGCCCCACTATACCACACCTTAGACACCTTTTCGTACTTGGAGGACACTGTCCACTATGGTAAGATCTGCACGAGTTACACCATTCTTTCTGTACGGAACCCAACCCACTTGTACTCAAAACTTCTCTCTCACTGGACCCGGTTAACTTTCTTGATTTCGGACTGGACTGATAACTAGATTGACCTTCTGACCTCTTCCCATAAGGACCACTCCCCACTTTCGTACTCCTTGCGGCTTTAACATCACCTTCTGTCGCTTTGGCCATCTCAAAAGCTTGCGATAAAGAAGAAGAAAATCTAACCATTGATCGATACTCCGGCTTAATAACTCTAATAAAGTGCTGAATTTTATCTTTCTCATGCGGTACCCACTGTTGACAAAACCTTAACTTAGAGGTAAAGTCCAAAATAACATCATCAATCGTCATATCATCAGTCATTCTCATCCCCAAGAACTCGGTTTTCAATTTTTCCAAATCATATTCTGAACAATATTGCTCGCGAACCTTGGCATGAAACTGCTCCCATGACACTTGACTTAGTTGTTCTTTTGATAAATGACCTGTGATGGAGTCCCACCACTCCATAGCTCGTCCCTTGAACAATCGACTAGCATATAACACTCTCAACTCTGGCTCGCACTGACAGGTATCTAATGCTCTTTCCACTTCCCTGAGCCAATTTAGAGTCTTAGTCGGGTCAGTTTTACCAGTATACTCTGAAGGTTGACAATTAAGAAAGTCCTTATACGAGCACTTCTTCTTTTCAAACATCGGTGGTTGGAAGAATGGTGTCTGAAGCGGGTACATCACTTGATTCGGAAGTAGTGGATTGAACTGAGATGGTATCTGGTACTGAGGTGGCACATACTGTTGTTGAAAAATGTTTCCAAACTGTGGGCAAGCACTTGGAGGAAAGCTTTGATTTATTGCTGTGGTGTTAGAATGCGATATCACTTGTTGTTCAAGCTCTTTGATCCTATCTTGAGCATCTTTCAACTGACTCTGAAGCTCTAACACTTCTTCTGATACTTCTTCTTCTGATACATGATCGTCTTCATCAGGAGCTCTAAAGGTTCCGGAGGCATTGGGGGCAGCGTCTTGATTACCTGACATATCTGCACTACCACAACATCTCACACAAACTCTTAGTAGATAACCGGTTAGTACCTATCAACTAACACATAAAAGCTCCTACATTCACTTAACCCGTCCCCTTTATGTTATGTTCGACAAGATCCTCTCAAGGTTTGGGAACATGACATTCAAGTACAATGTCGATGCGGCCAAACCTATGCTCTGATACCAACTTGTAACACCGTACTCTTTTTTTTTTTAAATAACACAGCGGAAGTCTTAATTACAAAACGTACCCTTACGAACCAACATAAACATAACTATTACATTTCATACATTTCATACATTGTTATCAAAAACCGGTGTTACGTTAATATCCGATTTCATACAGACCACATCAGAGTTCTGGACTTGTCGAACACAACCCAACACGCCCATCTTCTCCCATGTCCACAAAAGCAAGGACCTATAACCTGCAAGGGGGAAGGTGGAGGGGTTAGCACGAAGCTAAGTGAATGGACTAATCTAATAGCTAAAGCATACAGGTACAATCACTAGAACACGCAGCAACAAATTAATCAGACAGTTAATCACATAACCACTAGAATCATGCAGAAACATAGCAATACAAATACTGTATCATATAATAGCCACCAATCAATTAAATCCAAAGACCACCAAAGCATAAACACATCTTCAGCAACGGTCAATCCAAAGCAACCGTGATAACTACTAGCAATGGTCAATCAAAAGCAACCATCTAGGTAATCCAAAGCAACCCACGGTTCACTACACGAGTAACCAGTGACTCGTACGAGTCACATATTAACTGTACGTATCAGCACAATCAAAACATAAGTTCCCATCACCACTCACTCGCACAGTTCACCACACGGTTGACTACCTCAACCGTACTAGTGAAGGCTCACTCGTGCGAGTGATGAAGAACAGTAGCAACAGCTAATTATATGGGTTTCAACCCAAAAATACAACATCAAACATCAATACATACACTAAATCAACACCTACAAAATGTAATCACTGTATAATAAGTCTACGTTATAATTTCAACCCATAACGACACTCTAAAGCGTGTAAAACAAGGCATACACCCTAAAACCCCTTTTTTTGACCAAAATAAAGTTCAATCCAGATTATTAAAAGTTTAACATTGGAAAGGAATTTTCATTACGATTCCAACGATACTTGATTCATCAAAAACGGAGTTACGGTTTAAAAGTTATGACCAAAACAAGTTTCCACAAATCTGACCCTGTGCTCACACGTGTGACCGAGGTCTCACTCGTGCGAGTGAGTCCTCACATGTGTGGTTGACCCTTAAAAGTGTGGTCACACGTACGAGTGACCTGTCAAAAGTGTGAGTGCTGATGAACACCTACAGCTCGCTGTTTTCGCGTTTTTTGACCCCAAAACATGATTTTTACTCAATTTGATCATGAAACTACTTCAAAAACATCATATAACAACTATAGAACTTATATCTAACAACAATTAACACTAACAAACACAATTCATCAAGATTCAAGCACTAAAACTCACTTTTTCTCAAGAACACAAAAACTCAAATTACACAAGATTCAAGCAATGATTCAAGCATGCTAACCTGGTTTGATGATTACAAAGATGATATAAATCAGTTTCTAAAGCTCCATAAACCAATTTCAAGCTTTGATCAAGTTAGGGTTTTGATGTAGGTGAAATATGAAGAACGAAGTTTTTGATGAATTTTCTAGAAAATGCAAGAAGTGAACTGCACTAGTCATATAAATGAGTTTTAATTCCCACACTGTGCAACACACGGGTATTTATCAGTTATCTGATATCTTTCGTACTTCGTTAGGCGGCCCTAACAGAGTCCAAATTAAATAAATGAACCTGTTCTGTAACCCTTGTCACAAACTGGTCTCAACTAAACAACCAAATAATTATAAACATATAATTATTAAAATCACTAATTACACCATACCTAAGGGTACAATGGTCATTTCAACTAGGCCCAAAATGTGGGTGTTACAGGTCATCTGAGTCTAAGGAAGATGAATAATCTAGTTCACAATGGACTAGTTGATGGTATTAATCTTAAGAGCTTTCATATTCCCGAAGGGTGTCTTCCATGTAAGAAAGGGAAACAGACAAGAAAATCTCATGCATCCAAGAAGCATCATTTTGTTAATATTCCTTTGGAGTTATTGCATATGGATCTCTTCGGTCCAGTTAACTACAAGACTATCACAGGATAATTATATTACTTGGTAGTTATAGATGAGTATTCACGTTTCTCTTGGGTTGTGATGCTGAAGCATAAATCAGATACTTTCGAGCATATTATAGTTTTGATTCTGAAGCTTGAAAGTTTATATAAGTTGAAAGTTAGAAAGATTCGTACCGACAATGGTACGGAGTTCAAGAATAATAACTTGCTACTGTTTTGTAATGAAAAGGGGATACAACAACAGTCCAGTCCTGCCTATACACCTCAGTCAAATGGGGTTGCTGAAAGAAAGAATAGGACGTTAATTGAAACTGCAAGAACTATGCTAGCTGATGCATGCTTACCTATTGTTTTCTGGGGAGAAGCCATGAGCACAGCGTGTTATATGATGAACAGAGTTCTAGTGGTGAAGAGACACGGTAAGACGTGTTATGAATTGTTGCACAAGAGAAAGCCTAACATTAAACATTTTGAACCCTTTGGTGCACCTTGTAAAATTCTGTATGGGACGCTGGAGGAAAATTTAATTCAAAGGTTGTCTCTGGTATCTTCTTGGGATATGGGAATCCAAACAAAAGAGTATATAACACTGAGTCAAAGTGTGTGGAAGAACGTTATGAAGTTGATATTCAGCGCAATGCTCCGCCTCATGTTAGTAAAGGGTTCGCATGGCAGTTTGAATACAATAAATTATTTGATTCTTTCAATCTTCCACCGGAGGCTACAGACGATGACATCCTAACTCAGATGCTGTATGATTCTCAGAATTCTACAGAGAATGTTATCTCTATTCCTAGCCAGACTCAAGTCCAGACTCAAAGTTCTCTTCAGAGCCCGATTCAGAGTCCGCGGCAAAGTAGACAGAGTGACAATCCTAATGCTGATCCTAATGTGGAGATAGTGTATGAGACAGATGAAGAGAGTGATTCGGAAGAAGATGAGGGTGTTAATTGAGCACGATTGACAGAAGAGCACTTAAATCCTCTTTATAATCAACCTTCAACTATAACAGAGTCTGAACAGTGAACTGAAGCAGGAGGAGTACGTAGATCAAATCGTGTGATCATGCCTCCAAAATGTTTAGATGACTACTATGTTGATACAAGAGGCATACCTCATATTGGGATTCCTCATGCCAAGAGTAATGAAGCATCTACGTCTGAAGTTCCTACTACAACTGTTGTTCCTGAAGTAACTGAGAGTCAATCGACAGCAGAAAATGTTGAATCTGAAAGTGCGAATGCGGTAACAGCTTTTTATTCTTCGTTAAACAAGACAGGGAGAGTATTTGTGCATGCTCATTCATGCTATGTGTGTCAAATTGAACCAAAAGATGCTTTTGAAGCGTTAAAATATGATGAGTGGGTTAGGGCTATGCAGGAAGAGCTGTTACAGTTTAAACACTTGAAAGTTTGGAAACTAGTCAATCCACCACATGGTTGTGTACCCTATGGTCTTCGATGGGTGTTGAAGAATAAGAAAGATGAACAGGGTATCGTGATCAGAAACAAAGCTAGGTTGGTGGTAAAGGGATATCAACAAATTCCTGAAATTGACTATGATGAGGTTTTTGCTTCGGTTGCACGACTGGAAGCAATTAGAATTTTCTTGGCTTTTGCATCCTTCATGGGATTTAAAGTTTTTCATATGGATGTGAAAAGTGTAGTGACCCGAACTTTTCCATGTTTATATATATTAAATGAATTGGTTATTTACATGATTAAGTGTTTCCAACATGTTAAGCAATTAAACTTGTTAAGACTTGATTAATTGAAATAGGTTTCATATAGACAATTGACCACCCAAGTTGACCAGTGATTCACGAACGTTAAAACTTGTAAAAACTATATGATGACATATATATGATTATATATATAGTTAACATGATATTATGATAAGTAAGTATCTCATTAGGTATTTTAATAATGAGTTATATACATAAAAATGAGACTATTGAATTTAAGAAACTCGAAAATGATATATATAACGATTATCGTTATATCAACGTCTTACTAAGTACATATGAATCATATTAAGATATTGATACACTTGGTTAATTATGTTAAATGATAAGTAAATATGTCATTAAGTGTATTAACAATGAACTACATATGTAAAAATAAGACTACTAACTTAATGATTTCGAAACGAGACATATATGTAACGATTATCGTTGTAACAACATTTAACTGTATATAGATCATACTAAGATATATTAATATATCATAATATCATGATAATGTAATAATTTAACATCTCATTAGATATAATAAACATTGGGTTAACAACATTTAACATGATCGTTAACTTAAAGGTTTCAAATCAACATTTACATGTAACGACTAACGATGACTTAACGACTCAGTTAAAATGTATATACATGTAGTGTTTTAATATGTATTCATACACTTTTGAAAGACTTCAAGACACTTATCAAAATACTTCTACTTAACAAAAATGCTTACAATTACATCCTCGTTCAGTTTCATCAACAATTCTACTCGTATGCACCCGTATTCTTACTTGTACAATACACAGCTTTTAGATGTATGTACTATTGGTATATACACTCTAATGATCAGCTCTTAGTAGCCCATGTGAGTCACCTAACACATGTGGGAACAATCATTTGGCAACTAGCATGAAATATCGCATAAAATTACAAAAATATTAGTAATCATTCATGACTTATTTACATGTAAACAAAATTACACATCCTTTATATCTAATCCATATACTAATGACCAAAAACACCTACAAACACTTTCATTCTTAAATTTTATTCATCTAATTGATCTCTCTCAAGTTCTATCTTCAAGTTCTAAGTGTTCTTCATAAATTCTATAAGTTCTAGTTTCATAAAATCAAGAATACTTCCAAGTTTGCTAGCTTACTTCCAATCTTGTAAAGTGATCATCCAACCTCAAGAAATCTTTCTTATTTATAGTAAGATATATTTATAATACAAGGTAATACTCATATTCAAACTTTGATTCAATTTCTATAACTATAAAAATCTTATTTCGAGTGGAAATCTTACTTGAACTTGTTTTCGTGTCATGATTCTGCTTCAAGAACTTTCAAGCCATCCAAGGATCCTTTAAAGCTAGATCCATTTGTCTCTTTTCCAGTAGGTTTATCCACAAAACTTGAGGTAGTAATGATGTTCATAACATCATTCGATTCATACATATAAAGCTATCTTATTCGAGGGTTTAAACTTGAAATCACTAGAACATAGTTTAGTTAATTCTAAACTTGTTTGAAAACAAAAGTTAATCCTTCTAACTTGACTTTTAAAATCAACTAAACACATGTCCTATATCTATATGATATGCTAACTTAATGATTTAAAACCTGGAAACACGAAAAACACCGTAAAACCGGACATACGCCGTCGTAGTAACACCGCGGGCTGTTTTGGGTTTGTTAATTAAAAACTATGATAAACTTTGATTTAAAAGTTGTTCTTCTGGGAAAATGATTTTTCTTATGAACATGAAACTATATCCAAAAATAATGATTAAACTCAAAGTGGAAGTATGTTTTTCAAAATGGTCATCAAGACGTCGTTCTTTCGACTGAAATGACTACCTCTTATAAAAACGACTTGTAACTTATATTTCTGACTCTAAATGTAACGACCCGCACTTTTTCGATCATTCTATACTTATAAGATTAATATTTACATAAATTAAACCTTACCAACATGATAAGCAATCCAAATTGTCGAGATTTATATTTCCGAAAAGAGTTTTACACAACGTTTGACCGTCTAGTTTGACCGATGATATCACGAACTATACAATATATGATAATTATACGTTTGTGTATATATATGTATATATACATATTTAACATGATTAAAGAATGTTTTAATACCTCATTTTATATTAATAACAACAAGTTATATGTGTATTTTGAAACTACTAACTTAAGTTTTCAAAACGATAACTATACGTAACGTTATTTGACATAAATACTTAGGACATATAATGTTTATACATATATTGTATAAGTAATGTATTTAATCACTTTTAAAGACTTAAATACATAAAACCATATAAGTGTATTCACAAAAGATAGCTATATTTGAATCCTCATTCCATTTTTCACAAAATTTCTATACGTATACCTAGAGTATTTGTACTCGTATCATACCAAGCTCCTATACGTATTTACTAATAGTAAATACACATCAAAATCACCACCTAACCAGCCATTATTCATGCCATGAGGGCTAGGTAATTGAACTTGGAAGCAATTAGGACTAGATACATAAAATTATCACTTGAAATTTTTGTCCATATACACCATGGAACACGTTTTTGGTGTATATATATACATGATCATTTTGCTTCATTTTTACTTCCATTTTCTTATCAAAAACACACACTCTTTCTTACTCTCTAAACTCCATAACAATCCAGCAAATAACCAAGAAGATCTAGCCATAAAAACCATACTAAAACACCATAAGAAAACTCTTACAACAACACTTCAAGAAAACCTTCCAAGAACACCAACTTACTTCCAATCTTTCATCCACTTCTATCACCCTTTTGATTCTAGCTTCTTACTTCTCTTTTACAGCAACTTTATCCAAGGAACTTGAGGTTCGTGATATCAACCGGGAGACCAAGTCAATTATCTATATCTTCAAAGACAACCGTGAGTATATAGTCCCACTTTTAAACTCTAAATATTTCGGGATGAGAATACATGTATTTTATGTTTTACGATATGGACACAAGTAACTGAAAAATATGTTCTACGTTGAGTTGTACCACTGGCATACTTCCCTGTAGCTTGGTAACTAATATTTACAGCGGTATTGTAAACGCGAATCCTGTTGATAGATCTATCGGGCCTGACAACCCCAACCGGACTGGACGACCAGTATTCAACGGTTGCACAGTACTTCGTTTTGTGACTACACTTGGTACGGTGTAGTAAGATTTCATATTAAAGGGAATATGCGACGTGAAAATGTTAAGTATGGTTACCAAGTGCTCAACCACTTAGAATACTTTTATTAAACTGTTTATATACGAAATCTTGTGGTCTATATATATATTGCTGCCGGCATTAAACCTATATCTCACCAACTTTATGTTGACCTTTTAAAACATGTCTATTCTCAGGTGATTTCTAAAGTTTCCGCTGCATCATGTTGGATCTAACCAGGATCTTGCGTACGCATGTTTGTGTCAAAAATAAAACTGCATATCCGAGATGTTGTATTGTAAAATATGCTAGAAACCGTGTTGTTGTCATCATTTGTAAAGTTTGTAAGTCGAAGATTATCGCTAAACGTTAATCTTCTTTTTATTGTCTTAAGCTTGTAACAAAAATAATGGTTATGGTTTGTAATGTATAATATATGCAGTTTTCTTTCAAAAATGTCTCATATAGAGGTCAATACCTCGCAATGAAATCATACGTTATCTAACGCGTTCTTATGGTTAAGGACGGGTTATGACATGTGGTATCAGAGCGTTGGTCTTAGCGAACCAGGTTTGCATTAGTGTGTCTAACCGAGAAGTCGTTAGGATACATTAGTAAAGTCTGGACTTTGACCGGGTCTGATTTAAAAAAAAAAAAAAAACCATTGCTTATCACTGTTGGTTAAAAATTTATATGTAAATATTATGTAAGTACTAATGGGTTAGTTGTTATGTGTTAGATGTCGGGCTCGAAACTTATTATCACATTCAGCGACTCCGAACCAGAATCTTCAGATTGTGTTTCAGTCATTAACATATCCGATGACGAAAGTGGTATTTTTGGGGAAGACTCACAATTTCCGGATGAACCAACTATAGAAATATCGGAAAGTGAACCCGAGGAGGAAAGTGAACCCGAAGAGGAAAGTGAACCCGAAGAAGAAAGTGAACCCGAGGAAGAAATACTAGAAATTACGAAAGAAAAATTCGATCAAGGAAAGAAACGAAAAGCGAATGAATTAGAAAATTCAAATCCCGAACTTAGTGAGAATGACGTGGCACCAATTCCACTCAACACTACCACCCCTATTCCCGCTATTCCTATTAGTGCTATCCCCGCATCTAGTTCTTCGGCTCCTCAGCCAAAACGTAGGCAGACAGCTAGGATAAGCGTTAGGCCATTCATTGGAACTAAACGCCCTAGAAAATAGACCGAACGATGCACTGCCGTATTAAGCCATGGAATCATATAATGTTTTGTATAATATTATTAGTGTGGTTTGCTTAAAGTTTGATGTAAGATAAGCATATGTAAAATAGCGAAGTATGAAATGCAATAATTTTCCATGGTTAAGTATTATTTAGATTGTAGTAATTGATTCTGTACTAAGCTATTAAGTATGAACATTAATGGGTAGGTACTACCCAAGATATAATTATAAAACGCTAATAAGAAGAAAAGGCTTTTATAATAATACCTGGTTCATATTATTAACAAGCTATAAATGTACTATAAATACACACTACATCTATAATATTCCATGTGAATAATTATTTTCTTTCATTAGGAAATGGCGCGATTGAATCGAATGACGGAACAAGAACTCGAGGAACTCATCAACCAGCGAGTGAACGATAGAATGCTATGGGTCGAAGCTGTAAGAGCTGCTGCAGTTAACCCAAATCCTCGTGTAGGATGCTCCTACAAGACGTTTCAAGCTTGCAAGCCATCATCATTCAGTGGAACGGAAGGACCGATCGGTTTAACCCGATGGATAGAAAAGATGGAGACGGTGTTCAAAATCAGTGGTTGTGATGAAAAAGACATGACCAAGTTTGCATCGTGCACTTTACAAGATAGTGCACTCACATGGTGGAAGAATTATGTGAAGGCGGTAGGAGGAGATGTAGCTTATGATACTCCATGGGAAGAATTCAAAGCAATGATAATCACCGAGTATTGTCCAAGGAATGAGGTTATTAAGTTAGAAGATGAGTTACGAAGTTTGAAGGTGGTTGGTACTGAAATCACCAACTACAATCAGCGATTCATGGAATTGGTTTTACTATGTCCTGAATTGGTTCCAACCGAAGCACGGAAGATTGAAATGTACAAAGGTGGTTTGCCCAAAAAGGTCAAGGCAAACGTTACGGCATCGAAACCTAAAACAATTCATGAAGCTATAACCATGGCGAACGAGCTAATGGATCAGGTCATTTTGGACAAGAAAGCATTCAATACTGAGGTGAAGGTATTGGGGAACAAGAAAAAGTGGAATGGAGGTTATGATCGAGGTAACCAACAACAACCTTATAAGAAACAAGAAACCACGAAAGGTGCGGGTAGTGGTTCAGGCTTTGGTTACAAAGGACAAAGTCCTTTATGCAACCGTTGTCACAAACATCATTTTGGTTACTGTAGTGTGTTGTGCACTAAATGCAATAGACAGGGACATCTTGCTGAAGATTGTAAGGCTCTCGTTACAATTGGTAACAAGACTCCTGCCACCAACGCAAATAGAACTGCTTTGGCTAACATTACTTGTTTTGGGTGTGGAAAACAAGGTCACTATAAGAGTCAGTGCCCGAATCCAGAAAAGAATGGCGGACCTGCATGTGGAAGAGCGTTTGTTATTAATGCTAGAGAGGCACGAGAAGACCCGGAGCTTGTTACGGGTACGTTTACCATTAATAACTTATCAGCATCTATTTTATTTGATACTGGCGCTGATAGAAGTTACGTGTGTATAAATTTTTACACTAAATTGAATTGTTCATCATTACCTCTAGATGCTAAGTACTTGATTGAGTTAGCTAATGGTAAAATAATTAAAGCCGATAAAATTTGTCGTGATTGTGAAATAAATCTAGCCGGAGAAACGTTTAAAATCGACTTAATACCCGTGGAATTAGGAGGTTTTGATGTAATAGTCGGCATGGACTGGATGTCCAAAATAGGAGCGGAAGTTGTTTGTGCCAAGAAGGCAATTCGTATTCCTGGTAAGGATAAAATACCGGTGATGATTTATGGAGAGAAGGGTAATTCAAAGCTAAAACTCATTAGCTATTTGAAAGCCAAGAAGTGTTTAGAAAAGGGATGTTATGCTATTCTAGCACATGTTAATAAAGTCGAAAAGAAAGAAAAGTGCATCAACGACGTGCCTGTGGCAAGAGATTTTCCTGAAGTTTTTCCGGAAGAATTGCCGGGATTACCTCCATTTAGATCGGTAGAATTTCAAATAGATTTAGTACCAGGAGCTGCACCAGTGGCTCGTGCTCCATATAGACTTGCACCGTCCGAGTTAAAAGAACTTCAAAGTCAGTTAAAAGAATTACTGGACCGTGGATTCATACGACCGAGTACTTCACCGTGGGGAGCTCCAATTTTGTTTGTTAAGAAGAAAGATGGATCTTTTAGGATGTGCATAGATTATCGTGAATTAAATAAGTTAACTATCAAAAATCGGTATCCACTACCGAGAATTGATGACTTATTTGATCAATTGCAAGGATCATGTGTTTATTCGAAAATCGACTTAAGATCGGGCTATCATCAACTACGCGTCAAAGAAGAGGATATTCCGAAAACTGCTTTTCGGACACGTTATGGTCATTACGAATTTTTGGTTATGCCGTTTGGATTGACGAATGCGCCAGCTGTATTCATGGACCTCATGAATCGAGTTTGTAGTCCGTATTTGGATAAGTTTGTTATCGTTTTCATTGATGATATTCTTATCTATTCCAAAAGTGAGCAAGAGCATGAAGAGCATTTAAGGTTGATACTGGAGTTGTTGAGAAAAGAACAACTTTATGCTAAATTTTCTAAGTGTGCTTTCTGGTTGAAAGAAGTGCAATTTCTTGGTCACGTTGTTAATAGCGAAGGAATTCAGGTTGATCCAGCAAAAACTGAAGCTATTGAAAAATGGGAGACTCCTAAGACACCAACGCAGATACGCCAATTTTTGGGTTTAGCCGGTTATTATAGAAGGTTTATTCAAGATTTTTCCCGAATAGCTAAGCCGTTGACAGCGTTAACGCAAAAAGGGAAGAAATATGAATGGACCTCGGAGCAGGAGAACGCATTTCAAATACTGAAGAAGAAGTTAACTACGGCGCCTATATTATCGTTACCAGAAGGGAACGATGATTTTGAAATATATTGTGACGCTTCGCGACAAGGTTTTGGTTGTGTTCTTATGCAACGGAAGAAAGTTATTGCATTTGCATCCCGACAATTGAAGATTCACGAGCGAAATTATACGACGCATGATCTAGAATTGGGAGCAGTCGTGTTTGCATTGAAGATGTGGAGACACTACTTGTATGGGGTTAAATTCACTGTGTTTACTGATCATAAAAGCCTTCAACATATTTTTGATCAGAAACAATTGAACATGAGGCAACGTAGGTGGGTCGAGTTAATAAACGACTATGATTGTGAAATTCGTTATCATCCCGGGAAGGCAAACGTGGTGGCTGATGCTTTAAGCAGAAAAGAACGAGAACCAATTCGAGTTCGAGCAATGAATATAAAAATTCGCATGAATCTCAACTCACAAATCAAAGAAGTTCAACGAGAAGCACTTACTAAAGAAAATAAAGGAAATGAAATAATGAAGAAGTATGAGAAGCAACTCGTTATGCGGGAAGATGGAATTCGATATTTTGCAAATCGTATTTGGGTACCGAAGTTGGGTGGATTAAGGAAGTTGATATTGAACGAGGCACATAAGACAAGATACTCGATACATCCTGGAGTTGGAAAGATGTATCAAGATCTTAAGACACGTTATTGGTGGCCTAACTTAAAGACCGACGTTGCAACATATGTTGGGGAATGTTTGACTTGTTCCAAAGTCAAAGCAGAACATCAAAAGCCGTCAGGGTTACTTCAACAACCAGAAATCCCAGAATGGAAATGGGATGGTATTACCATGGATTTCATCACGAAGTTACCAAAGACTGCCTGGGGATACGACACCATTTGGGTGATTGTTGATCGTCTCACCAAGTCTGCACATTTCTTGCCTATAAAGGAAACAGATAGAATGGAGAAACTATTACGATTGTATATAAAGGAAGTTGTTTCAAGGCATGGAATACCTATATCCATTATATCCGATCGTGATAGTAGATTTACCTCAAAGTTTTGGCAATCACTACAGGAGGCACTAGGAACTCGTTTGGATATGAGTACCGCATATCATCCGCAGACCGACGGGCAGAGTGAAAGAACAATTCAGACTCTTGAAGACATGCTCAGGGCATGTGTGATCGATTTTGGAAACGGATGGGATAAATATCTACCGTTAGCAGAATTCTCGTATAATAATAGTTATCATGCGAGCATTGGAGCTGCGCCATTCGAAGCATTGTATGGAAGGAAGTGTAGATCTCCTATCTGTTGGAATGAAGTAGGAGATCGACAATTAACTGGTCCCGAGATCATACATGAAACTACTGAAAAGATAGTACAAATCAAAGAGAGATTGAAAACAGCCCGTAGTCGCCAAAAGAGCTACGCCGATATTCGAAGGAAACCATTAGAGTTTCAGGTCGGGGACATGGTTATGCTAAAGGTGTCACCTTGGAAAGGTGTAATACGTTTCGGTAAAAGAGGTAAACTGAATCCAAGATATGTAGGCCCGTTCAAGATCATCGAACGCATTGGACCGGTAGCTTATCGACTCGAGTTACCGCAACAACTCGCCGGAGTACATAATACCTTTCACGTCTCGAACCTTAAGAAGTGTCTTGCAAAGGAAGACCTCACCATTCCTCTTGAAGAAATCCATGTCGACGAGAAACTACAATTCGTCGAAGAACCAATCGAAATCATGGACCGTGAAGTTAAACAGCTCAAACAGAGTAATATACCGATTGTTAAGGTTCGTTGGAATGCTAGAAGAGGTCCCGAGTTTACTTGGGAACGAGAGGATCAGATGAAGCAAAAGTATCCACACTTGTTTCTCGATGACGCAAAATAGGTACAATTTTAAAATTTCGGGACGAAATTTATTTAACGGGGAGGTAATGTAACGACCCGCACTTTTTCGATCATTCTATACTTATAAGATTAATATTTACATAAATTAAACCTTACCAACATGATAAGCAATCCAAATTGTCGAGATTTATATTTCCGAAAAGAGTTTTACACAACGTTTGACCGTCTAGTTTGACCGATGATATCACGAACTATACAATATATGATAATTATACGTTTGTGTATATATATGTATATATACATATTTAACATGATTAAAGAATGTTTTAATACCTCATTTTATATTAATAACAACAAGTTATATGTGTATTTTGAAACTACTAACTTAAGTTTTCAAAACGATAACTATACGTAACGTTATTTGACATAAATACTTAGGACATATAATGTTTATACATATATTGTATAAGTAATGTATTTAATCACTTTTAAAGACTTAAATACATAAAACCATATAAGTGTATTCACAAAAGATAGCTATATTTGAATCCTCATTCCATTTTTCACAAAATTTCTATACGTATACCTAGAGTATTTGTACTCGTATCATACCAAGCTCCTATACGTATTTACTAATAGTAAATACACATCAAAATCACCACCTAACCAGCCATTATTCATGCCATGAGGGCTAGGTAATTGAACTTGGAAGCAATTAGGACTAGATACATAAAATTATCACTTGAAATTTTTGTCCATATACACCATGGAACACGTTTTTGGTGTATATATATACATGATCATTTTGCTTCATTTTTACTTCCATTTTCTTATCAAAAACACACACTCTTTCTTACTCTCTAAACTCCATAACAATCCAGCAAATAACCAAGAAGATCTAGCCATAAAAACCATACTAAAACACCATAAGAAAACTCTTACAACAACACTTCAAGAAAACCTTCCAAGAACACCAACTTACTTCCAATCTTTCATCCACTTCTATCACCCTTTTGATTCTAGCTTCTTACTTCTCTTTTACAGCAACTTTATCCAAGGAACTTGAGGTTCGTGATATCAACCGGGAGACCAAGTCAATTATCTATATCTTCAAAGACAACCGTGAGTATATAGTCCCACTTTTAAACTCTAAATATTTCGGGATGAGAATACATGTATTTTATGTTTTACGATATGGACACAAGTAACTGAAAAATATGTTCTACGTTGAGTTGTACCACTGGCATACTTCCCTGTAGCTTGGTAACTAATATTTACAGCGGTATTGTAAACGCGAATCCTGTTGATAGATCTATCGGGCCTGACAACCCCAACCGGACTGGACGACCAGTATTCAACGGTTGCACAGTACTTCGTTTTGTGACTACACTTGGTACGGTGTAGTAAGATTTCATATTAAAGGGAATATGCGACGTGAAAATGTTAAGTATGGTTACCAAGTGCTCAACCACTTAGAATACTTTTATTAAACTGTTTATATACGAAATCTTGTGGTCTATATATATATTGCTGCCCTCATTAAACCTATATCTCACCAACTTTATGTTGACCTTTTAAAACATGTCTATTCTCAGGTGATTTCTAAAGTTTCCGCTGCATCATGTTGGATCTAACCAGGATCTTGCGTACGCATGTTTGTGTCAAAAATAAAACTGCATATCCGAGATGTTGTATTGTAAAATATGCTAGAAACCGTGTTGTTGTCATCATTTGTAAAGTTTGTAAGTCGAAGATTATCGCTAAACGTTAATCTTCTTTTTATTGTCTTAAGCTTGTAACAAAAATAATGGTTATGGTTTGTAATGTATAATATATGCAGTTTTCTTTCAAAAATGTCTCATATAGAGGTCAATACCTCGCAATGAAATCATACGTTATCTAACGCGTTCTTATGGTTAAGGACGGGTTATGACACTAAACCTATACATTTTATGTTTAGATTCATAAAATAGAGTTCAATATGAAATCATATCAATTTGATTCACTCAAAACGGATTTAAAACGAAGAAGTTATGGGTAAAACAAGATTGGATTTTTTTTATTTTTGTAGCTACGGGAAATATTGTAACAATTCTATACAAATCATATCCTAGCTAACTTATATTGTATTATACATGTATTTTAATATATTATGTAATCTTGGGATACCATAGACACGTATGCAAATGTTTTGACATATCATATCGACCCATGTATATATATTATTTGGAATAACCATAGACAATCTATATGCAGTAATGTTAGAGTTAGCTATACAGGGTTGAGGTTGATTCCAAAAATATATATACTTTGAGTTGTGATCTAGCCTGAGACGTGTATACACTGGGTCGTGGATTGATTCAAGATAATATATATCGATTTATTTCTGTACATCTAATTGTGGACAACTAGTTGTAGGTTACTAACGAGGACAGCTGACTTAATAAACTTAAAACATTAAAATGTATTAAAAATGTATTAAAAATATTGTAAGTATATTCTGAACATACTTTGATATATATGTACATATTTGTTATAGGTTCGTGAATCGACCAATGGCCAAGTCTTACTTCCCGACGAAGTAAAAATCTGTGAAAGTGAGTTATAGTCCCACTTTTAAAATCTAATATTTTGGGATGAGAATACATGCAGTTTTATAAATGTTTTACGAAATAGACACAAGTAATTGAAACTACATTATATGGGTGAATGATCGAAGCCGAATATGCCCCTTTTGCTTGGTAACCTAAGAATTAGTAAACCGATCTACTAATTGACGCGAATCCTAAAGATAGATCTATTGGGCCTAACGAACCCCATCCAAAGTACCGGATGCTTTAGTACTTCGAATTCATTTTTATCATGTCTGAAGGATTTTCCGGAATGATAGGGGATATTTTTATCATTTTTATCTCTATGTATGGGATGTATATTGAAATATGAAATCTTGTGGTCTATTATTATAATTTGATAATATATAGGTTAAACCTATAACTCACCAACATTTTTGTTGACGTTTTAAGCATGTTTATTCTCAGGTGATTATTAAGAGCTTTCGCTGTTGCATTCTAAAATAAGGACAAGATTTGGAGTCCATGCTTGTATGATATTATGTAAAAACTGCATTCAAGAAACTTATTTTTGATGTAATATATTCTTATTGTAAACCATTATGTAATGGTCGTGTGTAAACGGTATATTTTAGATTATCATTATTTGATAATCTACGTAATGCTTTTTAAACCTTTATAGATAAAATAAAGGTTATGGTTGTTTTAAAAATGAATGCAGTCTTTGAAAAATGTCTCATATAGAGGTCAAAACCTCGCGACGAAATCAATTAATATGGAACGTTTATAATCAATATGAACGGGACATTTCAAAAAGCGCCTTTTTATATGGAGAGATCAATAAAAGAGTATTTTTTGAACAACCACCCGGTTTCGAAGACCCGCATTTCTCAGAAAAGGTTTATTGACTTGAAAAGGCACTTTATGGTCTTCACCAAGCTCCTGGAGCATGGTATGCAACGTTGTCCAACTATATGCTTGAAAACGGTTTTAGAAGAGGTGTCATTGATCAGACACTTTTCATCAAGAAGAAGGGACAACATCTTATGTTAGTGCAGGTTTACGTTGATGATATTATCTTCGGGTCAACAGATCAAGGAATGGTTGATGAGTTTGAGAAAGTCATGCAGCAGAAGTTCAAAATGAGTTCCATGGGAACTATAAAGTTTTTCTTAGGTCTGCAGGTAGCTCAGACGGATAAAGGCATCTTCTTGCATCAAACCAAATATGTTGCTGATATTCTGAAGAGGTTTCAAATGGAAGCAGAAAGACCAGCTAAGACTCCGTTGTCAGTGAATCATGGGATCTCACCTGATTGTGAGGGTGCTCCAATGGACCCTACGTTATACAGGGCGATCATAGGTTCTCTAATGTATCTTACAGCTTCTCGACCTGATATTATGTTTGTGGTTTATCTGTGTGCTCATTATCAGGCGAATGCTAATGTTTATCATATGCTAGTGGTTAAGAAGATTCTGAGGTATTTGAAAGATACACCGAGTTTAGGGTTATGGTATCCGTGTGAGGATGGGTTTGATCTCACAACATATAGTAATTCTGACTATGGAGGGTGCAAGAAGGATTTCAAGTCAACGTCAGGAGGCTGTCAGTTCCTTGGTAGTATACTAGTTACCTGGCAGTGTAAGAAGCAGACAACAGTGGCTCAGTCCACTTGTGAAGCAGAATATATTGCCGCGGTCAGCTGTACATCACAGGTTATCTGGATTCAACAGCAGCTACGAGACTACGGTTTGCATATTTCTAACACTCCTATTTATGTTGATAATACTGCTGCCATAGCTGTCACTAAAAATCCCGTAAATCATTCTAAAACGAAACATATAGGGATTAAGTACCATTTCATTAGAGATTGCTATGAGAAAAAGTTGATAGATGTAGTGCAGATAGACACTACAACCCAAAGGGCCGATCTCTTCACTAAAGCTTTTGATAAACCACGCTTTGATTACTTGTTAAAAGAGATAGGTATTAAATTGCTTAATGACGTGGTTCCTGAAACTGAGGTTCCTAACTCAGAGGAACCTAACCAAGAGACTGAGTTGTAAATGGTTTGAATCTGATGTATAGTATGTGGAGTTATGCATGGTAGTTAGTAGATCATTTGCATATTTTTCTTTATGACTGCATGATAGATTAGTATTTTGTGCTATTTTTGCATGTTTTTGCCTTTACTTTTAGATAGTTTTATGCTTTTGTACAGAGAAAATCGAAAAGCCATAAAAATTAGAAAAACTAGAAAAACAAAAAAAAAATTGGAAAGCCTGAAAATGAGTTGCTTATTTTGTTTGTGGGGAAGTGATTGCAATACTAAAACTGACATGTAATTTGTGGAAAACAAGTAATACAGAATAATTGATAATGTGTTAGTAGACTTTATTGACCTAATTCTAGATAGAGATGATCACACTAACAAAGCGTAAATATCATGATGAGGAAATCATGGAAAGATTTACAGCGGTTGAGGGTAGTCACCTACTTATCACTGAATATGTACTGAGAAATAATTGTTCAGAAACTCAACAGACTGTTGAGGTCTCCCCTACTACAATTTATACTTGGTAGCAAAGGATAATTTTGTGAGTCCCCAAGGTGAGCATACTTTGTCTAGGATGCATACTTGTTTCTGTTTACCTTTATTACTTGGACCAAAATTCAACATCATACATATCGGGTACCCAAAGGGAGGTGTTCTCTCTTTGAAGGGTTGAGAAGTGCAATCTTGTATCACAGACATAGAATGATTTGAATACGCAACATCATCGGGATACAGATTTCAACATCAGAAGGTTGATTTTCCGTACAGTTACAACAAATGTCAAAGACTGTGGTGCATCATCACGCATAGATATATTTATTTATTTATTTATTTATTTTCTTTGTTTTATTTATATGCTGTCAATTAGCATGGAGAAAAGGCAACATCAGAAAATTCCAAAAAAAAAAAAATTGCAAGTTATGTTATGATTATGTTTATGTATTCAAAGTTGTAAATAAAATGATGCACCACATTACTGCAAGAGAATCATGGATCAAGAATTGAATAAAGCTTCAGAGATTCCTATGTTATCTAAGTCTGAGACAACAGATATCACAATCGGAGGATTGTTTAGAAGATTTAGTTATCTACATCCGAGGGGGAGTAATTATCAGATCATCAGATATAGAGAACTTAAATTATTCAGTCCACATCACTAATTTGGTGGACTTTACATCTTTTGTCTGTGGTATGGGATTGTACCTTTTGACCTGGATAGAGGGAATATCATCTAAAAGGTATCTTAGTGTTCCATCACTCAAATATATATCACTTCCATCCATCATACATCATACTATTTCTGTTTAAGTATGGGGTTTATAGCGGCTGGTATGCGTCTTTTCAAAGTATGCAATAAATTTGAGACAAACAAGGTTATCTGAAACAAAAAGTGTAAGTTTAAGGTAGAAGCTCATGGCTGAAAGGGTTGCTAGAAACATCGCGAGATGGTTCTATTCAATCAAATTGAAAGTACATTGAGGTGATAAGAGGACATCGTCAATATACTTGTGCTCAATTGTTCTACCTGAAACATCGTGCGATCTCAAATGAGGACTGACTTCGTGATCAAAAAACTAACATTGTAAGATGTTAAAGTAATTAATCTAACGTGATCATCAAAGTCTAGGGTGAAAGTTGGTAAATGTTTATTGATATATTTGAAAGTTATTTTGTATATGCTTTATCAAATACGTTAATGAATAAATTGTGGAATAACATGTCAACATAGTTCAGTTCTGATCCCCGAATCATAAGATTAAGTCAATTTGATATGTCAACTCACAAAAATGTGTGTTATGCTCCTCTTAGTGTGATTCATGATAAGCTGTATCACTTATTTTCATGCTAATAACATCATTTATCTGCTTATGCTATCGTGTAATGAAATTGATGTTAGAAGGTGGATTTTTACAGACCTGTAAGTTTAAATGTTATTCATTATGTCTGTCTTAATATTGTTGATCATGACACGCTGGATCTTGTACAGTTGTTCGATTTGTAAATTTGCATGTGCATACATATCTGAAAAATCAAAAATATTTGCATTCATAAGTTAGTTGCGTGTGAATTTCTGTTTTGTTTATTAAGTGTAGCAACTCAGTTCTCAGAAAGGTCTTTGGTGAAAGGAATCCTATGTTTTACGCAAAACTTGAAAAGAGCTTAAAGGAACAAAGCGTGTTTGTTATTATACTGTGGAGATCAGTCCCGGGGGGAGTGGACAGGAAAAGTCTGTGAAGTTGAAAGTTAAAAGTGTTAAGTTTTGAAATCAATAGACAGTCGGCCGAGTGAGTATACACACACGACCGTGTGACTCACTCACACGACCGACTAAGGTTTAAAAATGTGTCTGTTTAATAAACACACTCGGTCGAGTTTGTACACACTCACGACCGAATGAGTGACACACTCGACCGAGTATGTCTGTGGGTATAAAAGGTGTTGAACGTCGAACGGTTCAAAACACTTGGTGATTTTTAGATAGTATTTTACCCAGATTTTTTGAAGTTGTAGAACGAGTTTTTGATCGTGTTTTTTACATACAATATCTCTTTGTGATTACAGCACCACTATCGAGGTAACTTAACTCGTTCTCGTTTGTTTTTAATCGATGATTTTAGGTCTGAAGCTTAAAACTCTAATTATATGCTTTTTAGAGTTGTTTTGTTAAAATTGGTTGTGTGATTGTGTTAATCGGCCTGTTTAGAGTCTAATATGACCAGATCTTGTATCAAAACAACAGATTTGAGCGATTTGTGAAATTGGGAGAAAACAGATCTGGATGAACACGCTCGACCGAGTGTGTGACACACTCGACCGAGTAAGTTAACACACTCGACCGTTTGTCGACACACACGACCGTGTGTGTATACATACTTGACCGAGTGTATGGAAACCCTAATTTTTGATTTTTGCTATTTTTGATTGTTTTGTTGAATTCATGTCATATTATACTGAATGTGTTGTATAGTTTTGCTCTAAGAATGTCAGGTCCAAGTAGTATATTAAGTGGAACTTGGAGATATGATTTTGAATGTAGGAAAGCTTTGGCCAAACACAGACCTATCCAAGTAGAGTACAAAGTTATTGCAACACAAACCACTCAAGATCAGTGGAAAGGTTTAGATTGCTTAACATTCCTTCAGATAGGGGATCATTTCTGTCCTAAAGTTTAGATTGCATGCTAACTTCTTTGGTAATGCCTATAAGTGGACCATAGATGAGTTTGCTGATCACTTACTATTGCCTTACTGGGGAGCCAAGATTTATTGCCCTAGTAAAGATCTTAGAAAGATTTCTAGCAAATTTGACGCTGGTGGGGTGGCTTCTCACATCACTAAGCCAGGGTATGTAATTGGTTCCAATAGAATTGAGATCAGAGATAGTGATGTTAGGGATGACTGGTACCTAGGGATGACTTGGTACCTAACATGAGGATTATCAAAAGAAACGTGGTGTTTAGGGATCCAAATGACGATTTGCTATCTGGTACTGACGCTGTTCTGTTATACTGTCTTATGGAACGTATCAAGGTAAATTTGAGTCAGATTGTCATTAACATCATGAAGGACACCTTGGATAATGAGGAAAAACCATTTCCCTATGCCGTTCTTCTAAATCATTTGTTTGATGAGCTTGATCTGTTTGAGGACACGAATTACAAATTGAAGCCAGTCCCAGAGGATGTTATTGAAGGATAACTCTAATGCTTGTGATTTCGTGTGTTTATGTTTAATCTTGTTAATGTGTAATTTGATAAGGCTAGTCTGTTAGCCTTGGTACTTTGGTTTGTAATAAACAATAACCTCTGAATGATGTAACTGTGCGTTTGTTAGTTAATGTTCTTATTATGTTTGGTTATCCACTGATTCGTATAATTAATTAGATACCCCATGTTTCATGGTGGTAAATGCTTAATCATTGTGTTATTTTGAGTTTTATACAGATTTTTCAGGATGTCTCAAGAACATCAGCAGATGTCAGATGAAGAGAATGAACCACCGATCCCATTATCTTCAGAGTTACCAGGCCTAATTGGACGTGAAGATACAAATGTGCTTGCTTGTGTTGATGAAACAGGGTCTGAAGCTCAAAGAGGAGGTTTTGGTCCGATTATAGCATTTCTGAAGCGATCTAGAATTTTCAAGGCTATCACCGCTGAGTGCACTCCATATTACTCACATCAGAGAAAGTTTTGGGAAGTTGCTAGCATTGTTATTGAGAACAACAAGTAGGTGATTCTAAGCTCAGTCAACAATACCATCGTTCGGATCTCTGCTCAGACTATCAGGGAAGATTTTGGGGTTCCCAAATAATGATGATATGCCGACTTCTTTACCAATTCTGAGAGTAAGGAGATGTTTAAAGAGATGTGGTTATGCTGGTGATATAACCAAAGCTGTGAAACGTACTAAGCTTCTAAGGCAGTACAAATACTTTACGTACATTCTTCTGAGATGCTTAAGCCCAATGCAGGGTGGTTTCGATGAGATGACCGCAAAGTATAGCTCTATGTTTATTGCGTTGGTTTTGAATGCTGATTTTAACTTCTCTCAAGTTATATTTGATGGGATGGTTCTGAATGTGAAGAAGAAGGTACATCTGGTGTTTCCGAGGTTTCTTCAGATTATGCTTGAGAAGCAGGTTCAAGGGTTAGTGAAAATTCCTCAGGATGAGCTGAAACAGAATCATTTGAATGATCAATCCTTCAATAGGTTTCTTCAGAACAGAGTTAAGGTTCCGGAGAAGGGGTTGATTGGCCATCTGGCTAATGAGAATTATGTGTGTCCGGAAGGTTTACACTGCCGACATGAGAATAGTACTTCCGGAGACGAGACTGATATTACAATCGAAGGAGAAGAAGTGGTGAATCAGCCACCATCGAAACAAACTGGTCCTTGATTGGTTGATGACAGTCAAGTTAATTTGGTTAAAAGGAAGTTAGCTGAAGCTCCTAAGGTGTCAACTAGAGAGAGACAGAAGCGTTTGAAGATCTTGGTTAAGGATGGAAGTTCATCTTCCACAACAAAGTCACAACTAAAGGTTGTTCCGACAATTCCAGCTACTGGTGATGCTGGTGGTTCTACTCAAGTTCCATCCACTCAACCATAACCAACTCCATCTATTCAACAAGTTCAGACTTCTCAGCGTTCTGAAGTTGTTTTAGGTGATCTAACAGGAATAGTTAATCAGCGATTGATTCAGTTGACTGCTGATTTTGCTAAATTCCAAAAGGCAGCTGATGAAGACAAGAAGAAGACAGAAACAGAAATGTCTGAGTTGAGGAAGTTAGTTGATCAACAACAATTGAAAATTGATGAACTTGAGCAAAATGTGGGAAGTCAGGCTGGAGAAATCTTGACTCTTCAGACTCAGAATCAAACATTGATTGAGAGATTGAACGAATGGGAGAAGAAGATTGTGATAGAAGAGGAGGATGGAGAACTAGATCCTTTTGGTACTGTTGGTGAAGAAGAAGAGGAGGACAGGGCTCTCGAGCTTGCTAAAGGCTATACAGAGGATAACCCGTTATATGTAACTCCACTTCAAGTTATAACAGTTTCTAAATTTTAAGCTATGCAGGATCGACTTAATCACTCTACTATTTACACTGATCTAGAAGAAGGAGAGATCCCTCCGGATCTCACCGAAACTGAGCAGGAGTTGATGGAGTATCTAGAGCGACAAGCAAAGGAATTTGCTGACGCTGCATCAAAAGCTTCAACTGAAGCTTCGACTTCAGAGGCTCATAATTTTGATGATGATATGAGTGATGAAATGTCCCGTTCTTATTGATTAAAAACGTTCCATATTAATTGATTTCGTTGCGAGGTTTTGACCTCTATATGAGACGTTTTTCAAAGACTACATTCATTTTAAAACAAACCATAATCTTTATTTCATAAATAAAGGTTTAAAAAGCTTTACGTAGATTATCAAATAATGATAATCTAAAATATCCTGTTTACACACGACCATTACATAATGGTTTACAATACAAATATGTTACATCGAAATCAGTTTCTTGAATGCAGTTTTTACACAATATCATACAAACATGGACTCCAAATCTTGTCCTTATTTTAGTATGCAACAGCGAAAGCTCTTAGTATTCAAGTACAATGTCGATGCGGCCAAACCTATGCTCTGATACCAACTTGTAACACCGTACTCTTTTTTTTTTAAATAACACAGCGGAAGTCTTAATTACAAAACGTACCCTTACGAACCAACATAAACATAACTATTACATTTCATACATTTCATACATTGTTATCAAAAACCGGAGTTACGTTAATATCCGATTTCATACAGACCACATCAGAGTTCTGGACTTGTCGAACACAACCCAACACGCCCATCTTCTCCCATGTCCACAAAAGCAAGGACCTATAACCTGCAAGGGGGAAGGTGGAGGGGTTAGCACGAAGCTAAGTGAATGGACTAATCTAATAGCTAAAGCATACAGGTACAATCACTAGAACACGCAGCAACAAATTAATCAGACAGTTAATCACATAACCACTAGAATCATGCAGAAACATAGCAATACAAATACTGTATCATATAATAGCCACCAATCAATTAAATCCAAAGACCACCAAAGCATAAACACATCTTCAGCAACGGTCAATCCAAAGCAACCGTGATAACTACTAGCAATGGTCAATCAAAAGCAACCATCTAGGTAATCCAAAGCAACCCACGGTTCACTACACGAGTAACCAGTGACTCGTACGAGTCACATATTAACTGTACGTATCAGCACAATCAAAACATAAGTTCCCATCACCACTCACTCGCACAGTTCACCACACGGTTGACTACCTCAACCGTACTAGTGAAGGCTCACTCGTGCGAGTGATGAAGAACAGTAGCAACAGCTAATTATATGGGTTTCAACCCAAAAATACAACATCAAACATCAATACATACACTAAATCAACACCTACAAACATGTAATCACTGTATAATAAGTCTACGTTATAATTTCAACCCATAACGACACTCTAAAGCGTGTAAAACAAGGCATACACCCTAAAACCCCTTTTTTTGACCAAAATAAAGTTCAATCCAGATTATTAAAAGTTTACCATTGGAAAGGAATTTTCATTACGATTCCAACGATACTTGACTCATCAAAAACGGAGTTACGGTTTAAAAGTTATGACCAAAACAAGTTTCCACAAATCTGACCCTGTGCTCACACGTGTGACCGAGGTCTCACTCGTGCGAGTGAGTCCTCACATGTGTGGTTGACCCTTAAAAGTGTGGTCACACGTACGAGTGACCTGTCAAAAGTGTGAGTGCTGATGAACACCTACAGCTCACTGTTTTCGCGTTTTTTGACCCCAAAACATGATTTTTACTCAATTTGATCATGAAACTACTTCAAAAACATCATATAACAACTATAGAACTTATATCTAACAACAATTAACACTAACAAACACAATTCATCAAGATTCAAGCATTAAAACTCACTTTTTCTCAAGAACACAAAAACTCAAATTACACAAGATTCAAGCAATGATTCAAGCATGCTAACCTGGTTTGATGATTACAAAGATGATATAAATCAGTTTCTAAAGCTCCATAAACCAATTTCAAGCTTTGATCAAGTTAGGGTTTTGATGTAGGTGAAATATGAAGAACGAAGTTTTTGATGAATTTTCTAGAAAATGCAAGAAGTGAACTGCACTAGTCATATAAATGAGTTTTAATTCCCACACTGTGCAACACACGGGTATTTATCAGTTATCTGATATCTTTCGTACTTCGTTAGGCGGCCCTAACAGAGTCCAAATTAAATAAATGAACCTGTTCTGTAACCCTTGTCACAAACTGGTCTCAACTAAACAACCAAATAATTATAAACATATAATTATTAAAATCACTAATTACGCCATACCTAAGGGTACAATGGTCATTTCAACTAGGCCCAAAATGTGGGTGTTACAGGTCATCTGAGTCTAAGGAAGATGAATAATCTAGTTCACAATGGACTAGTTGATGGTGTTAATCTTAAGAGCTTTCATATTCCCGAAGGGTGTCTTCCATGTAAGAAAGGGAAACAGACAAGAAAATCTCATGCATCCAAGAAGCATCATTTTGTTAATATTCCTTTGGAGTTATTGCATATGGATCTCTTCGGTCCAGTTAACTACAAGACTATCACAGGATAATTATATTACTTGGTAGTTATAGATGAGTATTCACATTTCTCTTGGGTTGTGATGCTGAAGCATAAATCAGATACTTTCGAGCATATTATAGTTTTGATTCTGAAGCTTGAAAGTTTATATAAGTTGAAAGTTAGAAAGATTCGTACCGACAATGGTACGGAGTTCAAGAATAATAACTTGCTACTGTTTTGTAATGAAAAGGGGATACAACAACAGTTCAGTCCTGCCTATACACCTCAGTCAAATGGGGTTGCTGAAAGAAAGAATAGGACGTTAATTGAAACTGCAAGAACTATGCTAGCTGATGCATGCTTACCTATTGTTTTCTGGGGAGAAGCCATGAGCACAGCGTGTTATATGATGAACAGAGTTCTAGTGGTGAAGAGACACGGTAAGACGTGTTATGAATTGTTGCACAAGAGAAAGCCTAACATTAAACATTTTGAACCCTTTGGTGCACCTTGTAAAATTCTGTATGGGACGCTGGAGGAAAATTTAATTCAAAGGTTGTCTCTGGTATCTTCTTGGGATATGGGAATCCAAACAAAAGAGTATATAACACTGAGTCAAAGTGTGTGGAAGAACGTTATGAAGTTGATATTCAGCGCAATGCTCCGCCTCATGTTAGTAAAGGGTTCGCATGGCAGTTTGAATACAATAAATTATTTGATTCTTTCAATCTTCCACTGGAGGCTACAGACGATGAGATCCTAACTCAGATGCTGTATGATTCTCAGAATTCTACATAGAATGTTATCTCTATTCCTAGCCAGACTCAAGTCCAGACTCAAAGTTCTCTTCAGAGCCCGATTCAGAGTCCGCGGCAAAGTAGACAGAGTGACAATCCTAATGCTGATCCTAATGTGGAGATAGTGTATGAGACAGATGAAGATAGTGATTCGGAAGAAGATGAGGGTGTTAATTGAGCACGATTGACAGAAGAGCACTTAAATCCTCTTTATAATCAACCTTCAACTATAACAGAGTCTTAACAGTGAACTGAAGCAGGAGGAGTACGTAGATCAAATCGTGTGATCATGCCTCCAAAATGTTTAGATGACTACTATGTTGATACAAGAGGCATACCTCATATTGGGATTCCTCATGCCAAGAGTAATGAAGCATCTACGTCTGAAGTTCCTAATACAACTGTTGTTCCTGAAGTAACTGAGAGTCAATCGACAGCAGAAAATGTTGAATCTGAAAGTGCGAATGCGGTAACAGCTTTTTATTATTCGTTAAACAAGACAGGGAGAGTATTTGTGCATGCTCATTCATGCTATGTGTGTCAAATTGAACCAAAAGATGCTTTTGAAGCGTTAAAATATGATGAGTGGGTTAGGGCTATGCAGGAAGAGCTGTTACAGTTTAAACACTTGAAAGTTTGGAAACTAGTCAATCCACCACATGGTTGTGTACCCTATGGTCTTCGATGGGTGTTGAAGAATAAGAAAGATGAACAGGGTATCGTGATCAGAAACAAAGCTAGGTTGGTGGTAAAGGGATATCAACAAATTCCTGAAATTGACTATGATGAGGTTTTTGCTTCGGTTGTACGACTGGAAGCAATTAGAATTTTCTTGGCTTTTGTATCCTTCATGGGATTTAAAGTTTTTCAGATGGATGTGAAAAGTGTAGTGACCCGAACTTTTCCATGTTTATATATATTAAATGAATTGGTTATTTACATGATTAAGTGTTTCCAACATGTTAAGCAATTAAACTTGTTAAGACTTGATTAATTGAAATAGGTTTCATATAGACAATTGACCACCCAAGTTGACCAGTGATTCACGAACGTTAAAACTTGTAAAAACTATATGATGACATATATATGATTATATATATAGTTAACATGATATTATGATAAGTAAGTATCTCATTAGGTATTTTAATAATGAGTTATATACATAAAAATGAGACTATTGAATTTAAGAAACTCGAAAATGATATATATAACGATTATCGTTATATCAACGTCTTACTAAGTACATATGAATCATATTAAGATATTGATACACTTGGTTAATTATGTTAAATGATAAGTAAATATGTCATTAAGTGTATTAACAATGAACTACATATGTAAAAATAAGACTACTAACTTAATGATTTCGAAACGAGACATATATGTAACGATTATCGTTGTAACAACATTTAACTGTATATAGATCATACTAAGATATATTAATATATCATAATATCATGATAATGTAATAATTTAACATCTCATTAGATATAATAAACACTGGGTTAACAACATTTAACATGATCGTTAACTTAAAGGTTTCAAATCAACATTTACATGTAACGACTAACGATGACTTAACGACTCAGTTAAAATGTATATACATGTAGTGTTTTAATATGTATTCATACACTTTTGAAAGACTTCAAGACACTTATCAAAATACTTCTACTTAACAAAAATGCTTACAATTACATCCTCGTTCAGTTTCATCAACAATTCTACTTGTATGCACCCGTATTCGTACTTGTACAATACACAGCTTTTAGATGTATGTACTATTGGTATATACACTCTAATGATCAGCTCTTAGTAGCCCATGTGAGTCACCTAACACATGTGGGAACAATCATTTGGCAACTAGCATGAAATATCTCATAAAATTACAAAAATATTAGTAATCATTCATGACTTATTTACATGTAAACAAAATTACACATCCTTTATATCTAATCCATATACTAATGACCAAAAACACCTACAAACACTTTCATTCTTCAATTTTATTCATCTAATTGATCTCTCTCAAGTTCTATCTTCAAGTTCTAAGTGTTCTTCATAAATTCTATAAGTTCTAGTTTCATAAAATCAAGAATACTTCCAAGTTTGCTAGCTTACTTCCAATCTTGTAAAGTGATCATCCAACCTCAAGAAATCTTTCTTATTTATAGTAAGATATATTTATAATACAAGGTAATACTCATATTCAAACTTTGATTCAATTTCTATAACTATAAAAATCTTATTTCGAGTGGAAATCTTACTTGAACTTGTTTTCGTGTCATGATTCTGCTTCAAGAACTTTCAAGCCATCCAAGGATCCTTTAAAGCTAGATCCATTTGTCTCTTTTCCAGTAGGTTTATCCACAAAACTTGAGGTAGTAATGATGTTCATAACATCATTCGATTCATACATATAAAGCTATCTTATTCGAGGGTTTAAACTTGAAATCACTAGAACATAGTTTAGTTAATTCTAAACTTGTTCGAAAACAAAAGTTAATCCTTCTAACTTGACTTTTAAAATCAACTAAACACATGTCCTATATCTATATGATATGCTAACTTAATGATTTAAAACCTGGAAACACGAAAAACACCGTAAAACCGGACATACGCCGTCGTAGTAACACCGCGGGCTGTTTTGGGTTTGTTAATTAAAAACTATGATAAACTTTGATTTAAAAGTTGTTCTTCTGGGAAAATGATTTTTCTTATGAACATGAAACTATATCCAAAAATAATGATTAAACTCAAAGTGGAAGTATGTTTTTCAAAATGGTCATCAAGACGTCGTTCTTTCGACTGAAATGACTACCTCTTATAAAAACGACTTGTAACTTATATTTCTGACTCTAAACCTATACATTTTATGTTTAGATTCATAAAATAGAGTTCAATATGAAACCATATCAATTTGATTCACTCAAAACGGATTTAAAACGAAGAAGTTATGGGTAAAACAAGATTGGATTTTTTTTTTATTGTTGTAGCTACGGGAAATATTGTAACAATTCTATACAAATCATATCCTAGCTAACTTATATTGTATTATACATGTATTTTAATATATTATGTAATCTTGGGATACCATAGACACGTATGCAAATGTTTTGACATATCATATCGACCCATGTATATATATTATTTGGAATAACCATAGACAATCTATATGCAGTAATGTTAGAGTTAGCTATACAGGGTTGAGGTTGATTCCAAAAATATATATACTTTGAGTTGTGATCTAGCCTGAGACGTGTATACACTGGGTCGTGGATTGATTCAAGATAATATATATCGATTTATTTCTGTACATCTAATTGTGGACAACTAGTTGTAGGTTACTAACGAGGACAGCTGACTTAATAAACTTAAAACATTAAAATGTATTAAAAATGTATTAAAAATATTGTAAGTATATTCTGAACATACTTTGATATATATGTACATATTTGTTATAGGTTCGTGAATCGACCAATGGCCAAGTCTTACTTCCCGACGAAGTAAAAATCTGTGAAAGTGAGTTATAGTCCCACTTTTAAAATCTAATATTTTGGGATGAGAATACATGCAGTTTTATAAATGTTTTACGAAATAGACACAAGTAATTGAAACTACATTATATGGGTGAATGATCGAAGCCGAATATGCCCCTTTTGCTTGGTAACCTAAGAATTAGTAAACCGATCTACTAATTGACGCGAATCCTAAAGATAGATCTATTGGGCCTAACGAACCCCATCCAAAGTACCGGATGCTTTAGTACTTCGAATTCATTTTTATCATGTCTGAAGGATTTTCCGGAATGATAGGGGATATTTTTATCATTTTTATCTCTATGTATGGGATGTATATTGAAATATGAAATCTTGTGGTCTATTATTATAATTTGATAATATATAGGTTAAACCTATAACTCACCAACATTTTTGTTGACGTTTTAAGCATGTTTATTCTCAGGTGATTATTAAGAGCTTTCGCTGTTGCATTCTAAAATAAGGACAAGATTTGGAGTCCATGCTTGTATGATATTATGTAAAAACTGCATTCAAGAAACTTATTTTTGATGTAATATATTCTTATTGTAAACCATTATGTAATGGTCGTGTGTAAACGGTATATTTTAGATTATCATTATTTGATAATCTACGTAATGCTTTTTAAACCTTTATAGATAAAATAAAGGTTATGGTTGTTTTAAAAATGAATGCAGTCTTTGAAAAATGTCTCATATAGAGGTCAAAACCTCGCGACGAAATCAATTAATATGGAACGTTTATAATCAATATGAACGAGACATTTCAAAAAGCGCCTTTTTATATGGAGAGATCAATAAAAGAGTATTTGTTGAACAACCACCCGGTTTCGAAGACCCGCATTTCTCAGAAAAGGTTTATCGACTTGAAAAGGCACTTTATGGTCTTCACCAAGCTCCTGGAGCATGGTATGCAACGTTGTCCAACTATATGCTTGAAAACGGTTTTAGAAGAGGTGTCATTGATCAGACACTTTTCATCAAGAAGAAGGGACAACATCTTATGTTAGTGCAGGTTTACGTTGATGATATTATCTTCGGGTCAACAGATCAAGGAATGGTTGATGAGTTTGAGAAAGTCATGCAGCAGAAGTTCAAAATGAGTTCCATGGGAACTATAAAGTTTTTCTTAGGTCTGCAGGTAGCTCAGACGGATAAAGGCATCTTCTTGCATCAAACCAAATATGTTGCTGATATTCTGAAGAGGTTTCAAATGGAAGCAGAAAGACCAGCTAAGACTCCGTTGTCAGTGAATCATGAGATCTCACCTGATTGTGAGGGTGCTCCAGTGGACCCTATGTTATACAGGGCGATCATAGGTTCTCTAATGTATCTTACAGCTTCTCGACCTGATATTATGTTTGTGGTTTATCTGTGTGCTCATTATCAGGCGAATGCTAATGTTTATCATATGCTAGTGGTTAAGAAGATTCTGAGGTATTTGAAAGATACACCGAGTTTAGGGTTATGGTATCCGTGTGAGGATGGGTTTGATCTCACAACATATAGTAATTCTGACTATGGAGGGTGCAAGAAGGATTTCAAGTCAACGTCAGGAGGTTGTCAGTTCCTTGGTAGTATACTAGTTACCTGGCAGTGTAAGAAGCAGACAACAGTGGCTCAGTCCACTTGTGAAGCAGAATATATTGCCGCGGTCAGCTGTACATCACAGGTTATCTGGATTCAACAGCAGCTACGAGACTACGGTTTGCATATTTCTAACACTCCTATTTATGTTGATAATACTGCTGCCATAGCTGTCACTAAAAATCCCGTAAATCATTCTAAAACGAAACATATAGGGATTAAGTACCATTTCATTAGAGATTGCTATGAGAAAAAGTTGATAGATGTAGTGCAGATAGACACTACAACCTAAAGGGCCGATCTCTTCACTAAAGCTTTTGATAAACCACGCTTTGATTACTTGTTAAAAGAGATAGGTATTAAATTGCTTAATGACGTGGTTCCTGAAACTGAGGTTCCTAACTCAGAGGAACCTAACCAAGAGACTGAGTTGTAAATGGTTTGAATATGATGTATAGTATGTGGAGTTATGCATGGTAGTTAGTAGATCATTTGCATGTTTTTCTTTATGACTGCATGATAGATTAGTATTTTGTGCTATTTTTGCATGTTTTTGCCTTTACTTTTAGATAGTTTTATGCTTTTGTACAGAGAAAATCGAAAAGCCATAAAAATTAGAAAAACTAGAAAAACAAAAAAAAAATTGGAAAGCCTGAAAATGAGTTGCTTATTTTGTTTGTGGGGAAGTGATTGCAATACTGAAACTGACATGTAAGTTGTGGAAAACAAGTAATACAGAATAATTGATAATGTGTTAGTAGACTTTATTGACCTAATTCTAGATAGAGATGATCACACTAACAAAACGTAAATATCATGATGAGGAAATCATGGAAAGATTTACAGCGGTTGAGGGTAGTCACCTACTTATCACTGAATATGTACTGAGAAATAATTGTTCAGAAACTCAACAGACTGTTGAGGTCTCCCCTACTACAATTTATACTTGGTAGCAAAGGATAATTTTGTGAGTCCCCAAGGTGAGCATACTTTGTCTAGGATGCATACTTGTTTCTGTTTACCTTTATTACTTGGACCAAAATTCAACATCATACATATCGGGTACCCAAAGGGAGGTGTTCTCTCTTTGAAGGGTTGAGAAGTGCAATCTTGTATCACAGACATAGAATGATTTGAATACGCAACATCATCGGGATACAGATTTCAACATCAGAAGGTTGATTTTCCGTACAGTTACAACAAATGTCAAAGACTGTGGTGCATCATCACGCATAGATATATTTATTTATTTATTTATTTATGTTCTTTGTTTTATTTATATGCTGTCAATTAGCATGGAGAAAAGGCAACATCAGAAAATTCCAAAAAAAAAAAAAATTGCAAGTTATGTTATGATTATGTTTATGTATTCAAAGTTGTAAATAAAATGATGCACCACATTACTGCAAGAGAATCATGGATCAAGAATTGAATAAAGCTTCAGAGATTCCTATGTTATCTAAGTCTGAGACAACAGATATCACAATCGGAGGATTGTTTAGAAGATTTAGTTATCTACATCCGAGGGGGAGTAATTATCAGATCATCAGATATAGAGAACTTAAATTATTCAGTCCACATCACTAATTTGGTGGACTTTACATCTTTTGTCTGTGGTATGGGATTGTACCTTTTGACCTGGATAGAGGGAATATCATCTAAAAGGTATCTTAGTGTTCCATCACTCAAATATATATCACTTCCATCCATCATACATCATACTATTTCTGTTTAAGTATGGGGTTTATAGCGGCTGGTATGCGTCTTTTCAAAGTATGCAATAAATTTGAGACAAACAAGGTTATCTGAAACAAAAAGTGTAAGTTTAAGGTAGAAGCTCATGGCTGAAAGGGTTGCTAGAAACATCGCGAGATGGTTCTATTCAATCAAATTGAAAGTACATTGAGGTGATAAGAGGACATCGTCAATATACTTGTGCTCAATTGTTCTACCTGAAACATCGTGCGATCTCAAATGAGGACTGACTTCGTGATCAAAAAACTAACATTGTAAGATGTTAAAGTAATTAATCTAACGTGATCATCAAAGTCTAGGGTGAAAGTTGGTAAATGTTTATTGATATATTTGAAAGTTATTTTGTATATGCTTTATCAAATACGTTAATGAATAAATTGTGGAATAACATGTCAACATAGTTCAGTTCTGATCCCCGAATCATAAGATTAAGTCAATTTGATATGTCAACTCACAAAAATGTGTGTTATGCTCCTCTTAGTGTGATTCATGATAAGCTGTATCACTTATTTTCATGCTAATAACATCATTTATCTGCTTATGCTATCGTGTAATGAAATTGATGTTAGAAGGTGGATTTTTACAGACCTGTAAGTTTAAATGTTATTCATTATGTCTGTCTTAATATTGTTGATCATGACACGCTGGATCTTGTACAGTTGTTCGATTTGTAAATTTGCATGTGCATACATATCTGAAAAATCAAAAATATTTGCATTCATAAGTTAGTTGCGTGTGAATTTCTGTTTTGTTTATTAAGTGTAGCAACTCAGTTCTCAGAAAGGTCTTTGGTGAAAGGAATCCTATGTTTTACGCAAAACTTGAAAAGAGCTTAAAGGAACAAAGCGTGTTTGTTATTATACTGTGGAGATCAGTCCCGGGGGGAGTGGACAGGAAAAGTCTGTGAAGTTGAAAGTTAAAAGTGTTAAGTTTTGAAATCAATAGACAGTCGGCCGAGTGAGTATACACACACGACCGTGTGACTCACTCACACGACCGACTAAGGTTTAAAAATGTGTCTGTTTAATAAACACACTCGGCCGAGTTTGTATACTCTCACGACCGAATGAGTGACACACTCGACCGAGTATGTCTGTGGGTATAAAAGGTGTTGAACGTCGAACGGTTCAAAACACTTGGTGATTTTTAGAGAGTATTTTACCCAGATTTTTTAAAGTTGTAGAACGAGTTTTTGATCGTGTTTTTTACATACAATATCTCTTTGTGATTACAGCACCACTATCGAGGTAACTTAACTCGTTCTCGTTTGTTTTTAATCGATGATTTTAGGTCTGAAGCTTAAAACTCTAATTATATGCTTTTTAGAGTTGTTTTGTTAAAATTGGTTGTGTGATTGTGTTAATCGGCCTGTTTAGAGTCTAATATGACCAGATCTTGTATCAAAACAACAGATTTGAGCGATTTGTGAAATTGGGAGAAAACAGATCTGGATGAACACGCTCGACCGAGTGTGTGACACACTCGACCGAGTAAGTTAACACACTCGACCGTTTGTCGACACACACGACCGTGTGTGTATACATACTTGACCGAGTGTATGGAAACCCTAATTTTTGATTTTTGCTATTTTTGATTGTTTTGTTGAATTCATGTCATATTATACTGAATGTGTTGTATAGTTTTGCTCTAAGAATGTCAGGTTCAAGTAGTATATTAAGTGGAACTTGGAGATATGATTTTGAATGTAGGAAAGCTTTGGCCAAACACAGACCTATCCAAGTAGAGTACAAAGTTGTTGCAACACAAACCACTCAAGATCAGTGGAAAGGTTTAGATTGCTTAACATTCCTTCAGATAGGGGATCATTTCTGTCCTAAAGTTTAGATTGCATGCTAACTTCTTTGGTAATGCCTATAAGTGGACCATAGATGAGTTTGCTGATCACTTACTATTGCCTTACTGGGGAGCCAAGATTTATTGCCCTAGTAAAGATCTTAGAAAGATTTCTAGCAAATTTGACGCTGGTGGGGTGGCTTCTCACATCACTAAGCCAGGGTATGTAATTGGTTCCAATAGAATTGAGATCAGAGATAGTGATGTTAGGGATGACTTGGTACCTAGGGATGACTTGGTACCTAACATGAGGATTATCAAAAGAAACGTGGTGTTTAGGGATCCAAATGACGATTTGCTATCTGGTACTGACGCTGTTCTGTTATACTGTCTTATGGAACGTATCAAGGTAAATTTGAGTCAGATTGTCATTAACATCATGAAGGACACCTTGGATAATGAGGAAAAACCATTTCCCTATGCCGTTCTTCTAAATCATTTGTTTGATGAGCTTGATCTGTTTGAGGACACGAATTACAAATTGAAGCCAGTCCCAGAGGATGTTATTGAAGGATAACTCTAATGCTTGTGATTTCGTGTGTTTATGTTTAATCTTGTTAATGTGTAATTTGATAAGGCTAGTCTGTTAGCCTTGGTACTTTGGTTTGTAATAAACAATAACCTCTGAATGATGTAACTGTGCGTTTGTTAGTTAATGTTCTTATTATGTTTGGTTATCCACTGATTCGTATAATTAATTAGATACCCCATGTTTCATGGTGGTAAATGCTTAATCATTGTGTTATTTTGAGTTTTATACAGATTTTTCAGGATGTCTCAAGAACATCAGCAGATGTCAGATGAAGAGAATGAACCACAGATCCCATTATCTTCAGAGTTACCAGGCCTAATTGGACGTGAAGATACAAATGTGCTTGCTTGTGTTGATGAAAAAGGGTCTGAAGCTCAAAGAGGAGGTTTTGGTCCGATTATAGCATTTCTGAAGCGATCTAGAATTTTCAAGGCTATCACCGCTGAGTGCACTCCATATTACTCACATCAGAGAAAGTTTTGGGAAGTTGCTAGCATTGTTATTGAGAACAACAAGCAGGTGATTCTAAGCTCAGTCAACAATACCATCGTTCGGATCTCTGCTCAGACTATCAGGGAAGATTTTGGGGTTCCCAAATAATGATGATATGCCGACTTCTTTACCAATTCTGAGAGTAAGGAGATGTTTAAAGAGATGTGGTTATGCTGGTGATATAACCAAAGCTGTGAAACGTACTAAGCTTCTAAGGCAGTACAAATACTTTACGTACATTCTTCTGAGATGCTTAAGCCCAATGCAGGGTGGTTTCGATGAGATGACCGCAAAGTATAGCTCGTTGTTTGTTGCGTTGGTTTTGAATGCTGATTTTAACTTCTCTCAAGTTATATTTGATGGGATGGTTCTGAATGTGAAGAAGAAGGTACATCTGGTGTTTCCGAGGTTTCTTCAGATTATGCTTGAGAAGCAGGTTCAAGGGTTAGTGAAAATTCCTCAGGATGAGCTGAAACAGAATCATTTGAATGATCAATCCTTCAATAGGTTTCTTCAGAACAGAGTTAAGGTTCCGGAGAAGGGGTTGATTGGCCATCTGGCTAATGAGAATTATGTGTGTCCGGAAGGTTTACACTGCCGACATGAGAATAGTACTTCCGGAGACGAGACTGATATTACAATCGAAGGAGAAGAAGTGGTGAATCAGCCACCATCGAAACAAACTGGTCCTCGATTGGTTGATGACAGTCAAGTTAATTTGGTTAAAAGGAAGTTAGCTGAAGCTCCTAAGGTGTCAACTAGAGAGAGACAGAAGCGTTTGAAGATCTTGGTTAAGGATGGAAGTTCATCTTCCACAACAAAGTCACAACTAAAGGTTGTTCCGACAATTCCAGCTACTGGTGATGCTGGTGGTTCTACTCAAGTTCCATCCACTCAACCATAACCAACTCCATCTATTCAACAAGTTCAGACTTCTCAGCGTTCTGAAGTTGTTTTAGGTGATCTAACAGGAATAGTTAATCAGCGATTGATTCAGTTGACTGCTGATTTTGCTAAATTCCAAAAGGCAGCTGATGAAGACAAGAAGAAGACGGAAACAGAAATGTCTGAGTTGAGGAAGTTAGTTGATCAACAACAATTGAAAATTGATGAACTTGAGCAAAATGTGGGAAGTCAGGCTGGAGAAATCTTGACTCTTCAGACTCAGAATCAAACATTGATTGAGAGATTGAACGAATGGGAGAAGAAGATTGTGACAGAAGAGGAGGATGGAGAACTAGATCCTTTTGGTACTGTTGGTGAAGAAGAAGAGGAGGACAGGGCTCTCGAGCTTGCTAAAGGCTATACAGAGGATAACCCGTTATATGTAACTCCACTTCAAGTTATAACAGTTTCTGAATTTTAAGCTATGCAGGATCGACTTAATCACTCTACTATTTACACTGATCTAGAAGAAGGAGAGATCCCTCCGGATCTCACCGAAACTGAGCAGGAGTTGATGGAGTATCTAGAGCGACAAGCAAAGGAATTTGCTGACGCTGCATCAAAAGCTTCAACTGAAGCTTCGACTTCAGAGGCTCATAATTTTGATGATGATATGAGTGATGAAATGTCCCGTTCTTATTGATTAAAAACGTTCCATATTAATTGATTTCGTTGCGAGGTTTTGACCTCTATATGAGACGTTTTTCAAAGACTGCATTCATTTTAAAACAAACCATAATCTTTATTTCATAAATAAAGGTTTAAAAAGCTTTACGTAGATTATCAAATAATGATAATCTAAAATATCCTGTTTACACACGACCATTACATAATGGTTTACAATACAAATATGTTACATCGAAATCAGTTTCTTGAATGCAGTTTTTACACAATATCATACAAACATGGACTCCAAATCTTGTCCTTATTTTAGTATGCAACAGCGAAAGCTCTTAGTATTCACCTGAGAATAAACATGCTTTAAACGTCAACAAAAATGTTGGTGAGTTATAGGTTTAACCTATATATATCAAATAGTAACAATAGACCACAAGATTTCATATTTCAATACACATCCCATACATAGAGATAAAAATCATTCATATGGTGAACACCTGGTAACCGACATTAACAAGATGCATATATAAGAATATCCCCATCATTCCGGGACACCCTTCGGATATGATATAAATTTCGAAGTACTAAAGCATCCGGTACTTTGGATGGGGTTTGTTAGACCCAATAGATCTATCTTTAGGATTCGCGTCAATTAGGGTGTCTGTTCCCTAATTCTTAGATTACCAGACTTAATAAAAAGGGGCATATTCGATTTCGATAATTCAACCATAGAATGTAGTTTCTCGTACTTGTGTCTATTTTGTAAATCATTTATAAAACCTGCATGTATTCTCATCCCAAAAATATTAGATTTTAAAAGTGGGACTATAACTCACTTTCACAGATTTTTACTTCGTCGGGAAGTAAGACTTGGCCACTGGTTGATTCACGAACCTATAACAATATATACATATATATCAAAGTATGTTCAAAATATATTTACAACACTTTTAATATATTTTGATGTTTTAAGTTTATTAAGTCAGCTGTCCTCGTTAGTAACCTACAACTAGTTGTCCACAGTTAGATGTACAGAAATAAATCGATAAATATTATCTTGAATCAATCCACGACCCAGTGTATACGTATCTCAGTATTGATCACAACTCAAACTATATATATTTTGGAATCAACCTCAACCCTGTATAGCTAACTCCAACATTCACATATAGAGTGTCTATGGTTGTTCCGAAATATATATAGATGTGTCGACATGATAGGTCGAAACATTGTATACGTGTCTATGGTATCTCAAGATTACATAATATACAATACAAGTTGATTAAGTTATGGTTGGAATAGATTTGTTACCAATTTTCACGTAGCTAAAATGAGAAAAATTATCCAATCTTGTTTTACCCATAACTTCTTCATTTTAAATCCGTTTTGAGTGAATCAAATTGCTATGGTTTCATATTGAACTCTATTTTATGAATCTAAACAGAAAAAGTATAGGTTTATCGTCGGAAAAATAAGTTACAAGTTATTTTTGTAAAGGTAGTCATTTCAGTCGAAAGAACGACGTCTAGATGACCATTTTAGAAAACATACTTCCACTTTGAGTTTAACCATAATTTTTGGATATAGTTTCATGTTCATAATAAAAATCATTTTCTCAGAATAACAACTTTTAAATCAAAGTTTATCATAGTTTTTAATTAACTAACCCAAAACAGCCCGCGGTGTTACTACGACGGCGTAAATCCGGTTTTACGGTGTTTTTCGTGTTTCCAGGTTTTAAATCATTAAGTTAGCATATCATATAGATATAGAACATGTGTTTAGTTGATTTTAAAAGTCAAGTTAGAAGGATTAACTTTTGTTTGCGAACAAGTTTAGAATTAACTAAACTATGTTCTAGTGATTACAAGTTTAAACCTTCGAATAAGATAGCTTTATATGTATGAATCGAATGATGTTATGAACATCATTACTACCTTAAGTTCCTTGGATAAACCTACTGGAAAAGAGAAAAATGGATTTAGCTTCAACGGATCCTTGGATGGCTCGAAGTTCTTGAAGCAGAATCATGACACGAAAACAAGTTCAAGTAAGATCATCACTTGAAATAAGATTGTTATAGTTATAGAAATTGAACCAAAGTTTGAATATGATTATTACCTTGTATTAGAATGATAACCTACTGTAAGAAACAAAGATTTCTTGAGGTTGGATGATCACCTTACAAGATTGGAAGTGAGCTAGCAAACTTGAAAGTATTCTTGATTTTATGAAACTAGAACTTTTGGAATTTATGAAGAACACTTAGAACTTGAATATAGAACTTGAGAGAGATCAATTAGATGAAGAAAATTGAAGAATGAAAGTGTTTGTAGGTGTTTTTGGTCGTTGGTGTATGGATTAGATATAAAGGATATGTAATTTTGTTTTCATGTAAATAAGTCATGAATGATTACTCATATTTTTGTAATTTTATGAGATATTTCATGCTAGTTGCCAAATGATGGTTCCCACATATGTTAGGTGACTCACATGGGCTGCTAAGAACTGATCATTGGAGTGTATATACCAATAGTACATACATCTAAAAGCTGTGTATTGTACGAGTACGAATACGGGTGCATACGAGTAGAATTGTTGATGAAACTGAACGAGGATGTAATTGTAAGCATTTTTGTTAAGTAGAAGTATTTTGATAAGTGTATTGAAGTCTTTCAAAAGTGTATAAATACATATTAAAACACTACATGTATATACATTTTAACTGAGTCGTTAAGTCATCGTTAGTCGTTACATGTAAGTGTTGTTTTGAAACCTTTAGGTTAACGATCTTGATAAATGTTGTTAACCCAATGTTTATAATATCAAATGAGATTTTAAATTATTATATTATCATGATATTATCATGTATGAATATCTCTTAATATGATATATATACATTAAATGTCTTTACAACGATAATCGTTACATATATGTCTCGTTTAAAAATCATTAAGTTAGTAGTCTTGTTTTTACATATGTAGTTCATTGTTAATATACTTAATGATATGTTTACTTATCATAGTATCATGTTAACTATATATATATCCATATATATGTCATCATATAGTTTTTACAAGTTTTAACGTTCGTGAATCACCGGTCAACTTGGGTGGTCAATTGTCTATATGAAACATATTTCAATTAATCAAGTCTTAACAAGTTTGATTGCTTAACATGTTGGAAACATTTAATCATATAAATATCAATCTCAATTAATATATATAAACATGGAAAAGTTCGGGTCACTATAGTACCTACCCGTTAAATAAATTTCGTCCCGAAATTTTAAGCTGTTGAAGGTGTTGACGAATCTTCTGGAAATAGATGCGGGTATTTCTTCTTCATTTGATCTTCATGCTCCCAGGTGAACTCGGATCCTCTACGAGCATTCCATCGAACCTTAACAATTGGTATCTTGTTTTGCTTAAGTCTTTTAACCTCATGATCCATTATTTCGACGGGTTCTTCGATGAATTGAAGTTTTTCGTTGATTTGGATTTCATCTAATGGAATAGTGAGATCTTCTTTAGCAAAACATTTCTTCAAATTCGAGACGTGGAAAGTGTTATGTACAGCCGCGAGTTGTTGAGGTAACTCAAGTCGGTAAGCTACTGGTCCGACACGATCAATAATCTTGAATGGTCCAATATACCTTGGATTTAATTTCCCTCGTTTACCAAATTGAACAACGCCTTTCCAAGGTGCAACTTTAAGCATGACCATCTCTCCAATTTCAAATTCTATATCTTTTTTTTTAATGTCAGCGTAGCTCTTTTGTCGACTTTGGGCTGTTTTCAACCGTTGTTGAATTTGGATGATCTTCTCGGTAGTTTCTTGTATAATCTCCGGACCCGTAATCTGTCTATCCCCCACTTCACTCCAACAAATCGGAGACCTGCACTTTCTACCATAAAGTGCTTCAAACGGCGCCATCTCAATGCTTGAATGGTAGCTGTTGTTGTAGGAAAATTCTGCTAACGGTAGATGTCGATCCCAACTGTTTCCGAAATCAATAACACATGCTCGTAGCATGTCTTCAAGTGTTTGTATCGTCCTTTCGCTCTGCCCATCAGTTTGTGGATGATAGGCAGTACTCATGTCTAGACGAGTTCCTAATGCTTGCTGTAATGTCTGCCAGAATCTTGAAATAAATCTGCCATCCCTATCAGAGATAATAGAGATTGGTATTCCATGTCTGGAGACGACTTCCTTCAAATACAGACGTGCTAACTTCTCCATCTTGTCATCTTCTCTTATTGGCAGGAAGTGTGCTGATTTGGTGAGACGATCAACTATTACCCAAATAGTATCAAAACCACTTGCAGTCCTTGGCAATTTAGTGATGAAATCCATGGTAATGTTTTCCCATTTCCATTCTGGGATTTCGGGTTGTTGAAGTAGACCTGATGGTTTCTGATGCTCAGCTTTGACCTTAGAACACGTCAAACATTCTCCTACGTATTTAGCAACATCGGCTTTCATACCCGGCCACCAAAAATGTTTCTTGAGATCCTTGTACATCTTCCCCGTTCCAGGATGTATTGAGTATCTGGTTTTATGAGCTTCTCTAAGTACCATTTCTCTCATATCTCCAAATTTTGGTACCCAAATCCTTTCAGCCCTATACCGGGTTCCGTCTTCCCGAATATTAAGATGCTTCTCCGATCCTTTGGGTATTTCATCCTTTAAATTTCCCTCTTTTAAAACTCCTTGTTGCGCCTCCTTTATTTGAGTAGTAAGGTTATTATGAATCATTATATTCATAGATTTTACTCGAATGGGTTCTCTGTCCTTCCTGCTCAAGGCATCGGCTACCACATTTGCCTTCCCCGGGTGGTAACGAATCTCAAAGTCGTAATCATTCAATAATTCAATCCACCTACGCTGCCTCATATTCAGTTGTTTCTGATTAAATATGTGTTGAAGACTTTTGTGGTCGGTATATATAATAATTTTGACCCCATATAAGTAGTGCCTCCAAGTCTTTAATGCAAAAACAACCGCGCCTAATTCCAAATCATGCGTCGTATAATTTTGCTCTTGAATCTTCAATTGTCTAGACGCATAAGCAATCACCTTCGTTCGTTGCATTAATACACAACCAAGACCTTGCTTTGATGCGTCACAATAAATCACAAAATCATCATTCCCTTCAGGCAATGACAATATAGGTGCCGTAGTTAGCTTTTTTTTCAACAACTGAAACGCTTTCTCTTGTTCATCCTTCCATTCAAATTTCTTTCCTTTATGCGTTAATGCAGTCAAGGGTTTTGCTATTCTGGAAAAGTCTTAGATGAACCTTCTGTAGTAACCAGCTAGTCCTAAAAACTGGCGTATGTGTTTCGGAGTTTTCGGGGTTTCCCACTTTTCAACAGTTTCTATCTTTGCCGGATCCACTTTAATACCTTCTTTGTTCACTATGTGACCGAGGAATTGAACTTCTTCCAACCAAAATGCACACTTTGAAAACTTAGCGTACAATTCTTCCTTCCTCAATACTTCTAACACCTTTCTCAAATGTTCACCGTATTCTTGGTCATTCTTTGAGTAAATAAGTATGTCATCAATGAAAACAATGACAAACTTGTCAAGGTATGGTCCACACACTCGGTTCATGAGGTCCATGAACACAGCTGGTGCATTATTCAACCCAAACGGCATAACCATAAACTCGTAATGACCGTAACACATCCTAAAAGCAGTCTTTGGAATATCATCCTCCTTCTCCCGCATTTGATGATACCCGGAACGTAAGTCAATCTTTGAATAAACAGACGAGCCTTGTAGTTGATCAAATAAGTCATCGATTCTCGGTAGTGGGTAGCGGTTCTTGATGGTAAGTTTGTTCAACTCTCGGTAGTCGATACACAACCTGAATGTACCATCTTTCTTCTTGACAAACAAAACAGGAGCTCCCCACGGTGATGTGCTTGGTCGAATGAAACCACGCTCTAAAAGTTCTTGTAATTGGATTTGCAGTTCTTTCATCTCGCTGGGTGCGAGTCTGTAAGGAGCACGAGCTATTGGTGCAGCTCCTGGTACAAGATCTATTTGAAATTCAACGGATCGATGTGGGGGTAATCCCGGTAATTCTTTCGGAAATACATCGGGAAATTCTTTTGCGACGGGAACATCATTGATGCTCTTTTCTTCAGTTTGTACTTTCTCGACGTGTGCTAGAACAGCATAGCAACCTTTTCTTATTAGTTTTTGTGCCTTCAAATTACTAATAAGATGTAGCTTCGTGTTGCCCTTTTCTCCGTACACCATTAAGGGTTTTCCTTTTTCTCGTATAATGCGAATTGCATTTTTGTAACAAACGATCTCTGCTTTCACTTCTTTCAACCAGTCCATACCGATTATCACATCAAAACTCCCTAACTCTACTGGTATCAAATCAATCTTAAATGTTTCGCTAACCAGTTTAATTTCTCGATTCCGACATATATTATCTGCTGAAATTAATTTACCATTTGCTAATTCGAGTAAAAATTTACTATCCAAAGGCGTCAATGGACAACTTAATTTAGCACAAAAATCTCTACTCATATAGCTTCTATCCGCACCCGAATCAAATAAAACGTAAGCAGATTTATTGTCAATAAGAAACGTACCCATAACAAGCTCCGGGTCTTCCTGTGCCTCTGCCGCATTAATATTGAAAACTCTTCCGCGGCCTTGTCCATTCGTGTTCTCCTGGTTTGGGCAATTTCTAATAATGTGGCTCGGTTTTCCACATTTATAACAAACTACATTGGCATAACTTGCTCCGACACTACTTGCTCCGCCATTACTCGTTCCGACACCATTTGTTCCTTTCGTTCTATTAACCCCTGGTCCATAGACCTCACACTTCGCCGCGCTATGACCATTTCTTTTACACTTGTTACAAAATTTGGTGCAGAACCCCGAGTGATACTTTTCACACCTTTGGCATAGCTGCTTCTGATTGTTGTTGTTGTTGCGGTTATTATTGTTGTTGGGATGATTGTTGTAGTTGCTATTGTTGTTGTTGTTGTTGTTGTTGTTGGGCCGTTTGTTGTAGTTGCGATTGATGTTGCGATTGTTGGGATAATTGTTGCGATTATTGTTGTAATTGCTGCTGTTGTTGTATTGGTGATTCTTATCACCGTTTTCCTCCCACTTTCTTTTGACTTGCTTCACATTGGCCTCTTCAGCAGTCTGTTCTTTAATTCTTTCGTCAATCTGGTTCACTAGTTTGTGAGCCATTCTACATGCCTGTTGTATGGAGGCGGGCTCGTGTGAACTTATATCTTCTTGGATTCTTTCCGGTAATCCTTTCACAAACGCGTCGATCTTCTCTTCCTCATCTTCGAATGCTCCCGGACACAATAGGCACAATTCTGTGAATCGTCTTTCGTACGTGGTAATATCAAATCCTTGGGTTCGTAACCCTCTAAGTTCTGTCTTGAGCTTATTGACCTCGGTTCTGGGACGGTACTTCTCGTTCATCAAGTGCTTGAATGCTGACCACGGTAGTGCGTACGCATCGTCTTGTCCCACTTGCTCTAGATAGGTATTCCACCATGTTAACGCAAAACCTGTGAAGGTATGCGTAGCGTACTTCACTTTGTCCTCTTCAGTACACTTACTTATGGCAAACACCGATTCGACCTTCTCGGTCCACCGTTTCAATCCGATCGGTCCTTCGGTTCCATCAAATTCCAAAGGTTTGCAGGCAGTGAATTCTTTGTAGGTGCATCCTACACGATTTCCTGTACTGCTAGATCCAAGGTTATTGTTGGTATGTAGCGCAGCCTGTACTGCGGCTATGTTTGAAGCTAGAAAAGTACGGAATTCCTCTTCATTCATATTCACGGTGTGTCGAGTAGTCGGTGCCATTTCCTTCAAAATAGTCAAATGGAACAAGTTAATAATACAGAATATTAAGAGTAGTTAATAGTATTTCGTAGCATAATATGAACTCATTTATAAAAGCTTTTTCTTCATATTAGCATTTTATAAGGTTAAGTTCGGGTAGTACCTACCCGTTAAGTTCATACTTAGTAGCTAATATACAATTCAACTACTACAATTCTATATGAAAAACTGATTATAATAATATTTCGCGTTCAAACTTTTATACAATATTTTACAAATTTACAATACCGCTTATTTTACATAAAGCATGAAATATAGCACAAAATAACTTTGATACAAGATAGTTGTGAAGATAATTCTAGCTAGTACACAAGTCGTTCAGCAAAGGCAATAAAGACACGTAATTCATACGTCCAGAAACAAGTCATGCATTCTGGTTTTACTAGGACTACTTCCCATCCTTGGTCTTGTGGAACATAACCGTTATGGCCGTTGATAAGACAGCGTGTTGTAACATCGTCAAAGGGACGAGGGTTACGTAATGTCCAACAGTCCCGTAACAATCTAAAAACCTCATTTCTTACCCCAATTACCGACTCCGTCACTTGTGGGAAAGTTTTGTTTAATAGTTGTAGCCCGATGTTCTTGTTCTCACTTTGGTGAGAAGCGAACATTACTAATCCGTAAGCATAACATGCTTCTTTATGTTGCATGTTAGCCGCTTTTTCTAAATTACGAAGTCCAATATTCGGATATATTGAGTCAAAATAATTTCTTAACCCATTGCGTAAAATAGCATTTGGGTTCCCCGCAATATATGCGTCAAAGTAAACACATCGTAATTTATGGGTTTCCCAATGTGATATCCCTCATCTTTCAAACGAAAGTCTCTTATAAACCAAGACATTCTTGGAACGTTCTTCGAATGTCTTACAAACTGATCTCGCCTTAAATAGTTGTGCCGAGGAATTCTGGCCGACTCTAGACAAGATTTCATCAATCATATCTCCGGGTAGGTCTCTTAAAATATTGGGTTGTCTATCCATTTTGTGTTTTTAAACTGTAAAATAGACAAGAGTTAGATTCATAAAAAAAATACTTATTAATACAAGCAATTTTTACATATATCATAAAGCATAAGCACACTATATTACATATATTACACCACACGAATACAACTATCTTATTCCGACTCGCTCGTTTCTTCTTCTTCGGTTTTGGTTCGTTTTGCCAAGTTTCTAGGGATATATGATGTTCCCCTAATACTAGCTGTCGTTTTCCACAACGGTTTAGAAAAACCTGGTGGTTTAGAGGTTCCCGGGTCATTGTTACAACTTAAGGACTTCGGGGGTTGACGATACATATAAAGTTCATCGGGGTTGGAATTAGATTTCTCTATTTTTATGCCCTTTCCCTTACTATTTTCTTTTGCCTTTTTAAATTCAGTTGGGGTAATTTCTATAACATCATCGGAATTCTCGTCGGAATCCGATTCATCGGAGAATTGGTAATCCTCCCAATATTTTGCTTCCTTGGCGGAAACACCATTGACCATAATTAACCTTGGTCGGTTGGTTGAGGATTTTCTTTTACTTAACCGTTTTATTATTTCCCCCACCGGTTCTATTTCTTCATCCGGTTCCGATTCTTCTTCCGGTTCCGATTCTTCTTCCGATTCCGATTCTTCTTCCGGTTCCGACTCTTCTTCCGGTTCCTCTTCGGGAACTTGTGAATCAGTCCACGAATCATTCCAATTTACATTTGACTCTTCATTATTATTAGGTGAGTCAATGGGACTTGTTCTAGAGGTAGACATCTATCACATAATATCAAACGCGTTAAGAGATTAATATATCACATAATATTCACATGTTAAAAATATATAGTTTCCAACAAAATTTGTTAAGCAATCATCTTTCAAGTAAACACGGTCGAAGTCCAGACTCACTAATGCATCCTAACAAATTCGATAAGACACACTAATGTAAAATTCTGGTTCTCTAAGACCAACGCTCGGATACCAACTGAAATGTCCAGTTCTTATTGATTAAAAACGTTCCATATTAATTGATTTCGTTGCGAGGTTTTGACCTCTATATGAGACGTTTTTCAAAGACTGCATTCATTTTAAAACAAACCATAATCTTTATTTCATAAATAAAGGTTTAAAAAGCTTTACGTAGATTATCAAATAATGATAATCTAAAATATCCTGTTTACACACGACCATTACATAATGGTTTACAATACAAATATGTTACATCGAAATCAGTTTCTTAAATGCAGTTTTTACACAATATCATACAAACATGGACTCCAAATCTTGTCCTTATTTTAGTATGCAACAGCGGAAGCTCTTAGTATTCAAATGAGAATAAACATGCTTTAAACGTCAACAAAAATGTTGGTGAGTTATAGGTTTAACCTATATATATCAAATCGTAACAATAGACCACAAGATTTCATATTTCAATACACATCCCATACATAGAGATAAAAATCATTCATATGGTGAACACCTGGTAACCGACATTAACAAGATGCATATATAAGAATATCCCCATCATTCCGGGACACCCTTCGGATATGATATAAATTTCGAAGTACTAAAGCATCTGGTACTTTGGATGGGGTTTGTTAGACCCAATAGATCTATCTTTAGGATTCGCGTCAATTAGGGTGTCTGTTCCCTAATTCTTAGATTACCAGACTTAATAAAAAAGGGCATATTCGATTTCGATAATTCAACCATAGAATGTAGTTTCACGTACTTGTGTCTATTTTGTAAATCATTTATAAAACCTGCATGTATTCTCATCCCAAAAATATTAGATTTTAAAAGTGGGACTATAACTCACTTTCACAGATTTTTACTTCGTCGGGAAGTAAGACTTGGCCACTGGTTGATTCACGAACCTATAACAATATATACATATATATCAAAGTATGTTCAAAATATATTTACAACACTTTTAATATATTTTGATGTTTTAAGTTTATTAAGTCAGCTGTCCTCATTAGTAACCTACAACTAGTTGTCCACAGTTAGATGTACAGAAATAAATCGATAAATATTATCTTGAATCAATCCACAACCCAGTGTATACGTATCTCAGTATTGATCACAACTCAAACTATATATATTTTGGAATCAACCTCAACCCTGTATAGCTAACTCCAACATTCACATATAGAGTGTCTATGGTTGTTCCGAAATATATATAGATGTGTCGACATGATAGGTCGAAACATTGTATACGTGTCTATGGTATCTCAAGATTACATAATATACAATACAAGTTGATTAAGTTATGGTTGGAATAGATTTGTTACCAATTTTCACGTAGCTAAAATGAGAAAAATTATCCAATCTTGTTTTACCCATAACTTCTTCATTTTAAATCCGTTTTGAGTGAATCAAATTGCTATGGTTTCATATTGAACTCTATTTTATGAATCTAAGCAGAAAAAGTATAGGTTTATAGTCTGAAAAATAAGTTACAAGTCGTTTTTGTAAAGGTAGTCATTTCAGTCGAAAGAACGACGTCTAGATGACCATTTTAGAAAACATACTTCCACTTTGAGTTTAACCATAATTTTTGGATATAGTTTCATGTTCATAATAAAAATCATTTTCTCAGAATAACAACTTTTAAATCAAAGTTTATCATAGTTTTTAATTAACTAACCCAAAACAGCCCGCGGTGTTACTACGACGGCGTAAATCCGGTTTTAGGGTGTTTTTCGTGTTTCCAGGTTTTAAATCATTAAGTTAGCATATAATATAGATATAGAACATGTGTTTAGTTGATTTTAAAAGTCAAGTTAGAAGGATTAACTTTTGTTTGCGAACAAGTTTAGAATTAACTAAACTATGTTCTAGTGATTACAAATTTAAACCTTCGAATAAGATAGCTTTATATGTATGAATCGAATGATGTTATGAACATCATTACTACCTTAAGTTCCTTGGATAAACCTACTGGAAAAGAGAAAAATGGATTTAGCTTCAACGGATCCTTGGATGGCTCGAAGTTCTTGAAGCAGAATCATGACACGAAAACAAGTTCAAGTAAGATCATCACTTGAAATAAGATTGTTATAGTTATAGAAATTGAACCAAAGTTTGAATATGATTATTACCTTGTATTAGAATGATAACCTACTGTAAGAAACAAAGATTTCTTGAGGTTGGATGATCACCTTACAAGATTGGAAGTGAGCTAGCAAACTTGAAAGTATTCTTGATTTTATGAAACTAGAACTTTTGGAATTTATGAAGAACACTTAGAACTTGAAGATAGAACTTGAGAGAGATCAATTAGATGAAGAAAATTGAAGAATGAAAGTGTTTGTAGGTGTTTTTGGTCGTTGGTGTATGGATTAGATATAAAGGATATGTAATTTTGTTTTCATGTAAATAAGTCATGAATGATTACTCATATTTTTGTAATTTTATGAGATATTTCATGCTAGTTGCCAAATGATGGTTCCCACATGTGTTAGGTGACTCACATGGGCTGCTAAGAGCTGATCATTAGAGTGTATATACCAATAGTACATACATCTAAAAGCTGTGTATTGTACGAGTACGAATACGGGTGCATACGAGTAGAATTGTTGATGAAACTGAACGAGGATGTAATTGTAAGCATTTTTGTTAAGTAGAAGTATTTTGATAAGTGTATTGAAGTCTTTCAAAAGTGTATAAATACATATTAAAACACTACATGTATATACATTTTAACTGAGTCGTTAAGTCATCGTTAGTCGTTACATGTAAGTGTTGTTTTGAAACCTTTAGGTTAACGATCTTGTTAAATGTTGTTAACCCAATGTTTATAATATCAAATGAGATTTTAAATTATTATATTATCATGATATTATCATGTATGAATATCTCTTAATATGATATATATACATTAAATGTCTTTACAACGATAATCGTTACATATATGTCTCGTTTAAAAATCATTAAGTTAGTAGTCTTGTTTTTACATATGTAGTTCATTGTTAATATACTTAATGATATGTTTACTTATCATAGTATCATGTTAACTATATATATATCCATATATATGTCATCATATAGTTTTTACAAGTTTTAACGTTCGTGAATCACCGGTCAACTTGGGTGGTCAATTGTCTATATGAAACATATTTCAATTAATCAAGTCTTAACAAGTTTGATTGCTTAACATGTTGGAAACATTTAATCATATAAATATCAATCTCAATTAATATATATAAACATGGAAAAGTTCGGGTCACTACAAGTGATACTGATGTTTTTGATGAGAGTGATAATAGTTTTGATGAAGTTGTTATTGAGGATGAGCCAACTGAGCCTTATCCTCGTTATGAAGGCTGTAATGATGATTATCCAACTTTTGCTGAGTACTTTCAAATGAATGATGAACTTTTGAACTGAAAGTGCAAAGAAAAATAACAGAAAGAGCAAGAGAGTGTGTTGCTGGAAGGCTTCTTGCCGGTTAAAATCAACAAAGAAAAGGTTGAAGTTTTGGAAGAGGATTGGAAGATTTCAATGAGAATTCGTAAATATGTGATGAAACCTAAGGTGGAGCCTCAATTTTTGAAGTTTATTGAGCACTGCGAGAGTTTATGTGCTAAAGTGAAGATTATTGCTTGGGCCTATATCAAAGAATTTGATATCTACGTGATTAAGAAAGAACATGTAGTGGATTATATCAAGTATGCATACGAATTCAAATCGTTACCATATTTTGAATTTATGCAGATTGCAAGGCTCAAGATGTTATATCAGGATTATGTTGGTATTCCTGATCTTTTGGTTCGTAAGATAAGAAGATCATTTATGTCACCTAATTTCTTAGGTTTTCGTCCTCAGTTTCCGAAGATCTCTTACAGAACAAACAAGAAAATGGGAATCAAAAGGAAGATTGTTAAATATCAACCTGTGAAGTATATGCGAAAGGTTTCATTGAGGAAAATGCCGCAACACTTCAGCTCTCATTTTCGTTTTTGGTATTATGATGAATGCTCGGAGGAAGCGGTTATTGTGTTAGACAAAGATGGAGGAGATGAAAATGATAGTATAAGGGTTTTGGATCCAGTTTGGTTGAGGAACTGCTGTGAGGAAGATATGTTCACCTTATACTACAACCGGATGTTGTATCGTCCAGAAAATCATGTGCAGGCTGAACAGTACTGCAGAGTTGTGAAACTTTGCTATCTGAAGAACTGGGTAACAGATCCATTTACTGATTTATAACTGAATCTTTGTGATCTACGGCTAGGTCTTAGGGGGAGTTTGTTGGTGCATGAATCCCCAGCTGTAGTTTATCTTTACGTTTAACACATTCGGTTATGAAATAATGTTTACTTGTGACTATTGATTACGTTTGTGATTGTGAGTACTTAATTTGTTAAATAATCAATATGTTAAACTGCACACACAGTCGACCGAGTGTGTGTACACACTCGACCGACTGTGTTACTCAGTCGACCAACTGAGAGACACACTCGACCGAGTGTGTCTGACCTGCAGTATATATACGGGTTGTGACTTCTTGATTGAGGTTAATCACCCCATTTACCCTAGTCGACTGGTTTTCGTCTCCAGAGAACCCTAACACCATATACCACCGAAATATATCGTTTAGGCATCAAACTAATCTAGTTCTTGTCCCAGAAGCGAAACGTCAAATGAGTAACCAAATCTTTTTATGTTTTCTTTATTGTATTTGTTTACATTTTCATGTTAGGTAGTTTAAATTTCTGCATTGCATTTTATCTTCTGATTGCATAAAATCAAAAAAGCCAAAAAGATTTTCGGTTTTAGTATTTTAGGGGGAGAAAATGGTAACATCAGAAAATACAAAAAAAATGATAAAATGAAAAACACACAAAAATAGAAAATCAAAAAATGAGTTGCTTGATCAACATGTTGGGGAGATGATTGTATTACCGAACTTGCATTTTTATCGTTTGTCACGTATAGTAAGTTGTATAGATTAAATCAGTGATTATTCATATCAAGTTCTATTAAGCCCTATCACTTAATCAAAGAATGAGATGATCACACTCATAATCATGTAAATATCTTGATGAGGAAATCATGAAAAGATTTACAGCGGTTGAACGGTAGTCACCTAATTATCACGTGTGCATATTCTAGAAATAATTTTTCAGGAAATCAACAGAAGGTAAGGGTATTCCCTATTGATATTTATACTGGACATATTTGGCGATGAATATCCCCAAGCAATAATCAAAATTTGCTCTACCATTGAGTCTGACGACTAATTAGGATATTCAGGTGATCAATACAAGGTGAGGATGTGATGACCCAGAAAATTTCGCATTAATAAATTAACTACAGGATAGAATGTGTCTGACACGATAAGCGGACCTATTATGTTGAGCCTTAAAACTTCTTGAACTAGTTTACACGTTCAAGTAACCTTTGACCACTCTCGACGATTCACGAACAATTATATGTTAATCGATATATATAAATATATATCATAAGATGTACAAATTTATATATTTCTAAACGAAAATATATGTATATTTTACAATGTTATAAAATATAATATTAACTTAAATATAAAACGTCTTGATTTAAAAATACTATTAATTATATTGTAGTAAATAACAAGAAGACGATTTAAAGAAGCATATGACCAAAATATTAAAATGTATAAGTTACATTTCAAATAAGATAATTTATTGGCAAATAAGTCTAATTATTGATAAAGGTACTTATCGCGAAATGTAAAGTACAAGTTTTCTAAGCGTACGAAAGGACGTTCGAAAATCCAAAACCGAGATATAAACCGAGTATCAACGTACGAGTCAACGGACCTAAAATTGCAAGTCAACTATACACATGAATATAATATAATATATATATAATTAATATATATAATATATTTATAATATTATGTCGAGAAGGTTGCAAATAAAAATTTCTGAGCTGGAAATGCGCACCTTCGCAATCGCAGAGCTGTAAGGCATAAAAACTCCGCGATTGCGGAGCAGTCAAAATCAAAAATGCCTATAAAAGCCAGCATTGTTCTGCCGAATGATGTACACCAGATTGAATTAGAATTCAATCTCACTCTTTCTCTTTATATTTATATTTATATTATAATTTTAATTTTAATTTAAGTTTAATAATAATAAGGTATATACGAGGGTGTATTTAATTCGGGTTTCAAACCCTTTTAAAATAAGAAAATATTGGGTATTGTTCAGGGTATTGTTCTTGAATCCAAGGCCAACCATACAGTCGTCTACCATCATTACGTCTACGAAATTTGCCTACAATATTGAATCTCAATATTGAACCGTGAGTTTATAGATCCCTTTTTAAATACTTTAAATATTTTTGGGCTGAGAATACATACAATTTATTTTAAACGCAATGGATACAAGTATATACTTAATTCTACACTGAGTTAAACCGAAAATCCCTTAACTTTGATAATTAGTAGCTACCAGTACATAGGATATGGACTGGTGGACGCGAATAATTGTATATGGATACATAGGGCTTGACATCCCCGTCCGAGCTAGAGCGCTAGCCTTTTAACGGACGTATGTTATTTGAGTTTATGACACGTTGGTTTACGTGTATTAAAACGAATAGGGTAATTATCATTATAGCATTAAGTTTAGTTACCAGGGTGCTCTGTTACGTAGAATCTATTGATAAACTTTTGATGAAATCTTGTGATCCATCTTTATATATTTATGACTCGAGCAAATTAAACCTATAACTCACCAACATTCGTGTTGACTTTTTAGCATGTTTTATTCTCAGGTCCTTAGATTGCTTCCGCTGTGATGTGCTTGTTGCATGCATGGAGTCTCTCATGCTTTGTATAAAGTTTATTGCATTCGAAATAAAACTGCGTTGTGTAATAAATAATTTGACTATGATGTCAACCTGTATGATAAAAACTTATGTATTTTGGGGATTTGCTTATACATAAGCACTCACCCACATGCTTATAACTTTCTATGTTTAGAAAGTCACTTATTTTAATGAATGCAATATTTTATCAAAACGTATCATATAGAGGTCAAAACCTCACTGTGAAATCAATGATTAACGTGCCGCGTCAATAGCAATTTTGACGGGTCGTTACATTTGGTATCAGAGCTTGAGGTCATAGGGAATCAAAATTTTCATTAGTGTGTTTAACTGGTAATTGTTAGGATGCATTAATGAGTCTGGACGTAATTGTTGTTTCAATTATATGATAGATGACTTCTTCTAATTATATGATAGATGACTTATTTATATGCTATATATGATTTATTTATATGCTAACGTAATTGTTGTTTCAATTATATGATAGATGACTTCTTCTAATCCTATCATTTTGTACGACTCGAAATCAGACACTGAATCTATTCTATCCACAACTGAAAAGGACGTTCCAATACCTATTAAAGAAGAAATTGTGTTAGCCGGGGAATCTCAACTCCAGGTAAACCCAGAGGAGGTCCCAGCTCCACCCATCCCTGGTTTTTCAGAGCTACAGTATCATTTCGGTGGTACCGTGATCCCTGAAATAAACGAGGATCGTCCATTTCTAAACGAACATGGACACTGGGCCAGATACACCGCTGATGTTGCGAAACGTAACCTTTATTTTATGAACGGATTTGAGTTGTTTTGTTACACGAATTGATTTATTGTATATGTGGTATTTTATTGGATTCAGGTTGATTTCACACATATATAGGCAACTAGTCCTATTCGTGTAGTTTAGTTTATTGGTAAATCCGATTCGTTCCACAGGGAGATGGAGTGTTTAATGGTTTTTATTAGTCTTTGATGTCAAACTTAATTAAAGGGGGTTTTGGATTAGGAATTTATAATATAACAGTAATAGAAAATAACTTAACTAATTTCATAAATAAAATTACAAGATTACAATTATTAACTTAAAAAGGAACTTAAATGAAATTATACTAATTATGATGAAACAATTATATTACTAAATGGTATTTAGAAAAATAGTAACTTTTAATAAAACTATGTGATTAGAATTTTGTTTTGAGTAATTATAATATAAATTTATTTAAATTAACTTAAATGACATTTTTAATAAAATTAATACAAATTAAAAGGAAGTAAATTAAATAACTAATTATAAACTAATTTCTAATTATAAAGTATTATAATTAACACTAATTATTAGGATTTAAACATGTACTAAAGTATTTTATAAGAACTAATATAAATTATGTATTAATTACTTAAATATAATAATTAAATAACTAAAACCCTAATTTTAACCTAACTGGTACTGTAGCCGGGTTTATACCTTACGCGTTTCGCGTATTTATACGCGTATCGCGTATACTTTTAAACTTACGCGTATTGTGTAGATTAAATCGTACGGTTATATATTTAGGCGTACGCGTTTCGTGTAGCCCGTACACGATTCGCATATGAGTAATACGATGTGACAAACAGTCTGGTACAGAGTCGAGTGTTTTTTATGTATAATTTTATTTTTATTGCTGTAATAATAGTTTGTAAATAATAATAGTAATAATAATTTGACAATATATAAAAATGGGAGTATTTACTTAAGTGTGTCACCCCTAGGTCCATGGATTGTTTTGAGTTTTAAACCCTATTAAAATGTTTTAGTATTAAACTTTATATTTTTCTTTCGAATAAATATAAGGTTACGACTAACTAAAATAAATCTAATTTTCATTGGATTCTATTTAGATAGCTACTATTCCCCAAGTATTTAAATTGAGACCTAGCCTAGTTTTGACTTTCGCCAATACCCAAATCGTAACGGTTTCCCTTTTTACAATTTCACTATCATATAATTATTGATATTACCCAAACCACCGAAGTTTATTTCTAAATTGGTGTTAATAACTTATCCATAAATTCGTCTAGATCATTTTTTATGTTGAAGCTTAATTTATGTAAATAAAAATAACTTTCGTTGTTTAAATTTAATAAATTAAGTGGCAAGGGTTAAATATCTAATTACACAATAATGGTTCTTTTAACTAGGCTCAATATTAAAAACACCTAAGTTACATTTTAACTTTTACAAATGATAACAATCCATTTCACTAGGGGTTCTACATCTAAGCAAACACTAGGGAAATTTAGCTACTCATTACACTAGGGTAAACATAAAAATATAGATATGCAAACGTAATAACAACGATAATTTTAACAGAGTAAACTTACTAAAAATTCTTCACTTTCATTAACTTCAAATGGTAGAAAATTACAAATAACAACACCCTTCACGCGTACAATAATACCCTTAATCACGAATAATACACCCTTAATATTTGAAACTATCCTAAATATTGAACCTTGAGATTAAATGAAAATGATACAGAGTAATAAATATAAATGACAATAATTTGTGTATAGTGATTGTTGTATGATATGTGTTCTGTGTTATTTCTGCACTCACTGATGTTCAACTAGTACTCCGTATTTAAAGCCTACAAGATGTAGTAGGTGATAGTTGATGGACTTCATTGCTGTATCTCAATTCTAAAAGAATTGATTTTTTAAAACATAAAGCAGCCGCCCCATTCTGGAAACCTGGAAAGTAATCTGGCCTAAAATTACGCGTTTCGTGTAGGTCTACACGATTCGCGTAAGACCAAAACACTACGCGTTTCGTGTGACTCTACACGATTCGCGTAAGAGTAAATAGCAGTTTTCATATTTTTATTTTCTCGTTTGTTCTTTGTTGATCCCGTATCGACATATACAATTTTGAATGATTGTTGTAACTCTTTTCTTCAGTCTTCTTCATTCTTGAAGTCGGATACACGTTTTCTCGATATATATTTGATTTAAATTCATCGTTTATCGTCTTTTCTTCCAACTTCACTCTTTTGTTTACTTTAATCGTTTTTCTCGTGAAATACGCATTGAACGTCTTTGTAGATGGTGAAAACCTATGAAATATAAATGATATTGCGTTGAATAATATGTATGTTTAGAGCAATATCAAAATACCCCACACTTGAACGTTGCTTGTCCTCAAGCAATTACATCTTTGAACAGAATCGGAACATTACATATTTTTCCTTATTGAACATTAAGATCACACAACACACACTACACGAAATGAAACACACGCTATATGGAATAGTTTGGAAACACAATTTTTATTGAATCACACGCACACCACACGAAATGAAATTCTGACAACAGAAACGAACATGAAACTCGTGATTAGGGTTTAAAAATTTGGATCCTTAGGGAAAATTGGACCTTGTGAAAACGTTTTATGATTTTATAAAATGCCATGCTAGTTTTTACACTAGACACGTTTTCCGGTTTTAACCTCAAATTCCGGTTGAGGGTAACTGAAAACCGAAGTCTCAGTCGGCGATTAGCAAGCTATTCGCCCCCATGATTGTAGTATCATGGAACTTGAAGCTGAATGTCCAAAAAAATGGTTTTACACAAATATAATTCATAAAATAGCATAAGTTTTAGAACAAAATTATATCGTGTCCAAATATCATCGGTGAACCATGAGTTTGCACACCTCAATTTGTTATGGCATATGTATGTTGACCGCGGTCAAACATAGATGCAGTTGATCTTTACGGAGATCATCCATCTGGGGATTAGATTCATTAGTCTTAAAAGCTAATTTGCATTGTGCCCCCCATTGTACAAAACATATCCTTCTCATGGTTAGGATAAGTCTGACCACCAGAAACCCTGTTTGATACTGAGGTTAGGTGGATTTCCAGCCGATCTTAGGGATGACTTTTCAAGATTTTTCGTCAACCTACAGCTGTTCTGGACTACATCTTCTAACATAAGTTAGCAAGTGTGTCAATTTGGAAGACTTTACTTCCTTACGGGATGGACTTGATTCATCCTCTATTACTCGTAATAATGGAATATTCTGGTTTATACGTTCCAAAGCAATGATATCTGCAATAACTTCATAGAAACATGTGATATATGGTTCTCAACATAAGGTTTTATAAATTCTTGTTATAATTGGTTTTCTTTTATAGGTTTTAAACAAATAAACTTATGCGTTTTTAATGTATTGAGACGATAATTTCGGTTTTTGACACCTATGCTTTAATCGCTCGTAGTTACCTTAAAAATTCATTTGATATATTTGTTTAAAAAATTTTATAAATCTTGAAAAAAATCACCAAATTATAAGTTTTCGAGCATTTATATATTCCCACCCCACACTTAAGATTATGTAATGCCCTCATTACATAAAATCAGATAATAATGTATAAATTTGAGAGGACAAAAAGTGTGAAGTATTTGGAACTTCCTTTGTTAACAGATTTGGATTTTCAAATTGTTTTACCTATGATTATATCCAATGTTTGTATCACAATGTAATTCGATGTTTCGTTTCGTCTAATTGCGTTTTCTTCTGTACCTGTCAAAACCATGTTAAAAACACACAAAACATGGGGTTGTACATCAATCGTACAAAACAATTTTTTACCCCACACTACTTTCTTGCATAATATATAATAAAACATAAGAAACATAAAAAGTATCAATACACACCATACTATTATGTTATTACAAAACAAAAATAAAAAATGTTTTAAAGAATAGAACTAGTTAAATGGATTCCAAAATGGGCCTCCCTGTTCGCCTTCTTCCTGTTGCTGTCGCTGCCGTTGTTCGTTTAGGCATTGTTCCTCGTAGAAACGCCTATATGCATCCTGACTCGCGGCTATGGCGGCGTTGTGGTCATATGGAGGAGGTAGAGGGTCATCGGGTGATTGCCATGGGGGATATGATGGAAAGGCTGAGGGTGCGTAAGCTTGCGGGTTAGACGCGTATAGATATGCCTGTTGGTGCGCCCACTCTAATTGATTTCCCATTCCCCTCTGATCATAGCGGATGTTGGACAGCATATTATATTGATCTAGCTGGGTATGCCTAATGTCCCCTAATTGCCGAGATAAAGCAGTGTACTGATCTTCTGATCTCGCTCCCCAGTTTTGATATGAATTACGTACATCTAAACTCAATGCGTTAAACGAGTTTTGGAGCATATCGAAATCAGAAGTACCTGTATGAGACGAGCTAGCCTGATCTGTCTCTCTGCGTCTCCTCCTAGCTTCCCTCGCGGGTTCATCATCCTCCTCCATAGGTGCATGAGCAGCAACTTCCTGTTGCCTTAAACTACGTACCCCACCCCTCACACGTATAGCCTTAGCTATCTTATACACCTCCAATCCTAAAGTACGAACCTGTTGATCTATCGGCTGGATTGGAGGATCTAATTCATTCGGGTCGAGACCGAACCAGGCTGCCAAACACGTGACATAGTGTCCTCCCGACATGTCACTGGATCCTCGAGCACCCTTACCTATATGGGCCAAAAAGTAGGCCACTCCATAGGGTATACTAATAAATGTATCCCTATCTCTGATTGCATCCAAATACCAAAGGTCAACATAATTAATCTTATCTGTATTAAGGAATGCTCTTTGGTTAATTGTGTTCGCTATAAATTTATGAATTATTCGATAGCGAACATCAGTGATCTTAAGGTATGATTCTTGGCCTGCTACATATGTATTCTTTTGGGAAAAAGAACGCCAGACGCTCAAAGAATCATAATCTCCTGTATATTTAGCTCCTGTAAAAATATATTCCCAAAAACCTGGAGCATTTATCTGATTACCGTCGTAAATTCCTAAAGCCAAAGTCATGTCACCTAGGGACATTTCTCTATCTACCCCACCCAGTCGAAATTGTAGAAATCTAGTATCTTCGATATTTTCCGGGTTTACATTCATCCTAACGGTAGAATAAAATTCTAAACACAATTCTCTATATACAGGAGAATTCAACCTAAACAATCTCTCAAAGTCATTATAATACGTGATTTCCCCAAATTCATTCGTGAAACTTTGGGTTAAAATTTCCCTTATCGGTGTATCTAGGTTGACTGGGTCTCCTAGGGGATCCCAATCAACAACGTAAACTGGAGAGATAGTTCGATTTACCAGAATGAGTAAATCCTTAACTTTTTGCACCCTTTGATGTAATTCGTTAGGAAATTGCAGGATCGGGTGTAGGTTCAAGAGTTGTTGTTCCATTTCGAGGGTAACTTGATCTTGTGCTTGTTGTTGGTTAAATGCCCTCATTCTAAATGGTCCCTGCATAACATTTTAAAACAAGAAAATCATCCCAATAGGATGTGTTAATGTTAGCAAAGAGTCTAAATTCAACCTACAAACTTGTTTTCAACACCACATGAATCAATTTATTTCAACAACTTTGGAAGTTTTAGTTCTATGATTCAAAACAAAACAGAAACAAACCAAAAATCATAAATCAAAAATCAAGTTTCATATGCAAAGTTTAATTCACAAGTGAAAACACGCAATTTATCTAAGTGTATCTAATTCTATTCAATCACATTGCGTGTATTTCAGCTTCTAAACAATCCTTAATAGCATTAAAGTTCATACTTGATTCATTAAAATGACAAAAATTATCAAAATCATACTAAAATTAAAAATTACAAAATCAAACAAACAAAATCATGTTCAAGAGTTATAACTACTGACAAAACACTTAAAAACATTTAATTACAACCAAAATAACACACCTTAGTAGCAATTTCACAATTATCCCCAATTTGTATAAACCCTAATTTTTTTATAACCAATTAAACATCAATTTTTCATGCTAATCGGGTTTAATATCATACTAACAACAATAATATAGCAATAATCAAGCAAAAATCAACAAGAACATGCATATAATTCGGATTAAAGCCATAAAAATAAATAATGAAAAACTTGAAGAACATGAGGTAAAATTGGTTTAGGACCCTTACCAATCTAGGCATGTTGAAAGATTGAAGAATTGGAGAAGATTGGAAGTGTTAATTTAAATTTTTGGGTGTGATTTTCGGGTTTTTGTGCTTTCTTTTCGTCCACAGCAGAAAAAAATTGAAAGAGAGTGTGTGAAGAACAGCCTGTTGCCCGTCTGTTATGTTCAGCTATTTTTGACCCTACGCGTTTCGCGTAGATCTACGCGTTTCGCGTATGCTTTGAATTCCACGCGTTTCGTGTAATCATACACGTTTCGCGTATGCCTTGGCCCTTTTTTTTTTTTTTTTTTAAGTGTTAATCGTGGTTTACTATTTAACAGATATCTTATGAATCCAACAAGAAATTTCGTGCAATTTGAAAAACGATAATTCAATTGTAACACTTAACATTTATCGTTTTTAATGAAAACATATTGAACTCAAGGTTCATCACTTTTAAATGGTAGACCGTTTTAAAAGAAAATACAACAAACAAAAACAAACCAAACACACCAAAATATTACACACAAAAAATGCACAAACACACAATTGGCGAGAAAAAGATTTAAATAGTGAAGCCTCGTTGGCTCTCCTCGTAGTGGAGTCGCATTATTTCACTCCCCATTGCTTCGTAGGCGTAACCTCGCTGGTTTAAGAGGTTTTCTTCTGCACATTTTAAAGGCCCTTCTCGGCATAAGGTTACGTACTCGTAATTAGAGTCCGTTTGGTTCTTTGGGCAATCTCCGGAGTGAGTCGGTTTTCCACATTTCACACATTTACCCAAATGACGTGCTCGACGCCTTTTAGCTGATTTAGATTTTCCTCTTGCATAGTTTGTCTCATTTAGTTTCTGTCTTTCTTCTTTCTTCGCCTTATCGCATCTTTTCTTAATATCTAACACCACATCCCTCGGTAAAATCTTATCGCACTTTAAAATGAAATGGTTGTAGATATACTGACTGCGCATCTTGAAATTACACAATAAAAACAAAAAGAAATTAAAAAGGTAGAATGGAGGGAGAAGACTAGTTCTTTAGGGTCTGCTAGGGAAAGACCAATCTAACCCCACTCTTAAAGATAAGAATAAAAATCAAGAATGGAGTTTAAAACCTTAGAGTTACCCTGAATTTATTTGTCCTTAGGGTAGAAGGTGATTTCGTCTCTTTCCGTAGTATTGATTTCTTCAAAGTATAACTTGAGTCTGTGTCCGTTCACTTTGAAAGTTCCACCATCTTTACCATACAACTCTGCATATCCAGATGGAAAAACCTGTTTTATTATATATGGCCCAGTCCATCGGGATCTAAGTTTACCAGGTGAAAACTTGAAACGTGATTGGAATACCAATACTTTATCCCCTTGTTCAAATTCTTTCTTTTTTAATCGTGCATCGTGCCATACTTTAGTTTTTTCTTTATATGTTTTAGAATTTTCGTACGCTTGTAATCTTAATTCATCTAGTTCGTTAAGTTGTAATAACCTATTTTCTCCGGCTTGTACAAGGTCAGTATTACATTCTCTCATAGCCCAGTATGCCTTGTGTTCAACTTCAACAGGTAGATGATGTAGTGACCCGAACTTTTCCATGTTTATATATATTAACTGAGATTGATATTTATATGATTAAATGTTTCCAACATGTTAAGCAATCAAACTTGTTAAGACTTGATTAATTGAAATAGGTTTCATATAGACAATTGACCACCCAAGTTGACCGGTGATTCACGAACGTTAAAACTTGTAAAAACTATATGATGACATATATATGGATATATATATAGTTAACATGATACTATGATAAGTAAACATATCATTAAGTATATTAACAATGAACTACATATGTAAAAACAAGACTACTAACTTAATGATTTTTAAACGAGACATATATGTAACGATTATCGTTGTAAAGACATTTAATGTATATATATCATATTAAGAGATATTCATACATGATAATATCATGATAATATAATAATTTAAAATCTCATTTGATATTATAAACATTAGATTAACAACATTTAACAAGACCGTTAACCTAAAGGTTTAAAAACAACACTTACATGTAACGACTAACGATGACTTAACGACTCAGTTAAAATGTATATACATGTAGTGTTTTAATATGTATTTATACACTTTTGAAAGACTTCAATACACTTATCAAAATACTTCTACTTAACAAAAATGCTTACAATTACATCCTCGTTCAGTTTCATCAACAATTCTACTCGTATGCACCCGTATTCGTACTCGTACAATACACAGCTTTTAGATGTATATACTATTGGTATATGCACTCCAATGATCAGCTCTTAGCAGCCCATGTGAGTCACCTAACACATGTGGGAACCATCATTTGGCAACTAGCATGAAATATCTCATAAAATTACAAAAATATGAGTAATCATTCATGACTTATTTACATGAAAACAAAATTACATATCCTTTATATCTAATCCATACACCAACGACCAAAAACACCTACAAACACTTTCATTCTTCAATTTTCTTCATCTAATTGATCTCTCTCAAGTTCTATCTTCAAGTTCTAAGTGTTCTTCATAAATTCCAAAAGTTCTAGTTTCATAAAATCAAGAATACTTTCAAGTTTGCTAGCTCACTTCCAATCTTGTAAGGTGATCATCCAACCTCAAGAAATCTTTGTTTCTTACAGTAGGTTATCATTCTAATACAAGGTAATAATCATATTCAAACTTTGGTTCAATTTCTATAACTATAACAATCTTATTTCAAGTGATGATCTTACTTGAACTTGTTTTCGTGTCATGATTCTGCTTCAAGAACTTCGAGCCATCCAAGGATCCATTGAAGCTAGATCCATTTTTCTCTTTTCCAGTAGGTTTATCCAAGGAAATTAAGGTAGTAATGATGTTCATAACATCATTCGATTCATACATATAAAGCTATCTTATTCGAAGGTTTAAACTTGTAATCACTAGAACATAGTTTAGTTAATTCTAAACTTGTTCGCAAACAAAAGTTAATCCTTCTAACTTGACTTTTAAAATCAAATAAACACATGTTCTATATCTATATGATATGCTAACTTAATGATTTAAAACCTGGAAACACGAAAAACACCGTAAAACCGGATTTACGCCGTCGTAGTAACACCGCGGGCTGTTTTGGGTTAGTTAATTAAAAACTATGATAAACTTTGATTTAAAAGTTGTTATTATGAGAAAATGATTTTTATTATGAACATGAAACTATATCCAAAAATTATGGTTAAACTCAAAGTGGAAGTATGTTTTCTAAAATGGTCATCTAGACGTCGTTCTTTCGACTGAAATGACTACCTTTACAAAAACGACTTGTAACTTATTTTTCCGACTATAAACCTATACTTTTTCTGTTTAGATTCATAAAATAGAGTTCAATATGAAACCATAGCAATTTGATTCACTCAAAACGGATTTAAAATGAAGAAGTTATGGGTAAAACAAGATTGGATAATTTTTCTCATTTTAGCTACGTGAAAATTGGTAACAAATCTATTCCAACCATAACTTAATCAACTTGTATTGTATGTTATGTAATCTTGAGATACCATAGACACGTATACAATGTTTCGACCTATCATGTCGACACATCTATATATATTTCGGAACAACCATAGACACTCTATATGTGAATGTTGGAGTTAGCTATACAGGGTTGAGGTTGATTCCAAAATATATATAGTTTGAGTTGTGATCAATACTGAGATACGTATACACTGGGTCGTGGATTGATTCAAGATAATATTTATCGATTTATTTCTATACATCTAACTGTGGACAACTAGTTATAGGTTACTAACGAGGACAGCTGACTTAATAAACTTAAAATATCAAAATATATTAAAAGTGTTGTAAATATATTTTGAACATACTTTAATATATATGTATATATTGTTATAGGTTCGTGAATCAACAGTGGCCAAGTCTTACTTCCCGACGAAGTAAAAATCTGTGAAGGTGAGTTATAGTCCCACTTTTAAAATCTAATATTTTTGGGATGAGAATACATGCAGGTTTTATAAATGATTTACAAAATAGACACAAGTACGTGAAACTACATTCTATGGTTGAATTATCGAAATCGAATATGCCCCTTTTTATTAAGTCTGGTAATCTAAGAATTAGGGAACAGACACCCTAATTGACGCGAATCCTAAAGATAGATCTATTGGGCCTAACAAACCCCATCCAAAGTACCGGATGCTTTAGTACTTCGAAATTTATATCATATCCGAAGGGTGTCCCGGAATGATGGGGATATTCTTATATATGCATCTTGTTATTGTCGGTTACCAGGTGTTCACCATATGAATGATTTTTATCTCTATGTATGGGATGTGTATTGAAATATGAAATCTTGTGGTCTATTATTATGATTTGATATATATAGGTTAAACCTATAACTCACCAACATTTTTGTTGACGTTTTAAGCATGTTTATTCTCAGGTGATTATTAAGAACTTCCGCTGTCGCATACTTAAATAAGGACGAGATTTGGAGTCCATGCTTGTATGATATTGTGTAAAAACTGCATTCAAGAAACTTATTTTGTTGTAACATATTTGTATTGTAAACCATTATGTAATGGTCGTGTGTAAACAGGATATTTTAGATTATCATTATTTGATAATCTACGTAAAGCTTTTTAAACCTTTATTGATGAAATAAAGGTTATGGTTTGTTTTAAAATGAATGCAGTCTTTGAAAAACGTCTCATATAGAGGTCAAAACCTCGCAACGAAATCAATTAATATGGAACGTTTTTAATCAATAAGAACGGGACATTTCAGTTGGTATCCGAGCGTTGGTCTTAGAGAACCAGAAAATTTGCATTAGTGTGTCTTATCGAGTTTGTTAGGATGCATTAGTGAGTCTAGACTTCGACCGTGTTTTCTTTAAAAATGATTGCTTAACATTTTTGTTGGAAACTATATATTTTTAACATATGAATATTATGTGATATATTAATCTCTTAACGTGTTTGATATTATGTGATAGATGTCTACCTCTAGAACAAGTCCCATTGACTCACCTAATAATAATGAAGAGTCAAATGTAAATTGGAATGATTTGTGGACTGATTCACAAGTTCCCGAAGAGGAACCGGAAGAAGAGTCGGAACCGGAAGAAGAATCGGAACCGGAAGAAGAATCGGAACCGGATGAAGAAATAGAACCGGTGGGGGAAATAATAAAACGGTTAAGTAAAAGAAAATCCTCAACCAACCGACCAAAGTTAATTATGGTCAATGGTGTTTCCGCCAAGGAAGCAAAATATTGGGAGGATTACCAATTCTCCGATGAATCGGATTCCGACGAGAATTCCGATGATGTTATAGAAATTACCCCAACTGAATTTAAAAAGGCAAAAGAAAATAATAAGGGAAAGGGCATAAAAATAGAGAAATCTAATTCCAACCCCGATGAACTTTATATGTATCGTCAACCCCCGAAGTCCTTAAGTTGTAACAATGACCCGGGAACCTCTAAACCACCAGGTTTTTCTAAACCAATGTGGATAACGACGGCTCGTATTAGGGGAAAATCATATATCCCTAGAAACTTGGCAAAACGAACCAAAACCGAAGAAGAAGAAACAAGCGAGTCGGAATAAGATAGTTGTATTCATGTGGTGTAATATATGTAATGTAGTGTGCTTATGCTTTATGATATATGTAAAAATTGCTTGTATTAATAAGTATTTTTTTTATGAATCTAACTCTTGTCTATTTTACAGTATAAAAACGCAAAATGGATAGACAACCCAATATTTTAAGAGACCTACCCGGAGACATGATTGATGAAATCTTGTCTAGAGTCAGTCAGAATTCCTCGGCACAACTATTTAAGGCGAGATCAGTTTGTAAGACATTCGAAGAACGTTCCAAGAATGTCTTGGTTTATAAGAGACTTTCGTTTGAAAGATGGGGGATATCACATTGGGAAACCCATAAGTTACGATGTGTTTACTTTGACGCATATATTGCGGGGAACCCAAATGCTATTTTACGTAATGGGTTAAGAAATTATTTTGACTCAATATATCCGAATATTGGACTTCGTGATTTAGAAAAAGCGGCTAACATGCAACATAAAGAAGCATGTTATGCTTACGGATTAGTAATGTTCGCTTCTCACCAAAGTGAGAACAAGAACATCGGGCTACAACTATTAAACAAAACGTTCCCACAAGTGACGGAGTTGGTAATTGGGGTAAGAAATGAGGTTTTTAGATTGTTACGGGACTGTTGGACATTACGTAACCCTCGTCCCTTTGACGACGTTACAACACGCTGTCTTATCAACGGCCATAACGGTTATGTTGCACAAGACCAAGGATGGGAAGTAGTCCTAGTAAAACCAGAATGCATGACTTGTTTCTGGACGTATGAATTACGTGTCTTTATTGCCTTTGCTGAACGACTTGTGTACTAGCTAGAATTATCTTCACAACTATCTTGTATCAAAGTTATTGTGTGCTATATTTCATGCTTTATGTAAAATAAGCGGTATTGTAAGTTTGTAAAATATTGTATAAAAGTTTGAACGCGAAATATTATTATAATCAGTTTTTCATATAGAATTGTAGTAGTTGAATTGTATATTAGCTACTAAGTATGAACTTAACGGGTAGGTACTACCCGAATTTAAACTTATAAAACGCTAATATGAAGAAAAAGCTTTTATAAATGAGTTCATATTATGCTACGAAATACTATTAACTACTCTTAATATTCTGTATGATTAACTTGTTCCATTTAACTATTTTGAAGGAAATGGCACCGACTACTCGACACACCGTGAATATGAATGAAGAGGAATTCCGTACTTTTCTAGCTTCAAACATAGCCGCAGTACAGGCTGCGCTACATACCAACAATAACCTTGGATCTAGCAGTACAGGAAATCGTGTAGGATGCACCTACAAAGAATTCACTGCCTGCAAACCTTTGGAATTTGATGGAACCGAAGGACCGATCGGATTGAAACGGTGGACCGAGAAGGTTGAATCGGTGTTTGCCATAAGTAAGTGTACTGAAGAGGACAAAGTGAAGTACGCTACGCATACCTTCACAGGTTCTGCGTTAACATGGTGGAATACCTATCTAGAGCAAGTGGGACAAGATGATGCGTACGCACTACCGTGGTCAGCATTCAAGCACTTGATGAACGAGAAGTACCGTCCCAGAACCGAGGTCAATAAGCTCAAGACAGAACTTAGAGGGTTACGAACCCAAGGATTTGATATTACCACGTACGAAAGACGATTCACAGAATTGTGCCTATTGTGTCCGGGAGCATTCGAAGATGAGGAAGAGAAGATCGACGCGTTTGTGAAGGGATTACCGGAAAGAATCCAAGAAGATATAAGTTCACACGAGCCCGCCTCCATACAACAGGCATGTAGAATGGCTCACAAACTAGTGAACCAGATTGAAGAAAGAATTAAAGAACAGACTGCTGAAGAGGCCAATGTGAAGCAAGTCAAAAGAAAGTGGGAGGAAAACGGTGATAAGAATCACCAATACAACAACAACAGCAATTACAACAATAATCGCAACAATTATCCCAACAATCGCAACATCAATCGCAACTACAACAAACGGCCCAACAACAACAACAACAACAACAACAACAGCAACTACAACAATCATCCCAACAACAATAATAACTGCAACAACAACAACAATCAGAAGCAGCTATGCCAAAGGTGTGAAAAGAATCACTCGGGGTTCTGCACCAAATTTTGCAACAAGTGTAAAAGAAATGGTCATAGCGCGGCGAAGTGTGAGGTCTACGGACCAGGGGTTAATAGAACGAAAGGAACAAATGGTGTCAGAACGAGTAATGGCGGAGCAAGTAGTGTCGGAGCAAGTTATGCCAATGTAGTTTGTTATAAATGTGGAAAACCAGGCCACATTATTAGAAATTGCCCGAACCAGGAGAACACGAATGGACAAGGCCGTGGAAGAGTTTTCAATATTAATGCGGTAGAGGCACAGGAAGACCCGGAGCTTGTTACGGGTACGTTTCTTATTGACAATAAATCTGCTTACGTTTTATTTGATTCGGGTGCGGATAGAAGCTATATGAGTAGAGATTTTTGTGCTAAATTAAGTTGTCCATTGACGCCTTTGGATAGTAAATTTTTACTCGAATTAGCAAATGGTAAATTAATTTCAGCAGATAATATATGTCAGAATCGAGAAATTAAACTGGTTAGCGAAACATTTAAGATTGATTTGATACCAGTAGAGTTAGGGAGTTTTGATGTGATAATCGGTATGGACTGGTTGAAAGAAGTGAAAGCGGAGATCGTTTGTTACAAAAATGCAATTCGCATTATACGAGAAAAAGGAAAACCCTTAATGGTGTACGGAGAAAAGGGCAACACGAAGCTACATCTTATTAGTAATTTGAAGGCACAAAAACTAATAAGAAAAGGTTGCTATGCTGTTCTAGCACACGTCGAGAAAGTACAAACTGAAGAAAAGAGCATCAATGATGTTCCCATTGCAAAAGAATTTCCCGATGTATTTCCGAAAGAATTACCGGGATTACCCCCACATCGATCCGTTGAATTTCAAATAGATCTTGTACCAGGAGCTGCACCAATAGCTCGTGCTCCTTACAGACTCGCACCCAGCGAGATGAAAGAACTGCAAAGCCAATTACAAGAACTTTTAGAGCGTGGTTTCATTCGACCAAGCACATCACCGTGGGGAGCTCCTGTTTTGTTTGTCAAGAAGAAAGATGGTACATTCAGGTTGTGTATCGACTACCGAGAGTTGAACAAACTTACCATCAAGAACCGCTACCCACTACCGAGAATCGACGACTTATTTGATCAACTACAAGGCTCGTCTGTTTATTCAAAGATTGACTTACGTTCCGGGTATCATCAAATGCGGGTGAAAGAAGATGATATTCCAAAGACTGCTTTCAGAACACGTTACGGTCATTACGAGTTTATGGTCATGCCGTTTGGTTTAACTAATGCACCAGCTGTGTTCATGGACCTTATGAACCGAGTGTGTGGACCATACCTTGACAAGTTTGTCATTGTTTTCATTGATGACATACTTATTTACTCAAAGAATGACCAAGAACACGGTGAACATTTGGGAAAGGTGTTAGAAGTATTGAGGAAGGAAGAATTGTACGCTAAGTTTTCAAAGTGTGCATTTTGGTTGGAAGAAGTTCAATTCCTCGGTCACATAGTGAACAAAGAAGGTATTAAGGTGGATCCGGCAAAGATAGAAACTGTTGAAAAGTGGGAAACCCCGAAAACTCCGAAACACATACGCCAGTTTTTAGGACTAGCTGGTTACTACAGAAGGTTTATCCAAGACTTTTCCAGAATAGCAAAACCCTTGACTGCATTAACGCATAAAGGGAAGAAATTTGAATGGAATGATGAACAAGAGAAAGCGTTTCAGTTATTGAAGAAAAAGCTAACTACGGCACCTATATTGTCATTGCCTGAAGGGAATGATGATTTTGTGATTTATTGTGATGCATCAAAGCAAGGTCTCGGTTGTGTATTAATGCAACGAACGAAGGTGATTGCTTATGCGTCTAGACAATTGAAGATTCACGAACAAAATTATACGACGCATGATTTGGAATTAGGCGCGGTTGTTTTTGCATTAAAGACTTGGAGGCACTACTTATATGGGGTCAAAAGTATTATATATACCGACCACAAAAGTCTTCAACACATATTTAATCAGAAACAACTGAATATGAGGCAGCGTAGGTGGATTGAATTATTGAATGATTACGACTTTGAGATTCGTTACCACCCGGGGAAGGCAAATGTGGTAGCCGATGCCTTGAGCAGGAAGGACAGAGAACCCATTCGAGTAAAATCTATGAATATAATGATTCATAATAACATTACTACTCAAATAAAGGAGGCGCAACAAGGAGTTTTAAAAGAGGGAAATTTAAAGGATGAAATACCCAAAGGATCGGAGAAGCATCTTAATATTCGGGAAGACGGAACAAGGTATAGGGCTGAAAGGATTTGGGTACCAAAATTTGGAGATATGAGAGAAATGGTACTTAGAGAAGCTCATAAAACCAGATACTCAATACATCCTGGAACGGGGAAGATGTACAAGGATCTCAAGAAACATTTTTGGTGGCCGGGTATGAAAGCCGATGTTGCTAAATACGTAGGAGAATGTTTGACATGTTCTAAGGTCAAAGCTGAGCATCAGAAACCATCAGGTCTACTTCAACAACCCGAAATCCCGGAATGGAAATGGGAAAACATTACCATGGATTTCATCACTAAATTGCCAAGGACTGCAAGTGGTTTTGATACTATTTGGGTAATAGTTGATCGTCTCACCAAATCAGCACACTTCCTACCAATAAGAGAAGATGACAAGATGGAGAAGTTAGCACGACTGTATTTGAAGGAAGTCGTCTCCAGACATGGAATACCAATCTCTATTATCTCTGATAGGGATGGCAGATTTATTTCAAGATTCTGGCAAACATTACAGCAAGCATTAGGAACTCGTCTAGACATGAGTACTGCCTATCATCCACAAACTGATGGGCAGAGCGAAAGGACGATACAAACGCTTGAAGACATGCTACGAGCATGTGTTATTGATTTCGGAAACAGTTGGGATCGACATCTACCGTTAGCAGAATTTTCCTACAACAACAGCTACCATTCAAGCATTGAGATGGCGCCGTTTGAAGCACTTTATGGTAGAAAGTGCAGGTCTCCGATTTGTTGGAGTGAAGTGGGGGATAGATAGATTACGGGTCCGGAGATTATACAAGAAACTACCGAGAAGATCATCCAAATTCAACAACGGTTGAAAACCGCCCAAAGTCGACAAAAGAGCTACACTGAGATTAAAAGAAAAGATATAGAATTTGAAATTGGAGAGATGGTCATGCTTAAATTTGCACCTTGGAAAGGCGTTGTTCGATTTGGTAAACGAGGGAAATTAAATCCAAGGTATATTGGACCATTCAAGATTATTGATCGTGTCGGAACAGTAGCTTACCGACTAGAATTACCTCAACAACTCGCGGCTGTACATAACACTTTCCACGTCTCGAATTTGAAGAAATGTTTTGCTAAAGAAGATCTCACTATTCCGTTAGATGAAATCCAAATCAACGAAAAACTTCAATTCATCGAAGAACCCGTCGAAATAATGGATCGTGAGGTTAAAAGACTTAAGCAAAACAAGATACCAATTGTTAAGGTTCGATGGAATGCTCGTAGAGGACCCGAGTTCACCTGGGAGCATGAAGATCAGATGAAGAAGAAATACCCGCATCTATTTCCAGAAGATTCGTCAACACCTTCAACAGCTTAAAATTTCGGGACGAAATTTATTTAACGGGTAGGTACTGTAGTGACCCGAACTTTTCCATGTTTATATATATTAACTGAGATTGATATTTATATGATTAAATGTTTCCAACATGTTAAGCAATCAAACTTGTTAAGACTTGATTAATTGAAATAGGTTTCATATAGACAATTGACCACCCAAGTTGACCGGTGATTCACGAACGTTAAAACTTGTAAAAACTATATGATGACATATATATGGATATATATATAGTTAACATGATACTATGATAAGTAAACATATCATTAAGTATATTAACAATGAACTACATATGTAAAAACAAGACTACTAACTTAATGATTTTTAAACGAGACATATATGTAACGATTATCGTTGTAAAGACATTTAATGTATATATATCATATTAAGAGATATTCATACATGATAATATCATGATAATATAATAATTTAAAATCTCATTTGATATTATAAACATTGGATTAACAACATTTAACAAGACCGTTAACCTAAAGGTTTAAAAACAACACTTACATGTAACGACTAACGATGACTTAACGACTCAGTTAAAATGTATATACATGTAGTGTTTTAATATGTATTTATACTCTTTTCAAATACTTCAATACACTTATCAAAATACTTCTACTTAACAAAAATGCTTACAATTACATCCTCGTTCAGTTTCATCAACAATTCTACTCGTATGCACCCGTATTCGTACTCGTACAATACACAGCTTTTAGATGTATGTACTATTGGTATATGCACTCCAATGATCAGCTCTTAGCAGCCCATGTGAGTCACCTAACACATGTGGGAACCATCATTTGGCAACTAGCATGAAATATCTCATAAAATTACAAAAATATGAGTAATCATTCATGACTTATTTACATGAAAACAAAATTACATATCCTTTATATCTAATCCATACACCAACGACCAAAAACACCTACAAACACTTTCATTCTTCAATTTTCTTCATCCAATTGATCTCTCTCAAGTTCTATCTTCAAGTTCTAAGTGTTCTTCATAAATTCCAAAAGTTCTAGTTTCATAAAATCAAGAATACTTTCAAGTTTGCTAGCTCACTTCCAATCTTGTAAGGTGATCATCCAACCTCAAGAAATCTTTGTTTCTTACAGTAGGTTATCATTCTAATACAAGGTAATAATCATATTCAAACTTTGGTTCAATTTCTATAACTATAACAATCTTATTTCAAGTGATGATCTTACTTGAACTTGTTTTCGTGTCATGATTCTGCTTCAAGAACTTCGAGCCATCCAAGGATCCATTGAAGCTAGATCCATTTTTCTCTTTTCCATTAGGTTTATCCAAGGAAATTAAGGTAGTAATGATGTTCATAACATCATTCGATTCATACATATAAAGCTATCTTATTCGAAGGTTTAAACTTGTAATCACTAGAACATAGTTTAGTTAATTCTAAACTTGTTCGCAAACAAAAGTTAATCCTTCTAACTTGACTTTTAAAATCAAATAAACACATGTTCTATATCTATATGATATGCTAACTTAATGATTTAAAACCTGGAAACACGAAAAACACCGTAAAACCGGATTTACGCCGTCGTAGTAACACCGCGGGCTGTTTTGGGTTAGTTAATTAAAAACTATGATAAACTTTGATTTAAAAGTTGTTATTCTGAGAAAATGATTTTTATTATGAACATGAAACTATATCCAAAAATTATGGTTAAACTCAAAGTGGAAGTATGTTTTCTAAAATGGTCATCTAGACGTCGTTCTTTCGACTGAAATGACTACCTTTACAAAAACGACTTGTAACTTATTTTTCCGACTATAAACCTATACTTTTTATGTTTAGATTCATAAAATAGAGTTCAATATGAAACCATAGCAATTTGATTCACTCAAAACGGATTTAAAATGAAGAAGTTATGGGTAAAACAAGATTGGATAATTTTTCTCATTTTAGCTACGTGAAAATTGGTAACAAATCTATTCCAACCATAACTTAATCAACTTGTATTGTATATTATGTAATCTTGAGATACCATAGACACGTATACAATGTTTCGACCTATCATGTCGACACATCTATATATATTTCGGAACAACCATAGACACTCTATATGTGAATGTTGGAGTTAGCTATACAGGGTTGAGGTTGATTCCAAAATATATATAGTTTGAGTTGTGATCAATACTGAGATACGTATACACTGGGTCGTGGATTGATTCAAGATAATATTTATCGATTTATTTCTGTACATCTAACTGTGGACAACTAGTTATAGGTTACTAACGAGGACAGCTGACTTAATAAGCTTAAAACATCAAAATATATTAAAAGTGTTGTAAATATATTTTGAACATACTTTAATATATATGTATATATTGTTATAGGTTCGTGAATCAACAGTGGCCAAGTCTTACTTCCCGACGAAGTAAAAATCTGTGAAGGTGAGTTATAGTCCCACTTTTAAAATCTAATATTTTTGGGATGAGAATACATGCAGGTTTTATAAATGATTTACAAAATAGACACAAGTACGTGAAACTACATTCTATGGTTGAATTATCGAAATCGAATATGCCCCTTTTTATTAAGTCTGGTAATCTAAGAATTAGGGAACAGACACCCTAATTGACGCGAATCCTAAAGATAGATCTATTGGGCCTAACAAACCCCATCCAAAGTACCGGATGCTTTAGTACTTCGAAATTTATATCATATCCGAAGGGTGTCCCGGAATGATGGGGATATTCTTATATATGCATCTTGTTATTGTCGGTTACCAGGTGTTCACCATATGAATGATTTTTATCTCTATGTATGGGATGTGTATTGAAATATGAAATCTTGTGGTCTATTATTATGATTTGATATATATAGGTTAAACCTATAACTCACCAACATTTTTGTTGACGTTTTAAGCATGTTTATTCTCAGGTGATTATTAAGAACTTCCGCTGTCGCATACTTAAATAAGGACGAGATTTGGAGTCCATGCTTGTATGATATTGTGTAAAAACTGCATTCAAGAAACTTATTTTGTTGTAACATATTTGTATTGTAAACCATTATGTAATGGTCGTGTGTAAACAGGATATTTTAGATTATCATTATTTGATAATCTACGTAAAGCTTTTTAAACCTTTATTGATGAAATAAAGGTTATGGTTTGTTTTAAAATGAATGCAGTCTTTGAAAAACGTCTCATATAGAGGTCAAAACCTCGCAACGAAATCAATTAATATGGAACGTTTTTAATCAATAAGAACGGGACATTTCAGATGACACGCTTTACCGTATACAAGTCTAAATGGTGTGGTACCTATTGGTGTTTTATATGCAGTCCTAAAAGCCCACAACGCGTCATCTAACTTGCGTTGCCAGATTTTAGGGTTGTTATTAACCGTCTTCTCAAGTATGCGTTTTAAGGCACGATTCGTGTTCTCCACTTGACCACTTGTTTGCGGGTGGTACGGAGTAGAGAAACGATGAGTTACGCCATACTTCTTCAACACCTTTTCAAGAAGGTTGTTGGTAAAATGTGTTCCTCGGTCGGATATGAGCGCTTTTGGGATTCCGAAGCGTGAGAAGAGATTTTTCAAGAAGTTTACCACCACCCTAGCATCATTTGTAGGTAAAGCTTTTGCTTCAGCCCACTTGGATACATAATCAACGGCTACTAGTATGTACTTGCACTTATGTGAACTTGGAAAGGGTCCCATGAAATCGATTCCCCAAATGTCAAAGATTTCACAAACTTGGATGCGGGTTTGAGGCATCTCATCCTTTTTTGTGATGTTACCCGTTCGTTGGCATGCGTTACAAGTCCGAACGAAATCATGGGCATCTTTAAAGATCGTGGGCCAATAAAAGTCCGATTCAAGGATTTTTCTTGCAGTGTGGTTTGGTCCGAAATGACCGCCGGTTGGCCCTTGATGGCAATGCTCAAGAATTTGTTGAGCTTCTTGTCCGTACACACAACGGCGAATTATTTGATCCGCACCAACACGAAATAGGTCTGGGTATTCCCAGAAATATGACTTCAAATCTGCAAAGAATTTCTTCTTTTGCTGATAAGTAAGTCCTTTTTGTAGAATGCCTGAAGCAAGATAGTTTGCAAAATGGGCAAACCATGGGATTTCAGATTCTTTTTCAACCCTCATTAGAGATTCGTCAGGAAATGTGTCCTTGATGATTGTGTCATTAAGTTTATCTAATTCGGGGTTTTCAAGTCGGGATAAATGATCGGCAGCTAGATTCTCGGCTCCTTTCTTATCACGTATCTCAATGTCAAATTCTTGAAGTAAAAGAACCCAACGTATGAGACGATGTTTTGCATCTAGTTTCGAGAATAAATACCTAAGTGCCGAATGGTCCGTGTAAACAATGGTCTTGGACAACACCAAATATGACCGAAATTTATCAAATGCATAAACAACCGCTAGGAGTTCTTTTTCCGTGGTGGTATAATTAATTTGGGCTCCCGTTAGAGTTTTACTTGCATAATAAATCGGAAGAAAATGATTATCGGGACGTTGTCCTAAAACAGCACCTAAAGCATAGTCGCTTGCGTCACACATTAGCTCAAATGGCATACTCCAATCCGGAGATACCATAATTGGAGCTTGTGTGAGTTTTGACTTTAGAATCGAGAATGCATTCTCGCAATTAGAATCGAAGTCAAATGGAGCATCCTTTTCAAGAAGTTTGGTCAATGGGCGGGCGATTTTAGAAAAATCTTTGATAAATCGCCTATAGAATCCTGCGTGACCAAGAAAGCTTCTAATTGCTTTAACATTTGATGGTTTAGGTAGCTTAGAGATAACTTCAATTTTAGCTTTATCTACCTCTATTCCCGCACGAGATATTTTGTGACCAAGTACAATGCCCTCTTTCACCATGAAGTGGCATTTTTCCCAATTTAGGACCAAGTTTGCTTTCTCACATCGGATAAGCATACGTTCAAGGTTGAAAAGACACGATTCAAAGGAGTCTCCAAATACGGAAAAGTCATCCATGAAGACTTCCATACAATCCTCTACCATATCATCAAAGATTGCCATCATGCACCTTTGAAAGGTTCCGGGTGCATTGCATAAACCAAACGGCATGCGGCGATAGGCAAAGGTACCGAAAGGACAAGTGAATGTGGTCTTTTCTTGGTCGTTGGGATCAATTGGAATTTGGAAGTAACCGGAGAAACCGTCTAAAAAGCAATAATATTCTTTTCCCGCTAATCGTTCAAGCATTTGATCAATAAAAGGTAACGGGAAATGATCCTTTCTAGTGGCATCATTTAGACGTCTGTAATCAATACAGACTCTCCAGCCGGTAACTGTTCTAGTTGGGACGAGTTCGTCCTTTTCATTTAATATAACGGTTGTACCCCCTTTTTTGGGTACTACTTGTACTGGACTAACCCATGGACTATCGGAGATGGGGTAGATTAACCCGGCGTCAAGAAGCTTGATGACCTCTTTTTTAACAACCTCTTTCATGTTGGGATTTAGCCTGCGTTGTCTTTGTACTACGGGTTTGTAGTCATTCTCAAGGAGAATTTTATGTGTACAATAAGACGGGTTTATTCCCGGAATGTCGGTTGTTTTCCAGGCTATAGCCTTTTTATGGGTTTTTAATACAGAAATTAGCTTATCCTTCTCATTATCTGAAAGATGTGAAGCAATAATTACTGGTAATTGAGATGTACCTTCGAGATAAGCATACACCAAGTGTTTGGGTAGCTCTTTAAGCTCTAGTACGGGTGGTTCTTCTAAGGAATTTTTTATACGAAATCTATTTTCATTTTTGATTTCCTCAAACGATTCCTCTTCCATGGGAATTTCTTCTATTATGGTCTCGTCATCCGTGACCACCTTCATCAACTCATCAAAATCTTTATCAATATTGAAGTATTCATTCTCAATTACCGGGGCTAACCCCGGGATATCAATTTCAAGTAGCTCCTTCAATTCATTCTCGACACAAAGATCTATAACATCAATTTGAAAACAAGAGTCATCGGTAGAAGTGGGTCTTTTCATGGCTTTGTCAATGTGACAAATTATTCTCTCGTTTCCCACACCTAGACTCAATTGTTCTTTTTGGACATTAATGATAGCATCTGCAGTGTTTAGGAAAGGACGTCCTAAAATGATAGGAACTTTTGTGTCCTCTTGCATTTCTAGAATAACGAAGTCGACGGGAAAGATAAGTGAGCCAACTTTTACAAGTATATCCTCGACTATACCTATGGGAGTATCAAATGATTGGTTTGCTAATCGAATACCCATCCGAGTTGGTTTTAAGTCTCCTAAGTCAAGTTTTAAATATAATGAGTAAGGCATTAGGTTAACACTTGCACCTAGGTCGGCTAGTGCATCGTACACTACCGAATCACCCATCATACATGGTATGATAAAACTACCAGGGTCTCCTAATTTTGGAGGTACATTTTGTTTCTTTAAGATGGCCGAACATTCCTCATGGAGGAATGTGGCAGAAACGTCGTGGTATTTACCCTTCGAGGATATAAGATCCTTTAAAAACTTCCCGTAATTGGGCATATCCCTAAGAACCTCCGCAAGTGGCATGTTAATGCTAATTTGCTTAATCATGTCCGCAAATTTCTCATACCGCCTTGCGAGTCTGTCTTTCTTTAATGCTTTTGGGTATGGAATGGGTTCCTTATGCACCTTTACTGTTGGTTCTTCACTTTTCTTTGGTATGACCTCAGGTGGATCATCTTTCTCTTGTTCTTTGTCAACTTGCTCATTTTCATCAACCGGAATTTGTAAAACAGAAGGACATAAAGCAACTTCCGGGGACTTAAGAGTCTCTGGTTTAGTAGTTAAACCACTTCTAGTAGTTATAGCATTTACATGCTCGTTCCTTGTTTGGGGGTTGTTGGGATTCACTTGAGTATTTGAGGGGAGAGTACCTGGTGGTCTCTCTGATAGGAACTGTGATATCCTTCCAACATCCCTTTCTAAGTTTTGTATTGTGGCTTGTTGATTTCGGATTTGCTGAGTTTGGAGCTCTGCATTTTGCTCGTGCTTAACCATAAAATCTCTTAAGAGATCTTCTAAACCAGATTTCCTCTCAGGTTGTGGTTGCATAAGTGCTAGTGGTTGTGGTTGATTGTGTTGGAAATTATTTTGATAATTTCGTTGAGGTTGATTTCGGTTATTATAACCTGGTGGCGGATTTCTTTGCTTTTGATTTGGGAAATTCCGGTTATTTTGGTAACCTGGATTTCCTCCTTGATAGTTATTATTATTTTGATAGTTATTATTATTTGATCCTGAAGGTCCTCCTACTTGATAGCTGTTTATAGGAGGATATTTTCGGTTGTTTGCTTCTATAGCTGGAAAATCACTGAAGTTCATTTCACCTTTTCGTAAGTAACCTAAGAAATTTGCTTGCTCTTCCATTGTACTTTGATCACAATCTCTAGTAAGATGGGGACCTTGGCATAGTTCACATCCTACTCTGATAGCATGCATTTCCTTGGTTACTTTCTCGATTTGCCGTGCTTGATTTGCTATTTGAACTTTTAAAGAAGCAATTTCAGCATTGCTTTCAATACTAGCAACATTTGATGATCTAGAGAATTCTATTTCTTGATGCCAATTATGGGAATGGGAAGCTAAATCAGCAATGATTGTGTGAGCGTCTTCAGGTGTTTTCTTCATGATCGAACCTCCGGCTGCAACATCTATATCTTTTCTAGTTGCCACATTGACTCCTTTATAGAATATTTGGACCTTTTGGAATGTATTCAACCCGTGTTGAGGACATACCCTAAGCATTTTGTTGAATCGGGTCCAAGCTTCATAAAGAGTTTCATTAGGCTTTTGCATAAAGTGATTTATATCACTTTGCAATTTTGCTGCTTTTGAAGCAGGAAAGAATTCTGACAAAAACTTATCCATCATATCATTCCAGTTTTCAATATAACCTTCTGGTAATGAGTCTAGCCAATCTCTTGCATCATCTTTTAAGGACCATGGAAAGATTTTTAAACATGCAACTTCATCGGTGACATCTTTGATTTTGAAAAGCTTGCAAATGCTTACAAACTTACGAAGATGCTCGTTAGCATCCTCATTTGGGGCTCCGCCGAATTGACATGTATTAGTCACCATGTGTAAAAATTGACCTTTTATTTCAAAGCCATCAGTCATCGTGGGTTGGATGATTGCGTGGCCTTGACCTTTTCTTGTGGCCTTCAATAATGCTTCCATCGTTTGATTTGTATCAGTCATTTCTTCTTCTTCTTTAATAATCGGCTCTATGATTGGTTGAATTATTGGTTCAGAGTCGGATTCTAAGGAAAGTGACTCTAAATTTTTAGCAAGAGATTCTACTTATTGAGCTCTTAAGCGTTCGTGGAATTTTCTTTCGGGTTCAGGATGTGAAGGGGTTAATTCAGCATTGGAGGATCGTAAGTTCATACATTAATTTCTATTATGAGATCATAACACCAAAAGCTTTTCTAGTGTTACTTACTTGTTTCTTTTTTTTAGTGTTTTTCGGTGTTTTACAATTACTAGTACTTCCTATTTCTTTTTGTTGTTTTTGACTTTTATAAATTCTTTGTGGTTCCGGATTAAGTTTAACGAGTTTAGTATTTTCTGAACGGATCATACAATTGGGAAATTGTACAAAGAATTAAAGGATTTATTCATAAACTTTGAACTTTCTTGGAAATGAATTTCCTCGAGAGGATCGAATAACATAAAAACAATGATAAAAACCCTTAAACAAACAGATTTTCCTTCTGATTTTGCCCACGTTTCGAATAGCCAAAAGATGCAGCAGAGGGGCAGGATCCTTCTATTGACCAATAAAATTGGTGATCCAACAACCCGGTCCACGTACAAATCCAACTACTACTACGAATCAGAAAAATTATCTATTTATTTAACTGCCAAGTCCCCGGCAGCGGCGCCAAAAAGTTGATGTTGCGAAACGTAACCTTTATTTTATGAACAGATTTGAGTTGTTTTGTTACACGAATTGATTTATTGTATATGTGGTATTTTATTGGATTCAGGTTGATTTCACACATATATAGGCAACTAGTCCTATTCGTGTAGTTTAGTTTATTGGTAAATCCGATTCGTTCCACAGGGAGATGGAGTGTTTAATGGTTTTTATTAGTCTTTGATGTCAAACTTAATTAAAGGGGGTTTTGGATTAGGAATTTATAATATAACAGTAATAGAAAATAACTTAACTAATTTCATAAATAAAATTACAAGATTACAATTATTAACTTAAAAAGGAACTTAAATGAAATTATACTAATTATGATGAAACAATTATATTACTAAATGGTATTTAGAAAAATAGTAACTTTTAATAAAACTATGTGATTAGAATTTTGTTTTGAGTAATTATAATATAAATTTATTTAAATTAACTTAAATGACATTTTTAATAAAATTAATACAAATTAAAAGGAAGTAAATTAAATAACTAATTATAAACTAATTTCTAATTATAAAGTATTATAATTAACACTAATTATTAGGATTTAAACATGTACTAAAGTATTTTATAAGAACTAATATAAATTATGTATTAATTACTTAAATATAATAATTAAATAACTAAAACCCTAATTTTAACCTAACTGGTACTGTAGCCGGGTTTATACCTTACACGTTTCGCGTATTTATACGCGTATCACGTATACTTTTAAACTTACGCGTATTGTGTAGATTAAATCGTACGGTTATATATTTAGGCGTACGCGATTCGTGTAGTTCGTACACGATTCGTGTATGAGTAATACGATGTGACAAACAGTCTGGTACAGAGTCGAGTGTTTTTTATGTATAATTTTATTTTTATTGCTGTAATAATCATTTGTAAATAATAATAGTAATAATAATTTGACAATATATAAAAATGGGAGTATTTACTTAAATGTGTCACCCCTAGGTCCATGGATTGTTTTGAGTTTTAAACCCTATTAAAATGTTTTAGTATTAAACTTTATATTTTTCTTTCGAATAAATATAAGGTTACGACTAACTAAAATAAATCTAATTTTCATTGGATTCTATTTAGATAGCTACTATTCCCCAAGTATTTAAATTGAGACCTAGCCTAGTTTTGACTTTCGCCAATACCCAAATCGTAACGGTTTCCCTTTTTACAATTTCACTATCATATAATTATTGATATTACCCAAACCACCGAAGTTTATTTCTAAATTGGTGTTAATAACTTATCCATAAATTCGTCTAGATCATTTTTTATGTTGAAGCTTAATTTATGTAAATAAAAATAACTTTCGTTGTTTAAATTTAATAAATTAAGTGGCAAGGGTTAAATATCTAATTACATAATAATGGTTCTTTTAACTAGGCTCAATATTAAAAACACCTAAGTTACATTTTAACTTTTACAAATGATAACAATCCATTTCACTAGGGGTTCTACATCTAAGCAAACACTAGGGAAATTTAGCTACTCATTACACTAGGGTAAACATAAAAATATAGATATGCAAACGTAATAACAACGATAATTTTAACAGAGTAAACTTACTAAAAATTCTTCACTTTCATTAACTTCAAATGGTAGAAAATTACAAATAACAACACCCTTCACGCGTACAATAATACCCTTAATCACGAATAATACACCCTTAATATTTGAAACTATCCTAAATATTGAACCTTGAGATTAAATGAAAATGATACAGAGTAATAAATATAAATGACAATAATTTGTGTATAGTGATTGTTGTATGATATATGTTCTGTGTTATTTCTGCACTCACTGATGTTCAACTAGTACTCCGTATTTAAAGCCTACAAGATGTAGTAGGTGATAGTTGATGGACTTCATTGCTGTATCTCAATTCTAAAAGAATTGATTTTTTAAAACATAAAGCAGCCGCCCCATTCTGGAAACCTGGAAAGTAATCTGGCCTAAAATTACGCGTTTCGTGTAGGTCTACACGATTCGCGTAAGACCAAAACACTACGCGTTTCGTGTGACTCTACACGATTCGCGTAAGAGTAAATAGCAGTTTTCATATTTTTATTTTCTCGTTTGTTCTTTGTTGATCCCGTATCGACATATACAATTTTGAATGATTGTTGTAACTCTTTTCTTCAGTCTTCTTCGTTCTTGAAGTCGGATACACGTTTTCTCGAAATATATTTGATTTAAATTCATCGTTTATCGTCTTTTCTTCCAACTTCACTCTTTTGTTTACTTTAATCGTTTTTCTCATGAAATACGCATTGAACGTCTTTGTAGATGGTGAAAACCTATGAAATATAAATGATATTGCGTTGAATAATATGTATGTTTAGAGCAATATCAACCGCCGACGGGCGGGTTGTGCCGATTACGCCTGGCAGATATCGATTCATGACCACCGGTACATATTCTCCTACACATGACTCAGACAGTTCATTAGGTGAGATCAGTGAGGAGGAGGAGGAAGTAAAGGAGATTACAGAAAAAGAAGTTAACAAAGAAAAGGAACCTGTAGTCACCAATCCAGAATTGCCAAATCCAAAAATTAATAAAGCAATTGTTACTCCTAATATTAATTGTTACTCCTAATATTGCTACCCCTAATCACCCTTCTCTTACCAACTCTATTGAGGTATCAAGTACCTCAGAACCCCAACAAAAATATAAACCTACCGCTCGAATAAGCGATATTCCAGTACCTGATAACAAGAAGCCTCGCCACTTTTAAAAATCATTTCCACTACGACATCACTTCACGCGGTGTATAATATTAATTAGTGTGCTTTACTTTATCTTACATATGTTTTATGTAAAATAAACTTATGTGAAATAGTGGTATTGTATTGTTGTACGATAATGCATTGAAGAATAAAGCGTGAAATGATAATGCATTAGTTTTTCATAATAGAATATTATTTGAACGGTGGTAGTTAATTGTTACATTAAGCTATTAAGTATGAACTTTAACGGGTAGGTAATACCCTAAGAAATAATTATAAAACGCTAATAAGAAGAAAAGGCTTTTATATATGCCACAATGTACCATTAATTAGTCGCTACATTTATAATATTCTACGTGATTAAATTAACTTATATGTTTATTGAAGAAACATGTCTCAAATGTCGGATGCTGAGTTTGAGGAACTAGTCGAGAAACGTGTGAATGAAAGAATTTCTGCAGCCGAGGCAGCAAAAGCAGCAACTGAAGCAGCAGCCAAAGCAGCAACCGTGAACACAAACTCACGAAACGGATGCTCATACAAAACTTTTCAAGGATACAAACCACAGAAGTTTAGTGGGACTGAGGGACCAGTCGGTCTAACCCGATGGTTTGAAAAGATGGAGTCCGTTTTCAAAATCAGTAATTGTGCGGACGGAGACAAGTTAAAGTATGCTTCGTGCATGTTGCAAGACGGTTCACTTACTTGGTGGAACAATTATGCTAAAGCAGAAGGAGTAGATACGGCATATGATATCTCTTGGGAAGAACTGAAAAAGATGCTAATCGAGGAGTACTGTCCTCGAAACGAGATCAGAAAAATGGAATCTGAGTTACGTAATCTGAAGGTTTTCGGTACAAATCTCAATAACTATGAAAAGCGTTTCATGAAACTAGCCTTGTTGTGTCCCGAATTGGTGCCAAACGAGAAACGAAAGATAGAAATGTATATTGACGGTTTATCGATCAATATCAAAGGAAATGTTACATCGTCCAAACCGAATACGATGCAGGAAGCCATGAAAATGGCACACCAACTCATGGACCAGATCACGGAGAGTTCGATTAAGGCACCAATTACCGAAGTCAAGACAACTGAAGGAAAGAGGAAACGGGAAGACTATAAGGGCAAAAGTACTCACCTGAAGAAGCGAGAAACTTTTAAAGGTAAACAAGATGGGGCAACTGCTAGTCCAAACTATAAGGGACCCCATCCGTTCTGCAAAAGATGTTACACACATCATGCAGGTTATTGCCAAGTGGTCTGTGATAAGTGCAACAAGAAAGGACATGTGGCGAAAGATTGTTATGCCACCGTTTCTGAAGTAAAGAAAAAACCGACCGATGTCAAGAAATGTTTTAGATGCAGAAAGTCTGGTCACTTTATAAATCAATGCCCTGATAAGGAGAAGAACAAAGAACCCGCACGTGGGAAGGCATTTAATGTTAGTGCCAGTGAAGCACGCGAGGATCCTGATCTTGTCACGGGTACGTTTACCGTTAATAATCAACTAGCTTCTATTATGTTTGATACGGGTACTGATAGAAGTTATATGTGTAAAGACTTTAGTTCTAAACTAAAATGTGCATCATTGCCTCTAGATGATAAATATACTATTGAATTAGCTAATGGTAAACTGATAAAAGCCGATAAAATTTGACATGGTTGCGAACTAAATCTCGTTGGTGAAACCTTCAAAATCGATTTAATACCCGTAGAATTAGAAAGTTTTGACGTAATCGTTGGCATGGACTGGATGTCCAAAACAAGAGCGGAAGTTGTTTGCGCTGAGAAAGCAATCCGCATCCCTCGAAAGGATGAAACGTCATTAATGATTTATGGGGAGAAGAGCAACTCGAAGATGAACCTTATCAGCTGTATGAAGGCCCAGAAACTTATAAGAAAAGGTTGTTATGCTATTCTGGCACACGTAAAGAAGATCGATACTGAAGAAAGAAGCATTGATGACATGCCGGTTGTAAGAGAATATTCCGGAGTATTTCCAGAAGAATTACCGGGGCTATCTCCACACAGATGTGTAGAATTCCAGATTGATCTCGTACCAGGAGCTGTACCTCTAGCCCGATCCCCATATAGACTTGCACCTTCAGAAATGCAAGAATTACAAAGCCAGTTGCAAGAATTATCGGACCGTGGATTTATTCGTCCCAGTTTTTCACCTTGGGGTGCTCCTATTCTGTTCGTCAAGAAGAAGGATGGATCTATGAGAATGTGCATAGATTACCGAGAATTAAACAAATTAACAATCAAGAATCAGTACCCATTACCGAGGATTGATGATTTGTTTGATCAATTGCAAGGATCAAGTGTTTATTCTAAGATTGATCTACGCTCCGGATATCATCAGCTGAGAGTGAAGGAAGAAGATGTTCCTAAAATCGCGTTCAGAACCCGTTACGGTCACTATGAATTTTTAGTCATGCCTTTTGGATTGATTAATGCTCCAGCGGTATTCATGGATCTAATGAATCGCATATGTAGACCGTATTTAGACAAATTTGTCATTGTTTTTATCGACGACATATTGATTTACTCGAAGAACAAGGAAGAACATGAGCAACACTTAAGACTGGTACTGGAGGTACTCAAGAAAGAAGAACTGTACGCAAAATTTTCGAAGTGTGATTTCTGGTTACAAGAAGTACAGTTTTTGGGCCATGTTGTCAGTAAACATGGAATTAAAGTTGACCCTGCCAAGATCGAAGCCATTAGTAAATGGGAAACACCGAAGACTCCAACAAAAATCCGCCAATTCTTAGGTCTTGCTGGTTACTACCGAAGATTCATTCAAGGTTTCTCTAAAATTGCCAAACCCTTAACTGCATTGACTCAAAAGGGAAAGAAGAATGATTGGTCCACGGAACAGGAATCCTCATTCTAGTTATTAAAGAAGAAGTTAACGTCTGCACCCACTTGTCATTACCAGAAGGTAATGATGATTTCGTGATCTATTGTGATGCTTCGCGCCAAGGTTTAGGATGTGTATTAATGCAACGCACAAAAGTTATCGCATATGCCTCACGACAACTAAAAATTCATGAAAAGAACTATACAACGCACTATTTGGAACTTTGAGCAGTAGTTTTTGCACTCAAAATATGGAGACACTATCTATATGGCACCAAGTGTACAGTGTACACCGACCATAAGAGTCTTCAGCATATTTTTGATCAAAAACAACTCAATATGAGGCAATGTCGCTGGTTAGAGTTGTTAAACGATTACGATTGTGAAATCCGTTACCACCCCGGAAAGGCTAATGTTGTAGCTGACGCCCTAAGTTGGAAAGAGAGAGTAAAACCTCTTAGGGTCCGAGCTTTGAATATTATAATTCGTACTGATCTCACAAAGCAAATTCAAGCAGCACAGTTAGAGGCTTTAAAAGAATAAAATGAAAAAGGCGAAATGAGCAGAGGGTTAGAAAAACAGCTTGAAGTAAAAGCCGATGGAACCCTGTATTTTACTGGTAGGATATGGGTACCAAGACATGGTAACCTAAGTCAACTAGTACTAGATGAAGTACACAAAACGAGGTACTCAATTCACCCAGGAAACGAGAAAATGTACCACGATCTTAAGAAGTTCTATTGGTGGCCTAATATGAAGATAGAAATTGCTACTTATGTAAGCAAATGTTTGACATGTGCCAAGGTCAAAGCTGAGCACCAAAAGCCATCAAGATTACTGCAACAACAAGAAATTTCGCAGTGGAAATGGAAAAGAATAACCATGGATTTCATTACGAAATTGTCAAGGACTGCAAGTAGTCATGATACCATTTGGGTGATAGTTGATCGTCTAACTAAATTAGCTCACTTTCTACCAATAAAGGAGACAGACAGTATGGAGAAATTAGCACGCCTATATTTGAAGGAAGTTGTTTCCAGGCATGGTGTACCTATCTCCATCATATCTGATCGCGACACCCGATTCACATCACATTTTTGGCAGTCATTACAAAAAGCATTGGGAACCTGATTAGATATGAGCACCGCTCATCACCCACCGATAGATGGTCAAAGTGAAAGAACTATACAAACATTAGAAGACATGTTACGGGCATGTGTGATTGACTTTGGAACCGGTTGGGATCGACACTTATCGTTGGCAGAATTTTCATACGATAACAGCTATCATACGAGCATCAACGCAACGCCATTTGAAGCACTTTATGGTAAAAAGTGCAGATCTCCTATTTATTGGAGTGAAGTAGGAGAAAGACAACTTACCGGACCAGAAATTATTCACGAAACCACCGAAAAGATCATTCAAATACAACAGCGATTGAAAACGGCCATGAGTCGCCAAAAGAGTTATGCTGATGTAAGAAGAAAACCGCTAGAATTTCAAGTGGGCGACAAAGTCATGTTGAAAGTGTCACCCTGGAAAGGCGTTGTACGATTCGGTAAACGAGGAAAGCTAAGTCCTACGTACGTAGGACCCTTTGAAATCACCGAAAGAATTGGAGCAGTTGCTTATCGATTAAAGCTACCGCAAGAACTTAGTAGTGTTCACGACACATTTCACGTGTCAAATTTAAAGAAATGTTTAGCTGAAGAGGATGTCGTAATTCCTCTTGAAGAAATACGAATCAATGATAAACTCCATTTTATCGAAGAACCTGTTGAAATCATGGACCGTGAGGTCAAACAATTAAAACAAAGCAAAATACCGATAGTTAGAGTTCATTGGAACGCTAGATGAGGACCCGAGTTTACTTGGGAACGTGAAGATCAAATGAAGCAAAAGTATCCACATTTGTTCACTGATATCGCTCATAAACAGGTATTACTCAAAATTTCGAGACGAAATTTTCTTTAACGGTGGGGTACTGTGATGACCTAGAAAATTTCGCATTAATAAATTAACTACAGGATATAATGTGTCCGACACGATAAGCGAACCTATTATGTTGAGCCTTAAAACTTTTTGAACTAGTTTACACGTTCAAGTAACCTTTGACCACTCTCGACGATTCACGAACAATTATATGTTAATCGATATATATAAATATATATCATAAGATGTACAAATTTATATATTTCTAAACGAAAATATATGTATATTTTACAATGTTATAAAATATAATATTAACTTAAATATAAAACGTCTTGATTTAAAAATACTATTAATTATATTGTAGTAAATAACAAGAAGACGATTTAAAGAAGCATATGACCAAAATATTAAAATGTATAAGTTACATTTCAAATAAGATAATTTATTGGCAAATAAGTCTAATTATTGATAAAGGTACTTATCGCGAAACGTAAAGTACAAGTTTTCTAAGCGTACGAAAAGACGTTCAAAAATCCGGAACCGAGACATAAACCGAGTATCAAAGTACGAGTCAACGGACCTAAAATTGCAAGTCAACTATACACATGAATATAATATATATATATATATATATATATATATATATAATTAATATATATTATATATTTATAATATTATGTCGGCAAGCTTGCAAACAAAAATTTCTGAGCTGGAAATGCGCACCTTCGCAATCGCAGAGCTGTAAGGCATAAAAACTCCGCGATTGCGGAGTAGTCAAAATCAAAAATGCCTATAAAAGCCAGCCTTGTTCTGCCGAATGATGTACACCAGATTGAATTAGAATTCAATCTCACTCTCACTCTTTCTCTTTATATTTATATTTATATTATAATTTTAATTTAAATTTAAGTTTAATAATAATAAGGTATATACGAGGGTGTTTTTAATTCAGGTTTCAAACCGTTTTAAAATAAGGAAATATTGGGTATTATTCGGGGTATTGTTCTTGAATCCAAGGTCAACCATACAGTCGTCTACCATCATTACGTCTACGCAATTTGCCTACAATATTGAATCTCAATATTGAACTGTGAGTTTATAGATCCCTTTTTAAATACTTTAAATATTTTTGGGCTGAGAATACATGCAATTTATTTTAAACGCAATGGATACAAGTACATAATTAATTCTACACTGAGTTAAACCGAAAATCCCTTAACTTTGGTAACTAGTAGCTGCCAGTACATAAGATATGGACTGGTGGGCGCGAATAATTGTATATGGATCCATAGGGCTTGACATCCTCATTCGAGCTAGAGCGCTAGCCTTTTAACGGACGTATGTTATTTGAGTTTATGACACGTTGGTTTGCGTGTATTAAAACGAAAAGGGTAATTATCATTATAGCGTTAAGTTTAGTTACCAGGGTGCTCTGTTATGTAGAATCTATTGATAAACTTTTGATGAAATCTTGTGGTCCATCTTTATATAATTATGACTCGAGCAAATTAAACCTATAACTCACCAACATTCGTGTTGACTTTTTAGCATGTTTTATTCTCAGGTCCTTAGATTGCTTTCACTGTGATGTGCTTGTTGCCTGCATGGAGTCTCTCATGCTTTGTATAAAGTTTATTGCATTCGAAATAAAACTGCGTTGTGTAATAAATAATTTGACTATGATGTCAACCTGTATGATAAAAACTTATGTATTTTGGGTATTTGCTTATACATAAGCACTCGCCCACATGTTTATAACTTTCTATGTTTAGAAAGTCACTTATTTTAATGAATGCAATATTTTATCAAAACGTATCAAATAGAGGTCAAAACCTCACTGTGAAATCAATGATTAACGTGCCGCGTCAATAGCGATTTTGACGGGTCGTTACAGAGGATATTTTGTACAGATATTGTATATCAAATTCTATTGGCTAGTAATGCTTGAATCCAAACATAGAAAAGTTAGCTTACATAGAGGTAAATATATTTCAAAAATAATGTCTAAAAGTATATCCGACCATCACGGGCCGTCCTTGTCTTTAAGGGAGAACACCTATGAATAATTTGAGCATCCAAAGTAATTATGAAGTCAACGAGCATCTGCATAAATTTCTAGACAAGTCTCAACAAGATGAAAACAATATTCAAATGTTCAAAGATGAAGAATTCAATTCAAAATAAATCAAGAAGAAAGATAATGAGGAGAATTCCCATAATTAAAGAAGATATGTGCTCAAATCTCAAATCATTCATAGTGTGCCACTCTCGCGTGGCTTGAATTGTTGATCCAGGGGTTCACATTGAACTGCCGAGCATCCTTGTGCCTGTGATATAAGATATACCCATTAAGACAAGAAGCTAAAAATATATTTACATATATGTACTCTAAGTTATGCTATTACAGATGAAAAGCATGGGGTTTATAGCGTTTGTGTATGCACATCTCAGAATATTCAAAATACTATGAGATCTACCCGAGCCATCTAAATCGAAGGTATAGGTTGAGGTAGAAGCCCAAGGCTGACAGGAATATTCAAAATACTGTGAGAGTACCTCCTGATCAATTAGATCAAAAGTATGTGCTAGTGATAACGGACAGCGTCTGGACTTTAGTGCTCAATTGACTACCTGATACATCGTGCGATCTCAAATGAGGACTGATTCTATGATCTAATCTAGCATAGCAATATGTTAAAGTAATTAATCAACGTGATCATCAAAATGTCTATGAGAAAGAATATGAAAGCTTAATGTGACTTGATATCTATAATTAAAGTTTTAATCTGTAGGTATTTAATCTTAAGAATTGAACGATGATGAATTGCTACTATAGTTTTGTATTGATTCCATATTAAGATCAACATCTCACAAAAATATGTGATTTTTTTTCGTTAAAATGTTTGTTAGTATTTTATTGTAATTGCATCTGCTTTTCCTACATGCATTCATACTATGAAAAATACAAAAATATTTTTAGTGTCTTTTAGCATAAATTTTAGAAAATCCAAAAATATTTTCTGTATTATTTATTTTTTGGTTACTCGTGTGAATTCAAAATGACGTATCAGACTGAAGCTAAGTTTGTGTGAAAGGCGAAAAATGTTTTTGATGATTGAAATTCAAAATTTTGTTTTTCTATTTGAAAATTCTAAAATTTTGAATGTTTATAACAATGTGATTTGAATGTTGAATGTTAAAAAAAATGTTGAGTTAAAATGGTTAAACCAGTGTGTGTTTGAACTGAATGTTTGATATGAGCAACATTTTGTCAAAGTTGATATATGTACAATCCATGATAACTGCAAGAAGAAGTTAAAGTTGGAGCTTCTGGAGTTCCAATGAACATGAAAGAATGGCATACGTGAAAGAAAGGAATAAAGCTGCTTAATTGATCATCTCGACTGTTATAATGTTCATGTTGTAAAGAAACGAGAGATAAATTATGTCTAACGTGCTCATATCTATATATGTCACTGTTCTTTTTGATGTTTACATGTGCAGGTTATGAAGCTTTAGAAAAACATAGAAGTTAATGTGGGATAATCAGAAATGTCTGATTATTTATGGGCCAAACAAAGTCAAATCTTAAATTCCGCTGCTTCTAAGAAGATTTGAAAAGAATGAAGAACCTGACAGTCATAAGTTAGGGTTAATCTGATGACTTGTGAACTTTGAAGATTGCCGAGTATAAGTCTCCGTGTATTAAGCGATTTTGTTCAAAGGTTCAACATGTTGTATTTCTTGGTAATTGTATCGACTTGCGATTATCATTGGAATGTGACTGAAATGTCCCGTTCATATTGATTATAAACATTCCATATTAATTGATTTCGTTGCGAGGTTTTGACCTCTATATGAGACGTTTTTCAAAGACTGCATTCATTTTTAAAACAACCATAACCTTTATTTTATCAATAAACATTTCAAAAGCATTACGTAGATTATCAAATAATGATAATCTAAAATATACTGTTTACACACGACCATTACATAATTGTTTACAATAGAAATATATTACATCAACATATGTTTCTTGAATGCAGTTTTTACATAATGTCATACAAACATGGACTCCAAATCTTGTCCTTATTTTAGTATGCAACAGCGGAAGCTCTTAATGTTCACCTGAGAATAAACATGCTTTAAACGTCAACAAAAATGTTGGTGAGTTATAGGTTTAACCTATATATATCAAATCGTAACAATAGACCACAAGATTTCATATTTCAATATACATCCCATACATAGAGATAAAAATCATTCATATGGTGAACACCTGGTAACCGACATTAACAAGATGCATATATAAGAATATCCCCATCATTTCGGGACACCCTTCGGATATGATATAAATTTCGAAGTACTAAAGCATCGTGTACTTTGGATGGGGTTTGTTAGGCCCAATAGATCCATCTTTAGGATTCGCGTCAATTAGGGTGTCTGTTCCCTAATTCTTAGATTACCAGACTTAATAAAAAGGGGCATATTCGATTTCGATAATTCAACCATAGAATGTAGTTTCACGTACTTGTGTCTATTTTGTAAATCATTTATAAAACCTGCATGTATTCTCATCCCAAAAATATTAGATTTTAAAAGTGGGACTATAACTCACTTTCACAGATTTTTACTTCGTCGGGAAGTAAGACTTGGCCGCTGGTCGATTCACGAACCTATAACAAATATGTACATATATATCAAAGTATATTCAAAATATATTTACAACACTTTTAATACATTTTGATGTTTTAAGTTTATTAAGTCAGTTGTCCTCGTTAGTAACCTACAACTAGTTGTCCAACGTTAGATGTACAGAAAAAAATTGATATATATTATCTTGAATCAATCCACGACCCAGTGTATACACGTCTCAGGCTAGATCACAACTCAAAGTATATATATTTTTGGAATCAACCTCAACCCTGTATAGCTAACTCCCACATTACTGCATATAGAGTGTCTATGGTTGTTCCAAATAATATATACACATGGGTCGATATGATATGTCAAAACATTTGCATACGTGTCTATGATATCCCAAGATTACATAATATATTAGAATACATGTATAATACAATATAAGTTAGCTAAGATATGATTAATATAGATTTGTTACCAATTTTCACTTTGCTACAACAAGAAAAATTATCCAATCTTGTTTTACCCATAACTTTTTCATTTTAAATCCGTTTTGAGTGAATCAAATTGCTATGGTTTCATATTGAACTCTATTTTATGAATCTAAACAGAAAAAGTATAGGTTTATAGTTAGAAATATAAGTTACAAGTCATTTTTGTAAAGGTAGTCATTTCAGTCGAAAGAACGACGTCTAGATGACCATTTTAGAAAACATACTTCCACTTTGAGTTTAACCATGATTTTTGGATATAGTTTCATGTTCATAAGAAAAATCATTTTCCCAGAAGAACAACTTTTAAATCAAAGTTTATCATAATTTTTAATTAACTAACCCAAAACAGCCCGCGGTGTTACTACGACGGCGTAAATCCGGTTTTACGGTGTTTTTCGTGTTTCCAGGTTTTAAATCATTAAGTTAGCATATCATATAGATATAGAACATGTGTTTAGTTGATTTTAAAAATCAATTTAGAAGGATTAACTTTTGTTTGCGAACAAGTTTAGAATTAACTAAACTATGTTCTAGTGATTACAAGTTTAAACCTTCGAATAAGATAGCTTTATATGTATGAATCGAATGATGTTATGAACATCATTACTACCTCAAGTTTTCTGGATAAAGCTACTGGAAATGATAAAAATGGATCTAGCTTCAAAGGATCCTTGGATGGCTTGAAAGTTCTTGAAGCAGAATCTTGACACGAAAACAGTTCAAGTAAGATTTTCACTCGAAATAAGATTGTTATAGTTATAGAAATTGAATCAAAGTTTGAATATGAGTATTACCTTGTATTATAAAGATATATTACTGTAAATAAGAAAGATTTCTTAAGGTTGGATGATCACTCTACAAGATTGGAAGTAAGCTAGCAAACTTGGAAGTATTCTTGATTTTATGAAACTAGAACTTGTAGAATTTATGAAGAACACTTAGAACTTGAAGATAGAACTTGAGAGAGATCAATTAGATGAAGAAAATTGAAGAATGAAAGTGTTTGTAGGTGTTTTTGGTCATTGGTGTATGGATTAGATATAAAGGATATGTAATTTTGTTTTCATGTAAATAAGTCATGAATGATTACTCATATTTTTGTAATTTTATGAGATATTTCATGCTAGTTGCCAAATGATGGTTCTCACATATGTTAGGTGACTCACATGGGCTGCTAAGAGCTGATCATTGGAGTGTATATACCAATAGTACATACATCTAAAAGCTGTGTATTGTACGAGTACGAATACGGGTGCATACGAGTAGAATTGTTGATGAAACTGAACGAGGATGTAATTGTAAGAATTTTTGTTAAGTAGAAGTATTTTGATAAGTGTCTTGAAGTCTTTCAAAAGTGTATGAATACATATTAAAACACTACATGTATATACATTTTAACTGAGTCGTTAAGTCATTATTAGTCGTTACATGTAAGTGTTATTTTGAAACCTTTAGGTTAACGATCTTGTTAAATGTTGTTAACCCAATGTTTATAATATCAAATGAGATTTTAAATTATTATATTATCATGATATTATGATGTACGAATATCTCTTAATATGATATATATACATTAAATGTCGTTTCAACGATAATCGTTACATATATGTCTCGTTTCAAAATCATTAAGTTAGTAGTCTTGTTTTTACATATGTAGTTCATTATTAATATACTTAATGATATGTTTACTTATCATAATATCATGTTAACTATATATATAACCATATATATGTCATCATATACTTTTTACAAGTTTTAACGTTCGTGAATCACCGGTCAACTTGGGTGGTCAATTGTCTATATGAAACCTATTTCAATTAATCAGTTCTTAACAAGTTTGATTGCTTAATATGTTGGAAACACATAATAATGTAAATAACAATTTCATTTAATATATATATAAACATGGAAAAGTTCGGGTCACTACAGTACCTACCAGTTAAATAAATTTCGTCCCGAAATTTTAAGAAGTTGGAGGTGTTAACGTATCTTCTGGAAATAAATGCGGGTATTTCTTCTTCATCTGATCTTCTCGTTCCCAGGTGAACTCGGGTCCTCTACGAGCATTCCATCGAACCTTAACAATTGGTATCTTGTTTTGCTTAAGTCTTTTAACCTCACGATCCATTATTTCGACGGGTTCTTCGATGAATTGAAATTTTTCGTTGATTTGGATTTCATCTAACGGAATAGTGAGATCTTCTTTAGCAAAACATTTCTTCAAATTCGAGACGTGGAAAGTGTTATGTACAGCCGCGATTTGTTGAGGTAACTCAAGTCGGTAAGCTACTGGTCCGACACGATCAATAATCTTGAATGGTCCGATATACCTTGGATTTAATTTCCCTCGTTTACCAAATCGAACAACGCCTTTTCAAGGTGCAACTTTAAGCATGACCATCTCTCCAATTTTGAAATTCTATATCTTTTCTTTTAATGTCAGCGTAGCTCTTTTGTCAACTTTGGGCGGTTTTCAACCGTTGTTGAATTTGGATGATCTTCTCGGTAGTTTCTTGTATTATCTCCGGACCCGTAATCTGTCTATCACCCACTTCACTCCAACAAATTAGAGACCTGCACTTTCTACCATAAAGTGCTTCAAATGGCTCCATCTCAATGCTTGAATGGTAGCTGTTGTTGTAGGAAAATTCTGCTAACGGTAGATGTCGATCCCAACTGTTTCCGAAATCAATAACACATGCTTGTAGCATGTCTTCAAGCGTTTGTATCGTCCTTTCGCTCTGCCCATCAGTTTGTGGATGATAGGCAGTACTCATGTCTAGACGAGTTCCTAATGCTTACTGTAATGTCTGCCAGAATCTTGAAATAAATCTGCCATCCCTATCAGAGATAATAGAGATTGGTATTCCATGTCTGGAGACGACTTCCTTCAAATACAGTCATGCTAACTTCTCCATCTTGTCATCTTCTCTTATTGGCTGAAAGTGTGCTGATTTGTTGAGACGATCAACTATTACCCAAATAGTATCAAAACCACTTGCAGTCCATGGCAATTTAGTGATGAAATCCATGGTAATGTTTTCCCATTTCCATTCCGGGATTTCAGGTTGTTGAAGTAGACCTGATGGTTTCTGATGCTCAGCTTTAACCTTAGAACACGTCAAACATTCCCCTACGTATTTAGCAACATCGGCTTTCATACCTGGCCACCAAAAATGTTTCTTAAGATCCTTGTACATCTTTCCCGTTCCAGGATGTATTGAGTATCTGATTTTATGAGCTTCTCTAAGTACCATTTCTCTCATATCTCCAAATTTTGGTACCCAAATTCTTTCAGCCCTATACCGGTTTCCATCTTCCCGAATATTAAGATGCTTCTCCGATCCTTTGGGTATTTCATCCCTTAAGTTTCCCTCTTTTAAAACTTCTTGTTACACCTCCTTTATTTGAGTATTAAGGTTAGTGTGAATCATTATATTCATAGCGTTTACTCGAATAGGTTCCCTGTCCTTTCTGCTCAAAGCGTTGGCTACCACATTTGCCTTCCCCGGGTGGTAACGAATGTAGTGACCCGAACTTTTCCATGTTTATATATATTAATTGAGATTGATATTTACATGACTAAATGTTTCCAATATGTTAAGCAATCAAACTTGTTAAGACTTGATTAATTGAAATATGTTTCATATAGACAATTGACCACCCAAGTTGACCGGCGATTCACGAACGTTAAAACTTGTAAAAACTATATGATGACATATATATGGATATATATATAGTTAACATGATACTATGATAAGTAAACATATCATTAAGTATATTAACAATGAACTACATATGTAAAAACAAGACTACTAACTTAATAATTTTTAAACGAGACATATATGTAACGATTATCGTTGTAAAGACATTTAATGTATATATATCATATTAAGAGATATTCATATATGATAATATCATGATAATATAATAATTTAAAATCTCTTTTGATATTATAAACATTGGGTTAACAACATTTAACAAGATCGTTAACCTAAAGGTTTCAAAACAACATTTACATGTAACGACTAACGATGACTTAACGACTCAGTTAAAATGTATATACATGTAGTGTTTTAATATGTATTCATACACTTTTGAAAGACTTCAAGACACTTATCAAAATACTTCTACTTAACAAAAATGCTTACAATTACATCCTCGTTCAGTTTCATCAACAATTCTACTCGTATGCACCCGTATTCGTACTGGTACAATACACAGCTTTTAGATGTATGTACTATTGGTATATACACTCCAATGATCAGCTCTTAGCAGCCCATGTGAGTCACCTAACACATGTGGGAACCATCATTTGGCAACTAGCATGAAATATCTCATAAAATTACAAAAATATGAGTAATCATTCATGACTTATTTACATGAAAACAAAATTACATATCCTTTATATCTAATCCATACACCAACGACCAAAAACACCTACAAACACTTTAATTCTTCAATTTTCTTCATATAATTGATCTCTCTCAAGTTCTATCTTCAAGTTCTAAGTGTTCTTCATAAATTCCAAAAGTTCTAGTTTCATAAAATCAAGAATACTTTCAAGTTTGCTAGCTCACTTCCAATCTTGTAAGGTGATCATCCAACCTCAAGAAATCTTTGTTTCTTACAGTAGGTTATCATTCTAATACAAGGTAATAATTATATTCAAACTTTGGTTCAATTTCTATAACTATAACAATCTTATTTCAAGTGATGATCTTACTTGAACTTGTTTTCGTGTCATGATTTTGCTTCAAGAACTTCGAGCCATCCAAGGATCCATTGAAGCTAGATCCATTTTTCTCTTTTATAGTAGGTTTATCCAAGGAACTTAAGGTAGTAATGATGTTCATAACATCATTCGATTCATACATATAAAGCTATCTTATTCGAAGGTTTAAACTTGTAATCACTAGAACATAGTTTAGTTAATTCTAAACTTGTTCGCAAACAAAAGTTAATCCTTCTAACTTGACTTTTAAAATCTACTAAACACATGTTCTATATCTATATGATATGCTAACTTAATGATTTAAAACCTGGAAACACGAAAAACACCGTAAAATCGGATTTACGCCGTCGTAGTAACACCGCGGGCTGTTTTGGGTTAGTTAATTAAAAACTATGATAAACTTTGATTTAAAAGTTGTTATTCTTAGAAAATGATTTTTATTATGAACATGAAACTATATCCAGAAATTATGGTTAAACTCAAAGTGGAAGTATGTTTTCTAAAATGGTCATCTAGACGTCGTTCTTTCGACTGAAATGACTACCTTTACAAAAACGACTTGTAACTTATTTTTCCGACTATAAACCTATACTTTTTCTGATTATATTCATAAAATAGAGTTCAATATGAAACCATAGCAATTTGATTCACTCAAAACGGATTTAAAATGAAGAAGTTATGGGTAAAACAAGATTGGATAATTTTTCTCATTTTAGCTACGTGAAAATTGGTAACAAATCTATTCCAACTATAACTTAATCAACTTGTATTGTATATTATGTAATCTTGAGATACCATAGACACGTATACAATGTTTCGACCTATCATTTCGACACATCTATATATATTTCGGAACAACCATAGACACTCTATATGTGAATGATGGAGTTAGCTATACAGGGTTGAGGTTGATTCCAAAATATATATAGTTTGAGTTGTGATCAATACTGAGATACGTATACACTGGGTCCTGGATTGATTCAAGATAATATTTATCGATTTATTTCTGTACATATAACTGTGGACAACTAGTTGTAGGTTACTAACGAGGACAGCTGACTTAATAAACTTAAAACATCAAAATATATTAAAAGTGTTGTAAATATATTTTGAACATACTTTGATATATATGTATATATTGTTATAGGTTCGTGAATCAACCAGTGGCCAAGTATTACTTCCCGACGAAGTAAAAATCCGTGAAAGTGAGTTATAGTCCCACTTTTAAAATCTAATATTTTTGGGATGAGAATACATGCAGGTTTTATAAATGATTTACAAAATAGACACAAGTACGTGAAACTACATTCTATGGTTGAATTATCGAAATCGAATATGCCCCTTTTTATTAAGTCTGGTAATCTAAGAATTAGGGAACAGACACCCTAATTGACGCGAATCCTAAAGATAGATCTATTGGGCCTAACAAACCCCATCCAAAGTACTGGATGCTTTAGTACTTCGAAATTTATATCATATCCGAAGGGTGTCCCGGAATGATGGGGATATTCTTATATATGCATCTTGTTAATGTCGGTTACCAGGTGTTCACCATATGAATGATTTTTATCTCTATGTATGGGATGTGTATTGAAATATGAAATCTTGTGGTCTATTGTTACGATTTGATATATATAGGTTAAACCTATAACTCACCAACATTTCTGTTGACGTTTAAAGCATGTTTATTCTCAGGTGAATATTAAGAGCTTCCGCTGTTGCATACTAAAATAAGGACAAGATTTGGAGTCCATGTTTGTATGATATTGTGTAAAAACTGCATTCAAGAAACTGATTTCGATGTAACATATTTGTATTGTAAATCATTATGTAATGGTCGTGTGTAAACAGGATATTTTAGATTATCATTATTTGATAATCTACGTAAAGCTTTTTAAACCTTTATTTATGAAATAAAGGTTATGGTTTGTTTTAAAAATGAATGCAGTCTTTGAAAACGTCTCATATAGAGGTCAAAACCTCGCAACGAAATCAATTAATATGGAACGTTTTTAATCAATAAGAACGGGACATTTCAGTTGGTATCCGAGCGTTGGTCTTAGAGAACCAGAATTTTGCATTAGTGTGTCTTATCAAGTTGTTAGGATGCATTAGTGAGTCTGGACTTCGACCGTGTTTACTTGAAAAATGATTGCTTAACAAATTTTTGTTGGAAACTATATATTTTTAACATATGAATATTATGTGATATATTAATCTCTTAACGTGTTTGATATTATGTGATAGATGTCTACCTCTAGAACAAGTCCCATTGACTCACCTAATAATAATGAAGAGTTAAATGTAAATTGGAATGATTCGTGGACTGATTCACAAGTTCCCGAAGAGGAACCAGAAGAAGAGTCGGAACCGGAAGAAGAATCGGAACCAGAAGAAGAATCGGAACCGGATGAAGAAATAGAACCGGTGGGGGAAATAATAAAACGGTTAAGTAAAAGAAAATCCTCAACCAACCGACCAAGGTTAATTATGGTCAATGGTGTTTCCGCTAAGGAAGCAAAATATTGGGAGGATTACCAATTCTCCGATGAATCGGATTCTGACGAGAATTCCGATGATGTTATAGAAATTACCCCAACTGAATTTAAAAAGGCAAAAGAAAATAATAAGGGAAAGGGCATAAAAATAGAGAAATCTAATTCCAACCCCGATGAACTTTATATGTATCGTCAACCCCCGAAGTCCTTAAGTTGTAACAATGACCCGGGAACCTCTAAACCACCAGGTTTTTCTAAACCAATGTGGATAACGACGGCTTGTATTAGGGGAACATCATATATCCCTAGAAACTTGGCAAAACGAACCAAAACCGAAGAAGAAGAAACAAGCGAGTCGGAATAAGATAGTTGTATTCGTGTGGTGTAATATATGTAATATAGTGTGCTTATGCTTTATGATATATGTAAAAATTGCTTGTATTAATAAGTATTTTTTTTATGAATCTAACTCTTGTCTATTTTACAGTATAAAAACACAAAATGGATAGACAATCCAATATTTTAAGAGACCTACCCGGAGACATGATTGATGAAATCTTGTCTAAAGTCGGCCAGAATTCCTCGGCACAACTATTTAAGGCGAGATCAGTTTGTAAGACATTCAAAGAACGTTCCAAGAATGTCTTGGTTTATAAGAGACTTTCGTTTGAAAGATGGGGGATATCACATTGGGAAACCCATAAGTTACGATGTGTTTACTTTGACGCATATATTGCGGGGAACCCAAATGCTATTTTACGCAACGGGTTAAGAAATTATTTTGACTCAATATATCCGAATATTGGACTTCGTGATTTAGAAAAAGCGGCTAACATGCAACATAAAGAAGCATGTTATGCTTACGGATTAGTAATGTTTGCTTCTCACCAAAGTGAGAACAAGAACATCGGGCTACAACTATTAAACAAAACGTTTCCACAAGTGACGGAGTCGGTAATTGGGGTAAGAAATGAGGTTTTTAGATTGTTACGGGACTGTTGGACATTACGTAACCCTCTTCCCTTTAACGACGTTACAACACGCTGTCTTATCAACGGCCATAACGGTTATGTTCCACAAGACCAAGGATGGGAAGTAGTCCTAGTAAAACCAGAATGCATGACTTGTTTCTGGACGTATGAATTACGTGTCTTTATTGCCTTTGCTGAACGACTTGTGTACTAGCTAGAATTATCTTTACAACTATCTTGTATCAAAGTTATTGTGTGCTATATTTCATGCTTTATGTAAAATAAGCGGTATTGTAAGTTTGTAAAATATTGTATAAAAGTTTGAACGCGAAATATTATTATAATCAGTTTTTCATATAGAATTGTAGTAGTTGAATTGTATATTAGCTACTAAGTATGAACTTAACGGGTAGGTACTACCCGAATTTAAACTTATAAAACGCTAATATGAAGAAAAAGCTTTTATAAATGAGTTCATATTATGCTACGAAATACTATTAACTACTCTTAATATTCTGTATAATTAACTTGTTCCATTTGACAATTTTGAAGGAAATGGCACCGACTACTCGACACACCGTGAATATGAATGAAGAGGAATTCCGTACTTTTCTAGCTTCAAACATAGCCGCAGTACAGGCTGCGCTACATACCAACAATAACCTTGGATCTAGCAGTACAGGAAATCGTGTAGGATGCACCTACAAAGAATTCACTGCCTGCAAACCTTTGGAATTTGATTGAACCGAAGGACCGATCGGATTGAAACGGTGGACCGAGAAGGTCGAATCGGTGTTTGCCATAAGTAAGTGTACTGAAGAGGACAAAGTAAAGTACGCTACGCATACCTTCACAGGTTCTGCGTTAACATGGTGGAATACCTATCTAGAGCAAGTGGGACATGACGATGCGTATGCACTACCGTGGTCAGCATTCAAGCACTTGATGAACGAGAAGTACCGTCCCAGAACCGAGGTCAATAAGCTCAAGACAGAACTTAGAGGGTTACGAACCCAAGGATTTGTTATTACCACGTACGAAAGACGATTCACAGAATTGTGCCTATTGTGTCCGGGAGCATTTGAAGATGAGGAAGAGAAGATCGACGCGTTTGTGAAAGGATTACCGGAAAGAATCCAAGAAGATATAAGTTCACACGAGCCCGCCTCCATACAACAGGCATGTAGAATGGCTCACAAACTAGTGAACCAGATTGAAGAAAGAATTAAAGAACAGACTGCTGAAGAGGCCAATGTGAAGCAAGTCAAAAGAAAGTGGGAGGAAAACGGTGATAAGAATCACCAATACAACAACAACAGCAATTACAACAATAATCGCAACAATTATCCCAACAATCGCAACATCAATCGCAACTACAACAAAAGGCTCAACAACAACAACAACAACAACAACAACAACAACAGCAACTACAACAATCATCCCAACAACAATAATAACCGCAACAACAACAACAACAACAACAATCAGAAGCAGCTATGCCAAAGGTGTGAAAAGTATCACTCGGGGTTCTGCACCAAATTTTGCAACAAGTGTAAAAGAAATGGTCATAGCGCGGCGAAGTGTGAGGTCTACGGATCAGGGGTTAATAGAACGAAAGGAACAAATGGTGTCAGAACGAGTAATGGCGGAGCAAGTAGTGTCGGAGCAAGTTATGCCAATGTAGTTTGTTATAAATGTGGAAAACCGGGCCACATTATTAGAAATTGCCCGAACCAGGAGAACACGAATGGACAAGGCCGCGGAAGAGTTTTCAATATTAATGCGGCAGAGGAACCAGAAGACCCGGAGCTTGTTACGGGTACGTTTCTTATTGATAATAAATCTGCTTACGTTTTATTTGATTCGGGTGCGGATAGAAGCTATATGAGTAGAGATTTTTGTGCTAAATTAAGTTGTCCATTGACGCCTTTGGATAGTAAATTTTTACTCGAATTAGCAAATGGTAAATTAATTTCAGCAGATAATATATGTCGGAATCGAGAAATTAAACTGGTTAGCAAAACATTTAAAATTGATTTGATACCAGTAGAGTTAGGGAGTTTTGATGTGATAATCGGTATGGACTGGTTGAAAGAAGTGAAAGCAGAGATCGTTTGTTACAAAAATGCAATTTGCATTATATGAGAAAAAGGAAAACCCTTAATGGTGTACGGAGAAAAGGGCAACACGAAGCTACATCTTATTAGTAATTTGAAGGCACAAAAACTAATAAGAAAAGGTTGCTATGCTGTTCTAGCACACGTCGAGAAAGTACAAACTGAAGAAAAGAGCATCAATGATGTTCCCATTGCAAAAGAATTTCCCGATGTATTTCCGAAAGAATTACCGGGATTACCCCCACATCGATCCGTTGAATTTCAAATAGATCTTGTACCAGGAGCTGCACCAATAGCTCGTGCTCCTTACAGACTCGCACCCAGCGAGATGAAAGAACTGCAAAGCCAATTACAAGAACTTTTAGAGCGTGGTTTCATTCGACCAAGCACATCACCGTGGGGAGCTCCTGTTTTGTTTGTCAAGAAGAAAGATGGTACATTCAGGTTGTGTATCGACTACCGAGAGTTGAACAAACTTACCATCAAGAACCGCTACCCACTACCAAGAATCGACGACTTATTTGATCAACTACAAGGCTCGTCTGTTTATTCAAAGATTGACTTACGTTCCGGGTATCATCAAATGCGGGTGAAAGAAGATGATATTCCAAAGACTGCTTTCAGAACACGTTACGGTCATTACGAGTTTATGGTCATGCCGTTTGGTTTAACTAATGCACCAGCTGTGTTCATGGACCTTATGAACCGAGTGTGTGGACCATACCTTGACAAGTTTGTCATTATTTTCATTGATGACATACTTATTTACTCAAAGAATGACCAAGAACACGGTGAACATTTGAGAAAGGTGTTAGAAGTATTGAGGAAGGAAGAATTGTACGCTAAGTTTTCAAAGTGTGCATTTTGGTTGGAAGAAGTTCAATTCCTCGGTCACATAGTGAACAAAGAAGGTATTAAGGTGGATCCGGCAAAGATAGAAACTGTTGAAAAGTGAGAAACCCCGAAAACTCCGAAACACATACGCCAGTTTTTAGGACTAGCTGGTTACTACAGAAGGTTCATCCAAGACTTTTCCAGAATAGCAAAACCCTTGACTACATTAACGCATAAAGGGAAGAAATTTGAATGGAATGATGAACAAGAGAAAGCGTTTCAGTTATTGAAGAAAAAGCTAACTACGGCACCTATATTGTCATTGCCTGAAGGGAATGATGATTTTGTGATTTATTGTGATGCATCAAAGCAAGGTCTCGGTTGTGTATTAATGCAACGAACGAAGGTGATTGCTTATGCGTCTAGACAATTGAAGATTCACGAACAAAATTATACGACGCATGATTTGGAATTAGGCGCGGTTGTTTTTGCATTAAAGACTTGGAGGCACTACTTATATGGGGTCAAAAGTATTATATATATCGACCACAAAAGTCTTCAACACATATTTAATCAGAAACAACTGAATATGAGGCAGCGTAGGTGGATTGAATTATTGAATGATTACGACTTTGAGATTCGTTACCACCCGGGGAAGGCAAATGTGGTAGCCGATGCTTTGAGCAGGAAGGACAGAGAACCCATTCGAGTAAAATCTATGAATATAATGATTCATAATAACCTTACTACTCAAATAAAGGAAGCGCAACAAGGAGTTTTAAAAGAGGGAAATTTAAAGGATGAAATACCCAAAGGATCGGAGAAGCATCTTAATATTCGGAAAGACGGAACCCGGTATAGGGCTGAAAGGATTTGGGTACCAAAATTTGGAGATATGAGAGAAATGGTACTTAGAGAAGCTCATAAAACCAGATACTCAATACATCCTGGAACGGGGAAGATGTACAAGGATCTCAAGAAACATTTTTGGTGGCCGGGTATGAAAGCCGATGTTGCTAAATACGTAGGAGAATGTTTGACGTGTTCTAAGGTCAAAGCTGAGCATCAGAAACCATCAGGTCTACTTCAACAACCCGAAATCCCGGAATGGAAATGGGAAAACATTACCATGGATTTCATCACTAAATTGCCAAGGACTGCAAGTGGTTTTGATACTGTTTGGGTAATAGTTGATCGTCTCACCAAATCAGCACACTTCTTGCCAATAAGAGAAGATGACAAGATGGAGAAGTTAGCACGACTGTATTTGAAGGAAGTCATCTCCAGACATGGAATACCAATCTCTATTATCTCTGATAGGGATGGCAGATTTATTTCAAGATTCTGGCAGACATTACAGCAAGCATTAGGAACTCGTCTAGACATGAGTACTGCCTATCATCCACAAACTGATGGGCAGAGCGAAAGGACAATACAAACGCTTGAAGACATGCTACGAGCATGTGTTATTGATTTCGGAAACAGTTGGGATCGACATCTACCATTAGCAGAATTTTTCTACAACAACAGCTACCATTCAAGCATTGAGATGGCGCCGTTTGAAGCACTTTATGGTAGAAATTGCAGGTCTCTGATTTGTTGGAGTGAAGTGGGGGATAGACAGATTACGGGTCCGGAGATTATACAAGAAACTACCGAGAAGATCATTCAAATTCAACAACGGTTGAAAACCGCCCAAAGTCGACAAAAGAGCTACGCTGACATTAAAAGAAAAGATATAGAATTTGAAATTGGAGAGATGGTCATGCTTAAAGTTGCACCTTGGAAAGGCGTTGTTCGATTTGGTAAATGAGGGAAATTAAATCCAAGGTAAATTGGACCATTCAAGATTATTGATCGTGTCGGACCAGTAGCTTACCGACTTGAGTTACCTCAACAACTCGCGGCTGTACATAACACTTTCCACGTCTCGAATTTGAAGAAATGTTTTGCTAAAGAAGATCTCACTATTCCGTTAGATGAAATCCAAATCAACGAAAAACTCCAATTCATCGAAGAACCCGTCGAAATAATGGATCGTGAGGTTAAAAGACTTAAGCAAAACAAGATACCAATTGTTAAGGTTCGATGGAATGCTCGTAGAGGACCCGAGTTCACCTGGGAGCGTGAAGATCAGATGAAGAAGAAATACCCGCATCTATTTCCAGAAGATTCGTCAACACCTTCAACGGCTTAAAATTTCGGGACGAAATTTATTTAACGGGTAGGTACTGTAGTGACCCGAACTTTTCCATGTTTATATATATTAATTGAGATTGATATTTACATGACTAAATGTTTCCAATATGTTAAGCAATCAAATTTGTTAAGACTTGATTAATTGAAATATGTTTCATATAGACAATTGACCACCCAAGTTGACCGGCGATTCACGAACGTTAAAACTTGTAAAACCTATATGATGACATATATATGGATATATATATAGTTAACATGATACTATGATAAGTAAAATATCATTAAGTTTATTAACAATGAACTACATATGTAAAAACAAGACTACTAACTTAATGATTTTTAAACGAGACATATATGTAACGATTATCGTTGTAAAGACATTTAATGTATATATATCATATTAAGAGATATTCATACATGATAATATCATGATAATATAATAATTTAAAATCTCTTTTGATATTATAAACATTGGGTTAACAACATTTAACAAGATCGTTAACCTAAAGGTTTCAAAACAACATTTACATGTAACGACTAACGATGACTTAACGACTCAGTTAAAATGTATATACATGTAGTGTTTTAATATGTATTCATACACTTTTGAAAGACTTCAAGACACTTATCAAAATACTTCTACTTAACAAAAATGCTTACAATTACATCCTCGTTCAGTTTCATCAACAATTCTACTCGTATGCACCCGTATTCGTACTCGTACAATACACAGCTTTTAGATGTATGTACTATTGGTATATACACTCCAATGATCAGCTCTTAGCAGCCCATGTGAGTCACCTAACACATGTGGGAACCATCATTTGGCAACTAGCATGAAATATCTCATAAAATTACAAAAATATGAGTAATCATTCATGACTTATTTACATGAAAACAAAATTACATATCCTTTATATCTAATCCATACACCAACGACCAAAAACACCTACAAACACTTTCATTCTTCAATTTTCTTCATATAATTGATCTCTCTCAAGTTCTATCTTCAAGTTCTAAGTGTTCTTCATAAATTCCAAAAGTTCTAGTTTCATAAAATCAAGAATACTTTCAAGTTTGCTAGCTCACTTCTAATCTTGTAAGGTGATCATCCAACCTCAAGAAATCTTTGTTTCTTACAGTAGGTTATCATTCTAATACTAGGTAATAATCATATTCAAACTTTGGTTCAATTTCTATAACTATAACAATCTTATTTCAAGTGATGATCTTACTTGAACTTGTTTTCGTGTCATGATTTTGCTTCAAGAACTTCGAGCCATCCAAGGATCCATTGAAGCTAGATCCATTTTTCTCTTTTCTAGTAGGTTTATCCAAGGAACTTAAGGTAGTAATGATGTTCATAACATCATTCGATTCATACATATAAAGCTATCTTATTCGAAGGTTTAAACTTGTAATCACTAGAACATAGTTTAGTTAATTCTAAACTTGTTCGCAAACAAAAGTTAATCCTTCTAACTTGACTTTTAAAATCAACTAAACACATGTTCTATATCTATATGATATACTAACTTAATGATTTAAAACCTGGAAACACGAAAAACACCGTAAAACCGGATTTACGCCGTCGTAGTAACACCGCGGGCTGTTTTGGGTTAGTTAATTAAAAACTATGATAAACTTTGATTTAAAAGTTGTTATTCTGAGAAAATTATTTTTATTATGAACATGAAACTATATCCAGAAATTATGGTTAAACTCAAAGTGGAATTAAGTTTTCTAAAATGATCATCTAGACGTCGTTCTTTCGACTGAAATGACTACCTTTACAAAAACGACTTGTAACTTATTTTTCCGACTATAAACCTATACTTTTTCTGATTAGATTCATAAAATAGAGTTCAATATGAAACCATAGCAATTTGATTCACTCAAAACGGATTTAAAATGAAGAAGTTATGGGTAAAACAAGATTGGATAATTTTTCTCATTTTAGCTACGTGAAAATTGGTAACAAATCTATTCCAACTATAACTTAATCAACTTGTATTGTATATTATGTAATCTTGAGATACCATAGACACGTATACAATGTTTCAACCTATCATGTCGACACATCTATATATATTTCGGAACAACCATAGACACTCTATATGTGAATGATGGAGTTAGCTATACAGGGTTGAGGTTGATTCCAAAATATATATAGTTTGAGTTGTGATCAATACTGAGATACGTATACACTGGGTCCTGGATTGATTCAAGATAATATTTATCGATTTATTTCTGTACATCTAACTGTGGACAACTAGTTGTAGGTTACTAACGAGGACAGCTGACTTAATAAACTTAAAACATCAAAATATATTAAAAGTGTTGTAAATATATTTTGAACATACTTTGATATATATGTATATATTGTTATAGGTTCGTGAATCAACCAGTGGCCAAGTCTTACTTCCCGACGAAGTAAAAATCCGTGAAAGTGAGTTATAGTCCCACTTTTAAAATCTAATATTTTTGGGATGAGAATACATGCAGGTTTTATAAATGATTTACAAAATAGACACAAGTACGTGAAACTACATTCTATGGTTGAATTATCGAAATCGAATATGCCCCTTTTTATTAAGTCTGGTAATCTAAGAATTAGGGAACAGACACCCTAATTGACGCGAATCCTAAAGATAGATCTATTGGGCCTAACAAACCCCATCCAAAGTACCGGATGCTTTAGTACTTCGAAATTTATATCATATCCGAAGGGTGTCCCGGAATGATGGGGATATTCTTATATATGCATCTTGTTAATGTCGGTTACCAGGTGTTCACCATATGAATGATTTTTATCTCTATGTATGGGATGTGTATTGGAATATGAAATCTTGTGGTCTATTGTTACGATTTGATATATATAGGTTAAACCTATAACTCACCAACATTTTTGTTGACGTTTAAAGCATGTTTATTCTCAGGTGAATATTAAGAGCTTCCGCTGTTGCATACTAAAATAAGGACAAGATTTGGAGTCCATGTTTGTATGATATTGTGTAAAAACTGCATTCAAGAAACTGATTTCGATGTAACATATTTGTATTGTAAATCATTATGTAATGGTCGTGTGTAAACAGGATATTTTAGATTATCATTATTTGATAATCTACGTAAAGCTTTTTAAACCTTTATTTATGAAATAAAGGTTATGGTTTGTTTTAAAAATGAATGCAGTCTTTGAAAACGTCTCATATAGAGGTCAAAACCTCGCAACGAAATCAATTACTATGGAACGTTTTTAATCAATAAGAACGGGACATTTCAGTGAATCTCAAAGTCGTAATCATTCAACAATTCAATCCATCTGCACTGCCTCATGTTCAGTTGTTTCTGATTAAATATGTGTTGAAGACTTTTGTGGTCGGTATATATAATACTTTTGACCCCATATAAGTAGTGCCTCCAAGTCTTTAATGCAAAAACAATCGCGCCTAATTCCAAATCATGCGTCGTATAATTTTGCTCGTGAATCTTCAATTGTCTAGACGCATAAGCAATTACCTTCGTTCGTTGCATTAATACACAACCGAGACCTTGCTTTGAGGCGTCACAATATATCACAAAATCATCATTCCCTTTAGGTAATGACAATATAGGTGCCGTAGTTAACTTTTTCTTCAACAATTGAAACGCTTTCTCTTGTTCATCCTTCCATTCAAATTTCTTCCCTTTATGCGTTAATGCAGTCAAGGGTTTTGCTATTTTGGAAAAATATTGGATGAATCTCCTGTAATAACCAGCTAGCCCTAAAAATTGGCGTATGTGTTTCGGAGTTTTCGGGGTTTCCCACTTTTCAACGGTTTCAATCTTTTCTGGATCCACCTGAATACCTTCTTTGTTCACTATATGATCGAGGAATTGAACTTCTCCCAACCAAAATGTACACTTTGAAAATTTAGCGTACAGTTTTTCTTTCCTTAACAACTCTAGCACTTTTCTCAAATGTTCTTCGTGCTCTTGGTCATTCTTTGAGTAAATAAGTATGTCATTGACGAAAACAATGACAAACTTGTCAAGGTATGGTCCACACACTCGGTTCATGAGGTCCATGAACACAGCTGGTGCATTAGTCAACCCAAACGGCATAACCATAAACTTGTAATGACCGTAACGCGTCCTAAAAGCAGTCTTTGGAATATCATCCTCCTTCTCCCGCATTTGATGATACCCGGAACGTAAGTCAATCTTTCAATAAACAGACGAGCCTTGTAGTTGATCAAATAATTCGTCGATTTGCGGTAGTGGGTAGCAGTTCTTGATGGTAAGTTTGTTCAACTCTCGGTAGTTGATACACAATCTGAATGTACCATCTTTCTTCTTGACAAACAAAACAGGAGCTCCCCACGGTGATGTGCTTGGTCGAATGAAACCACGCTCTAAAAGTTCTTGTAATTGGCTTTGCAGTTCTTTCACCTCGCTGGGTACGAGTCTGTAAGGAGCACGAGCTATTGGTGCAGCTCCTGGTACAAGATCTATTTGAAATTCAAAAGATCGATGTGGGGGTAATCCCGGTAATTCTTTCGGAAATACATCAGAAAATTCTTTTGCGACGAGAACATCATTGATGCTCTTTTCTTCAGTTTGTACTTTCTCGACATGTGCTAGAACAGCATAGCAACCTTTTCTTATTAGTTTTTGTGCCTTCAAATTACTAATAAGATGTAGCTTCGTGTTGCCCTTTTCTCCGTACACCATTAAGGGTTTTCCTTTTTCTCGTATAATGCGAATTGCATTTTTGTAACAAACGATCTATGCTTTCACTTCTTTCAACCAGTCCATACCGATTATCACATCAAAACTCCCTAACTCTACTGGTATCAAGTCAATCTTAAATGTTTCGCTAACCAGTTTAATTTCTCGATTCCGACATATATTATCTGCTGAAATTAATTTACCATTTGCTAATTCGAGTAAAAATTTACTATCCAAAGGTGTCAATGGACAACTTAATTTAGCACAAAAATCTCTACTCATATAGCTTCTATCCGCACCCAAATCAAATAAAACGTAAGCAGATTTATTGTCAATAAGAAACGTACCCGTAACAAGCTCCGGGTCTTCCTGTACCTCTATCGCATTAATATTGAAAACTCTTCCGCGGCCTTGTCCATTCGTGTTCTCCTGGTTCGGGCAATTTCTAATAATGTGGCCCGGTTTTCCACATTTATAACAAACTACATTGGCATAACTTGCTCCGACACTACTTGCTCCGCCATTACCCGTTCCGACACCATTTGTTCCTTTCATTCTGTTAACCCCTGGTCCGTAGACCTCACACTTTGCCGCGCTATGACCATTTCTATTACACTTGTTGCAAAATTTGGTGCAGAACCCCTAGTGATACTTTTCACACCTTTGGCATAGCTGCTTCTGATTGTTGTTGTTGTTGTGGTTATTATTGTTGTTGGGATGATTGTTGTAGTTGTTGTTGTTGTTGTTGTTGTTGTTGTTGTTGGGCCGTTTGTTGTAGTTGCGATTGATGTTGCGATTGTTGGGATAGTTGTTGCGATTATTGTTGTAATTGCTGTTGTTGTTGTATTGGTGATTCTTATCACCGTTTTCCTCCCACTTTCTTTTGACTTGCTTCACATTGGCCTCTTCAGCAGTCTGTTCTTTAATTCTTTCTTCAATCTGGTTCACTAGTTTGTGAGCCATTCTACATGCTTGTTGTATGGAAGCGGGCTTGTGTGAACTTATATCTTCTTGGATTCTTTCCGGTAATCCTTTAACAAACGCGTCGATCTTCTCTTCCTCATCTTCGAACGCTCCCGGACACAATAGGCATAATTCTGTGAATCGTCTTTCGTACGTGGTAATATCAAATCCTTGGGTTCGTAACCCTTTAAGTTCTGTCTTGAGCTTATTGACCTCGGTTCTGGGACGGTACTTCTCGTTCATCAAGTGCTTGAATGCTGACCACGGTAGTGCGTAAGCATCATCGTGTCCCACTTGCTCTAGATAGGTATTCCACCATGTTAACGCAGAACATGTGAAGGTATGCGTAGCGTACTTCACTTTTTCCTCTTCAGTACACTTACTTATGGCAAACACCGATTCATCCTTCTCGGTCCACCGTTTCAATCCAATCAGTCCTTCAATTCCATCAAATTCCAAAGGTTTGCAGGCAGTAAATTCTTTGTAGGTGCATCCTACACGATTTCCTGTACTGCTAGATCCAAGGTTATTGTTGGTATGTAGCACAGCCTGTACTGCAGCTATGTTTGAAGCAAGAAAGGCACGAAATTCCTCTTCGCTCATATTCAAGGTGTGTCGAGTAGTCGGTGCCATTTCCTTCAAAATAGTCAAATGAAACGAGTTAATCATATAGAATATCAAGAGTAGTCAATAGTATTTCGTAGCGTAATATGAACTTATTTATAAAAGCTTTTTCTTCATATTAGCGTTTTATACTCTTTAATTCGGGTAGTACCTACCCGTTAAGTTCATACTTAGTAGCTAACATACCATTTCAACTACTACAATTCTATATGAAAAACTAATCACAAAAAAAAAAAATATATATCATATTCAAACCTTTATACAATAACTTGCAAACTTACAATACCGCTTTTTTTTACATATAGCATGAAATATAGCACATAAAACTTTGATACAAAGTAGTTGCGAAGATAATTCTAGTTAATAAATAAGGCGTTCAGCAAAGGCAATAAAGACACGTAATTCATACGTCCAGAAACAAGTCATGCATTCTGGTTTTACTAATACCACTTCCCATCCTTGGTTTTGTGGAACATAACCGTTGTGACCGATAGTAAGACAATATGTTGTAACATCGTCAAAAGGATGAAGGTTACGTAATGACCAACAGTCTCGTAATAACCTAAAAACCTCATTTCTTACCCCAATTACCGACTCCGTCACTTGTGGGAACGTTTTTTTTAATAGTTGTAGACTGATGTTCTTGTTCTCACTTTGGTGAGAAGCGAACATTACTAACCCGTAAGCATAACATGCTTCTTTATGTTGTATGTTAGCCGCTTTTTCTAAATCACGAAGTCCTATATTCGGATATATTGAGTCAAAATAATTTCTTAACCCGTTGCGTAAAATAGCATTTGGGTTCCCCGCAATATATGCGTCAAAGTAAACACATCGTAACTTATGGATTTCCCAATGTGATATCCCCCATCTTTCGAACGAAAGCCTTTTATAAATCAAGGCATTCTTGGAACGTTCTTCGAATGTCTTACAAACTGATCTCGCCTTAAATAGTTGTGCCGAGGAATTCTGACCGACTCTAGACAAGATTTCATCAATCATGTCTCCGTGTAGGTCTCTTAAAATATTGGGTTGTCTATCCATTTTGTGTTTTTATACTGTAAAATGGACAAGAGTTAGATTCATAAAAAAAAATACTTATTAATACAAGCAATTTTTACATATATCATAAAGCATAAGCACACTATATTACATATATTACACCACACGAATACAACTATCTTATTCCGACTCGCTCGTTTCTTCTTCTTCGGTTTTGGTTCGTTTTGCCAAGTTTCTAGGGATATATGATGTTTCCCTAATACGAGCCGTCGTTTTTCACATTGGTTTAGAAAAACCTGGTGGTTTAGAGGTTCCCGGGTTATTGTCACAACTTAAGAAATACGGGGTTGACGATACATATAAAGTTCATCGGGTTTGGAATTAAATTTCTATATTTTTATGCCCTTTCCCTTATTATTCTCTTTTGCCTTATTAAATTGTGTTGGGGTAATTTCTATAACATCATCAGAATCCTTGTCGGGATCCGATTCATCGGAGAATTGGTAATCCTCCCAATACTTTGCTTCCTTGGCGAAAATACCATTGACCATAATTAACTTTGGTCGGTTGGTTGAGGATTTTCTTCTACTTAACCGTTTTATTATTTCTCCCACTGGTTCTATTTCTTCTTCCGGTTCCGATTCTTCTTCCGGTTCCGATTCTTCTTCCGGTTCCGACTCTTCTTCCGGTTCCTCTTCGGGAACTTGTGAATCAGTTCACGAATCATTCCAATTTACATTTGACTCTTCATTAATATTAGGTGAGTCAATGGGACTTGTTCTAGAGGTAGACATCTATCACATAATATCAAACGCGTTAAGAGATTAATATATCACATAATATTCACATGTTAAAAATATATAGTTTCCAACAAAATTTGTTAAGCAATCATTTTTCAAGTAAACACGGTCGAAGTCCAGACTCACTAATGCATCCTAACAAACTCGATAAGACACACTAATGCAAAATTCTGGTTCTCTAAGACCAGCGCTCGGATACCAATTGAAATGTCCCGTTCATATTGATTATAAACGTTCCATATTAATTGATTTCGTTGCGAGGTTTTGACCTCTATATGAGACGTTTTTCAAAGACTGCATTCATTTTTAAAACAACCATAACCTTTATTTTGTCAATAAAGGTTTCAAAAGCATTACGTAGATTATCAAATAATGATAATCTAAAATATACTGTTTACACACGACCATTACATAATTGTTTACAATAGAAATATATTACATCAACATATGTTTCTTGAATGCAGTTTTTACATAATGTCATACAAACATGGACTCCAAATCTTGTCCTTATTTTAGTATGCAACAGCGGAAGCTCTTAATATTCACCTGAGAATAAACATGCTTTAAACGTCAACAAAAATGTTGGTGAGTTATAGGTTTAACCTATATATATCAAATCGTAACAATAGACCACAAGATTTCATATTTCAATATACATCCCATACATAGAGATAAAAATCATTCATATGGTGAACACCTGGTAACCGACATTAACAAGATGCATATATAAGAATATCCCCATCATTCCGGGACACCCTTCGGATATGATATAAATTTCGAAGTACTAAAGTATCCGGTACTTTGGATGGGGTTTGTTAGGCCCAATAGATCCATCTTTAGGATTCGGGTCAATTAGGGTGTCTGTTCCCTAATTCTTAGATTACCAGACTTAATAAAAAGGGGCATATTCGATTTCGATAATTCAACCATAGAATGTAGTTTCACGTACTTGTGTCTATTTTGTAAATCATTTATAAAACCTGCATGTATTCTCATCCCAAAAATATTAGATTTTAAAAGTGGGACTATAACTCACTTTCACAGATTTTTACTTCGTCGGGAAGTAAGACTTGGCCACTGGTCGATTCACGAACCTATAACAAATACGTACATATATATCAAAGTATATTCAAAATATATTTACAACACTTTTAATACATTTTGATGTTTTAAGTTTATTAAGTCAGCTGTCCTCGTTAGTAACCTACAACTAGTTGTCCAACGTTAGATGTACAGAAAAAAATTGATATATATTATCTTGAATCAATCCACGACCCAGTGTATACACGTCTCAGGCTAGATCACAACTCAAAGTATATATATTTTTGGAATCAACCTCAACCCTGTATAGCTAACTCCCACATTACTGCATATAGAGTGTCTATGGTTGTTCCAAATAATATATACACATGGGTCGATATGATATGTCAAAACATTTGCATACGTGTCTATGGTATCCCAAGATTAATAATATATTAGAATACATGTATAATACAATATAAGTTAGCTAAGATATGATTAATATAGATTTGTTACCAATTTTCACGTTGCTACAACAAGAAAAATTATCCAATCTTGTTTTACCCATAACTTTTTCATTTTAAATCCGTTTTGAGTGAATCAAATTGCTATGGTTTCATATTGAACTCTATTTTATGAATCTAAACAGAAAAAGTATAGGTTTATAGTCAAAAATATAAGTTACAAGTCATTTTTGTAAAGGTAGTCATTTCAGTCGAAAGAACGACGTCTAGATGACCATTTTAGAAAACATACTTCCACTTTGAGTTTAACCATGATTTTTGGATATAGTTTCATGTTCATAAGAAAAATCATTTTCCCAGAAGAACAATTTTTAAATCAAAGTTTATCATAGTTTTTAATTAACTAACCCAAAACAGCCCGCGGTGTTACTACGACGGCGTAAATTCGGTTTTACGGTGTTTTTCGTGTTTCCAGGTTTTAAATCATTAAGTTAGCATATCATATAGATACAGAATATGTGTTTATTTGATTTTAAAAATCAAGTTAGAAGGATTAACTTTTGTTTGCGAACAAGTTTAGAATTAACTAAACTATGTTCTAGTGATTACAAGTTTAAACCTTCGAATAAGATAGCTTTATATGTATGAATCGAATGATGTTATGAACATCATTACTACCTCAAGTTTTCTGGATAAAGCTACTGGAAATGAGAAAAATGGATCTAGCTTCAAAGGATCCTTGGATGGCTTGAAAGTTCTTGAAGCAGAATCATGACACGAAAACAGTTCAAGTAAGATTTTCACTCGAAATAAGATTGTTATAGTTATAGAAATTGAATCAAAGTTTGAATATGAGTATTACCTTGTATTAGAAAGATATCTTAATATAAATAAGAAAGATTTCTTGAGGTTGGATGATCACTCTACAAGATTGGAAGTAAGCTAGCAAACTTGGAAGTATTATTGATTTTATGAAACTAGAACTTGTAGAATTTATGAAGAACACTTAGAACTTGAAGATAGAACTTGAGAGAGATCAATTAGATGAAGAAAATTGAAGAATGAAAGTGTTTGTAGGTGTTTTTGGTCGTTGGTGTATGGATTAGATATAAAGGATATGTAATTTTGTTTTCATGTAAATAAGTCATGAATGATTACTCATATTTTTGTAATTTTATGAGATATTTCATGCTAGTTGCCAAATGATGGTTCCCACATGTGTTAGGTGACTCACATGGGCTGCTAAGAGCTGATCATTGGAGTGTATATACCAATAGTACATACATCTAAAAGCTGTGTATTGTACGAGTACGAATACGGGTGCATACGAGTAGAATTGTTGATGAAACTGAATGAGAATGTAATTGTAAGCATTTTTGTTAAGTAGAAGTATTTTGATAAGTGTCTTGAAGTCTTTCAAAAGTGTATAAATACATATTAAAACACTACATGTATATACATTTTAACTGAGTCGTTAAGTCATCGTTAGTCGTTACATGTAAGTGTTATTTTGAAACCTTTAGGTTAACGATCTTGTTAAATGTTGTTAACCCAATGTTTATAATATCAAATGAGATTTTAAATTATTATATTATCATGATATTATGATGTACGAATATCTCTTAATATGATATATATACATTAAATGTCGTTACAACGATAATCGTTACATATATGTCTCGTTTCAAAATCATTAAGTTAGTAGTCTTGTTTTTACATATGTAGTTCATTATTAATATACTTAATGATATGTTTACTTATCATAATATCATGTTAACTATATATATAACCATATATATGTTATCATATAGTTTTTACAAGTTTTAACGTTCGTGAATCACCGGTCAACTTGGGTGGTCAATTGTCTATATGAAACCTATTTCAATTAATCAGGTCTTAACAAGTTTGATTGCTTAATATGTTGGAAACACTTAATAATGTAAATAACAATTTCATTTAATATATATATAAACATGGAAAAGTTCGGGTCACTACAGTGACAAGGTTAAGGATGAAGAGAGAAGATATGTGCCATATAAGGGAGTATATTGGTACATAAGGGTACTCAAGTGAAGCCAGATGAAATGTTGATCGAACTAGGTCCTAGGGGGAGTATGTTGGTGCATAAAGGCCCAAGTTCGGAATCAATCACACAAGACGGGCCTGACGAATGACAGAAGCCCAAATGAGTATAAATAGAGATTAAGGTTTCTCATTTGTGGCTAATGATCTAATCACCCTATTAGGTTCCAGGCGTTTTCTCTCCATCAATAACTGATCCAAAACCCACCTAAGTCGAATAACGACTCTAGGCGTCGATCTAATCCGATCTAAACAATCTGGTTCGACTAAATCGACAACCGAAAGTCAACGATTCGCTAGAACATCGATCCAAAGATCCGAATAGCTCCAACAGTTCTCTAGTGCGATAGTAACTAAGCACCTAGTCATTCATTATTTTGATGATATCACCCTAGACATTAGAGTGCGTTTTCTCTTAACTGAATGGTTCAGCGTTGAATGCTGGACCAGCGTTGAATGTTGAATCATTCATCATTCAGCGCGTTTATTTGTGACTTCTAAATGACATATGATGCTGAATGGTTCAACATTAAGTAATAAACCATTCAGAGTTGAAATACTCTTTTAACCATTAAACAAATAAATTTAATGTGATATCCTTCTCAAATCATATGCAGAATACTTAAGAAACAAATATATTGAATTTTTTATTCATGTAATACGTTGATAAGAAATTTTTAGGCATTTTATATCGTTCATTTATAATAATTATCAAACGACATATTTTTATTTAGAATCAAGTTTATTCAGAGACTCTTAATCATTCAGATTATGAAGCATTCGACGTTAAATCATTCATTTTTATTAATGGCAAATGGCTGACTAAGTCATTAACATTTATCAATCATTTTAACCATCATCGATTGATTTAATTCTGAATTGGTATTACATGTATATGGGAGTGTTAACGATCTATCACCTATAAACACTAATCTTAGTGGACTCGAGTTTTAATAACTCTGATCACAAATTGTGCTAATTCAAATTGCTTACAAAAAACACACAGTACGCATCATTTTTAAAAGTATAAACAACCGTCTTATTTAGACCAATTACAACCGTGTATTTAATATCCCGGGCAGTTTATGCACTTTTTGCCCAAAAAGTGCAATCTGCATGTGACAAGACAGTGTCAGTTTCTGACATTTTTTTAACTGTATGTCATTTTTTGTGTCAATAGGGCGATGTTGTAAAATCTAATTGGAAATTGAGTGAGAAAAAACATTTTAAATGATAAAAATAAAATATGTCTTGTTTATGATTGGTTGAATCAAAACTCTTGGGCAAACATGTATCCGTTAATATTGTAACTAACACTCCCTCAACTTTCTAACTAACGCTTGGTTAAAAGTGTTGCCTTCCGTCAGTGGCCGTCCGCCTCATGTCCTCATCTAACGTAAAAAGGTAACATTTTAGCAAAATCCAACAGACATAACATTTAACATATTACGGAGTACCATCATTCAACAATATTGTTATTTTTATACATCATATTTGAAAGAAATGATTGATTAATGTCCGTTTAACCTAATATTGTTATTTTTTTTTTCCAGATGGTTATCATGAACCTTTTTTCATCCCCTTGAAATTGCAAGGCACATTTTAAGCATAGTTTAACAAAAGTTAGCGAACACCTTTTTTTCAGTTATATTTTCTCAGTTATATATCATGAACACTGTTCGTTATTACTATCAAAATTAAGTAAATTAAAACGTACTCTATTCGTCTTTAACAAACCAACAATTATTACCGTTTATAAAGTAGCTTAGATTCAAAATAGAATCGAAGTAAACTATATTAATTATAAATTATAAATATAAATGATTCTGATAAATAAATCAACTGATCGACGGTTTCTCTAAACAGTCAAATTTTATGAAAGATCGAATAAGATCTTCCATGAATATTGTGTAGTGGAATCTTATCAAGTATTTGTGCAAAATCATTTGTTTTTATATTATATTAAAATAATAAATTTAGTTTTGTGTTGTGGAATCTTGTAATATATTTATGCAAAACCATGTGTTAATATTTGGAAAATCTGCAAGTATCAAATATTCCTCCAACACACAATGATCATGTCTATTGGTTTTGCGTAACAATTCATTAAGAAGCAAAAAATAGGGATTGATATCATATTTTATACTATACTAGTATATTTTTTACATTATCGTTTCACATATATAATTTACACTAAGAAGCAAAAAATTGGGATTCGTAAACACCTAAACAAAAGTTTTATGCATTGATGATAGTACATGAAGCTTTGAGAGGTCGTTATTTTAGAGTGATTGTTACAATGTACAAGTAAATAATACTACGTACATGTTATAAATACTTAACCATAACCTAAGGGTTATTGTTAAAAAAAAAAAAAAAACTTAGAAATATATACTATCAAATGATTACAGGAGATTATCTTGAGAGATAATCTATAATCGTTTACGATGTTTTTTGTTTACTTGATTACTCTTCAATAGGTGTCACTTAATCGAACACCACAGAGAATTACAGTTGCATACGAGTATATGGTTGTCAAATACGACTTTTGCAATAGTTACTTGCATAATTAATTGACTAACTAATTATTTATAGATTTTTTTATCCCAAATCTATTGATCTCAGACACAAAACACACAATTTAAGAAAAATAAATGTCACATGTATTTTTTGTTAACTTTTGGGCGTTAGTCGTTACCTTACCTTTAGAGCACAAGGTGTCCATAGTCCATTTCGGTGTCCATTTTTCAGTGCCGAAAATGGAAGCCGAAATTGACTGACAATGACATTGGTGAAGGTGTCAACAATGTCCATTTGAATTTCTTTTTTTATTTTTTATTTTAATTGAGTTTTAATATTTTATTTAGTTATTTAAAATAACTAAATGAATAATATATATAACAAACAACTTTCATTAATCAAAAAATATATATATATATTTACTCTCATAATCGTATTATTTGCAACAACAATAAAACCCAATACCACATGAGTGGTGTATGTGGGAGGTGAGATATAGACAATCATTCCCCTATCCTAGAATAAAAACAAGTCATTTCTCCACCAAGAGTGAAGACGCTCTCAAGGAAGTCATCTCTCTCTATATTCGACCGATAAAGAAGTTGCTTTCGAGTGGACATCCGGCCAATAAGTTGGAAATTTTTTTTTTTTAAAAAATTGAAATTATAATTGAAAAATCAAAAATTAGAATAAAAAAATAAAAATAAAATTGAGACGTCATGCAAATGGTAGAATCAAATTTTCATGTATTTAAAAATTTGCCTGAAAGAACATACATTAGCCCAAAGGTAAAATAAAAGGCTCATTTATCAAAACCTAAAATAAACTACTTCTTCTTCTTCATCTAATTTGGGAAAAAAAACACACGCAAACAGCAGCAGCTTCTTCTTCTGCTTCAACCTGAAAAAAATTTGAGTAAAATTAACACATCATAGTAACAGATTTTGTAAAAGTTCAAACATCAAAAAGTCAAATAAGCCACCGTCGACGGCTCGACACTGACCACCGACGGCGGAGTTGACGCCGTGCCGGTGTCCACCGACCGTCGATTTCGGCTTCGGTTTAAGGGGAACGGCGAAAATCAATGCCAGACACCGTGTGCTCTTACTTCTTACATGTTCTTTTGTCTTACATGTATACAGTTGCGAAAAAGAAAATTTTATCACATTATTCTTAAAAATTTTATAATTTATTTGAAAGATATTAAAGGGAAATAGTATATACATATATTTGAGAGGGATGAAGTACGTATTTATGACTATGAAAGTTAATAAAACAATATGTTTTTCTTCTGATGGGCTGTCCCAAGGTCAAGTTACATGAAGAAGATTAATAACAACAATAATAAAATAGTTTTTTTTTTTTAACGGCGAAAAAGAGAGCAATGCATTAAAACTATAGGGCCTTTCATTAAAGAGATGAAACAACCCCATACAAGATACAAGATCAATTTTAAGTACATCAAAAAGAAAGAAACAAAAGATTACACATATAGTTACGCCGAAAAACATAAAAGTCCGGGATTAAACTCCCAAACATACGATTGATGTCCGTAGCATAACTTGTAAGTGGTTGCCCAAATGAACACTTTAAGCTTGATTTGTCGTACGACGGATTTCCAACAAGTATAATTACCATTAAACACGAAATCATTCCTTGCAATCCAAATTGCCCAAATAGTAGCCGGGCCAATCAAACGCCAAAATTTCTTGTCGCCAATGCCCATTCCACTATACCAATCAACCGAAAAATTGAGAATAGAACCCAGAATCACCCATCTAATATTCCACCACTGAAAAAGAGCGGACCACACTTTGAACGTCCATGGGCAGTGGAGTAATAAATGCTCAACCGTTTCACCCTCGATTTCACACCAAGTACACAAAGAGGAGAAGTTTTGTGGCAAAATATGTCTTTGAATTAAAACGTCTCTAACCGGAATGCTATGATTGCAAGATAACCAATGGAAAATAGCAATTTTTGACGGGACCCGATTGTTCCAAATTAATTTCTTCCATTCAATATTGCTATAATTGTCCGAAACCACCAACAACCTTATGGCTTCGGCCACGCTAAACTCACCCGAAATAGCAGGAACCCAAATAACTTCGTCCGCCCTCGAATTGACACAGAATGAAGCAATAACAGTGAGCAATTCCATAGAGTTCAAAAAATCCAACTTGGCAAGAGGACCCAACAAATGTAGATTCCACACTAACTGAGTTTGGTCGAAATGATCAGGTTGTCTAAATTGACTTACTGACCCGTTTTGTAAAGTGCACCGTCTATACAAATTGGGGTATTGACCGCGCAAAGAGAAATTACCCGCCCAATAATCATTCCAAAATGAAATTTGCAAACCGTTTCCAAGTTTCCATTTCCAACAATTATTTCCAACAATATTGACTAATGACTGCTCACTATGCAAATTAATAAGATTTCTCCAAACAGGAGATAATTTAGAGCAAGGAATATAAGAAATGTTTTGAGTTAACTTACCAGAGAAGGAGTTTCCAAATGTAGTACACACCAATGCTTGCCAAATGTATCTTTTATTTGAATTTAATTTCGCCCACCATTTAACAAGTAAAGCAAAAAAATTTGCCCGAAGAGGAATAATACCTAAACCTCCCATCTCAATCGGAAGACACACCGATTGCCATTTAACAAGACATGTTTTAGTTTTCAAACAATCGCCACCCCAAAGAAAATTATGCCGAAATCTCTCAAGTTGAGTAATAACTGCCGATGGAGCTTTATACAAAGCCATGTAATGTAACGGTAAACTAGAAAGAACCGATTTGACCAAGACTAATCGCCCACCAAACGATAGACACCTTCCTTTCCAACCGGCTAGTCTTCTTTTAAATTTAAGAACAATGGGATCCCACATAGCAATTTTACCACTTGAAAAACTAATTGGGACACCCAAATAATCCAAAGGAAACGACCCAACTTCACACCCAATGACCTCGGCAAAAGACCTAAAATTCCTTCTTGAAACATGAACACCATATAACTTTGTTTTTGAATGATTGAAAGTCATCCCAGAAGCTTGAGAAAACAAAAGGAGAATATCTTTGATACAGTTTAACTCTTTATTAGACGAATGAGCAAAAAGAATAGTATCGTCCGCGAATTGAGAGTGATTAACCCTTATGTCATTGCCCGTTTTAAAACCTTGAAGATTACCATTAAGTAAGTAATTTGAAAGCATCTTACTCAATACCTCCGCTACCAAAATGAAAAGAAAAGATGAAAGTGGGTTGCCTTGTCGTATACCTCTAAACATAGTACCCTCTTTGGAAGGTGATCCATTTAAGAGAACGGAAAAATTGATGTCGGAAATACAACATTTGATCCACCTAATAAATCGGGATCCAAATCCCATTTTATTCATAACCTCCAATAGAAATTCGTGAGACACGCTATCATAAGCCTTTGAGAAATCTATTTTAAGGATTAAAATTGGAGTTTTTGATTTTTCTGCAAGGTGGATTACCTCATTGACAAGCATGACTCCATCTAGTAATGATCTTGAGGGTAGAAAACCTTGTTGATTTTCACTTACAATGTTTGAAATTACAGGTTTCAACCGGTTAGCTAAAACTTTAGCTATAATCTTGTATGGTGCGTTAATAAGACTAATCGGACGCATTTGTTCTATTTTCTTACAGGAGTTTGTTTTAGGAATTAAAACAATGAAGGAGGAGTTGAAACCTTTCGGAAAGGAAGCGTAAGAAAAGAATTGAGCAAACATGCGTACGATGTCATCTTCTAAAAACTCCCATCCTTTCTTAAAAAAACATCAATGAAAAACCGTCCGGCCCAGGGGTTTTATCACCATCAAAACCACAAATGTGTGATGACCCAGAAATTTCTGACCAAATTTAAACTTTATCTTTAAATGATTTAATGTTTTCGACACGATAAGCAAAGTCTGTAAAGTTGAATCTCAAAATTCTTGAACTACTCAATTACCCTTTGATTGTTCTCAACGATTCGCGAACAATTATATGTAAATATATATATATATATATATATATATATATATATATATATATATATATATATATATATATATATATATATATATATATACACTATAACTTGAAAACGTAACAAAGTGTTGTGTATATGATACTGTGCATTAAACTTATTGGTTTGATTATCTGATTGATATAATTAGATAAGTTAACTAAAACGTTTAAGATGAACCAGTAAAACACTAAATTGCTACAGTACCCGAAAAGCTACAGTGTTTTCGAAAATCACTATTTGCTACAGTAAAAAAACTTGCTGCGTTAACTTTGCTACAGTAAAACACTATTTCAAAATGAAAATGTATATATGTATATGTATATATACTACGAGACGATGATTTATAGAAGCAAATAACCAAAACACTTAATTGATTAAAGCTACACTTCGAGTGACATAGTTTATCAATGATTAAGTTTAATTTTTGAAAAGGTACACGTCGCGTAAAGAAAAGTACTAGTTTTCTCAGTGTACGAAAGGACGTTCGAAAAACCGGAACCGGGACATAAGTCGAGTGACGACGTACGACTTATCGGAACAAAAATTACAAGTCAACTATGCACGTGAATTTAATATAATATATAATTAATTATATAAATTAAATATATTATAAATATAATTAATAAATATGTTGACGATGTACACGATAAAACATTGTGAGCTGTAAAACCAATCCATGCGATTGCATGGGAATTGGTCATGGGAGCCATGCGATCGCATGGTGACAGATCCCAGCAAACATCTATAAATTTCGATGATTTTTGTTCATTTGTTGCACAATTACTCCCTCTGTTATATTATTATTATTATTATTATTATTATTATTATTATTATTATTATTATTATTATTATTAAGATTAATATTATTATTAATCTTATTATTATTAGTATTATTAATAATTAGTATTATACATAAAATACTACGACGAGGTTATGAGCGTGTCACTTTCAAAAATGGGTTTTCGAGCGGAATAGAGCTAAGGAAATTATGGGCTATTGCCATGGAGGTTATGGGTAATGTTCATGGGTAATATTCGCAAGTCAAACCTAGTGTTTATCATCTCCGTTACGTCTATGTACTTTCCTGCAATATTGAATCACAATATTGATACGTGAGCATTCATATCTTATCTTTTATATATTAATTGTGTATCCATGTCTAGTGCTCGAGTATATATATTTATGCATGCATGTATGCTAAATTTTGTCGTTAAACAGTTTATAATGAATCATGAATTAAATACATATATTACTGGTAAATGGTATATGATATACATGTTTTTGGAAAGCTGGCGAAAAATCAATAACTTTTCATTTAGATATCGAATAATTTCGATGAACGGATTAAAAGATATGATCAACTGAATTATGATTGACGTTAATTGAAATTGTTTTTGAATCTACAATTAAGATTTAAACAACTTGTTTACGAGATTGATAAATTGGATTTTTTGAATATTACCAACCGAGTAAATGAATCCTTATATAAGGTACGTCTCGTTTTGTTAAACAACTGTCAAAATTGACTTTTTGAAACGACTTTGGATAACTTTTGTATGTCGATATCGAGCATTAGGATTGTGATACACTATGACCTGACCTAGCTTGATAGACATTTATTGACCAACATATGTTCTCTAGGTTGAGATCTACGGTTATTTGGTAATCCGAGTTTCGATCACATTTTGGTGAACGACTTTATATGCTGCTAAGGTGAGTTTCATATGATCCCTTTTTAATTGCTTTTGCAATACATTTTTGGGCTGAGAATACATGCACTTTATTTTAAACGCAATGGATACAAGTACATACTAAATTCTACACCGAGTTTGAACCGAAAATCTCTTAGCTTTGGTAACTAGTAACTGCCAGTTAAAAGAACTGGTGGGCGCGAGTAGTTGTATATGGATCCATAGGGTTTGACATCCCCGTCTGTTCCAGGTATAGAGACCCTAGCCTGAACTATAAAACAGATGTATGCTATTTGAGTTAATATACGTTGAATTGCGTGTATTGTACATGTTGGTTGCATGTATGTTAAAACTGGGATACTTATTATACAGACGTTAAAGCTTAGTTACCAGGGTGCTCAATCTTGTAGAATATTTGATAAACGTTTTCGGATGAAACAACTGAAATCTTGTGATCCACTTTTATATACAGATTATGCGAAACACTACAACTATGAACTCACCAACCTTTGTGTTGACACTTGTTAGCATGTTTATTCTCAGGTTCCTAGAAGTCTTCCGCTGTTTGCTTATATGTTAGACAAGCTATGTGCATGGAGTCTTACATGGCATATTTTTCAAGGAAACGTTGCATTCACCAAATCATCACCATGTATCTTATTTTGACTGCATTGTCAACGGAAGTACTGTTGTAAACTATTATTTATGGTGATTGTCTATATGTAGAAATCATCAGATGTCGAAAACCTTTGATTTAAATATTCATTTATGGTGTGCCTTTTCAAAAGAATGCAATGTTTACAAAACGTATCATATAGAGGTCAAATACCTCGCAATGAAATCGATGAATGACGTGTTCGTCCATATGGATTTGGAACGATCGTCACAAAATGACACTGTGAATTTCAGTGGACTCAAAGTGGGCTTCTATAGTAGCAGACTGTTGGTGTGATGACCCGGAAAATTTTGACTTATTTAAACCAATTCTCTATATGATTTAATATTTTCGACGTGATAAGCAATGAATTTTGACAAGTTTTAAAACTTTTGAAAATGATTTTTTTTATATAACGGTTGACCACCCTATTTGTCCAACGATTCACGAACGTCATAACATGTATTATATACATATTTTAATAAATATAAGAGTTTTCGATATATACGGAATCATGCGAATAATATTTATATACGAAATGATTAAAAATTTACTATTAAACGATGCTATTTCAAATTAAAATTTTTACGTATAAAGTCATTTTATTTTTATGATATAATTTTTGTATTTTTTTTAAGAAACGAAGTTAAATTAATAATGTACAATTTGTAAAGCACAACGTACAACGTGTAGCTTAAATAGTTGAATTTAAATTAATTCATTTACTATTTACATGAAAACGACATGATAGAAATTATTAATTATAAGTTACATAGAATACCCCTGAAGTATTTAATAAATACGACTTTTTAAAATTTTAAATTATCATAATATTATAATATTATGTCGACGATTAAAGGGATCCATGCGATCGCATGGAATTCCCTCACATTCCCCATGCGATCGCATGGGGTCTGAGATCAGACCACATTATAAAGCTCGATCGTTTCTGCCATTTTTTTTTACTCAATCTATCTCTCGACCTCTTCTCTCATATATATATATTATATAAATTATTATTATTATTATTATTATTATTATTATTATTATTATTATTATTATTAAGATTAATATTATTATTAATCTTATTATTATTAATATTATTAATTAGTATTATACATAAAATACTACGACGAGGTTATGAGCGTGTCACTTTCAAAATGGTTTTCAAACGGGATAGAGCTAAGGAAATTATGGGTTATTGCCAAGGAGGATATGGGTAATGTTCGGGGGTATATTTGTGAATCAAACCTAGTGTTTATCATCTCTGTTGCGTCTACGTACTTTCCTATAATATTGAATCTCAATATTGATACGTAAGCACTCATATTTTATCTTTTATATATTAATTGTGTATCCATGTCTAGTGCTCGAGTATATATATTTATACATGCTTGTATGCTAAATTTCGTCGTTAAACAGTTTATGATGAATCACGAATTAAATACATATGTTACTGGTAAAAGGTATATGATATGCATGTTTTTGGAAAGCTGGCGAAAAATCAATGACTTTTCATTTAGATATCGAATAGTTTCGATGAACGGATTAAGAGATATGATCAACTGAATTATGATTAACGTTAATTGAAATTGCTTTTGAATCTGCAATTAAGATTTAAACAACTTGTTTACGAGATTGATAAAATGGATTTTTGAATATTACCAACCGAGTAAATGACTCCTTATATAAGGTATGTCTCGTTTTGTTGAATTATTGTCAAAATTGACTTTTTGAAACGACTTTGGATAACTTTTGTATGTCGATCTCGAGCATTAGGATTGTGATACACTATGACCGGACCTAGCTTGATAGACATTTATTGACCAACATATGTTCTCTAGGTTGAGATCTACGGTTATTTGGTAATCCGAGTTTCGGTCATATTTTGGTGAACGACTTTATATGCTGCTAAGGTGAGTTTCATTTGCTCCCTTTTTAATTGCTTTTGCAATCTATATTTTTGGGCTGACAATACATGCACTTTATTTTTAAACGCAATGGATACAAGTACATACTAAATTCTACACCGAGTTTGAACCGAAAATCCCTTAGCTTTGGTAACTAGTAACTGCCGGTTATAAGAACTGGTGGGCGCGAGTAGTAGTATATGGATCCATAGGGCTTGATATCCCCGTCCGAGCTAGAGCACTAGCCTTTTAACGGACGTATGCTATTTGAGAAGCGTACACGTTGGTTTGCGTGTGTTATTAAGATGATTATACAAAGGGTACAAATTATATATACGTTAAGTTTAGTTACCAGGATGCTCAATTTCGTAGAATATTTTGATAAACGTTTCTGGATGAAACAACTGAAATCTTGTGATCCACCTTTATGTACAGATTATATGATACATTAAAACTATGAACTCACCAACCTTTGTGTTGGCACTTGTTAGCATGTTTATTCTCAGGTTCCCTAGAAGTCTTCCGCTGTTTGCTTATATGTTAGACAAGCTATGTGCATGGAGTCTTACATGGCATATTTTTCCAAGGAAACGTTGCATTCACCAAATCATCACCAAGTATCTTATTTTGACTGCATTGTCAACGGAAGTACTGTTGTAAACTATTATTTATGGTGATTGTCTATATGAAGAAATCATCAGATGTCGAAAACCTTTGATTTAAATATTCATTTATGGTGTGCCTTTTCAGAAGAATGCAATGTTTACAAAACATATCATATAGAGGTCAAATACCTCGCAATGAAATCGATGAATGACGTGTTCGTCTATATGGATTTGGAGCGATCGTCACAGTGGGTATCAGAGCATTGGTCCTAGCGAACCAGGTCTTGCATGAGTGTGTCTAACTGATAGTTGTTAGGATGCATTAGTAAGTCTGGACTTCGACCGTGTCTGCATGTTAAAAGTTTTGCTTATTATTTCTTGTCGGAAATTACATGCTTATCATTCTTAAAGTCTAAACACGTTTACTGCATTTATTGCATAAATAGTGTATAGATAAAAATTCATATCTTAGCGTATCTGTTACTGTAAACTTTTCCTGACATCTTCCGAAAATTTCTCCGTGATTTATGGAATTTGGTATTATATATACATATGTAAATTATGTATTGAAGAATACCAAACTAAATTCTATAATCTAATTCATATCACAAATCATCTCCCTAATTATACAAGATGGATCCCGTATCTAGTTCAAATTCCTTAAACTCTGACAGCTATTCCGATATGGATATTCACCTGAATTCCGAAGACAGTGTAACCGGAATGGATCAACCAATTAGCCATCATCTATTCTGGATGAATTGGGGATGGGTTCGTAGCTTACTTAATTATTGGAGACAAGAAGAAAGTGATCCCTTCCATCCACCACATTGCCCTCTTGGTGAAGAACCTGAAGCACTTACCGGCGAACCTGTTCGAGACACCATTTTCTCTCTCATCTCCAGAATATCTCGTCATGATCATATACTCTCTCAAATTCTAGATCTTATTCATCCGCTCGTCCGAACCGCCAATCATCCCAGTGTAGTAGAAGAAGTCAACGAGCTTCGTGCTCGGGTAGTGGCTTTAGAGAATACGGTGCAAAGGTTACATGCACCAGCAGCATCACCGGAATCAACAGTACCATCGACAACAACACCAACAGTACCATTACCACCACCAACAACATCCGCATCGCAAACCTCAACTTCACAATCTGTTCCACGAGCATCAACGTCATACGCACAGTAGTTACCAAGAAATACCAGCAACAATAACCGATGAAGTATTAACTCATTTTCCATGAAGAAATTTTATGTATATTTAGTATATATGAATTTTGAAATCAAAATAAATATTTTCGTACTAAGCTATTACGTGTGAAACTTAACTGGTAGGTACTACTCGGTTAGTTCATATTACTAATATGCAATGATGTACATCCTTCCTTAACAACTTAACCATTGTTAACTACAATCTCTGTTTCAACCCAATGAATTCCTTTTCATAATAAACCAAGTGTATTAATCAATTACATAATTGATTTTACATTTTCAATTTCGATATACTCGAAACTTTCCAGAAAACATCATCTATGCCTTGTAAGGTTCACAAAAATTCCACGAGCACCAACATCCTTCACCGAGAAATATCAATAAGAATAAATAATAAAGTATTGATTTCATTAGTGAAAAACTCCGCAAAGATTATGTAATCTTTAATGTTTTGAAGATTAATCATTTCTAAGTCAAGCCGAAAATCAAATGAGCTTAATATGATATTAACTCATTAAATTCGTATTACATCTGAAGAAATATACATACATATATTTTCATAAAGACTGTAATAAAAATTCTTTTGTACAAAATATTACTTGTGAAATCTTTAATGGGTAGGTAATTCCCGAAAAATATATAAGTTCACAATTAATATGTTATACTGTACATTCTTCAACTTTGATTCAAAAATTATTAACTATGCTCACATCGATATACAATCATTTCCATACAAATTCAATTACATATTCTGATATTGACGGATCAGAATCCAAGTCAAGATTTAACAAGTGATATCATTCTTAGATCTCTACATCTTTCAAAACTATACTTTAACTTTAAATATGTGCAAGATCCTTTAGCATTGTTTTTACTGAAAATAACCTTGCAATTCCTTTTCAAAGTATCCAGTATTATCAACAGTTCAACCAGTCAACGATGACCTTTCAGACTTGTAACTTTGGCATATACGTTTTTGTTACTAGGGAACCTTTCATGTTCCACCACATTAACAGTAAATGTACCAGCAAATTCATTAATCTGTGACTTAAAGTCTCTTCGAAAAACCATTATAATTGTTCATTGAAACCCTATCATGTACTCATCCACATATTGTAACGGTAATTGCCATACCAACTACCGAGAATTAGCAATCAGTATTTTGAATCTCGCAGCATTTTCTACGACAACAGTTATATATAGATAACATCTATCTTCTAGACTTACATACTTCGAGTGAGAAGTTTCTGAAAAACACCCCAAACTACGAAACTAGTTCTCCGAATTTTGGAAAAATGCTGATGAAGAAGCAAAAACTGTAAACGACTTTAACAGTCGAAAGTTTGATGATAAAGAGTAGTGTGTTGGAAAAGCACAGAAAAAGAGAAGGTTTGAAACTGAAAAACGGGTTGAGCAAAGTATGAAGGAAGATGTAGACAAATCACAAGGACGAAATCTACCTTCAAAGAATCCAAATGATTCAGTGTCTGTTGAAACCATTAGTAAGAACCTTACTTCTTATTCTAAACCTTCACAGACAGATTTTCCGCATCATCCTCTGATATTAGAAATTCTAAGATATCATCGTATCTTCCATTATAAATATCCTCCATATTCTGAAGATATTTTCATAACTATTCTTACATGAAATCATTCATCTCTTCGCGCTATCTGTGTTACATCATAAAAGAAACTATTTTAGTTTCTAAAATCTGAAAAAAATTCGAAAATGAATGTTTTGAAGTAGTGTTGGGAACTGAAGCATGAATTAGTATAATATAATGACACTTGATCAACGTGATTATATTACAATAAGTCATGCTGAGTTTCTAATGGAACGTGATAAAGGTTCACAGATCACACCCTCATCATGAACCATGTTACATAACTCATTTATTCTATTTAACCTCTAAACATATCAAGAAAATATTTTTCTTGATGATTCGGTCTTTTCCGGATATTCTGGTAATTTGACAAATCAAGATCGTGCCATTACGATTACCTTCTCAGAACATTAACTATGTTGATCCAAAACTCCATACCTATGAATTCTGAACCATTATTCGCTTGACTTAAGGTCGGGAAGAGAAAACGAAAGCATGAAGCTCCGAAATATAATGGAGAATATAAAGCCCGATAACAACCCCGAAATTACAAACCGTGTATATCAATGCGTATAGCAATATAAAGACACGGGAGAATGAAAAACACTATAACCCCAAGGTAATGGTAGAAGAAAATAACTTCCTCTGGTGGTAGATGAAAAAGAAGAATGACAGATATAAAAGTTAGGAGTATATCAAGAATCAGAACTGGATTAAGCATTTCACAATCTTTTGGAAGTATGAAATAAGGAAGAAGATGTAGGAGTGGTGAAAATAATGAAACGGAAGTGGTTAATTTATAGCGAAATATCAGACATAGCAATCGAGGCAGATTACGCATTTAATCAAAGGAAATCCTAATTTCCGCAATTACCAAAGAATCAAATCTTATTTAGATTATGAAGATTTTCTATTCTTTAAATTCCAGAAATCAGTCGTTACTACGTCAAGAGATAAGATGCATCTCTATTCTTCATTTCACTCTTTTACGATAACTTCCCTCATACGCTTCGAGTAATTGGATTGTTTTATCCATATTATTCAACGGTGATAGAAATTCTATTTATCAACTCATATTCATCATAAAAACATTTTTATTGTTAACCATGACGACCTCACTCAAATTTCGGGACGAAATTTCTTTAACGGGGAGGTACTGTGATGACCCGGAAAATTTCGACTTATTTAAACCAATTCTCTATATGATTTAATATTTTTGACATGATAAGCAATGAATTTTGACAAGTTTTAAAACTTTTGAAAATGATTTTTTTATATAACGGTTGACCACCCTATTTGTTCAACGATTCACGAACGTCATAACATGTATTATATACATATTTTAATAAATATAAGAGTTTGCGATATATACGGAATCATGCTAATAATATTTATATACGAAATGATTAAAAATTTACTATTAAACGATGCTATTTCAAATTAAAATTTTTACGTATAAAGTCATTTTATTTTTATGATATAATTTTTGTATTTTTTTAAGAAACGAATTTAAATTAATAATGTACAATTTGTAAAGCATAACGTACAACATGTAGCTTAAATAATTGAATTTAAATTAATTCATTTACTATTCACATGAAAACGACATGATAGAAATTATTAATTATAAGTTACATAGAATACCCCTGAAGTATTTAATAAATACGACTTTTTAAAATTTTAAATTATCATAATATTATAATATTATGTCGACGAGGAAGAAATCAAAAAATGTGAGCTGGAAAAGGGATCCATGCGATCGCATGGAATTCCCTCACATTCTCCATGCGATCGCATGGGGTCTGATATCAGACCACATTATAAAGCTCGATCGTTTCTGCCATTTTTTTTACTCAATCTATCTCTCGACCTCTTCTCTCATATATATATATATATATATATATATATATATATATATATATATATATATATATATATATATATATATATATATATATATATATATATATATATATATATATATATATATATATATTATAAATTATTATTATTATTATTATTATTATTATTATTATTATTATTATTATTATTATTATTATTATTATTATTATTAAGATTAATATTATTATTAATCTTATTATTATTAATATTATTAATTAGTATTATACATAAAATACTACGACGAGGTTATGAGCGTGTCACTTTCAAAATGGTTTTCAAGCGGGATAGAGCTAAGGAAATTATGGGTTATTGCCAAGGAGGTTATGGGTAATGTTCGGGGGTATATTTGTGAATCAAACCTAGTGTTTATCATCTCTGTTGCGTCTACGTACTTTCCTACAATATTGAATCTCAATATTGATACGTAAGCACTCATATTTTATCTTTTATATATTAATTGTGTATCCATGTCTAGTGCTCGAGTATATATATTTATACATGCTTGTATGCTAAATTTCGTCGTTAAACAGTTTATGATGAATCACGAATTAAATACATATTTTACTGGTAAAAGGTATATGATATGCATGTTTTTGGAAAGCTGGCGAAAAATCAATGACTTTTCATTTAGATATCGAATAGTTTCGATGAACGGATTAAGAGATATGATCAACTGAATTATGATTAACGTTAATTGAAATTGCTTTTGAATCTGCAATTAAGATTTAAACAACTTGTTTACGAGATTGATAAAATGGATTTTTGAATATTACCAACCGAGTAAATGACTCCTTATATAAGGTATGTCTCGTTTTGTTGAACTATTGTCAAAATTGACTTTTTGAAACGACTTTGGATAACTTTTGTATGTCGATCTCGAGCATTAGGATTGTGATACACTATGACCAGACCTAGCTTGATAGACATTTATTGACCAACATATGTTCTCTAGGTTGAGATCTACGGTTATTTGGTAATCCGAGTTTCGGTCATATTTTGGTGAACGACTTTATATGCTGCTAAGGTGAGTTTCATTTGCTCCCTTTTTAATTGCTTTTGCAATCTATATTTTTGGGCTGAGAATACATGCACTTTATTTTTAAACGCAATGGATACAAGTACATACTAAATTCTACACCGAGTTTGAACCGAAAATCTCTTAGCTTTGGTAACTAGTAACTGCCGGTTATAAGAACTGGTAGGCACGAGTAGTAGTATATGGATCCATAGGGCTTGATATCCCCGTCCGAGCTAGAGCACTAGCCTTTTAACGGACGTATGCTATTTGAGAAGCGTACACGTTGGTTTGCGTGTGTTATTAAGATGATTATACAAAGGGTACAAATTATATATACGTTAAGTTTAGTTACCAGGATGCTCAATTTCGTAGAATATTTTGATAAACGTTTCTGGATGAAACAACTGAAATCTTGTGATCCACCTTTATGTACAGATTATATGATACATTAAAACTATGAACTCACCAACCTTTGTGTTGGCTCTTGTTAGCATGTTTATTCTCAGGTTCCCTAGAAGTCTTCCGCTGTTTGCTTATATGTTAGACAAGCTATGTGCATGGAGTCTTACATGGCATATTTTTCCAAGGAAACGTTGCATTCACCAAATCATCACCAAGTATCTTATTTTGACTGCATTGTCAACGGAAGTACTGTTGTAAACTATTATTTATAGTGATTGTCTATATGAAAAAATCATCAGATGCCGAAAATCTTTGATTTAAATATTCATTTATGGTGTGCTTTTTCAGAAGAATGCAATGTTTACAAAACGTATCATATAGAGGTCAAATACCTCGCAATGAAATCGATGAATGACGTGTTCGTCCATATGGATTTGGAGCGATCGTCACAGTTGGGCTGACAGTGATAACAGGCAGAGGCGAAACTAAGATTTTTTCACCGGGGGCAAAAAAAAATTTAAACCGTAGCAATTTTTTTGGACAAAATTTGAAGATTTTGGGGTAAAAGTTGGAGATTTTAGGGCAAAATTTGAAGATTTTGAGGCAAAAGTTGGAGAATTTGGGGCAAAATTTGAAGGTTTTAGGGCAACATTTGTAGGTTTGGGGGCAAAAAAAAAAAATCCACCGGGGGCAAAGTCGAAAAACCCAAAATTTTTACACTGAAAAAAAAATTCACTGGGGGCAGCCGCCCCCCTCTGCCCCTACACACTTTCGCCCCTGATAACAGGCCCAATGAGGCGCAATCGATGGCTATTGGTCACGTGACTGACATAACAGAAAATAGGTCTTGAAACACCTGCAAAGCGTGTGCCTTAACTACATCAGGTTGCTCGATCCATTTGTTATTAATTACCATACCAGCAACAAAAGAAGACTGCACTTTTGTTCGAGACATAAGGTGGAAAAACTTCGTGTTTTTGTCTCCTAATTTTAACCATTTAACACAAGAATGGATGCGTTTTTTGGATTCATCTCGAATTAACATCTGTTTCTTTTTTATTTTGCAATCGACAAGGGAAGCAGCTTCATCAACAGTTAAATCACGAGAACGAAAGATGGATTTAATTCTTTTTATCTCAGATTCACATTGAACGAGAACTTCTTTTTCGTTTCTGTATTCTCTTGCACTCCAGCCTCGTAAAAAGTTTTTAACGTTTCGAAGCTTTTTGAATACAACAAACGCAGCCCACCCATTAATTTGCAACACTTCCCACTTTAGTTTACACAAATCTAAAAAGCCTTTTTACATAAGCCAAGAGTTATTAAAACGAAACGGTTTTGGACCCCAATCATTTATTTTCTTGCCCCAAATGATGGGTTTATGATCCGATAATTTTGGATGTCCGGCTTGTAGGATTGAATTTGGGAAATTCTGTATCCAATAAGTGTTAACTAACACCCTATCAATACGTGACATTTTACCATCGGGGCCTACCCAAGTAAACTCTTCATTGGACAATGGTTGATCGATCACATTAGTCGATAAAATAAAATCGTTGAAATTCGAGACATTAACGGGATCTACAACTTCACGAAATCTTTCATTCGGGTTACAAACTGAATTGAAGTCACCCAATATACATAAAGGACCGAACTAAGAGTTAGATATTTTAGATAATTGATTCCAAACTAACACTTTCTCATTCTCATTTTGAGGGGCGTATACATTGATAATAAAGATGATACTTTGGTTTTCGGTACACCTTAACAAGGTTGCAATCCAATATCTATTACACCAACTCCTCAATAAAGTGAAACAATCCTCCTTCCATATTGAAAGAAGCCCCCCGAACCTTCCCGTTGAACTTACTTGAATTTCATCAAATATAAAGTTTTTCCAAATCGAATTTAAAATAGGTTGGGCTACCTTTTTGACCATCGTCTCTTGAATTGCTAGAAATTGAATTTGGTAATGGTTGATCATTGATCTCGCCATTTGACCTTTGTCGATGTTTCCGAGGCCGCGGGTATTCCATGAGGCTAACCTCATGATTTTGGTGTCTTTGAAGGCAACACTTCCGCTACCAAATTTACCATAACATCATCTAACAATTGAATTTGTTTGTCAATAGTGCCTTTATTCGAATTACTCACTGTTTGGTCACTATTTTCAAAAATAGGAACAGTACTAGAAGGAAGAGCTTTGACTGGTTTAATTTCACTTACAGTATCAAATAAGGGAGATTTTAAGCCAACTTTATCACCTTTTGGAGAAGAGGTCGGATTCTTCACCTTTTCTTGAACGACTTTTAATTTCCCACCTCTCTTTTTAATGGCCTCAAAGTAAGGTTTATAATCACTACTTCTACATTGACTTTTATCATGAACGATGTTGTTAGCTTTAGTGAAAAGGTTATGTGATGGAGTTGATGAGAATGCTTCTTTAATTTGACTACTTTGAGTGACTTTAGGGGAGAGTGAGGGAAAATCTGCATTTTTGAATTCAAAGGTTTTTTCATTGGGGGGTATTTCGGTGTTATGCTCACTAGCCATATCCTCTTTTGAACCAACAGTATCTAGAACAGGAAAAGCAGAAACAGAAATACCTTTGCTTTTATTTTTTGACTTTTGACTAGATATTGCTTTTTGAACTTTTTCTAAAGTATAGTGCAGGTCTTCTTTTTCAAAATTGATCGTAATGGGAGTACCAGGTGGCGAATGGAATTGCTCAACACCATCTTTTGTTGGTTTTACACTGACCTTAACATCTTCAGTGCTACAGTGGTTTTTAACTGGAGACGATTGTTTAACCTCAAAAACACTATCTTCTGATTGGGTTGTTTCGTTTGAATTTGGTTCGGGGCAATAATTGTTATGAAGCAATGAGTTGTATTCATCGATCAATTCCTCAGCAACAGCCTCAATTGTAACCCTTTCGTTAAACTCTTGCACCCAAACTTTCAACCATTGTGATTCTGAGACTTTAACAGTTACATACTGATTAATAGGAGCTGGATCTTTGATTTCAACCAAAGCGAAGAGTGATTCAGCGTGTATTAATCCGGTAGTTTTTGGATCAACATAGATAACGTCACCAAACTGATTTGAGATTAGATTCATCGTGTCGATAGAAGAACATTCATAAGGACACCCTTTAACTTCTAAGCGAGTAATCCTGGAGAATTGAAGATAACGTTGATCCATCGGTTGAATTTTTAGAAACTCCGACTTGTTTATCGAAGGGCCCATTATCATTCGTTTATAACTTTCTGCGTCACTGCACTCAACAATGTATCTAAAGATCCCCCATGTACACACAAATACAATTGAGATATTACGACTCCTTAGCCATTTAAAGAGCTTAACCGCTTTTATTGGAACTCTATTGATGATCAGTGCCGATCTCTTCATCCGTTCTTGAACCTCAAGATTGACGGTCAAGGTGATTTCTTGAGGATGCCTTACACTGTTGGACCTGTTAACTGAGTTCATAGGACGTTTAAGGTTAACCTTCTTTGTCTCCAGTTCTCTAATAAACATCTCGTTCTTCGCAAACCCCAAATAAATATTCCTGTTGTTTACACGAGAGATGTTCATAGCCTCAATTGCATTGGATGCCGAATTGATGTTGTTAAACCTAACGAACGCATAAGAACGTCCTTGTTTGTAGGCGACACCTTGGATGGTATAAGAACGTCCCTGTTTGTAGGCGACACCTTGGATGGTACCAAACCCTTGTAGGATCAATTGAATTGAGTGTGAGTTTGAGTATTTGGTAAGACCCCCAATAAAAATGGTGTTTTTTCTGCTAAAACTTGGTTGAGACGGTTGAAATTATTGATTTGGAAAGGATTGGAATGGATTGTGTCGCAGAGGGATTGAATTTGGGAAGGTTGGATTGAATTTGTTTAAGGAAGACATGTCGGAATTGAAGGAGGATTACAGTGGCCAAAAGGATTAATTTGAAAAAAGGGGATGGAGTGCCGTTGGCACAAGCTACGAGGTTGAGAGAGTTTTTTTTTTTTTTTAACCTTGTCTTGTTTAATTAGTGAAATGGCCCGTGGAACCACGGGTTTTTTTAAACGAAACAGTTTAATGATATGTTTTAGGTATTAAGTGAACGTAAATGTTAAAGTTATTTAGTTTAATGACCCGTGGAACCACATATCCGACTAAGAAACTCGTCAGCTGAACATTTCATCAAACACCTAAAATGCATATTAAACAATTCACATTGGTTGTAATTTTATTTTAAAAGTGTAAATTAAAATATAAATGTAGAATTGGTTTCCTTCTATTTAACTTTTATACCTTCTCGTACTCAATTCAAAATAATTAATTAAAATAATTTTAAATTATTTAATTTTAATAATTAAAATAATTATTAATAAGATTTAATAATAATTAATTAATAAGATTTAATTTTAATTCAAAATTATTTTGATTAATGACATCACCCATCATGCTTAGATTTTTTTCTTTTTCTTTTTGATTTTTTCTTAACAAATGAATTATCCTAATAATGACATCATCATTTTAGCAATATAATAGAAACTATAGATAGATAATAATAATAAAATAGTTAAGTGAGCCAACTTGTTCAATAATTATTTCAGGTAAGATATTTTATATGCAAAATAACAGCTTCCAAGTTCCTACACTGTATAAGCAATTTAGTAAAGGTTGTTTTTAAAATAATTGGCTACATCGGGCAAAACTAAACAGTGTGTTACTATTCTTAAAATTAATTTTTTTAAAAACTCAAATGTGGTGGTTCAATGAGAATGTTGGTGCATAATCCTAGTTCTTCGTATTATTTGTTTACATTTGATCATGTAATAACGTCTAGTATTGTGACTATTGAATCTTTATGTGTGTGCGTTAATATTTTATATCAATAGTTAAACTGCGAACACAATCGACCGAGTGAGTCCACTCGACCGACCGAGTCCACACAGTCGATCGACTGTCCTAGATAGTCGACCGACTGTGTCTGATGACATATATACGGGTTTAAACCTCCATTGTGATGTTACTCATTCCTTTAACCCTAAACCGTGTGTTTTGGTTCCAGTCATTTCCCAAGTCCAAAACCCACCGAATAACCAAGTTATGAGTCATTCTAATCTTGATTTTCATTCTAAGTTTGACTCATTCGACCCCGATACGACCCGTTATTCGATTGATCCTTGTTTTAGAGTTTTTCGCCTCTAGATCAAGTTACAAACGATTCAAGATCCTTAGTATTTTCGTCTACAGAGAACAAACTAACAGTCGGGATTGTTCGAAATCTAACGTCAAAACACATATATAAATTCTTAATAAGAATCTATAGAAACTTATTAACTCAAAAATTATGAGATGTAACTTATTTTAACTAACCCTTGCCTTTCTAAAAAATCAAAATAATCAAAAAACTTATTTTAACTATTGAGTTCACATGGTGAAATATTATGTTGAAAACATGTGTTTTTTGAAATTAATGATTTTTGACATTTTTTTGCTTCTCATTCTATTCTAATTAATATTATTATTAATTATTAATTTGTTATTGAAGATCTTATTTTTTTGTTATTATCAGGTGGTTATTAATAATGTTACCCTTTCCTAGTTAATTAAACATATGCATCTATCTATAGTCTATATCTATAGTCTTTACATGCTATGAAAATGGCAATGTAATGATATCACTTTATAATTTTTAACATAGCTTAAAAAAAATGGGATACTTGGCACAAAAATAGAACACTTTGCTTACATCATCAATTACATAACATTTTTAAGTATTTTAAAAAAAAAAGGAATTAAAAAAAAAACCCCGTGTAATAAAAAAGTGTTGTAATTTAGTAGTTTATAACTACCTTTGGCTTATTTTACTAAGTAGAGACTTATACATATAAGTAAGAAAATAGAGAGAGTTTATATATATGAAATATATATCAAAGTGTGTTTTTTGAAGGCTAACATAGAGGCCTTATTTATAGTGTAAAATATTACTATACAAGCTATACAAAGTTGACTAAAATTTATCATCCATATGACTTTTTGTACTCATATTATAACACTCCCCCTTGGATGACCAATTTTATTAGAGTGCAACTAGTACTGTCTCATTAAAAACCTTGCTAAAGAAAAACCCAGTGGGATAAAAACTTTAGTCAAGGGAAAAAGAGTGCAGTGTAGAGTTGACTCCCCCTCAAGTAGACATCGCTGAGTCGTCACATATTTTGAACTTGCTCCATGCCAATATTGTGAACGTGTGTTCTGAAAACAGCGGTTGACAGTGCTTTGGTATAAAGATCAGCAGAGTTGTTAATTGAACGTATCTCATTTTAATCTGGTTGTCTTATATGAGAAGAATATGAGGTTTTCATCTGAAACTTTATCATCTAAATCTTTTATGTACAAGTTTAGTCCTTGTGACTTGTCTACAGTCTCCTTCATGGTTTGCTTAAACCCTTATTTCAATTCCTATTCCCTTTTAGTCTTTTCTGAGCCTTACCAACATACCATTCGTTTCCATCAAACTTATGACCGTTTAGACCGTCTATGGCTTTGGCGCCTCGTCAGCATTTATATTTTGTTCTGTCACTTTTGATACTCTTCTTTCATTTGTATTATGCAAGCTGCATTATCTTCATATACAGTTGTTGGTGAAGATAGTTGTTGGTCTTTTATAGCATTCTCCATTTAGGAATACATACTGAGTTTGAGATTTATCTTTATGAGGATTTAATGAATGACCTGCATATACATAATTAACCAAATCTTGTTTTTAAGCGTTAGAATAAAATAATTTTAAATCAGCAGTTCCTCAAGGGTATCAAAATATCTGCTTGATCCCATTTCAATGTCCTTTTTTTTTTGTAGAAGTTGAGCTGAATCTTGCCAACAAATTAACTGCAAGAGAAATGTCAGGTCTTGTATAATTTATAAGATACATAAGAACCTCAATTGCACTAAAATATGGAACTTTCGATCTATTAAGATTTTCATGATCTTCGCAGGGATGAAATAGATCAGTGTCAATATTGAGTGATCTAACAACAATGAGTTTGTTTTTTTAAAAAAAATGTTTTAAAATTTTTCGGTATAAGTTGTTTAATGTACAAGTTAACCATTAGGCATATGTTCAATTTGCACTCCAAGGTAATACTTGGTTTTTTCAAGATCTTTCATTTCAAAATAATTCTTTAGAAGTTGAATGATTTCATAGATCTCTTTATTTGTTCATATGATGTTAAGAACATTGACATAAATAACTACGATATATATCCGATCATTGTTTTTCATAATAAAAACACATGTGCAAATAAGTTTATATGTATACACTTTTCTTATCAAGTAATCACTTAATCAGTTATACCACATACGTCCCAATTGTATAGACCCATATAAAAATCTTTGTGATTTAATAGAATACATTCCCTTGAATTTTGCATTAGATGCTTATGATACCTTAAACCCTTCAGGTATATTCATGTATATCACTATCAAGTGATCCATACAGATAAGTAGTTACAACATCCATGAGATGCATTTAAGTAACTACCAGGTTGATTAAGTATCTAATAAGTAATTGTATCCATTACAGGAGGATATGTTTTCCTCATAATTCATTTTCGGTCTTTGTGGGAAATTTTGAGTTACAAGTCTAGTTTTGCCTTGTAACTTCATTTGCACATTTCTTTTTTGGATATAAATTCATTTGTATCCCATACGTTTCACATCTTTAAAAGTGATAACGATTAATCCGAAAACTTTTCTTTTATTGAGCGATTCTAATTCAGCTCGTATTTCTCCTTTCCATTGAGCTCAATCATGTCTATTTTGATATTCAATGACAGATTTTGGTTCTAGATCATCATCTTTATTCATGATGTCATTGTAATATTATATGAAAATATTTCATCAAGATTTTTCATTTCATTTCGGTTCCATAATATTGCATAATTTATCGCAATTTATGTATTTACATTTATCAATATCCTCTGCAGAAGGAATATTGATTTGTGGTTCTTCTTGAACACTTTCTTTTACCTCATTATCAGCTGATTTTCTTTTTCGAGGATTTTTATCTTCGGAACCAATTGATCTTCCACGTTTGATGCGTAGCAAAGACTCAACAATGACATTATTGCCAGCTTTTGGAATTTCAGTTTGAGTTGGAGCATTTATCGCTGGTATATATGATTTAGTCACTTTTTTTATATCTGTAAATGCATAAAGTAATTAATTTGCAAGTTCTTGCATATGCATTATTTTTGAACTTTCGTTTCACATTCTTTTGTGCGAGTTCAATATACCTTAATTGATGTTCACATCATGAAGCATCATTTTATTTATTTATTTTTTTACTTCACCCCCTAATCTAGGGAACAATGTTTTATTAAAATGACAATCAGCAAAACGTGCTGTAAAAACATCACCCATCATGGGTTCAGTATATCTTATGATTGAAGATGTTTTATATCCAAAATATATTACCATCTTTCTTTGAAAAACCATTTTATTGTGCTGTGGTGATACAATTGGAACATACACTGCACAACTAATGCTCTAAGGTAGAAAATATTTGGCTCTTGGCCAAAATCAAGTAGTAAGTGAAAATATTTATGACTTCCACATGGTATAATGCGAATTAATGTCGCAGCATGTAAATTTACATGTTCACATATAAATATTGAGAGTTTTGTACTCATTATCAATTGTCTAGTTATTAGCTGCAAGCGTTTATCTATTGATTCAGCTAAACCAATTTTGTGTATGCACATGAGCAACTGGATGTTCAACAACAATCCCTGTAGATATATAATGATCATTAAATGCTTGAGATGTTAACTCACCAGCATTATCAAGTCTCATCCTTTTAATGGTGTAATCAGAATAATGTGTTATTAATTTAAGAATTTGTGCAAGAAACTTTGCAAATGCCATATTACGGCTTGATAACATACAAATATGAGACCATCCGCTAGATGCGTCTATTAGAACCATGAAATATCAAAATGGTTCACATGATGGATGAATTGGTTCATATATCTTACCTTGAATTTTTTCAAGAAACATTTGTGATTCTTTTTCACAATATACTTTTCATTAATCACTACATGTGCTTTTCATTAATCACCATATGTGTGTTTTTTTTTTTTTTTCATAAATCACCATATGTGCTTTTTCATTATATATCCTTTTCACCATATACGCTTTTAATCATATGCGCTGTGTTTTTCACCATATGCGCTTTTAATCATATGCGCTTTGTTTTTCACCATATGCGCTTTTAATCATATGCGCTTTTCATCATATGCGCTGCGCTTTTCATCATATTCGCTTTTTATCATATGCGCCGCGCTCTTCATCATATGCGATTTTTATGTGAATAGTAAATTAATTAATTTCGTTTTACTATTCATATGAATTAATTTCGATTTACTATTTTGTTAATTGAGTAATATATATACATCATATACTTGTGACTTCGAAGACTCAAATGAATTTGACCATATAGTTATATGTTGTACCTTGCACATTAATTTTCAGTAGAAGCTTTAGATGCATTTTTTTTTCTCTTGATGAACTATTTGTTTCATATCTAGCTTAGGCAATTATTGTGAACATTTGGTCCCTATAAGAGCATTTATCTTTTAGACTTTTAGTTGATTTGTACTTGTCACAATTAGGGATAGCACCCGCTGGTCGTGGATGCGGATTCATTGGATCCATCACCCGTACTCGCGGATTTTTTTTTTAAAGAAACATCCATTTGAACCCTTGTTCGTTGAAACAATTTGACTATCCTTTTAACTCCCCATTATTAAACGGGCCATTTTGATGCACACTCTTAAAAAAAACATAATTTGTTTTTTTTAAGTTTTATTATTCAACCTCCTTTTTTCAACGGTCACGTTTTTAACAAAACATTTTACAAGTTTGGAAAAAAGTTTTTTTTTTTTTTTTTACTTTGCTTTCCCCCTTTCTGTAAAACTCATTTAAACACTTTCTTTGTTTAAAAAAAAACTTCCTTTTTTTTATACGTTACCCGTAAATTATAAATATATAAAAAAACTTTTTGTTTAAAAAAAAAAACTTTCTAGTTTTTAAAAGGCCACTTGACCAATTTTTTAATTCTTTCACAACACCCGATATCGTGATCGTGACCTTTCACCAAAGCAAGAGATATTCTTGATAAACTAAACACTGACTCGTGTTTGGAATTGTCGGCCACAAAAAAAAATTCATTTGATGGAAGTATATTTTTTTTTAATTATAGAAGGAGACCACTTCATTTTCAATACTTCATTTTTGAAAAAAAAAAAAAAACTATTCCATTTTACCATCCCTTTTTTTTCTTACTTTAACTTTTAAGATATACTTTTAATAAAAATACAAACTACTTTTTTTTTATTTTAACTTTTAAGATTTACTTTTAATAAAAATACAAACTACTTTTTGTATTTTAACTTTTAAGATTTACTTTTAATAAAAGTACAAACTACTTTTTCTTATTTTAACTTTTAAAATTTACTTTTAATAAAAATACAAACTATTTTTTTATTTTAACTTTTAAAATTATAAATTTAAGAATAAACATTAGTATGCATGAAATAAATAATGATTAATTGCATAAGTAATCATAAATGTTAGATAACATATAAAGACCCCGTCGTATTCGTATTGATCGGAATTAATCTCGACCCATGGTACCGTGTTGTCAAATGACGTGTTGCGTACATAAAGTACCGTGTTGTCAAATGACATGTTGCGTACAATCATGAGGTCTTATTAACATAAATATAAATGTTAGTGAAGTTAATAAGAGTTAGATTACAGAAAATATAATTCAGGCGGTATAACCGGCCATATATAACTTAAATAACATAAATATAAATGTTAGTGAAGTTAATAAGAGTTAGATTACAGAAAATATAATTCAGGCGGTATAACCGGCCATATATAACTTAAATAACATAAATATAAATGTTAGTGAAGTTAATAATAATAGTTAGAAAACATAAATGATAGTTAGGCGACAGTGTCGACCATATATAATTTAGGTGGCAGAGCCAACCATATAATAAGAACAATACAAATGCACTAAGAACTTAATAAAAATTAGTAGTTCAAAATGTTAGTAGTCCAAAATTTGATATATTCAAATCTGAAAATTATTAATAATTTCATACCTTGATTAGTGACTCGTGATCGTTTGAGATATCCTTTGATTACACTAAGCTCATCGTGCTAATAACGTGTTGTAATTTAGTAGTTTATAACTACCTTTGGCTTATTTTACTAAGTAGAGACTTATACATATAAGTAAGAAAATAGAGAGAGTTTATATATATGAAATATATATCAAAGTGTGTTTTTTGAAGGCTAACATAGAGGCCTTATTTATAGTGTAAAATATTACTATACAAGCTATACAAAGTTGACTAAAATTTATCATCCATATGACTTTTTGTACTCATATTATAACAAAAACGATTTTTTTTTATAAAATAAAATGTATTACGGAGTACGGTGTAATATTTATGTTTTCCGATGCTTATTTACTGGACTGAGTATATATCAATAAGGCGTATTCAATAAATACTCAATAGACATCCAACTCCATCAATCTGCACCAGCATAATCTCACGCTTTTTGCCTCGAGCTCTCAACTTTGCAGCCGCATCTTCTTTATATAGTCATTCAATGTTCAGAATAATGCTTTTGAATTCAAAAATCAAACACCTTTCTCCATTCCATGAACTCTTTCATTCATTTGGGGCTTTGGACTTCTTCCCTCTTTGATTTTATGTTTCTTCTACATAATGTTCCAGGTAATATCGGTTACTCCATGCTATTTTTAGGGTTGCACTTCACAATTATGATTGCTTTGGTATTGATTTTCTAATTTCTATTGTTTCTGTCTTCTTAATTAAATTGATATTTGCAGATTAGGGTAATATTTGCAGGTATTATCGTCTTATTACAGTGATGTTACATCGAACATTGATTTTTTAATTTCTATTGTTTTTGTCTTTTTAAACCTGATTTTGTTCGTATTGTGTTTGATTTACTGCTGGATAATTTAAAGGTGCTTTATCAGTGATTCGTGTTGTAATAACCTATCATGTGTCTTCACAGTGTTTTCCCTTCATTTATGCTTTGAAAATAAGAATCATTAGTTGTTGCACATGATTATAATACCATTTTGCTCATACTTATAACATCAGTTGAACCTTTTGTCATCTAAGTTGTAAACTAAATAAAGATCCTTTAAATGTTGTTAGAAGACAAGTGCATATTTATGTTACTCTATGTTGTCTGACTATAATATACCATTAAAATTACCATCTAAGTCAAAAACCCTAATTGCTGGATGTAATTAGATATGTGTTGGTATCTTTAGATTTTCTTATTAATTGATGAATGTTGTAGGTGCCCGATGAAAACATAAGTCATGATGAAAGTGCATGGAAGGTGTTTGATGAAATGTCCAAAAGAAATGCAATCGTATGGTATGAACTCTGTTACACTTAAAGTTTCACGAGTGTTTTGTTATTTTGGTAATGGTTAAGATTTATCGTCTATTAAACTCATCTGTTGATGGTTTGTATTTTTGAGTATCAACTAAAACCTATGTTATTGAAGTTGATTCTATACGTTGATTTTGAGTAAGTATCAATGGTGTGTTACTTTGTATGTTATATTGAAGGCACTTTTTAAATAGCTAATTCAAACGTATACTATGCAGTTGTCGCATTTAAATCGTTGAAGGAAATTTAGGGGCTACTTAAATATACAATTTGGTTGACTTTGTTCCGGTGGTAAATAAAATAACTCCTCTTCTACCCATTCACAATTTATTAGGTAAGATCATGATGTAATGAGAAAATATTTTTTCCTTCTTCTCATTATTATTCAAAGCATTCCTAATCCTTAAAAGTTTCTTGAAGTGAATGCTTTGCATAAGTCATGGTAGTTGTTTGAAGGCTTTTAATTTGTCTTATTGCAACTTGACTTTAGTTGCATTTGTTCCTTTAACAAGTTCAGAGTAACTAGAGTTTAAAATTAATGTTTGAAAAGATAAAGATGATATCAAGAGTCTCTCATGCTCAGAGTTGTTCTTAGATCAATTTACTCATGGTACTCTAAAATTAAAATATACTTTTTGATTTTTTTTTTTTTAATATCATGGTAAGACAATTCTGTTCGATCATTTTATTTTGATGGGAAACTATAACTGAATTAGAGCAAATTGGTACAGTTTAACCATTTTTGTCAAACTAACGTAAAGGGTTGTACCTTCAGACTCCGGAACAATGTGGCGTGTTGGAAGTTATTGAATCATATGGTCAAATACGAAGAGTGGAAGCAATAGAATATTTATGACAATCCTTTTTTGATTGGAATGTAGTCTTAATTCTTAAAATAAGTTCTGTATTTTTACATTTATAAGTCAAACACTAACATGACATACCTGAAGGTGAATGCATAATTGGTCGAACATGTGAAGGAACTAGGAAGCCTGCGTGGTTTGAAAGGTAAGTTGAATTTGAAGACGTAGCAGCTCTTCATATTTTTCAACACTTTGTTTGATTTGGTAAGATTGTGTTTAATTAACAATGTAGCTCTATATATTTATTAGCATATGTATTTGAGATTTGCAATTTAAATTACCTTCAATTTTGATTCTGTGCAACATGATTTTGATTTGATGAAACTCATACGTGTTTTGCTATAATTAGGGTTTCAATGGATTTTTTGCTAAAATGGATGGAAGGATGGTTCGTTGTTTAATGCTTTTGAGTTTTTGTTTCGTTTAATTTTATTAATATTTATATATCGATTTTGTGATGGATGAATCTGATTATCTTTGTTCTGAAGGTTTTGATTTTTCTTTTTCAGGCTGTTTTATGAAATATTGAAAAAGATTTCAAATGGATTATCAAATTAAAACAGGTTTTTTCTGGCTTCTCAACATTGTAGCTTTAGGGTTTAATATTGTAAGTTTAAGGTTTGTCTTTATAAGTTTAGGCCAGTAACATTGGATATGTACATTGTTCAGGTACCGTGCATTAAGCTGTGAAGTAACAACTTGGAACCAGTTTTCAATCCAGACTGCCATTAACCTTTTAACTAAAGGTATAATCCTCTTAATGCTTATGTGTTTCTTTGGTTAGTGATGGCTTTAAAAAAATTGCTCATTTGAATATTTGTTCATATGATGTTAATCTCGATAATCTTTATTGCTCTTTAATGTTTATTTAAGGTAGTGTTGTGTGTTTGTGTATTTTTATACAAATCGGAGATAAATTACTCTAATACCCACCAAGGATTTTTACCATGGCTACTATTTATATTGTGATTTTTATTGTAATTTGAGTCATTGATGTTTGTAGGTCTTGAAAGTGTAGGTATCCTTCATCAAATAATTAAAGAAAAGAAGTTTTCATTTTTACTTAAAACATGGAACCAGCCGTAAGCTATCATTTTTACTTTAATTTATGTTTATGTTTGATTGACAATTTAAATTTTTGTAAGAGCGGGCAAATGGGCGGGTAAGATAATGGGTCAAAACGGGTAAATGTTGAAATGGTGTACAGGGGTTCGGATCAGTGTCACCTGAAAATTATATAATTAATATATACCTCTATGTGTCACATATGATTAAAGAAGAAAATTTGGACATCTTTGTCAATCTTTAGTTAAAAGGGTAATTGATTATTGATCAATCCATGATTAATGATGTTGCTTAATCACAGATTGAGTGCAATAAGATTGTAATGGAGGATGGGATGTTTGATGATTATTTTGAGCCCCGATGATCGTCTTTCACTTTAACTATCAAGTGATCAACCACCCGGACCCGGTCTTGATTGTTAATTAGCTTAATTCACCTTTTCGCAATGTAAAAATCCCTTGGGCAAGATCACAAGGGGAAATTACAAAGGCTTAGGCAAAATGGCAGAGAATCAACAACCACTAAATGAGATGCCAAGCTCTCTATTTATAGGTTTCGAGATATCCGCGGTCCGCGAGTACCTTAACTATCCGCGGAAACTCAGCGGATTAAACCGCAGTCTTTGTATCAATGCGAAAACATGACCGCTGTGCTTATTTTCAGCGAATATTGCATAGCTTTGCCTTATAATTCGCGCAGTTCAGCCTTTGGCTTTTAGCAAATAAAATATAAATATACAATGCTATGTATATGATCAAGTCCTCCAGTTTATTATGATACATATTGCGAAACAAATGTATCATGATAAACTCTAAAAATTCGCAGTTATCGCAGCCAATATTCGCATGGAATCATTTCGCATTAACCAAGTTACCGTTATAGGAAAAAGTTACCGTTTGAGTTGTCACAACGGTTAATTAACATAATTAACCCCGTTGCCTATATATAGTGTGACCTGAAATCACAAATTCACTACTCATTTTTTCAAAATATCAAAGAATTACCCAATTCATCAATCAATCGTTATCATTTTAATCATTTTTTGCAGCTCTCTTTTAATTTGCAATGAAGATTAACGAGTTAGATAGGAAAGCTGATCCAAAAACTCTGATCACTAAACTGTTAACGAGCCCGGAGGCTAAATCATCATCATCGAAAGAAAAGCAGCCCATTCCAATCGTTGATGTAACCTCTAAATCTCCTTATTCAAAGCCGAGTACTACCAAGCGACCGTTACAAACACCGCCATCTTCGCAAAGCAAAAAACATAAACAACAGGAAACCGCTCCTCACGACGATCCATTTATACCAGAACACGAAGGGGAACAGCAAACTGGTATATTGCGAATTGCCATTGAACATGTAAAATATATATTATTTTTATTTCGCCGACTAACCAACAGACGTTATTTTGCAGGCGATTCTTCTGGTGATCCTATCTTTGCAAGTCCGAACACTCTTGATCAAATCACCGAATTGTTCTGCACTCCACCTGACTCTTATGGAGTGCGAATTGATGGTTTAGCAGGATATACTTACGCTTCAGCTGCCGTTGCTCTGGATCAGCGCCAATAGATGAAGTTAGCAATCCCCGGCGAGCTTCGCCGCGAGTTCTCTAAACTCTCTGCGCTGGACGCGCATAATAGTTTTGTTCAAAATTTCTACATGTGCTTTAATTCAGCATATGATGTTATATGCCGTCAAGAACAATTTTTCAATGTTCTTGAAGCTGAACAACTAAAGTATAATGCGGAAAAGATCAAAGCTGAAAACAGCGAAAAACGCTGTATTGATCTCTCCTATGAGTTAACCGCAGCAAAAACCACCGTTGATGACTTGAAACAACAGGTTACTGCTGCGAATGAGAAAGAAAAGCAACTGCAAGACACTATTAAAACACTGTCAGAGAATGTGACGAAGCTAACGACAGAGCGAGACAACGCTCTTGCTGCTAAAGCCTCTGCGGAACTTGAGTTCACCAAGGTCCGCCAACATCTCCCTGAACTGGCTAGAAAGATCCTTAATTCCAAGCCTGTTTCTGTAAATTTTTCAACATTTTCCTCCGCATTAAGGCTACGCGAGAGGGTTGAATTTATGGATGAGATTGCTATTCGCTGCCCACTGCCAGACCCACTACCAGCTGCATTAGCTGACCGCCTTTGCTCACTGGAAGATGCGAAGTCAGCATATGCGGTCGCTCAACAGGGCATAGCCGAAATTCCCCTCCCCAAGATAACCGCGATAAGTGAGCAAGAAGATGCCACTGCAGATGACATCATCAAGCTTGACTTAACCAATGATTAATACTCACTTTGTATAATCAGCACGCAGCTGCTTCTGCGATTTTATTAATAAAATTTCGCTTTTTCATATTTTTGCAAGTACTTCTATTTTTATAGCGCTTTCATTGTCAATATTCATAACACAAACTTGTCTTTTGCAATTTCCAACATATATTATTGTGCACATAATAAATGCGTACTTTTGCGAAACAATCTGTATGCGTATATGCTTATACGTTATGAATCTTCTAAGTCCGCCAAAACGATCCTTAGGCAATTAATTAGCATTGCGAAGCATCTAAGCATTGGCAAAATCAAACACTTAGGATTTAAAATTCCTTTCGCAATAATTCGCGTGCAAAAGTGGGCAATTTCGTCACTTTACTTATTTAAACATTTCATAACTATTCGCATTTCATATATAAGCTTTTCGCATACTTTTACAAGTGTTTATTTTTGAAATTTCGTCAAGTGTGATCAAGACTTGTATGCCTTGTATCCCATTTCGCACGTTATACATATATATCTGATAGTTTCCGCAAAACTATGCATAATATCGCTTTAACAAAATAGCATGCCACGCATTAGGTAAAACTCGCCCTTCCATATCTGCAAGCTTATATGAACCTGCGGCATTAATTGCCACGATTTGATAAGGGCCTTCCTAATTAGGACCCAACTTGCCAAGCTTTTCTGCTCTGCTTGCTTCATTGTTTCGCAGCACCCATTCGCCTATAGCGAAAGACAAAGCACGCACTCTTTTGTTATAATACTTAGCAATTTGTTGTTTATTATTCGCTTCTCTAATAGCAGCCATTAATCTCCGCTCTTCTATGAAATTTAGATTTTCGCTCAACGCAGCATCATTTGCTTCATCATCAAAGTTAGCAATTCGATGCGTTGGTACCAGAATTTCTGCGGGGATTACTGCCTCAGAACCATACACCAAACTAAAAGGTGATTCGCCTGTACTTTTTTTAAAAGTAGTACGATGTGTCCATAATACATTGGGTAATTCATCTACCCAACCAGTTCGCCTTTCACACAACCTCTTTTTAATACCGCTGACAATATCGCGGTTGGTTACTTCGCACAGTCCATTGGCTTGCGGGTGCGCCACTGACGTAAACTTTTGTATTATATTTAGATCAGCGCACCATGTCTTGAAAGGATCTTTCGCTATTTGTGCACCGTTATCGCTAACCAATTCTCGCGGAATGCCAAATCGGCAAACAATGTATTCCCATACAAAATTTCGCACTTGTACACCAGTAATAGTGCGAACCGCCTTAGCTTCAACCCATTTGGTAAAGTAATCAATCGCGACAATCAGAAATTTAACATTTCCAGGGCCTGCAGGGAATGGCCCTACAATGTCAATAGCCCATTTATTAAACGGCCATGGTGAATTAACAGGAATCATATCGTGCCGCGGCATTCGATTCTGCGGAGCATGCCTTTGGCAACTTTTACAGCGTTTAACAATTTTTGCCACATCGCGATATAGGGATGGCCAAAAGTATCCCATTCGCATAATTTTCGCTGCAATAGTTTTATAGCCTGAATGTAGTGCACAAGTACCATTATGCACTTCTTCTATAATCATTTCTGCCTCTATTGGGCCAACACATCGCATCATTGGTCCGCAGTATGATTTCCGATATAAGATATCATCTTGAATGATATACATCGGCGCTCGCTCTCGCACTAAACGGGCTTCTCTACCATCATCTGGCAGAATATCACTGCGGATATATTGTAGAATTGGATCCATCCAATTTTGCTGTTCTTCTGTAACAGATGCAACCATTAAGTCACTATCTATTGATTTATTCGGTAATTCCTCAACCCATACTTGTTTTTGAAAGTGCGAGAACATTAAAGCAGCCAATTTGCTCAACGCATCCGCTTTTTTGTTTTGGCTTCTTGGCACTTGTGCGAGTTCGAAATGCTCAAATCGCATTGCCATGTCTTTCAATAACTGCAAGTATTTCTGCATAGAGGGATCATGCGCGTCAAAAGATCCATTAAACTGATTCGCTACTAGCTGCGAATCTGTAAATGCACGCAACTTAACAATATTCATTTTTCGCGCAATATTTATACCTGCAAGCAATGCCTCATACTCTGCCTCATTGTTTGTTACATCAAAATTAAACCGCAGAGCATAAGTATGCTCTTCACCGCTTGAACTTGCCAAAACTAACCCCGCACTTGCACCTTCTGCGCACGAAGCACCATCAGTAAATAAATCCCAAGTTTCACCGTGTTCAGGTTTTAGTGCGGTTCTTTCGTTAATCACCTCCAATTCTCCAGACAGTTCAGCAAGATAATCCGCCATAACTTGCCATTTTTGCGCTACGCGGAAGGTAAGATATTTGATAAGCACCTAATTCTACCGCCCATAATGCGAGTCTACCAGATATCTCTGGCTTTGTTAAGACTTGCCTGATTGGTAGATTAGGTAAGACATGCACGGGATGCCCTTGAAAATATCTTCGTAGCCTTCGCGTTGTTAAAATGAGCGCATACACAAACTTTTCGATCGGCGCATAGTTTATTTCACTTCCCGTAAGTGCTTTACTAACAAAATACACAGGCTTTTGTATTTTGTTTCTTTCTGCGATCAAAACTGAGCCAAAAGCTTCGTTTGCTACCGAGATATAAAGATAAAGAGTTTCGCCATTAACCGGCGCGGTTAGTGTAGGCAAAGTTTTTAGCAACTTTTTCATCTCTTGAAACGCAGATTCTGCTTCGCTGGACCAAACAAAATTCTTTTGCTTCAAGCACCCTTTCAGAGTTTTGAAAAATGGCAACTGCCTTTCGGCAGCTTTAGACAAGAAGCGCGTTAATGCGGCTAGTTTTCCCGTCAAACTTTGCACTTCTTTGATCGTTTTCGGCGCGGTCATATTTTCTATAGTCGCGATCTTTTTCGGATTAGCTTGAATACCTTGTTCTGTAACAAGATATCCCAAAAATTTTCCTTCAGTTTCGCCAAAACTACATTTTAGCGGATTAAGCTTCATGTTTATTTTTCGCATTCTGTCAAATGTTTCGCGCATATCTTCAATGATTCGCTCTTGCGTCGCGCTTTTGATGACTAAATCATCTACATAAGCTTCAAGATTACGCCTTATTTGCTTATCAAACGCGGTGTCAATCAACCGTTAATATGTCGCACCTGCATTGATTAAACCAAAAGGCATCATGATATAGCAATATATGCCTTTGCCCGTATGAAACGCGGTTTTATCTGCGTCTTCTTGTGCCATAGGAATCTGATGATATCCTCTTGCCGCGTCCAAAAAACATTTATATGGGAAAGCATGTAAAGATTCCACTTTCAGATCAATTTCTGGAAGCGGATAGTTATCCTTGGGGCACGCTTTATTCAGATCTTTGTAATCAATACACATTCTCCAAGAACCATCAGGTTTTTTCACCAATACTGGATTCGCAATCCATGATTGGTATTGGACTTCGCGCAAAATGCCGACTCTCACCAATTTTGTTACTTCTTCGCACAACCATTTTACGCGATCTGGGGCCATACCCCTTCGCTTTTGTACTACGGGTTTCAGAGCTGGATTCACATTTAGCCTGTGTTCCGCAATATGACGCGGAACACCAGTCATATCGTTTTCGCACCAGGCAAAAACATCCATATATTGGACGAGTAATTGCACGATTTGCTTTCTAGTATCCGCACTAACATTGCGTCCTACTTTGATTTTCTGTTCTGGATATGCAGGATTAATTATTTCCATAGCATCCGCACCATCAACAGGTTCTTGCCCTGTGATTTTTATGTTGACAGCCGCACAAATAGGCACAATGCTCATTGTACATATTGTGGCAATTCCCTTATACGTTGGAAACTTAATCATGCCATGAATTGTAGACGGGACAATCCCAAATTTACTTATAGCGGTTCTTCCCAACAGCATGTTATAGCGAGAAGAGGCTCGCATAACATAAAAATCTAATCGCGCTTGCCGCACCAAAGCGTCATCATTAACATCAGCTAACTCGATGTTTAATGACAAAACACCTATAGTTAATGAAGATTCTCCTGCAAAACCGGTTAGTGAGACTGCGGTTGTTTACAGGTTTGTTTTAATACTTTCTGGCAATTGAGCGAAGCATTGTTCGTAAATAACATCAACGCTACTGCCATTGTCGACATGGACTTTCATGACTGTGATATCAGCTTCCGCGATTTTGCACGATATCATTATCGGCATTTCAGAAAAATCATCGCTCTGCATTTTCGGGAAACTAATTGGCGCAAATTGCCAATTATGATGCATTTTAGCGAACTTTCGCTTTTTTCTATTTTTTGGGCATTCGCTCGCACAGCGACCACTGTATCACTATCGTTTCCAATATTACTCATAATTCTAAGCAATCGAGCAATTCACCACCGATTTTAGATGTATGCACCTACAAATCACCACAACAAAAACACGATTGAAATTAAACCGTCGAATTAATTGCTTAACGGCGTAAAACAAAAAATTTTCAGTTTAATTTGTAAAACGTGTCCCACGGATGGCGCCAATTGATCAATCCATGATTAATGATGTTGCTTAATCACAGATTGAGTGCAATAAGATTGTAATGGAGGATGGGATGTTTGATGATTATTTTGGGCCCCGATGATCGTCTTTCACTTTAACTATCAAGTGATCAACCACCCCGACCCGGTCTTGATTGTTAATTAGTTTAATTCACCTTTTCGCAATGTAAAAATCCCTTGGGCAAGATCACAAGTGGAAATTACAAAGGCTTAGGCAAAATGGCAGAGAATCAACAACCATTAAATGAGAGGCCAAGCTCTCTATTTATAGGTTTCGAGATATCCGCGGTCCGCGAGTACCTTAACTATCCGCGGAAACTCAGCGGATTAAACCGCAGTCTTTGTATCAATGCGAAAACATGACCGCTGTGCTTATTTTCAGCGAATATTGCATAGCTTTGCCTTATAATTCGCGCAGTTCAGCCTTTGGCTTTTAGCAAATAAAATATACATATACAATGCTATGTATATGATCAATTATTATACTTCAATATGATATATTATAACTAACTGAGTCTTATGGTATTTTTAAAAAGTTAAAGTAAAATGATCGTTTACGGCTGATTCCCTGTTTGAGAATATGAATGAGAGGTTGCTTGATGCTATTTGCGAAAGGCTGAAACCAAGTTTACTCATTGATCATAACTTTAGTCATGATTACCTTAACATGATTACGTCCTTTTGAGTTAAACCCTAAAAATGTCAATTTGGGTTGTAGTGTATTCTAGCCGTAAAAACTTGATTTGATCATTATGTAGTAGCACTGTTGCAAAACACCCCGTCTCGAGCCGTCTCGACGCCCGTTGCGACGTTTTGGTGACTAGCCCGTCCCGTCTCGAATAAAACCGTCTAATATGACAGTCAACGGTCAAAATTAGGGTCAAAGTTGAAAAAAAGCATGTCAAAGTCTCTCAAAATTCAGAAAAGCCAGAAAGTTGGTAAAATCGGTCAAATTTGTCGTATTTTAGTTTGAATTTTCATTATTATATTAACGGTGATAGCAATTATGAGTACAAATTATTCAATTAAAGTTTTTGGCTTTAAAATATGTACACATATATACATTTATATACTTATATATTTAAAAGTCAACTTTGGTCAACGTCCGTCTAGACTCCCGCCTCGACCCCGTCTCGAACGTCTCGACCTTTTTAGGACCCGACCGTCTCGACCCCGTCTCACGTCTTTTGCAACCTTGTGTAGTAGTGATAATAGTCGTTTGTAAAATCTCTTAAAACTGCTGATTTAGACTGAAATGAGCTATTTTATGTGTTATTATGTTAAAAGTGTTTTGATTGTCCATTTTGACTCTTTGACCCGTTTGGCCCTTTTGCGTCAAATTGGTCAGTTATCACTTTAAGGATTTGTGGAGTTAGTTTTGTGAGACATGAATTACTCCCTGACCCAAATACCTGGGAAATTTTTGACCCATTTTCCGAGTATAATGGTGACCATTTTGACCCATTTGAGTAAAATTGAGGATTTCAAGATACAAATATATTTAAATATATTTAAAATTGAGTTAGTTTATATGTCATTATCATTGGGCTGAATTCAAGATTGTTTGAAATTAGTACTATAGTCATCATGGACCTGGTTATTGAGTATTATAGTCATCATGGACCTGGTTATTGAGTATGGTTTATGTGTGTATGTTGGACTTGAAAAGTCTTATTAGGATCATTGCTTACTGGGCTCAAGAACAAGTGGAATGAGTTTAGAGAATTTTATTTTCTATACTTCAGAAATACCTCTAATTTTTAACAGAAATACCTCTAATTTTTAACAGAAATACCTCTTATTTTCTATACTTCAGATTCATTCTAAAAGTACATGTTGGTTATATAACATTCACATTCACATCATGGTTAAATAACATTCAAATATAATATATCATTCAATAATTTTCCCTTTAAAATTTCGTGAATTCACGGGTCCTTGCACTAGTTTTTATTAAAATACTATAATGATGATGTCATTATTAAGTTAATTTCTTTGTTAAGAAACAATCAAAAATAAAAAGAAAAAAATCTAAGACATCTTGATGATGTCATTAACATTAATTAAATATTTATTTATTTATATAACTTAATTGAAATGCACTTAGCTATACGTAAAGATTCCGTATATATATAACAATTAATAATAAAGATTTATTGTTATAGATAATTTAATTTGATGTTATATTGTTAGTTAACGATTCATTCCTATAAATTTAGTAACACTCTAAATATTACCATAAAATGATATGGACTAGCGTTAAAAAATATAAAGTGATTCTCACTATAATCAATTTATGGAATTCACAAGGACATGAATAATACTAATGATTTTAAAGACATGTTTAGTGAAAGTTTCATTTACATATAAATTGATTTTAATAATTATTTAAAGAATCATTACATTTAACTCTTATTCAATTGTACGTATAAAATCTATTTTATACTATAACATAAATCATTAATTTGAAGCATTTTGCAACCTTATGATAAAATAACCTATGATCATATGTACAATATTTTAAGCATTATGTACAACTTTATGGTAAAACACCCCTATGACCATATGTACAAACTTTAAAACATATTGTACAATCTTTTACAAAACACAGCATGAACACATGTACAAACTTTAAAGAATATTGAACAACATTCATATAATAATTGTATTTTAGTTTTTTACAAAAAATTAATAAGACATTTGTTATTACTAATAGTAATTATTAAAAATATAAATACTCAGTTTTAGAACAAACTTTATTACTACATCAGTCCCATCTTAAGTATCCACCTTTCTATTTTGAGTTGTCCCATATCAAGTATTCACATGATGTTTCATCCAGTAAGAAGAGGTTATTCTGGAGAGTGAAGATTTCAGATTGATGGAGACTATTAGTGGAATTTTTTAAAACTTTGTGCAAAAAGTAACTGGACACTTGTAGCGGGACGGAGGGAGTATTATTATATTATTATTATTATTATTCAAATATAGGTTTTCTTTACGGGATTAATTACGTTACATATATGTAAAATACATGTCTCAATAAAATGTTGTTATGTAACTTTTAGACAAAAAGAATAATAATTGTGATGAAAATTCGAAAAAAGTGGTGAAACAATAAATGTAGTTCATATATTTTAAATAAGTTAAGTATATCAACATACATAACGGTGTCTCATTATCAGTCAAAGTTCAACTCATTTAAATGATAAATTTGGCCCATTTGTTCATGAAAGCAACCAACACCACCCACTATTGGGTCAGCTTTCAATAAATACGAGCCCAGTCCGCCCATGTGCTGTATATAAGTACTCCGTAGTTTGACGTACACTTTTAAAGATTCGTAAAGGATGATGGGATTCTCTCAAGTTCCATGTATTAAAGATTCGTAATAGCATTAAACTAGTCCGGATCCGGCCCGCGCGATGCGGCGGGGATTTTCGACATGTGATTCATATTTAACGTAGCGTTGTGTATTTACAAAGGGGAAAACGGCGCATGTCTTAAGCGCCGTTTTAGATGTCGTTGTCTTAAGCGTTTTTTAAAAGTGTCCGTTTCGAACGTAGTTAGTTTCCTTTTGTTCATAAAATTTTTTCGAGTGTAACGGTGCTGTCGGAATAATTTAACTTGCGGCGAACAGAAAGATACGGACTGTCGTTGTGTTAAGCGTTTTTTAAAAAGTGTCTGTTTCACGTATCGTTAGTCACGCTGGGTTCGTGAGACTTTTTCGAGTTAAACGGTGGTTTCCGGAAAATTTAACTCGCACCGAGCCAGAAGATAGGGCATATTATAAATTTGGGGGAAATTAGTTTCTTTTTATTTTTAAAAAATTATATGTGTGTAAATTGAGGTAGTTGTGTAAATTGAGGCGAATTTGAGTACCGATTGTAGTGTGAACGTAAACTAAAAACTACAATTCAAATAAATTAAAACTACATAATTAAGGCATGAGTTTTAGTATATAAGGGTTAATAATAATTTAATCAATGGTCAAAATTGACAATTTATTAACCACCTCATTTGTTTTTGTTTTTTTTTTTTTTTGTTTTGTTTTGTTTTTGTTTTACCACAACTTCCCTCCATTCTATTAGACCACTACCAACCCTTCAGTCTTTACTACAGTCAATTCTCAATTTAAAAGGACGTGGTTGGCATTTAAACGTCGTCATCGTCTTTTTTCAAATAAAATTGAAAGTTTGTCATTATATAAACGCAAGAAGACGGTGGGAAAAGTGGATGTGGGGCCAAACTAACAATATTACTCCTTATTTTAAGAATCTTTTGACATATTTTAAAGTTTTATATTATTATTTTACTATTATTGCTATTTAATAAATGAGAGTGTGGGTCCTTTTTTTTTGAGAAGAAGTATGTTATTATTGGTACATTCAGTCTTTTTTATTCAATATAAAGAAATGTTGACGTGTCAGTGATGTAGAGTTCAGTCTTTATAAAGAAGCACGTCATGGTTGGAAGTGGTCTTACATGCTATGAAAATGTCAATATAATGACAACATTTTATAATTTTTACCATACCTTAAAAAAAATATGGGACACTTGGCACAAAACTAGCACACCTTGCTTACATCATCAATTACATAACATTTTAAACTATTGAAAACAAATTGAAAACGTATAATGTTATATCAATTAACGGTACGATAAAGACAGTATCACAATTTGTTTTATACAAAAACATAAAAGAATGACAGTTGATAAATGAGTTACTTGCGTATTCAAGGCTTCAAGCTACAAAAGGATAAAAAAGTTTGACACGGTACAAAACTGACCCATTTTGTTTTAAACATAAAATTCCTCATGTTGACTCAAACCCAATTTATCACATACGCTTGTAATGATGAACAGTTAATAAAATAGCAACAACTAACAAAATAATTTTAATAATGTAACTTTACGGCCACTTGGACTATAAATCGTCATGTACATGACCTTGGCTTTTATATTTGGAGTTAGAGCTTGTCATGGTACATAATTTGAACTATACTCAGGTTTCTACAAACTAAAGATACAAATCGGTAAAACAATATTCAGTGTTCAGTCTAGACCAAAAATAAGGAAATTACCTTGGACTTATGATAATTATAATATTTATATTACATAAAGTTGTGTAAGTATAGGAATAAAAACATTAATTAACCCCATACATTGTACAATGCCCATTAAAACATAAAGGAAGTCCAAAGTTTGACTCATATCAGCCATACATGACTTTAGTATTCCAAATGATGGTACTAAATAAACTGACAACTTGTGTTTGATAATCCTAAGGACTAAAAAGAGAATGGTAAGGAATTTTTAACCTCACCTTGGTAAGGTAATATAGGTTGCTCTTAATACAAATCCATCCATGTTGTTTGACCTGCAACCATAAATCTCATTAATAAATCTCATTACATAGAAACTACACAAAAACTACATAGGAACAGAGTATAAATTTTCAACTCATTATTGTAGCAACTACATAGAAACACAATATCAAAATATTACATAAAATTACCTAAGTACTACTTCTTCCAACCTAAATTGAGAATTTTATCTCCATGTTAGAAGATATATCCTTTCTCTAACAAAAGGTAATTGTTGGTAATTTTTTATTTAGTTTACTTTAGTAATTGAAGTCTTCCAAACACTCAAAAGCCACTCTTCAGATCTTCTTTATTACAGCTGTTTGTGTGATTCAATAATAAATCCAAAAACATTAATCTGTAAATGCCTTTGAATCGTATTAATTCCACTTGAACCATTCCTATTTCAAAAACATATATAACAACATTCATCAGTTGCAGCCTTTCCTGAGTTTTTGAAGTTATTAAAACATCAATGAACTGAAATGAAGTAACATATATGCATACTAACGCATCAAAAAATAACCTACTAAAATTGAATTATCAGACAACAAAGCACTCAGATAAATAATGAATACATCCTACCCACAACCCAACCAAATGCAGTCAAGAGAACTAAAAGATGCAGTTTTATAATGAGTATTACTGTCTGTCTTAGTAGCAAGAATAATGAATTTCAAATCTAAGAATGTGAATGATGAAGAGAATAAAAAATGAAAAGTAACCTTAAAACTTCAGACTTAGATTCAAAGCTTTGGAAGAAAACAGAGAGCAGTTAAGTGAGCGGGAGTCAGGAGCGTCTTAACCCTTGAAAAAGTGCAAATTTCAAGAGAATGCCAAGTGAGCGGGAGTCAGGACCGTCTTATCCCTTGAAAAAGTGCAAATTTCAAGAGAACGCCAACATTGTAAAAATTTGATTTAAATATCAAGAAATATTGTTTGAAGCTGCCAAACTTATTTTCTAACTAAGAAAAAAAAATATAGGTTTGACATACCCTTTGAGAAAGGTCACTCGACGCCAGTTTTTGGGTTGTTATTTCTTTAATCGTTGATCATTTCTACACCAGTAATTGCCTTCTCCCGTAAACGTCCTCAAATGTTTTGTGGTCGTTTCATAAGCCCATTATCCTAAAGTTCACAACTCATAAAATTATCATTATGAAAATGTGCTACGATAACTATGGAATCTGAAAATTATACATCACTAATTTATTGTTAATAAACCTGAACATCGCATAGCTGTCTAAGTTCCACAACACCCCGTTTGTTTTGAGCCACTACCTGAACCACCCTGCTAGGTCACCTTAATCTTCAATGATTATCGATTAAATTAAGAGCGAATCATGAACCAACCAACTGTACAGTAGGTGTTGTTAATGGAGACTGAATTACCCCATACTTTCTTCAAAAAACCTTGGTGAGACACAGGACTCGCTACACCATCATGTAATTCCCCTGTCTTCAAAGCAGCATACATCAGGTCCAGTGACTATAAGGAACTGCAGCAGTATGAGATAAAATTCAAATTATGAGACATGTGGAAGTTGGTGTTTTTATTCTACATACCTTCAGGTTTCAATTTTCAGCAAGCAGTTTTTTAGTAAATCCGTACAATTACCAATCTTCGATCCACAGGAGCCCAATAGATAAGAATAAAAAGATTAAGCATCCCATTGCACAGTTTCATACCTCAATACCAGTATCTAAGTGAGGATCTTCGGCTTCATTTGTACTTGAAGGATGAGCTTCACTGCTGAACCTCAATTCATCAATCACAGTTCCCAAAAGCTTATTATGATGTTTTTCTTGACCCAAGTTAGCAACTTTCTGTTGCGTGTAATTAAGGTTTTCATCAATGATGTTCACAGCTCTTCTGATTTCAACACCTATCGTTGGAACTTGCATCGAATGAAAATCGTGGGAACCATTCCTTGAGCCAATTGGCAGAGGCTTACAGCCATTTAATTCCTTCTGATGTGAACTTGGTAGTGGCACGTCAGTTAAGTGCATGATCTTTTTTAGAATACCTGTAGCAGAAAGCCAGCGACCCACCCAAAACCAATTCGTGCATCGAGCTTCTCCCTTCATGCTTTTTGATAACGTTTTTTTTTTTTCTGCATTCTCTGCCAAACTGATTGCTATCAGACCTGGAAAACTGGAGCCAAAAGCCTATTATAAAAAGAAATTAAGGATGAAATGAAAGATCGGCGATATAGAAAATATGCAAAAAGAAACGATTATAAGCGTAACTACACTAATAAACATCTACATTCACAAAATTATAGCTTTTACCTTATTAAGTACATTGAAGATTCAAATTGTATTTGCCAGTTTAGGTTACTCCAAAACTGATGTATTATATTTCGTAATACTCATTTCACTACATACAACAAAATTAACAATAAAAATCGATTACACTTTCAATGAAAAAGAAGATAAAGAGAGAGCAACCCCATACATATTAAACTGGAAGAAACCCCATACAAATTAAATACGGGTTAACTTTGAGTCTCTAAACGGTATGTGTCCACTTCTCCTTTTACTATATCTAATCACAAAGAAAACATATGTTAGTTTAAATGTTACAAAATATCTAACCTAATATGTGAACTTGATATTCCTATCAGGCTATCAGTATACCTGGCAATATGTGAACTATATATTATAATTATATATATATATATATATATATATATATATATATATATATATATATATATATATATATATATATATATATATATAGCTTTTCAAAAAAAAAAAAAAAAAAAAAATATATATATATATATATATATATATATATATATATATATATATATATATATATAGGGGCAGGATCAATGGGGAAGTAACCAATCGGAGGGAAGCGGGGGGAAGCAAAAAAAAAAAAAATCGTTTTTTTTGAAATTTTTTTTTTCCGGCATCAAGATCACACGAAAATATGAACATTTAGAAGAGACACTTCGTGATGAATGTTATTATTTAGGCGGGAAAACGATCGACAAAAATAACATTCAAGATAATATTGTTCGTGAAGAATATGAACGTTTTTTTTCCATGTTTTGTGAAGTAAAATTTAGCCCGATTTAGAGTTTAGGGTTTAGGGTTTAGGGTTTGGTGTTTTGGGTTTATGGAATAAACCCAAAACACCAAACCCTAAACCCTAAACCCTAAACCGTTCGTGTTAAAAACTCAATCTAAATCCTAAATCTAAACCCTAAACCCTAAATTTCTAAACCCTAATATCTAAACCCAATAAACCCTAATATCTAAACCCAAATAGCGAAAACCTCAAAATACGCTCGAAAAACACGATAATTGTTATATATTACTTCTTCGAGCGTTTTCCCGCCAAAATAAAAACATTTATCACAAAGTGTCTCTACTAAATGTTCATATTTTCACCTCATCTATAACGTTCGTGAACAAAGTTTTTTCAAAAAACAAAAAAAAAAAAAAGTTTTTGCTTCCCTCCGCTTCCCCCCGAATGGTTACTTCCCTCTTTTAGTTATTATTATTTCTCATTTATATTCATTATATATATATATATATATATATATATATATATATATATATATATATATATATATATATATATATATAATGAATATAAATGAGAAATAATAATAACTAAAATAATATAATGCATAAATAACAATTATAAAAAAAATCTGACCCGTTTCGACCCGTTACTGACCCATTTGGACCCATTTAAAGTCTGACCCGTTTCATTTAGTGATGTCTCCCCACTTTGTCTCTGAGCTGCAATGATGCATTTTTAGTTAGAAATATAACTGAATCCTATGAATCTAGTACTAAAAATAGTCGAAAATGTTCCCACCTTCACAGATGGACAGTAGTTCCATCATATGATCCCAGTCCCTAACACTTTCCTCGGTAAGATTTTCGACAATCGTTCCCCTCTGTTAAAATTATTCAACATTAAAAATACATAATTAAAATGATTTACCAACTGACATTTGAAATGCTTAATTGTTTATTACCTCTGGATAATCTAAAAGTCTAAGTGGATAGCCATCAGTGCTAAGTAGATCTCTGACAGATTCATCATATATCTCCATTGCTTGGAATTTCAATTGAAAGTCCCTCTCGGGGTGCTACATACAGTTGAGTCATGATAAGTGAAAGAATATAACAAAAAAAAAAAAAAGTGACTCGTTGAAGCGAAAACAATGGGATTATACGATTACCTTTTGTACATAATCATATATGTCTGCTAAAGTATACTCAGTAATTTCAGTCATTGTGAACGTCTTTACCACTGCTTGTTTGCCCATAAGCAAATATACTTTCTGTCAAACAATCATGATTAAAAACGAATCAACTAACATCCTGAAACAGTAATTTACAGAAAATGTAGAAAAGGAAAAAGTGGATCTCACCATTGATACCACTGACTACCGATAGCACAACGTCGTTTGCTCCATCCTGGTAAACCTGCCTAGTGGAGCAATCACAACCGAAAACCCTGTCTGCACCCAATTAAACACCATCATTAAAAAGGGGTAAAATATCATGACCACTTGACAAAATTTTCAAATTAAAAAAATGTCATCCAGATGCATAAAACATGAGAAACCGTAATTATAATTGAAAAACAAAAGGTTCAGGTTTAGACATCAGATTAATTGCTCAATAAATCATACGAAGAGACATCAGATTAACCCCAATAATCAAGCATAAATCGTTGCAAACCCTAAATCGCTGCAAACTCTAAATCGTTTTTGTAATTTTCGTCTTCATCACGCCGGCTTAAGCATCGGAGAAACTTCCGGCAGTTTCGAAGAGTCTGGTGTTAATATACAAAATTTATACCGTTTTGTAGAGAAAAAATCAACTCAATCACGATTAAATTAGGGCGTAATTAGACATACCGTGCAGTAATTAAATGTTTATCAATTTATCAATCATTTGGAAACCGATTTGGGCGAAAATTGCAGTAATGAGGTTGAAGGAGATGAAAAACCTAGATGGGATTCGATGAAAATGAATGGGTTTCGGATGGAAATCCGTATTTTTAGTGGTTTTTAAAAAATAAAAATAAAAAAATAAGAAAAGCAGAGAATGATGACACGTGGCGAACGGATAGAGTATTGGGTTGTGGGTCTGACACATTGGATTTAATTCTCATGCTTTATGTGAGGAAGGGATTTAAAAAAAAAAAGTATTTTAGAAAAAAAAAACGTATCCGTATCTTAAAACAAAAAAGCTTTTTTTATATTCTATTTTATGGAATACATTTAATACAAAAGAAAAGCATTCTTCAACGTCTGAAACCCTATAAAACTCTCAAGTCTGAAAAGCATTCTTCAAGTCTGAAAAGCATTCTCCAAGTCAGTTAATTTTTTTTCTCTACATTACTGTAAACTTAATGTATTAGCTTTGGGAAGGTCAAAATCATTATTATTGGTGTTGCACGCCTCTGTTCGCCAACCTGTTACAAGCAAGCTTGCAAGAAGCATTGTAAATAGGTTATGCATTCCTATTCCTAATTTCTCTATAAGCCAAAATTTGAATTCATATTACAGATTACGCTACATCAATTCATTGCAAATTCTCTGTACATCATCTCCATCATCTTCAATTTATTCTCTGTAATTTTTGGTAGCTTCATGAATCTTCATCTGGTAAATAATCTCATATATAGTTTCGAGGTTTAAATCTCGAATTTAAACGCATATGCCTTTTTATTTTTATTTTTATTTTTATTTTGTATGTTTTGATTTTGTATTTCACTTTACGAATTTCCTTCTGTATATGTAGTTAGGGGATTAAGTTTTTGCCAATTCTACTTGGTTCTGGAGCGCATGCCAGGTGTTCGATGAAATGACGAGCTGAATTTACTATTTATTTGTGCATATTCATCTTGGACACTAATGGGGTATGTTACATTGGATGTCTGATTATGTTACTGAAAGTAAGCTTAATTCACACACCTTTATTTGGTATTGCTTCTATTATGTGTTCATTCAAAAGTATGGTATATTAAGCAAATTTGGTTAAATCTAACCATTAGTTTAGCATTTAACTAGATATGCCCTGCCTGGGTTGTAGTTCCTATTTGTTCTAATATATTTTTTTGCTTTGGAAAAAAAAAACTAATACATCATACTATTTACTCTTATGACTTTTCACCGACATATTGTTAAAGCTTTGTGATTGTATTCTTCTTATGAGCTTAGCATTTTTAACTTGTGACTAGATTGAATTTTTATTTTGCTCATTGAATATCACTTCAAATCTGACTATCACTCTGTAAACTAATAATCATCAAGTGTCTTAGTTTAGTTTAGACTTAGTTACTTTGTCACATAAAACATCACTCATCATATACTTATGTTAGTTTTTACTTTATGTGTTTATTAACTATGCAAGTGTCTTGCTGAGTTGCTGTTTTAAGAAACAAGAGTTGCAAGAGTAAATATAGACCTAAGGATATTGGAGAAAATGTCATTGAATTCAATTCATCTTCCACTGATCCATTTTTTGCACTTTTTGTTGAACTTCGTGTTGAAAATCATCCCGCAAGAGCGAATCTTAATTTTTTAATCTAACATGTACCTATTTTGTTTATCTTATATTTTGCTTTGTTGAAACAGTTAAAAGCTTGATCCTATTTGTTGAAATGTGTATCCAGAAATTATGCAAGGCTACCCTTAGTGAGTTGGTTTAGGATACTTCAAAAAGCCTCTCGTGGTGATGGAAGGTGGTGATAATCTTTTAAGCTTCTTCGCAGGTTCTTCATCACAAGTTCTTTCACATAATAATCTTTTCATATTCTTCTCCATATTTCATAATAATCTTTTCATCTTTCATTAAGCTTCATCACAGGTTCTTAGACTATAAAACGAATATTTTATCTTTGAATTTGGGTTTGGTGGTTTTATGTTGTTGTGTTGTTGTTTCATAAATACGTATGTTGTTTTCTTTCTTTTTTTATATAATAATAATAATATCGTTATCTACAGTGTATTTTATTATACCATGTGTGTTCTGATATGTCATTTCAACTGTTGGCTTTCATACCATAGATTCAACTAAGGTTTCAGTTTTAGTCTTTAATTTACTTAAATTCTAAAATTTTATTGCATTTGCAGCAAGAACCCCAACATCTTTACCGAAGTCTAAGGGTGTGTTTGATAAAACTGAATGATTTAGTGCTGAATGATTCAAAATCTGAATGGTCCAGAGCCTCTGAATAAGGTTTGCTCTGAATGAAAATAAGCTGTTTGATATCATTTAGAATGAACGATATTAACTGACTAAAACTACCTTATTAACGTGTGACATGAATAAAAAATTCAATATACTTGTTAGTTAGGTGATCAGGATATGATTTGAGGAGATTATTATAGATAATTTAGGCTCTTAATGGTTAAGAGAGTGTTTCATCTCTGAATGGTTCAGAGCTGAATTCTGAACTATTCAGCACCATATGTCATTCAGAGGTCAGAAACAAACGCACTGAATGCTGAATGGTTCAGCATTCAGTGCTGAACCATTCCATTAAGAGGCAAACAAACGCACCCTAACTCATGATAGTTGACGGATGAAGCTTTTGAGATGTGGTGCCTATCTTTTACATTGAAGCAAAAAAGAAAATTATCAGTCAAGAAGGCTGACGTATCTAGTCAGAAGGTATATATGAGTTTATGATTTTGTATATGTTCATGTAGAGGTTGTTACAATGATGTTTGTATGTTAGTGCATTTGACTGATAATTTTGACCATCTGCTGCAGTTTTATTAAGATGATTTATGGTTTATATTTGATTTACTTTCTACTCTTAATGGATGTGTGTTTAACTATACCCATTCATAGGATGACCTTCATAGTAGAAGTTTATAGGTATATCAGTATATGTATGTTTAAATTGATTTTTGTGTATCTTGACTGAGTAAGCGGTAGTCCAATAATCATCTCATAATGTGTATGGGATCTTGAGCTGGTTGTATTAGTTAGATATACTGATTGTGATATGTTCTTTCAGTTGTCTCCATATGACTCCTTTACGAAGGAAATTCCCATGGTTAATAGATTTCATGTTGGTTGGAGCTTATGGTGTGATAGCGTCACTGAACCACAACCTTTCAGACCTCTTTACCAAGGTTCGATCTGATATTGTGTTTTATGTTATTAGTATTTTCTGTAGCTTGATATGGGGTGGAAGAATAGCGCAGCACATATTATTAGATGATGGTATATAATAGCTCCCCAAACCTAACTTTTGATGACAAAGATGATGCATTGAATCCAAATGGGTTGTTTTCTGTTATCATTAAATTGACATGACAATTTGTCAAGACATATAGACTTCTTCATTTTCAAATTTAAGCTATGTTTTGAGATGAATTTGTATTGAATTGATGAGATTTTGCTATATAAGTAGTACTTAATAAGTACTGTAATAAATAAAAAAAATTGCATAAACATGAAGTCTTACTCATTTTTGTAAATGAGTAAACTTAAAAAGTCAACACACGATCCTTTAATTTTTTATTATTGCATAATGCAGTTTTGTGATGATCTAGATTTTGGCTCAGGCGATTTAAAGTTCATGAAAATTGTGTGTGTGTGTTTTCTATAATCCGTATATTTTTGTGTGTTAATAACTGAATGTTAACTTTGCTATTATAGCCTTATGGTTTATTGGTAATTTGTTAAAAACATTATGCATTTGTTGGTTTACATCATATGTTTGTTTAAAGTTTTTGGTTTATTGATAGTATTTCTTTAAATATAACATATCATTCAATAATTTCTCTTAAAAATCCCGTGATTCCACGGGTCTCTCCACCAGTTTAATATAACATCTCATTATTGCACTTTTTTAGTCCCTCCTGTGTACAATTGACACTCACCATTAATTTTATTGAATTCTTCCATACATGACTCGAAAGAATTTACAAAATTGTATTGAAAGTTCAAGATCAATTACACGTCTTGCAATTTATGGCAACACAAACAAAACCACGATTAATTAATGACAAGAATCACTTTTTACTACATACAGAGTTTAATAATATCATAGTGACGTCAAATGAAGAAAGAAAATGAAAAGTTATATTAATTGGAGGGAAATTGTGATAAAAAAAATGAGGGAACAAAAATTAGAGGTAATTACATAGGGGGTGTTTGGCGTAGCGATTTGAAGTTGATTTTTTAATTATTATGTTTACAAGTTGTAATTAATTTATTTGTAGTGTTTGGAAAATAAATAACAAAACTTGATTTTTTGCGGTTTGTTGACTCCAAAACGTGGAAACCCAACAGTGAGGGAAGGGTTACTGCTCCGAAACGCAATTCCTGATTATAATTCCAGCCAGGTTATTTTTCCTTTATGCCCTTATGATAAATTAAAGAACCTCGACTCTTTGTTTGAACTGCGGCTGAGTTTCCTTTTCCTATTTTAGGGTCCTACCTCCATTAACTCTTACATGTATTAAGATTGATGGTGCTTGAACTTTGTTACGAATTAATATATTAGTATGTGTTTACAGTAATAAAACGGAATGCATACAATTATTTTGGGATTCTTGCTTCTTATTTTATTTTGTATATATAAATTAGAATTTATATGTCGATACTTCACCATATAATTGATTATTTGCTAAAAAGAAATATATTATTACAGATTTAAATCTATATATTTTATTTTATTAACAACGAATGTCCTTTTGGTAATTTTACATGTTATCAAATAATTTAATTTTTCCAAACACTCGGAAATGTTGTAATTTAGTAGTTTATAACTACCCTTGGCTTATTTACTAATTAGAGACTTATATGTATAAGTAAGAAAAGAGAGAGTTTATATATATGTGAAATATATTCAAGAGTGCATTATTTGCTAACTCAAGAGGGAGTATATATACTACATATTCTCACTATACAAGTATTAAAAAATTGTTAGCCAATATTGACTAATACAACATCTATGGACTTTTCATCCACATCTATAGACTTTTGTGTCCAGTTAAATTATTGGCACATATATAACACTCCCCCTTGGATGACAATTTTATTAGAGAGCAATTAGTACTGCCTCGTTAAAAACCTTGCTAAAGAAAAACCCAGTGGGATAAAAACTTTAGTCAAGGGAAAAAGAGTGCAGTATAGAGTTGACTCCCCCTCAAGTAGACATCGTTGAGTCGTCACATCTTTTGAACTTGCCTCATGCCAATATTGTGAACGTGTGTTCTAAAAATAGCAGTTGGGAGTGCTTTGGTGAAAAGATCAGCAGAGTTTTTGCTGGATTGAACATATCTCATTTCAATCTGGTTATTCTTAATGAGATCTTGAGTGAATGAGAAGAATCTAGGAGGTATGTGTTTTGTTCGGTCACTTTTGATATACTTTTCTTTCATCTGTGCTATGCAAGCTGCATTATCTTCATAGATAGTTGTTGGACTTTTATCGCGTTCTAGTTCACAAGAATCAGTAATGAGTTGTGTCATTGATCTCAACCAAAAACATTCCCGAGTAGCTTCATGTAATACAATCACTTTGGCATGATTTGATGATGTTGCAACAAGTGTTTGTTTTTGAGAACGCCATGATATTGCGGTACATCCATTTAGGAATACATATCCAGTTTGAGATTTAGCATTATGTGGATCAGATAAATAACCTGCATCTATATAACCAACCAAATCTTGTTTTGAATCGTTAGAGTAAAATAATCATAAATCAGTAGTTCCTCAAGGGTATCAAAACATGTGTTTGATCCTATTCCAGTGTCTTTTTGGAAGGAATTGAGCTGAATCTTGTTACAAATTAACTGTAAAAGAAATGTCAGTTCTGTATAATTTGTAAGATACATAAGAGCCTCAATTCACTAAGATATGAAACTTCTGATCCAATAAGATCTTCATGATCTTCACGGGGATGAAATGGATCAGTGTCAATATTGAGTGATATATCAACCAATGGTTTTGTCTTTAAAAATGTTTTAACATCTTTTCTGTATAAGTTGTTCGATGTACAAATAAACCATTAGGCATATACTTAATTTGCAATCCAATGTAATACTTGGTTTTTCAAGATCTTTCATTTCAAATCATTTTTTTATTTATTTATTTATTAATTTTTTTTTTTAAGAAGTTGAATGATTTCATAGATCTCTTTATTTGTTAATATGATGTTATGATCATTGACATAAACAACTTACAATCACATATTCGAACATTGTTTTCTGAATAAGAACACACGTGCAAATAAGATTATTTGTATACCCTTTTTCTTATCAAATAATCACTTAGTCGGGTATACCACATGCGACCCGATTGTTCAACCCATATAAAGATCTTTATGATTTAATGGAATACATTTCCTTGGTTGATTAAATGCTTTTGATACCTTAAACCCTTTAGGTATATATATATATATATATATATATATATATATATATATATATATATATATATATATATATATATATATATATATATATATATATATATATATATATATATATATATCAGTACTAAGTGATCCATATATATAAGTAGTAACAACATCCATGAGATGCATTTTTTAAGAAACTGCCACGTTGATTAAGTATCTAAAAGTAATTGCATCTATTACAGAAGGATAAGTTTTTCTCATAATCCATTCTTGGTCTTTGAGAGAAATCTTGAGTTACAAGTCTGACTTGACTTTGTAAGTTCATTTTCTTATTTCCTTTTCGAATTAAATTCATTTATATCCCACACGTTTCACATCTTTAAAAGTGATAACGATTGATCCGATAACTTTTCTTTTATTGAGCGATTGTAATTCAGCTCGTATTGCTCCTTTCAATTGAGCTCAGTCATGTATATTTTGACACTCAATGACAAATTTTGGTTCTCATCAATATTTATGTATTTATTATCAATATCCTCTGCAGAAGGAGTATTGATATTTGGTTCTTCTTGAACACTTTATTTTACCTCATTATCAGCTGATTTTATTTTCGAGGATTTTTATCTTCGGAACCAATTGATCTTCCACGTTTCATGCGTGGCAAAGACTCAAGAGTGACATTATTGTCAGCTTTTGGAATTTCAATTCGAGCTGGAGCATTTACTGCTATTATATATGATTTAGTCACTCTTTTTGTATCTTTAAATGCATCACGTAATCGATTTGCAAGTTCTTGCATATGCATTATTTTTGAACTTTCGTTTCACATTCTTTTGTGCGAGGATCAAGATACCTTAATTGATGTTCACACCATGAAACATCATTTTATTTATTTTTCATTTCTCCCCCTAATCTAGGGAACTATTTTTCATTAAAATGACAATCAGCAAAACGTGCTGTAAAAACATCACCCATCATGGGTTCAATATATCTTATAATTGAAGATGTTTCATATACAATATATATATCCCCATCCTCCTTTGAGGGCTCATTTAGTGCATTGTGGTTGTGCAACTAGAACATATACTGCACAATCAAATGTTCTAATGGTGGGAAATATTTGGCTCTCGGCCAAAATCAAGTTGTAGGGGAGAATATTTATGAGTTGCACTTTGTCTAATGTGAAATAATATCGCAGCATGTAAATTTGCATGTCCCCATATATATCACCGTGAATTCTTTCAAGAAACATTGGTGATTCTTTCTCAATATTCTTTACATTAATCACCATATGTGCTTTTCATTAATCACAATATGTGCTTTTTCATTAATCACCATATGTGTCTTTTCATTATATATCATTTTCACCATATGCGCTTTTAATCATATGCGCTGTGCTTTTCATCACATGGGCTTTTTATCATATGCGCTGCGCTTTTCAACATATGCTTTTTTCATCATATGCACTTTTCATCATATGCGCTTTCAATCATAAGCGCTGTGCTTTTCATCATATGGGCTTTTTATCATATGCGCTTTTCATCATATGCGCTGCGCTTTTCATCATATGCGCTTTTTATCATATGCGCTTTTAATCATATGCGCTGCGCTTTTCATCATATACGCTTTTTGGTGCTACATAGATATTTCTCATTTCCGGTTATCATTGACTGATAATCATATCCATTATGATATATATCAGAGAAACTTAACAATTTTCTCTTTGATTTGAGAGAAAATAAGGCATTGTTTATCAGAAAATTCGTACCATTTGGTAATATGAATTTTTACCTTTTCCGTTCCTTATATCAATTTTGCAAGACCTGATATAGTATTTATAATTCCTTCATTTGATTTAAATCAATGAAATATTTCTTAGATTTGATCATAGTGTGTATGTTACCACTATCTACAATACGTAGGTCTTTACCATTTAATTGATGTTGTATTTCAGCAGGATTCATACTAAAACTTCAAATAAGATAAGCAAATAATGAGTTATATTTCAGCAAGATAATCAAATTATATTACCTGCAAATAAGTTACAATTTGAAGTACATAAAAGATAACACTTAATAAATATATGCGTTATGGTCTAAAACCATTTATTTATGAGTGATACATAACAAGCTAGGCATCTTAGAAAATTCAAACCATTCAAGTCTCAAGGTAGCTCAGGTTTTATTTAATCAAGATTTTTCAACAGATTCACTCTCGTTTTCTTTTCTTTTGGGACTTATTTGTAGAGCTAAATAAGATGTTCATATAGTCAAGAAATAGTTACGCACAAGGAATTCAAATGATTCCAAACTTTAATCGCGCTCACAATTTGAACATCATCTTCCCTTTCATTAACTTGGGGAGCGGTTCAACCAAGAACCTCGCAAGGTTCAGTCAAGAACCTCGCAAGGTTCAACGTGGTCAGCTAAAAGAACATCTTTTACTGTCAATCGTTTAAAGTTTCTCAACATGATTAAAACCGTATTTGAAATTGGGCTATATGTGTACTGTTTGAATTCTTTTTTGGATAGTGATATGGCTTTATGATTTATTTGATCCATGTGTACTGAATTGTGGAGTATTACTTTATGGTTTTGACATATGCTTATTTGTGATAGACAAAATGCTAGATAACAAGAATATTAATTATCTGTGTACCACTTGTTGTTGCTTTCGAAGTAAAATAATCAGCCCCACCACCACAACTATATAAAGTAAGCCCATTTGTCATGTTATACATATATGTATAGGTGTATTTGTGGTTTAATCTTTATCCTTTAGTTCAATAATTTCAAGCATTAATTAATATAGACTGCCATTATTGAATTTGTTATATTCACATGTGTATGGAGTTGTTATATATGGAGTTGTTAAAGGCTCTCGGTTTCTTACACAATTTAATTTATGTTATGATTATTTTTATATAGTGAAGCTATATGTTTGTATGCTTTGTATGCAAGTGATGATTGAAGTTATATGTTATAATATACTATGTTTGTATGGAAGTGTATTGATGTTATTATTGATTGTTATATATAGCACAAGTACCTGTGATTTTTTTTTTTTATAGCATGTGTACTAATATAGAATTACTATTTTGTATTGATTGGCTTATATAGTTTTGTAAATGTAATTATGTTTCATCATCATGTTATATTATATCTGAATAGCGCTGATCTTTAGTGCATCAAATAAAAGATTCAATAACATAGTTATGTTTCACAAATATCCTCATATGTAATCACAATACTTGATCAATAAAAGTGTATAAACTAACAATCAAGATCAGAGCATTTAAGCATACAACGATTAAATAAGAAAATATATTCCAGAATAAATTTAGAACCCTTAATTATCAAGTTAGATTCCGATATATATGATCACACCAAACATATATAACAATATATATAATCACGGCAAGCAATCCATATTCTATAAGCTCACATGGGTATTTCTTGAAGCAATATGTAATTAACACTAAGATATCAAAGATATCAAGTATACATCACTGAAGTCATGTTACCAAGAACTAATAAATAATTAATATAGATAAGCATATCATAATTTCTTCTAGAATATGTATGTAATATTAAGTCCGATTAAACTGGTTAAAAGCAACAACAGAGTGTAGCAAGATATTAACAATCATAATACATATTGCAAATTAATAAGTCAGATTCTTAATATACAGACATAACAATCTGATCGAACTAAATCAGTTTATAAATTTAAAATCATCGCAGCAGAGTAGATTATATATTGTATACATCAGAACCATATATTAAAATAAATGTTTAGCGTAATACGAAACCAATACACATATTAAACAAACCTATTAACCAGTGTATACAATGAGCAGCTAATAGTATCTTATTATTCATATAAATTCGCATAACAATTATGAACTGAAACACAGGCAGTACATATCGAGATCATATGAGAACATGTTACAGCAAATTAGTTAACAACAGAATATATGTTATGTTTAATTTTCAGTTTCGTGGAACTTGAATATGTTTAAGTTTGTAGGAATATATGTATACGAAACTGAAATAGCCGAGCATATAATCAACCAAAAAGAGAAAGTTAAAACGATCTAACCGATATTAAGGTTGAACCGAAATTGAAGGTTGAACTGGGCTTGTGTTTGACACAAACCCCTTAAACAAATTCGACGTCTGTTCCCAGGGTACACCGGTCTGAGCAGAGTACTGCCGGACTTGAACACTTGCCTTGATTAGTGACTTGTACTTACTTAGATAAACCTTGATTATACAGAGCACTTCGTGCTGATAACGTGTTGTAATTTAGTAGTTTATAACTACCCTTGGCTTATTTACTAATTAGAGACTTATATGTATAAGTAAGAAAAGAGAGAGTTTATATATATGTGAAATATATTCAAGAGTGCATTATTTGCTAACTCAAGAGGGAGTATATATACTACATATTCTCACTATACAAGTATTAAAAAATTGTTAGCCAATATTGACTAATACAACATCTATGGACTTTTCATCCACATCTATAGACTTTTGTGTCCAGTTAAATTATTGGCACATATATAACAGGAAACTGATTATTTAATTATTGCGATATTAAACAACATAATCAAATCCAAACACCGTAAAACTAAATCAGGTTTTGATACAGTTGATTATTTGATTCTGATTATTTAAAACGCATAATCAATTTTTAAATCGCAAATCCAAACACCCCATAGTTGGGAAATTATGCTTCTATCTTGACCATTAATTAAATCCAATGATTATTATTCACTCAACATGATTAGTCAAGGTATATGGAACTTGAGAGAATCATGATCCATTATCAAATGGATATTTAGCAACGCCTTATATATCCCAAAGTAATTAACTATATGCCCCAATTTTTGATATTTGCTAATATGCACCTTGACCAAGTAACATATGTTGGTCTGTGTGTGGTGCGTGTTGCCGAACATATTTATTCGATACATATAATTTAGCACACATTACACACCAAAATACAAACAACACGCACCGTGCGTGTTGCTCTTTTAAAAGAGCACCAGAGTATGTTTTGAACTCATAACAGACAAAAACACACAACACGCGCCAAAGGTGCGAATTTGCGAAATTCTGAGCTTGTCATCGATATTTTTACTCGATCGTTAGTCGATTCCATAATCTTTTCAATTTATAAGCATTTATAAACTTGTTTACACGTTATACCACGCACGATTGCACCAAAACCCACAGTCCATATCCGCTGAATTAAGCGGGTTAATAGATATTCATTAGATATTAAAAAAATATTATAATTTATAATATTTCTTAATATGTGATGAAAACGAAAACATGATATAGCAATAATAAATAGACTTAATTACGCCTTCCTTAAAGTTTATCAATTTTTTCATCATGGGCCCTAAAGTTTTTTGTTTCTATCGTAACCCTTAATGTTTTGACTTGGTTTCAAATCCATCAACAGAACTAACTGGCGTTAAGTAATCCTCGTTATTATGAAAAACATAGGGCAGTTTGGTCATTTTATGTTACAGTAACAAAACCATATGGCCGCCAAAGTAATCCTCGTACCCCAAATTGATTTTTTATAATTATAATAAATAATTAAATAATTGTTATAATTCAGTAGGCTTATAACTACCTTTAATGGTTATAAGAACAAAGAGAGAAAAAGAGAGAAGAAAGAGAGAAGAAATATTGATATTGATATTTCAAGAGAAATGGTGCACCTTAAATGGTTACCATACATGTCTATTTATAGTATAAAATATTACTATGCAAGAAATATAATAATAATAAAATTAACATCCAATCTAGATATTTTATAACACAATCTAGATATTTTATAACACTCCCCCTTGGATGACAATTTTATTAGAGAATAACTAGTACTGCCTCGTTAAAAACCTTGCTAAAGAAAACTCATTGGGATAAAACTTTAGCTAAGGGAAAAAGAGTGCAGCATAAAGTTGACTCCCCCTCAAGTAGGCAACGCCTGAGTTGTTACATCTTCTGAACATGCCTCATGCCAATATTATGAACGTGTGTTCTGAAAATAGCAGTTAGCAGTGCTTTGGTATAAAGATCAGCAGAGTTGTTGATTGAACGTATCTCATTTTAATCTGGTTGTCTTTTACGATATCTTGAGTATATGAGAAAAATCTGAGGTTTTCATCTGAAACTGTATCATCTAAATCTTTTATGTACAAGTTTGGCCCTCGTGATTTATCTACAGTCTCCTTCATGGTTTGTTCAAACCGTTGTTTCAGTTCCTATTCCCTTTCAGTCTTTTTCTGAGCCTTACCAATATACCATTCTTTTCCATCAAACTTATGACCGTTAAGACCGTTTATAGCTTTAGCGCCTCGTCAGCATTTATGTTTTGTTCTGTCATTTTTGATACTCTTCTTTCATTTGTATTATGTAAGCTGTATTATCTTCATAGATAGTTGTTACGCTTTTATAGCGTTCTAGTCCACAAGAATCAATAATGATTTGTATCATTGATCTTAACTAAAATCATTCCCGAGTAGCTTCATGTAATGCAATCACTTCGGCATGATTTGATGATGTTGCAACAAGTGTTTGTTTTGAGAACGTCATGATATTGCGGTGCCTCCATTTAGGAATACATATCCAGTTTGAGATTTAACTTTATGTAGATCGGATAAATAATCTGCATCTGTATAACCAAACAAATCTTGTTTCGAGTTGTTAGAATAAAATAATTATAAATCAGTAGTTCCCCGAAGGTATCAAACTATTTGTTTGATCCCATTCCAATGTCTTTTGGTAGGGGCTGAGCTGAACTTTGTCAACAAATTAACTGCAAAAGAAATGTCAGATCTTGTATAATCTATAAGATACATAAGAACCTCAATTGCACTAAAATATAGAACTTCCGATCTGTTAAAATTTTCATGATCTTCGCAGGGATGAAATAGATCAGTGTCAATATTGAGTGATCTAACAACAATGAGTTTGTCTTTAAAAAAAAATGTTTTAAAATCTTTTCGGTATAAGTTGTTTGATGTACAAGTAAACCATTAGGCATATGCTCAATTTGCAATCCAAGGTAATACTTGGTTTTTTCAAGATCTTTCATTTCAAAATAATTCTTTAGAAGTTGAATGATTTCATAGATCTCTTTATTTGTTCATATGATGTTAAGAACATTGACATAAACAACTACGATCTCATATCCGAACATTGTTTTTATAAAACATACGTGCAAAATAAGTTTATATTTATACCCTTTTTTTTTATCAAGTAGTCATTTAATCGGTAATACCACATACGTCCCGTTTGTATAAACCCACTTAGAAATCTTTGTGATTTAATGGAATATATTCCCTTGGGTTTTACATTAGATGCTTATGATACCTTAACCCTTTAGGTATATTCATATATATCACTATTAAGTGATCCATACAGATAAGTAGTAACAACATTCATGAGATGCATTTAAATAACTACCAGGTTGATTAAGTATCTAATAAGTAATTGTATCCATTACAGGAGGATAATTTTTCCTCCTAATTCATTTCTGGTCTTTGTGGGAAATATTGAGTTACAAGTCTAGTTTTGCCTTGTAACTTCATTTGCACATTTCTTTTCGGATAAAAATTCATTTGTATCCCATACGTTTCACATCTTTAAAAGTGATAACGATTGATCCGGAAACTTTTCTTTTATCGAGCGATTCTAATTCAGCTCTTATTGCTCCTTTCCATTGAGCTCAATCATGTCCATTTTGTATATTCAATGACAGATTTTAGTTCCAGATCATCATCTTTATTCATGATGTCATTGTAACATTATATGAAAATATCTCATAGAGATTTTAGTTTCATTTCGGTTCCATAATATTGCATAATTTATCGCAATTTTAGTATTTACATTTATCAATATCCTCTGCAGAAGGAATATTGATTTGTGGTTCTTCTTGAACACTTTCTCTTACCTCATTATCAGCTGATTTTCTTTTTCGAGGATTTTTATCTTCGGAACCAATTGATCTTCCACGTTTGATGTGTGGCAAAGACTCAACAGTGACATTATTGCCAGCTTTTGGAATTTCAGTTCGAGCTGGAGCATTTATCGCTGGTATATATGATTTAGTCACTTTTTTATATCTGTAAATGCATAAAGTAATTAATTTGCAAGTTCTTGCATATGCATTATTTTTGAACTTTCGTTTCACATTCTTTTGTGCGAGTTCAATATACCTTAATTGATGTTCACATCATGAAGCATCATTTTATTTTTTATTTTTATTTCTCCCCCTAATCTAGGGAACAATGTTTTATTAAAATGACAATCAGCAAAACGCGCTGTAAAAACATCACCCATCATGGGTTCAATATATCTTATGATTGAAGATGTTTTATATCCAAAATATATTATCATCTTTCTTTGAAGAACCATTTTATTGTGTTGTGGTGATACAATTGGAACATACACTGCACAACCAATGTTTTAAGGTAGAAAATATTTGGCTCTTGGCCAAAATCAAGTATTAAGTGAAAATATTTACGACTTCCACATGGTATAATGCGAATTAATGTCGCAGCATGTAAATTTACATGTCCACATATAAATATTGAGAGATTTGTACTCATTATCAATTGTCTAGTTATTAGCTGTAAGCGTTTATCTATTGATTCAGCTAAACCAATTTTGTGTATGCATATGAGCAACTGGATGTTCAACAACAATCCCTGTAGATATATAATGATCATTAAATGCTTGAGATGTTAACTCACCAGCATTATCAAGTCTCATCCTTTTAATGGTGTAATCAGAATAATATGTTCTCAATTTAATAATTTGTGCAAGAAACTTTGCAAATGCCATATTACGGCTTGATAACATACAAATATGAGACCATCCGCTAGATGCGTCTATTAGTACCATGAAATATCAAAATGGTTCACATGATGGATGAATTGGTTCATATATCTTACCTTGAATTCTTTCAAGAAACATTTGTGATTCTTTTTCACAATATACTTTTCATTAATCACCATATGTGCTTTCCATTAATCACCATATGTGTTTTTTTTTTTTTATAAATCACCATATGTGTTTTTTTTTAATCATATATCCTTTTCACCATATACGCTTTTAATCATATGCGCTGTGTTTTTCACCATATGCGCTTTTAATCATATGCGATTTTCATCATATGCGTTGTGCTTTTCATCATATTCGCTTTTTATCATATGCGCTTATCATATGCGATGCGCTTTTTATCATATGCGCTTTTTTATGTGAATAGTAAATTAATTAATTTCGTTTTACTATTCATATGAATTAATTTAGATTTACTATTTTGTTAATTGAGTAATATATATATACATCATATACTTGTGACTCCGAAGGCTCAAATGAATTTGACCATATAGTTATACGTTGTACCTTGCACATTAATTTTCAGTAGAAGCTTTAGATGCATATTATTTTCAGTAGAAGCTTTAGATGCACTTTTTTTTTTAATCACCAAATACCACAAACACTTTGTTTGCGTTTGTTCATAGTCATCAATGAAAACCATTTTCTTTAATTTTATTTTATACAATAAAATTAACGCATCATTATTCTTTTCAAAAACAATAATCTATTGTTATTGTTCACTTATGCCATGTTTAACAACAAAAGTCAACAACCTCTGTCTTGTTTGTTGTGGCAACCAAAAACAACCTTTGCTTTTGTTACCGAGAATCCAAGACCAAAAAACAATTAATTTTTAATTAATCTTTTATCAAAACCATAAATGATTTTATTGATCTACGTTGATATGGCCATAAAGAATTAACGGCTGACATACTTTTGTAAGTGTATTTCGGCTATCATCCCGAAAACGCACAACGACCTTTTTTTTTTATGAACTATTTGTTTCATATCTAGCTTAGGCAATTATTGTGAACATTTGGTCCCTATAAGAGCATTTATTTTTTAAACTTTTAGTTGATTTGTACTTGTCACAATTAGGGATAGCACCCGCGGGTCGTGGATGCGGATCCATTGGATCCATCACCCGTACCCGCGGATTTTTTTTAAGAGACATCCAATTGAACCCTTGTTCGTTGAAACAATTTGACTATATTTTTACTCCCCATTATTAAACGGGCCATTTTGATGCACACTCTTAAAAAAATAATTTGTTTTTTAAGTTTTATTATTCAACCTCCTTTTTTCAACGGTCACGTTTTTAACAAAACATTTGACAAGTTTGGAAAAAAGTTTTTTATTGATTATCATCAAAAGTTTTCTATTGTCACTCTACTGGATGGAATTATGGCATACAACCAAAATTGCAACTCAACACTACATAAGAACAAAAAGGTTGTTTTTAATTAACATATGTATATGTGTTAAACTCGGAATAATAATAACTTATTTTAGAAAATTAACATAAGACATGTTGAAACATTTTTGTCACATTTAGCTCATCAAGTCTAATACTTATCATTGATAGATTTTATCACGTCTAGGAGATGTTTACTTTTTTCTTGTATTAAGTCCTACTTTCATTTACCTTTGTTTGGAAAAAAGTTTTTTTTTTTACTTTGCTTTCCCCCTTTCTGTAAAACTCATTTAAACACTTTCTTTGTTTTTTTTTTTTTAAAAAAAAAACTTTCTTTTTTTTACGTTACCCGTAAATTATAAATATATAAAAAAAAACTTTTTGTTTAAATTTTTTTTCTAGTTTTTAAAAGGCCACTTGACCAATTTTTTAATTCTTTCACAACACCTGATATCGTGATCGTGACCTTTCACCAAAGCAAGAGATATTCTTGATAAACTAAACACGGACTCGTGTTTGAAATTGTCGGCCACAAAAAAATTCATTTGATAAAAGTATATATATATATATATATATATATATATATATTTTTTTTTTTTTAGTTATAGAAGGAGACCACTTCATTTTCAATACTTCATTTTTGACAAAAAACTATTCCATTTTACCATCCCTTTTTTTTCTTACTTTAACTTTTAAGATATACTTTTAATAAAAATACAAACTACTTTTTCTTATTTTAACTTTTAAGATTTACTTTTAATAAAAATACAAACTACTTTTTGTATTTTAACTTTTAAGATTTACTTTTAATAAAAGTACAAACTACTTTTTCTTATTTTAACTTTTAAGATTTACTTTTAATAAAAATACAAACTATTTTCTTATTTTAACTTTTAAAATTATAAATTTAAGAATAAACATTAGTATGCATGAAATAAATAATGATTAATTGCATAAGTAATCATAAATGTTAGATAACATATAAAGACCCCGTCGTATTCGTATTGATCGGAATTAATCTCGACCCATGGTACCGTGTTGTCAAATGACGTGTTGCGTACATAAAGTACCGTGTTGTCAAATGACGTGGTGCGTACAATCATGAGGTCTTATTAACATAAATATAAATGTTAGTGAAGTTAATAAGAGTTAGATTACAGAAAATATAATTCAGGTGGTATAACCGACCATATATAACTTAAATAACATAAATATAAATGTTAGTGAAGTTAGTAAAAGTTAGATTACAGAAATATAATTCAGGTGGTATAACCGACCATATATAACTTAAATAACATAAATATAAATGTTAGTGAAGTTAGTAAAAGTTAGATTACAGAAATATAATTCAGGTGGTATAACCGACCATATATAACTTAAATAACATAAATATAAATGTTAGTAGTCCAAAATTTGATATATTCGCGTCTGAAAATTATTAATAATTTCATACCTTGATTAGTGATTCGTGATCGTTTGAGATATCTTTTAATTACACTAAGCTTTTCGTGCTGATAACGTGTTATAATTCAGTAGGCTTATAACTACCTTTAATGGTTATAAGAACAAAGAGAGAAAAAGAGAGAAGAAAGAGAGAAGAAATATTGATATTGATATTTCAAGAGAAATGGTGCACCTTAAATGGTTAACATACATGTCTATTTATAGTATAAAATATTACTATGCAAGAAATATAATAATAATAAAATTAACATCCAATCTAGATATTTTATAACACAATCTAGATATTTTATAACAATAATGAGTATTAATTAAAAATAATAATTATGTGATGTTGGTGCTCCACAAATGAGGTGTATGTCAGCCACTTTATTTACTTAAATCTAAATTAAAATTAGAAAATCAAAAGCGGTGGTCGTATATTTTTTCGTTTAGCGATCCTCTAGTGGCGTTTTTTGTGGAAGGTGATCGTCGTATGTTCTCTTTTTTCTGTTAGTGGTTGCGGAAACTCCATAGATAAGTCAACAAGTTCAACAGACTCTCCCTACCTCCGCAATATCTTACATACAATAACTATTAGTCCAAACTAGTTCCCTATCAATTTAAACTAAAACACTAACAGACGGTAATACAATTCAACCAGGTGTCACACTTAAAAGAGTTGAATGACGAAAATGCCCACAAAACTGTTCATACCTCTCGGCTGTTATACTTATTTATAATGTGTGTGTGTATTTCTGTAAGGTGCACATAGTCAACATTAACACACTCACTCACACATGCGTACTTATATATTTATATAAATAAATAACACGCTTACTACATGTAACGACCCGACCAAAACCGTTATTGACGGCGTCGTTAACTTAGGTCCCGTTGCGTGGTCGTAGTCCCTATATGAGACTCGTTTGACCAAAATTATGTCGCGTTCATTTGAAAGGTACAAAGTTTAGTTTAACAAACGGATCGACAATAAGTTTAAGTTTACAAAGTTATAAAGTATGAATGAAATAACTTGCGACATAATTAGTTTGAAACCACAGTTGCTATAAATAGCGTAAGTAAGTAGACAAAAGTTTGAATCCAAAAATGCTATCCCTAGCGTATGCATGCATGGTAGACTCCAATCAAGTAATCAAAGAGTGCGGAAGCGTGTAACAAATAGCCATGTGAAAACCTGAGAAAACATAGAAGAATCTGTCAACGCAAAAACGTTGGTGAAATCATAGGTTTGAGTAAGTGAGTAAAAGTAAAGTAAGTCGAACCACAAGATTTGCAAAGTTGAATAATAGTACATTCTAAAAGTTAATATTCACGAGCACCCAATTATCAAAGCTTAACATTCCATCCGTTGAATACCCCATAAATTAGTGCTAGAACAACACTGTTTCCCGAAAATATATTTCATCCGTAGACGGTAGCGAACCGTCAAAGATGAGGGTTGTCAAACCCATATGGCCATATAACATAAGTTCTCGCTTACACCATCTGATGTAACTAATGATAATCGGATTGAGGATTTTCGTTCTAAACTCGTATGTAGAATGTTTGTTTTCCCGTTCTTGTGTTCACTTAGTTCAAAAGAATCGTTTATGTTTTCTCATCCCAAAAGTAAGTTCAAAAGAGTAAAAAGTGGGACTATGATCTCACCTCGAGTGCAAGAGTTAATAAAGTACTTCAACAAGTAGACGCGTGCAAAGACAAAGCTAGTCTTGACCTAAACATATAGGTTGTATCAATAACGGTAAACACAAACGGTCAAAGATGTTCAATTAGTCCTATGGCTCGTTACGACTCGATTAATATAGCATGTGAATCAATTTGTCAAGTTTCATGCACGATACAAGTAGTTAAGTATGTTAGAACGATTGTATAATCGTTTGGTTAAGTTTGACTAAAAGTCAAACTTGGTCAAAGTCAAAGTCAACGGGGTCGGGTCGGGTATCCGACAATTTTCCCAAGACGAGAAGTCATATAAGAGCCTAATAGTCAAGTTTCATGTTAAACGGAGTTTTAGTTAAGCGGAAACATTTTTGTGACATTTAAAAACAAAAGAGAGTGGCCTGGGGCTTTTGCGCGGCGCGCACTGGGTTGCGCGGCGCGCACCCAAGTGCAATTTCTGGTCAGAACTCAACCAAGAAGGCAAACATCTGGGATCTCTGATTCTGCGCGGCGCGCAGGTAAATGCGCGGCGCGCAATACCTGGGAATCATGCAGTTTGCAGAAAAATGGTCCAAGTCACGAACCAAAATACAATATAACACATTTCATGCACCGAAAACACTTAAAACTCATAACCTATATCATTAGAAAGGTAATTTGACAAGGAAAACAACTAAGCACATTTCATCAAGCAATTCATCACTAACAACAACCAAAAACCGCATTAAACGTTCATAATCAAAGTTTCAAGTTCTAAAACGCATTTTATGATTCGGGCAACCAATTTACATGTATGTTATGCCGTTTCGAAGGTAATCAAACACACATTGCAACAAAACGCTTAACAACAATATCTCATAGCATTTGACGCATCAAAAGTTCATGTAAAGCTCATCAAACCCTAATCCAAGTTCACAAAATCATTAATCATGTTCTTGGAGTTTCCTTAATCAACCTATACATCAAAACGAAGCTAATGATACTAGTAACACTTTTAAAACATGCACTTTAACAATCTAACAACATTTGATCATCCAAAATCAAGGATTTAGCAAGTAATTTTCATATTGAACTAGTTACACCAAAAACAACGAATCGAGCATACAAATTACATACACGACATCACAATGAGCCATAGACACTAATTAACAACTTTATAACTCAAAAATCTCAAGAACACATAAAATTAGTGATTTTAGAAAGTTACCCAAATGAGATGAAGTTGGTATCAAATTGAAGAGGATGAAGAGAGGATCACGAATATGTAATTTGTTTTGATGTTTGCTTCTCCAATCGGATTTAGATGATGATTTTGTGATTTTGGTGTTTATGTTCATAAAAGAGAAGTAGAGAGAAAAAGAGGAAGAAATGTGGAAGGTGTTGGTGGAAATGAATGGAGGAGGTGAAGTGGTTGACTAGTTGACCTAGTCACCACTTTGCCCACTTGTCAACTTAAGTCCCTCATGTTTGTAGTCGGGTGCGGGAATTAACCAAACGAAATATTTTAAAAACGCTTGAGTAGACGAGTGATGTTATAATTAAATAACGAGAATATTATAAACGTTAGTCAACGGAAATTGGGAATTTAAATAGCGAAAGATATTATTAAAAAAAAAAGACGGTGTTAAAAATAAATTTAACGGAAAAACGCGGGATGTTACATTATCCACACCTCAAAAGAAATTTTGTCCCGAAATTTAGTTGGAAGTAATAGTTGTTGAATCTTACTCGAGATCTTGCGTTGTAAATTCTACGAATAAGTGAAGGTACGTCCTTGAGTATTTCCACGAATTTTGGCGGTCGGGATCATATGTTGTTTTAAGGTTTGGTTCCATGATTTTATGGTTTCCGGTCCTCCTAGGAAGTGAGGTTTATTGTCGATAGTGAGTTCATCAAAGAAGATAACAAGTTCTCGTTTCGCAAAACACGTCTTTGAGTTGATACATCAAATGTAGGATAATGGAGACCCAAAATGAGTCGGAAAAGTCTAAACGGCTAGCGACGGGTCCAAAACGCCCCAAGAATTTAAAGGATCGAAATATAGCGGATTTAGCTTCCTACGTTTCCCGAAACGGATTGCACCTTTCCAAGGTGCGACTCTTAACGTGACGCGGTTTCCCACGTGGAATTTGAAATGTTTACGTCTAACATCGGCGTAGCTCTTGGTGATTACGAGTCGTGTTGGGTCTTTCTTGGATATGGATAAGTTTTCTCGGTCGCTCATGCATAATCCCGGTCCCGGTGAATTGGTCATCATTTACTTGGTTCGACAAAAGGAGAATGATGTTTCCGGTCATATAAGGTTTCGAAGGCGTGGCGTCAATACTCGAATGAAAATTTTGTAGTAAGAGAGTTTGATTAAAGGCAAAGACGTTTCTCAAGAAAATTTGAAGTTGGTAATACAAATTCGTATTATGGTTTTCAAGACTTAAATCGTATGTTTGTTCGGTCCGTCGGGTTGTGGATGGTACGCGGTACTCATGTCTAAACGGGGTCCCGAGGCTTTTTGTAAGTCTAGAAATGAAACGAGGATCTCGATCCGAAACGAAGTACATTCCGTAAGGTGTATTTGAACAAGTTTGTTAGTGAAATGTCCCGTTCTTATTGATTAAAAACGTTCCATATTAATTGATTTCGTTGCGAGGTTTTGACCTCTATATGAGACGTTTTTTAAAGACTGCATTCATTTTTAAAACAAACCATAACCTTTATTTCATAGGTAAAGGTTTTAAAAAGCTTTACGTAGATTATCAAATAATGATAATCTAAAATATCCTGTTTACACACGACCATTACATAATGGTTTACAATACAAATATGTTACAACAAAATAAGTTTCTTGAATGCAGTTTTTACACAATATCATACAAGCATGGACTCCAAATCTCGTCCTTATTTAAGTATGCGACAGCGGAAGCTCTTAATAATCACCTGAGAATAAACATGCTTAAAAAGTCAACAAAAATGTTGGTGAGTTATAGGTTTAACCTATATATATCAAATCATAATAATAGACCACAAGATTTCATATTTCAATATACATCCCATACATAGAGATAAAAATCATTCATATGGTGAACACCTGGTAACCGACATTAACAAGATGCATATATAAGAATATCCCCATCATTCCGGGACACCCTTCGGATATGATATAAATTTCGAAGTACTAAAGCATCCGGTACTTTGGATGGGGTTTGTTAAGCCCAATAGATCTATCTTTAGGATTCGCGTCAATTAGGGTGTCTGTTCCCTAATTCTTAGATTACCAGACTTAATAAAAAGGGGCATATTCGATTTCGATAATTCAACCATAGAATGTAGTTTCACGTACTTGTGTCTATTTTGTAAATCATTTATAAAACTTGCATGTATTCTCATCCCAAAAATATTAGATTTTAAAAGTGGGACTATAACTCACTTTCACAGATTTTTACTTCGTCGGGAAGTAAGACTTGGCCACTGGTTGATTCACGAACCTATAACAATATATACATATATATCAAAGTATGTTCAAAATATATTTACAACACTTTTAATATATTTTGATGTTTTAAGTTTATTAAGTCAGCTGTCCTCGTTAGTAACCTACAACTAGTTGTCCACAGTTAGATGTACAGAAATAAATCGATAAATATTATCTTGAATCAATCCACGACCCAGTGTATACGTATCTCAGTATTGATCACAACTCAAACTATATATATTTTGGAATCAACCTCAACCCTGTATAGCTAACTCCAACATTCACATATAGAGTGTCTATGGTTGTTCCGAAATATATATAGATGTGTCGACATGATAGGTCGAAACATTGTATACGTGTCTATGGTATCTCAAGATTACATAATATATAATACAAGTTGATTAAGTTATGGTTGGAATAGATTTGTTACCAATTTTCACGTAGCTAAAATGAGAAAAATTATCCAATCTTGTTTTACCCATAACTTCTTCATTTTAAATCCGTTTTGAGTGAATCAAATTTCTATGGTTTCATATTGAACTCTATTTTATGAATCTAAACAGAAAAATTATAGGTTTATAGTCGGAAAAATAAGTTACAAGTCGTTTTTGTAAAGGTAGTCATTTCAGTCGAAAGAACGACGTCTAGATGACCATTTTAGAAAACATACTTCCACTTTGAGTTTAACCATAATTTTTGGATATAGTTTCATGTTCATAATAAAAATCATTTTCTCAGAATAACAACTTTTAAATCAAAGTTTATCATAGTTTTTAATTAACTAACCCAAAACAGCCCGCGATGTTACTACGACGGCGTAAATCCGGTTTTACGGTGTTTTTCGTGTTTCCAGGTTTTAAATCATTAAGTTAGCATATCATATAGATATAGAACATGTGTTTATTTGATTTTAAAAGTCAAGTTAGAAGGATTAACTTTTGTTTGCGAACAAGTTTAGAATTAACTAAACTATGTTCTAGTGATTACAAGTTTAAACCTTCGAATAAGATAGCTTTATATGTATGAATCGAATGATGTTATGAACATCATTACTACCTTAAGTTCCTTGGATGAACCTACTGGAAAAGAGAAAAATGGATCTAGCTTCAATGGATCCTTGGATGGCTCAAAGTTCTTGAAGCAAAATCATGACACGAAAACAAGTTCAAGTAAGATTATCACTTGAAATAAGATTGTTATAGTTATAGAAATTGAACCAAAGTTTGAATATGATTATTACCTTGTATTAGAATGATAACCTACTGTAAGAAACAAAGATTTCTTGAGGTTGGATGATCACCTTACAAGATTGGAAGTGAGCTAGCAAACTTGAAAGTACTCTTGATTTTATGAAACTAGAACTTTTGGAATTTATGAAGAACACTTAGAACTTGAAGATAGAACTTGAGAGAGTTCAATTAGATGAAGAAAATTGAAGAATGAAAGTGTTTGTAGGTGTTTTTGGTCGTTGGTGTATGGATTAGATATAAAGGATATGTAATTTTGTTTTCATGTAAATAAGTCATGAATGATTACTCATATTTTTGTAATCTTATGAGATATTTCATGCTAGTTGCCAAATGATGGTTCCCACATGTGTTAGGTGACTCACATGGGCTGCTAAGAGCTGATCATTGGAGTGTATATACCAATAGTACATACATCTAAAAGCTGTGTATTGTACGAGTACGAATACGGGTGCATACGAGTAGAATTGTTGATGAAACTGAACGAGGATGTAATTGTGAGCATTTTTGTTAAGTAGAAGTATTTTGATAAGTGTCTTGAAGTCTTTCAAAAGTGTATGAATACATATTAAAACACTACATGTATATACATTTTAACTGAGTCGTTAAGTCATCGTTAGTCGTTACATGTAAATGTTGTTTTGAAACCTTTAGGTTAACGATCTTGTTAAATGTTGTTAACCCAATGTTTATAATATCAAAAGAGATTTTAAACTATTATAATATCATGATATTATGATGTACGAATATCTCTTAATATGATATATATACATTAAATGTCGTTACAACGATAATCGTTACATATATGTCTCGTTTCAAAATCATTAAGTTAGTAGTCTTGTTTTTACATATGTAGTACATTGTTAATATACTTAATGATATGTTTACATATCATAATATCATGTTAACTATATATATAACCATATATATGTCATCATATAGTTTTTACAAGTTTTAACGTTCGTGAATCACCGGTCAACTTGGGTGGTCAATTGTCTATATGAAACCTATTTCAATTAATCAAGTCTTAACAAGTTTGATTGCTTAACATGTTGGAAACATTTAATCATGTAAATATCACTCTCAATTAATATATATAAACATGGAAAAGTTCGGGTCACTACAGTACCTACCCGTTAAATAAATTTCGTCCCGAAATTTTAAGCTGTTGAAGGTGTTGACGAATCTTCTGGAAATAGATGCGGGTATTTCTTCTTCATCTGATCTTCACGCTCCCAGGTGAACTCGGGTCCTCTACGAGCATTCCATCGAACCTTAACAATTGGTATCTTGTTTTGCTTAAGTCTTTTAACCTCACGATCCATTATTTCGACGGGTTCTTCGATGAATTGAAGTTTTTCGTTGATTTGGATTTCATCTAACGGAATAGTGAGATCTTCTTTAGCAAAACATTTCTTCAAATTCGAGACGTGGAAAGTGTTATGTACAGCCGCGAGTTGTTGAGGTAACTCAAGTCGGTAAGCTACTGGTCCGACACGATCAATAATCTTGAATGGTCCAATATACCTTGGATTTAATTTCCCTCGTTTACCAAATCGAACAACGCCTTTCCAAGGTGAAACTTTAAGCATGACCATCTCTCCAATTTCAAATTCTATATCTTTTCTTTTAATGTCAGCGTAGCTCTTTTGTCGACTTTGGGCGGTTTTCAACCGTTGTTGAATTTGGATGATCTTCTCGGTAGTTTCTTGTATAATCTCCGGACCCGTAATCTGTCTATCCCCCACCTCACTCCAACAAATCGGAGACCTGCACTTTCTACCATAAAGTGCTTCAAACGGCGCCATCTCAATGCTTGAATGGTAGCTGTTGTTGTAGGAAAATTCTGCTAACGGTAGATGTCGATCCCAACTATTTCCGAAATCAATAACACATGCTCGTAGCATGTCTTCAAGCGTTTGTATCGTCCTTTCGCTCTGCCCATCAGTTTGTGGATGATAGGCAGTACTCATGTCTAGACGAGTTCCTAATGCTTGCTGTAATGTCTGCCAGAATCTTGAAATAAATCTGCCATCCCTATCAGAGATAATAGAGATTGGTATTCCATGTCTGGAGACGACTTCCTTCAAATACAGTCGTGCTAACTTCTCCATCTTGTCATCTTCTCTTATTGGTAGGAAGTGTGCTGATTTGGTGAGACGATCAACTATTACCCAAATAGTATCAAAACTACTTGCAGTCCTTGGCAATTTAGTGATGAAATCCATGGTAATGTTTTCCCATTTCCATTCCGGGATTTCGGGTTGTTGAAGTAGACCTGATGGTTTCTGATGCTCAGCTTTGACCTTAGAACACGTCAAACATTCTCCTACGTATTTAGCAACATCGGCTTTCATACCCGGCCACCAAAAATGTTTCTTGAGATCCTTGTACATCTTCCCCGTTCCAGGATGTATTGAGTATCTGGTTTTATGAGCTTCTCTAAGTACCATTTCTCTCATATCTCCAAATTTTTGTACCCAAATCCTTTCAGCCCTATACCGGGTTCCGTCTTCCCGAATATTAAGATGCTTCTCCGATCCTTTGGGTATTTCATCCTTTAAATTTCCCTCTTTTAAAACTCCTTGTTGCGCCTCCTTTATTTGAGTAGTAATGTTATTATGAATCATTATATTCATAGATTTTACTCGAATGGGTTCTCTATCCTTCCTGCTCAAGGCATCGGCTACCACATTTGCCTTCCCCGGGTGGTAACGAATCTCAAAATCGTAATCATTCAATAATTCAATCCACCTACGCTGCCTCATATTCAGTTGTTTCTGATTAAATATGTGTTGAAGACTTTTGTGGTCGGTATATATAATACTTTTGACCCCATATAAGTAGTGCCTCCAAGTCTTTAATGCAAAAACAACCGCGCCTAATTCCAAATCATGCGTCGTATAATTTTGTTCGTGAATCTTCAATTGTCTAGACGCATAAGCAATCACCTTCGTTCGTTGCATTAATACACAACCGAGACCTTGCTTTGATGCGTCACAATAAATCACAAAATCATCATTCCCTTCAGGCAATGACAATATAGGTGCCGTAGTTAGCTTTTTCTTCAATAACTGAAACGCTTTCTCTTGTTCATCATTCCATTCAAATTTCTTCCCTTTATGCGTTAATGCAGTCAAGGGTTTTGCTATTCTGGAAAAGTCTTGGATGAACCTTCTGTAGTAACCAGCTAGTCCTAAAAACTGGCGTATGTGTTTCGGAGTTTTCGGGGTTTCCCACTTTTCAACAGTTTCTATCTTTGCCGGATCCACCTTAATACCTTCTTTGTTCACTATGTGACCGAGGAATTGAACTTCTTCCAACCAAAATGCACACTTTGAAAACTTAGCGTACAATTCTTCCTTCCTCAATACTTCTAACACCTTTCTCAAATGTTCACCGTGTTCTTGGTCATTCTTTGAGTAAATAAGTATGTCATCAATGAAAACAATGACAAACTTGTCAAGGTATGGTCCACACACTCGGTTCATAAGGTCCATGAACACAGCTGGTGCATTAGTTAAACCAAACGGCATGACCATAAACTCGTAATGACCGTAACGTGTTCTGAAAGTAGTCTTTGGAATATCATCTTCTTTCACCCGCATTTGATGATACCCGGAACGTAAGTCAATCTTTGAATAAACAGACGAGCCTTGTAGTTGATCAAATAAGTCGTCGATTCTCGGTAGTGGGTAGCGGTTCTTGATGGTAAGTTTGTTCAACTCTCGGTAGTCGATACACAACCTGAATGTACCATCTTTCTTCTTGACAAACAAAACAGGAGCTCCCCACGGTGATGTGCTTGGTCGAATGAAACCACGCTCTAAAAGTTCTTGTAATTGGCTTTGCAGTTCTTTCATCTCGCTGGGTGCGAGTCTGTAAGGAGCACGAGCTATTGGTGCAGCTCCTGGTACAAGATCTATTTGAAATTCAACGGATCGATGTGGGGGTAATCCCGGTAATTCTTTCGGAAATACATCGGGAAATTCTTTTGCAATGGGAACATCATTGATGCTCTTTTCTTCAGTTTGTACTTTCTCGACGTGTGCTAGAACAGCATAGCAACCTTTTCTTATTAGTTTTTGTGCCTTCAAATTACTAATAAGATGTAGCTTCGTGTTGCCCTTTTCTCCGTACACCATTAAGGGTTTTCCTTTTTCTCGTATAATGCGAATTGCATTTTTGTAACAAACGATCTCCGCTTTCACTTCTTTCAACCAGTCCATACCGATTATCACATCAAAACTCCCTAACTCTACTGGTATCAAATCAATCTTAAATGTTTCGCTAACCAGTTTAATTTCTCGATTCCGACATATATTATCTGCTGAAATTAATTTACCATTTGCTAATTCGAGTAAAAATTTACTATCCAAAGGTGTCAATGGACAACTTAATTTAGCACAAAAATCTCTACTCATATAGCTTCTATCCGCACCCGAATCAAATAAAACGTAAGCAGATTTATTGTCAATAAGAAACGTACCCGTAACAAGCTCCGGGTCTTCCTGTGCCTCTACCGCATTAATATTGAAAACTCTTCCACGGCCTTGTCCATTCGTGTTCTCCTGGTTCGGGCAATTTCTAATAATGTGGCCTGGTTTTCCACATTTATAACAAACTACATTGGCATAACTTGCTCCGACACTACTTGCTCCGCCATTACTCGTTCCGACACCATTTGTTCCTTTCGTTCTATTAACCCCTGGTCCGTAGACCTCACACTTCGCCGCGCTATGACCATTTCTTTTACACTTGTTGCAAAATTTGGTGCAGAACCCCGAGTGATTCTTTTCACACCTTTGGCATAGTTGCTTCTGATTGTTGTTGTTGTTGCGGTTATTATTGTTGTTGGGATGATTGTTGTAGTTGCTGTTGTTGTTGTTGTTGTTGTTGTTGTTGTTGTTGTTGGGCCGTTTGTTGTAGTTGCGATTGATGTTGCGATTGTTGGGATAATTGTTGCGATTATTGTTGTAATTGCTGTTGTTGTTGTATTGGTGATTCTTATCACCGTTTTCCTCCCACTTTCTTTTGACTTGCTTCACATTGGCCTCTTCAGCAGTCTGTTCTTTAATTCTTTCTTCAATCTGGTTCACTAGTTTGTGAGCCATTCTACATGCCTGTTGTATGGAGGCGGGCTCGTGTGAACTTATATCTTCTTGGATTCTTTCCGGTAATCCTTTCACAAACGCGTCGATCTTCTCTTCCTCATCTTCGAATGCTCCCGGACACAATAGGCACAATTCTGTGAATCGTCTTTCGTACGTGGTAATATCAAATCCTTGGGTTCGTAACCCTCTAAGTTCTGTCTTGAGCTTATTGACCTCGGTTCTGGGACGGTACTTCTCGTTCATCAAGTGCTTGAATGCTGACCACGGTAGTGCGTACGCATCATCTTGTCCCACTTGCTCTAGATAGGTATTCCACCATGTTAACGCAGAACCTGTGAAGGTATGCGTAGCGTACTTCACTTTGTCCTCTTCAGTACACTTACTTATGGCAAACACCGATTCAACCTTCTCGGTCCACCGTTTCAATCCGATCGGTCCTTCGGTTCCATCAAATTCCAAAGGTTTGCAGGCAGTGAATTCTTTGTAGGTGCATCCTACACGATTTCCTGTACTGCTAGATCCAAGGTTATTGTTGGTATGTAGCGCAGCCTGTACTGCGGCTATGTTTGAAGCTAGAAAAGTACGGAATTCCTCTTCATTCATATTCACGGTGTGTCGAGTAGTCGGTGCCATTTCCTTCAAAATAGTTAAATGGAACAAGTTAATCATACAGAATATTAAGAGTAGTTAATAGTATTTCGTAGCATAATATGAACTCATTTATAAAAGCTTTTTCTTCATATTAGCGTTTTATAAGTTAAATTCGGGTAGTACCTACCCGTTAAGTTCATACTTAGTAGCTAATATACAATTCAACTACTACAATTCTATATGAAAAACTGATTATAATAATATTTCGCGTTCAAACTTTTATACAATATTTTACAAACTTACAATACCGCTTATTTTACATAAAGCATGAAATATAGCACACAATAACTTTGATACAAGATAGTTGTGAAGACAATTCTAGCTAGTACACAAGTCGTTCAGCAAAGGCAATAAAGACACGTAATTCATACGTCCAGAAACAAGTCATGCATTCTGGTTTTACTAGGACTACTTCCCATCCTTGGTCTTGTGCAACATAACCGTTATGGCCGTTGATAAGACAGCGTGTTGTAACGTCATCAAAGGGACGAGGGTTACGTAATGTCCAACAGTCCCGTAATAATCTAAAAACCTCATTTCTTACCCCAATTACCGACTCCGTCACTTGTGGAAACGTTTTGTTTAATAGTTGTAGCCCGATGTTCTTGTTCTCACTTTGGTGAGAAGCGAACATTACTAATCCGTAAGCATAACATGCTTCTTTATGTTGCATGTTAGCCGCTTTTTCTAAATCACGAAGTCCAATATTTGGATATATTGAGTCAAAATAATTTCTTAACCCGTTGCGTAAAATAGCATTTGGGTTCCCCGCAATATATGCGTCAAAGTAAACACATCGTAACTTATGGGTTTCCCAATGTGATATCCCCCATCTTTCAAACGAAAGTCTCTTATAAACCAAGACATTCTTGGAACGTTCTTCGAATGTCTTACAAACTGATCTCGCCTTAAATAGTTGTGCCGAGGAATTCTGACCGACTCTAGACAAGATTTCATCAATCATGTCTCCGGGTAGGTCTCTTAAAATATTGGGTTGTCTATCCATTTTGTGTTTTTAAACTGTAAAATAGACAAGAGTTAGATTCATAAAAAAAATACTTATTAATACAAGCAATTTTTACATATATCATAAAGCATAAGCACACTATATTACATATATTACACCACATGAATACAACTATCTTATTCCGACTCGCTTGTTTCTTCTTCTTCGGTTTTGGTTCGTTTTGCCAAGTTTCTAGGGATATATGATTTTCCCCTAATACGAGCCGTCGTTATCCACATTGGTTTAGAAAAACCTGGTGGTTTAGAGGTTCCCGGGTCATTGTTACAACTTAAGGACTTCGGGGGTTGACGATACATATAAAGTTCATCGGGGTTGGAATTAGATTTCTCTATTTTTATGCCCTTTCCCTTATTATTTTCTTTTGCCTTTTTAAATTCAGTTGGGGTAATTTCTATAACATCATCGGAATTCTCGTCGGAATCCGATTCATCGGAGAATTGGTAATCCTCCCAATATTTTGCTTCCTTGGCGGAAACACCATTGACCATAATTAACTTTGGTCGGTTGGTTGAGGATTTTCTTTTACTTAACCGTTTTATTATTTCCCCCACCGGTTCTATTTCTTCATCCGGTTCCGATTCTTCTTCCGGTTCCGATTCTTCTTCCGGTTCCGACTCTTCTTCCGGTTCCTCTTCGGGAACTTGTGAATCAGTCCACAAATCATTCCAATTTACATTTGACTCTTCATTATTATTAGGTGAGTCAATGGGACTTGTTCTAGAGGTAGACATCTATCACATAATATCAAACACGTTAAGAGATTAATATATCACATAATATTCATATGTTAAAAATATATAGTTTCCAACAAAAATGTTAAGCAATCATTTTTAAAGAAAACACGGTCGAAGTCCAGACTCACTAATGCATCCTAACAAACTCGATAAGACACACTAATGCAAATTTTCTGGTTCTCTAAGACCAACGCTCGGATACCAACTGAAATGTCCCGTTCTTATTGATTAAAAACGTTCCATATTAATTGATTTCGTTGCGAGGTTTTGACCTCTATATGAGACGTTTTTTAAAGACTGCATTCATTTTTAAAACAAACCATAACCTTTATTTCATAGGTAAAGGTTTTAAAAAGCTTTACGTAGATTATCAAATAATGATAATCTAAAATATCCTGTTTACACACGACCATTACATAATGGTTTACAATACAAATATGTTACAACAAAATAAGTTTCTTGAATGCAGTTTTTACACAATATCATACAAGCATGGACTCCAAATCTCGTCCTTATTTAAGTATGCGACAGCGGAAGCTCTTAATAATCACCTGAGAATAAACATGCTTAAAAAGTCAACAAAAATGTTGGTGAGTTATAGGTTTAACCTATATATATCAAATCATAATAATAGACCACAAGATTTCATATTTCAATATACATCCCATACATAGAGATAAAAATCATTCATATGGTGAACACCTGGTAACCGACATTAACAAGATGCATATATAAGAATATCCCCATCATTCCGGGACACCCTTCGGATATGATATAAATTTCGAAGTACTAAAGCATCCGGTACTTTGGATGGGGTTTGTTAAGCCCAATAGATCTATCTTTAGGATTCGCGTCAATTAGGGTGTCTGTTCCCTAATTCTTAGATTACCAGACTTAATAAAAAGGGGCATATTCGATTTCGATAATTCAACCATAGAATGTAGTTTCACGTACTTGTGTCTATTTTGTAAATCATTTATAAAACTTGCATGTATTCTCATCCCAAAAATATTAGATTTTAAAAGTGGGACTATAACTCACTTTCACAGATTTTTACTTCGTCGGGAAGTAAGACTTGGCCACTGGTTGATTCACGAACCTATAACAATATATACATATATATCAAAGTATGTTCAAAATATATTTACAACACTTTTAATATATTTTGATGTTTTAAGTTTATTAAGTCAGCTGTCCTCGTTAGTAACCTACAACTAGTTGTCCACAGTTAGATGTACAGAAATAAATCGATAAATATTATCTTGAATCAATCCACGACCCAGTGTATACGTATCTCAGTATTGATCACAACTCAAACTATATATATTTTGGAATCAACCTCAACCCTGTATAGCTAACTCCAACATTCACATATAGAGTGTCTATGGTTGTTCCGAAATATATATAGATGTGTCGACATGATAGGTCGAAACATTGTATACGTGTCTATGGTATCTCAAGATTACATAATATATAATACAAGTTGATTAAGTTATGGTTGGAATAGATTTGTTACCAATTTTCACGTAGCTAAAATGAGAAAAATTATCCAATCTTGTTTTACCCATAACTTCTTCATTTTAAATCCGTTTTGAGTGAATCAAATTTCTATGGTTTCATATTGAACTCTATTTTATGAATCTAAACAGAAAAATTATAGGTTTATAGTCGGAAAAATAAGTTACAAGTCGTTTTTGTAAAGGTAGTCATTTCAGTCGAAAGAACGACGTCTAGATGACCATTTTAGAAAACATACTTCCACTTTGAGTTTAACCATAATTTTTGGATATAGTTTCATGTTCATAATAAAAATCATTTTCTCAGAATAACAACTTTTAAATCAAAGTTTATCATAGTTTTTAATTAACTAACCCAAAACAGCCCGCGATGTTACTACGACGGCGTAAATCCGGTTTTACGGTGTTTTTCGTGTTTCCAGGTTTTAAATCATTAAGTTAGCATATCATATAGATATAGAACATGTGTTTATTTGATTTTAAAAGTCAAGTTAGAAGGATTAACTTTTGTTTGCGAACAAGTTTAGAATTAACTAAACTATGTTCTAGTGATTACAAGTTTAAACCTTCGAATAAGATAGCTTTATATGTATGAATCGAATGATGTTATGAACATCATTACTACCTTAAGTTCCTTGGATGAACCTACTGGAAAAGAGAAAAATGGATCTAGCTTCAATGGATCCTTGGATGGCTCAAAGTTCTTGAAGCAAAATCATGACACGAAAACAAGTTCAAGTAAGATTATCACTTGAAATAAGATTGTTATAGTTATAGAAATTGAACCAAAGTTTGAATATGATTATTACCTTGTATTAGAATGATAACCTACTGTAAGAAACAAAGATTTCTTGAGGTTGGATGATCACCTTACAAGATTGGAAGTGAGCTAGCAAACTTGAAAGTACTCTTGATTTTATGAAACTAGAACTTTTGGAATTTATGAAGAACACTTAGAACTTGAAGATAGAACTTGAGAGAGTTCAATTAGATGAAGAAAATTGAAGAATGAAAGTGTTTGTAGGTGTTTTTGGTCGTTGGTGTATGGATTAGATATAAAGGATATGTAATTTTGTTTTCATGTAAATAAGTCATGAATGATTACTCATATTTTTGTAATCTTATGAGATATTTCATGCTAGTTGCCAAATTATGGTTCCCACATGTGTTAGGTGACTCACATGGGCTGCTAAGAGCTGATCATTGGAGTGTATATACCAATAGTACATACATCTAAAAGCTGTGTATTGTACGAGTACGAATACGGGTGCATACGAGTAGAATTGTTGATGAAACTGAACGAGGATGTAATTGTGAGCATTTTTGTTAAGTAGAAGTATTTTGATAAGTGTCTTGAAGTCTTTCAAAAGTGTATGAATACATATTAAAACACTACATGTATATACATTTTAACTGAGTCGTTAAGTCATCGTTAGTCGTTACATGTAAATGTTGTTTTGAAACCTTTAGGTTAACGATCTTGTTAAATGTTGTTAACCCAATGTTTATAATATCAAAAGAGATTTTAAACTATTATAATATCATGATATTATGATATACGAATATCTCTTAATATGATATATATACATTAAATGTCGTTACAACGATAATCGTTACATATATGTCTCGTTTCAAAATCATTAAGTTAGTAGTCTTGTTTTTACATATGTAGTACATTGTTAATATACTTAATGATATGTTTACATATCATAATATCATGTTAACTATATATATAACCATATATATGTCATCATATAGTTTTTACAAGTTTTAACGTTCGTGAATCACCGGTCAACTTGGGTGGTCAATTGTCTATATGAAACCTATTTCAATTAATCAAGTCTTAACAAGTTTGATTGCTTAACATGTTGGAAACATTTAATCATGTAAATATCACTCTCAATTAATATATATAAACATGGAAAAGTTCGGGTCACTACAGTTAGGACTTGAAAACGTTAGTTGGAACAAGTTTCTCAAGAAATTCACATCGCGGGAGATTTATCTGTTTCCAAATACGTTCGTCGGGACAAATTTCTTATCGGTTTTTGAAAGAAAAACGTTCGTCGGAACTATTCACCCTCGAGGTGAATACTAGTATCACGTGGAGAGTCCCTCCCTCCATTGAAAGTTTAGAATAAAGATTTCCTGAATCGGAAGTACGAGTGTGGTGAGAGAGAAGTTTCCGCCTCAGTGCGAGCATAACGAGTAAATTGTAATTAGTCAATAAGACTGTGCGAGGACGAGCTAGTATACACGTGTAACATACGGTTGAAGCCGAGAGGAATCGGTAATTCATTCGGAAGCATAAATACAGTTCGACAAAAGTCGAAGGTGTGTCCCCGGTATGGTTGTTATCAATATCCTCGGAGTTTTCAGATGTCCAAACATGAAAAGATGAAGTCATGTACATGGCACATGGTGGTGTTTAGGTTGATCGAGTCTAACCACCATCACGCGTCACTAGAACTTTGGTATGTCTTACCGTAATATAACCACGTTGATCGAGTGTCGTTATATTACGCTAACTCATACCTCCATTCCCACATCACTCTATAGATTCAAGTTCGTGTAATCGTGAAGTTTAAAATAAACAAAGTGTAACGACGTCTCTAACGTGACTCGTATTGAATCGAAAGAATTAGTGCAACTATAAAGAAGCGTTCCCCCGTGGGAAGTGTATAAATGATTGTTCACGTCAAATCGGTTCGATTCAAACAATAATGCATTTAGGTACGAAAAGAGTAACGAGTCATGATAACGAGTAGTACGCAACCGTAGCGATAAACAGTGATGACGATACTCATCTAGAGTAGTGACGGTGACTTTACAATATTCATGGATAGTAAGATGAGACGGGGGAAATAACAACCAAGGAGTCAGAGTTCCCGAACTAAAGTTGCAGGATACGAGTTCGTATAATGAAGGTTGGGTACCATTAAAAAGTTTTCCTAAGAATGATTCAAGTATAATGCACAAGTAGTCAAGTAAGTGCTATCTATAGCAAATGTATGTCAGAATGCAATGATTAACTATCCGGTTGTAGTCTAGACTTACTAATGCGTCCTAACGACTCTGTTAGACACACTAATGCATCCTAGTTCTCTACAACCAACGCTCTGATACCACTTGTAACGACCCGACCAAAACCGTTATTGACGGCGTCGTTAACTTAGGTCCCGTTGCATGGTCGTAGTCCCTATATGAGACTCGTTTGACCAAAATTATGTCGCGTTCATTTGAAAGGTACAAAGTTTAGTTTAACAAACGGATCGACAATAAGTTTAAGTTTACAAAGTTATAAAGTATGAATGAAATAATTTGCGACATAATTAGTTTGAAACCACAGTTGCTATAAATAGCGTAAGTAAGTAGACAAAAGTTTGAATCCAAAAATGCTATCCCTAGCGTATGCATGCATGGTAGACTCCAATCAAGTAATCAAAGAGTGCGGAAGCGTGTAACAAATAGCCATGTGAAAACCTGAGAAAACATAGAAGAATCTGTCAACGCAAAAATGTTGGTGAAATCATAGGTTTGAGTAAGTGAGTAAAAGTAAAGTAAGTCGAACCACAAGATTTGCAAAGTTGAATAATAGTACATTCTAAAAGTTAATATTCACGAGCACCCAATTATCAAAGCTTAACATTCCGTCCATTGAATACCCCATAAATTAGTGCTAGAACAACACTGTTTCCCGAAAATATATTTCATCCGTAGACGGTAGCGAACCGTCAAAGATGAGGGTTGTCAAACCCATATGGCCATATAACATAAGTTCTCGCTTACACTATCTGATGTAACTAATGATAATCGGATTGAGGATTTTCGTTCTAAACTCGTATGTAGAATGTTTGTTTTCCCGTTCTTGTGTTCACTTAGTTCAAAAGAATCGTTTATGTTTTCTCATCCCAAAAGTAAGTTCAAAAGAGTAAAAAGTGGGACTATGATCTCACCTCGAGTGCAAGAGTTAATAAAGTACTTCAACAAGTAGACGCGTGCAAAGACAAAGCTAGTCTTGACCTAAACATATAGGTTGTATCAATAACGGTAAACACAAACGGTCAAAGATGTTCAATTAGTCCTATGGCTCGTTACGACTCGATTAATATAGCATGTGAATCAATTTGTCAAGTTTCATGCACGATACAAGTAGTTAAGTATGTTAGAACGATTGTATAATCGTTTGGTTAAGTTTGACTAAAAGTCAAACTTGGTCAAAGTCAAAGTCAACGGGGTCGGGTCGGGTATCCGACAATTTTCCCAAGACGAGAAGTCATATAAGAGCCTAATAGTCAAGTTTCATGTTAAACGGAGTTTTAGTTAAGCGGAAACATTTTTGTGACATTTAAAAACAAAAGAGAGTGGCCTGGGGCTTTTGCGCGGCGCGCACCCAAGTGCAATTTCTGGTCAGAACTCAACCAAGAAGGCAAACATCTGGGATCTCTGATTCTGCGCGGCGCGCGGGTAAATGCGCGGCGCGCAATACCTGGGAATCATGCAGTTTGCAGAAAAATGGTCCAAGTCACGAACCAAAATACAATATAACACATTTCATGCACCGAAAACACTTAAAACGCATAACCTATATCATTAGAAAGGTAATTTGACAAGGAAAACAACTAAGCACATTTCATCAAGCAATTCATCACTAACAACAACCAAAAACCGCATTAAACGTTCATAATCAAAGTTTCAAGTTCTAAAACGCATTTTATGATTCGGGCAACCAATTTACATGTATGTTATGCCGTTTCGAAGGTAATCAAACACACATTGCAACAAAACGCTTAACAACAATATCTCATAGCATTTGACGCATCAAAAGTTCATGTAAAGCTCATCAAACCCTAATCCAAGTTCACAAAATCATTAATCATGTTCTTGGAGTTTCCTTAATCAACCTATACATCAAAACGAAGCTAATGATACTAGTAACACTTTTAAAACATGCACTTTAACAATCTAACAACATTTGATCATCCAAAATCAAGGATTTAGCAAGTAATTTTCATATTGAACTAGTTACACCAAAAACAACGAATCGAGCATACAAATTACATACACGACATCACAATGAGCCATAGACACTAATTAACAACTTTATAACTCAAAAATCTCAAGAACACATAAAATTAGTGATTTTAGAAAGTTACCCAAATGAGATGAAGTTGGTATCAAATTGAAGAGGATGAAGAGAGGATCACGAATATGTAATTTGTTTTGATGTTTGCTTCTCCAATCGGATTTAGATGATGATTTTGTGATTTTGGTGTTTATGTTCATAAAAGAGAAGTAGAGAGAAAAAGAGGAAGAAATGTGGAAGGTGTTGGTGGAAATGAATGGAGGAGGTGAAGTGGTTGACTAGTTGACCTAGTCACCACTTTGCCCACTTGTCAACTTAAGTCCCTCATGTTTGTAGTCGGGTGCGGGAATTAACCAAACGAAATATTTTAAAAACGCTTGAGTAGACGAGTGATGTTATAATTAAATAACGAGAATATTATAAACGTTAGTCAACGGAAATTGGGAATTTAAATAGCGAAAGATATTATTAAAAAAAAAGACGGTGTTAAAAATAAATTTAACGGAAAAACGCGGGATGTTACACTACAAATGCATTTTCAATATAAAATGGCCAAACTGCCCTCCAATTATTCATACTAACAAGGATTTACTTAACACTAGTTAGTCTCAGGGACGGATTTGAAACCAAATTATAACATTAAGGGTTAGGATGGATAAAAAAAACTTTAGGGTCCAGGGTGGAAAAAAAAAGATAAACCTCAAGGACGGTTGACGTAATTAAGTCTAATAAATATAATATGGCATAATTAAATTTTTTTTCACAAGAATGAGTGATTTTTGTCGAACATAGTACACAATTTGTTGAATTTATTATTAAACTTAGATTATGAAAATATGTAATTAGTATATTTATTTTATTAGATGTATGTGTTTTATTGTAATACATCACAGTATTTCCATTATAAGGTTGAAAGAAAAATGTAAATTTAACGGTAAATACATTTGTTATAATAATTATATAAGTATATATTTATGTATTTTTATATGTATATCATGTGTTAATGACCATATTTTGTATGAAACTTTTTATCTATATCCATATCCATTTGATCTATATTCATATGATTGTATCATTATTCATTTAAGTTCATTAATATCCATTATAAAGCGGGTGCATATGAATGTCTAATGAATCGGGGCATTTCAATCCCTAGTACCCATATTGGGATCCGCAGCGAAAGCGTCTATTAAGGGGATCAGGATGGACTGGATGGCCTGCTCCGCTTCTAGGAGCGCCTCCGCTGTACCCTCTTTCAAATTTTTCCGCACAACTTCAGGGTACGGTAGCGTGAGGTCGCATCCTTTGATCACCTCAAGCATGACCTTGTTGCGGTCATGCTCTTTCACTGCATCGACGTAGGCGTTGAACTTTTCGGTGACGGGCCCCGAGTCCATTACCTTTTGCACTATGACAGGAAGGGAGGTGCGAAGCTTTGACAAATCTGCCTCCGCCAGCTCGCGGTCGGTCACCGCGTCGTCCATCTCCCTGCGCACCCTTTCCAGTTCCAACCGCAGGCGCTCCGTCTCCCCCTTAGCCTGGTCAACCGCCCCCACCAGCTCGCAGTTCTTTTTTCTTTCCTCAATCAGCGCGGTCTTTGTTTTCGCCGCAGTCACCTCCACTGCCTTGCGCGCTTCTTTCGCGGCGTCCCTATCTTTTTTGACCTGGTCAACGCCTGCTTGCAGCACTCCCAACTCTGTTTCCTTTCGAACGGCCACTTGATACAAATTAGTGGAGCGACGGGCCTGATCCACAAATATACCAAAGAACACAAGGCCGTTCTGGACGAAGGCATTGAGCGCTTGGTGAAAGGGCAGTGCGGCAAGCTGATTGCGGAACTCAGCCGGAAAGATTTGTTGCAGAAAGGCAGACTGCTCTGCGGCATTTTCAGCAGAGGAATGGGTAAGTTGCGCCAGATTCGCCAATCTGAAGCTACCGTGTGGCGGGATTGGTGTAGAGTCGGATTCAAAGTGTATCGGCTTGTCCCTGGACTCGGCGGTAGCTTCCAGGTCCGGATTTGCCTGCGGTGGCGTCTGATGCGTCTCTTCAATATGCTCTGGATATCAGCAATTCGTTAGTACATATAAATCAGTGCAGTATTTGCGTCGTAAGACACGCTTACCAGTAGTGGGGGAGGTAGATCTGCAGACGCCGGATCCACGGGAACAAAATGGTCGTTCCGCATATCCTCCATCTGTTTGGGAGTTAGCTTCTTCTTCTTCTTCTGCTTGGTTTGGGTGGCTTCGGCAGCGTTGCGTTTGTTGCCCGAGGTGGCAGGTGCTTGCAACTCGTTCTCACCAGTCTTCTCCTGCTCAAGCGGCTCATTAACATTCTGCTTGCGGAATGAGATGGCCGCAATCTCCTCTGCGGTAAGCACTTTCTTCATCTTCATCTCTGCAAACATATGTGCAATGTTAGAACATGTATGTATACGCTAGTGGTTAAATATTCATATGCATTTGTACTATCCCTACCCTTGCCATTCGGTGCGATTATGGCCGGACGCATGTTCTCCCAGGGCCAGTGCGCGGATATGTTTCCTAACCGTAGCATCACATTCCCATATGACCGGTGCACAAGTTGTGCGTTAGCGCACTCCGCTAATAGTTTTGTTTCCTCATCATCAAGGGCGTGGGTCTTGTTCACGTCCTTTGCCACGTTTTCGCGCCAGATAAGCGTTTGCGGAAAATTGGCCCCAACAACAGTTTGGTCAATAAAAAAGAATGTTTCTTTCCATTGACCCGCATTCGATTTGGGGGTTTTGGTAAAGTTCTGACGAGCGAAGAAAGTGAACCACGACTTGTGATGATTCGCTAAGCGGTATAGGTGGCAGAACACCTTCACTAAGGGCACCTTGTTGAGTGCAACGCACCACATCTCAAACAGTACAATCTTCTCTATTGCGTAAGGGTGTAATTGCCCTAACCCTACGCCAAAATGATCTAAAACGCCTAAAAAGAAGTCGGAAGGAGGTACCCTAAAATTGCCATGCTTAAACGCATGCTCATATATGGCTACCTTCTTCTCCGGTGGTTTGTGAGCACGTTGATCAGACAAGGGTGGCGCCGGGTTATACTGTGCTAGTGGATGGTATTGTTTAACTAGGGAATCTATATGTTTCTGCTCTATAATTGATGCTACACTATCTACATACGTCTCGTCAGCCTTAGTCATTTTCTATAAGTAATCGGAGAACAACTAACCTTTTGACGTTGGGCGGAATTTGTGGGATGTGCTCAGACTTGATTTTGCAGCGTATCGGAGAAGAAAGTGGCAGAAAAATAGAAATGAGAGCAAATGACGTTTATTTATAGTGAGGATTGGAAGTCATGGGGTGAAACGGTTTCATCGTGGCTGTACACGTGTAACGCAATCAACGCTCGACGCTATTTGCACGCGCGTGGGTGTCAGTTTGATGTGCCCAATGTTGCGCGTGGCTAACACGCGCCTGCCAACTGCCACTTTACGTCATGTCAGCCGAATGGGCTTCTGCGACAGTGACAGGCATTTAATGACGTCGAGGCGCACGCGAAAAATTTAATGCTAGCCATTTTTTTGTTTTTTTCTCACGCTTAATAGTTTGATATCATATGTCTTGCGTCATATAATATCAAACTGGGGGGGACATAATGATACCGCAACCCGCATGCGCATTCTACACGTATGCGGGCTCCCGCTAGCATGCGTATGCGTGTACTTTGTATGCGGTATGCGGCATGCGGGGATGTATCGAATGCCTTTGTTCCCGGTACGGCGGTTGCTTGGTCATCAAGTCGGTATCTTTTCCATAATTATCTCTGTGATTCGGGGGAGTTTGTTATGGAAAGGATTATGGCTATCGTAGATGGTTCTAGAATTAGGGTTTGCCTATATATATACAAACCCTAATTATCATTCTGGACACGATCGCATTACGTAATCATCGTTTACTACACGTCTTACGTCATCAGCATCATCTCTCGTCCTCAAGGTTAACATGTTAGTTCTTTATTAAACTAGCACCTACAACCTTATGTGGGGGGCCTTCTGATCAGCGACCGCTATCGAAGGTGGACTTAATCACTTGGCCACCCCGCCAATATCATCATATCGGCCAGGGTTATTCACGGTAGCCGGACTGGAGAGCCTTGTTCTAAAATCCTTAAACCCCCCCCTTTTACGTATTGAACAGACATATTAACCCTATGGTAAAAATATGCATGATCAATATCCATTATAAAGCGGGTGCATATGAATGTCTAATGAATCGGGGCATTTCAATCCCTAGTACCCATATTTTTTTTTTATTTTTTTTGACAAAATAACGATAATATTATAACAAAATCTCTTCATCAAAAGATGAAAAAGACGAACAAATATACAACAGATTCAAAAGTGCTGTTAGGCTCGGAAGTAGAAAACGAACCCTACACACTAAAGACATAGCAAAAGCTAACTAAATGTGAGCCCTAATTAATTTTCATGAAGTAATTGTCAAAGTTACATACTTTATGTCTGCATTTGCAATTAAACCTTAAATGATTATCACTCGCGAGAAAACGAAGTTGATACTTACTCGATTTTTCAGGACACCGGCCTCACAGGAATCGTATATCCAGATCACTGATAAATTAGGGCATATATGTAACCAAAATCTGTCGTTTTGAAGAATTGGGGTTTCTAAAGCAGTCGATTAGTTTTTGAGAGCTATTTATAATTTAATTCTAAAATTATAACCTAAGTTATCTAGCTGCTCGTGCAAATCGATTTCAGGTTCGTTGTTGTTAATGTGAATTTGTAGCACCTTATTTCTATTTATGTAATCTGAACTGTTGAATTTATTTACTTCGAATTACTTTTATGATGTTGCAATCAGTCTGTTAATCTGAATTGTGGACCTTATTTAGGTTTAGAAAAATGATTCATCTGCTAAACGAAATACCTAATTTAGCAGATACATCATATATCTTGGCGTAACAATGAGAGTGAGACACGTGTCATGCATAGAATGGAATGGATTAAACGTATTTTTAGGTTGATGTTTTAGGCGTATGTATGGTTACTCAAATTATTGAAACAGATATTATGTATTAGTTTTAATCACGCAATTGGTTGGTTATCAGTTGATTAACTAGGATTTAATTGCTGATCTACAGTGACCTATACTGAGCTTTATATGTAAACTTACTAAATTGCATTTCGCGTCACTCGCAAGTGCTAGCTTAGGGATGACGTTAAGCTGTTAATGAAATATAAACACGAGTAGTATATGAGAAACGTATAAATCGATGCTTTTATTTTACTTTTCGATAAATGACATTGCAGTAGTTTCGCTCCATCTCTGTTCGAGTGCTGTTACTATATCTGATTATATTTTACTGTGCATTGAACTCAGTTCAAAAGGTTCAACATGATATTGGTTTGGACTTAATGACTAACATGTAAGATCCTATCGAAATCTTTTAGTAGCTGTATAAACATAATGCTGGTATTGATGTTGGGGGTGAATCGTTTCCTCCTATCTCGGGCTTTAGTCGTTAACCACTTCTTTGTAATTGTAATGTTCATATGCTAGTCACATTGTGTTTTATAAGTCTCTTATGAAGTAATTTTAACTGTCGCCAAATCGTGGTTAATATAATGCAGACAGCTTTTTCTGGAGGTGCGAGTTGTTATTAATGGCTGGAAATGGCCTGCCAAATTTGGGCCGTGTGAAGCTTACAGACTTAATAGCCTCTGAAGGAGTTCCTTCAGACACATACAAATTATCGGTTTCGACTCTATCACAGTCACTTGCTCAATATTCCGCTGCCATTATCCAATTGCCAGCTAATGATGGTGCTTTGTTGAGGTGTTGCTTGGAATCAGCTCGATCGTACTTTAGTCAAAAAAGCCCGTATCCACCTGCTGATGTGCTTGACTCACGTGAATGGTGTAAGACGTCTGGATACTCTGCAGATCCCCATCTGTGGCAAGAAAGTTATGATTACAGACCAGGTTTAACTTCAATTGAACCGAATAACGACATTGAACTGCCACCTGTCGGGTTGGCGGATATATTCGTTTTACTTGGGCGAGCAGCACGTGATATACTTGACGCAATCAGCTTTTATTTAAACCTACGTAGTTGCGCTTTCACTGAAATACTCGATAGTGTACCCTTAAGAAACAGAGAAATATCATCTTCTGTTTTGTCAGTTGGTTGTCACGCACGCCCTTCTTTTCAAGGAGCTCAACATCATAATCTGACAACCCAAGAAGACGGGCAACTAGTTATGTTTTCAGACCATGAACAACATCAAGTTGACAAAAGCCTAATATCTCTTATGAAATCAGATAAACCGGGTCTTCATATTAGAGATTTTAATGGCCGTTGGGTGCTTGTGGACGGTGATCTTGGTCCACAAGAAGCGGTTGTGTACCCTGGACTTGCTTTGTACCATGCTACTGCTGGCTATGTTAGCCCTGCACTGCATAGACCTGATATTAGTAATTTACATGGTAACTTGTATGGGCGGTGTTCTGTTACTTACAAACTTATGCCTAAATCTATGACTAGTCTTAATTGCTCAGAGATGAGAGCCGCTGGTCATGGTGTTGAAGCTCAGTTTCAGCATCCAGTTTCAGTTGACGACTTTATGCAGAGACCGCACTCTTTGGACCAACTCTTTAACAGAAACAGTTTCCCGAGTTTCAGTTTTCCTACAGTACAAGAAGGTCAGTGTTTCTGCAACACAGAAAAGTTTACCACACATATTTATTATGTATATCTAATATCTAATATCTATTTATACTAATCATTTACTGAATTTCATATTTTTGTTGGGTACTCGTTATATTTCTTTATAGTAAATTATATATGCTATCTGTAGTCTTGCAGACTTGAACATTAATACGTAACCTACCTTGTTACACACCCAACAAAGTTTCCAAATATCATTTAGATCCTGGAAGTCAGATGTCCTTGTTTGGCACAAAGCTTTTTGGAGGTTTTAGCTTTTATGAAAAAGCTCCTATTTAATAAAAAGTTTCGTTTGTAGCTTTTAGATGGAAGGAAAAATCTAAAAGCTAATAGATATAGTGTTTGAGAAAAAGCTCCTAGCTTTTTGTCATTTTAATCTTTATTTTAACAGTTCCAGATACTCTGTCAAACACTTAAATACATATAAACAGCTAACAGCTACCAACTAATTTTGCCAAACATACCCATGATATATTTTACAAAATCCATCAACTTGTATAAGGTGGCGCTGATTAATTAGTAACATGCTATTAGGTTAAGAGTTACATTTAATCAGAAGTTTATATAAGTTCCAAGGTTATATGGATTAAACCAAAGCCGGTTACCGAAATAGAAGTTGGACCAAAGTTGTTTATCCTTTTTTGGCTGTTAACCTTTATGTAGACACTATCTTTTTATCATGTCACCGAGACATTTTTATAATGACAAATTCATGTGCTATGTTAACCTATAATTATAATGTGCGAATTATAATTTCTTTTTCTGCACAGTAGCTCTTAGTAAGAAGTTTCTTAACAACAGGTCCTTAGCCGATGCTATACTAATACAGGATCTATGAAACCTTGTATGAAGAGGAAGAAAAACAGTTCCAGGTCAAAGCCTTTGCCACCTTCGAAAAGGTTGCGTCTTGAAGCACAAAGAGTTCTGAAAGAGAGGGTTCAGGACATTGCTGATAAGAAAGGCATCAAGCTGAGATTCTGCTCCCTGAAGGAGTGTGAGAGTCACATTCATACGCTTGACAGTCCATGTGGAAACATTCGATTGGAGATTGGGTGGCCCCCAGGAGTGCCATTTGTTCATCCTCATGATCTACCCAACAAGGCAAAGATTGGATTTCTTGAAACGTATGAACCTGGTTGGACAGCCAATCATGACATGGATATCAGTATGATTGATGCTGGACAATCTATTCAGCGCGTGGATAACTGTAAATCTTATATCCATGCTTCTGCTTTTACTGTCTCAAGTCATGCTATAGAGGTGGCAAAATGGGCGGGTTGGCTGGTTTGAAATAAAACAAGTATTAATCTAACTTGTGTCAAGTAAGACAATTATCTTATTATTATTCCAAAAGTAAGTTGTAAATAAAATATTATTAAAGGTTTTGTGCATTAGAAAACATTTTGTATCACGTTTGAAACGTTTTTAAAGCTTATTTTTTAAACCTGTTAAGATACAAGATAATCATATTCGACCAATGCATAGGTAAATTGGTCAAAATTGCTACCTCTACTTATGCCTCTTCATCTTTATCAGTATCAACAAATTAACTTAAATCGGGTTCTGCCCATTTTGTTAGCCTTATATACATGATTGTCTTGTGTTACAGGAATGGGACATAATTTCAACATGTCTTTGTCCTGAAATCAGCGTGCTCTCCACATCATCTATTAACTAGCTCACTCATTAGAGGTCTAATGGTCATATAAGATATCATACTCCATAACTCAAACTCAGGTGCTTATTTTTCCTTGTGGTTGAGGCCTGTTGTAATTTAATCAGAAATTGTCTTGATTTTTAGTTGTTGACGCAAACCATATTGCACGTTTTTGTTTTGAAAGAAATGGAAGTGCTTTGAATTCTCTTTCCAAATTAACCTAAATGTTTCTCTTGAATGCTGGGTTAGTCATTGGTTTAGTGTCTTCTTTTACTGAAGTCTTCCTTCTTTCAGTTCCTCTTGTAATGCTAATGGAGGTGGCAAAACAGGCGGGAGCGGGTTGTTTGAATGGGTTTATTAGTGCAGATCAAAATGGGTCGGTGGGGTTGCATTGACCTGTAACGCGTTTCTTCATTTTTTATTTTTGTCTTTTAATACTAGGGTTCATATGTGATATGTACAATATATATATATTTTTGAATTATTTTATAATGAATAATTTAAAGTTCCATAATCTTAAAATTACATTTTGGTAAACCTTCAACTTATATGACCCATTTTTAAAGCAAGTTCAAATTTATTTTAGCTGATAAGGATGATATATTATTTGAATCTACTCATTTATAAATATAATGAGTTAAAGTTGCCACCTCTAGGAACTAATAATTATCCTGCTGAACTGGAGAAGATGAAACTGGGTTATTTATTACTCATGATCTCACATTGAAGTATTTGATCTTCATTCATTAGACCCCGTTTTTTTTTTTGTTGATTTATATGATTGATCTGGTTTCTTTGCTGCTTGACTTACATCAAGTATCGTAGTGCATCAATTCAGCAACAATTATATGTTAAACCCTTAGTTTACCAAGGATCATGGGAAATTAAACGCCTGTCTGACGCGAATTCAGTTACCGATTTGTCAAAAAAAAAAGAGGAAGGTGAACTCGTATTTATTTCACGATTTGATTAGTAGCTTTTAGATATTCATGCAAAGTTAGTAGGGGTGTAGACGAGTCGAATCAAGCTTTAGCTTGGCTTGTTTAAAAATCTAAGAGCTTGAACTCGACTCGATTCGAGCAAAACATATTAAGCTCGAACTTGGCTCATTTGATATTATATGAACTCGAGCCAAGTTCGGCTCGTTTATATATATTTTTTATACTTATACTTATATTTAGTATATCATTATTATAATAGTTTGTAATGTATATTAATGAAGGCTTGTCTAGGCTCGCGAGCTTGTTCGAGCTCGATATAAGAAGGTCGAGCTAGTTTACTAAACAACCTTTATAATTTATTTAAGCTCGTGCTCGAACTTAGTTGAATTTGGCTCAAATCGAGCTCTTAGAGTCGAGCTCGATTAGCTCGACTCATTTACACTCCAAAAGTTGGTGCCCTTCCCTCAAGGAAGACCAAATGATAAACAAAAAGAAATGTTACATGCTAAATTCATTCAAGATATCCGTTTTTTTGGCTTGCCTTTAGGTTTTAGTATATGATTTTAATTAATGTAGATTTATCTATCTATATGAGATAGTGCAAGGAGCCTAGGATAAAATGGAAATATTGATGGATATTCTGGGATGGAATTAAGTTTTAATCATTATACATTATATACTTAAAGGATGCAATTTTGTGTGCACAATTTGTATTTGTATATTCCTTAATGCAAAGGCAACTGTAGTTGTCTTGTCTAAAATATGTCAACCTGATTGACCAACATTATATTTAAGTCTACAAACTTTCGAAATCGACCTGCTTGACAATATGCATCATGTTAGGGTTTCATTCAATACGGTTGATTTTATGCTCATTGGCTGAATTTTCTATTAGCTAAATTGAGTTGATTTTAATGCATTGGGTTGATTTTAATGCTCATTAGCTGAATAGTCTATCTTTTAAATTGGTTTGATTTTATTCTCATTGGCTGAATAGTCTCTATCTCCTAAATTGTGTGTAAGCTTTTCTTTTGTATATTTTTGATTATATGTTTGTTAAATGGAACAATTTTCTTAAATACCATTGATTTTAATGTTAATTGAGTTACTAGGTATATTTTGTTAGTATATGCAGAAAACTTCACATTAACAGTGCCTCATTTTTTTGTCATATTTTTATTGCTTCATCGAAAAAATTGACTTCATATAATTTTTTAACATAATTATATATTGTTATTGTTATGATTTGGGGATGAAACGTTAGTAAAATTAGATACAGCATTACTTTAATCATATGAGATCATGGATTGGTTGGACCTAACCTTGATTTCATGATTTGGTATGGACTATAGCATTGAGGTACAGGTGATTATGGCCCCCAAAATGTCGTTTAATGCTTTGTGCATGTAGTTATTGTCATCTAGTGAGAAAAGGAAATAATCATTTGACATGTCAAATACAGCAGCTAATGGGGTTGTTCAGTTGATATTGGCCATATCAGATCTAAAACTAGTGCTGGTACAAACTATAAACCACATGGGTTTATAGTTTGTAACCCTAGAATTCAAATTAAAGCTTAATAATTTAAAAGCTTAAAAAACGCTCTCGTTTCTTTTCCCTAGAATTCAAATTAAAGCAACCCTCTTCATCTCCATCGACCACCGGTTTGCCGCCGGTGGTCCGGTACCTTTTCCTTTTCGTTTTATTTTCTTCCTTCCTCCATCTCCCTCATGACCTGGTTAGAAGCTTTTGTGACTTCCGGCCATTTTTTCGGCAACTCGCCGGAGGTTCGGTAGGTCTTCTCTTCTTACTTTCCTTTCGGTTAGTGTCAGATCTGTTTATTTGTTTTACTTTTCCGTTCAATAAACGTCCGTTTGTATCCTTTTCCTTTTCCGGCGAGTTTACGGTGGCTTCAGGCGGCCATATTACCACAAACCACCGTTATCGTGGTTAGGGTGTTTATGGTTGTTTGGTACTCTTTTCTCGCTGTCCCTTCATCTGTTTTTCTGGTACCTTTGCTTCGCCGGTGTATTGCCGGCCGGCGGCGAACGGCGGTTTTCCACCCAGTTGGTGGTGGCTGCTGGTTGTGTCCGGTCTCGGTGTTGGAAGCTACTGTCTGTCCCATTGGTGGTTCTGGTGGTTTGGCCTCCCAGTTGGTGGTAGCAACTGGAGCTGCTGGTGGTTTGGGTAGTGGTTGGTGGGGTTTGGGTTCCTGTTACGATGATCTAGCCGTGGTTTGTACTGTTTAGCTGCTCCTTTCCGGTTGTGAGGCTTGGGACGTACCAGGCGACGATCTCCCAGTTGGAGATCTGGCTCGTCTCAGACTTTTATTAACCTTTTTTTTTTTTTTGCAGGTGGAGCTAATTTCGAAGGCTTTGTTGATTTGGATTTAACGGTCTTACTGTTGGGGTCTTGTCGTTCGGTATAATCGGTGTTTTTCCGATTTTATATTGATTATTAGTTTATTTATCAGTTTGTACTTTCGGTTAGTTGGTTGTCCCTTTGTTAGTTTAGATTCCTTGTAAACGTGTTTATCCACCCCGTTGGTGGACCGTTGGTTAGGTTTCTTTTGTTTTTGCCGCTTGTGTCGGCTGTTTGGATGTCCTTTGTAATCGTTTGTACTGTTATGATCTTTGGATCCGTATCAATGTTATCGTTTTTTTTGCCCAAAAAAAAAAAAAAAAAAAACCACATGGGTTATCCACGTAATTCTATTCTATCTATATTATTTGGATAATTTATATATTTTTATTTTTATTTTTATTTTATTTTATACTAATTGTCATGGTGAAAATCGTAATTTCAGTTATTTTCGATTGTTCTTATGAGTTTGCGTTCACAGGCCCCTCAAATTCGCCTCACTTTACACAACAGTCCCTTAACTTTACACTTTTTCAGGGGTAGAAAGCGTAAATATATAATTTCATTAAAATAAAAGAAACTAATTTCACCCGAATTTTTAACGGGCCCTATCTTCTCGATCGGTGCGAGTTAAATTTTTCCGAAATCACCGTTAAACTCGAAAAAATCTAATGAATACAACGGGACTAAATACGCACGAAACAGACATCGTTAAAAAAACACTAAATATTTCGGGTTATATTTCATCCATATACATACACGTACAACAAACAACTCAACCTATTAGATATATTAGGTACCAAACAACATATATTCAAATTCGACCGCGCGTTGAATACAACCGCAGTAACGCGCGGTCGAATTTTTTTCTAGTTGTATACTACTAGTGCTAGTTATCTCCGGTCTTGTTTGATTATAGGTTTATCATTTATAGGGCATTTTTTTTTTTTTTTTTTTTTTTTTTTTTTGTTTTTTTTGCGGCGGTTTCATCTATAGGCTTATTGAGATCAATTTTTCGTTGCATAGAGAATTGACTTCATGTTACTGGTTAGAAATCCTTTGATACCATAACAATGAATTAAGGGAGGTGAGAATATTATTTAAAAAATAAAACCAGCATAAAGCTACTAATAACAACGATCCTAAAAAACAACGATCCTAAAAGATACCAACATAATAGAACTTACAACTCGATAAAAATACATATAGACATAGAAATACTACGACATATATGGCTACAATTCAACAATCTAAGAATTTACTCGTTAGCCAAATCAACACTACACATTACAATTCAACAATCTAAGAATTTACCCGTTAGCCAAATCAACACTACACATTACCACTTACGGGTAATCACTCGACAGAAATCACGTAAACGTATGAAAAATCAATAACGATCAACACCATGATAATTGAGACAAGCCCATCGAAACTTTAAAGCCAAAGAGTTTTGATCATACACAATCTAACCAAGAGTGGTAACGTGAAATGAAGAAATGCTAACGGGAAAGAAACAATGACCGAAAAAACACAACCAATATCGACGACTTGAACCCATAACCACTGAATCAATAGGAAACCGAAACCAAGATCGTTAAAGTCACCCTACTACACCGATCATCAAAATAACTTAAAACCGTCAATCTAAAATCACGAATATAAATCTCAACAAAAAGGTCTTGCACTTTTAAAATAACCCTAACAATCTCATACACCGATCATCGCCTAAATTCGCTTAAAAAAGTATCCAAAACAACCCGAAAGCACCTACACGAATCACAGAAACCACCACCAAACACCACATTATAAAATCATCCGACCATTACCGAAATCGCATAAATCCACTACTCGAACCACCACTCGAACCACCACTCGAACCAATTGGTTCATTGGTTCATTTTATAGTTTAACTAGTCAAGAAATATCAATATAATATTTATTATTTAAAAATGTGATAATTAAATAATCATATTATTAATAACTTAAAGTGAAACACAAAAGCTAAACAAATAATGATACGTCCTAGGATCTGTATCAAATAATCTTCATCTTATGAGAATACCTATTTTATAAAAAAATCTGGGACCGACAAGGGTTGTAAGTGCAGCCGACGCTGGTAAGAGGAGAACATATTTAAAAGAAACAGGATACAAGAAGACTAGTAGACAAAATGACCGGCACCGTAAGCAAAATACACGAAAGAGTAATATCAAACAAAACATAAACAAAGCCTGCCGAATAGATAATGTCTAGATAGAAGACGATGTGAAGAAACACATGGAGATGAATTAAGGTTGTGGTAACAAGTAAGCCCTTTTATATTGAGTCTGCTATCCGGTTGCATGTACACCTACATCAAAATATTTAGACAATAGCACACGAGCGGAACGTATGTGCCACATTAGCTCACAAAATCAATAAAGTTTTGACGCCTGTTTGTTACACTTACAAATGGCACGTGTGCCACATCAGCCATCTACATAACAAACTTTCCCGTCTATATGTAAACCTCGTGAGTCATTCATTTGAGAACAATTTTCGATTATTGTAAACTTACACTGTCAAAATTGTATCTCAAATATCATTTTACTTATATTCCGATTGAATTTCGATCATCGTTGAAACTCGATCATCTCATATATTTATTACTCAATCTTATTGAGTAGATTATTTCTATCGATTGTTTTACGCACTCGAGAATCTAAATTCGGTTTCAATTCGCACGAATGCCAAAATTAAAATAATCAATTAATCCGATTTAATTTTCACCTAAAACTAAGCACCCAAACCTATAACCATCTCTTTTCTACTAAATATATGTTTTAGATTCGATCACGATAAGAATGTATTGGAAGAAAGAATCCGATTCGTTAGTTCAATGAAAACGACAAGTTCTCTTTTTCGACACAAAAGAAAAAGAATACGATACCTTTCCATAAATTAAATATAAGGTGCAATGCATTTACATAAAATAGAATAAGATAGAGGAAGGACAACATTTACTATTTTATTATCACTTATATTATAACCAATAAACCAAACAATAGTTAAAAAAAAATAAAAAAAAATAAAAAAAAATCAACATCGTCTTTGAAATCTTGGATTGCTCTAGAAACAGGCATCCAACACGCAACAGCAACATAATGCAGCACAACTAGAATCAACAAACATAGACACACGAGTCAAACACATGAATTATGAATACACCATATATATTTTTATATAGATTCAAATTTTAAACCATATATTTATATTTACTTTTACGTAAAGAGTAAGTATAGTAGATAGATAATTACCATCCTTTCCAAAAACCATCTCCTCTGGTCTGAGTTTGAATCGGAGCCTGATTTTCCGATTTGATGCTAGCGTCCATCGACGGGTATCCAACTGGTGGTGGTGCCATCACGTATGACGTCACTCCTTGTTGTGAAGGAGGATATGCAACTACATAATCATCATCACTCATCATAATTAAAAAGAATACACTTTAATTTACGATTTATGTTAGCTTCAATTCCTACTATTAATTAATGTCATACAAATAAAAGAAATCAAAAACTCACCTGGAATCTCGTTTTGGTTTTGGGCGAAGCGACTCATGATCGATTCAAGTGTTGTGAAGTTTGTTTCTTTGTATTTTGTAAAAAGGTGTGTTTTTGAGGCGAATGATGATTTTGATTAGTGGGTTTTGTTATTTATAGATATATAAAGATATAAAGATAAAGATATAAAGATAAAGATAAATAAATAGAGAGATATAGGAGAATAGAAGATAGAGATAGATGGCAGATGGTGCGAATGTTCCGATTGGAAATATATAAGGAATGATGAATGAGTAACGAAAGAATAGTTGGCGGAAATATTACGACCAAAAATACAACAAAACACGCTTAAGGAAACGTCCGTTGTAAACTAACTAACATTACGCGTGCCATGTGTCATTTGTTATTAAATTTAAATTTATAATAACTATGACATATCTTGTTACAAAAATGCTATGATTGATGACCAAGTTAATGGTATCTGAAATGATTTTTTCAACTTCTGACGTCCGATCCACGTGTACTTGATGAAATTGGATTCTCATAAAAAATAAAAATAAAAAAAATCTGTGTTTTTATAATTTGTTTTTTAAACCTTATTAGTCTTTGAGATTAAACACATCCAAAAATCAACAAGTGCAACCTATAAAAAAAAATCAAACCTAACTAAACAAGCGACATAATAACATACGCAAACAAATGATCTCACTAACATAATAATAACAACACTGACAAGATAAATATCACTAAAACACCAACACAAAATAACCTCAATATCAAAATTATGGGCGCTTTATTTTGACGGCCAATTCATCGTGTCTAACACTCCTAAACACATAGATGATATTGCTCTCCCTACATTCGATGTTCTCACACAATGGGCTAAATGTATCCCTAAAAAAGTTAACGTATTTATTTGGCGTTTGAGTCGTGACAGGTTACCCTCCTGGTTGAATATCTCAGAGAGAGGTTTAGAGATTTTGGATATTGTGTGCCCTTCCTACAATGCTTAATGTTGAATCGACATATCAAATTTTCTCTTATTCACGCCGGCGGATAAAGTATGGAGAGGAATTCACATTTAGTATGGAGACGAATACTAATCTTCCCATGTTTCTTTCTTGGTCTGAATGGTTAAGTTGGGTAGGAGACTGGAGGACGTCACTCAGCGCAAGGTTAACCGGGGACTATTGTTTCAGCGATAGTATGGATCGATGTTTTAGAGGTTCCAAAATGATGTCATCTTCCCTTCCTCAATTGAGACGAGGGAAGATGTGTTTGATTATATTTGTAAATTTACATTTTTTGGATTAAATATAGAGATAGGTATAATGTTTCTTGGAACGATCGGACATACATTTGTTGGATTAATATAATTATAATTATATTATTCTAATAATGGCTAACTATATTATAAGGTTTAATAAGTTATCAATTGAGTCATTAATAGGATAACTATCAGTCCCTATTTTGGGGGAAAACTACCTAGTCTTGAGTCAATCCCACGTACATCAGATTTTTCTCCTTGATTGTTGTCAATTCAGTTTTCAATTCAGGTTATAAATTGAGGTGTCAATTGTATCGTTGGATATATAGAACACCACAAAACTCAGATTTGATTCCTCAATCCTTTTGTCAAATTCTTCAACTATTTTATTCTGTTTTTGGGCATATGTACAGCAGGTCTAAGTTGATCAATTACGAGTGCACGTATTGATCAACTAGTTGTGTTAACCTTGGGGAGCGAACGGATTCATCGATTGCATCCTGGTCGTACCGAAATTCGCTTTCAAGGCAGTGATTTATTCACGGCGCAACTCACTAATTCGATAAGTGTTCTTTGATTTCGTATTTTTTTTCATTGTCTGATACAGTATTTTTCCAACAATTTGAAAGCGAAATTATTATTATTATTTTTTGTAACTGATGGCTGTATCATTAAACAAAGTACTTCCAGATTTGTCAAAATTGGAACCACTAGATGGAACCAATTACAAACGATGGTCTCAAAAGTTGCTGATTTTCTTCGAACAACTTGAAATAGACTATGTGCTATTTCAAGAAAATGAAAAAATAATATCTAAAAGTGCTACTGATGAGACTGTTGAAACTTCGACCAATGAGTCTGAGAAAATGAAACAGAAATTCTAAAAGGATAATAGAACAGCTAGGGGTCATATGTTGAATCACATGTCTAATACTCTTTTCGACCTGTTTATTAATCAAAAATCATCTAAACTAATTTGGGAAACATTAGAAAAGAAATATGGTGCAGATGATGCTGGAAAAAAGAAGTATGTAGTCGGCAACTGGTTACAATTCCAAATGGTCAATGACAAGCCAATTATGGAGCAAATACATGTCTATGAGAACCTGGTGACTGATGTTCTGAACGAAGGAATGAAGATGTGTGAAATACTTCAAGCGAATGTGCTGATCGAAAAGTTTCCTCCACTTTGGAATGATTATAGAAATCAACTCAAGCACAAAAAACGTGATATGTCCTTACAAGAACTCATTAGTCATATGCGAACCGAAGAGGCTAATCGATTGAAGGACAAGAAATGCTCTAACCCTATTGATTCCGTTAAAGCTAACCTGATTGAATCTGCAGGACCCTCTAAAACTCGGTTCAAAGGAAAAGACAAGAAAGCTAAGAATGATCACAACAAAAGGAAGTTCTTTCCTAAGAAAGCAGATGGTGGCATTCAGAAAGCTAAAGGCTTGTGCTATGTATGTGGAAAATCTGGTCACAAGGCCTTCCAATGTAAAGACAGAAAGGATCAACAATCTGCAAACCAAAAGGCAGTTGCTACTCAAGCCAATCTTGTTGAAAATGAATTAATAGTAGCCGTAGTTGCAGAAACGAACCTGATCGAAGACAAGTCAGTTTGGATCATGGACAGTGGTGCTACAGGACATTTTTGCAACAAACGGTCACTATTCACTCAACTTATGACATCCCTAGTGGTCAACAAGTCTACATGGGAAACTCTGGCACATCAGGCGTATTCGGTAAAGGGAAGGTTTTACTAAAATTTACTTCAGGCAAAACTTTGTGCTTAAATAATGTACTGTATGTTCCCTCTTTACGAAGAAACATGGTCTCTGGTTCTCTACTACTTAAGGCAGGCTTAAAAGTGGTTCTCGAAGCCAATAAAGTAGTAATAACCAAGAACAATGTGTTTGTAGGAATGGGTTATGAGTCTGGGGGTCTCTTTGTATTAAACATTGATTCTAGTTCTAATGCAAGTTCTTCTGCTTCTGCTTATAACGTTGAAACAATTAATGTGTGGCATAGTAGATTAGGACACTTAAATGTTGCTTCCATTAAAAAACTTAAATCTTTGAATCTGATAAATGTCATTGATGCAAAAGAATTTTCAAAGTGTCCTATATGCGTTGAAGCGAAATATGCCAGAAAACCTTTTAGAAATATAGCATTCAAAAGTACACAACTTCTTGAATTAATACATACCGATTTGGCAGATTTCAAAAACTCATCTAGTAGAGGAGGTAAGAAGTACTATATTACCTTTGTGGATGACTTTTCAAGATACACGAAAGTATATCTTTTAAAATCGAAAGATGAGGCTGAAGATATGTTTTTTAAATTTAAAGCAGAAGCAGAAAACCAGTTAGACAGGAAAATTAAAAGACTAAGGTCTGACAGGGGGGGAGAATACATTACCAATCTACTTAAAGAATTTTGTGAGAAAAATGGTATTATACATGAAACTAGTGCACCATACACACCTCAACAAAATGGTGTGGCCGAAAGGAAGAACAGGACACTTAAAAACATGATGAATGCTATGTTGCTTAGTTCTGGTTTGCCTGATAATATGTGGGGGGAAGCAGTACTTTCGGCCAATTACATACTAAATAAGGTTCCTCACAAAAAATTAAACAAAACTCCGTATGAGTTATGGAAAGGATACCCTCCCAACTTAAATTACTTAAAGGTGTGGGGGTGCTTAGCTAAGGTTGCATTGCCAGAGTTCAAGAAATTGAATATTGGATCTAAGACCTTTGATTGTGTATTTATTGGCTATGCCTTAAACAGTGCAGCATATAGGTTCATGTATTTGTCTGATAGTTCTATATGTGAATCCAGAGATGCAGAATTTTTTGAAAATATTTTTCCTTGTAAGAAAAGTGAAGGAAAAAGTTCCGCTAATCCTAATGAAAATGCAACTGATTTATCTAAGACGCCTATTTTAGAAAATGAACTTAGAAGAAGTAAGAGACAAAGAGTAGAATCTAATTTTGGACCTGACTTTCTAACCACATTTTTAATAAATGGGGCTGATAAGGTAAGTGAAGAAATTATGACTACTTACCTGTTGGAAGAAGATCCTAAGACTTATAAAGAAGCTATCACTTCAATAGATGCTAACTTTTGGAAAGATGCCATTAATAGTGAGCTAGAATCTATTATGGTTAATCACACATGGGACTTGGTAGATTTGCCCAAAGGCTGCAAACCTATTAAAAGCAAATGGATATTTAAAAGGAAACTAAGGCCTGATAATACTATAGAAAAATATAAGGCACGACTGGTAGTTATAGGATACTCACAAAAGAAGGGTATTGACTTCTTTGACACCTACTCTCCTGTAACTAAAATAGCTACAATTAGATTGCTTATAGGATTAGCTGCCATCTATAACCTAGGTATTCACCAAATGGATGTTAAGACGGCCTTCTTGAATGGTGATCTAGATGAAGAAATTTATCTAGTTCAACCAGAAGGTCTAGTCATACCAGGAAAGGAAAATAAGGTGTGCAAACTCAGAAAATCACTTTATGGTCTAAAACAAGCTCCTAAACAATGGTACATGAAATTTGACAGTACTTTGCTGAGTTATGGGTTTGTTGCAAATGAGTCAGATACATGTGTGTACTCTAAATCCATTGGAGATGACTGTGTGATAATATGTTTGTATGTTGATGACATGTTAATATTTGGAACTAATATGATGGTAATTAATGACACAAAATTGTTTTTATCCTCTAAATTTGATATGAAGGACCTTGGAGAAGTTGATGTAATCCTTGGAATCAAGGTAAGAAGAACTGAAAATGGGATTTCATTGTGTCAGTCCCACTATGTTGAAAAATTGCTAAAAAGGTTTAATCATTATGATGTAGATCCTGTAAGAACACCTTATGACCCTAGTGCTTGTCTTAAAAAGAATAAGGGTAATAGTGTGTCACAAACTAAATATGCAAAAATCATAGGAAGTGTTATGTTTTTAATGAACTATACTCGTCCTGATATAGCTTATGCAGTAAGTAGATTGAGCAGGTACACTCATAACCCTAATAGTGACCACTGGAATGCATTGTATCGTTTATTGAGATACCTTAAGGGTACTATGAACTGGTGCTTGCATTTTAATAATTCACCAACTGTTTTAGAAGGGTTTTGTGATGCTAATTGGGTAACTGACAATGATGAAGTTAGTTCAACTAGTGGTTATGTTTTTACTCTGGGGGGTTGTGCTATATCATGGAAGTCTTCTAAACAGACATGTATAGCACGATCCACCATGGAATCTGAATTTATAGCTCTTGAGTTGGCAGGTCAGGAAGCTGATTGGTTACGGAATGTGTTGGCTGATGTTCCTCTGTGGAAGAACAAATCGGTGCCAGTGTCATTACATTGTGACTCTGAGGCTGCAATAAGGATAGCGAAGAACAATGTCTACAATGGAAAGAAAAGACACATCCGAATCAGACATGGGATAGTTAAACACCTGCTGAAAAATGGGGTAATATCTTTGGACTACGTGAAGTCTGAAAGAAATTTAGCAGACCCATTCACAAAAGGTTTGACCAGAAATTTGGTTCTGGAATCGTCGAGGGGGATGGGCCTTAGGCCTTTGGATTGAGAGGTGTAATGGATACCATTTTATGGTCAAACGAAGTTACACTATTCTCTTATGCACAAATCCATCCCTATGGCAGTTGTGTGCAGTGAGTCAGTCTGAGGTTGAGCATAGTAGTGCTCTTAATGGTCACTTTCCTATATGAGACGGATAACACCACCTAATTAAGTGTGAAGGAAGGCCACCTTCTATGAAAGAATTGGGCAATCTTTCTAATGCACTTAATAGTTCCCAAGGTACGTATTGGCCACTTTGTGTTTGCATATATAAATCGCAGATCTTGCTGTTATTAAAGGTTGGTTTATGTAATAAGATAATACTATGAGACTATGTGGTTCAAGATCAGTTCACCAAATGGGTCTTAAGTGTTGTCTTATTGCACTGTGTGTCAATTCAAATCGGAAGATATTGATATACAAGGAAAACTTAACTTTTCATTTGCCCAAATTCATTCTCATCTGTAAGTTTGTATAGTAGTTTGCCATTAGTGGGGATTGTTGGATTAATATAATTATAATTATATTATTCTAATAATGGCTAACTATATTATAAGGTTTAATAAGTTATCAATTGAGTCATTAATAGGATAACTATCAGTCCCTATTTTGGGGGAAAACTACCTAGTCTTGAGTCAATCCCACGTACATCAGATTTTTCTCCTTGATTGTTGTCAATTCAGTTTTCAATTCAGGTTATAAATTGAGGTGTCAATTGTATCGTTGGATATATAGAACACCACAAAACTCAGATTTGATTCCTCAATCCTTTTTTCAAATTCTTCAACTATTTTATTCTGTTTTTGGGCATATGTACAGTAGGTCTAAGTTGATCAATTACGAGTGCACGTATTGATCAACTAGTTGTGTTAACCTTGGGGAGCGAACGGATTCATCGATTGCATCCTGGTCGTACCGAAATTCGCTTTCAAGGCAGTGATTTATTCACGGCGCAACTCACTAATTCGATAAGTGTTCTTTGATTTCGTATTTTTTTTTCATTGTCTGATACAGTATTTTTCCAACAACATTATCATCCCTAATCATAATAATCTATAGATCCTATTATATCTCTAAAATAATGACATCATAATTAGCCTTTTTCCGTCTATAAAAAAAAATAAAAAAAGAAAAAATTTGAAGGCATCTTGATGATGTCATTAAGTTAATTAATACTGATTAAAAATATATAAAAAATAAATAAATCGCTACGATACGGAATATGAACGATACGGAGTACGAGTTTAAACAGCTCCCTGAAACATTCTAACCCTAAAATGGACGGCTTCTCTAAACTTCAGTTAATTTTTTATTTGAGAAGAAAAAAAATTCGTTTGATATTTTAAGAATATACAAATTCATATCCTTCTTCTTGCTTCAATTACAAATCTGCTTCTTTGAGCTTCATCACCGAAAGGTTTTTTTGACCTAATATGATTGTTTCATTATAATAGGTTTCTTATGACCAATTTTTTAGGTAAGAGTTTCATTAATCACCACTTTTTCATATATGTATTTGTTCGTGCGCCATTATATCCTAGATTTATATATTCGACTTGATTATTGTAGGGTTTACGAAAACTGTGATTTATAATGTGGGTTTTTCGCTAAAACGAGATATTTTGAAATCGATTCTGTTTTAATCGTTGTTTTTGCAGGAGATACAAAAACGGAAGTGGGAAATATGGCGTATGAGGATTGAAGAAGAAAACGTGCCACCACAACAGTTGAGTTTAAGTTTGTTCATGCATTGTGAAGCTTATGTACGTTTTTTTTTTCCTATAATTATTTCAAATCAAATTATAATTTATAGGATTAGTAAATGAACATGAATTGATAAAAAAAAATAAGGGTGTAGATTGTAACATCCCGCCTTTTTTCGTTTAATTATTTAAAGTCCGTTATATGATTATAACATCTTCCGTTAAAACGTGTTTTAAATTATCTCGTTTAGGTAATTCACGCACCCGCTTTGAAACTTGAGGAACTAAACTTGCCAAAGGACAAAAGGTTTGACTAGGTCAACTAGTCAAACCCTTCTCCTCCACTCATCCATTCACCTCCCTTTTCAAAGTTGTGATACTTCCATTTTCTCTCAACACCCCAAGCAAAGAATCATCATCTATTTCAAATCGAGCAAGCATCAACTCAAACAAATTACATATTCGAAATCCTTGCATCTTCCTCTTCAAATCCATACCAATCTCATTGCATTTGGGTAACTTTCTAAAAACACTAGATTTTGTGTTCTTGATGTTTTTAACTTATAAAAGTGTTAATTAGTGTCTATGGCTCAAGTCTAACATGAATATATGATTTATATGCTTGTTCTTGTCATTTTGATGTAATTAGCTCAAACTTGAAATGGGTGTGTTTGATTGTGAGATTTGGTTGCTTAAATGTTGTTAGATGTTAAAAGTGCATGTATTAAATGTGTTACTAGCATTATTTGCTTCAATTTAGTATGTAGGTTGACATGGAATAGCTTCACAAACATAATTGTTAAATTTGTGAGTTTGAGTTAGGGTTTGATAGAAGTAAAAATGAACTTTCGATGCTTTGAATGCTTTGCAATGTTGTTTGTAAGTGTTTAGTTGTATTGTATGCGTAATTACTTACGAAATGGCGTATCATATCTGTGCATTTAATTCCCGAATCATAAATGTGCATTTATGAACTTGGAAGTATTTATGATGAACATTAAATGAGCATTCAACTTGGATTTTGATTTTTGTAAATGATGTTTTTAATTGATGAAAGGTGTTTAGTTGCATTCCTCGTTAAATTACCTTTCCAACGATGTATGGTATACGTTTTAAGTGTTTACGGTTTGCGAATTGTGCTTAATTGAAGTTTGGTTGAGACTTGAACAATTGAAACTGGCCAGGCACCAGTTCACGTTGATTGCCTCGGCGCGGAAATCCTTGGTCGCGGCGCGACATAAGCCGCGTTCAGCGGCTGACCACCATGACACTTTTACGAAAAATGTTTGCTATGCTACGCACCTCCGATTCACATGTAACTTGTAGATTCATCGAAAACTTCTCTTTGGTTGCACATGCTCTAACCGCGTTAACTCACAAGGGAAAGAAATTCATTTGGGCGACCGAGCAAGAATCCGCGTTTCAAATCTTGAAGACAAAGCTAACCACCGCTCCTATCTTGTCACTTTCCGAAGGCAATGATGATTTTGTTGTATATTGCGATGCCTCGAAACATGGTTTTGGGTGTGTATTGATGCAACGAAAGAAAGTCATTGCTTATGCCTCTCGACAACTAAAAATTCATGAACGAAACTATACGACACATGATCTCGAACTCGGAGCCGTTGTCTTTGCACTTAAAATGTGGAGACACTATCTTTATGGAACCAAGAGCACTATCTTCACCGATCACAAAAGCCTTCAACACATCTTCGACCAAAAACAACTAAACATGAGACAACGACGGTGGATTGAAACTTTAAACGATTACGATTGTGAGCTTCGTTACCATCCCGGTAAGGCAAACGTAGTAGCCGATGCCTTAAGTCGAAAGGAAAGAGCGGTGCCTCTTCGTGTCCGAACTTTAAACATCACCATTCACACCAACCTCAATAGTCAAATTCGTGTAGCCCAAGACGAAGCTCTCAAGGACGAAAACATCTCTCTCGAACACTTGAACATCCTCACCTCTCGATTCGAAGTTAAAGAAACCGGACTCCGATATTTCGCCGGAAGAATTTGGGTACCTAGTTATGGGGACCTACGAAGCCTTATTTTAGACGAAGCCCATAAGTCAAGATATTCGATTCACCCCGGTGGCAATAAGATGTACCACGACCTCAAGGAACAATATTGGTGGTCGAACATTAAAAGGGACGTCGCTACTTATGTTGAAAAATGCCTAACTTCTCTAAAGTCAAAGCCGAACATCAAAGACCGTCCGGACTACTTCAACAACCCGAAATCCCGCAATGAAAGTGGGAAAGGATAACGATGGATTTTATCACCAAACTACCAAAGACGGTGGGCGGTTATGAAACTATTTGGGTTATTGTTGACTGTCTCACCAAATCCGCGCACTTCCTAGCCATGAAGGAAACCGACAAAATGGAGAAACTTGCACAACTTTACATTAAAGATATCGTCGCCCGTCACGGTGTACCCTTATCGATTATTTCCGACCGAGATGGCCGTTTTGTTTTTAGATTTTGGTGTACTTTACAAGAAGCGTTGGAAACGCATTTAGACATGAGCACCGCATATCATCCACAAACCGACGGACAAAGCGAACACACAATTCAAACCTTGGAAGACATGCTACGAGCTTGCGCTATCAATTTCGGAAAAGCTTGGGACAAGCACTTGCCTCTCGCCGAATTCTCCTACAAAAATAGTTATCACACGAGTATTAACGCCGCACCATTCCAAGCATTATATGGCCAAAAATGTCGTTCACCTCTTTGTTGGGCCGAAGTAGGCGACACACAAATCACCGGACCCGAACTCATTCATGAAACAACCGAGAAGATCGTTCAAATCCGAGATAGGCTCCGGACGGCCCGAAGTCGTCAAAAGAGCTATACCGACAAAAGACGCAACGACCTCGAATTTCAAGTCGGTGACCGCGTAATGTTAAAAGTCGCACCTTGGAAATGTGTAATCCGTTTTGGGAAACGCGGGAAGCTAAATCCGCGGTATATTGGTCCTTTCGAAATCTTGGAGCGTGTTGGAACCGTTGCTTATCGTTTAGACCTTCCACCTCAATTGAGCTCCGTTCATCCTACTTTCCATGTATCGAACTTGAAGAAGTGTTTTGCCGAACCCGAACTCGTCATCCCTCTCGAGGAACTTACTGTTGATGACAAACTTCATTTTGTGGAGGAACCGGTTGAAATTGTGGACACCTCCGTCAAGACGCTAAAACATAGTAGAATTCCGATCGTTAAGGTCCGTTGGAATGTCAAAAGGGGACCCGAGTTTACTTGGGAAAGGCAAGATCAAATGCAAAAGAAATACCCTCATTTATTCGTGGATTCAGAAATGCAAGATCCCGATGAAGAAACAACGACTACTACGCCTATTTAAATTTCAGGACGAAATTTCTTTTAAGGAGTAGGTAATGTAACATCCCGCCTTTTTCCGTTTACTTTCCGTTTAATTATTTAAAGTCCGTTATATGATTATAACATCTTCCGTTAAAACGCATTTTAAATTATCTCGTTTAGGTAATTCACGCACCCGCTTTGAAACTTGAGGGACTAAACTTGCCAAAGGATAAAAGGTTTGACTTGGTCAACTAGTCAAACCCTTCTCCTCCACTTATCCATTCACCTCCCTTTTCAAATTTGTGATACTTCCATTTTCTCTCAACACCCCAAGCAAAGAATCATCATCTATTTCAAATCGAGCAAGCATCAACTTAAACAAATTACATATTCGAAATCCTTGCATCTTCCTCTTCAAATCCATACCAATCTCATTGCATTTGAGTAACTTTCTAAAAACACTAGATTTTGTGTTCTTGATGTTTTTAACTTATAAAAGTGTTAATTAGTGTCTATGGCTCAAGTCTAACATGAATATATGATTTATATGCTTGTTCTTGTCATTTTGATGTAACTATCTCCAACTTGAAATGGGTGTGTTTGATTGTGAGATTTGGTTGCTTAAATGTTGTTAGATGTTAAAAGTGCATGTATTAAATGTGTTACTAGCATCATTTGCTTCAATTTGGTATGTAGGTTGACATGGAATAGCTTCATAAACATAATTGTCAAAATTTGTGAGTTTGAGTTAGGGTTTGATAGAAGTAAAAATGAACTTTCGATGCTTTGAATGCTTTGCAATGTTGTTTGTAAGTGTTTAGTTGTATTGTATGCGTAATTACCTACGAAATGGCGTATCATATCTGTGCATTTAATTCCCGAATCATAAATGTGCATTTATGAACTTGGAAGTATTTATGATGAACATTAAATGAGCATTCAACTTGGATTTTGATTTTTGTAAATGATATTTTTAATTGATGAAAGGTGTTTAGTTGCATTCCTCGTTAAATTACCTTTCCAATGATGTATGGTATACGTTTTAAGTGTTTACGGTTTGCGAATTGTGCTTAATTGAAGTTTGGTTGAGACTTGAACAATTGAAACTGGCCAGGCACCAGTTCACGTTGATTGCCGCTGTGCGACAATCCTTGGTCGCGGCGCGACATAAGCCGCGTTCAGCGGCTGACCACCATGACACTTTTACGAAAAATGTTTGCTATGCTACGCACATCCGATTCACATGTAACTTGTTCTAACATGCTTATATATGATTAAAAACCCTAGAAAAATAGTTCGGGACCCGACCCGAACGTGTTGACTTTTTCGTTGACTTTGACTTGACCAAAGTTGACTTTTGTCCAAACTTAACCAAATACTTATGCAATAATCCTAACATGCTTTTATATTTGTATCATGCATGAAACTTGGCAACGTGATTCACATGCTATATGTAATCGAGTCGTAACGAGCCATAGGACTAATTGAACAACTTTGACCCATCGTGTTTACTGTTATTGATACGAACCTATTGTTTAGGTCAAGACTAGCATTCGTTCTTACACACGTTACTTTGTGAAGTACAATTTACTATTCGTGCAACCAAGGTGAGATCATAGTCCCACCTTTTCAACAACTTTTACTTTTAAACTATGGGATGAGAAACATATACGTATCATACTCTTATGCTTTGAACACAAGTACGAAAACAAACATTCCACAGCGAGTTAGAACGAAAAGCCTCAATTCAATTATCATTAGTTACACTTGCAGGGTGTAAACGCGAACTTATGTTATGTGATAACATTGGGCTTGACGAGCCCTCATTCGGACGGTTCGCTACCGTTAGCGGATGAAATATATTTTCGAGTTTAGTGTATGTTCTAACACTACGTAACAGGGTACAAAACAGTTAAGTCTTAATAATTGGGTGCTCGTAAACATACTTTTGGAATACAAACGATTTGGATAATTAACTATATTAAATCTTGTGGTTCAAAAACAACGTTACTAATACACCTATGATTTCACCAACGTTTTTCGTTGACAGTTTTCTATATGTTTTCTCAGGTCCTTGAACGCTAGGTGATACATGCTTCCGCACATTATTTTTGATACTTGCTTGGATGTCGAGTATACATGCATACGTGGAGCGTCTTTTGACTTAACTTTATTTGTGTCGCATAGGTTTCAATTGTACTTATGTTTAGACGTTGAACTACCTTGTAAACCTTGAAACATCTTATTAATTGAAATTAATGCGACATATTTTGGTCAAACGTTGTTTTAAAGACTTATGATCACGTAACGGGACCTAATGTGATGACCCGTCCAAATCCCTTTGGACGAATACATCATTCATTGATTTCATAGTGAGGTTTTGACCTCTATATGATACGTTTTGTAAACATTGCATTCTTTTAAAAAGGCACACCATAAATGAATATCTAATTTCAAGGTCTTTGACATCTGATGATTTCTACATATATACAATCACTGTAAATAATAGTTTACAATACTACATCCGTTGACAATGCAGTCAAAATAAGATACACGGTGATGATTTTGTTGAATGCAAAGTTTTCTCGAATAAAGCATGTATGACTCCATGCACATAGCTTGTATAACGTATAAGCAAACAGCGGAAGACTTCTAGGAACCTGAGAATAAACATACTTAAAGTGTCAACACAAAGGTTGGTGAGTTCATAGTTTTAATGTCGCGCATAATCTGTATATAAAGATGGATCACAAGATTTCAGTTGTTTCATCCAGAAATGTTTATCAAAATATTCTACGAAATTGAGCACCTTGGTAACCAAACTTAACGTATATATAATAAATACCCATGTTTTAACATACATGCAACCAACATATACAATACACGCAAACCAACGTTTACTAAACTCAAATAGCATACGTCTGTTTTATAGTTCAGGCTAGGGTTTCTATACCTGGAACAGACGGGGATGTCAAGCCCTATGGATCCATATATAACTACTCGCGCCCACCAGTTCTTATAACCGGCAGTTACTAGTTACCAAAGCTAAGGGATTTTCGGTTCAAACTCGGTGTAGAATTTAGTATGTACTTGTATCCATTGCGTTTAAAATAAAGTGCATGTATTCTCAGCCCAAAAATATAGATTGCAAAAGCAATTAAAAAGGGAGCAAATGAAACTCACCTTAGCAGCACATAAGGCCATTCACCAAAAAGTAACCGAAACTCGAAATGCAAAATTAACCGTAGATCTCAACCTAGAGAACATATGTTGGTCAATACATGTCTAATAAGCTAGGTTGGGTCATAGTGTATCACAATCCTAATGCTCGAGACCGACATGCAAAAGATAACAAAAGTCATCTCAAAAGTCAACTTGACCCAATATGATCTTTAAATCTATACATGTTTATTAACATAGTATAAGTCTTGATAATTGAACGAATTTATAGTTTATCAAACTCAAAATATTATTTATTTCAGGAGCTATGTTATATTTGAATTATCATGGCAATCGAAAATATTTTATTACTTTACATAGTTTTCCAATACTTGTAGAATCGGATTATAGTGTTTATAAAGCTTTAAAACATGATACGACAGTCAAATTTGACAATTGTTCAACAAAACGAGCTGTGCCTTATATAGAAATTCATTTACTCGATTAGTAATATCTAAAAATCCAATTTATCAATTTTATAAACCAGTTGTTTAAATATCAATTGCAGATTCAAAAGCAATTTCAATTAATGTTAATTATAATTCAGTTGACCATAACTTTTAATCCGTTCATCGGAAACACACGATTTCTAAATGAAAAGTTAATAATTTTTCGACAGCTTTCCAAAAACATGCATATCATATACTTTATATCAGTAGCATATGTATCAAATTCGTGATTCATCATAAACTATCTAATGACAAAATTAAAGCATACAAGCATGCATAAACATATATACTCGAGCACTAGACATGAATACACTATTAATATATAAAAGATAAGATATGAATGCTTACATATCAATATTGTGATTCAATATTGTAGGAAAGTACGTTTATGCAACGGAGATGATAAACACTAGTTTGACTCACGAGCAATACCCATGAACATTACTCATAGCTTCCATAGCTATAACCCATAGTTTCCTTAGCTTTGACTCATTTGAAAACTTGGTTTGAAATCATTTGAGCAGTACTTCGTCGTAGTATTTTATGTATAATACTAATAATAATAATATTAATACTACTGATAATAATAATAAGATTAATAATAATAATAATAATAATAATAATAATAATAATAATAATAATAATAATAATAATAATAATAATAATAATAATAATAATTATATAACAGAGGGAGTAACATATAGGATATGTGTGTGTGTGTACGTCGAGCAAACTGGCCAATTTATAGAATGTTTCTGAATCCTGACTGCCATGCGATCGCATGGGTTTTATGCCTATTTCTCATGCGATCGCATGGCCCCAAAATCCAGCTTACAATTTTTTTGTTGTTTTGTTTGTTGACATATTTTTATAATATATATATATATATATATATATATATATATATATATATAATTTATATTAATTAATTATATATTATATTATATTTACGTGCATAGTTGACTTTTAATTTTTGGTCCGATGACTCGTACGTTTACGCTCGACTAATGTCTCAGTTTCGGTTTCTCGAATGCATTTTCGTATGCTTAGAAAACTTGTACTTTACGTTTCGTGATTCGTACCTTTGTCAAAATATAATCTTAAATTATCAATAAACTATATTACTCAAAGTATAACTTATACATTTTAGTAATTTGGTCATTTGCTTCTATAAATCAACTACTCGTTGTTTATTAAAATATATTTAATAATATCGACACGTTTTATATCTAATTCAATTCTATGCATTATCACATTGTAAAATATATATTTTCGTTTAGAAAAATATAAATTTGTATATAATATTTATTTATCAAACGGAACAATAAATTGGTGTTACTATTGTTTACAAAAATAATTTCGAACCTTAATATATATATATATATATATATATATATATATATATATATATATATATATATATATACAATATATATAAATACTTTTTCTATACACAATGCAAGTTATTTATATATCAAATACAGTCAAAAAGGAAAGATTTCTTAAATCAAGGTGGACCTCTCAACAAAGACTTATCACAATACTTACGGGATTTATAATTGTTGAAATATCTACTAATCCAATCATTGGTATTATCTTCTAATTCCGTAGATGAATATATTAAGCATATATTGAGACAAATACGTTTATTCTAAATTATTATACATTAAATACTTTGTTAACGTTTTCAAGTTATAATATATATATATATATATATATATATATATATATATATATATATATATATATATATATATATTATATATTCGTTCGTGAATCGTCGAGCATAGTCAAATTGAATGTATGAACATAGTTCCAAAATTTTCGAGACTCAACATTTCAAACTTTGCTTATCGTGTCGGAATCATATAAAGATTAAGTTTAAATTTGGTCGAAAATTTCCGGGTTGTCACACCTAAGTATACGGCGTCGTCAATGATGATTTTTTCGAGTCGCTACAGATGGTATCAGAGCGTTGGTTGTAGGGATTTAGAGTTCATTGGTGTCAACCCCGAGTCGTAGGGTACATTAGTGAGTCTAGACTACAACCGGCATATAGAATTGAAGTAGGAATTACTTGACTACTTGTGCATTTATACTCGAACTCTTCTATTCATATCTAACTTATATTCCATCTTAATCTCACGTTGTTTAATTTGATTGACACGCCACATTGACTTCGTGAAATAATGCCGAATGCACATATGAATTAAGGTAATATAATTTCCGGGATTATATTACGGTGACTCATATGAATGTTCCGGCATTATGACATAAAGAATTTAAGGCGAGTCAAGAAAATTTTTCTCTTTATCCTCATTCCATATCACGGTTAGTATTATCGAGAATACTAATCAACGATATTCTTGTGTTTTGAAAGAACAATGCCTCCTCGCCGTGTACCACGCCATGAAACACCCGAACAAGCTCTACAACGAATGATAGCCACCGCTGTGGATGCGGCCATGGCCAGTCACTCATCCAACAACAACAACAATAACAACAATAACAACAACCACAACAACAACAACAATGGAGCCGGTAACTCAAACGAGGGATGCTCCTATAAAGCTTTCATGGGGTGCAAACCTCACACCTTCGATGGAACCGGGGGACCGGTTGTGCTCACCCGATGGTTTGAGCAAACGGAAGCCGTCTTTAGCATAAGCGGTTTTCGGGACCAAGACAAGGTCAAGTACTCCACTCATACTTTTGCCGGTGACGGTCTCACTTGGTGGAACACCTGTGTACAATCGATGGGTATCGATGAAGCCCACTCCCTCTCTTGGTCCGATTTAAGGGAAAAGATGATCATCGAATATTTCCCTCGTGAAGAAACCCGAAAGCTCGAACAAGAGCTAAGAACTTTAAAAGCGGTCGGAAACGATCTCAAGGCTTATAATCAACGATTTTCCGAATTAGCCTTGATGTGCCCAAACCTTGTGAACTCCGAGTCTTCAAGGGTTGAACTTTACATGGATGGTCTTCCAAAGAGCATCAAACATGGGGTAATGTCATCCAAACCCACTAATCATCAAGAAGCTTTGAATATGGCCCGCAAATTGATAGAAACGGTGGACGAAATCGTAGTACCGGCACCTAAAGCCGAGGATAAGTCGGGTAGCAACAAAAGAAAATGGGAAGCCACTCCATCAAGCAACTACAACAACAACTTCACCAAAAAGCCTTTCACCTCCGACGACAAGAAAGGTTATGACGGGAATAAACTATTTTGCAACAAGTGCCACAAACATCATTACGGAGAATGTGGCAAGCCATTTTGCAACAAATGTCAAAGGAGTGGCCATGTGGCCAACGATTGTAGAAATGTCGCTCCCGTTGCTCAAAAGGGGCCAAATGCACCAAGACCGGGTGTTTGTTTTGAATGTGGCCAACCGGGTCATTTTAGGAATGCGTGCCCAAAGAAGAAAGCTAACCCCAATACACGCGGCCGAGCTTTCAACATCAACACCGAAGAAGCCCGAGATGACAATGAACTAGTCACGGGTACGTTTCTTCTCAACAATTCTTATATCTCTTGTTTATTCGATTCGGGTGCCGATAAGAGTTTTGTAACCAAGACTTTGACTCATTCTTATAGCACTCCACCACTCCCACTAGATACTACTTATACCACTGAAGTGGCCAACGGGAAACTATTGAGTGCCGACAAATTTTACCGGGGGTGTACGTTAAACTTAATGGGTAAAGAGTTTGAAATCGACTTGATACCTATAGAACTAGGGAGCTTTGATGTAATCATTGTTATGGATTGGCTAGCCAAAAGGAAATCTCACATTCTTTGCGATCTTAAAGCGATTCAAATTCCTATCGAGAATGGTGAACCCTTGATTGTCTATGGCGATAAGAGTTGCACCGGACCCAACCTCGTCTCGTGCCTTAAAGTTGAAAAGTACCTTCGTAAAGGTTGTTTCGCGATTCTAGCCCATGTTAAGAAAGTTGAAACCGACGAGAAGCATATCGATGATGTGCCAATTGTTAGTGACTTTTCCGACGTATTTCCCGATGAATTACCGGGACTTCCACCTCATCGACCGGTTGAATTCCAAATCGATCTTATTCCGGGAGCCACACCCGTAGCACGTGCACCATATAGACTTGCTCCATCCGAAATGCAAGAATTGCAAAGTCAAATTCAAGAACTACTTGACCGTGGTTTTATCCAACCTAGCCATTCACCATGGGGCGCTCCGATTTTATTCGTTAAGAAGAAAGATGGATCCCTACAAATGTGTATCGACTATCGTGAACTAAACAAATTGACGGTTAAGAACCGATATCCTCTTCCAAGCATCGATGACCTCTTTGATCAATTACAAGGATCTCGTGTATATTCGAAAATCGATCTCCGCTCGGGTTATCATCAATTAAGGGTTAAGGGGGAAGATGTCTCCAAAACCGCTTTCCGGACTCGTTATGGTAGTTATGAATATCTTGTAATGCCATTTGGTCTCACTAACGCAATGGCGGTGTTCATGGACCTTATGAACCGCGTGTGCAAACCGTATCTCGATAAATTTGTTATTGTGTTCATCGATGACATCTTGGTCTATTCTAAAAGCGAAGAAGAACACGAACAACACCTTCGACTCGTGCTCGAACTCTTGAGACAAGAACGACTCTATGCCAAATTCTCCAAGTGTGAATTTTGGTTGAAGGAAGTTCAATTTCTTGGTCATGTTGTAAGTGATCAAGGTATTAAGGTCGATCCATCAAAAATCGAAGCCATTAGCAAATGGGAAACTCCTACTACTCCTACTCACATTCGTCAATTCTTGGGTCTCGCCGGGTACTATCGTAGATTCATCGAAAACTTCTCTTTGGTTGCACGTCCTCTAACCGCGTTAACTCACAAGGGAAAGAAATTCATTTGGGCGACCGAGCAAGAATCCGCGTTTCAAATCTTGAAGACAAAGCTAACCACCGCTCCTATCTTGTCACTTCCCGAAGGCAATGATGATTTTGTTGTATATTGCGATGCCTCAAAACATGGTTTTGGGTGTGTATTGATGCAACGAAAGAAAGTCATTGCTTATGTCTCTCGACAACTAAAAATTCATGAACGGAACTATACGACACATGATCTCGAACTCGGAGCCGTTGTCTTTGCACTTAAAATGTGGAGACACTATCTTTATGGAACCGAGAGCACTATCTTCACCGATCACAAAAGCCTTCAACACATCTTCGACCAAAAACAACTAAACATGAGACAACGACGGTAGATTGAAACTTTAAACGATTACGATTGTGAGCTTCGTTACCATCCCGGGAAGGCAAACGTAGTAGCCGATGCCTTAAGTCGAAAGAAAAGAGCGGTGCCTCTTCGTGTCCGAGCTTTAAACATCACCATTCACACCAACCTCAATAGTCAAATTCGTGTAGCCCAAGACGAGGCTCTCAAGGACGAAAACATCTCTCTCGAACACTTGAACGTCCTCACCTCTCGATTCGAAGTTAAAGAAACCGGACTCCGATATTTCGCCGGAAGAATTTGGGTACCTAGTTATGGGGACCTACAAAGTCTTATTTTAGACGAAACCCATAAGTCAAGATATTCGATTCACCCCGGTGCCAATAAGATGTACCACGACCTCAAGGAACAATATTGGTGGCCGAACATTAAAAGGGACGTCGCTACTTATGTTGGAAAATGCCTAACTTGCTCCAAAGTCAAAGCCGAACATCAAAGACCGTCTGGACTACTTCAACAACCCGAAATCCCGCAATGGAAGTGAGAAAGGATAACGATGGATTTTATCACCAAACTACCAAAGACGGTGGGCGGTTATGATACTATTTGGGTTATTGTTGACCGTCTCACCAAATCCGCGCACTTCCTAGCCATGAAGGAAACCGACAAAATGGAGAAACTTGCACAACTTTACATTAAAGAGATCGTCGCCCGTCACGGTGTACCCTTATCGATTATTTCCGACCGAGATGGCCGTTTTCATGTTCTTTGTGATCAACATATCATTTGGTCTTTAATAGCACTTGCAATTATCATGTTCTTTGTTTATATAAGCACTTATTTTATGTGTTTAGTCATGTAGTTGGTTTATGTATTTTTCGAGTAATTGGTTTCATTTAGAAGGTGCTTTTTACTATGTCATTACACCCATAAATATCATATCTTTTTTTCTATAACTATGAGGCCATGTCTGATTGTTATGATTTAGGCTGTTTCCCCTAATTATGAGGTGTGTAATGGGTTAGATTCATCAAAATTGTTAGGGAAAGAATAATGGTTATTTAGGGATGAAAAAATCAAGAATGTCAACAGGAAACACAAGTGTTATTCCATGCTTGGTGAATTGTGATTTTTGGGTTCAAGGAAATTAGATATGATTTCAAGGCAGTGGCTAACCCATCTGGGAATTTGGTTATTTCATCGGAACAAATGGTTTACGATGTGGTTTTAAAGCAAACAGTTTTTGTTAAAAGAGTAAGTTAGGTTTATAGAAAATATTGAGCTGCATCTATCTTGCTCTTCAGAAACATTTAGTTATCGAATAAAGCTTATGTTGTGGTAAATTTTACTACTTTATTATTATTATTTTTTTCTTGGCTAAAAATGAACATAGTAAGAATCTTTACTATGTTCATGTTACTACCTTTTTATTATTAGTTTAATTTAATTAATGTTATTCATATTGATTTTTTTTAGGTCTATAGAACAAATGCAGTTGAAACCATATTGTTCTGTATTTAGTTGTTGAACAAAGCTTATGGTGTGATAAATTTCACCACCACCACCACCACCACCACCACTAGTAGTTTAAGGCCCGCGATTTCGCGCGCACTTTTGTATGGGCGTTATCAAAATTGTGATGTTCCAGTAAAGTAGTTTTATATAGTATGTTCGTTTGATTACAAAGCAAAAGAAAATATAATGATAATCTATTAATATCGTTTAGTTTGTAGTACTAATAGAGATTAGATATTACTTGAGAGTTAATTTGTAAAGAAATATAAGTTTTTACAAAAGAAAATATAATAGTGTAAGTTGAAAGAAGTTAGGTCTCAGATAATACTTACACTTATTTTAAGTTGTATTGATTTTTAAAAGTTTGAAATATAGATACTTAAATACTGAATATTGTATTGAAAGAACTATCTTATAAAGTACAACACTAAATAAGACTTACAATAGAATTTCAGGTAAAGACAATTGTTGTATGACCTTTGTTGTTGTACAGACATCGTTGACAGTCTTAGCATCATTACTTGTATAGAACTCCAGTACAATATTGATAACGGTCTTGACATTATCGAATTCTGTGAAATGAATGGTTGATGAACTAATATTATCTTCTGACAAGAACCTTTAGGTTAGTATGAGTTGAATGAGTTTAGGTTATATGACTGAAAGAAGTAGTTTCAAATAGACATACATTTCAATTAAATTCAGAGTTTCCTTGTCTAGCCTGAAATATTGCAAATTATTCAACCTGTATTCACCGAATTCATTTTAAACAATAATAGTCAACCTATGTCAACTGAAATGGGTCAAATAAGTAGCAGTTGACTTCGGTTGCTTAAAACTTTATATAATGAGATATAAAAAATGCAACCTATATGCTGAGATGTAATGGTGTAAAAATGACCCATGTCAACCTATATACTGGGTCAAATAAGTAACAGTTGACTTCCGTAATAGTCTCAGTATATAAACTTTTCTTAAAACTTTATATACTGAGATCTAAAAAATACACAAATTTAGTAGACCAGATAATATGTTTAAAAATATTATTTCACAAGTAGGTATCAACTTTGGCTCAAAAATTGTATGAAACGAAAATTTAAACAATTTTTTTTTTCTTGGGATAAAGGGGACGGAACCCCGAGAAAACATCCAATGTAACTAAAACTCAAAAATATGTACAATTACAACCAATGATAGATATAATGTATAAAAAATAAACTGAGAGATTAATAGAAATAGTTTCTCATAAGATGAACACCAACAAAAAACACCAAATTTTGCCTTTATTATATCTTCTATTGTCTATCAGTGTAAAGGAAGTTAAACCTAACCAGTCTCAAGACTCTCTTCACAACGAACTTAACATAATCTAGTAAGCAACTCCGGTTGTAACACCGGATTATGACAAATGTAACAACCTGTATAAGCATCATAGAAGAAACAAACTTATAACGAATATAATGCATCTACTATAACTTATATGAATTGATAAACCTAGCTAAATGATCTTTAGTTCTTTTCAATTTACACAAGGGTCAAACTGACCAAATAATCAAAAAAGAAGGTTCAAGAGGACATTAAAAAGTGTATCCCTAACAAATAACAAATACCCCGATGTAAAAAATGATAAAGAAGTTGAAATCTTTTTAACTTTTAGGGTTCCATCATCATGATAAAGATAGACTGAGACCAGGGCCGGCCCTAGGGTAGAGCGGGAGGTGCGGCCGCACTGGGCATCACGAAATCAGGGGCATCAAATATTTAGGATCAGTTTTTGGAACATGTAGAAGAAAATTTGAAATTTTAAGTTGAGTTTTAATGGAGGTTGAAGGGTTAGAGAAGAAGATGAATCACGGGAAAATGTCTTTGTTTTCTAAAACCGTGGGCCCTTTAGTTACTATATTCCAGTACTAGTTCAAGTATAACATAAGTGTGAGCCCTTTAGTTAGTGTATTGGTTTTCTTTTGTTACACCCAAATAAATACTGTAATACGGAGTGCTACTATTTAAAAGTTACTGTGTAGTAAAAAAAAATACGGATTACAGCTCATAACTTCATGGGCCTACACTTGTAACTATTTTTTTTTTTTTGGTTCGTATCATTTTTTGTTAATTTTATTATTCTATTGCTTACATATACGGAGTATGATAAATATTTTTATTTACTTCTTATTTAACTAAAATAGCAAATACTAAAATAAATGTTATTCCCTCCGTTTTATTTCTATTGTCCAGCATTTCTTTTTCGAATGTTCCAAATTAATTGTCCAATTTCATAAATAAAATAGAATAATCTGGTAAAGTTCGTTTGTACCCCTATGTAATACATGTAAAACAAAAAGATAAGTAAAAAGTAAGGGGTAAAGCTGGAAAGTAAACAAAAAAGTATATGCGTCAGTCATTTTTTTTTAAACTGTGTGTTTTTGTATAGGACAATAGATATGGAACGGAGGGAGTAATTTATCGAAACATGAAAAAACCGAATAAAGTACTTTCTATCATTTTAAGTGTAACATTATATGAGATTTTAATAAATATGTCAACAATGCATAATCATATATTTTAAGGTCTATTTATTTACTTTTTTTTTTTTACTTAAAACACACAAAAATTTAATTTTAAGCGATTTAATTTTGATTTTGTAATTTCAAGTTTATCGTTTAAAATATGAAGGGCATATTTTAGTCTTTCCGCACAGGGCATCAATATTTTCAGGACCGGCCCTGACTGAGACCACTTTATAGAAATAGCTCATACTTGTACGTTATACGCAAAGATAAACAACAAATGCTCGGCGAACTGGTTTGATTATATCAATTTTACCTGTGTTTCAATGATTCCTTGAACAACATATACTCCATTGATTCTTCACTTCCAATAAAGTTACATAATAAAGAGTTTTTCACACCTAAAATTAGTTTAAAAAATAAAAATAATATCATAATTTTTCGTAGATACAGCTAAACCAACCCAACACAACCAAGATCAATTAGTGTCACTATAAGTAGTACTTCGTATAAATTATTTGCTTTGCAGATAATCCCAGTATATTCTATCACAAAGCTTTCAACTTTATTAGCCTAGAATGGGCCAATTCCCTAAATTTACAGGTTTATGTTTTTTTAGCATGATTCTCATTATCTACTTCAATATATAGACCTATGAATGCAACTGTCTTTTCATCTATAAGCTTCTCATGAAAGACACATCAAAGATAGCATTTTGTAACTTAATTAATAGTAAAAGTAATTACCTTTTGTAATTGAATACAACAATTGAGTTATTTACCTTAAAAATATGTTGATCTGCCCCTAAGCCCTAAAATATAAACCCTAAATCCTAAACCCAAAACCCAAAACTCTAAACCTTAAATCTAAACTCTAAACCCTAACCCTAAACTCTAAAATCTAAACCCTAAACCTAAACCCAAAACCCTACTCCTAAACTCTAAACCTAAACCCTAAACACTAAGCCCCATCAAAGATAGCATTTTGTAACTTAATTAATAGTAAAAATAATTACCTTTTGTAATTGAATATAACAATCGAGTTATTTACCTTAAAAATATGTTCATCTGTCCCTAAGCCCTAAAATATAAACCCTAATACCATGTAGCGTTTACGACGGCAAAGATGGAGGCAACATTGAAACAACAACAACAACAATACAAATCACGGCTAAGTCAATCGCATCAGGAACACCTTTAAGACTTGAGTACTCAAGAACACGACAATATTAAAATTAGTGATATTTGTATTTGTATTCATTAATATAATTAAACAAAAAGGCACAATAAATCCTACAGTCATTCTTGAAAAATGGCCATGCAACTCGTCTCATATGAGCCAAAATAGTTCCTCAAGATGGATAACTTGCCCTTATTTTGTATGCATATTGCAATCAATAATATCAAATCAGGAGGCTACAATAAGCAATATCGAATCAGTTATATATAACTTGCCTTTATTTTGTATGCATATTGCAATCTTTTACCCCTACATTTTACTTGATTGAGTTACACCGATTCAGTTGATCTTATATGGCTCAACGAAAAAATAGCTTAGAGGGGTCAAAAGATGTAACCTAATACACTAATAGCAATCCATATTCGAGTAGAATGCTAAAAGTTCGTAAGTCATCTTATAAAATATTCGCTTTTGTAACTGTAATGAACACAATAAGTACATATACACAAGATTGATAAAGGAAATAACGTTTTAGGTGGTTCAAGCCCTGACCCATTGTACTTTTAGTAACATATGACACATTCAACCCAAATGATGGACCCGTTAATCAAACGAAGACACATTGACCCCTCTTATACATACACTTAATATTTAAGTCACTGGAGCATCATGATTAATATTATGGCAATGAATATTTTACTCAGCCAAAAATGTAGTTTTTAACCTCAAGTAAGGTTGCAGTGAGACTAATTCCTTCAAGAATTGCTATGAAATGCAGTTAGTATATTGCCAATGTAATCAGCGATTTCTATATTTCACCTGAAAAACAATATAGAAATATTCAAGCTTATCCTAAATATTCAAGCTTATTCAGTGAATATCACCTCAGTCATTTAGATGGGAGTGTTGCAATTTTTCATTGGGCATTTAGATGACGTTTAGACTTGAGCCCTCCACCATCCACAACTCACATTTCAGTGTATCTTATGTCTTGTACTTCACCATTAGTGACATCATACCACCTAACGTTCAAGACTTCAAGCAAAAGCTTACAATGGTTAAATATTAAGAAGACAAAATTACTCAGGTCGTCCTTGAACTTGTACCGAAATTACTAGAGTCGTCCTTAAACTTTTTTTTTCACTGAGGTCGTCACTATACTTTCAAAAAGTAACTCGCGTCGTCCTTCCGTCTAATTGCCGTCTCTTTCCTCCGTTAAATTGAAGCATGTGCCATACATGTGAGGGTATTTTAGTCTTTTTACCATTTATTCCTTATCCTTATCTTCATCCCAATACTGGAAGCATGTGCCATAAATTCTAGAAACTCATTCTCCACAAATTAGTCTTGTAGTGAACAACGCAAATTACCTAAACATTTATGAATATCATTTCATCATTTCCTCATCATCAGAACTTAATTTCAAAAAAATAAAAAATCAAAAACTCATGTTCGTTGCTGCTACAGTACCAAGTGTATTCATCTTATCAAGCTCAATATCAAATTCAACAATTGATGATTCTCCAAGCAATTCAAGTATAGATTAGTGATTCTTATATGATTCCAAACACTCGAGCATCATCAGACAAGAACTACAACAACAGATTTGACGAAATTCGATTCGAGTTCTTTTTTTACCGAAAACACAAATCGAGCGGTTTAGAAAGATTTATTTCATCAATGGTTGATCTGAGCATAGATTAAAGTTTCTGGACGCTTCTTCATGCTTTGTGAATCGTCATAACATATGGAGAAACAACATCAAAGTCACATATTCAAGGTCAAACTTCGAAGCTCAATAGTCAACGTTTTAATTCGTTCGATTTAGTGTGGTTTTGGATCGAAGGATGATTGTCGAGTATTGTAGACGTGATTTTCATAATTTTTCATTAAGGAATCGAGGCTTAAAATCTGTTAATCGTTGCCATCGGAAAAACAAAACCCATGGTTGACAGCCACTTGATGAAGATGACGATGGACGATTAGGGCTCAATTTCGAATATATCATCTGCAAGAATTGGTTTGGGACCAGCAATCAAATTGATCAAGATTTGACCCATTAATGCACCTATCTACAAGCTTAGATCTGAACGATTTCGGGTAAACTCTTCAATTTACCTTGAACGGTGGTTCAATCTGAGATCTAAGATCCGGATGGTGAAGCATGGTGAAGAAGGTGCAATATGAGATCCGGATCTGATAAGCATATACAGTATGATATAATATATGATATATTAATTTAATATTAATATTATATTATTATTATTATAAATAATAAATAATTATAAATAATATAATAATATAAAATAATATAATTATTTAAAGGTATTTGAAAGGAAAAAACGATGGAAAGACCAATTTACCCCCATGTGATATGCACATGCTTCAGTTTAACGGAAAAATAAACGGATAATAGACAGAAGGACGACACGAGTTACTTTTTTAAAGTACAGTGACGACCTCAGTGAAAAAAAAAGTTTAAGGACGACTCTAGTGATTTCGGTACAAGTTCAAGGACGACCTGAGTAATTTTGTCTATTAAGATACAACAAAACTTATATTCCCTGAAAGTTCATGATTGTATTTCATAAATCCTAAACAATTAATAAATAAACAAATAAATAAATAAAGGTTAACTTTGTATCGAGTATCACACGTAATCATTATGGCAAACACAATCACCCGCCCAATTTTGACTTGTACATCATTGGTCATTTATCTGACCCGCCCATTTTACTCTACATAAGCCTTGAAAAAAAGGAATTATCGATAAAATTATAACAACTTTCAATATACCACAAAATGGTATTCGATACTAACAATTAACTCAAAAAAAATGATCACTAATTAAGAGGGGAGCATAAACCAATTCTAACTGGCCATCACGCATTGGCATTAAGAAACAGATGGAGCACAATGAGTGACTGAAATAAGAAGTTGCAATGCACGGTAGTTTAGAAAGGATTAAATTAGGTGTGATTATAGAACATGAAAAGAGCAAACTTACAACAGGATGCATGTAGGCATATAGGTAAAGGTTGCAATGTCATCAACTTATGATTTGTGTTCTTCTTAACTCGTATACACAGACAAAGATATTGTATATATTTGGTGTATAATGAAGCATAAATTGGTATTTTATGCCATATTACTGTGTATTATTAAACAAAATATTTTTTAAAAAAGAATAGTGATAGTGCGCATAGCACTACCTTGCGCATTGCACAAGGATTGCACTAAGTTTTAGCACCTTGTGCTGAAATCCGCAATGCGCAAGTGTGCTGAAATCCGCAATGCACAAGTGTGCTGAAATCTGCAATGCACAAGTGTGCAAGAATCCGCACAAGAGTGCATGAATCCGCACAAGAGTGCAAGAATCCGCGAATATTCTGAAAACTATAAATAGGGAGCTTGGCATCTCATTTATAGGTTGTTGATTCTCTACCATTTGCCAAGACCTTTGTAATTTTCACTCGTGACTTTGCCCAAGGAACATTTACATTGAGTTAAGGCGAATCATGCTAATTAACAATCAAGACCGGGTCGGGGTGGTTGATCACTTGATTGAAAAGTGAAAGACGATCATCAGGGCCCAAAACAAACAACACCCCAATCCTCCTCATTGCACTCGATCCTTGATCCAATTCCGTAAGGAAGACGGATCTAGGATTGATCAATTGGCGTCATCCGTGGGACGAATTAAGTCACACATCGGTAATCAAATTAAACTACTGATTGGATTCGTAAGTCTTTTCCAATTTAGATTTAACTTTTGATTCCGACATAATTTCCGATTCTAAAGGCCGATTTGTGCATGCTAAAGGCTGCACAATATGAAGATTTTTTGCAAAAATGAAGTTTTTGCGGGTTTAAGATTTTGTGCAACAGAAAAGATTGCACAACGAAGATTTAGTGCATGCTAAACGCTGCACATTGCAAGATTTTGTGCAAAAAAATAAAGTTTGCACAAAACGATGATTATTTGCAAAAATGAAGTTTTTGCGGATTTAAGATTTTGTGCAATCAGAAAAGATTGCACAACGAAGATTTAGTGCATGCTAAGCGCTGCACATTGCAAGATTTTGTGCAAAAAATAAAGTTTGCACAAAACAATGATTTTTTGCAAAAATGAAGTTTTTGCGGATTTAAGATTTTGTGCAATCAAAAAAGATTGCACAACGAAGATTTAGTGCATGCTAAGCGCTGCACATTGCAAGATTTTGTGCAAAATAAATAAAGTTTGCACAAAATGAAGAGTTTTTGTAAAAATGAAGTTTTTGCAGATTTAAGATTTTGTGCAATCAGAAAAGATTGCACAACGAAGATTTAGTGCATGCTAAGCGCTGCACAATTGCAAGATTTTGTGCAAAAAATAAAGTTTGCACAAAACGATAATTTTTTGCAAAAATGAAGTTTTTGCGGATTTATGATTTTGTGCAATAAGAAAAGATTGCACAACGAAGATTTAGTGCATGCTAAGCGCTGCACAATTGCAAGATTTTGTGCAAAAAATAAAGTTTGCACAAAATGAAGATTTTTTGCAAAAATGAAGTTTTTGCGGATTTAAGATTTTGTGCAATCAGAAAAGATTGCACAACAAAGATTTAGTGCATGCTAAGCGCTGCACAATTGCAAGATTTTGTGCAAAAAATAAAGTTTGCACAAAATGAAGATTTTTTTGCAAAAATGAAGTTTTTGCAGATTTAAGATTTTGTGCAATCAGAAAAGATTGCACAATGAAGATTTAGTGCATTCTAAGCGCTGCACATTGCAAGATTTTGTGCACAAATAAAGTTTTTGCACAATGAAGTTTTTATGCAAAAATAAAGTTTTTGCGGAATGAAATTTTGTGCATACTAAGCGCTGCACAGTGCAATATTTTGTGCAACAATAAATTTTTTGTGCAATAATGATTTTTCGCACATTAGAAGATTTTATGCAAGTTTGCAAGATTTTATGCAACATAGCAAAATTTTGTGCAAGGATGCACATTGCAAGACTTAATGCAAGCTTTGCGCTGCATAATTGAATTTCATGCAATACGTTGCGCAAACTTTTGAGCATTGCCTTAAAGGCACTAATTTTTGCGATATTTTTTGCGCAACATTACTTAAGTCCATAAGCATATGGCCATGGCAATATCATCATTTGTGCAAAACGCACGTTGCAAAATTGTCCAAGTCCATGAGCATATGACCATGGCAACAATTATTATTTGTGCAACATTTTCTAAGTCCATGAGCATTTGGCCATGTCAATTTTATTATTTGTGCTAAAAGCTCTTTGTAACATTGCTTGAAAGCTCTTTGTTACTTAAGTCCATAGCCGCAATTGTTGTTGATTTTGCACACGATACATGAGGTCATGAAGGCTAAAACCATATGTTCTTATAATAAAAATGCACATTGGCAAGATAGGCTTAAAATATGTCATGTGCTATATGTTATATTAACAGAAGCTTCAATTGACTTGCTTCATATATGCTTCGAGCAAATTTTTCAAAAAAATACTAAATATGCGTGAGACCAAAAATGAATCGTGATCAAATTTTATCAAGTGCGGATGCGTACTTTGATTTTTCAAGTGAAAAACCACTTGCGTGCAAAAACGTAATGAATGCCTAAGCGTTGAAGAAAGCCGCTTGGATGAATAACATAAAATTACAAGTGTTTGCGAAAAGTTGGAACTTGTGACATTTTTCCTAAGTATTTGATCTAGCCATGCTTAGATGCTTCGCAAAAAACACATATTTTGCCTAAGGATCGTTTCGGCGGACTTAGAAGATTTATAATATATAAAAGATTGTTTCGCATAAGTACGTGTTTGTTATGTGCACAATAACGAATATGGAAATTGCAAGGGACAAGTCTAGAAATTATGAATATATAACAAAGCGCTATATAAATAAACGTTGCAACATGATTTTCTCTTTGATAAAAATGCGCCATGAGTTGCGCATAACTTCACGAACGAAGCATATTGTACACTTAGAGTTCGACATCATATACTTTCAGTTTATAATATCGAACTGGGGGGACTTGATAGTGTATATATTGCTATATTCCCTATGATTGCATACTTACAAGTTCGACATTATATATTTAATATATATAATACCGAACTTGGGGGGCTTGATAGTGCGCATAGCACTACCTTGCGCATTGCACAAGGATTGCACTAAGTTTTAGCACCTTGTGCTGAAATCCGCAATGCGCAAGTGTGCTGAAATCCGCAATGCACAAGTGTGCAAGAATCCACACAAGAGTGCATGAATCCGCACAAGAGTGCATGAATCCGCACAAGAGTGCAAGAATCCGCGAATATTCTGAAAACTATAAATAGGGAGCTTGGCCTCTCATTTATAGGTTGTTGATTCTCTACCATTTGCCAAGACCGTTGTAATTTTCACTTGTGACTTTGCCCAAGGAACATTTACATTAAGTTAAGGCGAATCATGCTAATTAACAATCAAGACCGGGTCGGGGTGGTTGATCACTTGATTGAAAAGTGAAAGACGATCATCAGGGCCCAAAACAAACAACAACACCCCAATCCTCCTCATTGCACTCGATCCTTGATCCAATTCCGTAAGGAAGACGGATCTAGGATCGATCAAATAGCAAAAGCAACATAGATCTTTAAGAAGAAATTTAAAAGTTTAACACATGGAAGAATGACTACCTCTTCTCTTTCATGCTCCATATTTCATCTTGTTTGAACTTCTGTATCATCCACATTGATTGTGTAACATCACACTGTTAATCATTAAGAAGAGACTATTTGTAATCCATAAACAACCTTTATCAAAATCACTGTAGAACCTCAGATTAAGCCTACAAATTTAAATCAAGAAAATAAATTTTGTGAAAACACCTTGTATATGGCGACTTTAATGCGATAAAAAGACAGAAATACATTAGATAAATATGTAAATACAGTATATCTAAACAAAATATTTACAGATTGTATCAAATAAAATCTATAAGAAAGACTGTGATATGTATTGTCAAATCACGAATATTATAAAACGTATAAAAAGTCAAAAAGTATGAAGATTAACATGGTTACTCATTTATACATCATCACATATAAATTCAATTGAATATACATAATACACATAATCAAATTGGTTTGAAGTACAACATCATCAATTTGAATTGATGATGATGGTAAACGGGTTTTGGGAAAAAAAAGGAAGAAAAAGAAATTTGATTCATAATCAGATTGGTTTGATCTCAATTTGAATTCATCAATTGGAATAAAAGATGATGGTGAACGGGTTTGAAAAAAAAAAGGAAGAAAAAGAAATACGGTTTGTGAAGAAAAGGAAAAATTGGTTTGATTAATACATTTAAACAATTGAACATATAAAGAGACTTGTTTGATCTTGATCTCAAATCTCAATTATAATTTGAATTAATGATGACGGTGGTGAACGGTTTGGAAAGAAAATGAACAAAAACATGGAATTGAGAAAAGCTCAGAGAATTGTACGATTGAGGACCGTGTGTTTTGAAGATGACGATAGTATTTGGGTATACTGGTGTAGAGTTTTGATATTGAAGATTGATAATGGTTTAGGGTTTTTTATTGTCTGTAGTTTTAAGCCAATGAAAGAGATCGTATAGAACCCCTCATTTTCTTGTTTCTTCCCGTGATGTATTGCAAGAAGTGTTGAGGGTATTTTTATAATTAAACAATTCAAAGTTAGGATTATGAGGTATAAGTAAGATTAGAAAAAAATTAAGGATTTAAATTTTTTATGATTAATTTAATGAATGGTTAAGATTAGTTGAGGCTTGGATGATTCTCACACACACTTTTTTGATCCTCACACACCAATTGAGTATTATTAGAAGAGTAAAAGGTTAAAATATGTGTGTGAGGATCAAAAAAGTGTGTGTGAGAATCATCCCCCTTTTTAAAATGATATATTTTAACTTTTGTTATTATATATAGAATAGATAGATAGATAAATTATTATAATTATTATTATTATATATATTTTTTTTTTTTTGACTAAAAATGAACATAGTAAGAATGTCTACTATGTTCATTTTACTATTTCTTATTATTAGTTTGATGATAATGATAATGATAATGATATTGACTAAACAATGCTTATGGTGTGGTAAATTTTACTACTTTATTATTACTCTCTTCGTCCCACCACATGTGTCCACATTATTATTTTATGATGTCCCATTTAAAGTTTGTTGAAGTTTGTGTTAGAATAAGAAATATGATTTTGTCGGAGACATTGACACTTTTGAGAATTCATGGAAGCTGAAGGTATCAATCTGTTCATTTCTACAAGAAATATATTGTATGCCTACTTGCTAAATAACAATGTCATTTCTTACATATTTCTTTAACTCTATATAAGTCATACACTGAACATGTATGACTTTTCAAGGGCTGCTCATTGGAGTTCATCAATCAGATTGTAAGTCACATTTTGCGTCATATTTGGTCTATTTTCACATATTCACTAATGTTTTGAACTTTTTTCATAATGGTATATAGCCATGTTTATAAAGTCCTCTCATGTTTCATGATTGCAACATCTATTAAAACCTGTAAATACTTCTATACTAGACCAACTATATTTAGAGAGATAAAATGGGAAAACAAAAAAAAAAAAAAAAAATCATGTGCAAGGTCAATGCATCATGCCACATCGGAGCCTGCGAGTGAAAAATCAACATATATGAAAAGTACCCTAAATATTTAGTGTTTTTTTTAAAGTGTCCGTTTTGCCTATAGTTAGTGACATTGTGTTCATAAAATTATTTCGAGTTTAAGGATGGTGTCGGAAAAATTTAACTCGCTGCAAGCGAGAAGATATGACCTGTTGAATATTTGAGTGGAGTTTATTTAAGATATTTTATGAAAATTTTGATTTGACGCTTTAATCCCCTGTGTTGGAGGCCGATTTTAATTTTTGAACAAAGTGTGAGGGCTTTTGTGTTGTTACTTGAAAGAAAGAAGGGAAAATGGAAAAAAAGTGAAAAGACGAAAATACCCCTGATACTATTCATAAGTTTTATTTAAGATGGTGTCGGAAAAATTTAACTCGCTGCAAGCGAGAAGATATGACCTGTTGAATATTTGAGTGGAGTTTATTTAAGATATTTTATAAAAATTTTGATTTGACGCTTTAACCCCCTGTGTTGGGGGCCGATTTTAATTTTTGAACAAAGTGTGGGGGCTTTTGTGTTGTTAGAAAGAAGGTAAAATGGAAAAAAGGTGAAAAGACGAAATTACCCCTAGGACTTTTCATAGGGTTTGGCTAATAGTTAATATGGTAATTTCGATCATGTCCTCTGCTACTTTTTTCGGTTTGAAATTTATATTTTATTATTTGTTGTTTGTTGAATCTAGAGGAATAAATAGTTCTATTTAAGCAGTGTGAAAATGATATTGAATTGTTCTGGTGCTTTCTCTCTTTATCATAAAAATATTTTGTTTTGATATTGTTTTTCTCTTAAATGAGTATGTTAATGTTATGTTATTCCTCGACTCATGTGCTACTTTGTACCTATCTTTCATAATGTTTTCTTTCTTACTATCTATATTTAAGTTTCTTCCGTTTGTTCATTTTAAATATTCGCGATTTTACGGGTCATAAAACTAAGTAAGTACTAGGAGTATATAATTACAATATGTAGGATTGTGAGCGGTTTTAGATAATCACGAAGATGAAGATATGAAAATGTGCCATAAGATTTCTTGGTTGCTTACTTATTGGTAATCAAAACATATCATTTCAATAAAACAACCCAACATTTATGCATCTCTTTTCTTCTCATGTTATACTCATGTTCTTCTCATGTTGTTCTCCGGTGTCTTCTAAACTTATAATTATATGAACTTCACATTTTCATACAAGTTTAAATTTAATCATTTTAAACAATGGTTTTGAATCAAACCCGTGAATTCACAGGTCATTAAACTAGTAACAATAACAAATATCTTTTAATTAATAGAGTTAATTACTGTGATGGTCCCTGTGATCTTGGTTTAATTACGTCGCTAGTCCCTAACTCTTAAAAATTATATGCTTCGTCCCTCCAGTTTTAAGTCCAAACGGCGGTGGTCCCTGTGGTCTTAGTTAAATTACGTCGCTAGTCCCTAACTCTTGAAAATTATATACTTCGTCCCTGTAGTTTTAAGTTCAAACGGCGGTGGTCCCTCTGGTCTTGGTTAAATTACGTCGCTAGTCCATAACTCTTAAAAATTAAATGCTTCGTCCCTGTAGTTTTAAGTCCAAACGGCGTAATTTATACTTTTTGTTTTTAAGTTATCCATACTATTTATTTATCTTTTTTACTTTGTATCTTATATTTAATTAAATAAGTATAAGTATATTATATTATATATTAAGGGTATTTAAATAAAAAAAATTATTTTTTGAAAGACAATAATTTATAAATAAAAATAAAGCTAGCAAGAAGCTATTAATTACAACAATTCTAAAAAATAACTCCATCTAATGACTCCATGACCACTAGAAGACTCCACGAGCAATACCTCAGTTCGTAACAATCTTACAACTCGATTCGATATACATGACCTCGAATAAATAAAAATAAATATGGTTACAATCGAACAATCTAAGAATCTACCCGCCATCCAAATCGGCACCACACAAGACCAATTAAAGGCAATTACTTGGAAGAAAGCATGTAAACCGCTGATAATTAACCATGACAAACACAACGATAAGTGACACAAAACCCCCCCAAACCTTAAACCCAACAATTTCGATCAGACAATCTAACCAAGTGTTGGTATCGTTAGATGTAGAAATGTTAGCGGATAAAACTTCAATCGTAAAACTGTAACCCATAACCACGAAATCAACACGAACCCCCAATTATGAAATTCATCACACAAATCAACCATCGATACTAACCCAAAGTTATTAATTTAATTTCACGAACATAAACCTCAATGTAAAATGATCACCTCGATTATATCCAACACAATCTCGCACTTCATCTCGACCACCCCTAACACTGCGACCTACATTCATCTTAAATAGTATCCAAAACAACCCGAAACAACAACACAAAATATTACAACCAGCACCTAATACAACAACGGGAAACCACCCATATATACTACCCAAAGCCACTCAACACCACTACCCGAATCACTCAACGCCAATACTCGAATTACCCAAACCATCAACATAATATCTTAATCTACATAACAAAATCACGAGATCAACCTCACAAATAATACCACATATGAGATCAACACATCTAATGAGTTTACCACATCTAATGAGTTTACCAGATGGCTGAAATCCTCAAAAATTTCAATAAATGGGGTCTTAATAATTTGTGGTTCTGCTGAACTTTAACACTATAATTGATATCACTAATAAGCTTGTAAAAAATACTTGACACGATTTCTATCATCTTCAATATATGGTTGTTCATCAAAGGTGAATCTTACTTTAGCAGCACAATTTTTGACCCAAACAGCAACGAAATCAACTATATACCTGAGTCACTCGATATCATTACGAAAATGAGCCGAAATCATACGGGAAACTACTCGAAAACACCTGAATCCACCCGAAAACCAATCAAAATCAAACGAAAGCACTCGAAATCAAACAAAACCACTTGAAAGAAACTGAACCACTCGAAAACCACCCGATTTTAATTGATGTCTAAAATGAAAACCCGAAACAACCAACAAAAGACTCGAGAGAACGATGATCTGATTCTATAACCATCACGACTTGTAAGCACCCCCAATTATTAGAAATGGCAGACCCAAGACCCAAATACTTAAAACAACCTATTTAAATGGATGTCTATAAAACAAGTCATCGAGAAAAAAAAAACAAAAAGAGGTGAAGGACTAAATATTCTACAGCTAAAGGGTGAGGATGAGAGGTCCTCCAGACCGCCGGCAGAAACCGACGGCCGGAAGAGATGAGCCAAGAGTGGTGGCTGTGTTATGATGTAGGGTTTTTTTTTATACCAGTGAAATGACCCGTGGAACCACGAGTTTGTTTAAACAAACATTTTAATGATATGTTTTAGGTATTAAGTGAACATAAATGATAAACTCATTTAGTTTAATGACCCGTAAATTCACAGAGTCCGACTAAGAAACTCGTCAGCTGAACATTTCATCAAACACATAAAATGCATATTAAACAAACCACATCCAATCATAAGAGATAATATTGGCTGTCATTTTATTTTAAAAGTGTAAATTAAAATATAAACTTAGAATTGATTTCCTTCTACCTATCTTTTATACCTTCTCGTACTCAATTCAAAATAATTAATTAAAATAATATGAAATTATTTTATTTTAATAATTAAAATAATTAATAATAAGATTTAATAATAATAAGTAATTAACAAAATTTAATTTTAATTCAAAATTATTTAGATTAATGACATCACCCACCATGCTTGGATTGTTTTCTTTTATTTTTTGATTTTTTTAACAAAGGAATTAACCTAATAATGAAATCATCATTATAAAATTTTAATAGAAACTATAGATTATATAATCAGGAATATCCAATATGAGTCTTGACCTCGTGGGTCACGAAAATGTCATCTCATTTCACATGTTCATGTTCAGAGGCTAAGTGCTCAACAACATTTTTAAATCTATTTTATTTTCATCGTTATATTTATTCTTCGAAAATGTTAATATTTAAAAAAAAAAAATTGTTTACTAATTCAATTTTTACTAATTCAATTTACATATATTAATCATTAGTTTTTTTTAAGGTAAAACTACCGCCGACGTTTAAACTTAAAACCACGGGGACGAAGCATATAATTTTTAAGAGTTAGGGACTAGTGACGTAATTTAACCAAGATCACAAGGACCACCTCCGTTTGGACTTAAAACCACAAGTGTAATTTAACCAAGAGTTAGGGACTAGGGACTAGGGACGTAATTTAACCAAGATAACAGGAACCATCAGTGTAATTAACTCTGATTAATATAAAGCATGAGGTGTCGTGATTATCTATTCCAGTGTTATCCCAAAGTCTTTTTTTTTTCCTCTACAAAAGGAGAATTATATTAATAATCAAAAGGCCCATAAAATAAACCTACCCAAAGCTCAACCGCTAGAACTACATACAAACACCTACAAACACTTAAAACTACACTCAATAGCAATGCAAACAACCTAAAATAAGCTCTCTCTTCTTTCACGACGCGTTACATTTACATCAAACATTGCCCAATTCTTCCTTGAAATTTCAAATTATCCCAATTCTGCTCCCACAGCTCCGCAGCTTTTATAACAGCTATGTTTTTTAAAGTCAACAATTTGACTCTAACACATTGCTCAATTATCTCCTTTAATTCTTTCTTTGATATTTTCTTTCCTTTGAAATTTCTCCAATTTCTTTCTTGCCAAACGTAATACACCATTGCATCTACAACAATTCTGTTAATTACATTTCATATGTTCCTAGTGAACGGATATACAGAGAGCATTTTCATAATTCTGTGTAGATTATTCGATAATCCTTTAAACAACAGTTTTCCTTTCAGCATCTTCAATTCCAAATACCTGCAACATATGCACATCTGAAAAAAATAGATGTTCATGGGAGTTAACCTCTTGATCACATAAAACACATTTCAGCTTTAAATTGGGATATCATTTCTCTAATTTAACATGTGTTACCAACCTATTTTGAATTGTCATCTAACTTACAAAAGCATGTTTGGGTGTAGTTTGTGGGAACCAAATTACATGATGTCAACTTATTGTTGATTTGTTATATCTCAAGTCATTCCAAACTTGCTTAGTATGATATTTACTTCTGCTACCATCATTACTGACCCATACAACTCTATCATCATATTCTTTCAACACAGTGACATCAATACTATATATAATAGGATATTTGATTCTTCATTTTTCAGGCCATTTTCACTTACGCTGTATTATCGAGTTTTTTCTCTAGATGAAAGGAATAGAAAAGAAAGAAGATGAGAGTGTTTTACTATCCTTCCTAATTCGTCCAGAAATGAGCGGAGAGTGTTCTTAACAAAAACATAATGTATTATCCTTCCTAATCATCTACTATCCTTTTCTTTTCACTTAAAATAAAAATTTGAGAATCATTATTATTTTTTAATCAGTCTATTTCCTTTCCTTTCCATTCAAAAAAAATCTTAAGAATGCGGCGTTATTGTTATGAATAATTTGTGCCACTCTCAAAGTCTTAAAAAGACTTTGAAATTGATAAAGTGAAGAGTAGTTTAGTGTCCATTTTTCAAAGTCTTTGTGAGAGAAAATATTATATGAACCAATAAGAAAATAAAATAGAAAATAAAAATTGAACTTCCAACGTCCATTTCTGAACTTTAAAAAATGAACTTTGAAATCGACACTTAAGGCCTAAGGGTATCGAAGGACCGTCAAATTCGAAGTCTGTTTTCGAAAACACTAAAATTGATCTAACGAAAGCTGGTGCTTCTAGCTAGGCTAATTGCCGACATCGATCTAGGGTTTTGTAGGTACTTGATTATTTGAAGAATATCTTATCAATTAGAGTTGTTAATAAGCTTTGTTTAACTCAGTTGTTTGGCTTAGGACAATATCGTATTGGATTAGATTAAAAGAAAAGAAAAGGATAAAACACAAATACAGAGTATCGTTGTTACAAGGTTGCTTTCCCGTTGACTTTTTTTCACCTGCAATCGTTGGATTAATTTTTTCTAAACGTCTTCATGTGTCCATAAAAATAACTAACGTAAGCTTATTTAACTTGTATTTTCACTTTTCATTGGAAATGGAATGGAATGGATGAATGATATGTCTTCTTTACCCCTTACAAACCGTGTGGCTTATTGCCACATGGCTCCCATCCATTGATTTACCACCTCACCATACATTTGTCACACTCCTATTGGCCATTCAAATCCACATCACCATCCCCACAAACACGACATGTGGCATCTGTACCACACCAAACCCTCGGTATTATTTCATTTCTTCAAACTTTTATACAAAATCTGTAACCGTCGCATGTTCCCTCTTCCCTCCTATCCATCGCCGCTGTCGCAGCCGACGCCACCGTCGCAACCGACGCCATCGTTGCCACCATCGCCACCGTCGCCACCGTATTGAATCATTCGAAACCAACAATCCTTTTTCTTTCGTTCGTACGCTACCACTCCTGCATTCAATTAGGGTTCCGAAATCCTTCTCTAATAAACATGACGGATTCGAAACAAAACAATTGTTAATCTGTAAATGTATCAAGATCGAATGCGGTTTCGTTTATTAATTGTTTAAGTGCCAATTTATAGGGTTTGAAAAAATTAGGCTTTGTCTATTCATCGATTAAACGAGTTGCTCCGTCTGATGATCCAGCACTAAATGATTTGAGCATTTATGTATCCATCGATTAAACGATTGTAATATGAAGGCCTGTCGAGATTTGATCATCAAGATTCAAGGTATTGTGTTTGATTTGACTTCAATTTTTGTCAAAGATAATTTCAATTTTTTTTTTAAATGTAATAATTTCTTATTGTTCCAGATGCAAGATATTGTGTTTGAATTTTTTTTTTTTGAAGCTTTTTGATAAAGATCATTTAAAAACTTTTTCAACGAACGACATTCTATCAATGTTTGAAAGGTATGTAATCATGCTAACCCTAATTTGCTTTTCTACATCTGCTATTTGTATTTAGTATCATCATTAATTAAATTTTCGTTTTCTTATTCAGGGTTTTTATGTTGGTAAATGTAGTAAGTAGGTCTGTTTCTATTGATTCATATCTTTTACCCATGTTTACATTTTTGCTTAAAGAATTGGCGGCCGACTGAATTTAATGTATATTGAACGTATTTATATATGTGTAATTCCCAGTTTAATCACTGTGTCCAGCTTCCTGTAATAAACAGATTTGGAATTGTATGATATATACGTATCTGAGGTGTTTTATTTATTTTATTTATTTTTTTGTGCTTAGGTTATTCTGGTAATGAGTATGGATAATATTGACATTACTGAAGAAGTATATAGGATGCAATTAGGTAGTCCTGATCAATCAGATCAAAACAGGGAACCATTTGTGGAGGTCGACCCATCAGGAAGATTTGGTCGGTACAGTGACCTGCTGGGCTGTGGTGAGTCAAAAAGGTCTACAGAGGATTCGATCAACAAGAAGGTAAGGACGCTGCTTGGAATCAAGTGAAGAGATAGGGTTTGGTGTGTTAATACTTTATCTTTATCTCTATATATTATATACATCCTTTACTCTCAAAGATCATTCACGTGTTCTATATTTCGAGCTGTGTCATTAATTGTGTTTAGGATTTTACTTTTACTTGGTATGTTTAGGTTTTAATACCACATGAACTTCAATCAAGAAACTTGGATAAAATTAATATTAATAATCCGCTGTGTAGGTTCATACCAAGACTGATAATTAGTATGTGCCATATGTTCATAGTTTCATACATCAAGTTTGTTAACTCTTTACAAAGATAATTTAATTAAATATATTGGAAAGTATGGATAACTTACAGATTCGGTTATCATGAAAGATCGACAAATCGATCGGCCTAGGGGTTTTGGCTTTATCACTTATGCAGATCATGCAGTCTTTGATACTTTAATTGCTGAGATACACATTATCAATGACAAATAAGTGAGTTAAATATTCACTTTCTTTTGGTTGATATTTGTGTACAAGTTAGGATTATGAGTTTTTTATTTTATACGGTTCAAATGAGACATATTTACAGTGGGAAGGTTGAAAGTCATGCAGAGTCTTTTAAATTCACACAATCTTCTTAATTTCATCCATTTGATTATCATTTTTGTAATTTACATAATGCATTTTTCTTTACTTTTTTTTTAATAATCTAACAGTTTGTGGATCAATCCAACCCGATCAGGTCAGTTTTATCAATGAACCGTTTCAATATGTATTTCTTACCCGCCCATCTTGCCACATCTAAAAATACTACCCTTTTCATTTTGTCATGTAAATAGTTATCTAATGTTGCATTTCACTCCACGAACTACCAAACATATCAACCGTGCACAATGCTGGCGGGGCTGTTTTTGATTTTAAGAATCGTGCAAAAGTAGCTGAGCAACAGACCATTGACAGCCTGCTTATGGCGTTACTGCCCCAGGTATACATACATCTTATATATGTGTATATTGATAGTTTATAATTATTGTTATATATCGGGAAAATAACCCAAAAAGTAACATAATAGTCAAAATTTTCTAATAAAGGGAACATCACTTTTACATTTGCGCTTTTACATTTGTGTAATTATAGAGGTCATCAAAGAATATTGAAGGTTATGTAATGCTTATTAAAGTCATTGATCCTTCAAAGAGTATGTTTCTGCTCTTGCTGGTTCTGTAGGTTATGTTCTTCAAAGTATGTGTTTCCAATTTTTTTTCAATTGAATTTAACAGTATCTTTAACGCTTATAGGTTATTATTTAAGGTATTGTGGGTTATTTTAACCCATTATTAAGGTTGGGTCAAAACATTCTAAGTGTCTTTCATCGGGTCAAAGAAAAGAATAATATAAACAATGAACGCGTCAAATGGGTTCTCGAAAGTTTATAAAGCGTATTTGTAAATACATACAACCTGCTGTATCGTTTTTATATTCAGAATTTTTTTACCCAGTAGTGTTACATACTTTATGTTAGACGTGTATATAAAGTGTATAAAAGTATGGGATGGTGGAGTGATTGAGAAATATATACATTTTAAAAAAACTCCACATTTTAGTATAACACTTGCATCAGAGAAATATATACACACTCATTTAGTCCATTTTGGACTACCAACTACTCAACATACTCTTACCCATATAATAGTACATTACATGAAGTGTACTGGTGCAGTGCAAACATATGATTGTTCTTATTTTGATTTTTCACTTTAGAATAACAAGCCCATTGCATACCCAAACTTCTAACATTGATTGTCTTTTATTTGTTATAGGCTGCTGAGATGGTGCAGCAAAAGAATACTTATCATGGAACTTAGAAATATTTTTGTCATGGGTCATAGTTGGTACATGGTGTGTGATAATTCAAGGTTTTATCTTAACATGTTTACAAACTATTGTTTTTTCATCATTTTATTATGTGACTTTTCTATGTTTGTTGGTGTTAGAAAAGGCACTTACAAGGTTCACGATTTATAAAGGTAAATGATGGAGAGTGGTGTCGTCAACCTATTGGTAAGCAAACAAACTTATTGGTGGCTTTTTTATTCACTTATGATAATACTGTAATATGATATGATGTAACATGTTTTCATACCGCTATCATCAAATAAACTAACACCATAATATTTACGATCATGTTGCCTTTATGGATCGAGTATCTTTAGAACAATAAGCGCTTCGTTTCATTGACTACATTCTTCATTTCACTCAGGTGGGTGTAAGCCTACTTTACTTCACACACCTATTTTGTTAAGGCGTATTTCTGGTCAGCTAATGACATAAAACATGTCCAAATGTGATTCGGTTCAAATGGGTACATTTTTTAAATGGTTCACTTAGTTTACATTCCGTTAAATGGTTCACTTAGTTTACATTATATGTTCAGAAACATGTCGTATTTGGCAGGGTATGCTTAGGGATACAATTTATATGATTTAGATTTTGTAGTATTTATTAATACTTATTTGTAAAGATATAAGAGCTCCAACGATAAGGCTTCTAAGTAATTTGTAATTATATTTAACATTATGTTCAAGATTTTTCGTTAACAATCAAACCACCCATTTCACCTACCCTTTGTATTTATTATATTTAATATTTTAATGTAGCTTAACTTTTTTTTTTTTTTTTTTTCATTTTCCGAGTTAGTAATTAGAACCTGTTTAATGCAGGTTGTATCTCTTTCTGAACGTCTTGGCATGGTGGCTTTCAGGACTGCTCTAGAAAGCATCTTTAACCTCAGGACTATCTATGTTTATACTTATTCTGTGATGACCCGAAAATTTCTGACCAAATTTAAACTTTATCTTTAAATGATTTAGTGTTTCCGACACGATAAGCAAAGTCTGTAATGTTGAGTCTCAAAGTTTTGGAACTATCTTCATGTAATCAATTATTCTTTGACCGTTCTCGAAGATTCACGAACAATATATATATAACTTAATGTGCATATATATATATATATATATATATATATATATATATATATATATATATATATATATATATATGATTACAAGTTATTTAGTAAACGATAGTAACATTCGATTATTGATTCGATTGATATTTAGATAAGTTAACTAAAACGTTTAAGATGAACAAATAAAACACTAAAATGCTACAGTGTTTTCGAAATTCACTATTTGCTACAGTAAAAAAACTTTGCTACAGTAACTTTACTACAGTAAAACACTATTTCAAAATGAAAATGTATATATTTTACAAGGTGATAAAATAAAATATTAACTTAATCTTAAAACGATTTGATTTAAAATAATATTATTAAATATATATTAATAAATAATGAGACGTTGATTTATAAAAGTAAATGACCAAAACACTCAAATGTATAAGTTATATTTCAAGTGGTATATTTATGGATAATTTAAGGCTATATTTTGACAAATGTACGTGTCACGAAACGTAAAATGCAAGTTTTCACAGCGCACGAAGGGACACTCGAAAAACCGGAAGCGGGACATAAGTCCCGTGATGACGTACGACTTATCGGAACAAAAATTACAAGTCAACTATGCACGTGAATTTAATATAATATATAATTAATTATATAAATTATATATTATAAATATTAATAAATAAATATGTCGACGAACAAACGGACAAAAGCATTTTGAGCTGGAAAGCGAAGCCATGCGATCGCATGGCCTTTACACTCCAGACCCATGCGATCGCATGGTGTCTGAATTCAGGCCACACTATAAAACGCGATGTCTGGTTCCATTTCTTTAATCATTCAAATATTACTTCGTATTATATTTATATATATTATTATTATTATTATTATTATTATTATTATTATTATTATTATTATTATTATTATTATTATTAAGATTATTATTATTATTAATCTTATGGTTATGAGAATTATTATTATCAGTATTATACATAAAATACTACGACGGAGTGCTGTTTGAGTAATTTCAAAACAAGTTTACAAACAAGCTAGAGCTAAGGAAATTATGGGTTATTGCCAAGGAGGTTATGGGTAATGTTCGGGGATATATTTATGAATCGAACCTAGTGTTTATCATCTCCGTTACGTCTACGTACTTTCTTACAATATTGAATCTCAATATTGATAAGTGAGCATTCATATATTATCTTTTATATATTAATAGTGTATACATGTCTAGTGCTCGAGTATATATGTTTATGCATGCTTGTATACTAAATTTCGTCGTTAAACAGTTTATAATGAATCACAAATTAAATACATATATTACTGGTAAAAGATATATGATATACATGTTTTTGTAAAGCTGGCGAAAAATCAATAACTTTTCATTTAGATATCGAATAGTTTCGATGAACGGATTAAAAGATATGATCAACTGAATTATGATTGACGTTAATTGAAATTGCTTTTGAATTTGCAATTAATATTTAAACAACTTGTTTGTAAGATTGATAATTTGAATTTTTGAATATTACCAACCGAGTAAATGAATCCTTATATAAGGTACGTCTCGTTTTGTTGAACTATTGTCAAAATTGACTTTTTGAAACGACTTTGGATAACTTTTGTATGTCGATCTCGAGCATTAGGATTGTAATACACTATGACCCAACCTAGTTTGTTAGACATGTATTGACCAACTTATGTTCTCTAGGTTGAGATCTACGGTTAATCTTGCATTCCAAGTTACGGTCACTTTTTGATGAATGACCTTATGTGCTGCTAAGGTGAGTTTCATTTGCTCCCTTTTTAATTGCTTTTGCAATATATATTTTTGGGCTGAGAATACATGCACTTTATTTTAAACGCAATGGATACAAGTACTTACTAAATTCTACACTGAGTTTGAACCGAAAATCCCTTAGCTTTGGTAACTAGTAACTGCCAGTTATAAGAACTGGTGGGCGCGAGTAGTAGTATATAGATCCATAGGGCTTGATATCCCCGTCCGAGCTAGAGCGCTAGCCTTTTAACGGACGTATGCTATTTGAGAAGCGTACACGTTGGTTTGCGTATATTATTAAGATGATTATACAAAGGGTATAAAATATATATACGTTAAGTTTAGTTACCAGGGAGCTCAATTTTGTAGAATATTTTGATAAACGTTTCTGGATGAAACAACTGAAATCTTGTGATCCACCTTTATATACAGATTATGCGAAACACTAAAACTATGAACTCACCAACCTTTGTGTTGACACTTGTTAGCATGTTTATTCTCAGGTTTCCTAGAAGTCTTCCGCTGTTTGTTTATATGTTAGACAAGCTATGTGCATGGAGTCTTACATGGCATATTTTTCAAGGAAACGTTGCATTCACCAAATCATCACCATGTATCTTATTTTGACTGCATTGTCAACGGAAGTACTATTGTAAAGTATTATTTACGGTGATTGTCTATATGTAGATATCATCAGATGTCGAAAACCTTTGATTTAAATATTCATTTATGATGTGCCTTTTCAAAAGAATACAATGTTTACAAAACGTATCATATAGAGGTCATATATCTCGCAATGAAATCGATGAATGACGTGTTCGTCCATATAGAGTTGGAGCGATCGTCACATATTCTGTTACTACCGATCTTATACTTAGTCTTTATAGGGCCCTCCGTGCAACGCACGAGCTCTTAAAGGCTAGTTGGTGATAATCAGTTAAGGAAATGCAAATTAGTCCCACATCGGAAACTGATAGAAAGAAATATACATATATAAACTAATAGGAACCTCAGTCTATCACCAAATTTTCCATGTTTTTATATATTAAATAAAATTGATATTTACATGATTAAATGTTTTCAACATGTTAAGCAATCAAACTTGTTAAGACTTGATTAATTGAAATAGGTTTCATATAGACAATTGACCACCCAAGTTGACCGGTGATTCACGAACGTTAAAACTTGTAAAAACTATATGATGACATATATATGGATATATATATATATATATATATATAGTTAACATGATATTATGATAAGTAAACATATCATTAAGTATATTAACAATGAACTACATATGTAAAAACAAGACTTCTAACTTAATGATTTTGAAACGAGACATATATGTAACGATTATCGTTGTAACGACATTTAATGTATATATATCATATTAAGATATATTAATACATCATGATATCATGATAATGTAATAATTTAACATCTCATTTGATTTAATAAACAATGGGTTAACAACATTTAACAAGATCGTTAACCTAAAGGTTTCAAAACAACACTTACATGTAACGACTAACGATGACTTAACGACTCAGTTAAAATGTATATACATGTAGTATTTTAATATGTATTCATACACTTTTGAAAGACTTCAAGACACTTATTAAAATACTTCTACTTAACAAAAATGCTTACAATTACATCCTCATTCAGTTTCATCAACAATTCTACTCGTATGCACCCGTATTCGTACTCGTACAATATATAGCTTTTAGATGTATGTACTATTGGTATATACACTCCAATGATCAGCTCTTAGCAGCCCATGTGAGTCATCTAACACATGTGAGAACCATCATTTGGCAACTAGCATGAAATATCTCATAAAATTACAAAAATATGAGTAATCATTCATGACTTATTTACATGTAAACAAAATTACACATCCTTTATATCTAATCGCAGCCAACAAAGAGAAGTCCAACCAGCAGCCGTCAGCTCCTAACTCTAATGCCTATAGGAAAAAATCTTCACAAGGTCAAGGAGGAAAAGCTCCCCCAAACACTTTCATTCTTCAATTTTCTTCATCTAATTAATCTCTCTCAAGTTCTATCTTCAAGTTCTAAGTGTTCTTCATAAATTCTACAAGTTCTGGTTTCATAAAATCAAGAATACTTCCAAGTTTGCTAGCTTACTTCCAATCTTGTAGAGTGATCATCCAACCTCAAGAAATATTTATTATTTACAGTAAGATATCTTTCTAATACAAGGTAATACTCATATTCAAACTTTGATTCAATTTCTATAACTATAACAATCTTATTTCGAGTGGAAATCTTACTTGAACTTGTTTTCGTGTCATGATTCTGCTTCAAGAACTTTCAAGCCATCCAAGGATCCTTTGAAGCTAGATCCATTTTTCTCATTTCCAGTAGCTTTATCCAGAAAACTTGTGGTAGTAATGATGTTCATAATATCATTCGATTCATACATATAAAGCTATCTTATTCGAAGGTTTAAACTTGTAATCACTAGAACATAGTTTAGTTAATTCTAAACTTGTTCGCAAACAAAAGTTAATCCTTCTAACTTGACTTTTAAAATCAACTAAACACATGTTCTATATCTATATGATATGCTAACATAATGATTTAAAATCTGGAAACACGAAGAACACTGTAAAACCGGACATACGCCGTCGTAGTAACACCGCGGGCTGTTTTGGGTTAGTTAATTAAAAACTATGATAAACTTTGATTTAAAAGTTGTTCTTTTGGGAAAATGATTTTTCTTATGAACATGAAACTATATCTAAAAATTATGGTTAAACTCAAAGTGGAAGTGTGTTTTCTAAAATGGTCATCTAGACGTCGTTCTTTCGACTGAAATGACTACCTTTACAAAAATGACTTGTAACTTATATTTCTGACTATAAACCTATACTTTTTCTGGTTAGATTCATAAAATAGAGTTCAATATAAAACCATAGCAATTTGATTCACTCAAAACGGATTTAAAATGAAGAAGTTATGGGTAAAACAAGATTGGATAATTTTTCTTGTTGTAGCAACGTGAAAATTGGTAACAAATCTATATTAATCATATCCTAGCTAACTTATATTGTATTATACATGTATTCTAATATATTATGTAATCTAGGAATACCATAGACACGTATGCAAATGTTTTGACATATCATATCGACCCATGTGTATATATTATTTGGAACAACCATAGACACTCTATATGCAGTAATGTGGGAGTTAGCTATACAGGGTTGAGGTTGATTCCAAAAATATATATACTTTGAGTTGTGATCTAGCCTGAGACGTATATACACTGGGTCGTGGATTGATTCAAGATAATATATATCAATTTTTTCTGTACATCTAACGTTGGACAACTAGTTGTAGGTTACTAACGAGGACAGCTGACTTAATAAACTTAAAACATCAAAATGTATTAAAAGTGTTGTAAATATATTTTGAATATACTTTGATATATATGTACATATTTGTTATAGGTTCGTGAATCGACCAGTGGCCAAGTCTTACTTCCCAACGAAGTAAAAATCTGTGAAAGTGAGTTATAGTCCCACTTTTAAAATCTAATATTTTTGGGATGAGAATACATGCAGGTTTTATAAATGATTTACAAAATAGACACAAGTACGTGAAACTACATTCTATGGTTGAATTATCGAAATCGAATATGCCCCTTTTTTATTAAAGTCTGGTAATCTAAGAATTAGGGAACAGACACCCTAATTGACGCGAATCCTAAAGATAGATCTATTGGTCCTAACAAACCCCATCCAAAGTACCGGATGCTTTAGTACTTCGAAATTTATATCATATCCGAAGGGTGTCCCGGAATGATGGGGATATTCTTATATATGCATCTTGTTAATGTCGGTTACCAGGTGTTCACCATATGAATGATATTTATCTCTATGTATGGGATGTATATTGAAATATGAAATCTTGTGGTCTATTGTTACGATTTGATATATATAGGTTAAACCTATAACTCACCAACATTTTTGTTGACGTTTAAAGCATGTTTATTCTCAGGTGAATATTAAGAGCTTCCGCTGTTGCATACTAAAATAAGGACAAGATTTGGAGTCCATGTTTGTATGATATTATGTAAAAACTGCATTCAAGAAACATATGTCGATGTAATATATTTCTATTGTAAACCATTATGTAATGGTCGTGTGTAAATAGTATATTTTAGATTATCATTATTTGATAATCTACGTAATGCTTTTGGAACCTTTATTGATAAAATAAAGGTTATGGTTGTTTTAAAAATGAATGCAGTCTTTGAAAAACGTCTCATATAGAGGTCAAAACCTCGCAATGAAATCAATTAATATGGAACGTGTATAATCAATATGAACGGGACATTTCAATTTAAACATTAAACTTAAATATGTAAAATAGGATACAAAATAATGAATCTATACTCTATATATAAATATATATGAAATCTATGTATAATTATTATTATGTATATGGTAATATTTATAAAATTTATAAATGATAATGGTTATCATATAATATATGATTATTAAATATTACATAATACAAATTAAAATATAGTTATTATATTAATATATTTACTTTCATTATCATTATAAATATTGATATTAATATCAGTATTATTAACAATATTATATATAAATATGAAATTTGATATTATTACTAATATTATTATCAATACAAATATAATTAGTATTATTATTATAATTATCATTAATAATATTATTATTTTTATCAATTTCATTAAAATTATTATTATTGTTGTTGTTGTTGTTATTATTAGTATTGTTATTATGATTATTATTGTTATTATTACACTTATCATTATTGTTATTATTATTATTAGCATTAAGTATTAGAATTATTATTATTATTGTTAAATATTATGAATATTAGTTATTAATATTATTATTACTAAAATAAGTATTATGATAAAATTCTCATTTAGTATGGTTATAAATACAAGTATGAAAATTATTATTATTATCACTAATAGTTGTATTATTATTATTATTATGATTAAGATTATTATTATTATTGTTATTATTATGAAAATAATACAAGTTATCATAATTCTCATTAATATTAGTATTAATATCACTTTTGTAACTATTAGTATAATTACTATTATTATTAAACAAAAGTATCATTATTAACAATATCATTATTATTAATATTATCATTTTTAATAAAGTTATTATTATTATTATTATTATTATTATTATTATTATTATTATTATTATTAATAAATCATTAATATCAAAATTATCATTTTTAAACAAATAAATATTTTGTACATAAAACATATTATTTACATATATATTAATATTTCATATATAAATCATATTAACATTACTTATATAAAAACTTACATACAACAAATTAGGTATTTTTAATATAATACTAAATATATATAACATATAATTTAAGATATAAAATAAAGTATATGTTTTTAAATGGAATCTAGTATAAATCTTATATAACTACACAATATATATAAATAATATATACTAATAAATGAAATTATGATATTTCTATTATATGTTTTAATATATATACAAATGATATAGGTTCGTGAATCCAAGGCCAACCCTGCATTGTTCAGTATCGTTGTATGAATATTTTTACTACAAAATATTGTATTGTGAGTATCATTTGCTCCCTTTTTAAATGCTTTTGCAATATATATTTTTGGAACTGAGAATACATGCACTGCTTTTATAAATGTTTGACGAAATAGACACAAGTACTTAAAACTACATTCTATGGTTGGATTACTATACCGAATATTGCCCCTTCAAGTCTGGTAACCTAAGAATTAGGTAAATGGCCCCTAATTGACGTGAATCCTAAAGATAGATCTATGGGCCTAACAAACCCCATTTTGGAATTTGGAATGCTTTAGTACTTCGATTTAAATGGTGATTACGATTGCCAACATTTATGGCATACTTGCGAGTATGCGGGGGATATTCTATATGCATTACGTTAATGTCGGTTACCAGGTGTTCATCATACGAATGGATTTTATACACTTGCGAGTGTAATGATATTTATGAAAAATGAAATCTTGTGGTCTATTAAAATTATGGAAATGATTGATTACGATAAATCTATGAACTCACCAAACTTTTGGTTGACACTTTAAAGCATGTTTATTCTCAAGTATGAAAGAAATCTTCCGCTGTGCATTTGCTCATTTTAAAGATATTACATGGAGTCGTTCCTGGCATATTTAGGTCAGTACCTCGCAATGGAACCAAATGTTGAAGACTTCGTCCATGTGGATTAGGACGGGTCGCTTCATGTGGTATCAGAGCGGTGGTGTTAGCGAACCAGGTCTTGCATTAGTATGTCAAACTGATAATTGTTTAGATGCATTAGTGAGTCTGGACTTCGACCGTGTCTGCATGTCAAAAGTTTTGCTTATCATTTCGTGTCGAAAATTACCTGCTTATCATTCTTAGGGAATCATTTGCTTATCATTCTTAGTCTAGACACATCTTACTGCATTGATTGCATGAATAGTGTATAGACAAGATTCATATCTTAGTGTATCTGCTAATTCATATCTTAGCGTAGTTTTTACTGTAGACTTTGCCTGACATATTCCGTAAAATTCCTCCGTAATCTACGAAACCCTTTGTTCTATATATATATATATATATATTCTATGTAATTAGAATATCATCCGATAGCCGAAAATCATTTTATATCGAAAAATCCTTTAATCAATCATACGAAATGGAATTCGCCACTAGTTCAAGTCCCTCGGATTCCGATATGGAGTTTCACTCGAGCTCTGAAGACAGTGTAACCGGAATGGATCAACCGATCAGTCATCATCCATTCTGAATGAATTGGGGATGGATTCGTAGTCGACTTAATTAATGGAAATGCGAAGAAGGCGATCCTTTCCACCAACCGAATTCACCTCTTGGCGAAGAACCTGAAGTACTTACCGGCGAACCTGTTCGTAATACCATTTTCTCTCTCATTTCCAGAGTATCTCGTCACGATTATATACTATCTCGAATTCTAGATCATATACATCCGTTCGGGCGAACCACCGATCATCCTGGTATAATGGAAGAAGTCAACGAGTTTCGCGCTCGAGTAATAAATTTGGAGAATATGGTGCAAAACTTACCAGCTACAGCAACATCACCGACACCAACAGTACCACCAACAACCCAAGTGTTAACATCACACGCCTCAACATCTCATTATGTACCTCGAGCATAATCATCGTTCTACGAATCGTTCTACATCATTTATCTTCGTTCTTCATGGCGATTATGTAATCTCTAATGTTTTAGAGATTATGTATTCTAGTTCTAACGGTAAACCAAATGAGTTTAATATCATATTAACTCGTTAAATCCATGATTACATCTGAAGAAAATATATATGTATATATGTTTTCATAAAGATTGTAATTAAAAATTCTTTTGTACAAACTATTAATGATGAAATATTTTAACGGATAGGTAATACCCGAGAAATATTTAGATTTCACATTAATAAGTTACACTGTACATTCTTCGAATCTGATTCAACAGTCATTTACTATCCTACTTACATCCACATATAAACGAATCCGTTCACCACAGAATAACCATTTTCATTTAATTTCATATTTGGATTTTGACTTATCAGAATCCAACAAGTGGCATAATAAAGAAAACAATGGATAAAAATAAAATTTGTTAGAAACAAACAAATTAACTATGAGAAATTTTGTTAAGAAACCACGCTAACAAAATCTTAGCTAACTGTTCCTAGCTAACTGTTAATTCCTTATTACATTTTAATTATCGCAATTTAATTATCGCAATTTATTTATCGCATTTTTTAATTCTCGCAATTTTATTTATCGTCATTTAATTTCTGTTATTTATTTTACGCACTTTAAATATCGTCGGGACACATATACAATGTTTTGACATATCATATCGACGTCATCTATATATATTATTTGGAATAACCATAGACACTCTATATGCAGTAATGCTAGAGTTAGCTATACAGGGTTGAGGTTGATTCTAAATAATATATATATACTTTGAGTTGTGATCGAGTCTGAGACATGTATACAATGGGTCACGATACGTATTAATTAATTCGAATATTATATATTAAACTATATATGAATTATTGAACTACTAACTATGGACTACTAACATTGGACAATTAAAATGAATTAAAATATTGATTATAACATATGAAACTAAACATTTCTTCAAGCTTGCCACTTGAGTTCATCTTAAACCTCATTTGTACCTTGACAATTACAATCTGTGTTCAAACCTTTCATGATTCTTGAAAATACCTCAATCGAGAGGATGAACCAACCGTACTTCATCTACGGAAGAAAAGATTGATGCATATAGTTATGCACTTGAAAACACTCAGAACCTGAGTAAACGTTTAACACGTATCTGTGCTAACTCCTTTGACGTTGTTATTACCGAAAAATAATTTTGCAATTCCTTTTCGAATTAGCCAATTTTGTCACAGCTCCAACAAATTAACTTCAATTTTTCATTTGAATAAACCTAATTATAAAGATTACCCCTTCATCATCGTTACCGGAGAACCGTTTATATTCCACCACATTAGCAGTAAATTTACCAGCAACTTTATTGGTCTTGGACTTTCCAAAAAATCAATACATTCATGGAAACCCTATCATATACTCATCCGCATCTTGTAACAAGAATTGCCATACCAATTATCAAGAATCAGCAATCAGCATTTTGAATATCGCAGCGTTTCTATATCAACAATTATATGTATACATATAACATTTATCTCTTAGAATTATGATCTTTCATTCTGAAATTCTGAACAACACCCAGTTTACGAATCAGTTCTCTGAATGTTAGAAAGTACTGATGAAGCAGCAAAAAAACTGTAAATGACTTTAACAGTCGAAAGTTTGATGATAAAGAATAGTATGTTGGCAAAGCTCAGAAAAACTTAGAACTAGAAAACGGATTGAGCAAACCATGAAGGAGGCTGTGGACAAATCACAAAGACTAAACCTGCCTTCAAGGAATCCAAATGATTCAGTATCTGCTGAAGTCATTAATGAATATCTTGCTCTTACTGTAAACCCTTACGGACAATATTCTTCATCATCCTCTAATTTTAGATATTTAAAAATTCTGAGATATTATCGTATCTTTCATTACAAATGTCCTCGATATTTCAGAAGATACATTCTTAACTATTCTCATCTGAGATTATTTACCTCTTCGCGTTATCTGTGTTATATCATAAAAGAAACTATTTTAGTTTCTAAATTTTGAAACCTTCAAGTTTAAAGTATGAATGTTTTTGAAGTAGTGTTGGAAATTGATGCATGAGTTAGTATAATATAATGACACTTGATCAACGTGATTATATTACAGTGAGTCATGCTGAGTTTCTAATGGGACGTGATGATTCACAGATCATAACGTCATCATGTGCCATGTTACATAACTCTTTCATTCTGCTTGACTTCTGAACATATAAAAAAAATATATTCTTGATAGTTCTATTCTCAGTGATTCTGGTAATTTGACAAATCAAATCGAGCTATTACGTTCCTTCTTGTTTAGAACATTAAGTTCATACGAAACTCCATACTTACGAATTCTGGACCATTACTCGCTTTACTAGAGGTCGAGAAGAGAATAAAAAGGCAAAGAGCTCTAAAATATAAGAGAAAATATAAAGCCCAATAACAACACGGAAGTTACAAACCGTGGATATTAATACGAATAGCAATATAAAGACATGGTAGAATTAAGAATAGTATCACCCCAAGGTAATAGTAGAGGTAAACAGATTTTTTTTTCCGGAAGATTGAAAAGAAGAATGACAGAAATGATAATTAGGAAAATATCAAGGATTAGAACGGGATTAAGCATTTTCATAATCTTTTGGATGTATGAACTAAGAAAGAAAGTATAGGGATGATAAAAATAATGGAACGGAAAAAGTTTAATTTATAATGGAAATATCAGACAGAGTAATCGAGGCAGATCATCATATTTAATTATAGAGATCTTAATTTCCTTATTCACCGAAGAATCAGATCTTTTAGATTTCGAAGATTTTTTTTGAATCCCTTGAATTCCGGAATTCAACCAAGACGACGTCAAAAGTTAAGACGAAATTGTATTTCTTCAATTCACTCTTTTGTGATAACTTCACTCATACGTTTCGAATAATCGAATCGTTTTATCTATATTAATCAACAATGATAAAACTCTAAATTCCAATTTGTATGAGTCATGAAAACATATTTATTGTCAGCCATGACCATCCCAATCAAATTTCGGGACGAAATTTCTTTAACGGGTAGGTACTATGACGAACCGGAAATTTCCGATCAAATTTAAACTTGATCTTTATATGTTTTTGACATGATAAGCAAAATCTGTAATGTTGAATTTCAAAAATTTTGGAATTTTATTCATGTAATCAATTACCCTTTGACTGTGCTCGACGATTCACGAACATTTATGTGTATATAGATATGTAGGTATATATATATATATATATATGTGTGTGTGTGTGTGTGTGTGTGTATGTGTGTGTGTGTGTGTGTGTGTAAGTGTATATAATAATTTGATATTATAAAATGTAATTTAAACATTAAACTTAAATATGTAAAATAGGTTACAAAATAATGAATCTATATATAAATATATATGAAATCTATGTATAATTATTATTATGTATATGATAATATTTATAAAATTTATAAATGATAAAGGTTATAAAATTTACTTTCATTATCATTATAAATATTGATATTAATTAATATCAATATTATTAACAATATTATATATAAATATGAAATTTGATATTATTACTAATATTATTATCAATACAAATATAATTAGTATTATTATTATAATTATCATTAATAATATTATTATTATTATCCATTTCATTAAAATTATTATTATTGTTGTTGTTGTTGTTATTATTATTATTATTAGTATTGTTATTATGATTATTATTGTTATTATTACACTTATCATTATTGTTATTATTATTATTATCATTAAGTATTAGAATTATTATTATTATTAAATATTATGCATATTAGACTAAAATAAGTATTATGATAAAATTCTCATTTAGTATGATTATAAATACAAGTATGAAAATTATTATTATTATCACTAATAGTTGTATTATTATTATTATTATTATTATTATTATTATTATTATTATTATTATTATTATTATTATTATTATTATTATAATTATTATTATTATTATTATTATTATTATTATTATCATCATTATTATTATTATTATTATTATTATTATTATTATTATTATTATTATTATTATTATTATTATTATTATTATTATTATTATTATTATTATTATTATTAGGATTATTATTATTATTATTGTTATTATTATGAAAATAATACAAGTTATCATAATTCTCATTAATATTAGTATTAGTATCACTTTTGTAACTATTAGTATAATTACTATTATTATTAAACAAAAGTATCATTATTAACAATATCATTATTATTAATATTATCATTTTTAATAAAGTTATTATTATTATTATTAAATCATTAATATCAAAATTATCATTTTTAAACAAATAAATATTTTGTACATAAAACATATTATTTACATATATATTAATATTCCATAAATAAATCATATTAACGTTACTTATATAAAAACTTACATACAACAAATTAGGTATTTTTAATATAATACTAAATATATATAACATATAATTTAAGATATAAAATAAAGTATATGTTTTTAAATAGAATCTAGTATAAATCTTATATAACTACACAATGTATATAAATAATATATACTAATAAATGAAATTATGATATTTCTATTATATGTTTTAATATATATACAAATGATATAGGTTCGTGAATCCCAGGCCAACCCTGCATTGTTCAGTATCGTCATATGAATATTTTTACTACAAAATATTGTATTGTGAGTATCATTTGCTCCCTTTTTAAATGCTTTTGCAATATATATTTTTGGGACTGAGAATACATGCACTGCTTTTATAAATGTTTGACGAAATAGACACAAGTACTTAAAACTACATTCTATGGTTGGATTACTATACCGAATATTGCCCCTTCAAGTCTGGTAACCTAAGAATTAGGGAAATAGGCCCTAATTGACGCGAATCCTAAAGATAGATCTATGGGCCTAACAAACCCCATTCTGGAATTTGGAATGCTTTAGTACTTCGATTTAAATGGTGATTGCGATTTCCAACATTTATGGCATACTTGCGAGTATGCGGGGGATATTCTATATGCATTACGTTAATGTCAGTTACCAGATGTTCATCATACGAATGGATTTTATACACTTGTAAGTGTAATGATATTTATGAAAAATGAAATCTTGTGGTCTATTAAAATTATGGAAATGATTGATTACGGTAAACCTATGAACTCACCAACCTTTTGGTTGACACTTTAAAGCATGTTTATTCTCAGGTATGAAAGAAATCTTCCGCTGTGCATTTGCTCATTTTAAAGATATTACATGGAGTCGTTCCTGGTATATTTAGGTCAGTACCTCGCAATGGAACCAAACGTTGAAGACTTCGTCCAAGTGGATTAGGACGGGTCGCTTTACAACTTGCAAACTTTTGTTTCATTTTTAGAAAAATATCCCCCTGGTAACTTCATATAAATTTCCTCATGTAAATCTCCATAAAAGAATGCATTATTAATATCCAACTGATAAAGTGGCCAATTATTTTGCACAGCTAAAGTAATTATGCATCTAACAATAACATGTTTCACAACAGGAGAACAAGTTTCTTCATAATCTATACCTTCCTTTTGGCTAATACCTTTTGCTACAAGTCTAGCCTTATACCTATCCACTTCTCCATTTGATTTATATTTAATTCTATAAACCCATTTACATCCTATAGGTTTTCTATTGAAAGGTAAATCTGTTATAATCCATGTTTTATTCTTGTTTAATGTTTCAAATTCTTGATTCATGGTGTCATGACCCGAAAATTTCGATCGAATTAAAACTCTGATAATTCTGGCAAGATAAGCAACTTGTTGGGTTACATTTTAAATGTTTTCATATATTTATATACCCATTTGACTTTCCCGATGATTCACGAACAACGATTTTTAAATAAAACATATTTAAGAATATACAAGTTATGATATAATGAATTTTATTAAAATATTTTTCGAATATATTAAATGATAACAATATTCATTTTCAATTATATCAAACGTATTAAATAACGAATTATATATATATATATATATATATATATATATATATATATATATATATATATATATATATATATATATATATATATATATATATATATATATATATATATATATATATATATCAAACTATAAAATTCTTATATATTGTATATAAGATGAGTGTTAGTAAAAGATTTTAAAAACTTTAAGTTTGTTAAAGATATAATTATATTTTTTAAGTCATATAAACTATAAACTTCATATATTTCATTTTGAGTGGTCAGTTTTCTTTAAACAAATGTATGGAGTATTTAAGACATGGGCACACTTTTTACGACTCGTTTCTCATAAGATCATGACACTTAACTTTAAAAATCATTGTTATGTTCCCAGTATAAGAAAATTTATATAAACATTAATGTCTTGTATTTTAAACATAAACTAGATTTAAAATAAAATCATGTGGCGCATAAGTAGAAGTATGAGGAGCATATTAATTTTTTTTTTGTGATGGATTGTTCTACAAGTTGTGTTATGAGACGTATGTTAGGATAAAAATAAGAAACATATTTTAAAACTTTAAGGTTATTAAAAAATATATATATTATTTACCTTTTATATAAATTATAAACTATATAACATTTGGAGTGTTATGTCTTCTTAGAAACATATATTATTTTTATAAATATCTAGAACAACTTTTAATAACCCGTTTCTTAGCTGTCATGAAAAGGATAAAGATTTTAACGTCGTCCTAAATTTTAGAAATTTTCTAAGACTTTTTGACATTTATCATTGTTAACGGGACATCAAATAGCTGTCCGTGACATATAAAGTTTTAAAAAAATAAAAATGTAAAGATTCACGGAGCAAAGTAGGAGGGATAAAGTGATGACTACTTTCTTCCCATTTCACACGTCTCTTTTATGAGATTTTTATTTATTTATTTATTTATTTATTTAATTATTTATTTATTATATTATTATAATTATATTAATAATAATAAAAAAAGATGTCGACAGATGAGTTCAAGAAAATGTCACGGATTAAACAATGTAGGACAAGGTGGCGCCTACTAAAACTTTTGTTGTGTGCTCTGGGAAAATTTTGTTATATAAAATGATGAGTTATTTTGGTTAAAAGATGCACACAAGCATCATCATTCATCATTTCATCATATAGACTTCGTTTTATTTATTTATTTATTTATTTATTATTATTATTATTATTATTATTATTATTAATTATTATTAATTATTATTATTATTATTATTATTATTATTATTATTATTATTATTATTATTATTATTATTATTATTATATTATTATTAATCATAGTATTATTATTAAGTACTATTATTATTATACAAAAAATACTACGACGGGGTTATGTTCGGGTGATTTCAAAATGAGTTTTCAAAGGGATTAAAGCTAAGGAAATTGTGGGTATTATCTAAGGAGGTTATGGGTTGTTCGTGAATCAAAGGCTAACCTTTCATTTGTCATCTCCGTTGCGTCTGCATACTTTTCCTACAATATCGAACCACAATATTGATAAGTGAGTTTATAAATCCCTTTTTAATTGCTTTTGCAATCTATATTTTTGGGCTGAGAATACATGCACTTTATTTTAAACGCAATGGGCACAAGTACATACTTAATTCTACACTGAGTTTGAACTGAAAATCCCTTAGCTTTAGTAACTAGTAACTGCCAGTTATAAGAACTGGTGGGCGCGAGTAGTTGTATATGGATCCATAGGGCTTGACATCCCCATCCGTTCCAGGTATAGAGACCCTAGCCTGAACTATAAAGTGGACGTATGTTATTTGAGTTTAGTACATGTTGTTTTACGTGTATTGTACATGTTGGTTGCATGTATGTTAAAACAGAGGTACTTATTATATATACGTTAAGTTTAGTTACCAGGGTGCTCAATTTCGTAGAATATTTTGATAAACATTTTGGATGAAACAACTGAAATCTTGTGATCCACCTTTATATACAGAGTATGCGTAATATTAAAACTATGAACTCACCAACCTTTGTGTTGACACTTTTAAGCATGTTTATTCTCAGGTCTCTAGAAGTCTTCCGCTGTTTGCTTATACGTTATACAAGCTATGTGCATGGAGTCATACATGCTTTATTCGAGAAAATTTTGCATTTACAAAATCATCACCATGTATCTTATTTTGACTGCATTGTCAACGGATGTATTATTGTAAACTATTATTTACGGTGATTGTCTATATGTAGAAATTATCAGATGTCAAAAACCTTGGAATTAGATATTCATTTATGGTGTGCCTTTCCAAAAGAATGCAATATTTACAAAACGTATCATGTAGAGGTCAAAACCTCACTATGAAATCAATGAATAATGTACCGTGTCAATAGCGATTTTGACGGGTCGTTACAGTTGGTATCAGAGCTTGAGGTCATAGGGAACCAGAATTTGTATTAGTGTGTTTAACTGGTAATTGTTAGGATGCATTAGTGAGTCTGGACTATGACCGTATTTGTTTTTACTGATTTTTGCTTATCATTTCTTGTTGGAAATTACATACTTTTCATTCTTAAGTCTAGACACATTTTCATGCATTTATTGCATAGATAGTGTACAGACGAATTCATATCTTAGCATATCTGTTACTGTAAACTTTGTCTAACATCTTTCGAAGATTACTCCGTAATTTATGGGATTTTGGTATTATATATACATATGTAAATTATGTGTTGGAGAATATCAATCTAAGTCATATAGAATACCAATCTAAGTCCTATAATCTATTTCATATCAAAAATCATTTCCCTGATTATACAAGATGGATCCTGCATCTAGTTCAAATTCCTCAGATTCTGACAGCTATTCCGATATGGAATTCTACCTGAGCTCCAAAAGCAGTGTAACCGGAATGGATCAACCAATTAGCCATCATCTATTCTGGATGAATTGGGGATGAGTTCGTAATCTACTTAATCATTGGAGACATGAAGAAGGTGATCCCTTCCATCCACCACATGTCCCTCTGGGCGAAGAACCTGAAGCACTTACCGGCGAACCAATCCGTAATACCATTTTCACCCTCATTTCCAGAATTGCTCGCAACGATTACGTAACATCTACTATTCTAAATCTTATTCATCCGCTCATTCGAATCGCCAATCATCTCGGTGTTATAGAAGAAGTCAACGATCTTCGCACTCGAGTAGTGGCGGTGGAGAATATGGTGCAACGATTACAAGCACCAACAACAACACCAGTACCACCAACAACATCCTCATCGCAAGTCTCAATACCACAAGCACCGACAGCATCACCGGCATCAACAGTACCACTATCATCAACACCAACAGTATCATTACCACCACCAACAACCACATCCACATCACACGTCTCAATATCACAATCAGTACCTTGGGCATCAACATCATACGCACCATAAGTACCAAGGAGTACCAACAACAATAAACGATGAAGTATTAATTCATCACTTCATTGAAGAAATATTCTGCAGAGAATATGTAGTTTCTAAAAGTTTTAGAGATTACTTATTCTAATTCTAACCGTAAACCAGATGAGTAGATGGATAGAGATGATAGAGGAAACCCTGATAAGAATGGTGTGTGATTTACAAGCTAGACTTGTTGTACAAGCGCCACCAGCAGTATCACCAGCATCACCATCAGTATCACCAACACCAGCAACACCTGTAACACTACAAGCTCCACCAGCTCCATAACCACCGACGATATCGACAACACAATCACCAATGGTTATATTGAAATAACGAGTTATGGAGTATTAACTTATTATCTCCAAAGAATTTATATATTATATATATATGAATTTTGGAAACCATAATATATCTTTTCATACTAAGCTATTACGTATGAATTTTTAAGGGTAAGTACTACTCGGTTAATTCATATTACTAATATGCTATGATGTACGACTTAACCATCGTTAACTACAATCTCTGTTTCAACTCAATGAATTCTATCTCCTAATAAATCAAGTGTATTACTCAATTACATGTTTGATGTTACACTTTCATTATCGATGTATTCAAAACTTACTAGAAAAACATCATTCGTGACTTGTGAAGTTCACAAGAATTCCACGAGCACCAACATCCTTCACCGAGGAATATCAATAAGAATAAATAATGAAGTATTGATTACATTAGTGAAATACTCTGCGAAGATTATGTAATCTCTAATGTTTCAGAGATTATTCATTTCTAGTTCCAGCCGAAAATCAAACGAGTTTAATAGAATATTAACTCATTAAATCAGTATTACATCTGAAGAAAATATACATTCATATATTTTCATAAAGATTGTAATAAATATTCTTTTTGTACAAACTATTAATTGTGAAAATATTTTAACGGGTAGGAAATACTCAAGAAATATTTAGATTTCACGTTAATATGTTACTCTGTACATTCTTAAATTACTCGATAATCATTAACCATACTCACTACTTTTACAACGATATACATTCTTTCATAGAAATCAGAACAACCTTTCACACTTAAATTCAATTACATATTTGTAGTGACCCGAACTTTTCCATGTTTATATATATTAAATGAAATTGTTATTTACATGAGTAAGTGTTTTCAACATGTTAAGCAATCAAACTTGTTAAGACTTGATTAATTGAAATATGTTTCATATAGACAATTGACCACCCAAGTTGACCGGTGATTCATGAACGTTAAAACTTGTAAAAACTATATGATGTCACATATATGGATATATATATATATATATATATATATATATATATATATATATATATATATATATATATATATATATATATATATATATATATATATATATATATATATATATATATATATATATAGTTAACATGGTATTATGATAAGTAAACATATCATTAAGTATAATAACAATGAACTACAAATGTAAAAACAAGACTACTAACTTAAGGATTTCAAAACGAGGCATATATGTAACGATTATCGTTGTAACAAAATTTAATTGTATATATATCATATTAAGATATATTAATACATCATAATATCATGATAATGTAATAATTTAACATCTCTTTAGATATAATAAACAATGGGTTAACAACATTTAACAAGATCGTTAACCTAAAGGTTTCAAAACAACACTTACATGTAACGACTAACGATGACTTAACGACTCAGTTAAAATGTATATACATGTAGTGTTTTAATATGTATTCATACACTTTTGAAAGCTTTTAAGACACTTATCAAAGTACTTCTACTTAACAAAAATTCTTACAATTACATCCTCATTCATTTTCATCAACAATTCTACTCGTATGCACTCGTATTCGTACTCGTACAATACCCAGCTTCTAAATGTATTTACTATTGGTATATACACTCCAATGATTAGCTCTTAGCAGCCCTTGTGAGTCACCTAACATATGTGGGAACCATCATTTGGCAACTAGCATGAAATATCTCATAAAATTACAAAAATATTAGTAATCATTCATGACTTATTTACAAGTAAACAAAATTACACATCCTTTATATCTAATCCATATACCAACGACCAAAAACACCTAAAAACACTTTAATTCTTCAATTTTCTTCATCTAATTGATCTCTCTCAAGTTCTATCTTCAAGTTCTAAGTGTCCTTCATAAATTCTATAAGTTCTAGTTTCATAAAATCAAGAATACTTCCAAGTTTGCTAGCTTACTTCCAATCTTGTAAAGTGATCATCCAACCTCAAGAAATCTTTCTTATTTACAGTAAGATATATTTCTAACACAAGGTAATACTCATATTCAAACTTTTATTCAATTTCTATAACTATAACAATCTTATTTCGAGTGGAAATCTTACTTAAACTTGTTTTCGTGTCATGATTCAACTTCAAGAACTTTCAAGCCATCCAAGGATTCTTTGAAGCTAGATCTATTTTTCTCATTTCCAGTAGGTTTACCTACTAAAATTAAGGTAGTAATGATGTTCATAACATCATTCGATTCATACATATAAAACTATCTTATTCGAAGATTTAAACTTGTAATCACTAGAGCATAGTTTAGTTAATTCTAAACTTGTTCACAAATAAAGTTAATCCTTCTAACTTGACTTTTAAAATCAACAAAAACATATTCTATATCTATATGATATGCTAACTTAATGATTTAAAACCTGTAAACACGAAAAATACCGTAAAACCGGATATACGCCGTCGTAGTAACACCGCGTGCTGTTTTGGGTTAGTTAATTAAAAACTATGATAAACTTTGATTTTAAAGTTGTTCTTATGGTAAAATGATTTTTCTTATGAACATGAAACTATATCCAAAAATCATGGTTAAACTCAAAGTGGAAGTATGTTTTCTAAAATGGTCATCTAGACGTCGTTCTTTCGACTGAAATGACTACCTTTACAAAAATGACTTGTAACCTGTGTTTTTGACTATAAACTTATACTTTTTCTGTTTACATTCATAAACTTAAGTTCAATATGAAACCATAGCAACTTGAAACACTCAAAACGGATTTAAAACGAAGAAGTTATGGGTAAAACAAGATTGGATAATTTTTCTTGTTGTAGCTACGTGAAAATTGGTAACAAATCTATATTAATCATATCCTAGCTAACTCATATTGTATTATACATGTATTCTAATATATTATGTAATCTTGGGATACCATAGACACGAATACAATGTTTTGACATATCATATCGACCCATCTATATATATATTTCGGAACAACCATAGACACTCTATATGCAGTAATGTTGGAGTTAGCTATACAGGGTTGAGGTTGATTCCAAAATATTATATATACTTTGAGTTGTGATCTAGCCTGAAGCTTGTATACACGAGGTCGTGGATTGATTCAAAATAATATATATTGCTTTATTTTCTATACATCTAACTGTGGACAACTAGTTGTAGGTTACTAACGAGGACAGCTGACTTAATAAACTTAAAATAGTAAAACGTATTAAAAATGTTGTAAATATATTTTGAACATACTTTGATATATATGTACATATTTTTTATAGGTTCGTGAATCGACCAGTGATCTAGTCTTACTTTCTGACGAAGTAAAAATCTGTGAAAGTGAGTTATAGTCCCACTTTTAAAATCTAATATTTTGGGATGAGAATACATGCAGTTTTATAAATGTTTTACAAAATAGACACAAGTAAATGAAACTACATTCTATGGCTAGATTATTAAACCGAATATGCCCCTTTTTAGTCTGGTAATCTAAGAATTAGGGAACAGACACCCTAATTGACGTGAATCCTAAAGATAGATCTGTTGAGCCCAACGAGCCCCATCCAAAGTACTGGATGCTTTAGTACTTCGAATTCATCATGTCCGAAGGGAGTTCCGAAATGATAGGGGATATTCTATATGCATCTTGTTAAGGTCGATTACCAGGTGTTCACCATATGAATGATTTTTATCTCTATGTATGGGATGTATATTGAAATATGAAATCTTGTGGTCTATTATTACGATTTGATAAATATTGGTTAAACCTATAACTCACCAACATTTTTGTTGACGTTTAAAGCATGTTTATTCTCAGGTGATTATTAAGAGCTTTCGCTGTTGCATGCTATTATATGGACAAGATTTAGTGTCAACATGCTTGTATAATATTTTTTAAAACTGTATTCGAGATTTATTTTGTTGTAACATATTAATATTTGTAAAACAATATGTATTGGTAGTGTGTAAGTGTGATATTTGTTAGATTATCATTTCTGGATAATCTAAGTGGTGTCTTGTTAACCTTGTCGATAAAATAAAGGTTATGGTTTGTTTTAAAAACGAATGCAGTCTTTGAAAAACGTCTCATATACAGGTCAAAACCTCGCAACGAAAGCAATTAATATGGAACGTTTATAATCAATATGAACGGGATATTTCAGTAGGTATCAGAGCGTTGGTCTTAGAGAACCAGAATTTTTGCATTAGTGTGTCTTACCGAGTTTGTTAGGATGCATTAGTGAGTCTGAACTTAGACCGTGTTTTTCTTCAAAAAACGATTGCTTAACTTTTTTGTTGGAAACTATATATTATTAACATGTAATGTTATGTGATATATTAATCTCTTAACGTGTTTGATATTATGTGATAGATGTCTACCTCTAGTACAAATCCCATCGACTCACCTAATAATAATGAAGAGTCGAATATACTTTAGGAAGATTCACAAATTCCCGAAGAGGAACCGGAAGAAGAGGAACCGGAAGAGGAGGAACCGGAAGAGGAGGAACCGGAAGAAGAGGAACCAGAAGAGGAAGAACCGAAAGAAGAAGAGGTTCCAAAGGAAGAAATATTGATACCTACAGTAAATCGGTTAAATAAAAGAAAATCCTCAACCAACAGACCAAAGTCAATAATGGTCAATGGTGTTTCCACCGAGGAAGCAAAATATTGGGAAGATTACCAATTTTCCGATGAATCGGATCCCGATGATGATTCCGATGATGTTATAGAAATTACCTCGACCCAATTTAATAAAGTAAAAGAAAATAATAAGGGAAAAGGTATAAAAATAGAGAAACCTGATTCCAACCCCGATGAACTTTATATGTATCGGCAACGTCCGTATTTCCTAAAATGTAACAATAACCTGGGAACCTCTAAACCACCAGGTTTTTCTAAACCATTGTGAAAAACGACAGCTCGTATTAGGGGAGCATCATATATCCCTAGGAAATTAGCAATACGAACCAAGTCCGAAGAAGAAGAAACAAGTGAGTCGGATTAAAGAGTTGTAATCATGTTGTGTAATATATATGTAATATAGTGTGCTTGTGCTTTTTTGATAAATGTAAAATTGATTGTATTGTTTGTTAATTATCTTTTATGAATCTAACCCTCGTCTATTTTTACAGTATAAAAACACAAAATGGACGTTAAGGGTAAACAACCGAATATTTTAGAAGACCTACCAGAGGATATGATTGATGAAATCTTGTCTAGAGTCGGTCAGAATTCATCAGCACAATTAGTTATGGCGAAATTAACTTGTCCAACATTTGAAAGACTTTCCAGAAATGCCTTAGTTTATAAAAGGCTTTCCTTTGATAGGTGGGGTATATCACATTGGGGAGACCGTAAGTTATGCCGTGTTTTCGTTAAAGCGTTAAATGCGGGGAACCCAAATGCAATTTTTCGCTACGGGTTAAGAACCTATTTTGACTCAACATATCCCAACATAGGATTTCGTGAATTAGAAAGAGCTTCTAACATGCAACATAAAGAAGCATGTTATGCTTACGGGTTAGTGATGTTCGCTTCTCACCAAAGTGAGAAAAAGAACATCGGATTACAACTATTAAATGAAACATTCTCACAAGTGACGGACTCAGTAGTTGGGGTAAGAAACAAGGTTTTTAGATTACTACGAGGCTGTTGGGCATTACAAAACCCTCGTCCTTTTGACGACATTACAACATGTTGCCTAGTCAATGGTCATAACGGTTACTTTCCACAAGATCAAGGATGGGAAGTCGTTTTAGTAAAACCAGAATGCATGACCTGTTTCTGGACTTATGAATTATGTGTCTTTATTGCCTTTGCTGAACAACTTGTATATTAATTAGAATTACCTTTATAGCTGCCGTTTAGCAAGTTATTATGTGCTATATTTCATCCTATATGTATAATAGTGGTATTGTATGTTTGTAAAATATTGTATAAAAGTTTGAACGCGAAATATTATTGTAATAAGTTTTTCATATAGAATCGTAGTAGTTGAATTGTATAATAGCTACTATGTATGAACTTAACGGGTAGGTACTACCCGAATTAAAACTATAAAATGCTAATATGAAGAAAAAGCTTTTATAAATAAGTTCATATTATGCTACGAAATACTATTGACTACTCTTAAATTCTTTATGATTAACTCAATTCTTTTGGGCTTTTTTTGAAGGAAATGGCACCGGCGACTCGTCAGAATTTGAACATGAGCGAGGAAGACTTCCGTGTTTTCCTTGCAGCAAACATAGCCGCAGTACAGGCTGCGATGCAAAATAACAATAACTCTGGATCTAGCAGTGGAACTAATTCCACAAGAAATCGTGTAGGATGCTCCTACAAAGAATTCACTGCCTGCAAACCTTTGAAATTTAATGGAACCGAAGGACCAATTGGATTGAAACGGTGGACCGAGAAGGTCGAATCAGTGTTTGCCATAAGTAAGTTTACTGAAGAGGACAAAGTTAAGTACGTTACACATACCTTCACAGGTACTGCGTTAACGTGGTGGAACACCTATCTTAAACAGGTAGGACAAAATGCTGCTTACGCACTACCGTGGTCGGCATTCAAGCAATTGATGAACGAGCAGTACTGTCCTAGAAACGAAGTCAATAAGCTCAAGGTAGAACTTAGAGAGTTACGAACACAAGGATTCGACATTACCACATATGAACGATGATTCACAGAGTTGTGCCTATTGTGTCCAGGAGCGTTCGAAGATGAAGAAGAGAAGATCGACGCGTTTGTAAAAGGGTTACCAGTAAGGATTCAAGAAGATGTGAGTTCACACGAGCCCGCTTCCATACAGAAGGCAAGTCGAATGGCTCATAAACTCATAAATCAGATTGAGTGGAGAATTAAAGAACAGGCGGCCGAAAGAAGCCAACACGAAACAACTCAAGAGGAAGTGGGAGGAAAACGGTGACAAGAGTCACCAGTACAACAACAATAACAATTACAACCACAACCACAACAACAATCGCAACGATAACCACAATCCTAACAATAACTACAACAAACGTCCCAACAATAACAACAACAACTACAACAACCGTTTCAACAACAATAACAATCCCAACAACAACCTCAATAACAACAAACAACAGAAATAACCATGCTTCAGGTGTGCAGAGTACCATCCGAATGTGTTTTGCACAACAGTTTGCACAAAGTGTCAGAGAAGTGGTCATAGCGCGGCAAAATGTGAGATTTACGGACCAAAGAACAACAAAAATAAAGAAACAAATAATGCAGACGTAGTTTGTTATAAATGTGGAAAACCGGGCCACATTATTAGAAATTGCCCAAACCAAGGGAATACTAATGGGCAAGGCCGCGGAAGAGTTTTCAATATTAATGCGGCAGAAGCGCAGGAAGACCCGGAGCTTGTTACGGGTACGTTTCTTATTGACAATACATCTGCTTATGTTTTATTTGATTCGGGTGCAGATAGAAGCTATATGAGTAGAGATTTTTGTGCTAAATTAAGTTGCCCATTGACACCTTTGGATAGTAAATTTTTACTCGAATCAGCAAACGGTAAATTAATTTCAGCAGATAATATATGTCGGGATAGAGAAATTAAACTGGGGGATAAAATGTTTAAAATTGATTTAATACCAGTCGAGTTAGGGAGTTTTGATGTAATAATTGGTATGGACTGGTTGAAAAAGGTGAGAGCAGAGGTCGTTTGTTACAAAAATGCGATTCGCATTATGCGTGAAAAGGGAAAACCTTTAATGGTGTACGGAGAAAAGAACAATGCGAAATTAAATCTTATTAGTAGTTTGAAGGCGCAAAAACTAATAAGAAAAGGTTGTTACGTCATTCTAGCACACATCAAGGAAGTTAAACCTGAAGAAAAGAACATCAGTGATGTTCCCGTCGCAAAAGAATTTCCCGATGTATTTCCGAAAGAATTACCGGGATTACCCCCACATCGATCCGTTGAATTTTAAATAGATCTTGTACCAGGAGCTGCAGCAATAGCTCGTGCTCCATACAGACTCGCACCCAGCGAAATGAAAGAATTACAAAGTCAGTTACAAGAACTTTTAGAGCGTGGTTTCATTCGACCAAGTACATCACCATGGGGAGCTCCTGTTTTGTTTGTCAAGAAGAAGGATGGTACAATTTAGGTTGTGTATCGACTACCGAGAGTTGAACAAACTTACCATCAAGAATCGTTACCCACTACCAAGAATCGACGACTTATTTGATCAACTACAAGGCTCGTCAGTTTATTCGAAGATTGATTTACGTTCTGGGTATCATCAAATGCGAGTGAAGGAGGATTCCAAAGACTGCTTTTAGGACGCGTTACGGTCATTATGAGTTTATGATTATGCCATTTGGGTTGACCAATGCACCAGCTGTGTTCATGGACCTCATGAACTGAGTGTGTGGACCATACCTTGACAAGTTTGTCATTGTTTTCATCGATGACATACTTATTTACTCAAAAATGACCAAGAGCATGAAGAACATTTGAGAAAAGTGCTAGAGTTGTTAAGGAAGGAAAAACTGTACGCTAAGTTTTCAAAGTATGCATTTTGGTTGGAAGAAGTTCAATTTCTCGGTTACATAGTGAACAAAGAAGGTATTCAGGTGGATCCAGCAAAGATTGAAACCGTTGAAAAGGGGGAAACTTCGAAAACTCCGAAGCATATACGCCAATTTTTAGGACTGGCTGGTTACTACAGAAGGTACATCCAAGACTTTTCCAGAATAGCAAAACCCTTGACTGCATTAACGCATAAAGGGAAGAAATTTGAATGGAAAGATGAACAAGAAAAAGCGTTTCAATTGTTAAAGAAAAAGTTAACTACGGCACCTATATTGTCATTACCTGAAGGGAATGATGATTTTGTGATATATTGTGACGCCTCAAAGAAAGGTCTCAGTTGTGTATTAATGCAACGAACGAAAGTAATTGCTTATGCGTCTAAACAATTGAAGATTCACGAGCAGAATTATACGACGCATGATTTGGAATTAGGCGCGGTGTTTTTGCATTAAAGACTTGGAGGCACTACTTATATGGGGTCAAAAGTATTATATATACCGACCACAAAAGTCTTCAACACATATTTAATCAGAAACAACTGAATATGAGGCAGCGTAGGTGGATTGAATTGTTGAATGATTATGACTTTGAGATTCGTTACCACCCGGGGAAGGCAAATGTGGTAGCCGACGCCTTGATCAGAAAAGACAGAGAACCCATTCGAGTAAAAGCTATGAATATAATGGTTCACAATAACCTTACTACTCAAATAAAGGAGGCGCAACAAGGAGTTTTAAAAGAAGAAAATTTAAAGGATGAAATACCCAAAGGATTGGAGAAGCATCTTAATATTCGGGAAGATGGAACCCGGTATAGGGCTGAAAGAATTTGGGTACAAAAATTTGGAGATATGAGAGAAATGGTACTTAGAGAAGCTCATAAAACTAGATACTCAATACATCCTGGAACGGGGAAGATGTACAAGGATCTCAAGAAACATTTTTGGTGGCCGGGTATGAAAGCCGATGTTGCTAAATATGTAGGAGAATTTTTGACGTGTTCTAAGGTCAAAGCTGAGCATCAGAAACCATCAGGTCTACTTCAACAACCCGAAATTCCGGAATGGAAATGGGAAAACATTACCATGGATTTCATCACTAAATTGCCAAGGACTGCAAGTGGTTTTGATACTATTTGGGTAATAGTTGATCGTCTCACCAAATCAGCACACTTCCTGCCAATAAGAGAAGATGACAAGATGGAGAAGTTAGCACGACAGTATTTGAAGGAAGTCGTCTCCAGACATGGAATATCAATCTCTATTATCTCTGATAGAGATGGAAGATTTATTTCAACATTTTGGCAGACATTACAGCAAGCATTAGGAACTCGTCTAGACATGAGTACTGCCTATCATCTACAAAATGATGGGCAGAGCGAAAGGACAATACAAACGCTTAAAGACATACTACGAGCATGTGTTATTGATTTCGGAAACAATTGGGATCGACATCAACCGTTAGCAGAATTTTCCTACAACAACGGCTACCATTCAAGCATTGAGATGGCACCGTTTGAAGCACTTTATGGTAGAAAGTGCAGGTCTCCGATTTGTTAGAGTGAAGTGGGGGATAGACAGATTACGGGTCCAGAGATAATACAAGAAACTACCGAGAAGATCATCCAAATTCAACAACGGTTGAAAAGCGCTCAAAGTCGACAAAAGAGCTACGCTGACATTAAAAGAAAAGATATAGAATTTGAAATTGGAGAGATGGTCATGCATAAAGTTGTACCTTGTAAAGGCGTTATTCGATTTGGTAAAAGAGGGAAATTAAATCCAAGGTATATTGGACCATTCAAAATTATTGATCGTGTCGGACCAGTAGCCTACCGACTTGAGTTACCTCAACAACTCGCTACTGTACATAACACTTTCCACGTCTCGAATTTGAAGAAATGTTTTGCTAAAGAAGATCTCACTATTCCATTAGACGAAATCCAAATCATCGAAAAACTTCAATTCATCGAAGAACCCGTCGAAATAATGGACGGTGAGGTTAAAAGACTTAAGCAAAACAAGATACCAATTGTTAAGGTTCGATGGAATGCTCGTAGAGGACCTGAGTTCACCTGGGAACAAGAAGATTAGATGAAGAAGAAATACCCGCACTTATTTCTAGAAGATACGTCAACACCTCCAACTGCTTAAAATTTCGGGACGAAATTTATCTAACGGGTAGGTACTGTAGTGACCCGAACTTTTCCATGATTATATATATTAAATGAAATTGTTATTTACATGATTAAGTGTTTCCAACATGTTAAGCAATTAAACTTGTTAAGACTTGATTAATTGAAATAGGTTTCATATAGACAATTGACCACCCAAGTTGACCGGTGATTCACGAACGTTAAAACTTGTAAAAACTATATGATGTCATATATATGGATATATATATATATATGTATATATATATATATATATATAGTTAACATGGTATTATTATAATTAAACATATCATTAAGTATATTAACAATGAACTACATATGTAAAAACAAGACTACTAACTTAAGGATTTCGAAACGAGGCATATATGTAACGATTATCGTTGTAACGACATTTAATTGTATATATATCATATTAAGATATATTAATACATCATAATATCATGATAATGTAATAATTTAACATCTCTTTAGATATAATAAACAATAGGTTAACAACAGTTGACAAGATCGTTAACCTAAAGGTTTCAAAACAACACTTACATGTAACGACTAACGATGACTTAACGACTCAGTTAAAATGTATATACATGTAGTGTTTTAATATATATTCATACACTTTTGAAAGACTTCAAGACACTTATCAAAGTACTTCTACTTAACAAAAATGCTTACAATTACATCCTCATTCATTTTCATCAACAATTCTACTCGTATGCACTCGTATTCGTACTCGTACAATACCCAGCTTCTAAATGTATTTACTATTGGTATATACACTCCAATGATCAGCTCTTAGCAGCCCTTGTGAGTCACCTAACACATGTGGGAACCATCATTTGGCAACTAGCATGAAATATCTCATAAAATTACAAAAATATTAGTAATCATTCATGACTTATTTACAAGTAAACAAAATTACACATCCTTTATATCTAATCCATATACCAACGACCAAAAACACCTACAAACACTTTAATTCTTCAATTTTCTTCATATTATTGATCTCTCTGAAGTTCTATCTTCAAGTTCTAAGTGTTCTTCATAAATTCTATAAGTTCTAGTTTCATAAAATCAAGAATACTTCCAAGTTTGCTAGCTTACTTCCAATCTTGTAAAGTGATCATCCAACCTCAAGAAATCTTTTTTATTTACAGTAAGATATCTTTCTAATACAAGGTAATACTCATATTCAAACTTTGATTCAATTTCTATAACTATAACAATCTTATTTCGAGTGGAAATCTTACTTGAACTTGTTTTCGTGTCATGATTCTGCTTCAAGAACTTTCAAGCCATCCAAGGATCCTTTGAAGCTAGATCTATTTTTCATTTCCAGTAGGTTTACCTACTAAAATTAAGGTAGTAATGATTTTCATAACATCATTTGATTCATACAGATAAAACTATCTTATTCGAAGATTTAAACTTGTAATCATTAGAACATAGTTTAGTTAATTCTAAACTTGTTCACAAATAAAGTTAATCCTTCTAACTTGACTTTTAAAATCAACTAAACACATGTTATATATCTATATGATATGCTAACTTAATGATTTAAAACCTGAAAACACGAAAAACACCGTAAAACCGGATATACGCCGTCGTAGTAACACCGCGGGCTGTTTTGGGTTAGTTAATTAAAAACTATGATAAACTTTGATTTAAAAGTTGTTCTTCTGGGAAAATAATTTTTCTTATGAACATGAAACTATATCTAAAAATCATGGTTAAACTCAAAGTGGAATTATGTTTTCCAAAATGGTCATCTAGACGTCGTTCTTTCGACTGAAATGACTTCCTTTACAAAAATGACTTGTAACCTGTATTTCTGACTATAAAATTATACTTTTTCTATTTAGATTCATAAACTTAAGTTCACTATGAAACCATAGCAACTTGAAACACTCAAAACGGATTTAAAACGAAGAAGTTATGGGTAAAACAAGATTGGATAATTTTGCTTGTTGTAGCTACGTGAAAATTGGTAACAAATCTATATTAATCATATCCTAGCTAACTCATATTGTATTATACATGTATTCTAATATATTATGTAATCTTGGGATACCATAGACACGAATACAATGTTTTGACATATCATATCGACCCATATATATATATTTCGAAACAACCATAGACACTCTATATGCAGTAATGTTGGAGTTAGCTATACAGGGTTGAGGTTGATTCTAAAATATTATATATACTTTAAGTTGTGATCTAGCCTGAGGCTTGTATACACGAGGTCGTGGATTGATTCGAGATAATATATATTGCTTTATTTCTGTACATCTAACTGTGGACAACTAGTTGTAGGTTACTAACGAGGACAGCTGACTTAATAAACTTAAAACAGCAAAACGTATTAAAAATGTTGTAAATATATTTTGAACATACTTTGAAATATATGTACATATTTGTTATAGACGAAGTAAAAATCTGTGAAAGTGAGTTATAGTCCCACTTTTAAAATCTAATATTTTGGGATGAGAATACATGCAGTTTTATAAATGTTTTACAAAATAGACACAAGTAAATGAAACTACATTCTATGGCTGGATTATTAAACCGAATATAACCCTTTTTAGTCTGGTAATCTAAGAATTAGGGAACAGACACCCTAATTAACGCGAATCCTAAAGATAGATCTATTGGGCCCAACGATCCCCATCCAAAGTACCGGATGCTTTAGTACTTCGAATTTATCATGTCCGAAGGGAGTCCCGGAATGATGGGGATATTCTATATGCATCTTGTTAAGGTCGGTTACCAGGTGTTCACCATATGAATGATTTTTATCTCTATGTATGGGATGTATATTGAAATATGAAATCTTGTGGTCTATTATTACGATTTAATAAATATATAGGTTAAACCTATAACTCGCCAACATTTTTGTTGACGTTTAAAGAATGTTTATTCTCAGGTGATTATTAAGAGCTTTCGCTGTTGCATGCTAAAATATGGACAAGAATTGGTGTCAGCATGCTTGTATAATATTGTTTAAAACTGCATTCGAGATTTATTTTGTTGTAACATATTAATATTTGTAAACCAATATGTACTGGTAGTGTGTAAGTGTGATATTTGTTAGATTATCATTTCTGGATAATCTAAGTGGTGTCTTGTTAACCTTGTCGATAAAATAAAGGTTATGGTTTGTTTTAAAAACAAATGCAGTCTTTGAAAAATGTCTCATATAGAGGTCAAAACCTCGCAACGAAATCAATTAATATGGAACATTTATAATCAATATGAACGGGACATTTCAATATTCTGATTTTAAACAGATCAGAATCCAGAATCCAAGTCATGATATAACAGATAGCATTACTCTTAGATCCCTACATCTTTCAAAACTATACTTTGACTTCAAAACTGTGCTAGAACATCACTTCTATTCATAAAACTCAGAAAAATATTTGTATCATTCAAAATTCTAGAACATCATATGTATATTGACGATTACAACCTACGTTCAAACCCTTCATGATTCTTGAAATCACCACAATTAAGAAACAATCGGGGGATGATCCAACCACACGTTACCCACGAAAAGAAAGATTTATGCATATATTCATGCACCTGGAAAACTCCTGGAACCGAAATAAAAATTTAATATAAATCTATGATCCATTAGCGTTGTTATTACCAAAAATAACCTTGCAATTCTTTTTCAAGGTATCCAGTGTTATCACCCTTCCAACAAGTCAACTTCGACTTTTCATTCGGATTAGCCTTATTATAACCTTGATATATGCGTTGCCCTGTATGTCATTGTTACCGGATAACCTTTTACATTCCACCATATTAACAGTAAACGTACCAACAACTTCATTACCCTTTGACTTAAGCCTCTCCGAAAAGTCACTATAATTATTCATTGAAACCCTATCATGTACTCATCTGCATCTTGTAACGGTAGTTGCCATACCAAAAAGCTTCCATCATTATTCTCGAATTTCGCAACGTTTCTATGCCAACAGTTATATATATATATATATATATATATATATATATATATATATATATATATATATATATATATATATATATATATACATATAACTTCTATCTCCTAGGCTTACGTACTTCAATTGTGAATTTCTGAAAAGAACCTCAATTTACGAATCAGTTCTTGGAATTTTGAAAAAAAAAGCTGATGAAGCAGCAAAAACTGTAAACGACCTTAACAGTCGAAAGTTTGATGATAAAGAATAGTGTGTTGAAAAAAGCTCAGAAAATGAGAAAATTTGGTACTAAAAAACGGTTGAGCAAACCATGAAGGAGGCTGTGGACAAATCACAAAGACTAAACCTGCCTTCAAAGAATCCAAATGATTCAGTGTCTGCTGAAGTCTTTAGCGAACACCTTGCTCCTTACTCTAAACCTTTGCGGACAAATTTTCTGCATCATCCTTTGATTCTAGATATTTTAAAATTCTAAAATATCAACGTATCTTTCAGTATAAATATCCTAGATATTTCTGAAGATATCTTCATAACTATCATTGTCCGAGATTATTTACCTCTTTGCGCTATCTGTGTTACATCATAAAGGAAACTGTTTTAGTTTCTAAACTTCTGAAACCTTCGAGTTTAAATTATGAATGTATTCTGGAGAAGTGTTGGGAATTGAAGCATGAATTAGTATAATATAATGACGCCTAGCCAACGTGATTATATTACAGTAAGTCATGCTGAGTTTTTAATGGAACGTGATAAATGTTCATAGATCATACCCTCATCATGAACCATATTACATAACTCTTTCATTCTATTTAACCTCTAAACATATTAATAACATATTTTCTTGATAGCTCTATTTTTTCGTGATTTCTGATAATTTAACAAATTGGATCGTACTATTACAAATTCTTTATTAGAACATTAGTTATGTTCATCCAAAACTTCATACCTACAAATTCTGGATGAATTACTTGTCCTACTTAAAACCGATAAGAGAAAACAAAAGCACAAAGCTTTGAAATATAAATAGGAGTATAAATCACAGCAAATAAAAGAGATCATTAACCGTGGATGTCAATAATTGTTGAAAGACAGATGCAAGGCATGATGATGAAAACCACTACCCCAAGAGCGAAGCAGAAGTAAACAGATTCCTCCTGTGGGAGTTGGAATAGAAGGTTGATTGTTGCGATAGTCAATATAAGGTCAAGAACCAGAACTGGATTAAGCATTTTCACAATCTTTTGGAACTATGAAATGAGGAAGAAAGTATAGTGGTGAGAATAATGAAACGGAAGAGGTTAATTTATAGCGAAATACCAGACACAGCAATCGAGGCAGATTACGCAATTAATCAAATAAAATCCTAATTTTCTTAATTACCGAAGAATCAAATCCATATAGATTACGAAGATTTTCATTCAATCCCTTATATTCCGGAAATCAACAGTGACTACGTCAAAAGTTAACACGAACCTCTATTTTCTTCATTTCACTCTTTTACGATAGCTTCACTCATACTTTTCACGTAATCGAATTACTCAATGGTGATAAACTCTATCTATTCCACTCGTATCCGTCATGAAAACATTCTTGTTTTCAATATTGACTACCATCATCCAAATTTCGGGACAAAATTTCTTTAACAGGTAGGTACTGTCATGACCCGGAAATTTCGATCGAATTAAAACGCTGATAATTCTGACAAGATAAGCAACTTGTTGTTTTACATTTTAAATGTTTTCATATATTTATATACCCATTTGACTTTCCCGATGATTCACGAACAACGATTTTTAAATAAAACATATTTAAGAATATACAAGTTACGATATAATGAATTTTATTAAAATATTTTTCGAATATATTAAATGATAACAATATTCGTTTTCAATTATATCAAACGTATTAAATAACGAATTATATATATATATATATATATATATATATATATATATATATATATATATATATATATATATATATATATATATATATATATATATATATATATATATATATATATATATATATATATATATGTATATATATATATCAAACTATAAAATTCTTATATATTGTATATAAGATGAGTGTTAGTAAAAGATTTTAAAAACTCTAAGTTTGTTAAAGATATAATTATATTTTTTAAGTCATATAAACTATAAACTTCATATACTACATTTTGAGTGGTCAGTTTTCTTTAAACAAATGTATAGAGTATTTTAGACATGGGCACACTTTTTACAACTCGTTTCTCATAAGATCATGACACTTAACTTTAAAAATCATTGTTATGTTCCTAGTATAAGAAAATTTATATAAACATTAATGTCATGTATTTTAAACATAAACTAGATTTAATTTAAAATCATGTGGCGCATAAGTAGAAGTATGAGGAGCATATTAAATTTTTTTGTAATGGATTGTTCTACAAGTTGTGTTATGAGACGTATGTTAGGATAAAAATAAGAAACATATTTTAAAACTTTAAGGTTATTAAAAAATATATATTATTTACCTTTTATATAAATTATAAACTATATAACATTTGGAGTGTTATATCTTCTTAGAAACATATATTATTTTTATAAATATCTAGAACAACTTTTAATAACCCGTTTCTTAGCTGTCATGAAAAGGGTAAAGATTTTAACGTCATCCTAAATTTTAGAAATTTTCTAAGACTTTTTGACATTTATCATTGTTAACGGGACAACAAATCGCTGTCCGTGACATATAAGGTTTTAAAAAAATAAAAATGTAAAGATTCAAGGATCAAAGTAGGAGGGATAAAGTGATGACTACTTTCTTCCCATTTCACACGACTCTTTTATGAGATTATTATTATTTAGTTTTATTTACTTATTATATTATTATAATTATATTAATAATAATAAAAAGATGTCGACAGATGAGTTCAAGAAAATGTCACGGATCAAACAATGTGGGACAAGGTGGCGCCTACTAAAACTTTTGTTGTGTGCTCTGGGAAAATTTTGTTATATATAATGATGAGTTGTTTTGGTTAAAAGATGCACACAAGCATCATCATTCATCATTTCATCATATAGACTCCGTTTTATTTATTTATTTATTTATTTATTATTATTATTATTATTATTATTATTATTATTATTATTATTATTATTATTATTATTATTATTATTATTATTATTATTATTAATATTAATATTATTATTATATTATTAATCATAGTATTATTATTATACATAAAATACTACGACGGGGTTATGTTCGGGTGATTTCAAAATGAGTTTTCAAAGGGAATAAAGCTAAGGAAATTGTGAGTATTATCTAAGGACGTTATGGGTATTGTTCGTGAATCAAAGACTAACCTTTCATTTGTCATCTCCGTTGCGTCTGCATACTTTTCCTACATTATTGAACCATAATATTGATAAGTGAGTTTATAAATCCCTTTTTAATTACTTTTGCAATCTATATTTTTGGGCTGAGATTACATGCACTTTATTTTAAACGCAATGGACACAAGTACATACTTAATTCTACACTGAGTTTTGTGATGACCCGGGAATTTCCGACCAAATTTAAACTTAATCTTTTATGGTTTCGACATGATAAGCAAAGTCTGTAATGTTGAGTCTCGAAAGTTTTGAAATCTATATTCATGAAATCAATTACCCTTTGACTATTCCCGACGATTCACGAACATTGGTGTATAAATAAATATGTAAATATATATATGAGTTCTATACATAGGTAACATTATATATATTGTAATATATGTATGTATATATAAACAATAAGCATTAAAGATTCACTAAATTATAAATTTTTTGGATATAATATAATAAATAGTAATATATTAAACTTAACTACAAGGTTAAATATAATTGTTACATTAATATTATGATCATTATTGGTATCATTATTAATATCATTAATAAGATTGTTATTATTATTATTATTATTATTATTAATTGTATATCTATTGTAATGTATAAATATAGTTGTTACACAGTTTATCACTTTCATTATTAACAAAATAGATATTAATATTAATATTAATATTAATATTAATACTATTATATATATATATATATATATATATATATATATATATATATATATATATATTATCTATATGAAATTGGATATATTTAATTTGTTATATTACTATTATTGTAACTAATATTGTTGTTAATATTATTAATAACAATATAGAATTAAAATTTTAATTTTAGTTTTTATTGTAATTACCATTATTATTATTTTTATCATTAATAATGGTAATATTGATATTATTATCATTATTATTTATATTATCAATATTATGTTGATTAGTAATATTATTATTATTTTCTATTATTTTTTTTATAAAACTAATAATATTATTATTATTATTAATATATTTAGTATTATTTATAAATTCTTAATATTAATATTTAATATAAATAAAATTTACATAAGATCACTTTCTGTTTGAAGTCTCAATCGAGACTGTGTTTAATGGATTTCACAAATCCCATTTCTTGTACGAACCAGGGAATCAGGCATCAACAAAATTCCAAAATTTGTTTGAAGTCACTATCCTATTTTTAGTTTATTTTTTTTCTTTCTTTTCTTCTCTGTATTAACTTCTGCCGACATAAAAATCAGCATATTACATATGATGCTACAAAAGAAACCATTCAATCTTCCTTCACTCTCAAACCCATTTGAATTGTTGTTGTTCAAGTTAACCAAAGACCACCATGTAACCCACCAAACCACCACATCATAATCATTGGTTGTTGTTGCAAATTCGATGGGTTCTACAGCTTATACAGTTTCTGTTTATGACCCTAGTTCAACATGAAACTATCACCACACCCCTTGAAGTATTCGTTGTCCTATTGTTCCTGTTTCCGGTTACCAACAAACCTTAAACCATTACCTTTTATTTCTTTTTCTACTACTACCCGTCAAGAACACCACACCATCTTCCACCTTGAATCATATCTCTCTCCCTCTCCTTCCTAAAATACCATGAACAACCAAACCAAACTATCTCCATTTTTCTGTTTCGGTTTACTGACTTCCTGTTTCAGTTTTAGGACGATGAACAATCACTCAACACCATCTCATTAATAATCCACACGACCATCATCCCGGTTCACTATTTCTCTCCTTATCTCCCTCTCTACAAATCCTTGATCTTGAACCACTCCATGAATCACCAACACAACCACCATTATTATTATTATTTTTCTTTGTGACCACACTCGACAAGCCTATCAAGACCCAACCAAACACCCATCGTGAGTTACTGCTATACTACTCGTTGTCTACTGTTTCTCTTTTTCTGTTTCCTTTTGATCGGATTCCACCACCACCTTCGATAACCATCATCAAACGTATACCTACTGCTATGCTTACTTTTCCTTCTGCTTTTGTCTCGTACGAGCCTCCACACACCACCCTACTCTTTCACCATGGCCATACCACCATCTGTTGTTACTAAACTATTATATTTCTGTTCCTATTTAAAATCCACCTGCAATTCACCACTACTACTGATCGATGTATATAAATTTTTTTTAGCTTCTTGTCTTTCTGTTTCTCTTACCGTTTATCTAAGAGGGAGAAGAGGATAGATATATAGATAAAGCTTTTCTTTAAAAACATACTAGTGGAACAAAGTACCACATATCATGGCAGACAAGAAGAAAAGCATATGATCATTAACATACATGTGGCATCACACAAGTTGATATTCATGGAAGACTAGTACAATTCTTTTATCTTTTTTTTTTATTTAATTATTTATTTATTTGAGGTGTGGGACGGTTTTGAAGTCCATGGCCGACCAAGTCTCTTTTAAGGGACGTTGTTTATAATTTTTTTTTTCTTCCATCATGTTCCACTAAAAGTCACTTAATCAATACACCTGGCAACTTGTATCACCGATTAAAACCATCGAATATTTAAATTGGAAACAGGCTAACGGGCTAAAGAGTATATTTTGGGCCGAGATCAATCACTATTCTGATTGGGCCGAAATTTCATTTTTGGGTCGAGATGTTTGATGAGGAGGAAATAAGTTGAATCAGAAACAAAATCGGGTTATAGATATATTTCTGAGTTACAAAATAGAAAAGAAAGGGTTGGAGGGATGGTTTGAGGAGTTTGTAGGTGAGCGAGAGGTCATGGGTTCAAGCCTGGGCATGAGCACTTATTTTTGAAACTTATTCCTTGAGGTAGTTATCTTTAATTTTATTATTAGTATTATTATTATTATTATTACAACAAATATTATATATTTAAATATATTTATTACATACCTATACTAATATTACATAGTTTTATATTTTTAAACAAGATATTATTTTTATTAAGTGATACAACATATAAATATATTATATATAATATAGAAAGTAATATGTTTATATATGTAAAAATTAATCTTAATACATTATAAACTTAGTTGATTAATATTATACGTGTTAATATATATACTTGATATAAGTTCGTGAATCCGAGGACAACCTTGCATTGTTCAGTATCGTCGTATGCATATTTTTACTACAAAATATCGTATTGTGAGTTTCATTAATCCCTTTTTAAATGCTTTTGCAATATATATTTTTGGGACTGAGAATACATGCGCTGCTTTTATAAATATTTTACGAAATGGACACAAGTGATCGAAACTACATTCTATGGTTGGATTATCTAATCGAATATGCCCTTTTTATTAAGTCTGGTAATCTAAGAATTAGGGAACAGACACCCTAATTGACGCGAATCCTAAAGATAGATCTATCGGGCCCAACAAGCCCCATCCAAAGTACCGGATGCTTTAGTACTTCAAAATTTATATCATGTCCGAAGGAGGATCCTGGAATGATGGGGATATTCTTATATACATATTGTTAAGGTCGGTTACCAGGTGTTCAATCCATATGAATGATTTTTGTCTCTATGTATGGGACGTATATTTATGAGAAATGGAAATATGAAATCTTGTGGTCTATTAAAATTATGAAATGATTATTTATGTTAAACTAATGAACTCACCAACCTTTTGGTTGACACTTGAAAGCATGTTTATTCTCAGGTACGAAAGAAATCTTCCGATGTGCATTTGATCATTTTAAAGATATTACTTGGAATCATTCATGACATATTTCAAAAGACGTTGCATTCGAGTCGTTGAGTTTATCAAGATCATTATTAAGTCAATTATAGTTGGATATATTATGAAATGGTATGCATGTCTGTTAACTTCAGATGTAAGGAAAGATTGTCTTTTCAAAACGAATGCAATGTTTGTAAAATGTATCATATAGAGGTCAAGTACCTCGCGATGTAATCAACTGTTGTGAATCGTTTATAATCGATATGGACTTCGTCCGGATGGATTAGGATGGGTCCTTTCAAGTTTGAACCGAAAATCTCTTACTTTGGTAACTAGTAACTGCCGGTTATAAGAACTGGTGGGCGCGAGTAGTTGTATATGGATCCATAGGGCTTGACATCCCCGTCCATTCCAGGTATAGAGACCCTAGCCTGAACTAAATCAGACGTATGCTATTTGAGTTTAGTACACGTTGGTTTACGTGTATTGTACATGTTGGTTGTATGTATGTTAAAACATGGGTACTTATTATATATACGTTAAGTTTAGTTACTGGGGTGCACAATTTCGTAGAATATTTTGATAAACATTTTGGATGAAACAACTGAAATCTTGTGATCTACCTTTATATACAGAGTATGCGCAATATTAAAACTATGAACTCACCAACCTTTGTGTTGACACTTTTAAGCATGTTTATTCTCAGGTCCCTAGAATTCTTCGGCTGTTTGCTTATACGTTATACAAGCTATGTGCATGGAGTCATACATGCTTTATTCGAGAAAAATTTACATTCACAAAATCATCACCATGTATCTTATTTTGACTGCATTGTCAACGGATGTATTATTGTAAACTATTATTTACAGTGATTGTCTATATGTAGAAATCATTAGATGTCAAAAACCTTAGAATTAGATATTCATTTATGGTGTGCCTTTTTAAAAGAATGCAATGTTTACAAAACGTATCATGTAGAGGTCAAAACCTTACTATGAAATCAATGAATAACGTACCGCGTCAATAGCGATTTTGACGGGTCGTTACACATGACCTCAACCCAATTGCTATCTTTTGATGCTTCAAAATAGGTTTTTGGTTTATAAGATTTATTAAGATTAAAAGTAAAATACTTATTTTCTTGATTTAAAAAGAATAATTAACCAGTTTTTCAATCCCATATTTAAAATTTTCGTTCAATAACAAAGTCATCAATTCTTTTAGGTAAAACAGATTCTTTGGAAGATCTCCTTACAGTCTGAATGTGACTAGGACTTTTTAACTGTGTATTTTGTAAAGTGTTGCCCTCAGGAGATGAAATATTATCCATGGGAGTTGCAGAAGTACTTTAACCTTCACTAATCACATTATCACTACTAGAAGGATTGTTTCTAGTAGGACTATGCTAATTAATGTAGCCACTTGTACTACTACCTTCACCATCATATTCAGCTCTCCCTTCATCATTGGGTCTTTTGATGTCTTGATCATTTGAATTTTTTTTTTATCAAAAAACATATAATTTTCTTTATCTGAAGAATCACTCAAACTATTGTCAACAAATTTTGACTTAAGAGGAAAAATATTTTCATAAAACTTCACATCCCTTGGAAAAAGAAAACTTTTGTTTTCTAAATTTAAAAGTTTATAACCCTTTTGAACATTACCAAAACCAATCAAAACAAATTTAAAAGACCTGCTTGAAAACTTATTTTAAGGATTTAAAATAATTGCATAACATAAACAACCAAAACATCTTAAGTGAGAGAGACTAGGGTCCTTTTTGAAAACACATTCATAAGGAGTTTTTCCAGAAAGCACACTTGAAGGAGTCCTGTTAATCAAATAGCAAGCAATTAAGATACAATCACTCAACATATTTAAAGGTAACCCCCGGCCCCTTGAAACATAAGAGCTCTTGCTACATTAAGCAAGTGCCCATGTTTCCTCTCACCTATGCCATTTTGTTGTGGAGTATATGCACAAGATGTTTGATGCACAATCCCATTAAGTTTTGTAAAATTATTCATTTTATTGTTAAAAAATTCAGTCTCATTGTCACTTCTGATTACCTTAACAGTTTTATTAAATTGATTCTTAACCAGATTAATAAATGTCTATATATTGTCAAATGTCTCTTCTATAGTTTTTAACAAAAAAAAAAAATCCAAACAGCTCTTGAGAAATCATCTACAATGGTTAAGAAATATTTATAACCTTCTCTACTCTAAATTTTAAGTGGACCCCAAAGATCCAAATGAACTAAATCACCTAACCCTTGTGATATGTGATCACTAAGGAGAAAGGGTTCCCTAGTTTGTTTTGCGTTATGGCATATATCACAAAGACAGTTTTCCTTAAAATCTTTTAAATCAAGTTTGTTTTTCAAAACTTGATCAGATGGATGACCACGTCTTGCATGCCACAGCTGAGCAGAAACCAAATGAACACACACATTGCAAGTCATACCTAACACTTTCATATCATGTTCATCAAACAAATATAAACCTCCAGATTGACTACCAATCCCTAGAGTTGTCTTTGTTTTCAAGTCCTGAATAAAGCATTTATTCTCATCAAAAACTGACAGTTAACTTACTATCTTTAGACAACTTGTGAACAGACAAAAGACTAACACAGTATTCAGGTACAACCAACACATCAAATAAAACAACATTATTTGAAAGTTTTAAATTTCCAACTTTAACAACTTTAGCTTGAGTTCCATTAGGATGACCAACAGTTAAATTCAATTGAGAAATATCAACAACATTATTTAAACCAATATCAGAAACAGTAATGTGTTGATTAGCACCTGAATCTATTATCCATCCTTGACTTTTGTTCTTAAATTTGTCATTTATATGACTATTAAAGAACTTCTTGAAATTAGAATTAAAGAATACATTATGATTTACAAAATTACCTGCCATATTTGAATTTGTTTCCACAAGTGCAACATTATCATTGATTAAGCTAAGCAGCTTCATTAACTGTTCATTAGTAAGACTTGCAGGAGCAGAACTAGTAGACCCATCTTTATTGGTAACACTATTATTAGCATAAGTCTTGTTCACATTGTTATTTTTATTAGATTGATTCCCATTGATTCTTCTTCTAAAAGAAGGTAAATATCCAATAATTTCAAACATCTATCAATTGTGTGACCAAGCTTATTGCATTTTTTACACTTTAAAGTCTGGTTTGAACTTCTGTTATTATAATTGTTATTATTATTTCCATAGAAGTTTCCAGAGTTGTTACCATTCTTGTTAAAAAGTATTATTAGCTTGAGTAACAAATGCACTAGCATGAGTTTTACTAATTTTATCACTAGAGATGCCTTTATGTGACTCTTCTCTTGAAATTATAGCATAAGCTTCTTTAACATCTAGAACAGAATCTTTTAGCAAAATGTTACTTCTTACAGTAGTATATTCATCACTTAAGCCCATTAAAAATTGCATCAACTTCATCATCTTTTTATGTTCTTTGTGTGATGTAGCTGCTTTACAAGTGCAAGCTGTTGCATCACAAGTACAATCTGGTGAGGACACCATTGCATCATACTATTTTCACAAGGTATTAAGTTTATGATAATACTCAGAAAGAGTACTATCATTCTGTTTAAGTGTATTAATTTGTTGATGCAAGTTGAAAATTACAGAAGTATCAATTTTATCATATGTCTCTTTAAGTTTATTCCAAACTTCAGTAGCATTAGTTGAAAAACTTTGACCATAATACAGATCTTCAGTAATAGATCCAAGAATCCATGATAGTACAACAGAGTTGCATCTATCCCATTGAGAGGCAAGAACCTCATATGTTTTACTTCTTAAAATAGTGTCATTAATAAATCCCATTTTATTCTTAGTGGAAAGAGCCAATTTCATTGACCTACTCCAAATATTATAGTTTTATGCTCCTTTTAATTTTATTGAAGTTATTGGAGTTCCAGTTGTATCATTAGTATGAAGATAAAGTTGATCACTGAAATCCAACTTATTAATCTGTGTAACAGAAGTACTATCACCCATCTTTCACACAAACAAACAAACAGATAAAGAATTATCAAAAAGAATAGCAATAAACACAACCAATCGAACAATTAATCTGATTTGTGCTTGATCAGGTTTTCACAAGTTTCAAGGAACTTGGATCAAGAGTTGGGCACAGTGATCAAGAGTTAGGCACAAATAAAAGACAATAAAGCAATTAAGAAAGCCAAATAATATGAATAAATGCGAGACTCCCCTTTGAAGATCAGAAGAAATCAGAAGAAGATGAAGAATAAACAGCGGAAGAATTTGATCAACAGGTAGAAACCCTAACCCTAATTGGAAAAATTAGGGTTTCGATGAGTATCACCACCCACAAACCAACGGCCAATAATCAAACCTAAACAAACCACTTCTAATCTTCAAGAAGCCTCAATCAGAAACTAACGAACACCGAATCACATAGAAACCCTAGAACTTCAATCAAATCACAATCAAGAGCGTACCCGCTCTGATACCATGAAAACTATTATAAAAACAAACCAAAATCTTCACTAATTAATCAAATATCTCAGAATTACAACAAGATATCAATCCAGAATCAAATCACAACCCAAAATTAACACAAACAATCAACTGTATTCACAAAGATTGAATACAGGAACTAACACCTCACAATCAAAGCCACGAGATGTGGATTGACACTAAAATCACTCAATAAAGAGGAAGAACACCAAATCTGGATTGTGAAACCCTAGAGAGAAAACAAATGAATCAGATGAAAAATCACACACACAACTTCTCGGATCTAACCACCTATCAAGGAGTTAGGAGGCTTTTATAGGCCCATATGCATCAGTCTTCAACATTAAATGGGCTATACATCACTTTAGGCTTCTTCTCTTGATAACAGGCCCAACACTCCTTTTATGCAGAAAAACAGCCCACTTATGATCATAAATTAAATAATCTAACTCTGCAGCATCATTCTTGACTTCTAAGCTTTAAACCTTGAATGATCAATCAAGCATCTGCTGCTACCACTAATCCAGGAATAATCTAAAGAAAAGAGACCTGCAATTACTCTCGAAAACACCACAAATTAGTAATGTTACATAAAATTTCAAAATAAGTTTGACTTATGTTATTTTGAACAATAAAGATAAAGATTACGGTAATTAATGTATAGGCGTGTGAAATAATTCAGATTTAGATTTAGAATATGTATATAGTGAAATTATAATTACTATTCACTTTGTCCAACTATAACTGTTCATATTGGATTTTCAAAGTCTTTCTATGTTAACTTTAACCATAAATATCTTTATTTGTATTACTATTTGATAAAATTTGTATGAATGAATTGGGTTTATTACGTGGTTTTATTTAAATATTTTTTATTAAATAATATATAACACAAATAAAAATATTTAAGGTCAAAGTTGACAAAGAAATACATTGAAAGACAAATGTGGACACTTATAGAGTGACGGATGGAGTATATGTTATAATTTTTGAAAGGCTCGGTTGATGACACTGCGGCGATTCTGGTTGGTAGTTACTATCCTCCATTTGGTTTTTTTTGGTGTTTCCATGATGCTCTTCCTTGTCAGACCTTTTCTTAACGGTCCGTCACCCTCCATCCGTCAGTTTACATGGCAAAACTGATGGAAACTGACGAAATTAACAAGGCATCACCACTGACAGATGGAGGTGTCAGTTGGATTTCTGACGCAAAAAAAATTGGTAGTTCCACGTGTTAGTTTTTGATTGGTCCGAGCTGGGTAACAGTCTGATGACCGTTTGAATTTTTTTCCCCAAAAATTTTTAAAAATTCAAACTTTTTATTCCTTTTATCTTTATTATATATATACATATGCTTTCTTCATTTGTTCAGAATACTTAAATATGTCTCACCCAAATCAAAGACCGCCAAATTCAAATGAATGAGTGCAATACATTTTTTTATGGTAGTTCATCAAACCCGAATAATCTACAACAAATCTCAATCACTATTTAAGTGCTTTTTTATTTTACGTCAATTTTTTAATTTAAGTACTTTTTTTATTTGATATTATGTAATTTTTTCTATTTTATTGAATGTTATGTTATTAATTAGTTATATAAAATAAATGTGTTGATTTTTTTTAAATAAAATGTAAAAGATAAAAACTGGTGGACCCTATGAAAAACGAAAACAAATGGTTAAACAAAATGTCATAAACTAACACTGCCCAGTCACAGACAGACTGCTCTTTTTGGCCAAAAGTGATCTAACTTTCTGTGATATCACATGCACCATTACAAATAGTGTCATCTGGTTTGATATTTGTTTGATAGGTTTTATTACTTAGTTTGTTGGTTTCAGAGATTGCTTTATTATTTAATTTGTTGATTGGTGTGGCTCGATATTTAGTGGGTAGGTTTTTGTTTTTGAGTTTCGAGTCCGTCCGCAATATCGTTGTATTTTTGTTTGGGCTTTCATCTTTCGATGAAACAGCCTTTGTTATAGTATTTGTGATTTTATAAAGAAAACAAAATCTATATCATTTAAATACCTCGACTACAAATTTAACAATTATTTTAGTAACAATGTCATACTCTTCTCTCTCCTCATATCAACCACTGATTGACATATGTGTTTATTTGAGCCTCAACCATTGAAGCAACAGATCACCTGTGACATCCCAGGTAACACATTCCCCGTAGCATGATATTGTCCACTTTGCCCGTAGGCGCACGGATTTTTCTTGGCGACCAAACACGACGAGCACTGTCCCAGGAGGTCACCCATCCTGGTAGTGCTCTCGCCTGAGCACGCTTAACTGCAGAGTTCTCACGGGATCTGCTGCCTTGTGGTCCCAAAACGCGTCATGCTAGGAAAGGTCTCCACACCCTTATAAGGCATGCTTCGTTCCCTTCTCCAACCGATGTGGGACGGATGTTACAATCCTCCCCCTAATGGGACACAGCGTCCTCACTGTGCATGTTTGGTCCGGGGCCTAGCTCTGATACCATCTGTGACATCCCAGGTAACACGTTCCCCGTGGCATGATATTGTCCGCTTTGCCCGTAGGCGCACGAATTTTTCTTGGCGACCAAACACGACGAGCACTTTCCCAGGAGGCCACCCATCCTGGTAGTGCTCTCGCCTGAGCACGCTTAACTGCAGAGTTCTCACGGGATCTGCTGCGCTTGTGGTCCCAAAACGCGTCATGCTAGGAAAGGTCTCCACACCCTTATAAGGCATGCTTCGTTTCCCTCTCCAAACGATGTGGGACGGATGTTACAATATTATACCTCCTCGGCTACAATATTATAAGGGGAATATTTGTCATAATTACACACTGTACAGAACCATCCACACATGCTCAGGCTCAGGGAATTGACGAAGCTTATGCAACACCCTGAGAGGAGTTTAAGAGGGCTATGATCGAGGAATACTGCCCCAGAAGGAGTTTAAGAGGGCTATGATCGAGGAATACTGCCCCAGAACCGAAATTCAGAAAATGGAAGTGGAGTTTTGGGAACTAAAGGTTGTAGGAACTGACCTTGATGGCTATAACCGAAGGTACTTGGAGTTAGCTTTGATGTGCCCCACTAGGGATGGCACCCGCAGGTCGTGGATGCGGATCCATTGGATCCATCGACCGTACCCTCGGATTTTTTGTCAACCAGTCAACCCGCGGATCTTCATTATCGGATTTAATTTTGGATCTATCGCCCGTACCAGCGGATATCCGCGGGCTACGGATTTACCCGCGGATCTTTTTCATAAATTAGTACTACATTTGTATCTATTTTTTTTAAAAGCTATAAATTTTATAAAGATAAACAATATTTACAACGTATGATGCGCATTACATACAAACAGGCCCTTAAATTACATTTAGGCTAATAATGGAAAATGAAGAATGCATAAAAGAGACTAAAACACGAGTCTGACACATTTTAATGACTTAGCCAACCCCGGTTCTATTAGAAGCTACACCAATATAAGTTAAATTACTCAAAATACGTTATACTAGTAGTCTAGTACTACTTGCACGCATCAAACTACTGGAATTTAATAGTGATCGATCACCAAATTTCTATGTTATTGTTTGAAATTTTTTTAAAGTCTATGTTATTGTTTGAAATTTTTTTAAAGTCAATGAATATTACAATAATGTAAGGATCCGCGGATATTTAACGGATATTTAACGGGTATATCTGCGGATTCTTCAAACGGGTGTATCGGATCCGCAGATCGGATTTTACCCGCGACAGATGTAATACATCCATCGCCCGCCCGCGACCCGCTAGCGGGTACAAGATTAAATCCATCGCCCACCCGCGGGTAAAGATTTTTGATTTTATCCGCCCATCACAGGAGTGGGTACCCGCGGATCTCGGATTTTTTTAGATCCATTGCCATCCCTATGCCCCACAATGGATACTCCTGAGTACAAAGGGATGGAACTTTATCTGTGGGGACTCCTCAAGGACATTCAGGGAAATGTCACCTCTTTGAAACCAGCAAATGTCTCGAAAGCTATGCGCATGGTACACACCCTGATGAATCAAATTACCCGCCAAGAGCCAGAGAAGGTGAAATCCGAATCGGGAGCTAGTAATGGGAAACGTAAATGGGATAGAAACAAGGGTAAAGGTTTTGATCAAAACCCAGCCAAGAGGCATGAGAACTTTAAAGGAAACAACGACTGGAGGAACCCTAACCCTAACCCTAACTACAAAGGTAGCCTTCCTCAGTGCAAGAGATGTTATAAGCATCATACTGGGTACTGCAACGTAGTGTGTGAGAAGTGTAAAAGGACTGGACACATCGGCAGAGATTGTAAGATCAACACCCTAGCTATGAGGACAAATCCGAATGGGCCAAGGAAGTGTTTTGAGTGTGGTCAGCAGGGCCACTTCAAGAATGAATGTCCTAATAAGAAGAAGGATGGCGGGCCAGCATGTGGAAGAGTCTTCAACATGAACGCCAGAGATGCCCGTGAGGATCCTGACTTGGTTACAGGTACATTCACTATCAATAAACTATTAGCTTCTGTCTTGTTTGATACTGGTGCAGATAGAAGTTATGTATGTAAACACTTTTGCTCTAAGATAGATTGGTCACTAGTTCCTTTGGAGGAGATTCATCTTGTTGATTTAGCCAATGGAAAACTTGAGAAAGTTGACCAAATTGGCCGAGGAGGTATAATAAACTTAGCTGGTGTGGATTTTGAGATTGATTTGATACCCATTAAGTTGGGGAGTTTTGATGTGATAGTTAGAATGGACTGGCTGTCCAAGGTAAAGGTAGAAGTTATCTGTGAAGAGAAGATTCTTCGTATACCTCGCGAGACTGGTGAGCCACTAATTGTTTACGGGGAAAGATGTAGCCCAAAGTTGAACCTTAATAGTTGCATGAAGGCACAAAAGGTCATGAGAAAAGGGCGTTTTACTGTTTTGGCACATGTGAAGAAGTTGGAGGCTGAGGAGAAAAGCGTGAAGGATGTACCGATTGTGAACGAATTTTCCAAAGTCTTTCCAGAAGAGTTGCCGAGATTACCCCGGCTGCGATCAGTAGAGTTTCAGATCAATCTAGTGCCAGGAGCTGCACCCGTAGCTCGCGCACTTTATCGACTTGCACCTTACGAATTGCAAGAGTTGTAGAGTCAACTACAGGAATTGCTAGACCGTGGATTTATTCGACAGAGTTCATCGCCTTGGGGCGCACCTGTTTTGTTCGTGAAGAAGAAGGACGGATCTTTCCGCATATGTATCGATTATCGTGAACTGAACAGGTTGACGATCAAGAATCGGTATCTCCTTCCCAGGATTGACGATCTATTCGATCAGCTTCAAGGATCAAGCGTTTACTCCAAGATCGATTTGCGATCAGGTTATCACCAGTTGAGGGTGAAGGAGAGCGATGTACTTAAGACGGCATTCCGAACTCGTTATGGTTACTATAAGTTTCTGGTGATGCCATTCGGTTTAACTAATGCACCCGCCGTGTTTATGGATCTCATGAATCGCGTATGCAAGCCATAACTAGACAAATTCGTTATCGTATTCATAGACGATATCCTAATCCATTCCAAAAGCGAAGAAGAACATGAGCAACATTTTCGACTCATGCTAGAACTTTTGAGGAAGGAGCAACTCTATGCCAAATTCTCCAAGTGTGAATTTTGGTTAAAAGAAGTTCAATTTCTAGGCCACATTGTTAGTAGCCAAGGTATCAAAGTCGATCCCGTGAAAATCGAAGCCATTAGCAAGTGGAAAACCCCCACTACTCCTACTCATATCCGCCAATTTTTAGGCCTCGCCGGTTATTATTATTGATTCATCGAAGATTTATCTTTGATTGCACGTCCTTTGACTGCATTAACTCACAAAGGTAAGAAGTTCGTTTGGGCAACCGAGCAAGAGTCGGCATTCCAAACCCTGAAGTAGAAGTTAACCACCGCACCTATCTTATCCCTTCCCAAAGGCAGTGATGACTTCGTTGTATATTGCGATGCCTCGAAACATGGTTTTGGGTGTGTATTGATGCAACGAAAGAAATTTATTGCTTACGCCTCCCGACAATTGAAGATTCATGAGCGAAATTATACGACTCACGATCTCAAACTTGGAGCTGTTGTCTTTGCACTCAAATTGTAGAGACACTATCTTTATGGAACCAAGAGTACTATTTTCACCGCCCACAAAAGCCTCCAACACATATTTGATCAGAAGCACCTGAACATGAGACAGCGACGGTGGATCGAGACGTTGAACGATTATGATTGTGAACTTCGTTACCATCCTGGAAAGGCAAATATTGTAGTTGATGCCTTGAGCCGAAAGGAGAGAATGGTACCTCTTTGTGTCCGAGCTCTAAACATCACCATCCACACAAATCTCAGTAGCCAAATCCGTGTAGCTCAAGAGGAGGCTCTCAAGGATGAGAATATTTCTCAAGAACACTTGAACATTCTCGTCTCTCGATTCGAAGTCAAAGAGACTGGACTCCGATATTTCGCCGGAAGAATTTAGGTGCCTAGTTATGGGTATTTACGGAGCCTTATTCTCGACGAAGCCCAAAAGTCAAGGTATTCGATTCATCTAGGAGCTGGTAAGATGTACCACGATCTCAAGGAACAATATTGGTGGCTAAACTTTAAAAGGGATGTTGCTACTTATGTTGGAAAGTGTTTAACTTGTTCCAAGATCAAAGCTGAACATCAGAGGCCATCTGGATTACTTCAGCAACCCGAAATCCCACAATGGAAGTGGGAAAGAATAACGATGGACTTGATCACGAAACTACCAAAGAAGGTAGGAGGATATGATACCATATGGGTTATTATTGACCGTCTTACCAAATCTGCTCACTTCCTAGCCATGAAGGAAATCGATACAATGGACAAACTCGCACAACTATACATAAAGGAAATTGTATCTCGTCACGGTGTACCCTTATCGGTTATTTCAGACCAAGATGCCCGTTTTGCTTCTAGATTTTGGCGTTCCTTGCAAGAAGCCTTGGAAACACGTATAGACATGAGTACTGCGTATCACCCGCAAACCTACGGACAAAGCGAACGCACGATTCAAACCTTGGAGGACATGTTACGAGCTTGTGTTATTGATTTTGGAAAAGCTTGGGAAAAGCATTTGCCTCTGGCAGAATTCTCTTACAACAATAGTTACCATTCGAGCATTAATGCCGCACCTTTCGAATCTTTATATGGCCGCAAATGCCGTTCTCCTAATTTATGGGCCGAAGTAGGTGAAAAGAAAATCACCGAACCCGAACTCGTCCATGAAACAACCGAGAAGATTGTCCAAATCCAAACAAGGATCAAGACGGCCCGTGATCGTCGATGGAGCTATGCCGACCTTAAACGTAAAGATCTCGAATTCCAAGTAGGTGACCACGTGATGTTGAAAGTCACACCTTGGAAAGGTGTAATCCGTTTCGGAAAGCGTGGGTAGCTAAATTCGCGATATATTGGTCCTTTTGAAATTTTGGAGCGTGTTGGACCCGTTGCTTACCGTTTGGATCTTCTGACTCAATTGAGCTCAGTTCATCCCACTTTCCACGTATGGAATCTAAAGAAGTGTCTTGCTGAACCAAAACTTGTCATACCTCTTGATGAGCTTACGATTGATGACAAACTCCACTCCGTGGAAGAACCTGTTGAAATCATGAACCGTGAGGTCAAGACCTTGAAACGCAACAAGATTCCAATTGTCCGAGTCCATTGGAATGCTAAACGAGGACCCGAGTTTACTTGGGAGCGAGAGGATCAGATAAAGCAGAAGTATCCTCACCTCTTCACAACTCTACCGTCTACCTCTGCTTAAAATTTCGGGACGAAATTTTCTTTAACAGGTGGGTAATGTAACGAACCGAATTTTTTGACTTATATTTATACCTTATATTTTCACGAAACTGCGTATTTTTGCGTACTGAGCTATATTATATTCTGGGATCTTAATTCATGTTGATTACCTTCGTTTATATTTTAAAACGTGTTAGTAAGTACTTAGTTACTTAACTTGATTTTCGAATGCTTTTATGACCGTTAGTGTCACTTGTCGTTTAAAGCGAGCTACGTACTTGGTACGCATTTAACTTTTGTCATAATTGGAATATTATGGCTACGTAAAACTAATTGTTATTTTCTAATGACAATTACTTAGCTTATTGGTTGCTTAATTACGCTTAGTAATTTACTAATGCACACTAGTTAGTCTTATTGGACTTTTTACCTTAATGGACTTAAGTCTACCCTACTCTAGCTAATGGACCATTTAATTATGTAACGACCCGACTTTTTCGACTTGCTTTTGTGCTTTGTGCCTTCACGAAACTGCGTATTTGTACGTACTGAGCTATATTATACTCTGGGATCTTACTACATGTGGATTACTTTCGTTTATATGTGAAAGCGTGCCTTTAAGTACGTAGGTTACTTAACTTAATCCTCGGAAGCCTTTATGACCGTTAGTGTCACTTGACGTTTAGAACGAACTGCGTACTGTGTACACGTTTAAGTTTGGTCATAATCGGAATATTATGACTACGAAATACTAATTGTTATTTTATAATAACAATTACTTGGGTTTTTGGATGCTTAATTACGCTTAGTAATTTATTAGAACACACTAGTTAGTCTTGTTGGACTTTCTACCTTGTTGAACTTTAGCCCACCCTACTCTAGCTAGTGGACTATTTAATTAGCCCAATTATTAATGACTAGTGACCCTATTATATGTAAGATAAATGCCCATTTATTAGAGGGAACATACTAGCATTTTTGTTAACCATAATCCATAATGTTGCATGAGATCCTAACATAAGCACCAACTTTAGACAACCATTAACCAAAAAGCAAAAAGGTGTCCCCTTCCATAACTCATGGCCACCACCACCATGTCACACCCTCACCTTCTATAAATACCAAGCTTATTCATCCCATTTCACACTTGATCTCATTCACAAATTACAAACACTTACTCTCTAATTCTCTCTCTAGTCTTTCTCACTCTAAAAAGTGTAAGTTTTAAACTTTCTTCTTCTTCTTCTTCCCTTCTCATTCACGACATCATCATCATCAAAGGGTCTAGCTCTTTAGCTTTTAGATCTTGTTATATCTTGTAGATTCAAACTTGGATTTGAATCCTTCAAGAACATGGAAGATTCAAGCTTCCTAGCTTTGAATATTCACTTATTTTGTTAGATCTAAATCTTGTAGCTTTTAATCTCTTTATTTTGTTGTAAAAATTTAAACTTGTGTTTGTAATCTTCATGTAACTTGAAGATCTAGCTTCATGCTTCAAGGATCTTCAAGAACAACTAAGATTCAAGATTTCTAGCTTTGAATCTTCATTTATTTTGTTGGATCTAAGTTTTCTAACTTATGATCTTATTATTTTGTTATAAAGATCAAAACTTGTATTTATGATCTTCATGTAACTTGAAGATCTAAGCTTTATGCTTCAAGATCTTCAAGAACACCAAAGATTCAAGCTTTCTAGCTTTGTAATCTCATAACTTGTGTGAAAAGGATCCAAGCTCTCTAGCTTAGGGTTCTATTACTTTATTTGATCAAGATTTTGTTCATACTTGTTTGATTGAAGGAAAGTTTGTAGCTTTAGTTGTAACTAGAACTTGTATTTGTGTTAAGACTAAGAATATGATGTAACCTTGGTTCATCATCCTTCTAAAACTCTTAAGTGAGTTGTATTCTTACTTGATCTTAACATATTATGTGTTGATGGTTGAACCTTGGTCAAAGTGATGCTAACACATCAATGAGTTGTACACTTGAAGCTACAAGCATCAAGGATGAGAACCGTGATGAGTATAAAGCACCAAGAATCCCACTGGAGCACTTGTTTACTGTTTTTTGGGGTCTGATCACACTCTCCGGGCTTCTGGAAAGTTGATTTTTAGAAAGCTTGTTTCGAGTAGATGACTTTTCGTTTAGGCCTCTCCTAAATCCGATATACGGTTTAGGATTTATAGCCTTCCGAAAGTCACTACACCTTTGTAATGTTATGCTGAAATTTATGAGCTACTCGCACTTAAACCTTCGCTACAGTCAAACGAATATGAGTTAGGTTCTGAAAACTGGTCAGCAGTTAGAGGACTCACATATGGAGCCTTATCCACTGACTACGCGTCTTTTCGATTTGTATAGAGGTCGTAACAGCTGTCCAAAGTCAGCCTTTTGTTTCGATCTCTATTCTTGTTAAACTTACCTTAGCTTTGATGAATGATGATGATGATGATGATGATGATGACACTTAAATGTAATTTATTCACTTTTAAACTTTTGGGGACAAAATACTGACCTAGTGACCTTTGACTTAGGTTGACGACCTTTCGGACCGACTTACTACCTGCATACGTTTCATATCGACTTTTCCTACTTATTCACTGTGAGTTATAGCATCCCTTTACTACTTTTTACTATTTTTGGGACTGAGAATACATGCTCTTTTTACGTTTTATATACTAGACACGAGTACTTAAACTTTATATATGTGTGGGTTACAAAATGGCACAAAGATTCCCCTTAGCTCGGTAACGTTTAATCATTGGTTTCCTAACCATGAACGTGAATCTTAGATATAGATCCATAGGGTTCGACAACCCCACTCGGGCTAGTTGTGCTAGCAGAAAACGGGTGTTTAATACTTTGAGGACAAATGCACTCGCCAAGTGCACTTTTAGGGGGTGATATATATACGTTAAGTCTAGTTACCGGGTGCCCACGGTTAAGCATATACTTTTCATACTGATTTAAACTGCTGATTGAAGCATAGAAATCTCGTGGTCTACATTACTTTACTGATTACTAACTATAACTCACCAACATCCGTGTTGACTTTTAAGCGTGTATTTCTCAGGTGCTTAGACGATGTTGCTTCCGCTGTTAGACTTGCTATCTTGGTGTTATAGACTTGATGTTATGGACCTGCTGTGTTAGATTTCCGCTGCATTACTTAGAGATGTCTCAATCATGAAACTTTTCTTTTGCATTCGTAACTTATGTTATTTTTAAACAAAGGCTTTGTAATGACATTTGGGTCACATACTTATGTTAACGCTTTTATTCATAGGAAGCACGTTATCTTTTGTAAAATGCTATCTTTTTATGAATGCAAAACTGGTTTTCAAACAGCATTTAGTGTTTGACCTTGTAATGATCCTGTTGTTGATGGACCGTACACGATGGTTTTGTAAGGGGCGTCACAAATTAGCCCAATTTTAATGGAATTATGATCCATTAAGATGTAGAACAAAAACTCATTTATATGAGCCAACATGCTAGCATTTTTGTTAACCATTACCACACATGTTGCATGGGATCCCAACAACAAGCGCCACCTATAGACCACCACCATGCAAAAAGCAAAGTTTGTCTCCCCCCTGTCCCCCCTAGCCGTCGGCCAACCCACCACCACCACCACTATAAATATCACACTTCCTCCTTCATTTCAAACTTAATCTAATTCTCATTTTACACACACTTACTCTCTAATTTTCTCTCTAGTCTTTCTCACACTAAAAATTGTAAGTTTTAAATTTTCTTCTTCTTCTTCTCTTCATGATCACGACATCATCATCATATTAAGATCAAGCTTTTTAGCTTTTTGATCTTGTTATATCTTGTAAATTCAAACTTTGATATGAATCCTTCAAGAACATGAAAGATTCAAGCTTTCTAGCTTTGGATCTTCATTACTTTGTTGGATCTAAGTTTTCTAGCTTATGATCTCTTTATTTTTGTTTAAAGATCAAAACTTGTGTTTATGATCTTCATGGAACTTGAAGATCTAACCTTTTACTTTAAAGATCTTCAAGAACATAAAAGATTTAAGCTTTCTAGCTTTTGATCTTCATTACCTTGATGGATCTAAGATTTATAGCTTAAGATCACTTTGTTTTTGCTAAAAAGATCAAAACCTGTGTTTATGATCTTCATGAAACTTGAAGATCTAGCTTGTTGCTTTAAAGATCTTCAAGGACATAAAAGATTCAAGCTTTCTAGCTTTGAAATCTCATAATTATTGTTAAGAGATCCAAGCTTTCTAGCTTAGGGTTTCATTACTTTGTTTGATATAAGTTATGTAACTTAAGGTCTTGCTTGATTTGAACCAAAATATGTAGCTTTAATCTTGAATAGAACTTGTATTTGTGTTAAGACTAAGAACATGATGTAACCTTGGTTCATCATCCTTCTAAAACTCTTAAGTGAGTTGTATTTCTTCTTAGTCTTGATATTGTATGTTGATGGTTGTAACTTGGTCAAAGTGATGCTAAAATATCAAGAGTTGTACACTTGAAGCTTACACGCATCAAGGATGAGAACCATGATGAGCATCAAGCACCAAGAAACCCACCGGAGCACATGTTTTCTGTTTTTCGGGGTCTGATCAGACTCCTGGGACTTCTGGAAAGTTGATTTTAAGATAGTTCGGTTAGATTAGATGACTTTTCGTTTAAGACTCGTCTAAATCCGATATACGGTTTAGGATTTATAGCCTTCCGAAAATCACTACACCTTCGTAACGACGTGCTGAAATTTCTGACCTACTCGCGCTTGAACCATCGCCACGGTCAAACGACATCGAGTTAGGATCTGAAAATTGGACAGCGGTAAGAGGACTCACAAACGGAGCCTTGGCCACTGGCCGCGCATCATTTCAGTTTGTATAGAAGTCGTAGCAGCTAACCGAAATCAGCCCTTGTTTCGATCTCTATTCTTATTGAAAACTTACTTTATATTTTACGAATGATGATGATGATGATGATACTTAAGACTTAACTTATTTACTTTTAAACTTTTGGGGACAATTTACTGACTTAGTAACCTTTGACTTAGGTTGAGGACCTTTCGGACCGACTTACTACTTGCATACTTTTCATATCGACTTTTATCGCACATTCACTGTGAGTTATAGCTCCCTTTTTACTTTAACTATTTTTAGGACTGAGAATACATGCGCTTTTTATGTTTTACATACTAGACATGAGTACTTAACTTTATATATGTGTGGGTGATATAACGGCACAAAGACTCCCTTAGCACGGTAACGTTTAATCATTGGTTTTTGAACCGGTGAACGCGAATATTAGATATGGATCCATAGGGTTTGACATCCCCACTCGGACTAGTCGTGCTAGCATTTAACGGGAGTTTAATATTTCGAGAACATACGCACTCGCCAAGTGTACTTTTATGGGGTGATATTTATATTACGTTAAGTTAGTTACTTGGTGACCACGGATAAGCATATACTTTTCATACTGTTTTGAATACGAAATCTCGTGGTCTACATTACATTGCTGATTACAAACAAACTATAGCTCACCAATATTCGTGTTGACATTTTAAAGCATGTATTTCTCATGTGCTTAGATGTTGTTGCTTCCGCTGTTAGACTTACTGTTATAGTCTTGGTGTTATAGACTTGCTGTTACAGACTCGCCGTGTTAGACTTTCGCTGCATTGTTTAGAGATGTCTCAAGCATGGAACTTTTATTTTTCATTCACAACTTATGTTATTTTTGAATAATGGCGTTGTAATGACCTTTGTGTCATGTACTTATGTTAATGATTTCTATTCGTAGAAGCACGTTATCTTTTGTAAAACATTTGACGCTGGTAAAAACGTTACCTTTTCATGAATGCAAAACTTGTTTTAAAACAGCTTATAGTATTATACCGTGTAATGGACCTGTTATTGATGATCAGTACATGATGGTTTTGTACAGGGCATCACATTGGTATCAGAGCATTGGTTGTAGGGAATTAGGTTGCATTACTGTGTCTTGACCGAGTCGAGTAGGATTCACTAATAGGACTAATCTACAACTTAGTTGTTTACTTGTTCTGCGAAACTGCTGCATGCTACTGCTTACTTTTACTGCTATATGAACTTGCTGTATGCTATGGCTTATTCTCGCTACTGCATGCTACTATCTGCTTTTGATTGCATGTTACTTCGGTATGGTACTGTTATTATTGCCATGCTATGTACTGCTGTAGACGATCTAGGCTGCTGTAGTTATTATGCCCGATTACGTGCTTGCTATATGTCTTACTGACATGGAATAAGTAATTGATTGCTATATTACTATAGCATTATTACTTATTGGGTAACGGATTTTGACTTGAGTCAAAAATTTTGTTTGGAAGATCGATGGCAAACGGAAGAGGTCCAAGTAGAACACCCACTGCAGGGTAAATTGAGGAGATGATAGCTGCTCGAGTAGCCACAGCTATGGCGAATGCCAACCCACAAGCTCCACCGGCCAACCAGAACATTCAGAATAGGTGCACTTATAAGGAATTTCAGAGTTGCAAGCCCCACAATTTCAGTGGAACGGAAGGGCCAGTTGGCTTAACAAGATGGTTTGAGAAGTTGGAATCTATGTTTCGTCTTAGTAACTACTCCGAAGTGAACAAGCTAAGTTCGCATCGTGCACGTTGTTGGATGGCGCTTTGACTTGGTGGAATACGTTCACCCAGGCTCAGGGAATTGATGAAGCTTATGCAACACCCTGGGAGGAGTTTAAGAGGGCTATGATCGAGGAATACTGCCCCAGAACCGAAATTCAGAAAATGGAAGTGGAGTTTTCGGAACTGAAGGTTGTAGGAACTGACCTTGATGGCTATAACTGAAGGTACTTGGAGTTAGCTTTGATGTGCCCCACAATGGTTACTCCTGAGTACAAACGAATGGAACGGTATCTGTGGGGACTCCCCAAGGACATTCAGGGAAATGTCACCTCTTCGAAACCAGCAAATGTCCCTAAAGCTATGCGCATGGCGCACACCCTGATGAATCAAATTACCTGCTAAGAGCCAGAGAAGGTGAAATCCGAATCGGGAGCTAGTAATGGGAAACATAAGTGGGACGGAGATAAGGGTAAAGGTTTTGATCAGAACTCAGCCAAGAGGTATGAGAACTTTAAGGGAAACAACGACTGGAGGAACCCTAACCCTAACTACAAAGGTAGCCTTCCTCAGTGCAAGAGATGCTATAAGCATCATACTGGGTACTGCAACGTAGTGTGTGAGAAGTGTAAAAGGACTGGACACATCGGCAGAGATTGTAAGATCAACACTTCAGCTGTGAGGACAAATCCGAATGCGCCAAGGAAGTGTTTTGAGTGCGGTCAGCAGGGCCACTTCAAGAATGAATGTCCTAACAAGAAGAAGGATGGCAGGCCAGCACGTGGAAGAGTCTTCAACATGAACGCCAGAGATGCCCGTGAGGATCCTGACTTAGTTACAGGTACATTCACTATCAATAAACTATTAGCTTCTGTCTTGTTTGATACTGGTGCCGATAGGAGTTATGTATGTAGACACTTTTGCTCTAAGATAGATTGGTCATTATTTCCTTTGGAGGAGAGTCATCTTGTTGAGGTAGCCAATTGAAAAGTTGAGAAAGTTGACCAAATTGGCGGAGGAGATATAATAAACTTAGCTGGTGTGGATTTTGAGATTGATTTGATACCCATTAATTTGGGGAGCTTTGATGTGATAGTCGGGATGGACTGGCTGTCCAAGGTAAAGGCAAAAGTTATCTGTGGTGAGAAGATTCTTCGTATACCTCGCGAAGATAGTGAGCCACTAATTGTTTACGGGGAAATATGTAGCCAAAAGTTGAACCTTATTAGTTGCATGAAGGTACAAAAGGTCATGAGAAAAGGGCGTTTTGTTGTTTTGGCACATGTGAAGAAGTTGGAGGCTGAGGAGAAAAGCGTGAAGGATGTACCGATTGTGAACGAATTTTCCGAAGTCTTTCCAGAAGAATTGCCGGGATTACCCCCGCCGCGATCAGTGGAGTTTCAGATCGATCTAGTGCTAGGATCTGCACCCGTAGCTCGCGCACCTTATCGACTTGCACCTTCCGAACTGCAAGAGTTGCAGAGTCAACTACAGGAATTGCTAGACCGTGGATTTATTTGACCGAGTTCATCGCCTTGGGGCGCACCTGTTTTGTTCGTGAAGAAGAAGGACATATCTTTTTGCATGTGTATCGATTATAGTGAACTGAACATGTTGACGATTAAGAATCGATATCCCCTTCCCAGGATTGATGATCTATTCGATCAGCTGCAAGGATCAAGTGTTTACTCCAAGATCGATTTGCGATCAGGTTATCACCAGTTGAGGGTAAAGGAAGGCGATGTACTTAAGACGGCGTTCCGAACTCGTTATGGTTACTATGAGTTTCTGGTGATGCCATTCGGTTTAACTAACGCACCTGCCGTGTTTATGGATCTTATGAATCGCGTATGCAAGCCATACCTAGACAAATTCGTTATCGTCTTCATAGATGATATCTTAATCTATTCCAAAAGCGAAGAAGAACATGAGCAACATCTTCGCCTCATGCTAGAACTTTTGAGGAAGGAGGAAATATATGCCAAATTCTCCAAGTGTGAATTTTGGTGAAAGGAAGTTCAATTTCTTGGCCACGTTGTTAGTAGCCAAGGTATCAAAGTCGATCCCGCAAAAATCGAAGCCATTAGCAAGTGGAAACCCCCAACTACTCCTACTCATATCCGCCAATTTTTAGGCCTCGCCGGTTATTATCGTCGATTCATCAATGGTTTCTCTTTGATTGCACGTCCTTTGACCGCATTAACTCACAAAGGAAAAAGTTCGTTTGGGCAACCGAGCAAGAGTCGGCATTCCAAACCCTGAAGCAGAAGTTAACCACCGCACCTATCTTATCCCTTCCCGAAGGCAGTGATGACTTCGTTGTATATTGCGATGCCTCGAAACATGGTTTTGGGTGTGTATTGATGCAACGAAAGAAAGTTATTGCTTACGCCTCTCGACAATTGAAGATTCACCAGTGAAATTACACGACTCACGATCTCGAACTTGGAGCTGTTGTCTTTGCACTCAAATTGTGGAGACACTATCTTTACGGAACCAAGAGTATTATCTTCACCGACCACAAAACCCTCCATCACATATTCGATCAGAAGCAACTGAACATGAGACAGCAAAGGTGGATCGAGACGTTGAACGATTATGATTGTGAACTTCGTTACCATCATGGCAAGGCAAATGTAGTAGCTGATGCCTTGAGCCGAAAGGAGAGAATGGTACCTCTTCGTGTCCAAGCTCTATACATCACCATCTACACAAATCTCAATAGCCAAATCCGTGTAGCCTAAGAGGAGGCTCTCAAGGATGAGAATATTTCTCAAGAACACTTGAACATTCTTGTCTCTCGGTTCGAAGTTAAAGAGACTGGACTCCAATATTTTGCCGGAAGAATTTGGGTGCCTAGTTATGGGGATTTACGGAGCCTTATTCTCGACGAAGCCCACAAGTCAAGGTATTCGTTTAATCCAGGAGCTGGTAAGATGTACCACGATCTCAAGGAACAATATTGGTGGCCAAACCTTAAAAAGGATGTTGCTACTTATGTTGGAAAGTGTTTAACTTGTTCCAAGATCAAAGTCGAACATCAGAGGCCATCCGGATTACTTCAGCAACCCAAAATCCCGCAATGGAAGTGGAAAAGAATAACGATGGACTTCATCACGAAACTACCAAAGACGGTAGGAGGATATGATACCATCTGGGTTATTATTGACCGTCTTACCAAATCTGCTCACTTCCTAGCCATGAAGGAAACCGATACAATGGACAAACTCGCACAACTATACATAAAGGAAATTGTATCTCATCACGGTGTACCCTTATCGATTATTTTAGACCGAGATGCCCGTTTCGCTTCTAGATTTTGGCGTTCCTTGCAAGAAGCTTTGGGAACACGTTTAGACATGAGTACCGCGTATCACCAGCAAACCGACGGACAAAGCAAACGCACAATTCAAACCTTGGAGGACATGTTATGAGCTTGTGTTATTGATTTTGGAAAAGCTTGGGAAAAGCATTTGCCTCTGGCATAATTCTCTTACAATAATAGTTACCATTCGATCATTAATGCCGCACCTTTCGAAGCTTTATATGGCCGCAAATGTCGTTCTCCTATTTTTTGGGCCGAAGTAGGTGAAAAGCAAATCACCGGACCCGAACTCGTCCATGAAACAACCGAGAAGATTGTCCAAATCCAAGCAAGGCTCAAGACGGCCCGTGATCATCACAAGAGCTATGCCAACCTTAAATGTAAAGATCTCGAATTCCAAGTAGGTGACTGCGTGATGTTGAAAGTCGCACCTTGGAAAGGTGTAATCCGTTTCGGAAAGCGTGTGAAGCTAAATCCGCGATATATTGGTCCTTTTGAAATCTTGGAGTGTGTTGGACCCGTTGCTTACCGTTTGGATCTTCCGACTCAATTGAGCTCAGTTCATCTCACTTTCCACGTATCGAATCTAAAGAAGTACCTTGCTGAACCAAAACTTGTCATACCTCTTGATGAGCTTACGATTGATGACAAACTCCACTTCGTGGAAGAACATGTTGAGATCATGAACCGTGAGGTCAAAACCTTGAAACGCAACAAAATTCCAATCGTCCGAGTCCGTTGGAATGCTAAACGAGGACCCGAGTTTACTTGGAAGCGAGAGGATCAGATGAAACAGAAGTATCCTCACCTCTTCACAACTCTACCGTCTACCTCAGCTTAAAATTTCGGGACGAAATTTTCTTTAACAGGTGGGTAATGTAACGACCCGACTTTTTCGACTTATATTTGTACCTTATATTTTCACGAAACTGCGTATTTGTGCGTACTAAGCTATATTATATTCTGGGATCTTAATTCATGTCGATTACCTTCGTTTATATTTTAAAACGTGTTAGTAAGTGCTTAATCACTTAACTTGATTCCCGAATGCTTTTATGACCGTTAGTGTCACTTGTCGTTTAAAGCGAGCTACGTACTTGGTACACGTTTAACTTTTGTCATAATTGGAATATTATGACTGCGTAAAACTAATTGTTATTTTCTAATGACAATTACTTGGCTTATTGGTTGCTTAATTACCCTTAGTAATTTACTAATGCACACTAGTTAGTCTTATTGGACTTTTTACCTTAATAGACTTAAGCCCACCCTACTCTAGTTAATGGACCATTGAATTAGCCCAACTTTAATGGATTTATGACCCATTAAGATGCAGGATAAAAACTCATTTATATGAGCCAACATGTTAGCAATTTTGTTAACCATTACCACACATGTTGCATGGGATCCCAACAACAAGCACCACCTTTAGACCACCACCATGCAAAAAGCAAAGTTTGTCCCCCCCCTTGTCCCCCTTTAGGCCGTCGGCCATACCAACCCACCACCACTATAAATATCAAGCCTATTTCACCCATTTCACACTTGATCTCATTCTCATTTTACACACACTTGCTCTCTAATTTTTCTCTCTAGTATTTGTCACACTAAAAATTGTAAGTTTTAAATTTTCTTCTTCTTCTTTTTATCTTCATGATCACGACATCATCATCATCATCATCTTAAGATCAAGCTTTTTAGCTTTTTGATCTTGTTATATCTTGTAGATTCAAACTTTGATTTGAATCCTTCAAGAACATAAAAGATTCAAGCTTTCTAGCTTTCGATCTTCATTACTTTGTTGGATCTAAGTTTTCTAGCTTATGATCTCTTTATTTTTGTTAAAAGATCAAAACTTGTGTTTATGATCTTCATGGAACTTGAAGATCTAACCTTTTACTTTAAAGATCTTCAAGAACATAAAAGATTCAAGTTTTCTAGCTTTGGATCTTCATTACTTTGATGGATCTAAGCTTTATAGCTTAAGATCACTTTGTTTTTGCTAAAAGATCAAAACTTGTATTTATGATCTTCATGAAACTTGAAGATCTAGCTTGTTGCTTTAAAGATCTTTAAGGACATAAAAGATTCAAGCTTTCTAGCTTTGAAATCTCATAATTATTGTTAAGGGATCCAAGCTTTCTAGCTTAGGGTTTCATCACTTTGTTTGATCTAAGTTATGTGACTTAAGGTCTTGCTTGATTTGAACCAAAGTTTGTAGCTTTAATCTTGAATAGAACTTGTATTTTTGTTAAGACTAAGAACATGATGTAACCTTGGTTCATCATCCTTCTAAAACTCTTAAGTGAGTTGTATTTCTTCTTAGTCTTGATATTGTATGTTGATGGTTGAAACTTGGTCAAAGTGATGCTAAAACATCAAGAGTTGTACACTTGAAGCTTACACGCATCAAGGATGAGAACCATGATGAGCATCAAGCACCAAGAAACCTACCAGAGCACCTGTTTTCTATTTTTCGGGGTCTGATCGGACTCCTGGGACTTCTAGAAAGTTGATTTTTAGATATTCGGTTCGATTAGATGACTTTTCGTTTAAGATTCACCTAAATCCAATATACGGTTTAGGATTTATAGCCTTCCGAAAATCACTACGCCTTCGTAACGACGTGCTGAAATTTCTGACCTACTCGCGCTTGAACCGTCGCCACGGTCAAACGACATCGAGTTAGGATCTGAAAATTGGACAGCGGTAAGAGGACTCACAAACGGAGCCTTGGCCATGGGCCGCGCATCATTCCAGTTTGTATAGAGATCGTAGCAGCTGTCCGAAGTCAGCCCTTGTTTCGATCTCTATTCTTGTTGAAAACTTACTTTATCTTTTACGAATGATGATGATGATGATACTTAAGACTTAACTTATTTACTTTTAAACTTTTGGGGACAATTTACTGACTTAGTAACCTTTGACTTAGGTTGAGGACCTTTCGGACCAACTTACTAGTTGCATACTTTTCATATCGACTTTTACCGTACATTCACTGTGAGTTATAGCTCCCTTTTTACTTTAACTATTTTTGGGACTGAGAATACATTCGCTTTTTATGTTTTACATACTAGACACGAGTACTTAACTTTATATATGTGTGGTTTATATAACGGCACAAAGATTCCCCTTAGCACGGTAACGTTTAATCATTGATTTTTGAACCGGTGAACGCGAATATTAGATATGGATCCATAGGGTTTGACATCCCCGCTCGGGCTAGTCGCGCTAGCATTTAACGGGTGTTTAATACTTTGAGAACATACGCACTCGCCAAGTGTACTTTTAGGGGGTGATATTTATTTTACGTTAAGTTAGTTACCGGGTGCCCACGGATAAGCATATACTTTTCATACTGTTTTGAATACGAAATCTCGTGGTCTACATTACATTGCTGATTACAAACAAACTATAGCTCACCAACATTCGTGTTAACAGTTTAAAGCATGTATTTCTCAGGTGCTTAGACGTTGTTGCTTCCGCTGTTAGACTTGCTGTTATAGTCTTGGTGTTATAGACTTGCTGTTACAGACTCGCTGTGTTAGACTTTCGCTGCATTGTTTAGAGATGTCTCAAGCATGGAACTCGCTGTGTTAGACTTTCGCTGCATTGTTTAGAGATGTCTCAAGCATGGAACTTTTATTGACTACTCTTAAATTCTTTATGATTAACTCAATTCTTTTGGGCTTTTTTTGAAGGAAATGGCACCGGCGACTCGTCAGAATTTGAACATGAGCGAGGAAGACTTCCGTGTTTTCCTTGCAGCAAACATAGCCGCAGTACAGGCTGCGATGCAAAATAACAATAACTCTGGATCTAGCAGTGGAACTAATTCCACAAGAAATCGTGTAGGATGCTCCTACAAAGAATTCACTGCCTGCAAACCTTTGAAATTTAATGGAACCGAAGGACCAATTGGATTGAAACGGTAGACCGAGAAGGTCGAATCAGTGTTTGCCATAAGTAAGTGTACTGAAGAGGACAAAGTTAAGTACGTTACACATACCTTCACAGGTACTGCGTTAACGTGGTGGAACACCTATCTTAAACAGGTAGGACAAAATGCTGCTTACGCACTACCGTGGTCGGCATTCAAGCAATTGATGAACGAGCAGTACTGTCCTAGAAACGAAGTCAATAAGCTCAAGGTAGAACTTAGAGAGTTACGAACACAAGGATTCGACATTACCACATATGAACGATGATTCACAGATTTGTGCCTATTGTGTCCGGGAGCGTTCGAAGATGAAGAAGAGAAGATCGACGCGTTTGTAAAAGGGTTACCAGTAAGGATTCAAGAAGATGTGAGTTCACACGAGCCCGCTTCCATACAGAAGGCAAGTCGAATGGCTCATAAACTCATAAATCAGATTGAGTGGAGAATTAAAGAACAGGCGGCCGAAAGAAGCCAACACGAAACAACTCAAGAGGAAGTGGGAGGAAAACGGTGACAAGAGTCACCAGTACAACAACAATAACAATTACAACCACAACCACAACAACAATCGCAACGATAACCACAATCCTAACAATAACTACAACAAACGTCCCAACAATAACAACAACAACTACAACAACCGTTTCAACAACAATAACAATCCCAACAACAACCTCAATAACAACAAACAACAGAAATAACCATGCTTCAGGTGTGCAGAGTACCATCCGAATGTGTTTTGCACAACAGTTTGCACAAAGTGTCAGAGAAGTGGTCATAGCGCGGCAAAATGTGAGATTTACGGACCAAAGAACAACAAAAATAAAGAAACAAATAATGCCGACGTAGTTTGTTATAAATGTGGAAAACCGGGCCACATTATTAGAAATTGCCCAAACCAAGGGAATACTAATGGGCAAGGCCGCGGAAGAGTTTTCAATATTAATGCGGCAGAAGTGCAGGAAGACCCGGAGCTTGTTACGGGTACGTTTCTTATTGACAATACATCTGCTTATGTTTTATTTGATTCGGGTGCGGATAGAAGCTATATGAGTAGAGATTTTTGTGCTAAATTAAGTTGCCCATTGACACCTTTGGATAGTAAATTTTTACTCGAATCAGCAAACGGTAAATTAATTTCAGCAGATAATATATGTCGGGATAGAGAAATTAAACTGGGGGATAAAACGTTTAAAATTGATTTAATACCAGTCGAGTTAGGGAGTTTTGATGTAATAATTGGTATGGACTGGTTGAAAAAGGTGAGAGCAGAGGTCGTTTGTTACAAAAATGCGATCATTATGCGTGAAAAGGGAAAACCTTTAATGGTGTACGGAGAAAAGAACAATGCGAAATTAAATCTTATTAGTAGTTTGAAGGCGCAAAAACTAATAAGAAAAGGTTGTTACGTCATTCTAGCACACATCAAGGAAGTTAAACCTGAAGAAAAGAACATCAGTGATGTTCCCGTCGCAAAAGAATTTCCCGATGTATTTCCGAAAGAATTACCGGGATTACCCCCACATCGATCCGTTGAATTTTAAATAGATCTTGTACCAGGAGCTGCAGCAATAGCTCGTGCTCCATACAGACTCGCACCCAGCGAAATGAAAGAATTACAAAGTCAGTTACAAGAACTTTTAGAGCGTGGTTTCATTCGACCAAGTACATCACCATGGGGAGCTCCTGTTTTGTTTGTCAAGAAGAAGGATGGTACAATTTAGGTTGTGTATCGACTACCGAGAGTTGAACAAACTTACCATCAAGAATCGTTACCCACTACCAAGAATCGACGACTTATTTGATCAACTACAAGGCTCGTCAGTTTATTCGAAGATTGATTTACGTTCTGGGTATCATCAAATGCGAGTGAAGGAGGATTCCAAAGACTGCTTTTAGGACGCGTTACGGTCATTATGAGTTTATGATTATGCCATTTGGGTTGACCAATGCACCAGCTGTGTTCATGGACCTCATGAACTGAGTGTGTGGACCATACCTTGACAAGTTTGTCATTGTTTTCATCGATGACATACTTATTTACTCAAAGAATGACCAAGAGCATGAAGAACATTTGAGAAAAGTGCTAGAGTTGTTAAGGAAGGAAAAACTGTACGCTAAGTTTTCAAAGTATGCATTTTGGTTGGAAGAAGTTCAATTTCTCGGTTACATAGTGAACAAAGAAGGTATTCAGGTGGATCCAGCAAAGATTGAAACCGTTGAAAAGGGGGAAACTTCGAAAACTCCGAAGCATATACGCCAATTTTTAGGACTGGCTGGTTACTACAGAAGGTACATCCAAGACTTTTCCAGAATAGCAAAACCCTTGACTTCATTAACGCATAAAGGGAAGAAATTTGAATGGAAAGATGAACAAGAAAAAGCGTTTCAATTGTTAAAGAAAAAGTTAACTACGGCACCTATATTGTCATTACCTGAAGGGAATGATGATTTTGTGATATATTGTGACCCCTCAAAGAAAGGTCTCAGTTGTGTATTAATGCAACGAACGAAAGTAATTGCTTATGCGTCTAAACAATTGAAGATTCACGAGCAGAATTATACGACGCATGATTTGGAATTAGGCGCGGTGTTTTTGCATTAAAGACTTGGAGGCACTACTTATATGGGGTCAAAAGTATTATATATACCGACCACAAAAGTCTTCAACACATATTTAATCAGAAACAACTGAATATGAGGCAGCGTAGGTGGATTGAATTGTTGAATGATTACGACTTTGAGATTTGTTACCACCCGGGGAAGGCAAATGTGGTAGCCGACGCCTTGAGTAGAAAAGACAGAGAACCCATTCGAGTAAAAGCTATGAATATAATGGTTCACAATAACCTTACTACTCAAATAAAGGAGGCGAACAAGGAGTTTTAAAAGAAGAAAATTTAAAGGATGAAATACCCAAAGGATTGGAGAAGCATCTTAATATTCGGGAAGATGGAACCCGGTATAGGGCTGAAAGAATTTGGGTACCAAAATTTGGAGATATGAGAGAAATGGTACTTAGAGAAGCTCATAAAACTAGATACTCAATACATCCTGGAACGGGAAAGATGTACAAGGATCTCAAGAAACATTTTTGGTGGCCGGGTATGAAAGCCGATGTTGCTAAATATGTAGGAGAATTTTTGACGTGTTCTAAGGTCAAAGCTGAGCATCAGAAACCATCAGGTCTACTTCAACAACCCGAAATTCCGGAATGGAAATGGGAAAACATTACCATGGATTTCATCACTAAATTGCCAAGGACTGCAAGTGGTTTTGATACTATTTGGGTAATAGTTGATCGTCTCACCAAATCAGCACACTTCCTGCCAATAAGAGAAGATGACAAGATGGAGAAGTTAGCACGACAGTATTTGAAGGAAGTCGTCTCCAGACATGGAATATCAATCTCTATTATCTCTGATAGAGATGGAAGATTTATTTCAACATTTTGGCAGACATTACAGCAAGCATTAGGAACTCGTCTAGACATGAGTACTGCCTATCATCTACAAAATGATGGGCAGAGCGAAAGGACAATACAAACGCTTAAAGACATACTACGAGCATGTGTTATTGATTTCGGAAACAATTGGGATCGACATCAACCGTTAGCAGAATTTTCCTACAACAACGGCTACCATTCAAGCATTGAGATGGCACCGTTTGAAGCACTTTATGGTAGAAAGTGCAGGTCTCCGATTTGTTGGAGTGAAGTGGGGGATAGACAGATTACGGGTCCGGAGATAATATAAGAAACTACCGAGAAGATCATCCAAATTCAACAACGGTTGAAAAGCGCTCAAAGTCGACAAAAGAGCTACGCTGACATTAAAAGAAAAGATATAGAATTTGAAATTGGAGAGATGGTCATGCATAAAGTTGTACCTTGTAAAGGCGTTATTCGATTTGGTAAAAGAGGGAAATTAAATCCAAGGTATATTGGACCATTCAAAATTATTGATCGTGTCGGACCAGTAGCCTACCGACTTGAGTTACCTCAACAACTCGCGACTGTACATAACACTTTCCACGTCTCGAATTTGAAGAAATGTTTTGCTAAAGAAGATCTCACTATTCCATTAGACGAAATCCAAATCATCGAAAAACTTCAATTCATCGAAGAACCCGTCGAAATAATGGACGGTGAGGTTAAAAGACTTAAGCAAAACAAGATACCAATTATTAAGGTTCGATGGAATGCTCGTAGAGGACCCGAGTTCACCTGGGAACGAGAAGATTAGATGAAGAAGAAATACCCGCACTTATTTCCAGAAGATACGTCAACACCTCCAACTGCTTAAAATTTCGGGACGAAATTTATCTAACGGGTAGGTACTGTAGTGACCCGAACTTTTCCATGTTTATATATATTAAATGAAATTGTTATTTACATGATTAAGTGTTTCCAACATGTTAAGCAATTAAACTTGTTAAGACTTGATTAATTGAAATAGGTTTCATATAGACAATTGACCACCCAAGTTGACCGGTGATTCACGAACGTTAAAACTTGTAAAAACTATATGATGTCATATATATGGATATATATATATATATATATATATATATATATATATATATATATATATATATATATATATATATATATATATATATATATATATATATATATATAGTTAACATGGTATTATGATAAGTAAACATATCATTAAGTATATTAACAATGAACTACATATGTAAAAACAAGACTACTAACTTAAGGATTTCGAAACGAGGCATATATGTAACGATTATCATTGTAACGACATTTAATTGTATATATATCATATTAAGATATATTAATACATCATAATATCATGATAATGTAATAATTTAACATCTCTTTAGATATAATAAACAATAGGTTAACAACATTTGACAAGATCGTTAACCTAAAGGTTTCAAAACAACACTTACATGTAACGACTAACGATGACTTAACGACTCAGTTAAAATGTATATACATGTAGTGTTTTAATATATATTCATACACTTTTGAAAGACTTCAAGACACTTATCAAAGTACTTCTACTTAACAAAAATGCTTACAATTACATCCTCATTCATTTTCATCAACAATTCTACTCGTATGCACTCGTATTCGTACTCGTACAATACCCAGCTTCTAAATGTATTTACTATTGGTATATACACTCCAATGATCAGCTCTTAGCAGCCCTTGTGAGTCACCTAACACATGTGGGAACCATCATTTGGCAACTAGCATGAAATATCTCATAAAATTATAAAAATATTAGTAATCATTCATGACTTATTTACAAGTAAACAAAATTACACATCCTTTATATCTAATCCATATACCAACGACCAAAAACACCTACAAACACTTTAATTCTTCAATTTTCTTCATATTATTGATCTCTCTCAAGTTCTATCTTCAAGTTCTAAGTGTTCTTCATAAATTCTATAAGTTCTAGTTTCATAAAATCAAGAATACTTCCAAGTTTGCTAGCTTACTTCCAATCTTGTAAAGTGATCATCCAACCTCAAGAAATCTTTTTTATTTACAGTAAGATATCTTTCTAATACAAGTTAATACTCATATTCAAACTTTGATTCAATTTCTATAACTATAACAATCTTATTTCGAGTGGAAATCTTACTTGAACTTGTTTTCGTGTCATGATTCTGCTTCAAGAACTTTCAAGCCATCCAAGGATCCTTTGAAGCTAGATCTATTTTTCATTTCCAATAGGTTTACCTACTAAAATTAAGGTAGTAATGATTTTCATAACATCATTTGATTCATACAGATAAAACTATCTTATTCGAAGATTTAAACTTGTAATCATTAGAACATAGTTTAGTTAATTCTAAACTTGTTCACAAATAAAGTTAATCCTTCTAACTTGACTTTTAAAATCAACTAAACACATGTTATATATCTATATGATATGCTAACTTAATGATTTAAAACCTGAAAATACGAAAAACACCGTAAAACCGGATATACGCCGTCGTAGTAACACCGCGGGCTGTTTTGGGTTAGTTAATTAAAAACTATGATAAACTTTGATTTAAAAGTTGTTCTTCTGGGAAAATAATTTTTCTTATGAACATGAAACTATATCTAAAAATCATGGTTAAACTCAAAGTGGAATTATGTTTTCCAAAATGGTCATCTAGACGTCGTTCTTTCGACTGAAATGACTTCCTTTACAAAAACGACTTGTAACCTGTATTTCTGACTATAAAATTATACTTTTTCTATTTAGATTCATAAACTTAAGTTCACTATGAAACCATAGCAACTTGAAACACTCAAAACGGATTTAAAACGAAGAAGTTATGGGTAAAACAAGATTGGATAATTTTGCTTGTTGTAGCTACGTGAAAATTGGTAACAAATCTATATTAATCATATCCTAGCTAACTCATATTGTATTATACATGTATTCTAATATATTATGTAATCTTGGGATACCATAGACACGAATACAATGTTTTGACATATCATATCGACCCATATATATATATTTCGAAACAACCATAGACACTCTATATGCAGTAATGTTGGAGTTAGCTATACAGGGTTGAGGTTGATTCTAAAATATTATATATACTTTAAGTTGTGATCTAGCCTGAGGCTTGTATACACGAGGTCGTGGATTGATTCGAGATAATATATATTGCTTTATTTCTGTACATCTAACTGTGGACAACTAGTTGTAGGTTACTAACGAGGACAGCTGACTTAATAAACTTAAAACAACAAAACGTATTAAAAATGTTGTAAATATATTTTGAACATACTTTGAAATATATGTACATATTTGTTATAGACGAAGTAAAAATCTGTGAAAGTGAGTTATAGTCCCACTTTTAAAATCTAATATTTTGGGATGAGAATACATGCAGTTTTATAAATGTTTTACAAAATAGACACAAGTAAATGAAACTACATTCTATGGCTGGATTATTAAACCGAATATAACCCTTTTTAGTCTGGTAATCTAAGAATTAGGGAACAGACACCCTAATTAACGCGAATCCTAAAGATAGATCTATTGGGCCCAACGATCCCCATCCAAAGTACCGGATGCTTTAGTACTTCGAATTTATCATGTCCGAAGGGAGTCCCGGAATGATGGGGATATTCTATATGCATCTTGTTAAGGTCGGTTACCAGGTGTTCACCATATGAATGATTTTTTCTCTCTATGTATGGGATGTATATTGAAATATGAAATCTTGTGGTCTATTATTACGATTTAATAAATATATAGGTTAAACCTATAACTCGCCAACATTTTTGTTGACGTTTAAAGAATGTTTATTCTCAGATGATTATTAAGAGCTTTCGCTGTTGCATGCTAAAATATGGACAAGAATTGGTGTCAACATGCTTGTATAATATTGTTTAAAACTGCAATCGAGATTTATTTTGTTGTAACATATTAATATTTGTAAACCAATATGTACTGGTAGTGTGTAAGTGTGATATTTGTTAGATTATCATTTCTGGATAATCTAAGTGGTGTCTTGTTAACCTTGTCGATAAAATAAAGGTTATGGTTTGTTTTAAAAACAAATGCAGTCTTTGAAAAATGTCTCATATAGAGGTCAAAACCTCGCAACGAAATCAATTAATATGGAACATTTATAATCAATATGAACGGAACATTTCAATATTCTGATTTTAAACAGATCAGAATCCAGAATCCAAGTCATGATATAACAGATAGCATTACTCTTAGATCCCTACATCTTTCAAAACTATACTTTGACTTCAAAACTGTGCCAGAACATCACTTCTATTCATAAAACCCAGAAAAATATTTGTATCATTCAAAATTCTAGAACATCATATGTATATTGACGATTACAACCTACGTTCAAACCCTTCATGATTCTTGAAATCACCACAATTAAGAAACAATCGGGGGATGATCCAACCACACGTTACCCACGAAAAGAAAGATTTATGCATATATTCATGCACCTGGAAAACTCCTGGAACCGAAATAAAAATTTAATATAAATCTATGATCCATTAGCGTTGTTATTACCAAAAATAACCTTGCAATTCTTTTTCAAGGTATCCAGTGTTATCACCCTTCCAACAAGTCAACTTCGACTTTTCATTCGGATTAGCCTTATTATAACCTTGATATATGCGTTGCCCTGTATGTCATTGTTACCGGATAACCTTTTACATTCCACCATATTAACAGTAAACGTACCAACAACTTCATTACCCTTTGACTTAAGCCTCTCCGAAAAGTCACTATAATTATTCATTGAAACCCTATCATGTACTCATCTGCATCCTGTAACGGTAGTTGCCATACCAAAAAGCTTCCATCATTATTCTCGAATTTCGCAACGTTTCTATGCCAACAGTTATATATATATATATATATATATATATATATATATATATATATATATATATATATATATATATATATATATATATATATATATATATATATATATATATATATATATATATATATATATATATATATATATATATATATATATATATACATATAACTTCTATCTCCTAGGCTTACGTACTTCAATTGTGAATTTCTGAAAAGAACCTCAATTTACGAATCAGTTCTTGGAATTTTGAAAAAAAAAGCTGATGAAGCAGCAAAAACTGTAAACGACCTTAACAGTCGAAAGTTTGATGATAAAGAATAGTGTGTTGAAAAAAGCTCAGAAAATGAGAAAATTTGGTACTAAAAACGGTTGAGCAAACCATGAAGGAGGCTGTGGACAAATCACAAAGACTAAACCTGCCTTCAAAGAATCCAAATGATTCAGTGTCTGCTGAAGTCTTTAGCGAACACCTTGCTCCTTACTCTAAACCTTTGCGGACAAATTTTCTGCATCATCCTTTGATTCTAGATATTTTAAAATTCTAAAATATCAACGTATCTTTCAGTATAAATATCCTAGATATTTCTGAAGATATCTTCATAACTATCATTGTCCGAGATTATTTACCTCTTTGCGCTATCTGTGTTACATCATAAAGGAAACTGTTTTAGTTTCTAAACTTCTGAAACCTTCGAGTTTAAATTATGAATGTATTCTGGAGAAGTGTTGGGAATTGAAGCATGAATTAGTATAATATAATGACGCCTAGCCAACGTGATTATATTACAGTAAGTCATGCTGAGTTTTTAATGGAACGTGATAAATGTTCATAGATCATACCCTCATCATGAACCATATTACATAACTCTTTCATTCTATTTAACCTCTAAACATATTAATAACATATTTTCTTGATAGCTCTATTTTTTCGTGATTTCTGATAATTTAACAAATTGGATCGTACTATTACAAATTCTTTATTAGAACATTAGTTATGTTCATCCAAAACTTCATACCTACAAATTCTGGATGAATTACTTGTCCTACTTAAAACCGATAAGAGAAAACAAAAGCACAAAGCTTTGAAATATAAATAGGAGTATAAATCACAGCAAATAGAAGAGATCATTAACCGTGGATGTCAATAATTGTTGAAAGACAGATGCAAGGCATGATGATGAAAACCACTACCCCAAGAGCGAAGCAGAAGTAAACAGATTCCTCCTGTGGGAGTTGGAATAGAAGGTTGATTGTTGCGATAGTCAATATAAGGTCAAGAACCAGAACTGGATTAAGCATTTTCACAATCTTTTGGAACTATGAAATGAGGAAGAAAGTATAGTGGTGAGAATAATGAAACGGAAGAGGTTAATTTATAGCGAAATACCAGACACAGCAATCGAGGCAGATTACGCAATTAATCAAATAAAATCCTAATTTTCTTAATTACCGAAGAATCAAATCCATATAGATTACGAAGATTTTCATTCAATCCCTTATATTCCGGAAATCAACAGTGACTACGTCGAAAGTTAACACGAACCTCTATTTTCTTCATTTCACTCTTTTACGATAGCTTCACTCATACTTTTCATGTAATCGAATTACTCAATGGTGATAAACTCTATCTATTCCACTCGTATCCGTCATGAAAACATTCTTGTTTTCAATATTGACTACCATCATCCAAATTTCGGGACAAAATTTCTTTAACAGGTAGGTACTGTCATGACCCGGAAATTTCGATCGAATTAAAACGCTGATAATTCTGACAAGATAAGCAACTTGTTGTTTTACATTTTAAATGTTTTCATATATTTATATACCCATTTGACTTTCCCGATGATTCACGAACAACGATTTTTAAATAAAACATATTTAAGAATATACAAGTTACGATATAATGAATTTTATTAAAATATTTTTCGAATATATTAAATGATAACAATATTCGTTTTCAATTATATCAAACGTATTAAATAACGAATTATATATATATATATATATATATATATATATATATATATATATATATATATATATGTATATATATATATCAAACTATAAAATTCTTATATATTGTATATAAGATGAGTGTTAGTAAAAGATTTTAAAAACTCTAAGTTTGTTAAAGATATAATTATATTTTTTAAGTCATATAAACTATAAACTTCATATACTACATTTTGAGTGGTCAGTTTTCTTTAAACAAATGTATAGAGTATTTTAGACATGGGCACACTTTTTACGACTCGTTTCTCATAAGATCATGACACTTAACTTTAAAAATCATTGTTATGTTCCTAGTATAAGAAAATTTATATAAACATTAATGTCATGTATTTTAAACATAAACTAGATTTAATTTAAAATCATGTGGCGCATAAGTAGAAGTATGAGGAGCATATTAAATTTTTTTGTAATGGATTGTTCTACAAGTTGTGTTATGAGACGTATGTTAGGATAAAAATAAGAAACATATTTTAAAACTTTAAGGTTATTAAAAAATATATATTATTTACCTTTTATATAAATTATAAACTATATAACATTTGGAGTGTTATATCTTCTTAGAAACATATATTATTTTTATAAATATCTAGAACAACTTTTAATAACCCGTTTCTTAGCTGTCATGAAAAGGATAAAGATTTTAACGTCATCCTAAATTTTAGAAATTTTCTAAGACTTTTTGACATTTATCATTGTTAACGGGACAACAAATCGTTGTCCGTGACATATAAGGTTTTAAAAAAATAAAAATGTAAAGATTCACGGATCAAAGTAGGAGGGATAAAGTGATGACTACTTTCTTCCCATTTCACACGACTCTTTTATGAGATTATTATTATTTAGTTTTATTTACTTATTATATTATTATAATTATATTAATAATAATAAAAAGATGTCGACAGATGAGTTCAAGAAAATGTCACGGATCAAACAATGTGGGACAAGGTGGCGCCTACTAAAACTTTTGTTGTGTGCTCTGGGAAAATTTTGTTATATATAATGATGAGTTGTTTTGGTTAAAAGATGCACACAAGCATCATCATTCATCATTTCATCATATAGACTCCGTTTTATTTATTTATTTATTTATTTATTTATTTATTTATTTATTATTATTATTATTATTATTATTATTATTATTATTATTATTATTATTATTATTATTAATAATAATATTATTATTATTATTATATTATTAATCATAGTATTATTATTATACATAAAATACTACGACGGGGTTATGTTCGGGTGATTTCAAAATGAGTTTTCAAAGGGAATAAAGCTAAGGAAATTGTGAGTATTATCTAAGGACGTTATGGGTATTGTTCGTGAATCAAAGACTAACCTTTCATTTGTCATCTCCGTTGCGTCTGCATACTTTTCCTACATTATTGAACCATAATATTGATAAGTGAGTTTATAAATCCCTTTTTAATTACTTTTGCAATCTATATTTTTGGGCTGAGATTACATGCACTTTATTTTAAACGCAATGGACACAAGTACATACTTAATTCTACACTGAGTTTTGTGATGACCCGGGAATTTCCGACCAAATTTAAACTTAATCTTTTATGGTTTCGACATGATAAGCAAAGTCTGTAATGTTGAGTCTCGAAAGTTTTGAAATCTATATTCATGAAATCAATTACCCTTTGACTATTCCCGACGATTCACGAACATTGGTGTATAAATAAATATGTAAATATATATATGAGTTCTATACATAGGTAACATTATATATATTGTAATATATGTATGTATATATAAACAATAAGCATTAAAGATTCACTAAATTATAAATTTTTTGGATATAATATAATAAATAGTAATATATTAAACTTAACTACAAGGTTAAATATAATTGTTACATTAATATTATGATCATTATTGGTATCATTATTAATATCATTAATAAGATTGTTATTATTATTATTATTATTATTATTATTATTAATTGTATATCTATTGTAATGTATAAATATAGTTGTTACACAGTTTATCACTTTCATTATTAACAAAATAGATATTAATATTAATATTAATATTAATACTATTATATATATATATATATATATATATATATATATATATATATATATATATATATATATATATATATATATATATATATATATATATATATATATATATATATATATATATATATTATCTATATGAAATTGGATATATTTAATTTGTTATATTACTATTATTGTAACTAATATTGTTGTTAATATTATTAATAACAATATAGAATTAAAATTTTAATTTTAGTTTTTATTGTAATTACCATTATTATTATTTTTATCATTAATAATGGTAATATTGATATTATTATCATTATTATTTATATTATCAATATTATGTTGATTAGTAATATTATTATTATTTTCTATTATTTTTTTTATAAAACTAATAATATTATTATTATTATTAATATATTTAGTATTATTTATAAATTCTTAATATTAATATTTAATATAAATAAAATTTACATAAGATCACTTTCTGTTTGAAGTCTCAATCGAGACTGTGTTTAATGGATTTCACAAATCCCATTTCTTGTACGAACCAGGGAATCAGGCATCAACAAAATTCCAAAATTTGTTTGAAGTCACTATCCTATTTTTAGTTTATTTTTTTTCTTTCTTTTCTTCTCTGTATTAACTTCTGCCGACATAAAAATCAGCATATTACATATGATGCTACAAAAGAAACCATTCAATCTTCCTTCACTCTCAAACCCATTTGAATTGTTGTTGTTCAAGTTAACCAAAGACCACCATGTAACCCACCAAACCACCACATCATAATCATTGGTTGTTGTTGCAAATTCGATGGGTTCTACAGCTTATACAGTTTCTGTTTATGACCATAGTTCAACATGAAACTATCACCACACCCCTTGAAGTATTCGTTGTCCTATTGTTCCTGTTTCCGGTTACCAACAAACCTTAAACCATTACCTTTTATTTCTTTTTCTACTACTACCCGTCAAGAACACCACACCATCTTCCACCTTGAATCATATCTCTCTCCCTCTCCTTCCTAAAATACCATGAACAACCAAACCAAACTATCTCCATTTTTCTGTTTCGGTTTACTGACTTCCTGTTTCAGTTTTAGGACGATGAACAATCACTCAACACCATCTCATTAATAATCCACACGACCATCATCCCGGTTCACTATTTCTCTCCTTATCTCCCTCTCTACAAATCCTTGATCTTGAACCACTCCATGAATCACCAACACAACCACCATTATTATTATTATTATTATTTTTCTTTGTGACCACACTCGACAAGCCCATCAAGACCCAACCAAACACCCATCGTGAGTTACTGCTATACTACTCGTTGTCTACTGTTTCTCTTTTTCCGTTTCCTTTTGATCGGATTCCACCACCACCTTCGATAACCATCATCAAACGTATACCTACTGCTATGCTTACTTTTCCTTCTGCTTTTGTCTCGTACGAGCCTCCACACACCACCCTACTCTTTCACCATGGCCATACCACCATCTGTTGTTACTAAACTATTATATTTCTGTTCCTATTTAAAATCCACCTGCAATTCACCACTACTACTGATCGATGTATATAAATTTTTTTTAGCTTCTTGTCTTTCTGTTTCTCTTACCGTTTATCTAAGAGGGAGAAGAGGATAGATATATAGATAAAGCTTTTCTTTAAAAACATACTAGTGGAACAAAGTACCACATATCATGGCAGACAAGAAGAAAAGCATATGATCATTAACATACATGTGGCATCACACAAGTTGATATTCATGGAAGACTAGTACAATTCTTTTATCGTTTTTTTTATTTAATTATTTATTTATTTATTATTTATTTGAGGTGTGGGACGGTTTTGAAGTCCATGGCCGACCAAGTCTCTTTTAAGGGACGTTGTTTATAATTTTTTTTTTCTTCCATCATGTTCCACTAAAAGTCACTTAATCAATACACCTGGCAACTTGTATCACCGATTCAAACCATCGAATATTTAAATTGGAAACAGGCTAACGGGCTAAAGAGTATATTTTGGGCCGAGATCAATCACTATTCTGATTGGGCCGAAATTTCATTTTTGGGCCGAGATGTTTGATGAGGAGGAAATAAGTTGAATCAGAAACAAAATCGGGTTATAGATATATTTCTGAGTTACAAAATAGAAAAGAAAGGGTTGGAGGGATGGTTTGAGGAGTTTGTAGGTGAGCGAGAGGTCATGGGTTCAAGCCTGGGCATGAGCACTTATTTTTGAAACTTATTCCTTGAGGTAGTTATCTTTAATTTTATTATTATTATTATTATTATTATTATTACAACAAATATTATATATTTAAATATATTTATTACATACCTATACTAATATTACATAGTTTTATATTTTTAAACAAGATATTATTTTTATTAAGTGATACAACATATAAATATATTATATATAATATGGAAAGTAATATGTTTATATATGTAAAAATTAATCTTAATACATTATAAACTTAGTTGATTAATATTATACGTGTTAATATATATACTTGATATAGGTTCGTGAATTCGAGGACAACCTTGCATTGTTCAATATCGTCGTATGCATATTTTTACTACAAAATATCGTATTGTGAGTTTCATTAATCCCTTTTTAAATGCTTTTGCAATATATATTTTTGGGACTGAGAATACATGCGCTGCTTTTATAAATATTTTACGAAATGGACACAAGTGATCGAAACTACATTCTATGGTTGGATTATCTAATCGAATATGCCCTTTTTATTAAGTCTGGTAATCTAAGAATTAGGGAACAGACACCCTAATTGACGCGAATCCTAAAGATAGATCTATCGGGCCCAACAAGCCCCATCCAAAGTACCGGATGCTTTAGTACTTCGAAATTTATATCATGTCCGAAGGAGGATCCTGGAATGATGGGGATATTCTTATATACATGTTGTTAAGGTCGGTTACCAGGTGTTCAATCCATATGAATGATTTTTGTCTCTATGTATGGGACGTATATTTATGAGAAATGGAAATATGAAATCTTGTGGTCTATTAAAATTATGAAATGATTATTTATGTTAAAATAATGAACTCACCAACCTTTTGGTTGACACTTGAAAGCATGTTTATTCTCAGGTACGAAAGAAATCTTCCGATGTGCATTTGATCATTTTAAAGATATTACTTGGAATCATTCATGACATATTTCAAAAGACGTTGCATTCGAGTCGTTGAGTTTATCAAGATCATTATTAAGTCAATTATAGTTGGATATATTATGAAATGGTATGCATGTCTGTTAACTTCAGATGTAAGGAAAGATTGTCTTTTCAAAACGAATGCAATGTTTGTAAAATGTATCATATAGAGGTCAAGTACCTCGCGATGTAATCAACTGTTGTGAATCGTTTATAATAGATATGGACTTCGTCCGGATGGATTAGGATGGGTCCTTTCAAGTTTGAACCAAAAATCTCTTACTTTGGTAACTAGTAACTGCCGGTTATAAGAACTGGTGGGCGCGAGTAGTTGTATATGGATCCATAGGGCTTGACATCCCCGTCCATTCCAGGTATAGAGACCCTAGCCTGAACTAAATCAGACGTATGCTATTTGAGTTTAGTACACGTTGGTTTACGTGTATTGTACATGTTGGTTGTATGTATGTTAAAACATGGGTACTTATTATATATACGTTAAGTTTAGTTACTGGGGTGCACAATTTCGTAGAATATTTTGATAAACATTTTGGATGAAACAACTGAAATCTTGTGATCTACCTTTATATACAGAGTATGCGCAATATTAAAACTATGAACTCACCAACCTTTGTGTTGACACTTTTAAGCATGTTTATTCTCAGGTCCCTAGAATTCTTCGGCTGTTTGCTTATACGTTATACAAGCTATGTGCATGGAGTCATACATGCTTTATTCGAGAAAAATTTACATTCACAAAATCATCACCATGTATCTTATTTTGACTGCATTGTCAACGGATGTATTATTGTAAACTATTATTTACAGTGATTGTCTATATGTAGAAATCATTAGATGTCAAAAACCTTAGAATTAGATATTCATTTATGGTGTGCCTTTTTAAAAGAATGCAATGTTTACAAAACGTATCATGTAGAGGTCAAAACCTTACTATGAAATCAATGAATAACGTACCGCGTCAATAGCGATTTTGACGGGTCGTTACACATGACCTCAACCCAATTGCTATCTTTTGATGCTTCAAAATAGGTTTTTGGTTTATAAGATTTATTAAGATTAAAAGTAAAATACTTATTTTCTTGATTTAAAAAGAATAATTAACCAGTTTTTCAATCCCATATTTAAAATTTTCGTTCAATAACAAAGTCATCAATTCTTTTAAGTAAAACAGACTCTTTGGAAGATCTCCTTACAGTCTGAATGTGACTAGGACTTTTTAACTGTGTATTTTGTAAAGTGTTGCCCTCAGGAGATGAAATATTATCCATGGGAGTTGCAGAAGTACTTTAACCTTCACTAATCACATTATCACTACTAGAAGGATTGTTTCTAGTAGGACTATGCTAATTAATGTAGCCACTTGTACTACTACCTTCACCATCATATTCAGCTCTCCCTTCATCATTGGGTCTTTTGATGTCTTGATCATTTGAATTTTTTTTTTTATCAAAAAACATATAATTTTCTTTATCAGAAGAATCACTCAAACTATTGTCAACAAATTTTGACTTAAGAGGAAAAATATTTTCATAAAACTTCACATCCCTTGGAAAAAGAAAACTTTTGTTTTCTAAATTTAAAAGTTTATAACCCTTTTGAACATTACCAAAACCAATCAAAACAAATTTAAAAGACCTGCTTGAAAACTTATTTTAAGGATTTAAAATAATTGCATAACATAAACAACCAAAACATCTTAAGTGAGAGAGACTAGGGTCCTTTTTGAAAACACATTCATAAGGAGTTTTTCCAGAAAGCACACTTGAAGGAGTCCTGTTAATCAAATAGCAAGCAATTAAGATACAATCACTCAACATATTTAAAGGTAACCCCCGGCCCCTTGAAACATAAGAGCTCTTGCTACATTAAGCAAGTGCCCATGTTTCCTCTCACCTATGCCATTTTGTTGTGGAGTATATGCACAAGATGTTTGATGCACAATCCCATTAAGTTTTGTAAAATTATTCATTTTATTGTTAAAAAATTCAGTCTCATTGTCACTTCTGATTACCTTAACAGTTTTATTAAATTGATTCTTAACCAGATTAACAAATGTCTATATATTGTCAAATGTCTCTTCTATAGTTTTTAACAAAAAAAAAAAAATCCAAACAGCTCTTGAGAAATCATCTACAATGGTTAAGAAATATTTATAACCTTCTCTACTCTAAATTTTAAGTGAACCCCAAAGATCCAAATGAACTAAATCACCTAACCCTTGTGATCTGTGATCACTAAGGAGAAAGGGTTCCCTAGTTTGTTTTGCGTTATGGCATATATCACAAAGACAGTTTTCCTTAAAATCTTTTAAATCAAGTTTGTTTTTCAAAACTTGATCAGATGGATGACCACGTCTTGCATGCCACAGCTGAGCAGAAACCAAATGAACACACACATTGCAAGTCATACCTAACACATTCATATCATGTTCATCAAACAAATATAAACCTCCAGATTGACTACCAATCCCTAGAGTTGTCTTTGTTTTCAAGTCCTGAATAAAGCATTTATTCTCATCAAAAACTGACAGTTAACTTACTATCTTTAGACAACTTGTGAACAGACAAAAGACTAACACAGTATTCAGGTACAACCAACACATCAAATAAAACAACATTATTTGAAAGTTTTAAATTTCCAACTTTAATAACTTTAGCTTGAGTTCCATTAGGATGACCAACAGTTAAATTCAATTGAGAAATATCAACAACATTATTTAAACCAATATTAGAAACAGTAATGTGTTGATTAGCACCTGAATCTATTATCCATCCTTGACTTTTGTTCTTAAATTTGTCATTTATATGACTATTAAAGAACTTCTTGAAATTAGAATTAAAGAATACATTATGATTTACAAAATTACCTGCCATATTTGAATTTGTTTCCATAAGTGCAACATTATCATTGATTAAGCTAAGCAGCTTCATTAACTGTTCATTAGTAAGACTTGCAGGAGCAGAACTAGTAGACCCATCTTTATTGGTAACACTATTATTAGCATAAGTCTTGTTCACATTGTTATTTTTATTAGATTGATTCCCATTGATTCTTCTTCTAAAAGAAGGTAAATATCCAATAATTTCAAACATCTATCAATTGTGTGACCAAGCTTATTGCATTTTTTACACTTTAAAGTCTGGTTTGAACTTCTGTTATTATAATTGTTATTATTATTTCCATAGAAGTTTCCAGAGTTGTTACCATTCTTGTTAAAAAGTATTATTAGCTTGAGTAACAAATGCACTAGCATGAGTTTTACTAATTTTATCACTAGAGATGCCTTTATGTGACTCTTCTCTTGAAATTATAGCATAAGCTTCTTTAACATCTAGAACAGAATCTTTTATCAAAATGTTACTTCTTACAGTAGTATATTCATCACTTAAGCCCATTAAAAATTGCATCAACTTCATCATCTTTTTATGTTCTTTGTGTGATGTAGCTGCTTTACAAGTGCAAGCTGTTGCATCACAAGTACAATCTGGTGAGGACACCATTGCATCATACTATTTTCACAAGGTATTAAGTTTATGATAATACTCAGAAAGAGTACTATCATTCTGTTTAAGTGTATTAATTTGTTGATGCAAGTTGAAAATTACAGAAGTATCAATTTTATCATATGTCTCTTTAAGTTTATTCCAAACTTCAGTAGCATTAGTTGAAAAACTTTGACCATAATACAGATCTTCAGTAATAGATCCAAGAATCCATGATAGTACAACAGAGTTGCATCTATCCCATTGAGAGGCAAGAACCTCATATGTTTTACTTCTTAAAATAGTGCCATTAATAAATCCCATTTTATTCTTAGTGGAAAGAGCCAATTTCATTGACCTACTCCAAATATTATAGTTTTCTGCTCCTTTTAATTTTATTGAAGTTATTGGAGTTCCAGTTGTATCATTAGTATGAAGATAAAGTTGATCACTGAAATCCAACTTATTAATCTGTGTAACAGAAGTACTATCACCCATCTTTCACACAAACAAACAAACAGATAAAGAATTATCAAAAAGAATAGCAATAAACACAACCAATCGAACAATTAATCTGATTTGTGCTTGATCAGGTTTTCACAAGTTTCAAGGAACTTGGATCAAGAGTTGGGCACAGTGATCAAGAGTTAGGCATAAATAAAAGACAATAAAGCAATTAAGAAAGCCAAATAATATGAATAAATGCGAGACTCCCCTTTGAAGATCAGAAGAAATCAGAAGAAGATGAAGAATAAACAGCGGAAGAATTTGATCAACAGGTAGAAACCCTAACCCTAATTGGAAAAATTAGGGTTTCGATGAGTATCACCACCCACAAACCAACGGCCAATAATCAAACCTAAACAAACCACTTCTAATCTTCAAGAAGCCTCAATCAGAAACTAACGAACACCGAATCACATAGAAACCCTAGAACTTCAATCAAATCACAATCAAGAGCGTACCCGCTCTGATACCATGAAAACTATTATAAAAACAAACCAAAATCTTCACTAATTAATCAAATATCTCAGAATTACAACAAGATATCAATCCAGAATCAAATCACAACCCAAAATTAACACAAACAATCAACTGTATTCACAAAGATTGAATACAGGAACTAACACCTCACAATCAAAGCCACGAGATGTGGATTGACACTAAAATCACTCAATAAAGAGGAAGAACACCAAATCTGGATTGTGAAACCCTAGAGAGAAAACAAATGAATCAGATGAAAAATCACACACACAACTTCTCGGATCTAACCACCTATCAAGGAGTTAGGAGGCTTTTATAGGCCCATATGCATCAGTCTTCAACATTAAACGGGCTATACATCACTTTAGGCTTCTTCTCTTGATAACAGGCCCAACACTCCTTTTCTGCAGAAAAACAGCCCACTTATGATCATAAATTAAATAATCTAACTCTGCAGCATCATTCTTGACTTCTAAGCTTTAAACCTTGAATGATCAATCAAGCATCTGCTGCTACCACTAATCCAGGAATAATCTAAAGAAAAGAGACCTGCAATTACTCTCGAAAACACCACAAATTAGTAATGTTACATAAAATTTCAAAATAAGTTTGACTTATGTTATTTTGAACAATAAAGATAAAGATTACGGTAATTAATGTATAGGCGTGTGAAATAATTCAGATTTAGATTTAGAATATGTATATAGTGAAATTATAATTACTATTCACTTTGTCCAACTATAACTGTTCATATTGGATTTTCAAAGTCTTTCTATGTTAACTTTAACCATAAATATCTTTATTTGTATTACTATTTGATAAAATTTGTATGAATGAATTGAGTTTATTACGTGGTTTTATTTAAATATTTTTTATTAAATAATATATAACACAAATAAAAATATTTAAGGTCAAAGTTGACAAAGAAATACATTGAAAGACAAATGTGGACACTTATAGAGTGACGGATGGAGTATATGTTATAATTTTTGAAAGGCTCGGTTGATGACACTGCGGCGATTCTGGTTGGTAGTTACTATCCTCCATTTGGTTTTTTTTGGTGTTTCCATGATGCTCTTCCTTGTCAGACCTTTTCTTAACGGTCCGTCACCCTCCATCCGTCAGTTTACATGGCAAAACTGATGGAAACTGACGAAATTAACAAGGCATCACCACTGACAGATGGAGGTGTCAGTTGGATTTCTGACGCAAAAAAAATTGGTAGTTCCACGTGTTAGTTTTTGATTGGTCCGAGCTGGGTAACAGTCTGATGATCGTTTGAATTTTTTTCCCCAAAAATTTTTAAAAATTCAAACTTTTTATTCCTTTTATCTTTATTATATATATACATATGCTTTCTTCATTTGTTCAGAATACTTAAATATGTCTCACCCAAATCAAAGACCGCCAAATTCAAATGAATGAGTGCAATACATTTTTTTATGGTAGTTCATCAAACCCGAATAATCTACAACAAATCTCAATCACTATTTAAGTGCTTTTTTATTTTACGTCAATTTTTTAATTTAAGTACTTTTTTTATTTGATATTATGTAATTTTTTCTATTTTATTGAATGTTATGTTATTAATTAGTTATATAAAATAAATGTGTTGATTTTTTTTAAATAAAATGTAAAAGATAAAAACTGGTGGACCCTATGAAAAACGAAAACAAATGGTTAAACAAAATGTCATAAACTAACACTGCCCAGTCACAGACAGACTGCTCTTTTTGGCCAAAAGTGATCTAACTTTCTGTGATATCACATGCACCATTACAAATAGTGTCATCTGGTTTGATATTTGTTTGATAGGTTTTATTACTTAGTTTGTTGGTTTCAGAGATTGCTTTATTATTTAATTTGTTGATTGGTGTGGCTCGATATTTAGTGGGTAGGTTTTTGTTTTTGAGTTTCGAGACCGTCCGCAATATCGTTGTATTTTTGTTTGGGCTTTCATCTTTCGATGAAACAGCCTTTGTTATAGTATTTGTGATTTTATAAAGAAAACAAAATCTATATCATTTAAATACCTCGACTACAAATTTAACAATTATTTTATTAACAATGTCATACTCTTCTCTCTCCTCATATCAACCACTGATTGACATATGTGTTTATTTGAGCCTCAACCATTGAAGCAACAGATCACCTGTGACATCCCAGGTAACACATTCCCCGTAGCATGATATTGTCCACTTTGCCCGTAGGCGCACGGATTTTTCTTGGCGACCAAACACGACGAGCACTGTCCCAGGAGGTCACCCATCCTGGTAGTGCTCTCGCCTGAGCACGCTTAACTGCAGAGTTTTCACGGGATCTGCTGCCTTGTGGTCCCAAAACGCGTCATGCTAGGAAAGGTCTCCACACCCTTATAAGGCATGCTTCGTTCCCTTCTCCAACCGATGTGGGACGGATGTTACAATCCTCCCCCTAATGGGACACAGCGTCCTCGCTGTGCATGTTTGGTCCGGGGCCTAGCTCTGATACCATCTGTGACATCCCAGGTAACACGTTCCCCGTGGCATGATATTGTCCGCTTTGCCCGTAGGCGCACGAATTTTTCTTGGCGACCAAACACGACGAGCACTTTCCCAGGAGGCCACCCATCCTGGTAGTGCTCTCGCCTGAGCACGCTTAACTGCAGAGTTCTCACGGGATCTGCTGCGCTTGTGGTCCCAAAACGCGTCATGCTAGGAAAGGTCTCCACACCCTTATAAGGCATGCTTCGTTTCCCTCTCCAAACGATGTGGGACGGATGTTACAATATTATACCTCCTCGGCTACAATATTATAAGGGGAATATTTGTCATAATTACACACTGTACAAAACCATCCACACATGCTCAGGCTCAGGGAATTGACGAAGCTTATGCAACACCCTGAGAGGAGTTTAAGAGGGCTATGATCGAGGAATACTGCCCCAGAAGGAGTTTAAGAGGGCTATGATCGAGGAATACTGCCCCAGAACCGAAATTCAGAAAATGGAAGTGGAGTTTTGGGAACTAAAGGTTGTAGGAACTGACCTTGATGGCTATAACCGAAGGTACTTGGAGTTAGCTTTGATGTGCCCCACTAGGGATGGCACCCGCAGGTCATGGATGCGGATCCATTGGATCCATCGACCGTACCCTCGGATTTTTTGTCAACCCGTCAACCCGCGGATCTTCATTATCGGATTTAATTTTGGATCTATCGCCCGTACCAGCGGATATCCGCGGGCTACGGATTTACCCGCGGATCTTTTTCATAAATTAGTACTACATTTGTATCTATGTTTTTTAAAAGCTATAAATTTTATAAAGATAAACAATATTTACAACGTATGATGCGCATTACATACAAACAGGCCCTTAAATTACATTTAGGCTAATAATGGAAAATGAAGAATGCATAAAAGAGACTAAAACACGAGTCTGACACATTTTAATGACTTAGCCAACCCCGGTTCTATTAGAAGCTACACCAATATAAGTTAAATTACTCAAAATACGTTATACTAGTAGTCTAGTACTACTTGCACGCATCAAACTACTGGAATTTAATAGTGATCGATCACCAAATTTCTATGTTATTGTTTGAAATTTTTTTAAAGTCTATGTTATTGTTTGAAATTTTTTTAAAGTCAATGAATATTACAATAATGTAAGGATCCGCGGATATTTAACGGATATTTAACGGGTATATCTGCGGATTCTTCAAACGGGTGTATCGGATCCGCAGATCGGATTTTACCCGCGACAGATGTAATACATCCATCGCCCGCCCGCGACCCGCTATCAGGTACAAGATTAAATCCATCGCCCACCCGCGGGTAAAGATTTTTGATTTTATCCGCCCATCACAGGAGTGGGTACCCGCGGATCTCGGATTTTTTTAGATCCATTGCCATCCCTATGCCCCACAATGGATACTCCTGAGTACAAAGGGATGGAACGGTATCTGTGGGGACTCCTCAAGGACATTCAGGGAAATGTCACCTCTTTGAAACCAGCAAATGTCTTGAAAGCTATGCGCATGGTACACACCCTGATGAATCAAATTACCCGCCAAGAGCCAGAGAAGGTGAAATCCGAATCGGGAGCTAGTAATGGGAAACGTAAATGGGATAGAAACAAGGGTAAAGGATTTGATCAAAACCCAGCCAAGAGGCATGAGAACTTTAAAGGAAACAACGACTGGAGGAACCCTAACCCTAACCCTAACTACAAAGGTAGCCTTCCTCAGTGCAAGAGATGTTATAAGCATCATACTGGGTACTGCAACATAGTGTGTGAGAAGTGTAAAAGGACTGGACACATCGGCAGAGATTGTAAGATCAACACCCTAGCTATGAGGACAAATCCGAATGGGCCAAGGAAGTGTTTTGAGTGTGGTCAGCAGGGCCACTTCAAGAATGAATGTCCTAATAAGAAGAAGGATGGCGGGCCAGCATGTGGAAGAGTCTTCAACATGAACGCCAGAGATGCCCGTGAGGATCCTGACTTGGTTACAGGTACATTCACTATCAATAAACTATTAGCTTCTGTCTTGTTTGATACTGGTGCAGATAGAAGTTATGTATGTAAACACTTTTGCTCTAAGATAGATTGGTCACTAGTTCCTTTGGAGGAGATTCATCTTGTTGATTTAGCCAATGGAAAACTTGAGAAAGTTGACCAAATTGGCCGAGGAGGTATAATAAACTTAGCTGGTGTGGATTTTGAGATTGATTTGATACCCATTAAGTTGGGGAGTTTTGATGTGATAGTTAGAATGGACTGGCTGTCCAAGGTAAAGGTAGAAGTTATCTGTGAAGAGAAGATTCTTCGTATACCTCGCGAGACTGGTGAGCCACTAATTGTTTACGAGGAAAGATGTAGCCCAAAGTTGAACCTTAATAGTTGCATGAAGGCACAAAAGGTCATGAGAAAAGGGCGTTTTACTGTTTTGGCACATGTGAAGAAGTTGGAGGCTGAGGAGAAAAGCGTGAAGGATGTACCGATTGTGAACGAATTTTCCAAAGTCTTTCCAGAAGAGTTGCCGAGATTACCCCGGCTGCGATCAGTAGAGTTTCAGATCAATCTAGTGCCAGGAGCTGCACCCGTAGCTCGCGCACTTTATCGACTTGCGCCTTACGAACTGCAAGAGTTGCAGAGTCAACTACAGGAATTGCTAGACCGTGGATTTATTCGACAGAGTTCATCGCCTTGGGGCGCACCTGTTTTGTTCGTGAAGAAGAAGGACGGATCTTTCCGCATGTGTATCGATTATCGTGAACTGAACAGGTTGACGATCAAGAATCGGTATCTCCTTCCCAGGATTGACGATCTATTCGATCAGCTTCAAGGATCAAGCGTTTACTCCAAGATCGATTTGCGATCAGGTTATCACCAGTTGAGGGTGAAGGAGAGCGATGTACTTAAGACGGCATTCCGAACTCGTTATGGTTACTATGAGTTTCTGGTGATGCCATTCGGTTTAACTAATGCACCCGCCGTGTTTATGGATCTCATGAATCGCGTATGCAAGCCATAACTAGACAAATTCGTTATCGTATTCATAGACGATATCCTAATCTATTCCAAAAGCGAAGAAGAACATGAGCAACATTTTCGACTCATGCTAGAACTTTTGAGGAAGGAGCAACTCTATGCCAAATTCTCCAAGTGTGAATTTTGGTTGAAGGAAGTTCAATTTCTAGGCCACATTGTTAGTAGCCAAGGTATCAAAGTCGATCTCGTGAAAATCGAAGCCATTAGCAAGTGGAAAACCCCCACTACTCCTACTCATATCCGCCAATTTTTAGGCCTCGCCGGTTATTATTATTGATTCATCGAAGATTTCTCTTTGATTGCACGTCCTTTGACTGCATTAACTCACAAAGGTAAGAAGTTCGTTTGGGCAACCGAGCAAGAGTCGGCATTCCAAACCCTGAAGTAGAAGTTAACCACCGCACCTATCTTATCCCTTCCCAAAGGCAGTGATGACTTCGTTGTATATTGCGATGCCTCGAAACATGGTTTTGGGTGTGTATTGATGCAACAAAAGAAATTTATTGCTTACGCCTCCCGACCATTGAAGATTCATGAGCGAAATTATACGACTCACGATCTCAAACTTGGAGCTGTTGTCTTTGCACTCAAATTGTAGAGACACTATCTTTATGGAACCAAGAGTACTATTTTCACCGCCCACAAAAGCCTCCAACACATATTTGATCAGAAGCAGCTGAACATGAGACAGTGACGGTGGATCGAGACGTTGAACGATTATGATTGTGAACTTCGTTACCATCCTGGAAAGGCAAATATTGTAGTTGATGCCTTGAGCCGAAAGGAGAGAATGGTACCTCTTTGTGTCCGAGCTCTAAACATCACCATCCACACAAATCTCAGTAGCCAAATCCGTGTAGCTCAAGAGGAGGCTCTCAAGGATGAGAATATTTCTCAAGAACACTTGAACATTCTCGTCTCTCGATTCGAAGTCAAAGAGACTGGACTCCGATATTTCGCCGGAAGAATTTGGGTGGGTAGTTATGGGTATTTACGGAGCCTTATTCTCGACGAAGCCCAAAAGTCAAGGTATTCGATTCATCTAGGAGCTGGTAAGATGTACCACGATCTCAAGGAACAATATTGGTGGCTAAACTTTAAAAGGGATGTTGCTACTTATGTTGGAAAGTGTTTAACTTGTTCCAAGATCAAAGCTGAACATCAGAGGCCATCTGGATTACTTCAGCAACCCGAAATCCCACAATGGAAGTGGGAAAGAATAACGATGGACTTGATCACGAAACTACCAAAGAAGGTAGGAGGATATGATACCATCTGGGTTATTATTGACCGTCTTACCAAATCTGCTCACTTCCTAGCCATGAAGGAAACCGATACAATGGACAAACTCGCACAACTATACATAAAGGAAATTGTATCTCGTTACGGTGTACCCTTATCGGTTATTTCAGACCAAGATGCCCGTTTCGCTTCTAGATTTTGGCGTTCCTTGCAAGAAGCCTTGGAAACACGTATAGACATGAGTACCGCGTATCACCCGCAAACCTACGGACAAAGCGAACGCACGATTCAAACCTTGGAGGACATGTTACGAGCTTGTGTTATTGATTTTGGAAAAGCTTGGGAAAAGCATTTGCCTCTGGCAGAATTCTCTTACAACAATAGTTACCATTCGAGCATTAATGCCGCACCTTTCGAATCTTTATATGGCCGCAAATGCCGTTCTCCTATTTGTTGGGCCGAAGTAGGTGAAAAGCAAATCACCGAACCCGAACTCGTCCATGAAACAACCGAGAAGATTGTCCAAATCCAAACAAGGATCAAGACGGCCCGTGATCGTCGATGGAGCTATGCCGACCTTAAACGTAAAGATCTCGAATTCCAAGTAGGTGACCACGTGATGTTGAAAGTCGCACCTTGGAAAGGTGTAATCCGTTTCGGAAAGCGTGGGTAGCTAAATCCGCGATATATTGGTCCTTTTGAAATTTTGGAGCGTGTTGGACCCGTTGCTTACCGTTTGGATCTTCTGACTCAATTGAGCTCAGTTCATCCCACTTTCCACGTATGGAATCTAAAGAAGTGTCTTGCTGAACCAAAACTTGTCATACCTCTTGATGAGCTTACGATTGATGACAAACTCCACTCCGTGGAAGAACCTGTTGAAATCATGAACCGTGAGGTCAAGACCTTGAAACGCAACAAGATTCCAATTGTCCGAGTCCGTTGGAATGCTAAACGAGGACCCGAGTTTACTTGGGAGCGAGAGGATCAGATAAAGCAGAAGTATCCTCACCTCTTCACAACTCTACCGTCTACCTCTGCTTAAAATTTCGGGACGAAATTTTCTTTAACAGGTGGGTAATGTAACGAACCGAATTTTTTGACTTATATTTATACCTTATATTTTCACGAAACTGCGTATTTTTGCGTACTGAGCTATATTATATTCTGGGATCTTAATTCATGTTGATTACCTTCGTTTATATTTTAAAATGTGTTAGTAAGTACTTAGTTACTTAACTTGATTTTCGAATGCTTTTATGACCGTTAGTGTCACTTGTCGTTTAAAGCGAGCTACGTACTTGGTACGCATTTAATTTTTGTCATAATTGGAATATTATGGCTACGTAAAACTAATTGTTATTTTCTAATGACAATTACTTAGCTTATTGGTTGCTTAATTACGCTTAGTAATTTACTAATGCACACTAGTTAGTCTTATTGGACTTTTTACCTTAATGGACTTAAGTCTACCCTACTCTAGCTAATGGACCATTTAATTATGTAACGACCCGACTTTTTCGACTTGCTTTTGTGCTTTGTGCCTTCACGAAACTGCGTATTTGTACGTACTGAGCTATATTATACTCTGGGATCTTACTACATGTGGATTACTTTCGTTTATATGTGAAAGCGTGCCTTTAAGTACATAGGTTACTTAACTTAATCCTCGGAAGCCTTTATGACCGTTAGTGTCACTTGACGTTTAGAACGAACTGCGTACTGTGTACACGTTTAAGTTTGGTCATAATCGGAATATTATGACTACGAAATACTAATTGTTATTTTATAATAACAATTACTTGGGTTTTTGGATGCTTAATTACGCTTAGTAATTTACTAGAACACACTAGTTAGTCTTGTTGGACTTTCTACCTTGTTGGACTTTAGCCCACCCTACTCTAGCTAGTGGACTATTTAATTAGCCCAATTATTAATGACTAGTGACCCTATTATATGTAAGATAAATGCCCATTTATTAGAGGGAACATACTAGCATTTTTGTTAACCATAATCCATAATGTTGCATGGGATCCTAACATAAGCACCAACTTTAGACAACCATTAACCAAAAAGCAAAAAGGTGTCCCCTTCCATAACTCATGGCCACCACCACCATGTCACACCCTCACCTTCTATAAATACCAAGCTTATTCATCCCATTTCACACTTGATCTCATTCACAAATTACAAACACTTACTCTCTAATTCTCTCTCTAGTCTTTCTCACTCTAAAAAGTGTAAGTTTTAAACTTTCTTCTTCTTCTTCTTCCCTTCTCATTCATGACATCATCATCATCAAAGGGTCTAGCTCTTTAGCTTTTAGATCTTGTTATATCTTGTAGATTCAAACTTGGATTTGAATCCTTCAAGAACATGGAAGATTCAAGCTTCCTAGCTTTGAATATTCACTTATTTTGTTAGATCTAAATCTTGTAGCTTTTAATCTCTTTATTTTGTTGTAAAAATTTAAACTTGTGTTTGTAATCTTCATGTAACTTGAAGATCTAGCTTCATGCTTCAAGGATCTTCAAGAACAACTAAGATTCAAGATTTCTAGCTTTGAATCTTCATTTATTTTGTTGGATCTAAGTTTTCTAACTTATGATCTTATTATTTTGTTATAAAGATCAAAACTTGTATTTATGATCTTCATGTAACTTGAAGATCTAAGCTTTATGCTTCAAGATCTTCAAGAACACCAAAGATTCAAGCTTTCTAGCTTTGTAATCTCATAACTTGTGTGAAAAGGATCCAAGCTCTCTAGCTTAGGGTTCTATTACTTTATTTGATCAAGATTTTGTTCATACTTGTTTGATTGAAGGAAAGTTTGTAGCTTTAGTTGTAACTAGAACTTGTATTTGTGTTAAGACTAAGAATATGATGTAACCTTGGTTCATCATCCTTCTAAAACTCTTAAGTGAGTTGTATTCTTACTTGATCTTAACATATTATGTGTTGATGGTTGAACCTTGGTCAAAGTGATGCTAACACATCAATGAGTTGTACACTTGAAGCTACAAGCATCAAGGATGAGAACCGTGATGAGCATGAAGCACCAAGAATCCCACTGGAGCACTTGTTTACTGTTTTTTGGGGTCTGATCACACTCTCCGGGCTTCTGGAAAGTTGATTTTTAGATAGCTTTTTTCGAGTAGATGACTTTTCGTTTAGGCCTCTCCTAAATCCGATATACGGTTTAGGATTTATAGCCTTCCGAAAGTCACTACACCTTTGTAATGTTATGCTGAAATTTATGAGCTACTCGCACTTAAACCTTCGCTACAGTCAAACGAATATGAGTTAGATTCTGAAAACTGGTCAGCGGTTAGAGGACTCACATATGGAGCCTTGGCCACTGACTACGCGTCTTTTCGATTTGTATAGAGGTCGTAACAGCTGTCCAAAGTCAGCCTTTTGTTTCGATCTCTATTCTTGTTAAACTTACCTTAGCTTTGATGAATGATGATGATGATGATGATGATGATGACACTTAAATGTAATTTATTCACTTTTAAACTTTTGGGGACAACATACTGACCTAGTGACCTTTGACTTAGGTTGACGACCTTTCGGACCGACTTACTACCTGCATACGTTTCATATCGACTTTTCCTACTTATTCACTGTGAGTTATAGCATCCCTTTACTACTTTTTACTATTTTTGGGACTGAGAATACATGCTCTTTTTACGTTTTATATACTAGACACGAGTACTTAAACTTTATATATGTGTGGGTTACAAAACGGCACAAAGATTCCCCTTAGCTCGGTAACGTTTAATCATTGGTTTCCTAACCATGAACGCGAATCTTAGATATAGATCCATAGGGTTCGACAATCCCACTCGGGCTAGTTGTGCTAGCAGAAAACGGGTGTTTAATACTTCGAGGACAAATGCACTCGCCAAGTGCACTTTTAGGGGGTGATATATATACGTTAAGTCTAGTTACCGGGTGCCCACGGTTAAGCATATACTTTTCATACTGATTTAAACTGCTGATTGAAGCATAGAAATCTCGTGGTCTACATTACTTTACTGATTACTAACTATAACTCACCAACATCCGTGTTGACTTTTAAGCGTGTATTTCTCAGGTGCTTAGACGATGTTGCTTCCGCTGTTAGACTTGCTATCTTGGTGTTATAGACTTGCTGTTATGGACCTGCTGTGTTAGATTTCCGCTGCATTACTTAGAGATGTCTCAATCATGAAACTTTTCTTTTGCATTCGTAACTTATGTTATTTTTAAACAAAGGCTTTGTAATGACATTTGGGTCACATACTTATGTTAACGCTTTTATTCATAGGAAGCACGTTATCTTTTGTAAAATGCTATCTTTTTATGAATGCAAAACTGGTTTTCAAACAGCATTTAGTGTTTGACCTTGTAATGATCCTGTTATTGATGGACCGTACACGATGGTTTTGTACGGGGCGTCACAAATTAGCCCAATTTTAATGGAATTATGATCCATTAAGATGTAGAACAAAAACTCATTTATATGAGCCAACATGCTAGCATTTTTGTTAACCATTACCACACATGTTGCATGGGATCCCAACAACAAGCGCCACCTATAGACCACCACCATGCAAAAAGCAAAGTTTGTCTCCCCCCTGTCCCCCCTAGCCGTCGGCCAACCCACCACCACCACCACTATAAATATCACACTTCCTCCTTCATTTCAAACTTAATCTAATTCTCATTTTACACACACTTACTCTCTAATTTTCTCTCTAGTCTTTCTCACACTAAAAATTGTAAGTTTTAAATTTTCTTCTTCTTCTTCTCTTCATGATCACGACATCATCATCATATTAAGATCAAGCTTTTTAGCTTTTTGATCTTGTTATATCTTGTAAATTCAAACTTTGATATGAATCCTTCAAGAACATGAAAGATTCAAGCTTTCTAGCTTTGGATCTTCATTACTTTGTTGGATCTAAGTTTTCTAGCTTATGATCTCTTTATTTTTGTTTAAAGATCAAAACTTGTGTTTATGATCTTCATGGAACTTGAAGATCTAACCTTTTACTTTAAAGATCTTCAAGAACATAAAAGATTTAAGCTTTCTAGCTTTTGATCTTCATTACCTTGATAGATCTAAGATTTATAGCTTAAGATCACTTTGTTTTTGCTAAAAAGATCAAAACCTGTGTTTATGATCTTCATGAAACTTGAAGATCTAGCTTGTTGCTTTAAAGATCTTCAAGGACATAAAAGATTCAAGCTTTCTAGCTTTGAAATCTCATAATTATTGTTAAGGGATCCAAGCTTTCTAGCTTAGGGTTTCATTACTTTGTTTGATATAAGTTATGTAACTTAAGGTCTTGCTTGATTTGAACCAAAATATGTAGCTTTAATCTTGAATAGAACTTGTATTTGTGTTAAGACTAAGAACATGATATAACCTTGGTTCATCATCCTTCTAAAACTCTTAAGTGAGTTGCATTTCTTCTTAGTCTTGATATTGTATGTTGATGGTTGTAACTTGGTCAAAGTGATGCTAAAATATCAAGAGTTGTACACTTGAAGCTTACACGCATCAAGGATGAGAACCATGATGAGCATCAACCACCAAGAAACCCACCGGAGCACTTGTTTTCTGTTTTTCGGGGTCTGATCAGACTCCTGGGACTTCTGGAAAGTTGATTTTAAGATAGTTCGGTTAGATTAGATGACTTTTCGTTTAAGACTCGTCTAAATCCGATATACGGTTTAGGATTTATAGCCTTCCGAAAATCACTACACCTTCGTAACGACGTGCTGAAATTTCTGACCTACTCGCGCTTGAACCATCGCCACAGTCAAACAACATCGAGTTAGGATCTGAAAATTGGACAGCGGTAAGAGGACTCACAAACGGAGCCTTGGCCACTGGCCGCGTATCATTTCAGTTTGTATAGAGGTCGTAGCAGCTATCCGAAATCAGCCCTTGTTTCGATCTCTATTCTTGTTGAAAACTTACTTTATCTTTTACGAATGATGATGATGATGATGATACTTAAGACTTAACTTATTTACTTTTAAACTTTTAGGGACAATTTACTGACTTAGTAACCTTTGACTTAGGTTGAGGACCTTTCGGACCGACTTACTACTTGCATACTTTTCATATCGACTTTTATCGCACATTCACTGTGAGTTATAGCTCCCTTTTTACTTTAACTATTTTTAGGACTGAGAATACATGCGCTTTTTATGTTTTACATACTAGACATGAGTACTTAACTTTATATATGTGTGGGTGATATAACGGCACAAAGACTCCCTTAGCACGGTAACGTTTAATCATTGGTTTTTGAACCGGTGAACGCGAATATTAGATATGGATCCATAGGGTTTGACATCCCCACTCGGACTAGTCGTGCTAGCATTTAACGGGAGTTTAATATTTCGAGAACATATGCACTCGCCAAGTGTACTTTTATGGGGTGATATTTATATTACGTTAAGTTAGTTACTTGGTGACCAAGGATAAGCATATACTTTTCATACTGTTTTGAATACGAAATCTCGTAGTCTACATTACATTGCTGATTACAAACAAACTATAGCTCACCAATATTCGTGTTGACATTTTAAAGCATGTATTTCTCATGTGCTTAGATGTTGTTGCTTCCGCTGTTAGACTTACTGTTATAGTCTTGGTGTTATAGACTTGCTGTTACAGACTCGCCGTGTTAGACTTTCGCTGCATTGTTTAGAGATGTCTCAAGCATGGAACTTTTATTTTTCATTCACAACTTATGTTATTTTTGAATAATGGCGTTGTAATGACCTTTGTGTCATGTACTTATGTTAATGATTTCTATTCGTAGAAGCACGTTATCTTTTGTAAAACATTTGACGCTGGTAAAAACGTTACCTTTTCATGAATGCAAAACTTGTTTTAAAACAGCTTATAGTATTATACCGTGTAATGGACCTGTTATTGATGATCAGTACATGATGGTTTTGTACGGAGCATCACATTGGTATCAGAGCATTGGTTGTAGGGAATTAGGTTGCATTACTGTGTCTTGACCGAGTCGAGTAGGATTCACTAATAGGACTAATCTACAACTTAGTTGTTTACTTGTTCTGCGAAACTGCTGCATGCTACTGCTTACTTTTACTGCTATATGAACTTGCTGTATGCTATGGCTTATTCTCGCTACTGCATGCTACTATCTGCTTTTGATTGCATGTTACTTCGGTATGGTACTGTTATTATTGCCATGCTATGTACTGCTGTAGACGATCTAGGCTGCTGTAGTTATTATGCCCGATTACGTGCTTGCTATATGTCTTACTGACATGGAATAAGTAATTGATTGCTATATTACTATAGCATTATTACTTATTGGGTAACGGATTTTGACTTCAGTCAAAAATTTTGTTTGGAAGATCGATGGCAAACGGAAGAGGTCCAAGTAGAACACCCACTGCAGGGTAAATTGAGGAGATGATAGCTGCTCGAGTAGCCACAGCTATGGCGAATGCCAACCCACAAGCTCCACCGGCCAACCAGAACATTCAGAATAGGTGCACTTATAAGGAATTTCAGAGTTGCAAGCCCCACAATTTCAGTGGAACGGAAGGGCCAGTTGGCTTAACAAGATGGTTTGAGAAGTTGGAATCTATGTTTCGTCTTAGTAACTACTCCGAAGTGAACAAGCTAAGTTCGCATCGTGCACGTTGTTGGATGGCGCTTTGACTTGGTGGAATACGTTCACCCAGGCTCAGGGAATTGATGAAGCTTATGCAACACCCTGGGAGGAGTTTAAGAGGGCTATGATCGAGGAATACTGCCCCAGAACCGAAATTCAGAAAATGGAAGTGGAGTTTTCGGAACTGAAGGTTGTAGGAACTGACCTTGATGGCTATAACTGAAGGTACTTGGAGTTAGCTTTAATGTGCCCCACAATGGTTACTCCTGAGTACAAACGAATGGAACGGTATCTGTGGGGACTCCCCAAGGACATTCAGGGAAATGTCACCTCTTCGAAACCAGCAAATGTCCCTAAAGCTATGCGCATGGTGCACACCCTGATGAATCAAATTACCTGCTAAGAGCCAGAGAAGGTGAAATCCGAATCGGGAGCTAGTAATGGGAAACATAAGTGGGACGGAGATAAGGGTAAAGGTTTTGATCAGAACTCAGCCAAGAGGTATGAGAACTTTAAGGGAAACAACGACTGGAGGAACCCTAACCCTAACTACAAAGGTAGCCTTCCTCAGTGCAAGAGATGCTATAAGCATCATACTGGGTACTGCAACGTAGTGTGTGAGAAGTGTAAAAGGACTGGACACATCGGCAGAGATTGTAAGATCAACACTTCAGCTGTGAGGACAAATCCGAATGCGCCAAGGAAGTGTTTTGAGTGCGGTCAGCAGGGCCACTTCAAGAATGAATGTCCTAACAAGAAGAAGGATGGCAGGCCAGCACGTGGAAGAGTCTTCAACATGAACGCCAGAGATGCCCGTGAGGATCCTGACTTAGTTACAGGTACATTCACTATCAATAAACTATTAGCTTCTGTCTTGTTTGATACTGGTGCCGATAGGAGTTATGTATGTAGACACTTTTGCTCTAAGATAGATTGGTCATTAGTTCCTTTGGAGGAGAGTCATCTTGTTGAGGTAGCCAATTGAAAAGTTGAGAAAGTTGACCAAATTGGCGGAGGAGATATAATAAACTTAGCTGGTGTGGATTTTGAGATTGATTTGATACCCATTAATTTGGGGAGCTTTGATGTGATAGTCGGGATGGACTGGCTGTCCAAGGTAAAGGCAAAAGTTATCTGTGGTGAGAAGATTCTTCGTATACCTCGCGAAGATAGTGAGCCACTAATTGTTTACGGGGAAATATGTAGCCAAAAGTTGAACCTTATTAGTTGCATGAAGGTACAAAAGGTCATGAGAAAAGGGCGTTTTGTTGTTTTGGCACATGTGAAGAAGTTGGAGGCTGAGGAGAAAAGCGTGAAGGATGTACCGATTGTGAACGAATTTTCCGAAGTCTTTCCAGAAGAATTACCGGGATTACCCCCGCCGCGATCAGTGGAGTTTCAGATCGATCTAGTGCTAGGAGCTGCACCCGTAGCTCGCGCACCTTATCGACTTGCACCTTCCGAACTGCAAGAGTTGCAGAGTCAACTACAGGAATTGCTAGACCGTGGATTTATTTGACCGAGTTCATCGCCTTGGGGCGCACCTGTTTTGTTCGTGAAGAATAAGGACATATCTTTTTGCATGTGTATCGATTATAGTGAACTTAACATGTTGACGATTAAGAATCGATATCCCCTTCCCAGGATTGATGATCTATTCGATCAGCTGCAAGGATCAAGTGTTTACTCCAAGATCGATTTGCGATCAGGTTATCACCAGTTGAGGGTAAAGGAAGGCGATGTACTTAAGACAGCGTTCCGAACTCGTTATGGTTACTATGAGTTTCTGGTGATGCCATTCGGTTTAACTAACGCACCTGCCGTGTTTATGGATCTTATGAATCGCGTATGCAAGCCATACCTAGACAAATTCGTTATCGTCTTCATAGATGATATCTTAATCTATTCCAAAAGCGAAGAAGAACATGAGCAACATCTTCGCCTCATGCTAGAACTTTTGAGGAAGGAGGAAATATATGCCAAATTCTCCAAGTGTGAATTTTGGTTAAAGGAAGTTCAATTTCTTGGCCACGTTGTTAGTAGCCAAGGTATCAAAGTCGATCCCGCAAAAATCGAAGCCATTAGCAAGTGGAAACCCCCAACTACTCCTACTCATATCCGCCAATTTTTAGGCCTCGCCGGTTATTATCGTCGATTCATCAATGGTTTCTCTTTGATTGCACGTCCTTTGACCGCATTAACTCACAAAGGAAAAAAGTTCGTTTGGGCAACCGAGCAAGAGTCGGCATTCCAAACCCTGAAGCAGAAGTTAACCACCGCACCTATCTTATCCCTTCCCGAAGGCAGTGATGACTTTGTTGTATATTGCGATGCCTCGAAACATGGTTTTGGGTGTGTATTGATGCAACGAAAGAAAGTTATTGCTTACGCCTCTCGACAATTGAAGATTCACCAGTGAAATTACACGACTCACGATCTCGAACTTGGAGCTGTTGTCTTTGCACTCAAATTGTGGAGACACTATCTTTACGGAACCAAGAGTATTATCTTCACCGACCACAAAACCCTCCATCACATATTCGATCAGAAGCAACTGAACATGAGACAGCAAAGGTGGATCGAGACGTTGAACGATTATGATTGTGAACTTCGTTACCATCATGGCAAGGCAAATGTAGTAGCTGATGCCTTGAGCCGAAAGGAGAGAATGGTACCTCTTCGTGTCCAAGCTCTAAACATCACCATCTACACAAATCTCAATAGCCAAATCCGTGTAGCCTAAGAGGAGGCTCTCAAGGATGAGAATATTTCTCAAGAACACTTGAACATTCTTGTCTCTCGGTTCGAAGTTAAAGAGACTGGACTCCAATATTTTGCCGGAAGAATTTGGGTGCCTAGTTATGGGGATTTACGGAGCCTTATTCTCGACGAAGCCCACAAGTCAAGGTATTCGTTTAATCCAGGAGCTGGTAAGATGTACCACGATCTCAAGGAACAATATTGGTGGCCAAACCTTAAAAAGGATGTTGCTACTTATGTTAGAAAGTGTTTAACTTGTTCCAAGATCAAAGTCGAACATCAGAGGCCATCCGGATTACTTCAGCAACCCAAAATCCCGCAATGGAAGTGGAAAAGAATAACGATGGACTTCATCACGAAACTACCAAAGACGGTAGGAGGATATGATACCATCTGGGTTATTATTGACCGTCTTACCAAATCTGCTCACTTCCTAGCCATGAAGGAAACCGATACAATGGACAAACTCGCACAACTATACATAAAGGAAATTGTATCTCATCACGGTGTACCCTTATCGATTATTTTAGACCGAGATGCCCGTTTCGCTTCTAGATTTTGGCGTTCCTTGCAAGAAGCTTTGGGAACACGTTTAGACATGAGTACCGCGTATCACCAGCAAACCGACGGACAAAGCAAACGCACAATTCAAACCTTGGAGGACATGTTATGAGCTTGTGTTATTGATTTTGGAAAAGCTTGGGAAAAGCATTTGCCTCTGGCATAATTCTCTTACAATAATAGTTACCATTCGATCATTAATGCCGCACCTTTCGAAGCTTTATATGGCCGCAAATGCCGTTCTCCTATTTTTTGGGCCGAAGTAGGTGAAAAGCAAATCACCGGACCCGAACTCGTCCATGAAACAACCGAGAAGATTGTCCAAATCCAAGCAAGGCTCAAGACGGCCCGTGATCATCACAAGAGCTATGCCAACCTTAAATGTAAAGATCTCGAATTCCAAGTAGGTGACTGCGTGATGTTGAAAGTCGCACCATGGAAAGGTGTAATCCGTTTCGGAAAGCGTGTGAAGCTAAATCCGCGATATATTGGTCCTTTTGAAATCTTGGAGTGTGTTGGACCCGTTGCTTACCGTTTGGATCTTCCGACTCAATTGAGCTCAGTTCATCTCACTTTCCACGTATCGAATCTAAAGAAGTACCTTGCTGAACCAAAACTTGTCATACCTCTTGATGAGCTTACGATTGATGACAAACTCCACTTCGTGGAAGAACATGTTGAGATCATGAACCGTGAGGTCAAAACCTTGAAACGCAACAAAATTCCAATCGTCCGAGTCCGTTGGAATGCTAAACGAGGACCCGAGTTTACTTGGAAGCGAGAGGATCAGATGAAACAGAAGTATCCTCACCTCTTCACAACTCTACCGTCTACCTCAGCTTAAAATTTCGGGACGAAATTTTCTTTAACAGGTGGGTAATGTAACGACCCGACTTTTTCGACTTATATTTGTACCTTATATTTTCACGAAACTGCGTATTTGTGCGTACTAAGCTATATTATATTCTGGGATCTTAATTCATGTCGATTACCTTCGTTTATATTTTAAAACGTGTTAGTAAGTGCTTAATCACTTAACTTGATTCCCGAATGCTTTTATGACCGTTAGTGTCACTTGTCGTTTAAAGCGAGCTACGTACTTGGTACACGTTTAACTTTTGTCATAATTGGAATATTATGACTGCGTAAAACTAATTGTTATTTTCTAATGACAATTACTTGGCTTATTGGTTGCTTAATTACCCTTAGTAATTTACTAATGCACACTAGTTAGTCTTATTGGACTTTTTACCTTAATAGACTTAAGCCCACCCTACTCTAGTTAATGGACCATTGAATTAGCCCAACTTTAATGGATTTATGACCCATTAAGATGCAGGATAAAAACTCATTTATATGAGCCAACATGTTAGCAATTTTGTTAACCATTACCACACATGTTTCATGGGATCCCAACAACAAGCACCACCTTTAGACCACCACCATGCAAAAAGCAAAGTTTGTCCCCCCCCTTGTCCCCCTTTAGGCCGTCGGCCATACCAACCCACCACCACTATAAATATCAAGCCTATTTCACCCATTTCACACTTGATCTCATTCTCATTTTACACACACTTGCTCTCTAATTTTTCTCTCTAGTATTTGTCACACTAAAAATTGTAAGTTTTAAATTTTCTTCTTCTTCTTTTTATCTTCATGATCACGACATCATCATCATCATCATCTTAAGATCAAGCTTTTTAGCTTTTTGATCTTGTTATATCTTGTAGATTCAAACTTTGATTTGAATCCTTCAAGAACATGAAAGATTCAAGCTTTCTAGCTTTCGATCTTCATTACTTTGTTGGATCTAAGTTTTCTAGCTTATGATCTCTTTATTTTTGTTAAAAGATCAAAACTTGTGTTTATGATCTTCATGGAACTTGAAGATCTAACCTTTTACTTTAAAGATCTTCAAGAACATAAAAGATTCAAGTTTTCTAGCTTTGGATCTTCATTACTTTGATGGATCTAAGCTTTATAGCTTAAGATCACTTTGTTTTTGCTAAAAGATCAAAACTTGTATTTATGATCTTCATGAAACTTGAAGATCTAGCTTGTTGCTTTAAAGATCTTTAAGGACATAAAAGATTCAAGCTTTCTAGCTTTGAAATCTCATAATTATTGTTAAGGGATCCAAGCTTTCTAGCTTAGGGTTTCATCACTTTGTTTGATCTAAGTTATGTGACTTAAGGTCTTGCTTGATTTGAACCAAAGTTTGTAGCTTTAATCTTGAATAGAACTTGTATTTTTGTTGAGACTAAGAACATGATGTAACCTTGGTTCATCATCCTTCTAAAACTCTTAAGTGAGTTGTATTTCTTCTTAGTCTTGATATTGTATGTTGATGGTTGAAACTTGGTCAAAGTGATGCTAAAACATCAAGAGTTGTACACTTGAAGCTTACACGCATCAAGGATGAGAACCATGATGAGCATCAAGCACCAAGAAACCTACCAGAGCACCTGTTTTCTATTTTTCGGGGTCTGATCGGACTCCTGGGACTTCTAGAAAGTTGATTTTTAGATATTCGGTTCGATTAGATGACTTTTCGTTTAAGATTCACCTAAATCCAATATACGGTTTAGGATTTATAGCCTTCCGAAAATCACTACGCCTTCGTAACGACGTGCTGAAATTTCTGACCTACTCGCGCTTGAACCGTCGCCACGGTCAAACGACATCGAGTTAGGATCTGAAAATTGGACAGCGGTAAGAGGACTCACAAACGGAGCCTTGGCCATGGGCCGCGCATCATTTCAGTTTGTATAGAGATCGTAGCAGCTGTCCGAAGTCAGCCCTTGTTTCGATCTCTATTCTTGTTGAAAACTTACTTTATCTTTTACGAATGATGATGATGATGATACTTAAGACTTAACTTATTTACTTTTAAACTTTTGGGGACAATTTACTGACTTAGTAACCTTTGACTTAGGTTGAGGACCTTTCGGACCAACTTACTAGTTGCATACTTTTCATATCGACTTTTACCGCACATTCACTATGAGTTATAGCTCCCTTTTTACTTTAACTATTTTTGGGACTGAGAATACATGCGCTTTTTATGTTTTACATACTAGACACGAGTACTTAACTTTATATATGTGTGGTTTATATAACGGCACAAAGATTCCCCTTAGCACGGTAACGTTTAATCATTGATTTTTGAACCGGTGAACTCGAATATTAGATATGGATCCATAGGGTTTGACATCCCCACTCGGGCTAGTCGCGCTAGCATTTAACGGGTGTTTAATACTTTGAGAACATACGCACTCGCCAAGTGTACTTTTAGGGGGTGATATTTATTTTACGTTAAGTTAGTTACCGGGTGCCCACGGATAAGCATATACTTTTCATACTGTTTTGAATACGAAATCTCGTGGTCTACATTACATTGCTGATTACAAACAAACTATAGCTCACCAACATTCGTGTTAACATTTTAAAGCATGTATTTCTCAGGTGCTTAGACGTTGTTGCTTCCGCTGTTAGACTTGCTGTTATAGTCTTGGTGTTATAGACTTGCTGTTACAGACTCGCTGTGTTAGACTTTCGCTGCATTGTTTAGAGATGTCTCAAGCATGGAACTTTTATTTTGCATTCACAACTTATGTTATTTTTGAATAATGATGTTGTAATGACCTTTGTGTCACGTACTTATGTTAATGCTTTCTATTCGTAGAAACACGTTATCTTTTGTAAAACATTTGACGTTGGTAAAAACGTTACCTTTTCATGAATGCAAAACTTGTTTTAAAACAGCATATAGTATTATACCGTATAATGGACCTGTTGTTGATGATCAGTACATGATGATTTTGTACGGGGCGTCACACGACCGAACACCCACCAGACCCCCGGACAACCAACAGACAACCAAACTAACACGAAACAATCACCGAAACAACACCAGAGCACCAGTAGACCACCGAACAACATGACCACAATCGGATCACATGACAAACACTGGACCATTACCGGGCTGTCGGACTACCACCGGACCATTGGACCAACAGACCACAACTGGACCACTACCGAACCAACAGGTAGGCCACCATCGAATAACCGAACCACCACTGGACCATCACCGTACTACCACGATCCACCAAACCACCGGATTACCACAGGACCACATAAACACCACCGGAACCACCACCGAACTAACAGACTACAATCAGATCACCACCAGACCAACTGACTCCCATGAATTTGCTCAATCACTTCTCTCAAAGTCAAGTTGTTGATATTAAGTATGGTTTATTCATATGCTTGATTTGTTCTTATTTGAGTTTGATGTGTTTATTGATTTGATTTTATTTTATTAATTAACTTTGTTTATTAATTATAAAAAAAATTATAGATTCCACAATTGATATGTATGTCAATTTAACAAAAATATCACACACCTTTTTATTTGTTATTAATTTGATTTAATTAAAATCGATCCATATGAACCGACTTTTATTTGGTTATATTGGTTTGATTTTATTAAATTTAGTTCTCTTATTAGTGCTAAAAAATATTCGTGAAAACCGAATAAACCATATTAATCGTAAATTTACAAACCGGACATACCTAAAGAAAGTACGTATTAAATATCATTACCATATATTTCTAATTTTACTTGAAGTATGCTTCCTATGCTAACAAATATTAAATTAAACTACGTACGCTTGCTTGAGTGACTACCGAGTTGCCCAATGAAGCACACCACTCGGATTCAATTCCTGACTATGCCAAATTTTTCAAAAAGAGAGTGTGACTAGAAGGTGCGCATAATGCGCAATTCACCCGATACCACGTTGATCTCGCTCGGGGAGCTTGATTACCCGAGGTTTTACCTTCTATAAGGGTGCCAATGTGCTCGTTCATAGAAGAGTTTTCTCGCTTACAAAAAAAAATTATTTAAATTAACCATCTTTCTAAAACAATAGTATAATTTTAAACATTTACAAATTAACACAAAACTTTAAAAGTTTTAGAAATTAGCACAGAACTTTTTACTTTTTACAAATCAGACACAAACTTTTAACACACTTTACAAATCAACAACATAACTTAAATTAACACAAAAACTTTTCACTTTTTACAAATCAACTACAAAACTTTCAACACTTTTTATAAACCAATCACAAAACTTTTCACGTATTATAAATCTACCACATAACTTTTCAATTTTTAATAACTACTCATATATACTTTCTATTAAAATTCTTTAATGATGATGTCATTATTAGACTAATTCATTTAATAAAAAAATCAAAAGAAAAAAGAAAAAAATCTAAGCCATCTTGATGATGTCATTAACATTAATTAAATATTTTATTTATTTATTAAAGTTAATTGAAATTCACTTAGCTATACGTAAAGATTCCGTATATGTAGCAATTAATAATATAGATTTATTGTTATCCATAATTTAATTTGATGTTATATTGTTAGTTAACGATTCATGCATATGAATTTGGCAACACTCTAAATATTACCATAAAACGATATGGACCATCTTTAAAAAATATAAAGTGATTCTCACTATAATCAGTTTATGGAATTCACGAGGGCATGAATAATACTAATGAATTTTAAAGGCGTGTTTAGTGAATATTTCATTTACATATAAATTGATTTTAATAATTATTTAAAGAATCATTACATTTAACTCTTATTCAATTGTACGTATAAAATCTATTTTATACTATAATATAAATCTCTAAAATAATAATAATGTCATAAATAAAATCTTGTTCAAAAAGTAACTGGACACTTGTAGTGGAACGGTGGGAGTATTATTATATTATTATTATTCAAATATAGGTTTTCTTTACGGGATTAATTACGTTACATATGTATGCGAAATACATGTCTCAATAAAATGTTGTATTGCAATTTTTATGATAAGAAAAATAATAATTGTGATCAAAATTGGAGAAAAAGTGGTGGGAGAATAAATGTAGTTCATTTTTTCTGACTAAGTTAAATATATCAATATGTTTGTAAAAACAACGACAAGTTTCTTAGTTGGAATATGTGATTTCACGGGTCATTAAACTAAATGACTTTAACATTTACGTTCACTTAATACCTAAAACATATCACTAAACTGTTTCTTTTAAACAAACCCGTGATTCCACATGTCATTTCACTAATCTATAGTTAATATTAAATCTCTAATCTTATGATGTCATAAAGAAGCAATTATCCTTTATAAAAATAAATTAAAAGAAAAAAGAAAGAATTAGAAGACATCTAGATGATGTCATAAACACTAATTAAATTAAATTAATAAAAAAGAGTAATTATTTATTTTCTACTTTTTAGTAAATTATTTTTTCCTTTTCATAATAACAACTAAATAATTATTCCGTATTATTTTGTTACGAACGTGATTATCTTCTGCATCATATCTTATTCTTTTCGTTTCTTTAGTCATAACAACTAAATAATTTGTGTCGCTAAAATGTCAAGTCAGAGTGTGGCTGATATTGTGTGATATATTTATTTGTGTGAGAATAGCAAATCTCTTATAACATACTTAAAATAAAATTTCTTAAACACAACAAAATATCATTCATTAGTCAACTTTTTAAACACAAAATAGCAATTGTAGGTTTTTTTACTGGATTAATTACGTTACATATGTATATAAAATACACATCTCAATAAAATGTTGTAATGTAGACTTTTATGACAAAAAAATAGCAATTGTGATGAAAATTGGAAGAAGGTCGTGGGAGAATAAATGTAGTTCATTTATTCTGACCAAGTTAAGTATATCAATATGTTTGTAAAAACAATGACAAGTTTCTTAGTCGAAATCTGTGGTTCCACGGGTCATTAAACTAAATGACTGTAACATTTACGTTCACTTAATACCTAAAACATATCATTAAACTATTTCATTAAAACAAACTATATCTGGCAATTGAGACCCAAACACTCAAATTCGGGTCAAATGGGTCAAGCTTTTGGGTCAGTTGGGTCTTGAAAAAAATTAGGCCTAACAATGTGAATCAAAACTTAAAAAAAGATTCAAATGAGTTTCTCTCCATCCTATTAAGTCCTATACAAAAAATGAAGGAACGGGTATAATGGGTATAAATACTCAAAGTTCAATAAATAGAAATAGGTCAAATGGGTTTTGTGAATGGGTCAAATGGGTCGAACATAAAAAGTTCCATCCCTAAAAAATTTATGAAAGCATTCATTGTTATATCATTTATTATGTATATTAATATTTCTTATGTATATATAATAAATAATAATAACTAAAATAATGTAATAAATGTAAAAAAAGCGATGTAACCCATTTGATCCAATTGACTTGTGACCCGTTTCGACCCGTTACCCAAACCAACCCAACCTGACCCATTTTGACCCATTTAAAATTGACCCGTTTGACCTATGACCCATTTCAACCCAAAACCATTTTGACCCGTTACCCAAACCGACCCAACCTGGCCCGTTTGCCAGGCATAAAATAAACCCGTGGTTTCACGGGTCATTTCACTAGTTTTTATTATATATGTACAGGGGCGGAGAAAAAGATTTAATCGAGCACACAATTTAACATATGAAATTACAAAATTTTCAAAAGCTGCTCATAAGTCATATTAAAGATTAAATGGTGCAAAATGATAAAATAAATTTTTTTAATAGATAGCTACAAGCTTCAAAGATTATAATGTTTAATATTTGTTCAATACGGAGTATATAAACTAGAGGTATGTTAAATAGTTCTACAATAGAAAAAACACCAATCGCCGAATGTTTGATAATCTGCAATATACAAATTTTGGATATTTTTAATATTATAACACCTATAAGGGTCATTTAACTATGCTGGAAGTAACCAACGGAAATGGCAGTTCGATTGGGCTTCAAAAACAATTGTTGGGCTTCAAAAAGTTATTTTTGGACTTCAAAAATAGCAATATAGGATGGGATTATCACCAAAAAGCCCATTTTTTTGAACTTGTTTGCGTGAGAGTCCATAAAAAAATAAGTTTGACAATTTGAACTCGCAAGGAGCAAGATGCCTCTTGCTCCCTTGCGCCCTTGCGACCTTAGTCACACTTGAGAGCAAAGAGCAAGGTGCCTCTTGCTCCCTTGCTCCCAGGTGGAAGCAAGGACGCAAGGTGCCTCTTGCTCCCTTGCTTCCACCTGGCAGCAAGGTGCCTCTTGCTCCCTTGGTCCCAGGTGGAACCAAGGGAGCAAGATACACCTTGCGTCCTTGTTTCCACCTGGGAGCAAGAGGCACCTTGCGTCCTTGCTTCCACTTGGGAGCAAGGGAGCAAGAGGCACCACCTTGCTCCTTGCTCCTTGCTCTCAAGTGTGACTAAGGTCGCAAGGACGCAAGGCGCAAGGGAGCAAGAGGCATCTTGCTCCTTGCGATGGCAAATTGTCAAACTTTTTTTATTATGGGCTCTCACGCAAACAAATTAAAAAAAATGGGCTTTTTGGTGATAATCCCATATAGGATCACACATTCAAAATTTAAATATTTAAACTTAAATAATGGTACTGGCCTTCTCGGCTATTTGGTAAGTGAGTGGGGATAATTATTATTGTTTGACGTATTCATCTTATTACAAATTAAACACAAAATTTTTTACTTATTACAAATCAAATTCAAATATAATAATTATTGTTTGTTGTTATTATCAATATAATTGTTATTATTTTATCTTTTTCTTTTATAGTCGTAAACTTTTGATTTTTTTACCTATTACAATTTATGTCATTTACTTCTATATTTTTTTCTCAATCGAAAGCGTTACTCGACGCAACTTGGGGCATCTTAACGCCTTAATAGAAAAAATTAAGGACATGTCGACTCGCAAACCTGTCAGATACCCGGTATAGACTCGCAAACATGTCAGATACCAGGCAGTGGCGAATCTAGGATGAAAGCTTTATGAGGTCAAAAAAAAAAAAAATTCAAAGCTAAGTATAGTTGAAGGGTACTTTAGTGGTCATTTACCTAAAAACAATAGTAAGAACTTGCGGGCATAGCCCAACGGTTCCCCCCATGTACTTTGTGTCATGGGATAGGGAGAGGTCATGAGTTTGATCCTTAAGGATGACATGATTTTCTTTAAACGAATTGAACACCAATAATATTGGTATATATTGACCCTTGTGACGACCCGAAAATTTCCGACCAAATTTAAACTTAACCTTTATATGTTTTCGACACGATAAGCAGAATTTGTAATGTTGAATCTCAAAAAGTTTGGAACTACATTCATGTAATCAATTATCCTTTGACCGTGTTCGACGATTCACGAACAATTATGTGTATATAGATATGTATATATAATTTATAATATTAACTGAAAACATTAACAAAGTATTAGATATGTGATACTTTACATGAACGTATTTGTTTCGATATATTTATTGACAGAATTAAGAGATAATATCAAATGATTGAATTATCAGATACATTATGATATGATTACGGGCCTATGTTATGAGGTCCACTGTGATTTAAGAAATCTATTCTTTTTGACCACTCATTACTTAACTAGTATGATAAAATAACGATATTTATATTTTATTTTATCAAATATATATAACGATTTAAATTAATATTATATATATTTATACGCGTATTATACGTACATAGTTTTATACATTTACTATACTTTAACTTTACCTTTACTTTACTTTTACTTTACTTTAACTTTAATAATTCATACTTTAATAATTCACTTTAATAATTCATACTTTAATAATTCACTTTAATAATTCATACTTTAATAATTCACTTTAATAATTCACTTTAATAATTCATACTTTAATAATTCACTTTAATAATTCATACTTTAATAATTCACTTTAATAATTCATACTTTAATAATTCACTTTAATAATTCACTTTAATAATTGAAAAATCTATTATAAATAGAATTCAATAGGTTTTATTATTTCATAGAAACTTGAAAATATATTTCTCTAAACTCTCTCAATCGAATTACACATATATATTTTCTTTGTATTATTTCAAGATATTATTAGTATACATAAAATACTACGACGGAGTTATATTCAGACGATTTTAAAATAAGTTTTCAAACGGAATAGAGCTAAGGAAATTATGGGTTATAGTTATGGAGGTTATGGGTATTGATCGAGGGTATTGCTCGTGAGGTCAACCTAACGTTTATCATTTTCGTTTCGTCTACGTACTTTCCTGCAATATTGAATCTCAATATTGATACGTGAGCACTCATAACTTAACTTTTATATTTCAATAGTGTATCCCTGACTAGTGCTCGAGTATATAGGATTATGCATGCTTGTACATTCGATATTGTCCTTAGATAGGTTTGTTGAATCCTGAATTAGATACATATGCTACTGAGATAGGGTATATGATATGCATGTCATTGGAAAGCTAGCGAAAAATTAAGAAATTTTCATTTAGATATCAAATGGTTTCGATGAACGGATTAGAAGTTATAGTCAACTGAATTTTAGTAATATTGTTAAAATGATTATTATTACTATTGTCGTTATTATTTTAATAGAAATAGAAATATCATTGTTATTATAAAATATCATTATTACTATTATGTTAGTATTATCATTTTATCATAATAATATTTTTAGTAAATATAAATATTGTTATTTTTTTTATAGAATAATAATAATTATTATTACAAAATAATACAACTTTTACTTATTATTATTATGATCAATATTATTTTATCAAATAAATAGGGGATACAAAGATATTTTTCACCACGCGTAATATAATTACATTAATAATACTTACCACTATAGATTTACGATATTAAGTGAACTTTATAAATTTTACTACTTAAGATATATAAAAGTATATTTTATCATATATAAACGTTAATATAAATTTTTATTAATAAATGACTTTTATTATTATAAAATCTAATAAATATATTTAAATATATAAAATGACTATAGTTAAGTTATATAATAAACACGTATAAATTTTAGAAGTCATTTTGGGTTAAGTTGACTTTTGTTGACTTTTGCATATTAGTCTCGAGCATTAGGATTGTGGTACACTATGACTTGACCAAAAATTGTTAGACAAATATTGACCAACATATAAATATATATAATTAATATAGGTTCGTGAATCCGAGGCCAACCTTGCACTTGTTAAATGACGTTATATGTATTTTTACTACGAAATACAGTATGGTGAGTTTCATTTGCTCCCTTTTATATATATTTTTGGGACTGAGAATACATGCGCTGTTTTTATAAATGTTTTACGAAATAGGCACAAGTACTAAAACTAATTCTACGTGGGTTTAAACCAGAAATATACCCTTAGCTTGGTAACATTAAACTACTTGTCTACGTACGGTAGGCGCGAATCCTAAAGATAGATCTATTGGGCCTGACAAACCCCATCCTGACTATGGGATGCTTTAGTACTTCGAGGTTATTTTAAACACACCTGATCTGGTGTACTTCAGAGGGTAAAACATGAACGTTAAGGCTTGTTACCGGGTGCCTACAATTTATAGAATACTTTTATACACTTGCGAGTGTACGGATATTTATAGAAACTGAAATCTTGTGGTCTATTACTATTACGGAAATGATTGATTATGATAAACTAATGAACTCACCAACTTTTTGGTTGACACTTTAAAGCATGTTTATTCTCAGGTATTAAAGAAATCTTCCGCTGTGCATTAGCTCATTTTAAGGATATTACTTGGAGTCATTCATGACATACTTTGAAAGATGTTGCATTCGAGTCGTTGAGTTCATCAAGATTAATATTAAGTCAATTATAGTTGGATGTAATATGAAATGGTATGCATGCCGTCAATTTTTGATGTAAAGAAAGTTTGTCCTTTAAAAACGAATGCAATGTTTGTAAAACGTATCATATAGACGTCAAATACCTCGCGATGTAATCAACTATTGTGAATCGTTTATAATGTATATGAACGGATCCTTTCAGTTGGTATCAGAGCGGTGGTCTTAGCGAACCAGGTCTTGCATTAGTGTGTCTAACTGATAGTTGTTAAGATGCATCAGTGAGTTTGGACTTCGACCGTGTCTGCATGTCAAAAGTTTTGCTTATCATTTTTAGTCTGAAATCATCTACTTACCACCCTTAGGAAATTACCTGCTTATCATTCTTAAGTCTAGATGCGTTTTCCTACATTTATTGCATAATAGTGTATAGACGAATTCTTATCTTAGCATATCTGTTACTGTGAACTTTGACTGACATCTTTTAAAGATTCCTCCGTAATTTATGGGATTTTGGTATTATATATACATATGTAAATTATGTATTGAAGAATACCAAATCTAAATTCTACAATCTATTTCATACAAAAAAATTCTTTCCCTGATCATACAAGATGGATCCCTCAACCAGTTTGAGTTCCTCGGATTCCGACAGCTATGCCGATATGGATTTCCACATGAGCTCCGAAAGCAGCGTGACCGGAATGGATCAACCAATTTGCCATCATCTATTCTGGATGAATTGGGGATGTGTTCGTAATCTACTTAACCATTGGAGACAAGAAGAAGGTGATCCCTTTCATCCACCACATTGCCCTCTTGGCAATGAACCTGAAGCACTTACTGGCGAACCTGTCCAAAACACCATTTTCTCTCTCATTTCCAGAGTATCTCGTCATGATTATATACTACACCAAATTCTAGATCTTATTTATCCGCTCGTCCGAACCGACAATCACCCCGGTGTAATAGAAGAAGTCAACGAGCTTCGCACTCGGGTAGTGGCTTTGGAGAATATGGTGCAAAGGTTACAAACACCAGCAGCAGCACCAGCAGCATAACCAGTACCACCATCAACAACATCAACAGTACCATTACCACCACCAACAACAACCGCATCACAAATCTCAACTTCACAATCTGTCCCACGAGCATCGACGTCATACGCCATGTAGATACCAAGGAATACCACAACGATTAAGTATTGATTCATAACTTCATTGGGGAAACATTCTACGGCGATTATGTAATTTCTAAAGTTTAGAAATTATCTATCCTAGCCTTAACCATAAATCAAATGAGTTTAATTTAATATTAACTCATTAAATCTATATTACATCTGAAGAAATATACACATATATATTTCCATAAAGACTGTAATAAAATTCTTTTGTACAAAATATTAATTGTGAATTTTTTTTTTTTAACGGGTAGGTAATACCCGAGAGATATATAAAATTCACAATTAATATGTTACATTCTTCGAATCTGATTCAGCAAGTCATCCATTATACTCCCTACTTTCACAACAATATACATTCTTTTATAGAAATCAAAACAACCATACTCATTCAAAATCTAATTACATATTCTGATTTTAAAATCTCAGAATTCGATTCAAGATATAACCGAAATCATCACTCTTAGATTCCTACATCTTTCAAAACTATACTTTGACTTCAAAACTGTCCTAGAACCTCATTTCTATTCATGGAACTCACAAAAATATTTGTATCATTCAAAATCTTAGAACATCATATGTATATTAACAATTAAATATGTGTTCAAACACTTCGAAATTCCTAAAGACATGCGAGATGATTATCCAACCACACATTACCCACTGTCATGCACCTGAAAAGCTCTCGAAACCAAAGTTATAGTTTAACACGTATCCATGTCAAATCCTTTGATATTTATTACCAAATATAATTTTTCAATCTCTTTCCAAAATAGACAGTTTTGTCACAGCTCCAGCAAATCACCTTCATTTGTTTATACGAATAAACCCTTCATCATGGTTACCGGGGAACCTTTCATATCTCGTCACATTAGCAGTAAACTTATCAACAACTTCATTAACCTTCGACTTAAGCCTCTCCGAAAATCCACTATACTTATTCATTAAAACCCCATCATGTACTCACCTACATCCTGTAACAATAATTGTCACACCAACTACTGAGAATTAGCAATCAGTATTTTGAATTTCGCGACAATTTTACGTTAAAAGTTATATGTATACATATAACGTCTATCCCCTAGACTTACATACTTCGAATGTGAATTTTCTGAAAAACATCCCCAAACTATGAACTAGTTCTCCGAAATTAGAAAAATGCTGATGAAGCAGCAAAAACTGTAAACGACTTTAACAGTCAAAAGTTTGATGATAAAGAATAGTATGGTGGTAAAGCTGAGAAAAAGAGAAGGTTTGAAACTGGAAAATGGATTGAGCAGACCATGAAGGAGGCTGTGGACAAATCACAAAGACTAAACCTGCCTTCAAAGGATCCAAATGTTTCAGTGTCTACTGAAATCGTTAGCAAACACCTTACTTCTTATTCTAAACCTTCACAGACAAATCTTCTTCATCATCCATCTATGTTAAGAATTCTAAGATATTATCGTATCTTTTATTATAAATATCTTCGATATTCCTGAAGATATTTTCACAACTATTCTTATCCGAAATCTTTTATCTCTTCGCAATATCTGCGTTACAACATAAAAAGAAACTGTGTTAGTTTCTAAATTCTGAAGAAAAAAAAAATTCGAATTTAAAATATGAATGTTTTTAAAGCAGTGTTGGGAACTGAAACATGAGTTAGTATAATATAATGACACTTGATCAACGTGATTATATTACAGTAAGTCATGCTGAGTTTCTAATGGAACGTGATGATTCATAGAACATACCGTCATCATGTACTATTTACACGACTCTTACATTCTACCCAATTTCCAAACATATTAAGAACATATCATCTTGATAGCTCTATATTTTCAGATATTCTGGTAAGTTGCCAAATTAAGATCGTGCCATTACGATTTTCTTCTTGGAACATTAACTATGTTCATCCAAAAATTCATATCTACGAATTCTGGACCATTATCCGCTTGACTTAAGGCTGGGAAGAGAAAATGAAAGCATGAAGCTCCGAAATATAATGGAGAATATAAAGCCCGATAACAACCTCGAAATTACAAACCGTGTATATCAATGCGTATAGCAATATAAAGACACGGGAGAATGAAAAACACAATAACCCCAAGGTAATGGTAGAAGAAAATAACTTCCTCCGGTGGTAGATGAAAAAGAAGAATGACAGATATGAAAGTTAAGAGTATATCAAGAATCAATACTGGATGAAGCATATTAATGAATGCTTTAAAGTATGAATTGGGGAGAAAGACTAGAAGGTGTGAGCTGTGGAAATAAAGAAACGAAGGGGGTGGATTTATAGTAAAATATCAGATAGAGAAATCGAGACAGATTATCGCATTTAATCAAAGAAGGTCATGATTTTCTTAATCGCCGAAGAACCAAATCTTATTGCAAAGATTTTCTTTAAATCCAATGAATTCTGGAAATCAATCATAACTACGTCATCGGTTAAAATAAATATACGTTTACTCATTTCACTTTCTTGCGATAGCTTCACTTATACTCTTCGCGTAATCAAATTGTTTTATCTATATTACCCAATGATGATAAAACTCTATTTATCAACTCATATTCGTCATGAAAACATTTTTATAGTTAGCCATGACGACCTCGATCAAATTTCGGGACGAAATTTCTTTAACTGGTAGGTACTGTGACGACCCGAAAATTTCCGACCAAATTTAAACTTAACCTTTATATGTTTCCGACACGATAAGCAGAATTTGTAATGTTGAATCTCAAAAAGTTTGGAACTACATTCATGTAATCAATTATCCTTTGACCGTGTTCGACGATTCACGAACAATTATGTGTATATAGATGTAACATCCCGCGTTTTTCCGTTAAATTTAATTTTAACACCGTCTTTTTTTTAAAGCATAATCTTTCGTATTTAAATTAATAGTTTCCGTGAGTAACGTTCATTATATTCCCGCTATTTAATTTTGACATCACCCGTTTACTCGAGCGTTTTAAAAATATTCGTTTGGTTAATTCCCGCACCCGCTCTGAAACTTGAGGGACTAGTTCCGCCACTTGACCAAAGAGGTGGCTAGTAGTTGACTAGTCAACCACTCACCACCTCCACCCACACATTCATCCATTTCTTTTCTTTTCTTTCTTTCTTTTTTTTTTCTCTCAAGAACACAAACATAAATCATCATCTAAATCCGGATCGGGAAGCAAACTTCAAAACAAATTACATATTTGGAATCCTCTCTTCATCCTCTACAATTTGATACCAACTTCATCTCGTTTGGGTAACATTTCTAAAACTCTAGATTTCTCTAAATTCGTGTTTTTGACTTGAAATTGTGTTAGTTAGTGTCTATGGCTCGTAGGGATGTCGTGTATGTAATTTGTATGCTCGTTCTTCGTGTTTTGAAAATATGACATGAACACCCAAATGGGTCTAGCTTAATCTTGAGTTTTGGTTGCTCAAATGATGTTATAAGATAAAGTGTATGTGTTAAAAGTGTTAGTTACTTCCTTAGCTTCGTTTTGATATGTTGGATGATGAAAAACTAGCTCAATAACATGAAATGTGTTTTTGGTGAATCGATTATCGTTTTGGTAGGAACTTGATGCGGTTGAATGCTAGTTGAGACACTTGTTTGAATGTATGCTAGTTAACTAGTTAAATTGTATGCGTAAATAGCTTCGAAATGGTGTGATGTATGCTAGCGTTTGATTAGTGAATCATAAGTCTCATTTGTGTCGAAATTGATTTTGAAACGATAACGTGGCTAGTGATTTTGACGTAGTAAATGTTTATTGAAACTTGGAATATGCGTCTAGTTGCAATGTATGCGTTATTACCTTCAAAACGGCATATCATTTGTATGTTAAAAGTTCCCGAATCATAAAATACGTTTTACGAACTTGAAACTTTGAAAATAAACCTTTCTTGATCAATTGACGAGTTTTCGGTTATTGTAAATGATGTTTTTGTTTGATGATATGTGGTTAGTTGTATTGCTCGTCAAAATACCTTTCCGAGGATATAAGATACATATTTTGGTTGTTTGCGGATCATAAATGGTGAATGTTTGATGTTTGGTTCGTGCATACTTTGAAAAACTGACCAGAATTCTCTGCCCAGGTAGTGGCGCGGCGCGCCACATCCCCGCGCGGCGCGCAGAATCGCCTGGCCAGATTCTGCTCACTTTGTCACATTTCACGCGAAATGTTTGACTAGCTACCGACCTCCGATTCACATGAAACTTGTTCTAATATGCTTATATATGAATAAAAACCTCAGAAAAATAGTTCGGGACCGAACCCGAACGTGTTGACTTTTTCGTTGACTTTGACCAAGTTTGACTTTTAGTCAAACTTAACCAAACTTTTATACAATCATTCTAACCTGCTTTTATACTTGTTTCTTGTATGAAACTTGACAACGTGATTCACATGCTATACTTAATCGAGTCGTAACGAGCCATAGGACTAATTGAACACATTTCACCCGACCTTGTGTCGTAACCGGTTAATTGATACAACTTATTTGTTTAGGTCAAGGCTAAGCAACTTTCATGCATACGTTACTTTGTGAAGTACTTTTATACTCGTGCACTCGAGGTGAGATCATAGTCCCACCCTTTTCAACAACTTTTATTCTTTTAAATCGTGGGCTGAGAAACATATACATTACATACTTATATACATTTCACATGTATATATACTTTTCATACTTTCATACTTTGAACACAAATACGAATACAAAGATACAGGCGAGTTAGAACAAAAGTCCTCAATCCAATTATCATTAGTTCCACTTGCAGGGTGTAAGTGTAAGCGAGTGATTATGTTGTGTGGCCATACGGGTTTAACGAACCCTCATTCAGACGGTTCGCTACCGTTAGTGGATGAAATATAATTCCAACGTGCATAGTGTATGTTCTAACACTATATTCAAAATTCAGAGGGAAGATTCAGTTAAGCTTTGGTAATTGGGTGCTCGCAATACAAACTACATTCTTCGGAATAAATACGATTTGGATAATCATCTATACAAACTATTGTGGTTCAAAATATACTTTTACAAATACATTTATGATCTCACCAACGTTTTTCGTTGACAGTTTTCTACATGTTTTCTCAGGTTCATACTTGGCTACTTGATACATGCTTCCGCACTCTTTGATTACTTGATTGGAGTCAACCATGCATGCATACGCTAGGGATAGCACTTTTGGATTCAAACTTTTGTTTACATACTTATGCTATTTATAGCAACTGTGTTTTTAAACTAATTATGTCGCAAGTTATTTCATTTATACTTTATGACTTTTGTAAACTTAGACTTGTTGTCGAACGGTTTTGTAAACTAAACTTGCAAGTCTTGTACCTTTCAAATGAATGCGACATAATTTTGGTCAAACGAGTCTCATACAGGGACTACGACCATGCAACGGGACCTAAGTTAACGGCGCCGTCAATAACGGTTTTGGTCGGGTCGTTACAGGTGGTATCAGAGCGTTGGTTGTAGGGAACTAGGACGTGCATTAGTGTGTCTAACAGAGTCGTTAGGACGCATTAGTGAGTCTAGACTACAACCGGATAGTTAGCATTTGCATTCTGACATACATTTGCTATAGATAGCACTTACTTGACTACTTGTGCATTATACTTGAATCATTCTTAGGCAAACTTTTTAATGGTACCCAACCTTCATTATACGAACTCGTATCCTGCCACTTTAGTTCGGGAACTCTGACTCCTTGGTTGTTATTCCCCCGTCTCATCTTACTATCCATGAATATTGTAAAGTCACCGTCACTACTCTAGATGAGTATCGTCATCACTGTTTATCGCTACGGTTGCGTACTACTCGTTATCATGACTCGTTACTCTTTTCGTACCTAAATACATTATTGTTTGAATCGAACCGATTTGACGTGAACAATCATTTATACACTTCCCACGGGGAAACGCTTCTTCAGAGTTGTAGAAACTCTTTCGATTTAATACGAGTCACGTTAGAGACGTCGTTACACTTTGTTTATTTTAAACTTCACGATTGCACGAACTTGAATCTATAGAGTGATGTGGGAATGGAGGTATGAGTTAGCGTAATATAACGACACTCGATCAACGTGGTTATATTACGGTAAGACATACCAAAGTTCTAGTGACACGTGATGGTGGTTAGACTCGATCAACCTAAACACCACCATGTGCCATGTACATGACTTCATCCGTTCATGTTCGGACATCCGAAAACTCCGAGAATATTGTTAACAACCATACCGGGGACACACCTTCGACTTTTGTCGAACTATATTTATGCTTCCGAATGAATTACCGATTCCTCTCGGCTTCAACCGTATGTTACACGTGTATACTAGCTCGTCCTCGCACAGTCTTATTGACTAACTACAATTTACTCGTTATGCTCACATCGGGGCGGAAACTTCTCTTGCATCACCCTCGTACTTCCGGTTCAGGAGGTCCTTATTCTAAATTCTCAATGGAGAGCGACTCTTCACGTCATACAAGTATTCGCCGCGAGGGTGGATAGTCCTAACAATCGTTTTCAAAACCCGATAAGAACTTGCCCGACGAACGTTTTTGGAAACCGATAAATCTTCTGCGACGCGAATTTTCTTGAGAAACTTGTCCTAGCTAACGTTTTCAATTCCTAGCAAACTTGTTCAATATGCCTTAGGGAAATGTACCCCGTTTCGGATCGAGATCCTCGTTTCACTTCTAGGTTTTGGAGTACCTTACAAAAAGCCTCGGGACCGCGTTTAGACATGAGTACCGCGTACCATCCACAACCCGACGGACCGGACAAACATGCGATTTAAACCTTGGAAACCATAATACAAGTTTGTATTACCAACTTCAAATTTACTTGAGAAAAGTATTTTCCTTTAACCGAATCCTCGTACTACAATGATTTTCATTCGAGTTTTAACGTCACTCCTTTTGAAAACACATGTGACCGGAAACGTCATTCTCCTTTGTCGAACCAAGTAAACGATGATCAATTCACCGGGGCCGAGGTTATTCATGAACAACCGGAAAATTTTTCAATTCCAAGAAAGACCCAACACGACTCGTTGTCGCCAAATGAGCTACGCCGATTTAGACGTAAACATTTCAAATTCCACGTGGGAAACCGCGTCACGTTAAGAGTCGCACCTTGGAAAGGTGCAATCCGTTTCGGGAAAACGTAGGAAGCTAAATCCGCGATATTTTGATCCTTTAAATTCTTGGGGTGTTTTGGACCCGTCGCTAGCCGTTTAGACTTTTCCGACTCATTTTGGGTCTCCGTTATCCTACATTCGATGTATCAACTCAAAGACGTGTTTTGCGAAACGAGAACTTGTTATCTTCTTTGATGAACTCACTATCGACGATAACCCTCACTTCCTAGGAGAACCGGTTGAAATTATGAATCGTGAAAATGTCCAAGGACGTATCCTCATTTACTTATAGCATTGGCAACGAAAGGTCTCGAGCAAGAGACATCGACTATTACTTCCAACTAAATTTCGGGACGAAATTTCTTTTGAGGTGTGGATAATGTAACATCCCGCGTTTTTCCGTTAAATTTAATTTTAACACCGTCTTTTTTTTTAAAGCATAATCTTTCGTATTTAAATTAATAGTTTCCGTGAGTAACGTTCATTATATTCCCGCTATTTAATTTTGACATCACCCGTTTACTCGAGCGTTTTAAAAATATTCGTTTGGTTAATTCCCGCACCCGCTCTGAAACTTGAGGGACTAGTTCCGCCACTTGACCAAAGAGGTGGCTAGTAGTTGACTAGTCAACCACTCACCACCTCCACCCACACATTCATCCATTTCTTTTCTTTTCTTTCTTTCTTTTTTTTTTCTCTCAAGAACACAAACATAAATCATCATCTAAATCCGGATCGGGAAGCAAACTTCAAAACAAATTACATATTTGGAATCCTCTCTTCATCCTCTACAATTTGATACCAACTTCATCTCGTTTGGGTAACATTTCTAAAACTCTAGATTTCTCTAAATTCGTGTTTTTGACTTGAAATTGTGTTAGTTAGTGTCTATGGCTCGTAGGGATGTCGTGTATGTAATTTGTATGCTCGTTCTTCGTGTTTTGAAAATATGACATGAACACCCAAATGGGTCTAGCTTAATCTTGAGTTTTGGTTGCTCAAATGATGTTATAAGATAAAGTGTATGTGTTAAAAGTGTTAGTTACTTCCTTAGCTTCGTTTTGATATGTTGGATGATGAAAAACTAGCTCAATAACATGAAATGTGTTTTTGGTGAATCGATTATCGTTTTGGTAGGAACTTGATGCGGTTGAATGCTAGTTGAGACACTTGTTTGAATGTATGCTAGTTAACTAGTTAAATTGTATGCGTAAATAGCTTCGAAATGGTGTGATGTATGCTAGCGTTTGATTAGTGAATCATAAGTCTCATTTGTGTCGAAATTGATTTTGAAACGATAACGTGGCTAGTGATTTTGACGTAGTAAATGTTTATTGAAACTTGGAATATGCGTCTAGTTGCAATGTATGCGTTATTACCTTCAAAACGGCATATCATTTGTATGTTAAAAGTTCCCGAATCATAAAATACGTTTTACGAACTTGAAACTTTGAAAATAAACCTTTCTTGATCAATTGACGAGTTTTCGGTTATTGTAAATGATGTTTTTGTTTGATGATATGTGGTTAGTTGTATTGCTCGTCAAAATACCTTTCCGAGGATATAAGATACATATTTTGGTTGTTTGCGGATCATAAATGGTGAATGTTTGATGTTTGGTTCGTGCATACTTTGAAAAACTGACCAGAATTCTCTGCCCAGGTAGTGGCGCGGCGCGCCACATCCCCGCGCGGCGCGCAGAATCGCCTGGCCAGATTCTGCTCACTTTGTCACATTTCACGCGAAATGTTTGACTAGCTACCGACCTCCGATTCACATGAAACTTGTTCTAATATGCTTATATATGAATAAAAACCTCAGAAAAATAGTTCGGGACCGAACCCGAACGTGTTGACTTTTTCGTTGACTTTGACCAAGTTTGACTTTTAGTCAAACTTAACCAAACTTTTATACAATCATTCTAACCTGCTTTTATACTTGTTTCTTGTATGAAACTTGACAACGTGATTCACATGCTATACTTAATCGAGTCGTAACGAGCCATAGGACTAATTGAACACATTTCACCCGACCTTGTGTCGTAACCGGTTAATTGATACAACTTATTTGTTTAGGTCAAGGCTAAGCAACTTTCATGCATACGTTACTTTGTGAAGTACTTTTATACTCGTGCACTCGAGGTGAGATCATAGTCCCACCCTTTTCAACAACTTTTATTCTTTTAAATCGTGGGCTGAGAAACATATACATTACATACTTATATACATTTCACATGTATATATACTTTTCATACTTTCATACTTTGAACACAAATACGAATACAAAGATACAGGCGAGTTATAACAAAAGTCCACAATCCAATTATCATTAGTTCCACTTGCAGGGTGTAAGTGTAAGCGAGTGATTATGTTGTGTGGCCATACGGGTTTAACGAACCCTCATTCAGACGGTTCGCTACCGTTAGTGGATGAAATATAATTCCAACGTGCATAGTGTATGTTCTAACACTATATTCAAAATTCAGAGGGAAGATTCAGTTAAGCTTTGGTAATTGGGTGCTCGCAATACAAACTACATTCTTCGGAATAAATACGATTTGGATAATCATCTATACAAACTATTGTGGTTCAAAATATACTTTTACAAATACATTTATGATCTCACCAACGTTTTTCGTTGACAGTTTTCTACATGTTTTCTCAGGTTCATACTTGGCTACTTGATACATGCTTCCGCACTCTTTGATTACTTGATTGGAGTCAACCATGCATGCTTACGCTAGGGATAGCACTTTTGGATTCAAACTTTTGTTTACATACTTACGCTATTTATAGCAACTGTGTTTTTAAACTAATTATGTCGCAAGTTATTTCATTTATACTTTATGACTTTTGTAAACTTAGACTTGTTGTCGAACGGTTTTGTAAACTAAACTTGCAAGTCTTGTACCTTTCAAATGAATGCGACATAATTTTGGTCAAACGAGTCTCATACAGGGACTACGACCATGCAACGGGACCTAAGTTAACGGCGCCGTCAATAACGGTTTTGGTCGGGTCGTTACAATAGATATGTATATATAATTTATAATATTAACTGAAAACATTAACAAAGTATTAGATATGTGATACTTTACATGAACGTATTTGTTTCGATATATTTATTGACAGAATTAAGAGATAATATCAAATGATTGAATTATCAGATACATTATGATATGATTACGGGCCTATGTTATGAGGTCCACTGTGATTTAAGAAATCTATTCTTTTTGACCACTCATTACTTAACTAGTATGATAAAATAACGATATTTATATTTTATTTTATCAAATATATATAACGATTTAAATTAATATTATATATATTTATACGCGTATTATACGTACATAGTTTTATACTTTTACTATACTTTAACTTTACCTTTACTTTACTTTTACTTTACTTTAACTTTAATAATTCATACTTTAATAATTTACTTTAATAATTCATACTTTAATAATTCACTTTAATAATTTATACTTTAATAATTCACTTTAATAATTCACTTTAATAATTCATACTTTAATAATTCACTTTAATAATTCATACTTTAATAATTCACTTTAATAATTCATACTTTAATAATTCACTTTAATAATTCAAAAATCTATTATAAATAGAATTCAATAGGTTTTATTATTTCATAGAAACTTGAAAATATATTTCTCTAAACTCTCTCAATCGAATTACACATATATATTTTCTTTGTATTATTTCAAGATATTATTAGTATACATAAAATACTACGACGAAGTTATATTCAGACGATTTTAAAATAAGTTTTCAAACGGAATAGAGCTAAGGAAATTATGGGTTATAGTTATGGAGGTTATGGGTATTGATCGAGGGTATTGCTCGTGAGGTCAACCTAACGTTTATCATTTTCGTTTCGTCTACGTACTTTCCTGCAATATTGAATCTCAATATTGATACGTGAGCACTCATAACTTAACTTTTATATTTCAATAGTGTATCCCTGACTAGTGCTCGAGTATATAGGATTATGCATGCTTGTACATTCGATATTGTCCTTAGATAGGTTTGTTGAATCCTGAATTAGATACATATGCTACTGAGATAGGGTATATGATATGCATGTCATTGGAAAGCTAGCGAAAAATTAAGAACTTTTCATTTAGATATCAAATGGTTTCGATGAACGGATTAGAAGTTACAGTCAACTGAATTTTAGTATTATTGTTAAAATGATTATTATTACTATCGTCGTTATTATTTTAATAGAAATAGAAATATCATTGTTATTATAAAATATCATTATTACTATTATGTTAGTATTATCATTTTATCATAATAATATTTTTAGTAAATATAAATATTGTTATTTTTTTATAGAATAATAATAATTATTATTACAAAATAATACAACTTTTACTTATTATTATTATGATCAATATTATTTTATCAAATAAATAGGGGATACAAAGATATTTTTCACCACGCGTAATATAATTACATTAATAATACTTACCACTATAGATTTACGATATTAAGTGAACTTTATAAATTTTACTACTTAAGATATATAAAAGTATATTTTATCATATATAAACGTTAATATAAATTTTTATTAATAAATGACTTTTATTATTATAAAATCTAATAAATATATTTAAATATATAAAATGACTATAGTTAAGTTATATAATAAACACGTATAAATTTTAGAAGTCATTTTGGGTTAAGTTGACTTTTGTTGACTTTTGCATATTAGTCTCGAGCATTAGGATTGTGGTACACTATGACTTGACCAAAAATTGTTAGACAAATATTGACCAACATATAAATATATATAATTAATATAGGTTCGTGAATCCGAGGCCAACCTTGCACTTGTTAAATGACGTTATATGTATTTTTACTACGAAATACAGTATGGTGAGTTTCATTTGCTCCCTTTTATATATATTTTTGGGACTGAGAATACATGCGCTGTTTTTATAAATGTTTTACGAAATAGGCACAAGTACTAAAAATAATTCTACGTGGGTTTAAACCAGAAATATACCCTTAGCTTGGTAACATTAAACTACTTGTCTACGTACGGTAGGCGCGAATCCTAAAGATAGATCTATTGGGCCTGACAAACCCCATCCTGACTATGGGATGCTTTAGTACTTCGAGGTTATTTTAAACACACCTGATCTGGTGTACTTCAGAGGGTAAAACATGAACGTTAAGGCTTGTTATCGGGTGCCTACAATTTATAGAATACTTTTATACACTTGCGAGTGTACGGATATTTATAGAAACTGAAATCTTGTGGTCTATTACTATTACGGAAATGATTGATTATGATAAACTAATGAACTCACCAACTTTTTGGTTGACACTTTAAAGCATGTTTATTCTCAGGTATTAAAGAAATCTTCCGATGTGCATTAGCTCATTTTAAGGATATTACTTGGAGTCATTCATGACATACTTTGAAAGATGTTGCATTCGAGTCGTTGAGTTCATCAAGATTAATATTAAGTCAATTATAGTTGGATGTAATATGAAATGGTATGCATGCCGTCAATTTTTGATGTAAAGAAAGTTTGTCCTTTAAAAACGAATGCAATGTTTGTAAAACGTATCATATAGACGTCAAATACCTCGCGATGTAATCAACTATTGTGAATCGTTTATAATGTATATGAACGGATCCTTTCAGTTGGTATCAGAGCAGTGGTCTTAGCGAACCAGGTCTTGCATTAGTGTGTCTAACTGATAGTTGTTAAGATGCATCAGTGAGTCTGGACTTCGACCGTGTCTGCATGTCAAAAGTTTTGCTTATCATTTTTAGTCTGAAATCATCTACTTACCACCCTTAGGAAATTACCTGCTTATCATTCTTAAGTCTAGATGCGTTTTCCTACATTTATTGCATAATAGTGTATAGACGAATTCTTATCTTAGCATATCTGTTACTGTGAACTTTGACTGACATCTTTTAAAGATTCCTCCGTAATTTATGGGATTTTGGTATTATATATACATATGTAAATTATGTATTGAAGAATACCAAATCTAAATTCTACAATCTATTTCATACAAAAAAATTCTTTCCCTGATCATACAAGATGGATCCCTCAACCAGTTTGAGTTCCTCGGATTCCGACAGCTATGCCGATATGGATTTCCACATGAGCTCCGAAAGCAGCGTGACCGGAATGGATCAACCAATTAGCCATCATCTATTCTGGATGAATTGGGGATGTGTTCGTAATCTACTTAACCATTGGAGACAAGAAGAAGGTGATCCCTTTCATCCACCACATTGCCCTCTTGGCAATGAACCTGAAGCACTTACTGGCGAACCTGTCCGAAACACCATTTTCTCTCTCATTTCCAGAGTATCTCGTCATGATTATATACTACACCAAATTCTAGATCTTATTTATCCGCTCGTCCGAACCGACAATCACCCCGGTGTAATAGAAGAAGTCAACGAGCTTCGCACTCGGGTAGTGGCTTTGGAGAATATGGTGCAAAGGTTACAAACACCAGCAGCAGCACCAGCAGCATAACCAGTACCACCATCAACAACATCAACAGTACCATTACCACCACCAACAACAACCGCATCACAAATCTCAACTTCACAATCTGTCCCACGAGCATCGACGTCATACGCCATGTAGATACCAAGGAATACCACAACGATTAAGTATTGATTCATAACTTCATTGGGGAAACATTCTACGGCGATTATGTAATTTCTAAAGTTTAGAAATTATCTATCCTAGCCTTAACCATAAATCAAATGAGTTTAATTTAATATTAACTCATTAAATCTATATTACATCTGAAGAAATATACACATATATATTTCCATAAAGACTGTAATAAAATTCTTTTGTACAAAATATTAATTGTGAATTTTTTTTTTTAACGGGTAGGTAATACCCGAGAGATATATAAATTCACAATTAATATGTTACATTCTTCGAATCTGATTCAGCAAGTCATCCATTATACTCCCTACTTTCACAACAATATACATTCTTTTATAGAAATCAAAACAACCATACTCATTCAAAATCTAATTACATATTCTGATTTTAAAATCTCAGAATTCGATTCAAGATATAACCGAAATCATCACTCTTAGATTCCTACATCTTTCAAAACTATACTTTGACTTCAAAACTGTCCTAGAACCTCATTTCTATTCATGGAACTCACAAAAATATTTGTATCATTCAAAATCTTAGAACATCATATGTATATTAACAATTAAATATGTGTTCAAACACTTCAAAATTCCTAAAGACATGCGAGATGATTATCCAACCACACATTACCCACTGTCATGCACCTGAAAAGCTCTCGAAACCAAAGTTATAGTTTAACACGTATCCATGTCAAATCCTTTGATATTTATTACCAAATATAATTTTTCAATCTCTTTCCAAAATAGACAGTTTTGTCACAGCTCCAGCAAATCACCTTCATTTGTTTATACGAATAAACCCTTCATCATGGTTACCGGGGAACCTTTCATATCTCGTCACATTAGCAGTAAACTTATCAACAACTTCATTAACCTTCGACTTAAGCCTCTCCGAAAATCCACTATACTTATTCATTAAAACCCCATCATGTACTCACCTACATCCTGTAACAATAATTGTCACACCAACTACTGAGAATTAGCAATCAGTATTTTGAATTTCGCGACAATTTTACGTTAAAAGTTATATGTATACATATAACGTCTATCCCCTAGACTTACATACTTCGAATGTGAATTTTCTGAAAAACATCCCCAAACTATGAACTAGTTCTCCGAAATTAGAAAAATGCTGATGAAGCAGCAAAAACTGTAAACGACTTTAACAGTCAAAAGTTTGATGATAAAGAATAGTATGGTGGTAAAGCTGAGAAAAAGAGAAGGTTTGAAACTGGAAAATGGATTGAGCAGACCATGAAGGAGGCTGTGGACAAATCACAAAGACTAAACCTGCCTTCAAAGGATCCAAATGTTTCAGTGTCTACTGAAATCGTTAGCAAACACCTTACTTCTTATTCTAAACCTTCACAGACAAATCTTCTTCATCATCCATCTATGTTAAGAATTCTAAGATATTATCGTATCTTTTATTATAAATATCTTCGATATTCCTGAAGATATTTTCACAACTATTCTTATCCGAAATCTTTTATCTCTTCGCAATATCTGCGTTACAACATAAAAAGAAACTGTGTTAGTTTCTAAATTCTGAAGAAAAAAAAATTCGAATTTAAAATATGAATGTTTTTAAAGCAGTGTTGGGAACTGAAACATGAGTTAGTATAATATAATGACACTTGATCAACGTGATTATATTACAGTAAGTCATGCTGAGTTTCTAATGGAACGTGATGATTCATAGAACATACCGTCATCATGTACTATTTACACGACTCTTACATTCTACCCAATTTCCAAACATATTAAGAACATATCATCTTGATAGCTCTATATTTTCAGATATTCTGGTAAGTTGCCAAATTAAGATCGTGCCATTACGATTTTCTTCTTGGAACATTAACTATGTTCATCCAAAAATTCATATCTACGAATTCTGGACCATTATCCGCTTGACTTAAGGCTGGGAAGAGAAAATGAAAGCATGAAGCTCCGAAATATAATGGAGAATATAAAGCCCGATAACAACCTCGAAATTACAAACCGTGTATATCAATGCGTATAGCAATATAAAGACACGGGAGAATGAAAAACACAATAACCCCAAGGTAATGGTAGAAGAAAATAACTTCCTCCGGTGGTAGATGAAAAAGAAGAATGACAGATATGAAAGTTAAGAGTATATCAAGAATCAATACTGGATGAAGCATATTAATGAATGCTTTAAAGTATGAATTGGGGAGAAAGACTAGAAGGTGTGAGCTGTGGAAATAAAGAAACGAAGGGGGTGGATTTATAGTAAAATATCAGACAGAGAAATCGAGACAGATTATCGCATTTAATCAAAGAAGGTCATGATTTTCTTAATCGCCGAAGAACCAAATCTTATTGCAAAGATTTTCTTTAAATCCAATGAATTCTGGAAATCAATCATAACTATGTCATCGGTTAAAATAAATATACGTTTACTCATTTCACTTTCTTGCGATAGCTTCACTTATACTCTTCGCGTAATCAAATTGTTTTATCTATATTACCCAATGATGATAAAACTCTATTTATCAACTCATATTCGTCATGAAAACATCTTTATAGTTAGCCATGACGACCTCGATCAAATTTCGGGACGAAATTTCTTTAACTGGTAGGTACTGTGACGACCCGAAAATTTCCGACCAAATTTAAACTTAACCTTTATATGTTTCCGACACGATAAGCAGAATTTGTAATGTTGAATCTCAAAAAGTTTGGAACTACATTCATGTAATCAATTATCCTTTGACCGTGTTCGGCGATTCACGAACAATTATGTGTATATAGATATGTATATATAATTTATAATATTAACTGAAAACATTAACAAAGTATTAGATATGTGATACTTTACATGAACGTATTTGTTTCGATATATTTATTGACAGAATTAAGAGATAATATCAAATGATTGAATTATCAGATACATTATGATATGATTACGGGCCTATGTTATGAGGTCCACCGTGATTTAAGAAATCTATTCTTTTTGACCACTCATTACTTAACTAGTATGATAAAATAACGATATTTATATTTTATTTTATCAAATATATATAACGATTTAAATTAATATTATATATATTTATACGCGTATTATACGTACATAGTTTTATACTTTTACTATACTTTAACTTTACCTTTACTTTACTTTTACTTTACTTTAACTTTAATAATTCATACTTTAATAATTCACTTTAATAATTCATACTTTAATAATTCACTTTAATAATTCATACTTTAATAATTCACTTTAATAAGTCATACTTTAATAATTCACTTTAATAATTCATACTTTAATAATTCATACTTTAATAATTCACTTTAATAATTCAAAAATCTATTATAAATAGAATTCAATAGGTTTTATTATTTCATAGAAACTTGAAAATATATTTCTCTAAACTCTCTCAATCGAATTACACATATATATTTTCTTTGTATTATTTCAAGATATTATTAGTATACATAAAATACTACGACGGAGTTATATTCAGATGATTTTAAAATAAGTTTTCAAACGGAATAGAGCTAAGGAAATTATGGGTTATAGTTATGGAGGTTATGGGTATTGATCGAGGGTATTGCTCGTGAGGTCAACCTAACGTTTATCATTTTCGTTTCGTCTACGTACTTTCCTGCAATATTGAATCTCAATATTGATACGTGAGCACTCATAACTTAACTTTTATATTTCAATAGTGTATCCCTGACTAGTGCTCGAGTATATAGGATTATGCATGCTTGTACATTCGATATTGTCCTTAGATAGGTTTGTTGAATCCTGAATTAGATACATATGCTACTGAGATAGGGTATATGATATGCATGTCATTGGAAAGCTAGCGAAAAATTAAGAACTTTTCATTTAGATATCAAACGGTTTCGATGAACGGATTAGAAGTTATAGTCAACTGAATTTTAGTATTATTGTTAAAATGATTATTATTACTATCGTCGTTATTATTTTAATAGAAATAGAAATATCATTGTTATTATAAAATATCATTATTACTATTATGTTAGTATTATCATTTTATCATAATAATATTTTTAGTAAATATAAATATTGTTATTTTTTTATAGAATAATAATAATTATTATTACAAAATAATACAACTTTTACTTATTATTATTATGATCAATATTATTTTATCAAATAAATAGGGGATACAAAGATATTTTTCACCACGCGTAATATAATTACATTAATAATACTTACCACTATAGATTTACGATATTAAGTGAACTTTATAAATTTTACTACTTAAGATATATAAAAGTATATTTTATCATATATAAACGTTAATATAAATTTTTATTAATAAATGACTTTTATTATTATAAAATCTAATAAATATATTTAAATATATAAAATGACTATAGTTAAGTTATATAATAAACACGTATAAATTTTAGAAGTCATTTTGGGTTAAGTTGACTTTTGTTGACTTTTGCATATTAGTCTCGAGCATTAGGATTGTGGTACACTATGACTTGACCAAAAATTGTTAGACAAATATTGACCAACATATAAATATATATAATTAATATAGGTTCGTGAATCCGAGGCCAACCTTGCACTTGTTAAATGACGTTATATGTATTTTTACTACGAAATACAGTATGGTGAGTTTCATTTGCTCCCTTTTATATATATTTTTGGGACTGATAATACATGCGCTGTTTTTATAAATGTTTTACGAAATAGGCACAAGTATTAAAACTAATTCTACGTGGGTTTAAACCAGAAATATACCCTTAGCTTGGTAACATTAAACTACTTGTCTACGTACGGTAGGCGCGAATCCTAAAGATAGATCTATTGGGCCTGACAAACCCCATCCTGACTATGGGATGCTTTAATACTTCGAGGTTATTTTAAACACACCTGATCTGGTGTACTTCAGAGGGTAAAACATGAACGTTAAGGCTTGTTACCGGGTGCCTACAATTTATAGAATACTTTTATACACTTGCGAGTGTACGGATATTTATAGAAACTGAAATCTTGTGGTCTATTACTATTACGGAAATGATTGATTATGATAAACTAATGAACTCACCAACCTTTTGGTTGACACTTTAAAGCATGTTTATTCTCAGGTATTAAAGAAATCTTCCGCTGTGCATTAGCTCATTTTAAGGATATTACTTGGAGTCATTCATGACATACTTTGAAAGATGTTGCATTCGAGTCGTTGAGTTCATCAAGATTAATATTAAGTCAATTATAGTTGGATGTAATATGAAATGGTATGCATGCCGTCAATTTTTGATGTAAAGAAAGTTTGTCCTTTAAAAACGAATGCAATGTTTGTAAAACGTATCATATAGACGTCAAATACCTCGCGATGTAATCAACTATTGTGAATCGTTTATAATGTATATGAACGGATCCTTTCAACCCTATAGGGAGGTTTTACCGGATTCGTTCACGGACCTCTACCCGGACCACTGCCCGAATGGATGTGTTCCCGGGTACCGTCGATCGGGTTCGGGTTTCCGCCCGAATGTGTGTGTTACGTACGAATGATGAGGGTCGTTGAAATAAATGATCTACTGATGCCAAAAAATAGCTGTTAAAAAACAATAGTAAATTTTAAAAATATATGAGATTCTGTAGTGAAATTTATTAGTGTCATATACAATTACAAGTATACAATGTATAAAAAAAACTTTTATACTAGTGAGGTCATAGGACTCCATTCCTTATGGCCAAATGAAAAATAAAAAAGTAATTTTTAATAAATGGTTTAAATAATTCTAAACAACTCGTTGTATGTGGTTGGAACCGTAATGGAATCAGTTTTGGTTTGTAAATCAGGAATATTTTGTCATGTGTGTTTGACATTAGGTGAAGCAAGGCCGAAGTTTTTACTATGAATTGGATTATATATTTTTTATTCACTCAAACTTGATCCACAAATAGGCCCAATAAGATGAAAGCCTAGCCCATTAGAGCAATTTCATTCATGACACTCTTCTTTATATTAACATACAGTTATATTAACGCTACATCATTATTTCCTTCTCATTTCCTTTCTATCATTAACTCGTCACATATCATTCACAACCATCACACTCTCCCTCAACCATTCAAAATTAATTATATATATCATGGTACAAATCTACTAGCAAATTGTACAAGTAAATAAAGGCAAATGGTTCGTGATGATATATCCTTCAAATACACAAAATGAATGGCTAAAAGGAATTGACAAAATATTAACAACACACTCTCAATGGGTGTTTGAGATTGACAAAGGATTGGCATTCTCATTAGAAGTGCTCTTATATGTGCTGACTTCCTTACTGTTTTCCAAAAAATATTTGTCTGTGTTAAAATTTTATGATATTATCTCTAGTTTTATTTTATTTTGTCAAACTTTAATTAACCTTCATCTTCTCTTATAAGCTTGTTAATTGTTCTAAATATTACAATAATATTTGATGAACATAAAAATTACTGTTTTGTCTTATACATGAACATAAAAATATTTATGAAGATTTAAAACTCATGAAAATTTAATTTAAACTTTATCTATTGAACATTGAGAAGAGATTTTCTTTATTCATGGTGTATTTTACCTTTTGGCGGGAAAATAAGTAAATACTGAGCACCGAAAAAAAATATAATTACTTTTTCTGTCTTAGCATTCTGAAGAAAGTTAGTCAGGCAAGCCCATTACCAAATACAACTACAAACAATAATAAACAAAACAACTTAAAGGAGTGATGACGATCACTTAACAAAACTAGCCCAATTCGAAAATTGATAACGCAAGGGGCTCATTACATGCGCCATTTTCAGGGTCCGTTTGTGTCATAATAATATCTCAACTAACATAGATACATGCAACTCAAAAGGCGTGATTTCTAACGAAACTCGTGCCTAAAGTAAAACTCTGAAAGTTGGTTTGATTCTCGTGTGCCATGACTGCCCTCATCATGTATACTTCATTCATCTTAATTTAATATGAATTATATTTTTTTCCAGTTATTTTAAATTAATAATTTACTGTACCAAAAATGATTTTTATTTTCATATTTACTACTCCGTAAGGAAACAGCTTCAGGAGTTATTCTAGCTTAGGATTGGTGCTTGTAGTCCTCCACTGATAAATTTGAGGGAAATTGTTTGAAAAATTATAGAACTTTCATTAAATTTCTATTGTATACATGTAACTTTCAAATCTCTTATTGTATATATTCAACTATTTTAATTATTCTATTGTATAAATTACTTTAAATAACTTGTATAGACTGTATTAGGTTAATATGTAGAAAAAGCTTGTGACTGGGTTCCTAGACTTAACGTATGTTAAATTTTTCCGTTAAGTTTTATCTCATCCTACCACTTACCTCTATTGTTTAATATCCCTTCCACTAACCTCCATTGTTCTTGAAATCCGAGTTCATTCAAATGAACTAAATTATCATTTCATAAAAAGTCATTAAAAACCCATGTGATTTAAAAACCAACATATTCAATTCATAATCACAAACAAAATTAAAGTAAAAAACTCTAACATAAGCAAAATAAAACAAAAAAAAAAAAAAAAAAACTTAAACATAAACAAATTTAAAGTAAAAATCATATTGAAATCTAATAACTTAAAATTAAACAAAAATCAAAATTATACAACAATTAATCAAATTATACCACCATCAGCACCACTGACTTTAAATAAACCTGAAGTGAGTTTCGATATTGATTTTGTCCAGCAACAATTAATCGATTTCATTCAATAATAATTAATCCATGGTCATGTATTTGAATGCCATCCCCATCGGTCATGTTCTAGATCAATTCCGGGTAATGGGTCTGAACAACGATTTAAAAAAGGAGCGCGGGTGTTGGTGGGAGACAAAATCGCAGGTGAGCAATGGAGCTCAGATTTTGATTTCGTTCAAGAAATATTGCAAAACAATCTCATATCTACTCAGACCGGAGACAAAACCGCATGTGGTGGTCAGAGACAAAATCACAGGAGATGGTAGCTACATGTTGTGGCGACAAACTGTATTTTTCAGCCGGTGGTGGTGGTGGTAGATCTCAATTTTTGGATGAAGATGAGCTAAGTTTGGTTCTTTCGATGGGTTTAAGGAAACCTAGATCTGGGCTAAATTCATGATAATTTAAAAAACCTCGATTTGTAGATCTGAGCTAAAGCTTCAAACATATGTTTAACAAATCAATTTTTGTTTTAGTACATATTTATTTGTGAAATAACATAATGGAAATGAAAGAAACTGTTTGAATGATATTTGATTTTTAAATCTAACTTGCTGAAGAATAATTAGGTTTCATGAGTTTGGATTATGAAGATGAATGTTGCTTAGAAACAAAGATGAAGTTAAAGGGTAATGAGTGGGAATAAATGACTAATGACGTCAAAAATAAATATAAATGACTAACATGTAATATCTTACAAACATGAGGGACCAATGATGTAATTTTGTCTAGAAATGAAATTCAGGTCACCTCAAGTTTACTAGTTTGTGATGACCCAGAAATTTCGACTAAATTTAAACTTAATCTTTGTATGATTAACATTTCCGACACGATAAGCAAAGTCTGTAAAACTGAATCTCAAAATTTTTGAATTACTTTTATATATTTAAATACCCTTCGGTTGTTTTCGACGATTCGCGAATAATTATATGTAAATAGATACATATATACTATAACATGAAAAGGTAACAATGTATTAATTGTTTGATACCGTACATTAAACTTATTGGTTTAAATATCTATTTGAATGTATATGATAAGTTGAAATATTTATTATTAAAATTTATTTATAAATAACTTCCAATGTGTATTTAAAAACTGATTTATGTATATTAAAAAGATATATACATATATATAATAAACGATAGTAACATTCGTTTATTGATTCAATTGATATTTAGATAAATTAACTAAAGCGTTTAAGATGAACCAGTTAAACACTAATTTGTTACAGTGTTTTCAAATTGCCACATTACTCAAAATGCTACAGTGTTTTCGAAAATCACTATTTGCTACAGTGAAATTGACTTTGCTACAGTGAATTGCTACAGTAAAATTTGACAAATAGCTACAGTGAAACACTATTATAAAAATGTATTTTAACAAATAGCGAGACGATAATTTATAGAAGTAAATGACCAAAACACTCGAAAGTTTAAGATACACTTTGAGTGATATAATTAAGGGATAATTTAAGGCTATATTTTGACAAAGGTACGTGTCACGAAATGTAAAATGCAAGTTTTCTAAGCGTACGAAAATGCGTTCGAGAAACCGGAACCGGGACATAAGTCGAGTGATGACGTACGACTTATCGGAACAAAAATTACAAGTCAACTATGCACGTGAATTTAATATAATATATAATTAATTATATAAATTATATATATTATATTTATATTTATTTAATATGTCGACAAGCAAAATGTTAAAAATTTGTGAGCTGTCCCAGGGTGCCATGCGATCGCATGGCCTTGAAGCTCAAATCCCATGCGATCGCATGGGGTGCTTTTTCAGGTATGATTGCTATAAATTGCAGTTTTTGGCTCGAGATAATCACACACATACATATTACTCCGTATTTATTTTATTTATTATTTATATTATTATTATTATTATTATTATTATTATTATTATTAATAATAAGATTATTATTAATCTTATTATTTTTTATTATTAGTGTTATTATTTTTGCGATACAAAAATAATAATGTACATCAAATATTACGACGGAGTGCTGTCCAAGTAATTTTCAAAATGAGTTTTCGAGCAAGCTAGAGCTAAGGAAATTATGGGTTATTGCCAAGGAGGTTATGGGTAATGTTCGGGGGTATTTTTGTGAATCAAACCTCTTGTTTATCATCTCCGATGCGTCTACGTGCTTTCCTGCAATATTGTATATCAATATTAAACAGTGAGTTTCATTGCTCCCTTTTTAATTGCTTTTGCAATATATATTTTTGGGCTGAGAATACATGCACTTTATTTAAAACGCAATGGATACAAGTACATACTAAATTCTACAATGAGTTTGAACCGAAAATCCCTTAGCTTTGGTAACTGTTAACTGCCAGTTATAAGAACTGGTGGGCGCGAGTAGTAGTATATGGATCCATAGGGCTTGACATCCCCGTTCGAGCTAGAGCGCTAGCCTTTTAACGGACGTATGCTATTTGAGAAGCGTACACGTTGGTTTGCGTGTATTATTAAGATGATTATACAGAGGGTACAAATTATATAAACGTTAAAGTTTAGTTACCAGGGTGCTCAATTTTGTAGAACCGATTGATAAACGTTTCGGATGAAACAACTGAAATCTTGTGGTCCACCTTTTATTTAAAACATAATGATAAACGTTTTGAATGAAACAACTGAACTTTTGTAATCCACATTGATATACGGATTATGTGTAATATTAAAACTATGAACTCACCAACCTTTGTGTTGACACTTGAAGCATGTTTATTCTCAGGTTTCTAGAAGTCTTCCGCTGTTTGCTCATACGTGATGCAAGTTATGTGCTTGGAGTCATACATGCTATATACAAGAAACTTGCATTCACCAAACCATTACCATGTATCTTATTTTGACTGTATTGTCAACAGATGTATTATTGTAAATCATTTAAATGGTGATTGTCTATACCTAGGAATCATCAGATGTTAAAAACCTGGAATTTATATATTCATTTATGAAATACCTTTTCAAACGAATGCAATGTTACAAAACGTATCACATAGAGGTCAAATACCTCGCAATGAAATCAATGAATGACGTGTTCGTCCATATGGATTTGGAGCGATCGTCACATAGTTAGAGCACTAGGAGTCGTTCAGTGTTAAATCTCAGTGTTATATTAAACACCGGATTTAACACTAAGGCTAAAACAAGGGTAATCGTTCAGTGTTAAATCAATTATTTAATTTATTTTTATACTTTTATTTATTATTTATTTTATTTAACTAACAAAAATATAATATAAATAAAATTAAGTATCATTATGATTTAAAAAAAAAAAAATTGGCCCAATTTTTAAAAAAAATTCAACCCCTTTTTTGCCATTTTTAATGGCCCAAAATCTGGCCCAATTTAAACCTAATCAAAATACAATTGCACACAATGTGTCTTCTTCACCTGCTTGTGCCTTCTTCATATGCTGTACCCGCAAATTTAAACCTAACAGTAACGGTGGCCAATAAACAAAGGAAAAAAGAAAGAAAAAGAAAAAAAAATGAAAAGAAGCACCACCGTTACACAGGCGACGCTGGCCAATAATAGTGGCCTTTAACGTCGATTTAACGGCGGCCGGGTGTCGGATTTTCCACCGTCCCCACCGTTAAATTTTTTTAACGCCGGAAAAAGTCTTCGACTCCTGATGCTCTTATCACATGCTATATAATAGAACAATCTAAATAGTTGAATGTATACAATAGAAGATTTGAAAGTTTTACAACAAAATTTTGGTGAAAGTTCAACGCATTTTCAAATAATTTTTCTTAAATTTGAATTACAATAGTTAAACTAAATGTATGTTTTATAAGAAAGCTTTTTATTAATCAATAAGATATAAACCAATACGTACATTAGAATAGATGTGATAGATACAATGACTATATTTTCATTAAACTGCGTGTTTAATTTTAGAAATATAAATTGAGATTGAGGAAATAGAAAATAACTCATAGTATAATTTTAAGTGATAACACGTTAAGTTTATTGATTATATATATTATCTTACCAGAGCTCATAAATCAAAATTTATTAGTCGACTACACAGATTTGAGCTGTTATATGAATTATCACATTCATTCATTTTACCACCTATTGTTACATTTATGGGAGTTAGAGAACGTTTCAAGATGTTTGTCTTCTATTTTTATAATTTTTTTTTTCCTACTTATTGGCCGGAGGTCCACTCGGAAGCAATCTTTCTATCTGTCGAATAGAGAGAAGGATGACTTTCTCTACTTTTGAGAGTGTTTCCACTCTGGGTAGAGAAATGACTTGTCTTTATTCTCCGATAGGGAAATGATTGTCTACATCTCACCTCCCCTTCCACCACTTATGTAGTATTGGGTTTTGTTGTTGTTGTTGTTGTTGTTGTTGTAGTACATGTTACTACTTACTTATTTTCTATTTTACCATTTAAGTAAATCCTATTAAGCACAAATATAATAAGTTTTCAATACTAAAAAAGATGATTTTTTTAAAGTTAAAATTGTTATTTATTATTCAAATGTAGACAATTCAAATGTAGATAAATTGATCAAATCTTTTTCATACTTCGCGACCGTAAGATTAAATATTGTTGTAGTTGTACAATTGTGGTTTACTTTGAAAAACATGCGTTGATAGTTTGATACCATAACTCTGAAACTGTAAATCTTTTAGTTTGGGAGCATGTATTTTGACATAGTTAATTTTTGAATAGGAAAACATTATCTACCGTTTATGTAATTTTGACATGGATGGATTATAGATGTATTACCGATGACAACGTTGACTTGGTCAACCAAAAAGTTAGAGGGGACTTGATAACAACGTTTTGAAATCCGAGAAAGGCATGATCATGGTAATATTTTTCAGAAGTATAAAAAATAAGTACACTATTACGGAGTATTTGGTATCGGGGACCACTTGATGCCCCGTGAAAATGGGAATTGACAATACTTCAACGGTCAAATTATAGTTTGTTGCCAAAAGTAAAAGTAAAATAAACATCTTTGCAAGCAAGTCTGTCCCTGTTTCTAATACATCGACCATTAATGACAATATTACTCTTTCAACTTTCTTTTACCTTTGCTTCCACACAATGACACATAATCTATAAATGTCTAATTAGTACAAAATATAAGTATCATGTTAGTTAACAATTTGTTTATATTAAACAATAATATAGCATTTTTAATTGGAATATGAACTAGCTTGTGAATTTATTTGCAAGTCTCCACAAAATAAACTTGATTCTTATATATATAATAATGTTTCTATATCTATGGGACAACTATAACTAAAAACGATCTTATGTTAAGTTTTGATTAGAACGCTTAATATATATATATATATATATATATATATATATATATATATATATATATATATATATATATATATATATATATATATATATATATATATATATATATATATATATATATAGTATCTTAATAAATAAGAGCTATAACTTTTCATATATTAAATGGATCCTTTGACTACAAGAATCCCTACTTACACTACAAAAATCCGGCCGATCACACACGGCCATATATAAATTGTGATTAAAGACAATGTCGATTCTAAGAATCAAAACTCATTGAAGTTCCAAAAAATTTATTTGATAACTTACTTGCACAAAATATTGAATGTGTCGTGTCAATTCGGGTTGCACCCAAAACACAATTATAAAATTGGATATATTAGCAAAATATAATTGTATTCATATTTTTTACTATTTCCATGAAACAACCAACATACAAAAAAATATCATTTATACAAAAAAGAAATTGATATTTCCACAAATATTACCCCCTACACAAAAATATCATATATTCAATCCAATAAATACTAAAGATGAACTTTTAATTTTGTCAATGACATTTCATACGATAAAATTCATTCATAATTGCATCATTGCTTATACCATCTAACACATCTTACTCAATATATCCAAGTAGACAATCATTCTTAAATTAATCTCTCAATTTGTTTCGCAAATCGTTCTTTATTAATTTCATTGTGAAAAGGCACACTCCACTATAGATGTTGCGACGGGAAAAATCAACGCAAGTTTCAAAAGAAGATATAACTTCGGATATATCATACTCTTGTTTGTTTCAAGCATCATCTTTGCAAGGTACTCAATTCCTTTCAAATTCTAAACATTTCATCACCATGTGCATCATTAATATAATTCATAAGTTGTCCTCCAACAAATCCAAGCTCGTGTTTTGGAAACTCATAAGGATAAAAATCAGCCATTCTTATAAGATCTTCCACTTAAAATGCTTTAAACGACTTATTTGGGTTCAAACAGTCATAGAAATAAGTAATGTCGTGTTTACCTCATTGAAACGATTTTTGAGCTCTCTAAGTTTCATATCAATGACCGAATAAAATATATCCACTTTGTAGTGGTGTAATGAACTAACATATGAACCTCTGCGACGACTTATACCATCATAATATGGGTCATCATATTTGTAATCTCGGATTTCATTTTTTTCACAAAATGAATTAAGCTTCTCTAAAAGTAGTTCTCATCCATTGTCTCTCATACATTGAAATCTTGTCTTAAAACCTCTCACTAGATTTTTCTGACTTTTTGAGTATCTTAACATGCTAACAATAATTTTCAAGTTCAAAATCACAATCAAATTTGTAATCTTAAACTTAAAATAAAAACAGTAGCGATAAGGATAAACCTAACTTACTTTATGAAAGCTAAACATGCAACGATGTATACCTTGTTTTTCAATTTCGAAATTTCTATGATCTTATTTTCTTGAAATCTTTTATAAAACATATAAAATTCAACCTCTGGATATTTTAAGATAATAGTAAAAATTGAATGGACTATAATGCTACGGACACAAATTAAATAGAAACATACAAACTCAATATATACAAAGTTGATATAAACACGATAAAAGATTAAGAGAAGAAATAAACGATGACTATCTATATGTTAGCACACAAGATATTACATGGATTCATACCCCATTATTTTATAGAACTCTTGTCATTTATATACGAATAAATAATGATAAATATGGAAAAAGTAGGCTACCATATACTCCATATTATATATGGATAAATTGAAATTGATTGAGGCAGATTGCATAATCCAAATGATGATTGATGAAGGTTGAGTAAAGACTAAAAGATCAAAGGATACAAATGATGGAACGAAGGTCGTTATTCGCTCATCGTGGAAAGAAAATGGGGAATTTGATAAGAGCTAAATCTTTATTTTATATTTAATATACTTAACGGTCCATACTTTTTTTTTTTTTTTGAAAAGCAGATAAAATTTTTATTGATGATATAAAATACAATGTACCACATGCAGGATACTATATAGAATTACAATTCAATCTACAATCATATTGACTCAAATTATAAGTGAGCTAATTTAAAATATTTTAGCAATCTAAACTATTAAATTTCAAAAGTTCTGATAAATTTCAAAAAACTAGTGGTATCACAGAACCCGACGGGTCTTCACCGAAAGTCGCCAATGGGTAAAGGGTCTAAATTCGCAGGTAATAAGCGAATAACCACGAATTTCTCACAAATGAAAGTAGATAGGTGACATCTTCAATGATAATTGTTTTCATACGAAAAGTTGGGTAATTTTAACTAGGTTAATATTTGTCGGTGAACTTATTACATTCGGCGAACTTGTTATATTCGTGTGTATATATGTTGTGAAATTTTACATATGATCACCAATTTTTAATAGATGTAGTCATGGAAATTTTGTGGGTAAAATTACCCATCGATATTTATATGTAAAATTCATGGGTGAATATCTGTGATATTAAGTTGTATACGTAGTATATTTTTTGAGAGTCAAATTAACGACAAGCATAACTTGTGTTTATAAATCGAGGGTAAATAATTGTAATATACCCCTAGTAATTTTTCATTGAGTTTATTTGTCAGTAAATATAATGAGCTTAGCAAAAATATTTTATGGGTAACTCACGAGTAAACTATCATGGCTAAATTCGTGATTTTTTTTCTTCAAATTCTATATATTATAGAATTGTCATATAAAAAAACTTATAAGCGACACTAAGTTACATAAACCTAATACTAAAATGAAAAATCATTCGAATACGGTAGTTAAATTTATCAAGAAACACAAACATTCAAAATATTCTACCTAAAGTGTCTTAACGCTTACTCATAAGCATAATATAAAACTGAGTAGCTAATAAGCATAATATAAAACTGAGTAGCTAATTCATCCATAAAGTCTAGATATCACCATTATTAGCATCTTCAGTACTTTCATGTTCCTTGGGACACCCAGTATCTTCACCATTTTCCTCTTGATCACTATCTTCACTCTCACCATCAAGATCTGAAACATGAATACCAATGTGCTTGCACACAGTCTCAAAAGTTTGTTTTAGTGTAGCAACGTATGAGGGATTCACGATATTGCTTTCAATGTGCTTCCGTCAAACGCAACGTCTTATCCTACAAGTATAAACAAACATATATCATGCAACAAAGTAAGCACGCAAACTATAAATAATGAACAGGGATTTAAAAACTTACATTGATTTCTCTTGATCTCTTGTTAATAAAAGTGTCTTGAACTTTCAAGTGAGATTTCTAGAAGAGTTGATCTTTTGATAGCACAATACGATAAAAATGGGGTGTGTGAGAGAGAGTGAGAGGAGAGAGAGAAAGTGAGGAGGGAGAGGCGTGATTCAACTGGTGTGAGCAAAGGTTTAGGAGATCGGTACAACGGTTTTACTCAAGACTACACAACAAGACTATTCGGAATCCAATTAACGTCATTCATGTTCTTCAATTTCTTGGATCGTTGGGGTGTTGCAGATTTATGGAAGATCTTTAAACTGTTTGGTGACCTTCGTGACATTTATGTGGCGAGCAAGAGACTTAAAAGTGGGCAAAGATTCGCGTTTGTTAGATTTGCAAATGTAAAGTATGCTGATAGTCTGCTACGATCATTGGAAGGTATTCGATTCAATGAAAATCACATCCGGATATTCAAGGCAAAGGACAGACAGAAAGAAGATGAATGGGTTAATAGAAGCAAAAGGGATAACCCTAACCAACCTGGAAAACAATTCGTTAACAATGCGTTTCAGGATGAAAGAAGCTTCAACAACGTCGTTGGCAATTGAGATCTTATAGAAAAACATTCAAAGAACAAAGGGGATCTTAGAGAAAAACTCAACAAACAGAAAGGTTATAAAGCTAAGCAAGAAGAGGTGCCTGTGGGTGTAACGACCCGACAAAATCGTCATTGACGACGCCGCTAACTTATGTAAGACCCAAATATTTATTGTACATAATGTATTTATGGTGTACGATGCGTGTATGAAGTGTACGTGTTGCTTGCTCGAACGCCGAAGGAAACTGGACGTTGTCTGAAGTGACAAGGTGTGTACGTATCTTTTCAACCCCAAATAAAGTTTGTGTTGATGTTTCAAAGCCTTACCATTGGAAAGGAAATCTTATTACGTTTCCAACGATATTTGATTCATCGAAAACGGAGCTACGGTCAAAAAGTTATGGCCAAAACAAGTTTCTGAAAACTGACCTGTAGGTTGGAGCGGCGCTCCACCTTTTGGCGCGGCGCGCCGAACCCGTCTGATGCAATTTTCAGCCTTTTTAAAAGGTTTAAATGAGGGGTACTTTGGTATTTTCATTTAGGGTCGGTTTGGGGTCACCAAAACTGATCTAGAACTCCATTGGAGCTCATTTCTCACCCACACAAACACTCTCATCCATATTTAGAGAGAGAGGAAGAGTTCTAGAGTGAGAGAGCTTGATTCGGAGAAGAAGGAGTCGAATTCTAGCCAAAGCTCGGGTTTTAAAGTTGTTCATCTCGCTCCTAGCTACGTTTTGGTAGTATTGGTAAGTTCTAACTCCGAATTTCATTTGTTAGATTTGATATTCAAGTTAGGGTTTAAGATTGTTAGTTGTAAAACCCATTTGGTTGATGAAGAGGGTTTATGAAAACTTGCTATTTTGATATTTGGCGGGTTTTGGGTTGGTTAATGATTTAACCATGTTTAAGACTTGTAAATGGTGTATAATCACTAGTGTTAGTGATTATTGGTGTTTTGGAAACCATTAGGGTTCTTAGGGTTGACTAATTTTGACTAGAGTCAAATTAGGGTTTTGTTGATGATTATGACTCAATTGCCGATTTAGTAAGGTTTATAAACTTAAAATGGATTAAGTTGAAGCATAGAACCGAGTTAAATATGTTTTGGTGTCAAAACTTGCTAATGGCGTGATATTGACTTCTTATGGGTCAAATTAGGGTTTAAGTGTCATTATGGGCAAGATAGGTGTTTAACACCTATGATTGGGTTTAATTGGCGTATTAGGACCATTCTCACTTGTGTTGGTGATTATTGGTTAATTTGGACGCGATTTGTACTTGGAAGTGCAATCGGGTCGATATTGCACTAGGTGTCAATATGGGTTGGTTTGTAATCCACCCTAATTGTGTTGTTTATTATTATGATAATGGATTAGGTACGTTCATTGACGGATCAACGGATTTGGCTTGTTTTCATCAAGACTTCAAGGTGAGTGGAATAATTATACATGTATGTATATAATTTATTTGCTTGTGCGCGATGTGCACAATAGCCGGGTTTTGGTGCACATCGATGCGACGATAGCCGTTTGGACACCTTTGGGAATAGTGACACAATAGCCGGATTTTGTGCGCTACATGTGACTTAAGATTTGGGGACCCGATATATTTATTGTAATGCTATTATTTGACGATGAGTCACATAGCTGTTTTTGTGACCATTGAGGTGTTGCATAGCCTTTTTGCACACATTAATTAACGGTGTCACATAGCCGTTTTTGTGACCATAGTTGTAGGACATAGCCGTTTTGTCCAATTGATAATTATGCACATAGCCGTGTTTGTGCATATAGTGGCGAGTAATAGCCGTGTTTTACTCCCACGTTATTATCCGAGTTATTGTGCACATAGCCGTGATTGTGAGTAATAGCCGTGTTTTACTCACACGTTGATCAAGTGATGCCATAGCCGTTTTTGGGAACACTTGGGGGTGATGCCATAGCCGTTTTTGGAACACCTCGGGGGTTAGCATACCATAGCCGTTTTTGGGAGCTAACGGTTGTTATGAACATCGATGACTTGTTTCGCGAAGTCATTCCCTTGCGAAGAGTTGGTTAACCAAGGATTATAGTTGTTGTGTAGCATTTAATTAATATTATGACTATTATGCTAATGGTGTTGCTAGTTGTACGATTATGATGCTACTAGCTTTGTTACGAGACGATATGCGAGATTATGCTAAGGTTTATGCTAGTTGTACGTTTGATGTTATTAGCTTGTGCCAATTGATACATGAGGTAATTATGGTGCGTTTGATGTTACTAGCTTTTACCCTTGTTATACGAGTTTATTGTGGTAAGATTGTTGAAGCTAGTTTCATATGTCTTAACATGCGGGATTAATGTGTGGTTTGGGTAAGGGAGTGCAAGTAGGTAAATTATATATGTATGTGTGTAACTATTGCACTCACTAAGCTTTCGCTTACCCTCTCGTTGTTTACCTTTTTATAGATTTGCATGGATACGGTGGCTCGGGTAAGCGTGGGACTAGTGGACTCGCGTAGTTGCTTTAGAAGGCTTGCTATTGGATTGATTAGGATTGGGTAGCGTATCCCCAATCGCCATGCTCGGCTTTATTTTGTGTTAATAGTCGTATGATTGAAACCTTGTATTTTCGTATGAAAGTCGTAAAACGGTCGATGTGGGCCCGGCCTCGTAAAACTTATTTTATGAATGGAACGTGTTAGTTTTTCATATATGAATAGGTTGTGAAAAGCGTTTTGTCTAAATACGTCGGGAAGTGGTCAAATATTTTCGCATTTCATGACTTTTTGGACAGGCCAGTTTGGCGCGCCGCGCGGCCATATGGCGCGCCGCGCCATATGCTGTTCCAGCAAAAAAAAAATTAATATTTCGCATTATTGGTTGGTTAACGGGTTGGGTTGTTACAAGTGGTATCAGAGCATGGTCTAAGGGATTTAGGTAACTTGAGATAGGTGCATAGACTTAGACTTTTGTGTGTGCTAAATTTGTTGCGGGACTTGTAGGATTACGGGTCGGAATGGGTTTAGTTAGTGCCTTGTTTATAGGTTGACTAACATTTATATTAGTAATGCGGATATTATTAATATGCTATTGTGCTCTGATAATGATTCTTGTGTTATGTTTTGTTTGTGTTTGCGGTTGCATATATCATCAAGAGAGGCGGTCGTTGTACTAACGAGTCGATTCGACGTGTATGCGTAATAAGGACTTGCAAACCTTATTACGGGTGCAAATCGTGTCTAGCAAGTGATGTACGACGAGTGTTTAGTAAGATGGGGTGGTATTGTGTGTGTGCTTTATACGTTCGTGATCTAATCGCTTTGCATTCCTTAGAATGGCGACGGGAAATGGGATCGAGATGAACGACGCTGAGTTTAATGCTAGAGTTACACGTATGTTAGGCGATTGTAGTAGTTGATAATGCTAAAAACGAACATATATTTCATAGCATTATTCCTCAAGAAAGACAAGCTTTTAGTTGCAATTGTTCTATTTACAAGTGATATTCGTTTAAATAATAAAAGGTGAAGACAAAAGACAGATTCGACGAATTGAAGACGCAAATGACCAAAAAGCTCAAAAGAACAAAAGACAATCAAAGAGGTTCCAATTATTGATAAGAAACGTCTCGAAATCACAAGAGTACAAGATTCAAAACGCAAAGTACAAAATATAAAATTGTACGCAAGGACGTTCGAAAATCCGGAACCGGGACCAGAGTCAACTCTCAACACTCGACGCAACGGACTAAAAATTACAAGTTAACTATGTATATAAATATAATATAATATATAATTAATTATATTAATTATATATATATATTATATTTATAAATAAAAACCGTCGGCAGAGAAAGACGCCAAAGTGTGAGCTGTATTTTCATTCTCCGCGACTCGCGGAGTTTGAAGGCCAAAAGGGCCGCGAGTCGCGGAGCCCCAATTTCAGAAACTTCCTATAAAAGCAAACGAATTCTGATCGAAAAAACCACCAAATATATCCATCTCTCTATCTATATCGTATATATTTATATTTATATTTTAATTTTAATTTTAATTTTAATTTTAATTCTAATAATAAGGGTATGTTAGCGAATGTTGTAAGGGTGTAAGTCGAAATTCTGTCCGTGTAACGCTACGCTATTTTTAATCATTGTAAGTTATGTTCAACCTTTTTACATTAATGTCTCGTAGCTAAGTTATTATTATGCTTATTTAAAACGAAGTAATCATGATGTTGGGCTAATTACTAAAATTGGGTAATTGGGCTTTGTACCATAATTGGGGTTTGGACAAAAGAACGACACTTGTGGAAATTAGACTATGGGCTATTAATGGGCTTTATATTTGTTTAACTAAATGATAGTTTGTTAATGTTAATATAAAGATTTACAATTGGGCGTCCCTATAAATTACCATATACACTCAATCGGACACGATGGGCGGGGTATTTATATGTACGAATAATCGTTCATTTAACCGGACACGGGAATGGATTAATAGCCACTAGAATAATTAAAACAGGGGTAAAATTACATTCAAGGGTAATTGGTGTAATTGTTAACAAAGTAGTAAAACCTTGGTTTACACGCAGTCGATAACCTGGTGTATTCATTAAACAAAGTATTAAAACCTTGTTACAATTCGAATCCCCAATTAGTTGGAATATTTAACTTCGGGTATAATAATAATTTGACGAGGACACTCGCACTTTATATTTATGACTGATGGACTGTTATGGACAAAAACCAGACGGACAGAGTAAATAATCCAGGACAAAGGACAATTAACCCATGGGCATAAAACTAAAATCAACACGTCGAACATCATGATTACGGAAGTTTAAATAAGCATAATTCTTTTATTTCATATTTAATTTCCTTTATTTTATATTTAATTGCACTTCTAATTATCGCATTTTTATTGTTAATTTATTTTATCGCACTTTTAATTATCGTACTCTTTAATTATCGCAAGTTTATTTTATCGCACTTTTATTATTCGCAATTTCATTATTGTTATTTACTTTACGCTTTAATTTAAGTCTTTTATTTATTTAATATTTTACATTAGGTTTTAACTGCGACTAAAGTTTTAAAATCGACAAACCGGTCATTAAACGGTAAAAACCCCCTTTTTATAATAATAATATTACTTATATATATATTTGTATTTTTATAAAAGTAAACTAATATAGCGTTGAGCTTTGTTTAAAGATTTCCCTGTGGAACGAACCGGACTTACTAAAAACTACACTACTTTACGATTAGGTACACTGCCTATAAGTGTTGTAGCAAGGTTTAAGTATATCCATTCTATAAATAAATAAATATCTTGTGTAAAATTGTATCGTATTTAATAGTTTTTTCTTGTAAAAATTAATAGTATTTTATACCCCTCTGCTTTGACATCAAGTATTTTTGGCGCCGCTGCCGGGGAATCTTTCTAAACGCCGGAAACACCACAAAAAAAAAAAAAAAAAAAAAATTTAGCTTACTTCTATTAAAAATTCGCTTTTGTAAAAATACGTTTTAATTATTCGAAAACATAAAAAGAAAAACAAAAATATAAGTATTTTTTTATAGATTTTGTTAAATATTTAAGTTTTATAAGTTTCTTTATTTTTATTTTAGTTTATAAAAATATAAGTTTAATTTTAATATCTTTTATTTAAAAAAAAAAAAAAACAGAAAACAGAAAATAAAAATAAATAAATAAAGAAAAAACGAGTTGAAGATTAAATCTGTCAACTGAATTTCTGAACCCCGCGAGTCGCGGGGTTTGAAGCATTAAATACCGCAAGTCGCGGAGTTTCTCTGACACCGACAGAAACCCTAAACAGCATTTATTACGGATTATTAATTATTATTATTATTATTAACCCTAATTATAATTATTATTATTAATTAAGTTTATTTTTAATTTAAGTTTTATTTAATTTATATTTTAGTTAAATTAATTTAATTAAATTGTAAAATTAGTAGTTTTATTAAATAAATAATATAAAAATAATATTTTTATAAAAATTGTACTTTTTACAACTTTTTGTATATTTTTATATTTTGTCCCTTTTTAATCGTTGTAGCGTAATATTTGTATTTTTAGCTCATATTTAATTTTAAACTTAGTTTTTGCTATAGTCATTTTTACTCCTAGATTTTTAGGCTTTGCCGTAGAATTCGTTAAGTGCTTTTTCTTTAGACTAAGATTTAGGTGCTTTAGAATTTTGCGACGCCTTTTTAAGTTTTAGTTTCTTTTTAAGTTATTTCCATTTGGGATTTAGTTTTTCCCTTAAGCTTTAATATTTTTAGACCTTTTACTATGTATCAATTATCATTCCAATTAGTAATTTCAATTTGCGATTATAATTTTAAGTTAGTTGTAGTAATAAGGTTAGGTTAGTCAAGTATTTATAAGTTTTTATAAGTTTCTTTTATTTTTCCGTCACCTTTTATTTTTCAACCATTTTTATTTTTCGACCTTTTTCGACGAACTCTTTTTCTTTCTTATTTCTCGCTATTCTAGTTTTAGGACATAGATTTTTATTCTACTTCTTATCTAAATTTCTTAAAATTACGAAAATTTATTTTAAGTGGTTAAATTAATAGACATCAAAATTTTCTGGTTCGTAGTAATAGTTGGATTTGTACGTGGACCGGGTTATTGGAGCCAAACAGTCCTCAATTATATTGAGACCAAACGAATCCTGCCCCTCTGCTGCATCTTTTGGCTATTCGAAACGTGGGCAAAATCAGAAAAGTCTATTGATTGGATAACTTATTATAATTTTTCTTTCCTTTTTAAAACTAATAGGATATTCAGTGAATGCACCGAGCAAGACATTCATCACCTTTTGTACGTTCACCACCTGTAACTAGATCAAGACATTTAGCAAATATAACCACCGTTGATTTTTCTTTAGAATCGTCATCCAGTCGACCAAGTACTTCAGTTCAAATTTCCGATAATCCATTTTTTGAACCCGACCTCACAATTGAGAATCCGGAGAATATTCAGGAACGGTTCGTAAATCCTGAACCACTAAACTTTCCTCCGGAACCACCAATCATTCAAACAGAGATTGTTGAGGAACGAACCATTAAATCAGAATCATCTAGTGATACCGATTCAACAAATTCAATTATGGAGAATCTGGAACCTTTAAGTATGGAAGACCGAATGAGAGCTAAACGCACTGGCCAAGGTCACGCAATTACTCATCCAGACATTAATGCGCCAGATTATGAAATCAAAGGACAAATTCTACACATGGTGACTAATCAATGCCAATTTAGTGGTGCGCCGAAGGAAGATCCAAATGAACATCTACGTACCTTTAATAGGATCTGCACACTATTTAAAATACGAGAAGTAGAGGATGAACAGATATATCTCATGTTATTTCCCTGGACTTTAAAGGGAGAAGCCAAAGATTGGTTGGAATCGTTACCTGAAGGGGCGATTGATACATGGGATGTTTTAGTTGACAAATTTCTTAAACAATTCTTTTCTGCATCTAAAGCCGTAAGACTTCAAGCAGAAATTGTTACGTTCACACAGAAACCAAATGAAACTCTATATGAGGCGTGGACAAGATATGGAAAGTTATTAAGAGGATGTCCGCAACATGGTTTAGACACCTGTCAAATAGTACAAATATTCTACCAAGGATGCGACATCACTACAAGAAAAGACATAGATATAGCAGCTGGTGGTTCTATTATGAAGAAAACCGAAACTGATGCTTACAAAATTATTGATAACACTGCTTCCCACTCACATGAGTGGCACCAAGAAAAAGACATCATTAGATCATCTAAAGCAGCTAGAGCCGATTCTAGCCATGACTTAGATTCCATTTCCGCAAAGATAGATGCTGTGGAGAGACGAATGGAAAAGATGACTAAGGATATTCACTCAATACGAATTAGTTGTGAGCAGTGTGGAGGACCACATTTGACAAAAGATTGTCTCAGTATTGAATTAACAATGGAACAAAGAGAGAATATTTCATACATAAACCAAAGGCCTGGAAATAATTATCAGAGTAATTATCAACCGCCAAGACCGATTTACAATCAAAACCAGAATTATAACCGAAATATTCCATACAACAACCAACAAGGTCCTAGCAATCAACAAGTATCCAATAATACTTACAACCAGCAAAGACCGAATTTTCAAAACAAACCACCACAACAAACCGATGATAAAAAGCCGAATTTAGAAGATATGATGACAAAGCTAGTTGAAACTCAAACGCAGTTTTTCACATCTCAAAAACAAACTAATGAACAAAATGCTCAAGCATTTAGAAATCAACAAGCTTCTATTCAAAATCTGGAACAAGAAGTAAGTAACCTAGCAAGGTTAATAGGTGAAAGAAAACCGGGAAGTCTACCTAGTGATACAAACGCTAACCCCCGGAATGAAACAGCTAAAGCCATTACCACAAGAAGTGGTACAACACTTAAACCACCTGAAATACCTGTAACTTCTGATGAAACTATTCCTACTCCACAAGAAACCTGATCAAGATAAGGAAAAAGAACCTGTAGTTGAAAAAGTTAATGAAGATAACACAGTTAAGGATAAACCTTATGTTAAACCATACCAACCACCACTTCCTTACCCGAGTAAAATGAAGAAAGAGAAACTTGAAGCCGAGCAATCCAAATTCTTGGATATGTTTAAACAGATAAATGTAAATCTTCCTTTCATTGATGTGATTTCAGGAATGCCAAGATATGCTAAATTCTTGAAAGATCTAATCTCAAATAGAAAGAAAATGGAAGAACTCTCGGCTGTTACTATGAATGCTAATTGTTCAGCAGTGCTGTTGAATAAGATACCAGAAAAACTATCTGATCCAGGAAGTTTCACAATTCCATGTTTTCTGGGTAGTCTTAGTTCAATAGAAGCATTGGCAGACTTAGGTGCTAGTATAAATCTAATGCCGTATTCACTATACGCTAAACTAGACCTTGGAGAATTGAAACCAACAAGAATAAGCATACAACTAGCCGATAGATCAATAAAATATCCTAGAGGGATAATGGAGAACATGCTAGTTAAAGTTGGTACTTTAGTATTTCCAGTAGATTTTGTTGTTTTGGACATGGAAGAAGATTCTCAAGTTCCTCTCATATTAGGAAGACCATTCTTAAACACGGCTAAAGCAATGATAGACGTGTTCGGTAAGAAACTGACCCTAAGTATAGAGGATGAGAGTGTTACCTTTTCAGTTGATAGAGCAATGCAACAACCACAATCTGCAGATGATACATGTTATTATATTCAAACTATAGATGCACATGCAGAATTATTAGAAGAATTTCCAGAATTACAAGGAACAGGAGAATGTTCTTTAGGAGAAGGTAATGAACCAATTGATGAAGCTGAAATGTTAGCTACACTTATAGCTAATGGATATGAACCAACAACAGAAGAAATTCAAATGCTAAAAGAAGAAGACAGATATCGATATAAATCATCGATAGAAGAACCCCCGAAATTAGAGTTAAAGCCACTTCCAACCCATTTGGAATACGCTTATTTACATGGTGAATCTGAATTACCTGTAATAATATCGTCTTCTCTTACTGAAAATGAGAAATCACAACTCATTTCTGTGTTGAAAGCTCATAAACCAGCCATTGCATGGAAGATTCATGATATTAAAGGAATAAGTCCTTCGTATTGCACACATAAAATCCTTATGGAAGAAGGTCATAAAACGTATGTGCAACGCCAACGAAGACTAAATCCTAATATGCAAGATGTAGTTAAGAAAGAGATTATTAAACTGCTAGATGCAGGTTTGATATATCCAATTTCTGATAGTCCATGGGTAAGCCCAGTTCAATGCGTACCTAAGAAGGGTGGCATGACTGTCATTACAAATGAGAAAAATGAGCTTATTCCTACTAGGACTGTAACAGGATGGCGTGTATGTATTGATTATAGAAAATTAAATGACGCCACCAGAAAAGATCACTTTCCCTTACCTTTCATAGATCAAATGTTGGAAAGATTAGCCGGAAATAGTTACTATTGTTTTCTAGATGGATTTTCCGGATATTTTCAAATTCCAATAGCACCCGAGGACCAAGAGAAAACCACATTCACGTGCCCTTATGGTACTTTTGCTTACAAACGCATGCCATTTGGACTTTGTAACGCCCCTGCAACCTTTCAAAGGTGTATGATGGCGATTTTTCACGACATGATAGAAGAATGCATGGAAGTATTCATGGATGACTTTTCAGTCTTCGGTGATACATTTAAATCATGTCTAATTAATCTGGAACGAATGCTAATTAGATGCGAACAATCAAATCTAGTACTTAATTGGGAGAAATGCCATTTCATGGTTAAAGAAGGCATCGTTCTTGGACATAAAATTTCAAAAGAAGGAATTGAAGTGGATAGAGCTAAAGTGGATGTAATTGCTAAACTTCCACATCCCACAAATGTTAGAGGAGTTAGGAGTTTTCTAGGGCATGCCGGTTTTTACCGACGTTTCATAAAAGATTTTTCTAAAATTGCCACTCCTATGAATAAACTCCTAGAAAAGGATGCGCCATTCATCTTTTCAGATGAGTGTATCAAATCTTTTAATATTCTTAAAGAGAAACTCACTAATGCACCGATCATGATAACACCAAATTGGAATCTACCATTTGAACTAATGTGCGATGCAAGTGATTTTGCAATGGGAGCCGTTTTAGGACAAAGGATTGAAAAACGATTTCAACCTATATATTATGCTAGTAAGACGTTACAAGGAGCACAAACGAACTATACAACTACTGAAAAAGAACTCCTTGCTATTGTCTTTGCTTTTGACAAATTTCGATCATATCTCGTTCTAGCAAAAACGGTGGTCTATACCGACCATTCTGCTCTTAGATACCTATTTTCAAAACAAGATGCTAAACCAAGATTAATCCGTTGGATCTTACTCTTACAAGAGTTTGATATTGAAATCCGAGATAAAAGAGGAGCAGAAAATCTCGCCGCTGATCATCTTTCTCGTCTTGAAAATCCCGAATTAGAAGTTCTAAATGAATCGGCCATACAAGACAACTTTTCTGATGAATATCTATTGAAGATAGATTATAAAGAAATCCCATGGTTTGCAGACTATGCAAATTACTTAGTTTGTGGATTCCTTGAAAAAGGATTATCGTACCAAAGACGAAAGAAATTCTTCAGTGATATAAAACACTATTTCTGGGAAGATCCACATCTGTTTAAAAGTTGTCCCGATGGAATAATACGCCGATGTGTATTTGGAGATGAAGCTAGTAAAATATTAAACCATTGTCACACAGGACCAACAGGAGGGCATTATGGGCCTCAACTAACAGCAAGAAAAGTTTATGAAGCTGGATTCTATTGGCCTACAATTTACAAAGACGCACACCTTCTTTGCAAATCCTGTGATGCATGTCAAAGGGCCGGAAAAATAAGTCAACGTGATGAAATGCCACAAAATGTCATCCAAGTATGTGAAGTATTTGACATTTGGGGTATTGACTTTATGGGTCCATTTCCAAAATCTCATAATAATCTATATATACTCGTAGCCATTGATTATGTATCTAAATGGGCGGAAGCACAAGCTCTCCCAACTAACGATGCACGAGTTGTAGTCAACTTTTTAAAACGTCTTTTTGCAAGGTTTGGAACACCGAAAGCTTTAATAAGTGATCGGGGTACTCATTTCTGTAATAATCAACTTGAGAAAGTTCTTAAAAGATATGGAGTAACTCATAAAATCTCCACCGCATATCATCCACAAACAAGTGGACAAGTTGAAAATACCAACCGAGCTTTAAAACGTATTCTAGAGAAAACCGTAGGATCAAATCCGAAGGAATGGTCCATTAAATTGGAGGATGCACTCTGGGCTTTTAGAACAGCCTACAAAACTCCAATTGGAACCACACCTTTTAGACTTGTTTATGGAAAAGCATGTCATCTTCCAGTAGAAATTGAACACAAAGCATTTTGGGCTTTGAAGACATGTAATCTTGATTTACATGAAGTCGGACGTCTACGATTAAGTCAACTAAATGAATTAGAAGAATTAAGACATGAAGCATACGAAAATTCGTTAATCTATAAAGAAAGAACGAAGAAATGGCATGATAAAAGAATCAGAAGTTCAAAAGAATTTAAAGAAGGAGACAGAGTTCTTCTTTTCAATTCACGATTAAAGCTATTTCCTGGAAAATTGAAATCAAGATGGTCTGGACCATTCATAGTCAAAAGAGTTTTCCCATACGGAACGATAGAATTAATAAATTCAAATGGGATTGAATTTAAAGTTAATGGTCACAGAGTTAAACATTACATACATGGTCCGATGGAAGTCGACAACGAAGTTAATCACAATTTCGACACCACAGCTAACTAAGTGTGGGGAGAATCAAGTCTTTAAAGGATAATATGTATTTCTGTTAGAGTTAGATTGTCTGTTTTCGTGTAGTTCTCGAAAATGGAACCCGAATGGTCTTTCCCTAGCAGACCCTAAAGAACTAGTCTTCTCCCCCCATTCTGAATTTTTATTTTTTTTTAGGTTTTTACAAAATGAAGACTGCCTGTGAACTAAACCATGGTCTAATGCTACACGCTTTGATCACTAAACGTAATAATGACATACTACCGAGTGAAATAGTATCAGTAATCAGAGAAAGAATGGACGGAGTTAGAAAAGAATCCAGATGCGAAGATAATAAGTTACAATTTGGTAAAGGAAAATCAAAATCCGCAGCGAAAAGAAGAGCACGACACCTAGAAAGATGTCACAAATGCGGAAAATGGTCACATGGAGGTAAATGTTCAAATAATCAAACCTATTCAAATACCGAATTTGTTACTTTATGCAGAGACGGACCGTTCATATGTTTAGAAGAAAAGACACTGAATGCTCGAGGTTACGCCTATGTAGCCATGGAAAAAACCAATTAAACCGACTATCTTATGAATGGGATAGATCATATAACTAAGAAATCTATTTCACAGGTATGTCTGTACAGTTTTTATTGTTATTTTCATTTTTAACCTTTTGATAATAAACGCTAATTTGTTCGCTAAAAAGTATTAAATTGGTATTAAATAAAATTAGGTTTGGCGACCGAAATTATTGATATCATTCAAAAATTTATTACATCACTGCGAAATTTAACGTTTATTCTTAAGGTATAAATATCTTTAATCAATCAACCCAAAATATTTCAAAAATTCGTCATGAGTTAAATTAGGTCTTGGAACCGAAATTACTTTACCGAAAAGAGGGGCGCATATTTTTGATAATATTTGATTGATTAAAGTGGGATAAAAAGACAAAAAGATTTTTAATTTTATTTTTACCATGTTTTTAAAATTAATATTTAAATCTTAAATTAATATTGTAAACTTTGTAAAAAACAATATATTTAAAATTGTAAATATTTGAAAAATTAATATAAGTTTGGTATGAATTTATAATATGAATTTTTAAATTAAGTTTGGTGTGAATTTTTAAAATATAAATTTTTAATTTTATGCATTTCAAATTTTAAGTTTGGTGTGAATTTTTAATAATAATTTTGAATTTTATATTTAAGTTGTGTGAATTTAAAAACAAAAATTTACTTTATCTCATTAAGTTAAGAATATGATTTTTAAAATTCGTCGTAAGTTGAAGACTAGGTCTTTGAACCGAAATTGCTTTACCCGAGGGAGGGACGAGAATTTTTATTATCATTATTTTTAACCTTATTGAATTAGAGTATGCCAAAAACATTGAAAAAACCCAAAAATCTTAGCTTTTAAAACAATCGCTACAAAAAGACAAATTTTAAAATTTTGTCGAGGGACGGACTAGGACATCGATCCGAAACGACCTCGTCCTAAATAACAAGGGAAACAAAATTTTAAAATTAAGTACTTAATTGTTTCAAAAGTTAATGATTATATAAAAAAAAAAAAAAAAAAAAAGCTCCGCGAGTCGCGGAGTTTGGAGAGTAAATCCCCGCGAGTCGCGGAGGAGCCGGATTACAGAAAAAAAAAATATAAGAGCTGCAAACTGATCAGTTTCATACTCCTCAACCCAAAAATACAGCTCGAAAAACTGCACCCGAAAAACACGAAAAAAAACCCCCAAAATCACAATTTTTAACCGTTAATCACCAAATCTTTTGCTAAAATCATGTTGAGAAGGATGCTATCTAAGAATTACTCAAGAAAAACGGTAAATTTCTACACCTAAACACCATTTAATTCGAAATTTGATGTTCTTGAGCTATTTTTTCCCCAATTTGATTTTGATGCTTTTTAGTGTAATTAGGCTTAAATTGTTTATGTATTATGCTTGTATAACCTAGATTGATGCTGTTTAACATGATTAGAAGCCTTAAACTTCAAATTTTGAATAATCTAGGGTTTGTGTTCTTGAGCAAATTTGGGGCTTTTTGATATAAACAGGTTATGGCCGATTTTTGTCATGAATTGTTGCTAAATTGAGTAGTGTAACATGTCTAGGTAGTTAAATGATCCAAACTTTGAGCCTAAACATGATTTTGAGAATTAAAGTGGACTTTTTCAAGTCTAAAATTCATGAACTTGATTTTTGAAAGATAATGCCATTTGAGACTTGTTTAATTGCTAGTAAAGATTATTTTGACATGTTATTTGAGTTGAATGCTTATGAACTTGGCGAACATTTTCGTATATGCTTATTTGAAAAAGTGTAGATTTGATAAAAATGTGAAAATGAGCTTAAGTTTGATATAAATTGATAATGTCATTATAATTATTTTGATTGATGATTTTGCTGACACTAATGCATATTTGGATGCACAAAAATTGTGTTTGATGTGTTTTGCAGAATGAAAGGGGTGAATCTCCATCCCAAGCCCGCAATGCTCCTGCTGAGAATTTGGAACAACAGGAGGTGGATAACTACTACAAGCAGGATATACCTCATCCAGTCATGACCTTTTTCGATATGCACTTGGAAGAGTTGCACCCGAACCTGAGATTTGACAGACTTTGGATAGATTATCCAAATTATCAAAGGGGTTTGCATACTCTTCATTCTAAGGTTGTTGAGGTACCGAGGGTCATAGAATGGGGACCCTTAGAAGCTGTAGAATTGGCCGGGCCAATTAGGGAATTACTTGTACAGAGGTATGGTAATTCTTCTTTTAATGACTGGGTGCATTTATTCACCATACGTAGACCTGTATATAAAGTATGGTGTGAAGAATTGTTATGTAGTATAGAGTTGAATGATCGGGTAGCTAGTTTAACCGATCGTTCTTTTATTAGATTTTTGTTAGGCGGTTCGATGTGCCACATGTCTTTACTGGACATGGCTCATGCTTTACGTATATATACGCCTGAGGAGTTAGCGTCTGCCGATTGTAGAGGATTGATACTAAATGGTAGAAAGATAGATGAAAATTTTGATACACACGGTGTGTGGAGTCAAATGACAAGCCATCACCGTTTCAAAGGGAGAAATTACTCTTATTTGGATATAGATAGAGCCGAATTAAGAGTAATACATAGGTTTTTAGCTAATTCGATTACACAAAGGGGTAAAAACAAAGAAAAGGTAAATGAACAAGATTTGTTTTACCATATGTGTATTCGAGACCCACAAAGCGCTGTAAGTATACCATATTGTGTGGGTTATTATTTATCAGCTATGGTTCGGGGGATGCGACCACATAGCATAATAGGAGGTGGTATTTTTATTACTTTGATTGGTGAATATCTCGGTGTGGATATAAGTCGGGGGGGGGGATTATTACTAGAAGAGCCGGAACCCCGCGATACTATAGGTTTAAATGTATACCATGGTGCGAAAGTTTTGAAGAGGCGAAATAACGCCGCAGTACGATACCATGGTAGACATCCACAGGTGGAGAGAAACCAGCAGCAAGGTAATGTAGGAGGGGGGAATGAGATGCAAGAAATGCATAGGTTTATAGCTTCTCAGGAATACGAAAATGCTAGACAGAGAGCATTTGAAGATTGGCAAGTTCATCAGAACCAAATCATAGCTCATTGCCAACATATAGGTAGAAACTATATTCCTACACCGAAACCCATCTTCCCTCCTTGGTCTATAGAGATGCAGCCACCATATCCTACGTATGACCCTGCCGAAGCATTCTATAGCACTTATGATTATGCCTGGAACCCCTATTGGTACCAATATCATCCTTAGTTTACTTATTTTTATTTTTATTTTGTAATTTGTAATTATTGATACGTTTAATACTTTTATTAATATTGTAATCATTTTTATAATTATCTAACTTTTATTCTTAGATTTTAATAATTTTTGAATGTGGGGTAATATACCAAACTTCAAAAATATGTATATATGTTTGCAGTTTATCTTATGTACACAACAGGGTAAAACAACGCATTTTCAAAGACTGGCATTAAGTTCAGCAAAAGCAACTAATTTTGACGACAAGATGCAAAATATATGTGAAATAACAACAAGACGGAATGAACAAATGATGTGCACCATTTATCATTCAGCAAACAAACGCCAATATATTTGGAAACTTTGGTAAAAATTTAATCATTTTCACACAAATCACCCTCAATAATTTAAATTGTTACTGATTTCTTGCAAATGAGGGCATTGCAAGATCTTAAGTGTGGGGAGGGGTTAAATTCTTTCGGATTTTAAAAATTTTTACTTTATACACTTGGTTACCATTAAAAATACTAGTAAAGCAGTAGTTGTATTAGAATCTAGTGCTCTATGATAATAAAGAACAGCCCTAGTCTTATATACTGACTCCCCAATTCTAGTAAAATTTTTCAAAATTTTCAATAAAATGAATTCAAAATCATGTTTATACATATTTATGAACGATAAAACTAGGTTTTAACACCGAAATTATTGTTACCTCGGAAAGGACATAAATTGAGAAACAAACTAAAATGTTAAAATTCATTTAAAATGGAATAGAGGACGATAAAAAGGAAAATAAAAGCCAAGTGTGGGAAAATTTACCAAGTTATCTTAAACATATGTCACATATATCTGTAACAAATAACTGAAAATACTTTTGCTTTGGACTAAACTAAACTGTTTTACCCGATGAAAGAAAAGAAGAGATGGATCTACACGATGAATCAATTCCATCATTAAAAGGAAGTAAAGTCTTCCGAAAAAGACACGCGCTTCTTGATTTAGGTCATGAAGTTGTCGTCCAGACCAGCTGTAGGTTGACGAAAAATCTAGAAAAGTCATCACTAAAATCAGCAGGAAATCCACGGACCTCAGCATTAAACAGGGTCGCCAAGTGGTCAGATTTATCCTAACCATGAGAAGGATTTATCTCGTACAATGGGGGGCACCATGCAAATTAGCTTGATAAGACTAATGAATCAGATCCCCAGAAAGGATAATCTCCTTAAAGATTAAAAATCAGCTTTTAAGACTGATATTACTCAATCCTTGAGATTGACTTTAAAGATTGAGAATTACAAACTCATGGAATTCGATGATATCTAAACTCGAGCTTGAACGAGAAAATATTTTGATCAAAATTACAAACCGATTTGTTTTCTGAAAACCCTATTTTCAATGCGTTCATTACCATTGAACGTAAAATCCTAGGAATTCACCTGGAATTCATTAGGTCACCTGAACTAAATCGGGTGTCAACCGTAAGAACGGTGGTTGCATAGTAGTCAAAAACAGGACCTTGTGCCATACCGAAAAATTATAAGGGTGAGCTTTACTATTGCTCCTACCAAGGATAGTAATTGCGTCCGACACGTTATAGACCATAATTAAAAGCATGTCAGGGGACATTGCCTTAACAGTTGCTTGTTCAACGCTTTCCTTTACAACCGGACGGTAGTTTACCGAAAGGTAATATACGGGACAAGTAAACTGGACGTGTTGCTTTCCAAATACAAGGTTAGCAAGTGGGTGACACAAAACCATAAGTGTTGAGCTAAAATTTTCAAATCTGAAACCCACCAAACCCACAAAAATATTTTGCAAACACCGGTAAAGGGTTATCCCGGAAAACTTATCTAGGGTAAAAACTAGATTTAATTTTCAAAAGATCAAATGTTTTCATAAAGATCCAATTTCCTTAATGGATCTAAATTTTTATAGTCATGTGGGACTGTAAACCATATCGTTACTACCATTGTTTATACCGCCGTATAGAAAATCACTGATGTACAAAGTGTGAAGAATAAAGAAGTGATTCTAGTATTTCAAGACGATATTGCTTGAGGACAAGCAACGCTCAAGTGTGGGAATATTTGATAATGCTAAAAACGAACATATATTTCATAGCATTATTCCTCAAGAAAGACAAGCTTTTAGTTGCAATTGTTCTATTTACAAGTGATATTCGTTTAAATAATAAAAGGTGAAGACAAAAGACAGATTCGACGAATTGAAGACGCAAACGACCAAAAAGCTCAAAAGAACAAAAGACAATCAAAGAGGTTCCAATTATTGATAAGAAACGTCTCGAAATCACAAGAGTACAAGATTCAAAACGCAAAGTACAAAATATAAAATTGTACGCAAGGACGTTCGAAAATCCGGAACCGGGACCAGAGTCAACTCTCAACACTCGACGCAACGGACTAAAAATTACAAGTTAACTATGTATATAAATATAATATAATATATAATTAATTATATTAATTATATATATATTATATTTATAAATAAAAACCGTCGGCAGAGAAAGACTCCAAAGTGTGAGCTGTATTTTCATTCTCCGCGACTCGCGGAGTTTGAAGGCCAAAAGGGCCGCGAGTCGCGGAGCCCCAATTTCAGAAACTTCCTATCAAAGCAAACGAATTCTGATCGAAAAAACCACCAAATATATCCATCTCTCTATCTATATCGTATATATTTATATTTATATTTTAATTTTAATTTTAATTTTAATTATAATTCTAATAATAAGGGTATGTTAGCGAATGTTGTAAGGGTGTAAGTCGAAATTCTGTCCGTGTAACGCTACGCTATTTTTAATCATTGTAAGTTATGTTCAACCTTTTTACATTAATGTCTCGTAGCTAAGTTATTATTATGCTTATTTAAAACGAAGTAATCATGATGTTGGGCTAATTACTAAAATTGGGTAATTGGGCTTTGTACCATAATTGGGGTTTGGACAAAAGAACGACACTTGTGGAAATTAGACTATGGGCTATTAATGGGCTTTATATTTGTTTAACTAAATGATAGTTTGTTAATGTTAATATAAAGATTTACAATTGGGCGTCCCTATAAATTACCATATACACTCAATCGGACACGATGGGCGGGGTATTTACATGTACGAATAATCGTTCATTTAACCGGACACGGGAATGGATTAATAGCCACTAGAATAATTAAAACAGGGGTAAAATTACATTCAAGGGTAATTGGTGTAATTGTTAACAAAGTAGTAAAACCTTGGTTTACACGCAGTCGATAACCTGGTGTATTCATTAAACAAAGTATTAAAACCTTGTTACAATTCGAATCCCCAATTAGTTGGAATATTTAACTTCGGGTATAATAATAATTTGACGAGGACACTCGCACTTTATATTTATGACTGATGGACTGTTATGGACAAAAACCAGACGGACAGAGTAAATAATCCAGGACAAAGGACAATTAACCCATGGGCATAAAACTAAAATCAACACGTCGAACATCATGATTACGGAAGTTTAAATAAGCATAATTCTTTTATTTCATATTTAATTTCCTTTATTTTATATTTAATTGCACTTCTAATTATCGCATTTTTATTGTTAATTTATTTTATCGCACTTTTAATTATCGTACTCTTTAATTATCGCAAGTTTATTTTATCGCACTTTTATTATTCGCAATTTCATTATTGTTATTTACTTTACGCTTTAATTTAAGTCTTTTATTTATTTAATATTTTACATTAGGTTTTAACTGCGACTAAAGTTTTAAAATCGACAAACCGGTCATTAAACGGTAAAAACTCCCTTTTTATAATAATAATATTACTTATATATATATTTGTATTTTTATAAAAGTAAACTAATATAGCGTTGAGCTTTGTTTAAAGATTTCCCTGTGGAACGAACCGGACTTACTAAAAACTACACTACTTTACGATTAGGTACACTGCCTATAAGTGTTGTAGCAAGGTTTAAGTATATCCATTCTATAAATAAATAAATATCTTGTGTAAAATTGTATCGTATTTAATAGTTTTTCCTTGTAAAAATTAATAGTATTTTATACCCCTCTGCTTTGACATCAGTAGTATTCGGATGTTAGAGCGTGTTCGCTTTCGTGTTGAAGTTGATGATCCATGAGGTTCGTCGGGTGGATGAAACCCCTGAGATCAAGTGTTTGATCTAGATGAATGTTGGTAATGGAGTCTACGGGACGCAACGTTAGGTGCCTCTCTCATACCTACTAGCGTGGTATTCGACTCCGATGGTGTTACGGTTACATTGAGCATAGGGTACCGGAAAGAAAACCCTTAGGTGTTTGAGTGGCGGTGTGGAAGTTACAAGCGATAGCAACTCGATGATTGCTAGAGTAATACCCGTACGGTTCGGTAAGTGCTTCGGTTGAAGTAGCAAAGGATAATCCAAAATCCTTCGCATGCTCAAGGTTGGAGCAAGGTTTGTTGACATGCGTATTAAGAGATGCAAGACGGGTGAACCTCGTCTTTCTTTTAGGAGTTATGATAATGCGATTGGCGCATTAGTTGTCGGATTAGTGGTCACTCTTTCCGTGAGAGTGAGCATGTGTTTATCGTCGGGAGCTATTGTTGGAGACGAATTCGTGAGACTTCGAGGACTATGACCAATGAGGATATTGGTTGTGTATCTTGATGAGTGGCCATTCCATGGGATGCTATTATTTCGACGATGTGTTTACGGAACGGAGTTCTAGGTGGAGGAGTTTATACTCTCGCACGAAGGTATTCTAGTGTGATGTAGTGACTAGCTAGGTCGAGTTAGTCCATTGCAGTTTGACTAACCGATCGGGTTAATCAATTAGATGATAGGCATTGACCGAGTCGGGTTGACCTAGGGTATTTGACTAACCGGGTCGGGTTAATCAATTAGATGTTAGGTGTTGACCGAGGCGGGTTAACCAAGTGAGTTTGACTAACCGGGTCTGGTTAATCAATTAGATGTTAGGTGTTGACCGAGGCGGGTTAACCAAGTGAGTTTGACTAACCGGGTCGGGTTAGTCAATTAGATGATAGGCATTGACCGAGTCGGGTTGACCTAGGGTATTTGACTAACCGAGTCGGGTTAATCAATTTGATGTTAGGTATTGACTGAATGAGTTTGACTAACCAAGTTGGGTTAATCATTTGTTGTTAGAGGTTTGACCGAGGCGGGTTGACCAAGTGTGTTCGACTAACGAGTTCGGGTTAATTGTTTTGCTGTTGAGGCTTAATCAAGTCGGGTGTAACCATGAGGTGATTAGAGGGTTACTTGTATTGTTCTCCATAATGGTTAGCGTAGAAATGGTATGCCGTTTGAGAGGCGTTTACGTTGACCAAGTATGTGTGCAAGAAGAGTCACGGATGTTGACTATCTTTGATGTGTGTAGTTTTCTGCCAGCCTTCATGTTGTTGGATGTGTGATCTATTGGTTGTTTTATACGCCAATGGTGGGGTTGTAAGGACCACGTTGTGTGAACTAACGGTGGTTTTATATGCCGATGTTGGGGTCGTGGGGACCATGTCGTGGGATTAGTGAGGCGATAGCCGTGCTTCGCTCACATGTGTGTTACGGGTATGACAATAGTCGATTTTGTACACCTTAGGTTTAGCGTTGCGATAGTCGTTTTGGACGCTATCGGTCTTAGCCGTTGCTTATGATGTCAGGTTAGTGGCGTATTGGTTATATTGCGCGCTACAAAGGATGTTTAGTGGTAAGTGTAATCCTTAAGGATTCATGTGGTTCGATCTTCAACGTTCGGATCGTTGACTTTAGGTTGAGACTTGGTCACTTTTAGCGTTGTCCTTGGTAAAGGTACGCTAAGGAATTGATATCTCGGTATGAGATTGGTTGAGTTTTTCCCGATATGGGGAAAAGAGCAGGTTTTAGTGCTCGGATAGTGGCTTTGATAATCCGCGGGTGACGATTTTAGTTGTTAAAGGTGATTCATTGGGAAGAATTGTCTAGAAAAATTCGGATTGGAACTTAGGATTGAGGGCCGTTGAGTAGTCCCGGATTGGTTAAGTGGAGAAGATCACGAGGACGTGATCGAGTTTAAGTGGGGGAGAGTTGTAAGACCCAAATATTTATTGTACATAATGTATTTATGGTGTACAATGCGTGTATGAAGTGTACGTGTTGCTTGCTCGAACGCCGAAGGAAACTGGACGTTGTCTGAAGTGACAAGGTGTGTACGTATCTTTTCAACCCCAAATAAAGTTTGTGTTGATGTTTCAAAGCCTTACCATTGGAAAGGAAATCTTATTACATTTCCAACGATATTTGATTCATCGAAAACGGAGCTACGGTCAAAAAGTTATGGCCAAAACAAGTTTCTGAAAACTGACCTGTAGGTTGGAGCGGCGCTCCACCTTTTGGCGCGGTGCGCCGAACCCGTCTGATGCAATTTTCAGCCTTTTTAAAAGGTTTAAATGAGGGGTACTTTGGTATTTTCATTTAGGGTCTGTTTGGGGTCACCAAAACTGATCTAGAACTCCATTGGAGCTCATTTCTCACCCACACAAACACTCTCATCCATATTTAGAGAGAGATAAAGAGTTCTAGAGTGAGAGAGCTTGATTTGGAGAAGAAGGAGTCGAATTCTAGCCAAAGCTCGGGTTTTAAAGTTGTTCATCTCGCTCCTAGCTACGTTTCGGTAGTATTGGTAAGTTCTAACTCCGAATTTCATTTGTTAGATTTGATATTCAAGTTAGGGTTTGAGATTGTTAGTTGTAAAACCCATTTGGTTGATGAAGAGGGTTTATGGAAACTTGCTATTTTGATATTTGGCGGGTTTTGGGTTGGTTAATGATTTAACCATGTTTAAGACTTGTAAATGGTGTATAATCACTAGTGTTAGTGATTATTGGTGTTTTGGAAACCATTAGGGTTCTTAGGGTTGACTAATTTTGACTAGAGTCAAATTAGGGTTTTGTTGATGATTATGACTCAATTGCCGATTTAGTAAGGTTTATAAACTTAAAATGGATTAAGTTGAAGCATAGAACCGAGTTAAATATGTTTTGGTGTCAAAACTTGCTAATGGCGTGATATTGACTTCTTATGGGTCAAATTAGGGTTTAAGTGTCATTATGGGCAAGATAGGTGTTTAACACCTATGATTGGGTTTAATTGGCGTATTAGGACCATTCTCACTTGTGTTGGTGATTATTGGTTAATTTGGGCGCGATTTGTACTTGGAAGTGCAATCGGGTCGATATTGCACTAGGTGTCAATATGGGTTGGTTTGTAATCCACCCTAATTATGTTGTTTATTATTATGATAATGGATTAGGTACGTTCATTGACGAATCAATGGATTTGGCTTGTTTTTATCAAGACTTCAAGGTGAGTGGAATAATTATACATGTATGTATATAATTTATTTGCTTGTGCGCGATGTGCACAATAGCCGGGTTTTGGTGCACATCGATGCGACGATAGCCGTTTGGACACCTTTGGGAATAGTGACACAATAGCCGAATTTTGTGCGCTACATGTGACTTAAGATTTGGGGACCCGATATATTTATTGTAATGCTATTATTTGACGATGAGTCACATAGCCGTTTTTGTGACCATTGAGGTGTTGCATAGCCTTTTTGCACACATTAATTAACGGTGTCACATAGCCGTTTTTGTGACCATAGTTGTGGGACATAGCCATTTTGTCCAATTGATAATTATGCACATAGCCGTGTTTGTGAATATAGTGGCGAGTAATAGCCGTGTTTTACTCCCACGTTATTATCCGAGTTATTGTGCACATAGCTGTGTTTGTGTACATGATTCTGAGTAATAGCCGTGTTTTACTCACACGTTGATCAAGTGATGCTAGGGGTGTTCATCGGTTCGGTTTTCGGTTTGTTCGGTTTATTCGATTCGGTGTATTCGATTTTGAATTTTTTTGGGGCAAAACTGAAAACCGAACCGAAAACCGAATTCAAAGTTAAAACCGAACCGAACCGAAAACCGAATTCAAATTCGGATTCGGTTCGATTTTCGGTTAAAATCGAATATTATGAAAAAACAGAGAACGATGGTAGTTTAATTGTGGCGTTACTAATGCCTTAGTTATTTATGTCCTAAAACAATGACGTTCTATTAAATTATCAATAATTCGATGATTTATTAATATTTACAGCTTAATTATGACTTTTACCGCTTCTGTTATTAAGAAGAAGAACATAATAATTTGAGTAACATAATTATAATGTGAGTTACCAAATCGTCATATGGGTGAGAACATATTTTATTGATTGGATTCCAAATTATAATGACATTAAAACATAAATATACAAATTAAATATATAAAAATTTTGAATTCGGTTTTGAATTCGGTTTTCGGTTAAACCGAATTCAGAATTTCCAAAACCGAAAACCGAACCGAAAACCGAATTCAAATTCGGTTTCGGTTTGACTCGATCCGAAAACCGTTTTTCAAATTCGGTTTGGTTTTTTTCCGGTTTGGTTTCGGTTTGGTTTTCGGGTTCCACGGTTTCAAACCAAATACTGACCACCCCTAAGTGATGCCATAGCCGTTTTTGGGAACACTTGGGGTGATACCATAGCCGTTTTTGGAACACCTCGGGGGTTAGCATACCATAGCCGTTTTTGGGAGCTAACGGTTGTTATGAACATCGATAACTTGTTTCGCGAAGTCATTCCCTTGAGAAGAGTTGGTTAACCAAGGATTATAGTTGTTGTGTAGCATTTAACTAATATTATGACTATTATGCTAATGGTGTTGCTAGTTGTACGATTATGATGCTACTAGCTTTGTTACGAGACGATATGCGAGATTATGCTAAGGTTTATGCTAGTTGTACGTTTGATGTTACTAGCTTGTGCGAATTGATACATGAGGTAATTATGGCGCGTTTGATGTTACTAGCTTTTACGCTTGTTATACGAGTTTATTGTGGTAAGATTGTTGAAGCTAGTTTCATATGTCTTAACATGCGGGATTAATGTGTGGTTTGGGTAAGGGAGTGCAAGTAGGTAAATTATATATGTATGTGTGTAACTATTGCACTCACTAAGCTTTAGCTTACCCTCTCGTTGTTTACCTTTTTATAGATTTGCATGAATGCGATGGCTCGGGTAAGCGTGGGACTAGTGGACTCGCGTAGTTGCTTTAGAAGGCTTGCTATTGGATTGATTAGGATTGGGTAGCGTATCCCCAATCGCCATGCTCGGCTTTATTTTGTGTTAATAGTCGTGTGATTGAAACCTTGTATTTTCGTATGAAAGTCGTAAAACAGCCGATGTGGGCCCGGCCTCGTAAAACTTATTTTATGAATGGAACGTGTTAGTTTTTCATATATGAATAGGTTGTGAAAAGCGTTTTGTCTAAATACGTCGGGAAGTGGTCAAACATTTTAGCATTTCATGACTTTTTGGACAGGCCAGTTTGGCGCGCCGCGCGGCCATATGGCGCGCCGCGCCATATGCTATTCCAGCAAAAAAAAAAAATATTATTTCGCATTATTGGTTGGTTAACGGGTTGGGTTGTTACAACTTAGGTCCCGTAACGTGGTCGTAGTCCCTATATGAGACTCGTTTGACCAAAATTATGTCGCATTCATTTGAAAAGTACAAGACTTACAAAGTTTAGTTTACCAAACGGATCGACAACAAGTTTAAGTTTACAAAAGTTATGAAGTGTAAATGAAACAACTTGCGACATAATTAGTTTAAAATCACGGTTTGCTATAAATAGCGAAAGTATGTATGCTTTAAGTTTGAATCCAAAAGCGCTATCCCTAGCGTATGCATGTATGCTTGACTCTAAGCAAGTAATCAAAGTGTGCGGAAGCATGTATCAAGTAGCCAAGTATGAACCTGAGAAAAAATATAGAAAACTGTCAACGAAAAACGTTGGTGAAATCATAGATGTAGTAATAAACGTTATTTTTGAATCATAAGATTTAGTATTTCCATAAAATTGATCATCCAAAAGTTACATTCCAAAAATAGGTTCGCGAGCACCCAATTATCAATGCTTAACATTCCTTCCATAGAACCCCATCACAATAGTGTTAGAACATACACTGTTTCTCGAAAATATATTTCATTCGTAAACGGTATCGAACCGTTTGAATGAGGGTTTGTCAAACCCATATGGATCCATACAACATAAGTTCTCGCTTACACCCGGCAAGTGTAACTAATGATATTCGAATTGAGGATTTTGTTCTAAACTCGCTGTAGAATGTTTGTTTCATCGGACTTGTGTTCAAAATATAAAAGTAAGTAGTACAAGATGTAACAAAGTATATGTTTCTCAGCCCACGATTTAAAAGTATAAAAAGTTGTTGAAAAGGTGGGACTATGATCTCACCTCGAGTGCACGAGTATAAATGTATTTCACAAAGTAAACATGTGCATGAAAGCTGCTTAGACTTGACATAAATAAGTAAGTTGTATCAATTAACCGGTTACGACACAAGGTCGGGCGAAATGTGTTCGATTAGTCCTATGGCTCGTTACAACTCGATTATGTAGCATGTGAATCACGTTGTCAAGTTTCATGCAAGAATCAAGTATAAAATACGATTAAAACGATTTCATAAGTGTTTGGTTAAGTTTGACTAAAAGTCAAACTGGGTCAAAGTCAAAGTCAAAGTCAACGGGGTCGGGTCGGGTATCCGACAATTTTTTCATGATGAGAAAGTATATATAAGCATGTTGGCCAAGTTTCATGTTAATCGGAGTTACGAGTAAGCGGGGGTGAAAACGTGAAAATCAAAAGAATTTGGGACAGACCAAAATGGCGCGCCGCTCCATTTAACTGATCGGCAAGTCTGGCATTTTTCACACTCAAGTACGAATCCAACTTCAAACAATCATAACTTGTGAACCGTAAACATTCAAAACACGTATCTTATATCGTTGGAAATGTATTTTGACAAAGAATACAACTAAACACTTTTCATCAAGCAAAAATATCATTTACAATAACTGAAAACTCGTCAAGTGATCATTAAATGTTCAAAATCATCGTTTCAAGTTTACAAAATGCATTTCTTGACTCGGGAATCCAATTTAAACATACGATACGCCGTTTTGAAGGTAATGAAACATACATTACAACTAAACACTTACTAATAACATTTCATGGCATTCAAGTATCAAAAGTTCATTTTAAAAGCTATCAAACCCTAACCAAAACTCACAAAATCAATAATCATGTTAGTGATGTTTTTCAAATCAACCTACACATCAAATTGAAGCTAATGATGCTAGTACACTTTTAATACATGAAGTTTAGCATTTAACAACATTTAATCAACCAAAATCAAGGATTAAGCACACCCATTTCAAGTGTTCATGTTAGTTACTCAAAACAATAAATCAAGCAAACAAAACATATATTCATGTTACACACGAGCCATAGACACTAACTAACACCATTTCAAGTCAAAAACACGAATTTGAGAAAATCTAGAGTTTTAGAAATGTTACCCAAACGAGATGAAGTTGGTACCAAAATGTAGAGGATGAAGAGAGGATTCCAAATATGTAATTTGTTTTGATGTTGGCCTCCTAGATCGAATTTAGATGATGAATAATTGAATTGGGTGTTTGTGTGTTCTTGAGATGGAGAGAAAAAGAGATGAGGGAGATGATGAAAATGAATGAATGGTAGAAAGTGGGTTGACTAGTTGACCTAGTCAACTAGTTTGCCCACTTGGCAACTCCGGTCCCTCGAGTTTAAAAGCGGGTGTGGGATTTTACCGAACGAATATTTTAAAAACGCTCGAGTAAACGAGTGTTGTTATAATTAAATAACGAAAATATTAGAACGTTAGTCAACGAAAAGTACGAATTTAGATAACAGAAGATATTATCTAAAAAAAAGACGGGCGTTAAAATAATTTAACGGAAAAATGCGGGATGTTACATTACCTACACCTTAAAAGAAATTTCGTCCCTAAATTTAATTGGAAGTAGTAGTCGTTGTTTCTTCTTCGAAACCTCGCGTAATTCTACGAATAAGTGAAGGTACTTCCTCGGGCATTTTAACGAACTTTGACAGTCGGTGTAACATCCCGCGTTTTTCCGTTAAATTTATTTTTAACACCGTCTTTTTCTTTTAAATATTACCTTTCGTTATTTAAATTCGTAGTTTCCGTCGACTAACGTTCATAATAATTCCGTCATTTAATTATAACATCTCTCGTTAACTTGCGTTTTAAAAATATTCGATCGGTTAAATCCCGCACCCGCTTTGAAACTCGAGGGACCGGAGTTGCCAAATGGGCAAACTAGTTGACTAGGTCAACTAGTCAACCCATTTTTCCACCATTCAATCCCTCCCTCTCTCTCTCTCTTTCTTTCTTTTTCTCTCAAGAACACAAACATAATTCATCATCTAAATTCGGATCGGGAAGCAAACTTCAAAACAAATTACATATTCGTGATCCTCTCATCATCCTCTTCGATTTGGTACCAATTTCATCCATTTTGGGTAACATTTCTAAAACACTAAATTTTCTCTAAATTCGTGTTTTTGACTTGAAATGTTGTTAGTTAGTGTCTATGGCTCGTGTATAACATGAATATATGATTTGTATGTTCGATCTTGATGTTTTGGTGTAACTAGCTTGAAAATGAAAAGTGTATGCTTAATCTTTGATTTTGGATGAGTTAATGTTGTTAGATTGTTAAAGTGCATGTTTTAATTGTGTTACTAGTATCATTAGCCACATTTGGATGTGTAGGTTGATTAAGAAAACTTCAAAAACCCGATTAATGATTTTGTGATGTTTGACTAGGGTTTGATAGTTTTTGACATGAACTTTTGGATGCTTAAATGCCATGGAATGTTAATTGTTAGTGTTTAGTAGTAATGTATGCTTCATTACCTTCAAAACGGCATATCATATGTGTGAATTGGATTCCCGGAACTCAAAATACGTTTTACGAACTTGAAACTTTGAAAATAAACCTTTCTTGATCAATTGACGAGTTTTCGGTTATTGTAAATGATGTTTTTGATTGATGATATGTGGTTAGTTGTATTCCTTGTCGAAATAGCTTTCCGATGATATAAAATACATGTTCTAATTGTTTGCGGATCATAAAATGTGATTGTTTGTGTTTTGGTTCGTGCATACTTTGAAAACTGACCAGAATTCTCTGCACAGAGGGTGGCGCGGCGCGCCCCTTCCCCGCGCGGCGCGCAATCTGGCCTGGCCAGATTCTGCCCACTTTGTCCCATTTCACGCGAAATGTTTGACTAGCTATCGACCTCCGATTCACATGAAACTTGTTCTAATATGCTTATATATGAATAAAAACCTCAGAAAAATAGTTCGGGACCGAACCCGAACGTGTTGACTTTTTCGTTGACTTTGACCAAGTTTGACTTTTAGTCAAACTTAACCAAACTTTTATACAATCATTCTAACATGCTTTTATACTTGTTTCTTGTATGAAACTTGACAACGTGATTCACATGCTATACTTAATCGAGTCGTAACGAGCCATAGGACTAATTGAACACATTTCACCCGACCTTATGTCGTAACCGGTTAATTGATATAACTTACTTGTTTAGGTCAAGGCTAAGCAACTTTCATGCACACGTTTACTTGTTGAAGTACTTTTATACTCGTGCACTCGAGGTGAGATCATAGTCCCACCTTTTCAACAACTTTTTATACTTTAAATTGTGGGCTGAGAAACATATACTTTGTTACATTTGGTGCTACTTACTTTTATACTTTGAACACAAGTACAAGGAAAACAAACATTCCACAGCGAGTTAGAACAAAAATCCTCAATTTGATTATCATTAGTTACACTTGCAGGGTGTAAGCGAGAACTTATATTGTGTGGCCATACGGGTTTGACAAACCCTCACTACGGACGGTTCGCTACCGTCTACGGGTGAAATATATTTTTGAGAAACAGTGTATGTTCTAACACTATAGTGATGGGGTTCAATGGAAGGAAACGTTAAGTCTTGATAATTGGGTGCTCGCGAACAATACTTTTGGAATGCAAACGATTTTGATAATCAACTATGGGAATACTAAATCTTGTGGTTCAAAAACAACGTTTACAAATACATCTATGATTTCACCAACGTTTTTCGTTGACAGTTTTCTATATGTTTCTCAGGTTCATACTTGGCTATTTGATACATGCTTCCGCGTACACTCATACTTGCTTGGAGTCGAGCATACATGCATACACTCTGATTTCTTGCTTGGGGTCAAGCATACATACATACATACGCTAGTGATAGCACCTTTGGATTCAAACTTTTGTTTACATACTTACGCTATTTATAGCAACTGTGTTTTTCAACTTATATTATGTCGCAAGTTATTTCATTTATACTTTATGACTTTTGTAAACTTAGACTTGTTGTCGAACGGTTTTGTAAACTAAACTTGCAAGTCTTGTACGTTTCAAATGAATGCGACATAATTTTGGTCAAACGAGTCTCATATAGGGACTATGACCACGCAACGGGACCTAAGTAGACGGCGCCGTCAAATGACGATTTTGCCGGGTCGCTACAGATGGTATCAGAGCGTTGGTTGTAGGGAACTAGGATATGCATTAGTGTGTCTGACAGAGTCGTTAGGACGCATTAGTGAATCTAGACTACAACCGGATAGTTAGCCATTGCATTCTGACATACATTTGCTATAGATAGCACTTACTTGAATACTTGTGCATTATACTTGAATCATTCTTAGGCAAACTTTTTAATGGTACCCAACCTTCATCATACGAATTCGTATTCCGCCACTTTTTGGTAACACACGTAAATTCATGATTCATACACGTATGGATGACGACGACTTCGTTAGTCACACTCGTTCGGGAACTCTGTCTCCCGGATTGTTATTTGCCACCGTTTCAACTTACTATCGGTTTCCCACTGGTGTTTCTTACTATCTACTTTTTAGCGTTACTACCATCACTACTCTAGATGAGTATCGTCATCACTATTTATCGCTACGGTTGCGTACCACTTGTTATCATGACTCGTTACTCTTTTCATACCTAAATACATTATTGTTTGAATCGAACCGATTTGACGTTAACAATCATTTATGCATTTCCCGCGGGGAAACGCTTCTTTAGAGTTGTAGAAACTATTTCGATTTAATACGAGTCACGTTTGAGACGTCGTTACATTTTGTTCATTTTAGATTTTCGCGATGACACGAACTAGAATCTATGGAGTAATGTGGGAATGGAGGTATGAGTTAGCATAATATAACTACACTCGATCAACGTAGTTATATTACGGTAAGACATACCAAAGTTCTAGTGACGCGTGATGGTGGTTAGACTCGATCAACCTAAACACCACCATGTGCCATGTACATGACTTCATCTTTTCAGGTTTGGACATCCGAAAACTCCGAGAATATTTATAACAACCATACCGGGGACACCCCTTCGACTTTTGTCAAATTATATTTATGCTTCCGAATGAATTACCGATTCCTCTCGGCTTCAACCGTATGTTACACGTGTATACTAGCTCGTCCTCGCACAGTCTTATTGACTAAGTACAATTTACTCGTTATGCTCACATCGGGGCGGAAATTTCTCTTGCATCACCCTCGTACTTCCGGTTCAGGAGGTCCTTATTCTAAATTCTCAATGGAGAGCGACTCTTCACGTCATACAAGTATTCGCCGCGAGGGTGGATAGTCCTAACAATCGTTTTCAAAACCCGATAAGAACTTGCCCCGACGAACGTTTTTGGAAACTAATAAATCTTTCGCGACGCGAATTTTCTTGAGAAACTTGTCCTAGCTAACGTTTTCAATTCCTAGCAAACTTGTTCAATATGCTTTAGGGAAATGTACCCCGTTTCGGATCGAGATCCTCGTTTCACTTCTAGATTTTGGAGTACCTTACAAAAAGCCTCGGGACCGCGTTTAGACATGAGTACCGCGTGCCATCCACAACCCGACGGACCGAACAAACATGCGATTTAAACCTTGGAAACCATAATACGAATTTGTATTACCAACTTCAAATTTACTTGAGAAAAGTATTTTCCTTTAACCGAATCCTCGTACTACAATGATTTTCATTCGAGTTTTAACGTCACTCCTTTTGAAACCACATGTGACCGGAAACGTCATTCTCCTTTGTCGAACCAAGTAAACGATGATCAATTCACCGGGGCGAGGTTATTCATGAGCAACCGAGAAAATTTATTCATATTCAGGTAAAACCCTACGCGACTCGTAATCACCAAGAGCTACGCCGATGTTAGACGTAAACATTTCAAATTCCACGTGGGAAACCGCGTCACGTTAAGAGTCGCACCTTGGAAAGGTGCAATCCGTTTCGGGAAACGTAGGAAGCTAAATCCACTATATTTCGATCCTTTAAATTCTTGGGTGTTTTGGACCCGTCGCTAGCCGTTTAGACTTTTCCGACTCATTTTGAGTCTCCGTTTATCCTACATTCGATGTATCAACTCAAAGACGTGTTTTGCGAAACGAGAACTTGTTATCTCCTTTGATGAACTCACTATCGACGATAAACCTCACTTCCTAGGAGGACCGATTGAAACCATGAATCATGGAAGCCAAACCTTAAAACAACACATGATCCCGACCGTCAAAATTCGTGGAAATACTCAAGGACGTACCTTCACTTATTCGTAGAATTTACAACGCAAGATCTCGAGTAAGATTCAACAACTACTACTTCCAACTAAATTTCGGGACGAAATTTCTTTTGAGGTGTGGATAATGTAACATCCCGCGTTTTTCCGTTAAATTTATTTTTAACACCGTCTTTTTCTTTTAAATATTACCTTTCGTTATTTAAATTCGTAGTTTCCGTCGACTAACGTTCATAATAATTCCGTCATTTAATTATAACATCTCTCGTTAACTTGCGTTTTAAAAATATTCGATCGGTTAAATCCCGCACCCGCTTTGAAACTCGAGGGACCGGAGTTGCCAAATGGGCAAACTAGTTGACTAGGTCAACTAGTCAACCCATTTTTCCACCATTCAATCCCTCCCTCTCTCTCTCTCTTTCTTTCTTTTTCTCTCAAGAACACAAACATAATTCATCATCTAAATTCGGATCGGGAAGCAAACTTCAAAACAAATTACATATTCGTGATCCTCTCATCATCCTCTTCGATTTGGTACCAATTTCATCCATTTTGGGTAACATTTCTAAAACACTAAATTTTCTCTAAATTCGTGTTTTTGACTTGAAATGTTGTTAGTTAGTGTCTATGGCTCGTGTATAACATGAATATATGATTTGTATGTTCGATCTTGATGTTTTGGTGTAACTAGCTTGAAAATGAAAAGTGTATGCTTAATCTTTGATTTTGGATGAGTTAATGTTGTTAGATTGTTAAAGTGCATGTTTTAATTGTGTTACTAGTATCATTAGCCACATTTGGATGTGTAGGTTGATTAAGAAAACTTCAAAAACCCGATTAATGATTTTGTGATGTTTGACTAGGGTTTGATAGTTTTTGACATGAACTTTTGGATGCTTAAATGCCATGGAATGTTAATTGTTAGTGTTTAGTAGTAATGTATGCTTCATTACCTTCAAAACGGCATATCATATGTGTGAATTGGATTCCCGGAACTCAAAATACGTTTTACGAACTTGAAACTTTGAAAATAAACCTTTCTTGATCAATTGACGAGTTTTCGGTTATTGTAAATGATGTTTTTGATTGATGATATGTGGTTAGTTGTATTCCTTGTCGAAATAGCTTTCCGATGATATAAAATACATGTTCTAATTGTTTGCGGATCATAAAATGTGATTGTTTGTGTTTTGGTTCGTGCATACTTTGAAAACTGACCAGAATTCTCTGCACAGAGGGTGGCGCGGCGCGCCCCTTCCCCGCGCGGCGCGCAATCTGGCCTGGCCAGATTCTGCCCACTTTGTCCCATTTCACGCGAAATGTTTGACTAGCTATCGACCTCCGATTCACATGAAACTTGTTCTAATATGCTTATATATGAATAAAAACCTCAGAAAAATAGTTCGGGACCGAACCCGAACGTGTTGACTTTTTCGTTGACTTTGACCAAGTTTGACTTTTAGTCAAACTTAACCAAACTTTTATACAATCATTCTAACATGCTTTTATACTTGTTTCTTGTATGAAACTTGACAACGTGATTCACATGCTATACTTAATCGAGTCGTAACGAGCCATAGGACTAATTGAACACATTTCACCCGACCTTATGTCGTAACCGGTTAATTGATATAACTTACTTGTTTAGGTCAAGGCTAAGCAACTTTCATGCACACGTTTACTTGTTGAAGTACTTTTATACTCGTGCACTCGAGGTGAGATCATAGTCCCACCTTTTCAACAACTTTTTATACTTTAAATTGTGGGCTGAGAAACATATACTTTGTTACATTTGGTGCTACTTACTTTTATACTTTGAACACAAGTACAAGGAAAACAAACATTCCACAGCGAGTTAGAACAAAAATCCTCAATTCGATTATCATTAGTTACACTTGCAGGGTGTAAGCGAGAACTTATATTGTGTGGCCATACGGGTTTGACAAACCCTCACTACGGACGGTTCGCTACCGTCTACGGGTGAAATATATTTTTGAGAAACAGTGTATGTTCTAACACTATAGTGATGGGGTTCAATGGAAGGAAACGTTAAGTCTTGATAATTGGGTGCTCGCGAACAATACTTTTGGAATGCAAACGATTTTGATAATCAACTATGGGAATACTAAATCTTGTGGTTCAAAAACAACGTTTACAAATACATCTATGATTTCACCAACGTTTTTCGTTGACAGTTTTCTATATGTTTCTCAGGTTCATACTTGGCTATTTGATACATGCTTCCGCGTACACTCATACTTGCTTGGAGTCGAGCATACATGCATACACTCTGATTTCTTGCTTGGGGTCAAGCATACATACATACATACGCTAGTGATAGCACCTTTGGATTCAAACTTTTGTTTACATACTTACGCTATTTATAGCAACTGTGTTTTTCAACTTATATTATGTCGCAAGTTATTTCATTTATACTTTATGACTTTTGTAAACTTAGACTTGTTGTCGAACGGTTTTGTAAACTAAACTTGCAAGTCTTGTACGTTTCAAATGAATGCGACATAATTTTGGTCAAACGAGTCTCATATAGGGACTATGACCACGCAACGGGACCTAAGTAGACGGCGCCGTCAAATGACGATTTTGCCGGGTCGCTACAGTCGGGGTTTTACGTTGTTTCAGAGTTTGGTTTCATGATTCAAAATTTCAACCGGTTCTCCTAGGAAGGAAAGTTTGTCATCGATAGTAGGTTCGTCGAAGAGGATAATAAGTTCTTGTTTAGCAAGACATGTCTTTAAGTTTGATACGTAGAATGTAGGATGAACAGAGACTCGAATGAGTTGAAAAATCTAAACGGCTAGTAACGGGTCCAAAACGCCCCAGGATTTTAAAAGGTTTTGTGTATCGCGGATTTTGTTTCCTACGTTTCCCGAAACGGATTGCGCCTTCCCAAGGTGCGACTTTTAACGTTACGCGGTTACCCACTTGGAATTTGAAATGTTTACGTCTAACATCGGTGTAGCACTTTTGGAGACTACGGGCCGTCTTAAGCCTTTCTTGGATTTGAATATGAATGAGTTCGGGTCTGGTGGTTTGCTTGTCACCTACTTCGGTTCAACAATTTAAGAAAATGACAATTGCGGCTATACGGGTCCTCGAAAAGTGTGGCGTTAATACTCGAATGAAAATTATTGTAGTAAGAGAATTAGGCTAAAGGCAACTACTTTTCTCAAGTAAATTTGAAGTTGATAACACAAATTCGTATTATGGTTCCCAAGGTTCGAATCGTACATTTGCTTTGTTCGTCGGTTCGTGGATGACACGCGGTACTTATGTCTAAACGTGGTCCCGAGACTTTTTGTAAGGCACTTCGAAATCTAGTAGTGAAAGGAGGATCTCGATCCGAAACGAAGTATATCTCCTTAAGATATATTTTGAACAAGTTTTTGTTTCTCAAGAATTTCGCGCCGCGGAAGATTTATCGGTTTCCGAAAACGTTCGTTAGGACTATTCACACTCGAGGTGAATACTAGTATAATGTGAAGAGTCTCTCTCTCCATTGAGAATTTAGATAAAATATTTACTTATACAGAAGTACGAATGTAAGGCGAGAGAAGTTTCCGCCTCGATGTGAGCATAACAAGCATATTGAAGTTCGCCGATAAAACTGTACGAATACGAGATAGTATACACGTGTAACATATGTTTGATGTTGAAAGAATTTGCCATTCGTTCGGAAGCATAAGTATGGTTCGACAATAATCGGAGGTGTGTCCCTGGTATAGTTGTTATCAGTATTCTAGGAGTTTTCGGATGTTCAAACAAGAAAAAATGAAGTCATGTACATGGCACATGGTGGTGATTAGGTTGATCGAGTCCAACCACCATCACGTGTCATTAGAACTTTGGTATGACTTACCATAATATAACCACGTTGATCGAGTGTCGTTATATTATGCTAACTCATACCTCCATTCCCACATCACTCCATAACATCAAGTTCGTGTAACCGTGAAGATCTAGAATGAACAAAGTGTAATGACGTCTCAAACTTGACTCGTATTGAATCGAAAGAATTAGTGCAACTCTAAAGAAGCGTTCCCCGAGGGAAGTGTATAAATGATTGTTCACGACAATGCGGTTCAAGTCAAACAATAATGCATTTAGGCACGAAATGAGTAACAAATCATGATAACGAATAGTACAAAACCGTAGTGATAAGTAGTGACGACGATACTCACCTAGAGTAGTGATGGTAGTAACACGAAATGGTAGATAGTAAGAAACACCGGTGGGAAACCGATAGTAAGTTGAAACGGTGGCGAAAAACAATCTGGGAGACAAAGTTCCCGAACAAGTGTGACTAATGAAGTCGTCGTCATCCTTACGCGTATGAATCTTGAATTTACGTGTGTTACCAGAAAATTGCAGAATACGAGTTCGTATGATGAAAACTTGGTACCATTAAGAGGTTCACCTAAGAATGATTCAAGTATAATGCACAAGTAGTCAAGTAAGTGCTATCTATAGCAAATGTATGTCAGAATGGAATGGCTAACTATCCGGTTGTAGTCTAGATTCACTAATGCGTCCTAACGACTCTGTCAGACACACTAATGCATATCCTAGTTCCCTACAACCAACGCTCTGATACCATCTGTAATGACCCGACAAAATCGTCATTGACGGTGCCACAAACTTAGGTCCCGTAACGTGGTCGTAGTCCCTATATGAGACTCGTTTGACCAAAATTATGTCGCATTCATTTGAAAAGTACAAGACTTACAAAGTTTAGTTTACCAAACGGATCGACAACAAGTTTAAGTTTACAAAAGTTATGAAGTGTAAATGAAACAACTTGCGACATAATTAGTTTAAAATCACGGTTTGCTATAAATAGCGAAAGTATGAATGCTTTATTTTGAATCCAAAAGCGCTATCCCTAGCGTATGCATGTATGCTTGACTCCAAGCAAGTAATCAAAGTGTGCGGAAGCATGTATCAAGTAGCCAAGTATGAACCTGAGAAACATATAGAAAACTGTCAACAAAAACGTTGGTGAAATCATAGATGTAGTAATAAACGTTATTTTTGAATCATAAGATTTAGTATTTCCATAAAATTGATCATCCAAAAGTTACATTCTAAAAATAGGTTCGCGAGCACCCAATTATCAATGCTTAACATTCCTTCCATAGAACCCCATCACAATAGTGTTAGAACATACACTGTTTCTCGAAAATATATTTCATTCGTAAATGGTAGCGAACCGTTTGAATGAGGGTTTGTCAAACCCATATGGATCCATACAAAATAAGTTCTCGCTTACACCCGGCAAGTGTAACTAATGATAATCGAATTGAGGATTTTGTTCTAAACTCACTGTAGAATGTTTGTTTCATCGGACTTGTGTTCAAAACATAAAAGTAAGTAGTACAAGATGTAACAAAGTATATGTTTCTCAGCCCACGATTTAAAAGTATAAAAAGTTGTTGAAAAGGTGAGACTATGATCTCACCTCGAGTGCACGAGTATAAATGTACTTCACAAAGTTAACGTGTGCATGAAAGTTGCTTAGCCTTGACCTAAATAAGTAAGCTGTATCAATTAACCGGTTACGACACAAGGTCGGGCAAAATGTGTTCGATTAGTCCTATGGCTCGTTACAACTCGATTATATAGCATGTGAATCACGTTGTCAAGTTTCATGCAAGAATCAAGTATAAAATACGATTAAAACGATTTCATAAGTGTTTGGTTAAATTTGACTAAAAGTCAAACTGGGTCAAATTCAAAGTCAACGGGGTCGGGTCGGGTATCCGACAATTTTTCCATGATGAGAAAGTATATATAAGCATGTTGGCCAAGTTTCATGTTAATCGGAGTTACTAGTAAGCGTGGGTGAAAATGTGAAAATCAAAAGAATTTGGGACAGACCAAAATGGCGCGCCGCTCCATTTATGGCGCGCCGCTCCATTTAACTGATCAGCAAGTCTGGCAGTTTTCACACTCAAGCACGAATCCAACTTCAAACAATCATAACTTGTGAACCGTAAACATTCAAAACACATATCTTATATCGTTGGAAAGGTATTTTAACAAGGAATACAACTAACCACTTTTCATCAAGCAAAAATATCATTTACAATAACCGAAAACTCGTCAAGTGATCATTAAATGTTTAAAATCATCGTTTCAAGTTTACAAAATGCATTTCTTGACTCGGGAATCCAATTTACACATACGATATGCCGTTTTGAAGGTAATGAAACATACATTAAAACTAAATACTTACTAATAACATTTCATGGCATTCAAGTATCAAAAGTTCATTTTAAAAGCTATCAAACCCTAACCAAAACTCACAAAATCAATAATCATGTTAGTGATGTTTTCCAAATCAACTTACTCATCAAATTGAAGCTAATGATGCTAGTACACTTTTAATACATGAAGTTTAGCATTTAACAACATTTAATCAACCAAAATCAAGGATTAAGCACACCCATTTTAAGTGTTCATGTTAGTTACTCAAAACAACAAATCGAGCAAACAAAACATATATTCATGTTACACACGAGCCATAGACACTAACTAACACCATTTCAAGTCAAAAACACGAATTTGAGAAAATCTAGAGTTTTAGAAATGTTACCCAAACGAGATGAAGTTGGTACCAAAATGTAGAGGATGAAGAGAGGATTCCAAATATGTAATTTGTTTTGATGTTGGCCTCCTAGATCGAATTTAGATGATGAATGATTGAATTGGGTGTTTGTGTGTTCTTGAGATGGAGAGAAAAAGATATGAGGGAGACGATGAAAATGAATGAATGGTAGAAAATGGGTTGACTAGTTGACCTAGTCAACTAGTTTGCCCACTAGGCAACTCCGGTCCCTCGAGTTTAAAAGCGGGTGCGGGATTTTACCGAACGAATATTTTAAAAACGCTCGAGTAAACGAGTGATGTTATAATTAAATAACGGAAATATTAGAACGTTAGTCAATGAAAAGTACGAATTTAGATAACAGAAGATATTATCTATAAAAAAAGACGGGCGTTAAAATAATTTAACGAAAAAATGCGGGATGTTACAGTGGGTTTACCCAAGTTCGATGACAATACAACTGTTTTCATCAAGGACTGCCACTACAATCATGAAATACTGGGAAATTCTATCGTTGGGAAACTGAAGTGTTTAGATACGCTTGATCAACTCCCTTCGCTTTACAGAGCCGAAGGCATGACAGATGTTACTATTAAATATATTGGGGGACTACATTTCATCCTAGTCTGCTCCAATAATAACCAGGCTACGAACTTGATTGAGAATAAGGATCATGCAATATGGAAGTGGTGTGATGAAGTTAAACTCCTAACTAAATCTTTCTGGTCGCAAGGTAATCTCATCCGGGTCAGTGTAAAAGGCATTCCGGTCACATGCTGAAATGAAACTACTTTCAGATCGGCGACAAATTGGTTGGGAGAACCAATCGATATGGTGAATTTTAAATTAGATTTGGGTAATCAAAATCTCATTGAAGGTCAAGTTCTGCTTCTCACAAAGGGCAGGACCTACATCGATGGCTGGATAAATCTTCTAGCAGATAACATTTATGTCCATGCTCAGTCAAGGAAATCCCAGATGTCACCATGGACATTGCTAGTAATTTTAATGAAGAGTGTCAGAAGGCAAATAAGGATATTTCAGATGATGATTTTGTGGAAGATACATATGATCAATCCGACGATGATGATGATGATGATTCATTAATGGGAGTACATGAAATAGTTTTTTCGATGGATAAACTTGTTAGCGGCAAACCTATTTATTCCGGTAAGTTAAACATGGAAGACGAAGAATCAGGCTGCTTGAAATGTCCCGTTCTTATTAATTAAAAACGTTCCATATTAATTGAATTCGTTGCGAGGTTTTGACCTCTATATGAGATGTTTTTTCAAAGACTGCATTCATTTTTAAAACAAACCATAACCTTTATTTCATAAATAAAGGTTTAAAAAGCTTTACGTAGATTATCAAATAATGATAATCTAAAATATCCTGTTTACACACGACCATTACATAATGGTTTACAATACAAATATGTTACATCGAAATCAGTTTCTTGAATGCAGTTTTTACACAATATCATACAAACATGGACTCCAAATCTTGTCCTTATTTTAGTATGCAATAGCAGAAGCTCTTAGTATTCACCTGAGAATAAACATGCTTTAAACGTCAACAAAAATGTTGGTGAGTTATAGGTTTAACCTATATATATCAAATCGTAACAATAGACCACAAGATTTCATATTTCAATACACATCCCATACATAGAGATAAAAATCATTCATAGGATGAACACCTGGTAACCGACATTAACAAGATGCATATATAAGAATATCCCCATCATTCCGGGACACCCTTCGGATATGATATAAATTTCGAAGTACTAAAGCATCCGGTACTTTGGATGGGGTTTGTTAGGCCCAATAGATCTATCTTTAGGATTCGCGTCAATTAGGGTGTCTGTTCCCTAATTCTTAGATTACCAGACTTAATAAAAAAGGGACATATTCGATTTCGATAATTCAACCATAGAATGTAGTTTCACGTACTTGTGTCTATTTTGTAAATCATTTATAAAACCTGCATGTATTCTCATCCCAAAAATATTAGATTTTAAAAGTGGGACTATAACTCACTTTCACAGATTTTTACTTCGTCGGGAAGTAAGACTTGGCCACTGGTTGATTCACGAACCTATAACAATATATACATATATATCAAAGTATGTTCAAAATATATTTACAATACTTTTAATACATTTTGATGTTTTAAGTTTATTAAGTCAGCTGTCCTCGTTAGTAACCTACAACTAGTTGTCCACAGTTAGATGTACAGAAATAAATCGATAAATATTATCTTGAATCAATCCACGACCCAGTGTATACGTATCTCAATATTGATCACAACTCAAACTATATATATATATTTTGGATTCAACCTCAACCCTGTATAGCTAACTCCAACATTCACATATAGAGTGTCTATGGTTGTTCCGCAATATATATATAGATGGGTCGACATGATAGGTCGAAACATTGTATACGTGTCTATGGTATCTCAAGATTACATAATATACAATATAAGTTGATTAGGTTATGGTTGGAATAGATTTATTACTAACTTTCACGTAGGTAAAATGAGTAGTTTTTATCAATCTTGTTTTACTCGCCATTTCTTCGTTTCTAATCCGTTTTGAGTGATTCCAGTGGCCACGGTTTCGTATTGAACTTAACTTTATGAATCTAAATAGAAAAAGTTTAAGTTTATAGTCAGAAATACAAGTTACAAGTCATTTTTGAAAGAGGTAGTCATTTTCGTCGAAAGAACGACATTTTGATGACTATTTTGAAAAACATACTTTCACTTTGAGTTTAACCATGATTTTTGGATATAGTTTCATGTTCATAATAAAAATCATTTTTCCAGAAGTATAGCTTTTAAATCAAAGTTCTTCTTAGCTTTTAATTATCCCAACCAAAACAGCCCCCGGTTTTACTACGACGGCGTATATCCAGTTTCATGGTGTTTATCGTGTTTTCGGGTTTTAAATCATTAAGTTAGCATATCATATAGATATAGAACATGTGTTTAGTTGATTTTAAAAGTATAGTTAGAAGGATTAACTTTATTTGTGAACAAGTTTAGAATTAACTAAACTATGTTCTAGTGATTACAAGTTTATAACGTTGAATAAGACAGCTTTTTATGTATGAATCGAATGATGTTATGAACATCATTACTACCTCAAGTTCCTTGGATAAACCTACTGGAAATGAGAAAAATAAATCTAGCTTCAAAGGATCCTTGGATGGCTTGAAAGTTCTTGAAGCAGAATCATGACACGAAAACAATTTCAAGTAAGATTTCCACTCGAAATAAGATTGTTATAGGTATAGAAATTGAATTAAAGTTTGAATATGATTATTACCTTGTATTAGAAAGATAACCTACTGTAAGTAATAAAGGTTTCTTGATCTTGGATGATTACTTGGAATGAATTTAGAAAACTTGGAAGTAAACTTGCAATCTTGGAAGTATTCTTGATTTTATGAAACTAGAACTTTTGGAATTTATGAAGAACACTTAGAACTTGAAGATAGAACTTGAGAGAGATCAATTAGATGAAGGAAATTGAAGAATGAAAGTGTTTGTATGTGTTTTTGGTCATTGGTGTATGGATTAGATATAAAGGATATGTAATTTTGTTTTCATGTAAATAAGTCATGAATGATTACTCATATTTTTGTAATTTTATGAGATATTTCATGCTAGTTGCCAAATGATGGTTCCCACATGTGTTAGGTGACTCACATGGGCTGCTAAGAGCTGATCATTGGAGTGTATATACCAATAGTACATACATCTAAAAGCTGTGTATTGTACGAGTACGAATACGGGTGCATACGAGTAGATTTGTTGATGAAACTGAACGAGGATGTAATTGTAAGCATTTTTGTTAAGTAGAAGTATTTTGATAAGTGTCTTGAAGTCTTTCAAAAGTGTATGAATACATATTAAAACACTACATTTATATACATTTTAACTGAGTCATTAAGTCATCGTTAGTCGTTACATGTAAATGTTGTTTTGAAACCTTTAGGTTAACGATTTTGTTAAATGTTGTTAACCCAATGTTTATAATATTAAATAAGATTTTAAATTATTATATTATCATGATATTGTGATGTACGAATATCTCTTAATATGATCTATATGCATTAAATGTCGTTACAACGATAATCGTTACATATATGTCTCGTTTCAAAATCATTAAGTTAGTAGTCTTATTTTTACATATATAGTTCATTGTTAATATACTTAATGATATATTTACTTATCATGTAACATAATTAACCAAGTGTATCAATATCTTAATATGATTCATATGTACCTAGTAAGACGTTATAACGATAATCGTTATATATATCGTTTTCGAGTTTCTTAATTTAATAGTCTCATTTTTATGTATATAACTCATTGTTAAAATACCTAATGAGATACATACTTATAATAAAATCATGTTAACTGTATATATAACCATATATATGTCATTGTATAGTTTTTACAAGTTTTAACGTTCGTGAATCACCGGTCAACTTGGGTGGTCATTTGTCTATATGAAACCTATTCCAATTAATCAAGTCTTAATAAGTTTGATTGCTTAACATGTTGGAAAAACTTAATCATGTAAATATCAATTTCATTTAATATATATAAACATGTAAAAGTTCGGGTCACTGCAGTACCTACCCGTTAAATAAATTTCGTCCCGAAATTTTAAGCTGTTGAAAGTGTTGACGAATCTTCTAGAAATAGATGCGGGTATTTCTTCTTCATCTGATCTTCACGCTCCCAGGTGAACTCAGGTCCTCTACGAGCATTCCATCAAACCTTAACAATCGGTATCTTGTTTTGTTAAAGTCTCTTAACCTCACGATCCATTATTTCGACGGGTTCTTCAATGAATTAAAGTTTTTCATTGATTTGGATTTCGTCCAACGGAATAGTGAGATCTTCTTTAGCAAAACATTTCTTCAAATTTGAGACGTGGAAAGTGTTATGTACAGCCGCGAGTTGTTGAGGTAGCTCCAGTTGGTAAGCTACTGGTCCGACACGATATATAATCTTGAATGGTCCAATGTACCTTGGATTTAGTTTCCCCCGTTTACCAAATCGAACAACGCCTTTCCAAGGGGAAACCTTAAGCATGACCATTTCTCCAATTTCAAACTCTATATCTTTTCTTTTACTGTCCGCGTAGCTCTTTTGTCGACTCTGGGCGGTTTTCAATCTTTGTTGAATTTGGATGATTTTCTCGGTAGTTTCTTGTATTATCTCCGGACCCGTAATCTTTCTATCCCCCACTTCATTCCAACAAATCTGAGACCTGCACTTTCTACCATAAAGTGCCTCAAACGGCGCCATCTCAATACTAGAATGATAACTGTTGTTGTAGGAAAATTCTGCTAACGGTAGGTGTCGATCCCAACTGTTTCCGAAATCAATAACACATGCTCGTAGCATGTCTTCAAGCATTTGTATCGTCCTTTCGCTCTGCCCATCAATTTGTGGATGATAGGCAGTACTCATGTCTAGACGAGTTCCTAATGCTTGCTGTAATGTCTGCCAGAATCTTGAAATAAATCTGCCATCCCTATCAGAGATAATAGAGATTGGTATTCCATGTCTGGAGATGACTTCCTTCAAATACAGTCGTGCTAACTTATCCATCTTGTCATCTTCTCTTATTGGCAGGAAGTGTGATGATTTGGTGAGACGATCAACTATTACCCAAATAGTATCAAAACCACTTGCAGTCCTTGGCAATTTAGTGATAAAATCTATGGTAATGTTTTCCCATTTCCATTCCGGGATTTCGGGTTGTTGAAGTAGACCTGATGGTTTCTGATGCTCAGCTTTGACCTTAGAACACGTCAAACATTCTCCTACGTATTTAGCAACATCGGCTTTCATACCCGGCCACCAAAAATGTTTCTTGAGATCCTTGTACATCTTCCCCGTTCCAGGATGTATTGAGTATCTGGTTTTATGAGCTTCTCTAAGTACCATTTCTCTCATATCTCCAAATTTTGGTACCCAAATCCTTTCAGCCCTATACCGGGTTCCGTCTTCCCGAATATTAAGATGCTTCTCCGATCCTTTGGGTATTTCATCCTTTAAATTTCCCTCTTTTAAAACTCCTTGTTGCGCCTCCTTTATTTGAGTAGTAAGGTTATTGTGAATCATTATATTCATAGATTTTACTCGAATGGGTTCTCTGTCCTTCCTGCTCAAGGCGTCGGCTACCACATTTTCCTTCCCCGGGTGGTAACGAATCTCAAAGTCGTAATCATTCAACAATTCAATCCACCTACGCTGCCTCATATTCAGTTGTTTCTGATTAAATATGTGTTGAAGACTTTTGTGGTTGGTATATATAATACTTTTGACCCCATATAAGTAGTGCCTCCAAGTCTTTAATGCAAAAACAACCGCGCCTAATTCCAAATCATGCGTCGTATAATTTTGTTGGTGAATCTTCAATTGTCTAGACGCATAAGCATTCACCTTCGTTCGTTGCATTAATACACAACCGAGACCTTGCTTTGATGAGTCACAATAAATCAAAGAATCATCATTCCCTTCAGGCAATGACAATATAGGTGCCGTAGTTAGCTTTTTCTTCAATAACTGAAACGCTTTCTCTTGTTCATCCTTCCATTCAAATTTCTTCCCTTTATGCGTTAATGCAGTCAAGGGTTTTGCTATTCTAGAAAAGTCTTGGATGAACCTTCTGTAGTAACCAGCTAGTCCTAAAAACTGGCGTATGTGTTTCGGAGTTTTCGGGGTTTCCCACTTTTCAACAGTTTCTATCTTTGCCGGATCCACCTTAATACCTTCTTTGTTCACTATGTGACCGAGGAATTGAACTTCTTCCAACCAAAATGCACACTTTGAAAATTTAGCGTACAATTCTTCCTTCCTCAATACTTCTAACACCTTTCTCAAATGTTCACCGTGTTCTTGGTCATTCTTTGAGTAAATAAGTATGTCATCAATGAAAATAATGACAAACTTGTCAAGGTATGGTCCACACACTCGGTTCATAAGGTCCATGAACACGGCTGGTGCATTTGTTAAACCAAACGGAATGACCATAAACTCGTAATGACCGTAACGTGTTCTGAAATCAGTCTTTGGAATATCATCTTCTTTCACCCGCATTTGATGATACCCGGGACGTAAGTCAATCTTTGAATAAACAGACGAGCCTTGTAGTTGATCAAATAAGTCGTCGATTCTCGGTAGTGGGTAGCGGTTCTTGATGGTAAGTTTGTTCAACTCTCGGTAGTCGATACACAACCTGAATGTACCATCTTTCTTCTTGACAAATAAAACAGGAGCTCCCCACGGTGATGTGCTTAGTCGAATGAAACCACGCTCTAAAAGTTCTTGTAATTGGCTTTGCAGTTCTTTCATCTCGCTGAGTGCGTGTCTGTAAGGAGCACGAGCTATTGGTGCAGCTCCTGGTACAAGATCTATTTGAAATTCAACGGATCGATGTGGGGGTAATCCCGGTAATTCTTTCGAAAATACATCGGGAAATTCTTTTGCCACGGGAACATCATTGATGCTCTTTTCTTCAGTTTGTACTTTCTCGACGTGTGCTAGAACAGCATAGCAACCTTTTCTTATTAGTTTTTGTGCCTTCAAATTACTAATAAGATGTAGCTTCGTGTTGCCCTTTTCTCCGTACACTATTAAGGGTTTTCCTTTTTCTCGTATAATGCGAATTGCATTTTTGTAACAAACGATCTCTGCTTTCACTTCTTTCAACCAGTCCATATCGATTATCACATCAAAACTCCCTAACTCTACTGGTATCAAGTCAATCTTAAATGTTTCGCTAACCAGTTTAATTTCTCGATTCCGACATATATTATCTGCTGAAATTAATTTACCATTTGCTAATTCGAGTAAAAATTTACTATCCAAAGGCGTCAATGGACAACTTAATTTAGCACAAAAATCTCTACTCATATAGATTCTATCCGCACCCGAATCAAATAAAACGTAAGCAGATTTATTATCAATAAGAAACGTACCCGTTACAAGCTCCGGGTCTCCCTGTGCCTCTGCCGCATTAATATTGAAAACTCTTCTGCGGCCTTGTCCATTTGTGTTCTCCTGGTTCGGGCAATTTCTAATAATGTGGCCCAGTTTTCCACATTTATAACAAACTACATTGGCATAACTTGCTCCGACACTACTTGCTCCGCCATTAATCGTTCCGACACCATTTGTTCATTTCGTTCTGTTAACCCCTGGTGCGTAGACCTCACACTTCGCCGCGCTATGACCATTTCTTTTACACTTGTTTCAAAATTTGGTGCAGAACCCCGAGTGATACTTTTCACACATTTGGCATAGCTGCTTCTGATTGTTGTTGTTGTTGCGGTTATTATTGTTGTTAAGATGATTGTTGTAGTTGCTGTTGTTGTTGTTGTTGTTGTTGTTGTTGTTGTTGGGCCGTTTATTGTAGTTGCGATTGATGTTGCGATTGTTAGGATAGCTGTTGCGATTATTGTTGTAATTGCTGCTGTTGTTGTATTGGTGATTCTTATCACCGTTTTCCTCCCACTTTCTTTTGACTTGCTTCACATTGGCCTCTTCAGCAGTCTGTTCTTTAATTCTTTCTTCAATCTGGTTCACTAGTTTGTGAGCCATTCTACATGCCTGTTGTATGGAGGCAGGCTCGTGTGAACTTATATCTTCTTGGATTCTTTCCGGTAATCCTTTCACAAACGCGTCGATCTTTTCTTCCTCATCTTCGAACGCTCCCGGACACAATAGGCATAATTCTGTGAATCGTCTTTCATACGTGGTAATATCAAATCCTTGGGTTCGTAACCCTCTAAGTTCTGTCTTGAGCTTATTGACCTCGGTTCTGGGACGGTACTTCTCGTTCATCAAGTGCTTGAATGCTGACCACGGTAGTGCGTGAGCATCATCTTGTCCCACTTGCTCTAGATAGGTATTCCACCATGTTAACGCAGAACCTGTGAAGGTATGCGTAGCATACTTCACTTTGTCCTCTTCAGTACACTTACTTATGGCAAACACCGATTCGACCTTCTCGGTCCACCGTTTCAATCCGATCGGTCCTTCGGTTCCATCAAATTCCAAAGGTTTGCAGGTAGTGAATTCTTTGTAGGTGCATCCTACACGATTTCCTATACTGCTAGATCCAAGGTTATTGTTGGTATGTAGCGCGGCCTGTACTGCGGCTATGTTTGAAGCAAGAAAGGCACGAAATTCCTCTTCACTCATATTCAAGGTGTGTCGAGTAGTCGGTGTCATTTCCTTCAAAATAGTCAAATGAAACGAGTTAATCATATAGAATATCAAGAGTAGTCAATAGTATTTCGTAGCGTAATATGAACTTATTTATAAAAGCTCTTTCTTTATATTAGCGTTTTATACTCTTTAATTCTGGTAGTACCTACCCGTTAAGTTCATACTTAGTAGCTAACATACCATTTCAACTACTACAATTCTATATGAAAAACTAATCACAAAAAAATATATATCATATTCAAACCTTTATACAATAACTTGCAAACTTACAATACCGCTATTTTACATATAGCATGAAATATAGCACATAAAACTTTGATACAAAGTAGTTGCGAAGATAATTCTAGTTAATAAATAAGGCGTTCAGCAAAGGCAACAAAGACACGTAATTCATACGTCCAGAAACAAGTCATGCATTCTGGTTTTACTAATACCACTTTCCATCCTTGGTCTTGTGGAACGTAACCGTTGTAACCGATAGTATGACAACGTGTTGTAACGTCATCAAAAGGACGAAGGTTACATAATGACCAACAGTCTCGTAATAACCTAAAAACCTCATTTCTTACCCCAATTACCGACTCCGTCACTTGTGGGAACGTTTTGTTTAATAGTTGTAGCCCGATGTTCTTTTTCTCACTTTGGTGAGAAGTGATGTCGTAGGGGGTAGTATATAAAATAGTTATTAATTTTAGCAGAAAATACTATTAAATACGATACAATTTTACACAAGATATTTATTTATTTATAGAATGGATATACTTAAACCTTGCTACAACACTTATAGGCAGTGTACCTAATCGTACAGTAGTGTAGTTTTTAGTAAGTCCGGTTCGTTCCACAGGGAAATCTTTAAACAAAGCTTAACGCTATATTAGTTTACTTTTATAAAAATACAAATATATATATAAGTAATATTATTATTATAAAGGGGGGTTTTTACCGTTTAATGACCGGTTTGTCGATTTTAAAACTTTAGTCGCAGTTAAAACCAAATGTAAAATATTAAAAATAAATACAAGACTTAAATTAAAGCGTAAAGTAAATAACGATAATGAAATTGCGAATAATAAAAGTGCGATAAAATAAACTTGCGATAATTAAAGAGTACGATAATTAAAAGTGCAATTAAATAAAATAACAATAAAAATGTGATAATTAGAAGTGCAATTAAATATAAAATAAAGGAAATTAAATATGAAATAAAAGAATTATGCTTATTTAAACTTCCGTAATCATGATGTTTGACGTGTTGATTTTAGTTTTATGCCCATGGGTTAATTGTCCTTTGTCCTGGATTATTTAATATGTCCGTCTGGTTTTTGTCCATAACAGTCCATCAGTCATAAATATAAAGTGCGAGTGTCCTCGTCAAATTATCCTTATACCCGAAGTTAAATATTTCAACTAATTGGGGATTCGAATTGTAACAAGGTTTTAATACTTTGTTTAATGAATACACCAGGTTATCAACTGCGTGTAAACCAAGGTTTTACTACTTTGTTAGCAATTACACCAATTACCCTTGAATGTAATTTCACCCCTGTTTTAATTATTCTAGTAGCTATTAATCCATTCCCGTGTCCGGTTAAATGAACGATTATTCGTACATATAAATACCCCGCCCATCGTGTCCGATCGAGTGTATATGGTAATTTATAGGGACGCCCAATTGTAAATCTTTATATTAACATTAACAAACTTTCATTTAGTTAAACAAATATAAAGCCCATTAATAGCCCATAGCCTAATTTCCACAAGTGTCGTTCTTTTGTCCAAACCCCAATTATGGTACAAAGCCTAATTACCCAATTTTAGTAATTAGCCCAACATCATGATTACTTCGTTTTAAATAAGCATAATAATAACTTAGCTACGAGACATTAATGTAAAAAGGTTGAACATAACTTACAATGATTAAAAATAGCGTAGCGTTACACGGACAGAATTTCGACTTACACCCTTACAACATTCGCTAACATACCCTTATTATTAGAATTATAATTAAAATTAAAATTAAAATATAAATTATATATATATATATATATATCGTATGAATGAGGAGAAAAAAGATGATGATTTGCGATCAGAATTCGGTTGGCTTTATAGGCAGTTTTTCATTTTGGGGCTCCGCGACTCGCGGCCAATTTTGCCTTCAAACTCCGCGAGTCGCGGAGTTTACTTTTACAGCTCAGAGGAGTTTGGCTCTTTGTTTACCGACGGTTTAAATATAAATATAATATATTAAATAATTATAAGAATTATTTAAATATTATATTATATTTATGTGCATAGTTAACTTGTAATTTTTAGTCCGTTGCGTCGAGCGTTGAGAGTTGACTCTGTTTAATGCTGAGGTCCGTGGATTTCCTGCTGATTTTAGTGATGACTTTTCTAGATTTTTCGTCAACCTACAGCTGGTCTGGACGACAACTTCATGACCTAAATCAAGAAGCGCGTTTCTTTTTCGGAAGACTTTACTTCCTTTTAATGATGGAATTGATTCATCGTGTAGATCCATCTCTTCTTTTCTTTCATTGGGTAAAACAGTTTAGTTTAGTCCAAAGCAAAAGTATTTTCAGTTATTTGTTACAGATATATGTGACATATGTTTAAGATAACTTGGTAAATTTTCCCACACTTGGCTTTTATTTTCCTTTTTATCGTCCTCTATTCCATTTTAAATGAATTTTAACATTTTGGTTTGTTTTTCAATTTATGTCCTTTCCGAGGTAACAATAATTTCGGTGTTAAAACCTAGTTTTATCGTTCATAAATATGTATAAACATGATTTTGAGTTCATTTAATTGAAAATTTTTAAAAATTTTACTAGAATTGGGTAGTCAGTATATAAGACTAGGGCTGTTCTTTATTATCAGAGAGCACTAGATTCTAATACAACTACTGCTTTACTAGTATTTTTAATGGTAACCAAGTGTATAAAGTAAAAAATTTTAAAATCCGAAAGAATTTAACCCCTTCTCACACTTAAGATCTTGCAATGCCCTCATTTGCAAGAAATCAGGAATAATTTAAATTATTGAGGGTGATTTGTGTGAAAATGATTAAATTTTTACCAAAGTTTCCAAATATATTGGCATTTGTTTGCTGAATGATAAATGGTGCACATCATTTGTTCATTCCGTCTTGTTGTTATTTCACATATATTTTGCATCTTGTCGTCAAAATTAGTTGCTTTTGCTGAACTTAATGCCAGTCTTTGAAAATGCGTTGTTTTACCCTGTTGTGTACATAAGATAAACTGCAAACATATATACATATTTTTGAAGTTTGGTATATTACCCCACATTCAAAAATTATTAAAATCTAAGAATAAAAGTTAGACAATTATAAAAATGATTACAATATTAACATAAGTATTAAACGTATCAATCATTACAAATTACAAAATAAAAAAAAAATAAGTAAACTAAGGATGATATTGGTACCAATAGGGGTTCCAGGCATAACCATAGGTGCTATAGAATGCTTCGGCAGGGTTATACGTAGGATATGGTGGCTGCATCTCTATAGACCAGGGAGGGAAGATGGGTTTCGGTGTAGGAATATAGTTTCTACCTATATGTTGGCAATGAGCTATGATTTGGTTCTGATGAACTTGCCAATCTTCAAATGCTCTCTGTCTAACATTTTCGTATTCCTGAGAAGCTATAAACCTTTGCATTTCTTGCATCTCATTCCCCCCTCCTACATTACCTTGCCGTTGGTTTCTCTCCACCTGTGGATGTCTACCATGGTATCGTACTGCGGCGTTATTTCGCCTCTTTAAAACTTTCGCACCATGGTATACATTTAAACCTATAGTATCGCGGGGTTCTGGTTCTTCTACTAATAATCCCCCCCGACTTATATCCACACCGAGATATTCACCAATCAAAGTAATAAAAATACCACCTCCTATTATGCTATGTGGTCGCATCCCCCGAACCATAGCTGATAAATAATAACCCACACAATATGGTATACTTACAGCGCTTTGTGGGTCTCGAATACACATATGGTAAAACAAATCCTGTTCATTTACTTTTTCCTTGTTCTTACCCCTTTGTGTAATCGAATTGGCTAAAAACCTATGAATCACTCTTAATTCGGCTCTATCTATATCCAAATAAGAGTAATTTCCCCCTTTGAAACGGTGATGGCTTGTCATTTGACTCCACACACCGTGTGTATCAAAATTTTCATCTATCTTTCTACCGTTTAGTATCAACCCTCTACAATCGGCAGATGCTAACTCCTCAGGCGTATATATACGTAAAGCCTGAGCCATGTCTAGTAAAGACATGTGGCGCATCGAACCGCCTAACAAAAATCTAATAAAAGAACGATCGGTTAAACTAGCTACCCGATCATTCAACTCTATACTACATAACAATTCTTCACACCATACTTTATATACAGGTCTACGCATGGTGAATAAACGTACCCAGTCATTAAAAGTAGAATTACCATACCTCTGTACAAGTAATTCCCTAATTGGCCCGGCCAATTCTACATCTTCTAAGGGTCCCCATTCTATGACCCTCGGTACCTCAACAACCTTAGAATGAAGAGTATGCAAACCCCTTTGATATTTTGGATAATCTATCCAAAGTCTGTCAAATCTCAGGTTCGGGTGCAACTCTTCCAAGTGCATATCAGAAAAGGTCATGACTGGATGAGGTATATCCTGCTTGTAGTAGTTATCCACCTCCTGTTGTTCCAAATTCTCAGCAGGAGCATTGCGGGCTTGGGATGAAGATTCACCCCTTTCAGTCTGCAAAACACATCAAACACAAATTTTGGGCATCCAAATATGCATTAGTGTCAGCAAAATCATCAATCAAAATAATTACAATGACATTATCAATTTATATCAAACTTAAGCTCATTTTCATATTTTCATCAAATCTACACTATTTCAAATAAGCATATACGAAAATGTTCGCCAAGTTCATAATCATTCAACTCAAATAACATGTCAAAATAATCATTACTAGCAATTAAACAAGTGTCAAATGGCATTATCTTTCAAAAATCAAGTTCATGAATTTTAGACTTGAAAAAGTCCACTTTAATTCTCAAAATCATGTTTAGGCTCAAAGTTTGGATCATTTAACTACCTAGACATGTTACACTACTCAATTTAGCAACAATTCATGACAAAAATCGGCCATAACCTGTTTATATCAAAAAGCCCCAAATTGCTCAAGAACACAAACCTAGATTATTCAAAATTTGAAGTTTAAGGCTTCTAATCATGTTAAACAGCATCAATCTAGGTTATACAAGCATAATACATAAACAATTTAAGCCTAATTACACTAAAAAGCATCAAAATCAAATTGGAAAAAAAATTGCTCAAGAACATCAAATTTAAAATTAAATGGTGTTTAGGTGTAGAAATTTACCGTTTTTCTTGAGTAATTCTTAGATAGCATCCTTCTCAACATGATTTTAGCAAAAGATTTGGTGATTAACGGTTAAAAATTGTGATTTTGGGGGGTTTTTTCGTGTTTTTGCGGAGTGTTTTTCGCAGTTATTTTGCTGTTGGGGGTGTGGACTGATCAGTTTGCAGCTCTTTATTTTTTTTTCTGATTTCCGACCCCTCCGCGAGTCGCAGAGATTTAAGCTCCAAACTCCGCGAGTCGCGGAGTTTGGTATTTTTTTTTTTTTTTTTTTATAACCAATAACTTATAAAACAATTAAGTACTTAATTTTAAAATTTTGTTTCCTTTGTTATTTAGGACGAGGTCGTTTCGGATCGATGTCCTAGTCCGTCCTTCGACAAAATTTTAAAATTTGTCTTTTTGTAGCGATTGTTTTAAAAGCTAAGATTTTTGGGTTTTTTTTTTTTTAATGTTTTTGGCATACTTTAAATCAATAAGATTAAAAATAATGATAATAAAAGTTCTCGTCCCTCCCTCGGGTAAAGCAATTTCGGTTCAAAGACCTAGTCTTCAACTTACGACGAATTTTAAAAATCATATTCTTAACTTAATGAGATAAAGTAAATTTTTGTTTTTAAATTCACACAACTTAAATATAAAATTCAAAATTAATATTAAAAATTCACACCAAACTTAATTTAAAAATTTATAAATTCATACCAAACTTATATTAATTTTTCAAATATTTACAATTTTAAATATATAATTTTTTTTTTTTTACAAAGTTTACAATATTAATTTAAGATTTAAATATTAATTTTAAAAATATGGTAAAAATAAAATTAAAAATCTTTTTGTCTTTTTATCCCACTTTAATCAATCAAATATTATCAAAAATATGCGCCCCTCTTTTCGGTAAAGTAATTTCAGTTCCAAGACCTAATTTAACTCATGACGAATTTTTGAAATATTTTGTGTTGATTGATTAAAGATATTTATACCTTAAGAATAAACGTTAAATTTCGCAGTGATGTAATAAATTTTTGAATGATATCAATAATTTCGGTCGCCAAACCTAATTTTATTCAATACCAATTTAATACTTTTTAGCGAACAAATTAGCGTTTATTATCAAAAGGTTAAAAATAAAAATAAAATAAAAACTGTACAGACATACCTGTGAAATAGATTTCTTAGTTATATGATCTATCCCATTCATAAGATAGTTGGTTTAATTGGTTTTCCATGGCTACATAGGCGTAACCTCGAGCATTCAGTGTCTTTTCTTCTAAACATATGAACGGTCCGTCTCTGCATAAAGTAACAAATTCGGTATTTGAATAGGTTTGATTATTTGAACATTTACCTCCATGTGACCATTTTCCGCATTTGTGACATCTTTCTAGGTGTCGTGCTCTTCTTTTCGCTGCGGATTTTGATTTTCCTTTACCAAATTGTAACTTATTATTTTCGCATCTGGATTCTTTTCTAACTCCGTCCATTCTTTCTCTGATTACTGATACTAGTTCACTCGGTAGTATGTCATTATTTCTTTTAGTGATCAAAGCGTGTAGCATTAGACCATGGTTTAGTTCACAGGCAGTCTTCATTTTGTAAAAACCTAAAAAAAATAAAAATTCAGAATGGGGGGAGTAGACTAGTTCTTTAGGGTCTGCTAGGGAAAGACCATTCGGGTTCCATTTTCGAGAACTACACGAAAACAGACAATCTAACTCTATCAGAAATACATATTATCCTTTAAAGACTTGATTCTCCCCACACTTAGTTAGCTGTGGTGTCGAAATTGTGATTAACTTCGTTGTCGACTTCCATCGGACCATGTATGTAATGTTTAACTCTGTGACCATTAACTTTAAATTCAATCCCATGTGAATTTATTAATTCTATCGTTCCGTATGGGAAAACTCTTTTGACTATGAATGGTCCAGACCATCTTGATTTCAATTTTCCAGGAAATAGCTTGAATCATGAATTGAAAAGAAGAACTCTGTCTCCTTCTTTAAATTCTTTTGAACTTCTGATTCTTTTATCATGCCATTTCTTCGTTCTTTCTTTATAGATTAACGAATTTTCGTATGCTTCATGTCTTAATTCTTCTAATTCGTTTAGTTGACTTAATCGTAGACGTCCGGCTTCATGTAAATCAAGATTACATGTTTTCAAAGCCCAAAATGCTGTGTGTTCAATTTCTACTGGAAGATGACATGCTTTTCCATAAACAAGTCTAAAAGGTGTGGTTCCAATTGGAGTTTTGTAGGCTGTTCTAAAAGCCCAGAGTGCATCCTCCAATTTAATGGACCATTCCTTCGGATTTGATCCTACGGTTTTTTCTAGAATACGTTTTAAAGCTCGGTTGGTATTTTCAACTTGTCCACTTGTTTGTGGATGATATGCGGTGGAGATTTTATGAGTTACTCCATATCTTTTAAGAACTTTCTCAAGTTGATTATTACAGAAATGAGTACCCCGATCACTTATTAAAGCTTTCGGTGTTCCAAACCTTGCAAAAAGACGTTTTAAAAAGTTGACTACAACTCATGCATCGTTAGTTGGGAGAGCTTGTGCTTCCGCCCATTTAGATACATAATCAATGGCTACTAGTATATATAGATTATTATGAGATTTTGGAAATGGACCCATAAAGTCAATACCCCAAATGTCAAATACTTCACATACTTGGATGACATTTTGTGGCATTTCATCACGTTGACTTATTTTTCCGGCCCTTTGACATGCATCACAGGATTTGCAAAGAAGGTGTGCGTCTTTGTAAATTGTAGGCCAATAGAATCCAGCTTCATAAACTTTTCTTGCTGTTAGTTGAGGCCCATAATGCCCTCCTGTTGATCCTGTGTGACAATGGTTTAATATTTTACTAGCTTCATCTCCAAATACACATCGGCGTATTATTCCATCGGGGCAACTTTTAAACAGATGTGGATCTTCCCAGAAATAGTGTTTTATATCACTGAAGAATTTCTTTCGTTTTTGGTACGATAATCCCTTTTCAAGGAATCCACATACTAAGTAGTTTGCATAGTCTGCAAACCATGGGATTTCATTATAATCTATCTTCAATAGATATTCATCAGGAAAGTTGTCTTGTATGGCTGATTCATTTAGAACTTCTAATTCGGGATTTTCAAGACGAGAAAGATGATCAGCGGCGAGATTTTCTGCTCCTCTTTTATCTCGAATTTCAATATCAAACTCTTGTAAGAGTAAGATCCAACGGATTAATCTTGGTTTAGCATCTTGTTTTGAAAATAGGTATCTAAGAGCAGAATGGTCGGTATAGACCACCGTTTTTGCTAGAACGAGATATGATCGAAATTTGTCAAAAGCAAAGAGAATAGCAAGGATTTCTTTTTCAGTAGTTGTATAGTTCGTTTGTGCTCCTTGTAACGTCTTACTAGCATAATATATAGGTTGAAATCGTTTTTCAATCCTTTGTCCTAAAACGGCTCCCATTGCAAAATCACTTGCATCGCACATGAGTTCAAATGGTAGATTCCAATTTGGCGTTATCATGATCGGCGCATTAGTGAGTTTCTCTTTAACAATATTAAAAGATTTGATACACTCATCTGAAAAGATGAATGGCGCATCCTTTTCTAGGAGTTTATTCATAGGAGTGGCAATCTTAGAAAAATCTTTTATGAAACGTCGGTAAAAACCGGCATGCCCTAGAAAACTCCTAACTCCTCTAACATTGGTGGGATGTGGAAGTTTAGCAATTACATCTACTTTAGCTCTATCCACTTCAATTCCTTCTTTTGAAATTTTATGTCCAAGAACGATGCCTTCTTTAACCATGAAATGGCATTTCTCCCAATTAAGTACTAGATTTGATTGTTCGCATCTAAGAAGCATTCGTTCCAGATTAACTAGACATGATTCAAATGTATCACCGAAGACTGAAAAGTCATCCACGAATACTTCCATGCATTCTTCTATCATGTCGTGAAAAATCGCCATCATACACCTTTGAAAGGTTGCAGGGGCGTTGCAAAGTCCAAATGGCATGCGTTTGTAAGCAAAAGTACCATAAGGGCACGTAAATGTGGTTTTCTCTTGGTCCTCGGGTGCTATTGGAATTTGAAAATATCCGGAAAATCCATCTAGAAAACAATAGTAACTATTTCCGGCTAATCTTTCCAACATTTGATCTATGAAAGGTAAGGGAAAGTGATCTTTTCTGGTGGCGTCATTTAATTTTCTATAATCAATACACACACGCCATCCTGTTACAGTCCTAGTAGGAATAAGCTCATTTTTCTCATTTGTAATGACAGTCATGCCACCCTTCTTAGGCACGCATTGAACTGGGCTTACCCATGGACTATCAGAGATTGGATAAATTAAACCTGCATCTAGCAGTTTAATAATCTCTTTCTTAACTACATCTTGCATATTAGGATTTAGTCTTCGTTGGCGTTGCACATACGTTTTATGACCTTCTTCCATAAGGATTTTATGTGTGCAATACGAAGGACTTATTCCTTTAATATCATGAATCTTCCATGCAATGGCTGGTTTATGAGCTTTCAACACAGAAATGAGTTGTGATTTCTCATTTTCAGTAAGAGAAGACGATATTATTACAGGTAATTCAGATTCACCATGTAAATAAGCATATTCCAAATGGTTTGGAAGTGGCTTTAACTCTAATTTCGGGGGTTCTTCTATCGATGATTTATATCGATATCTGTCTTCTTCTTTTAGCATTTGAATTTCTTCTGTTGTTGGTTCATAGCCATTAGCTATAAGTGTAGCTAACATTTCAGCTTCATCAATTGGTTCATTACCTTCTCCTAAAGAGCATTCTCCTGTTCCTTGTAATTCTGGAAATTCTTCTAATAATTCTGCATGTGCATCTATAGTTTGAATATAATAACATGTATCATCTGCAGATTGTGGTTGTTGCATTGCTCTATCAACTGAAAAGGTAACACTCTCATCCTCTATACTTAAGGTCAGTTTCTTACCGAACACGTCTATCATTGCTTTAGCCGTGTTTAAGAATGGTCTTCCTAATATGAGAGGAACTTGAGAATCTTCTTCCATGTCCAAAACAACAAAATCTACTGGAAATACTAAAGTACCAACTTTAACTAGCATGTTCTCCATTATCCCTCTAGGATATTTTATTGATCTATCGGCTAGTTGTATGCTTATTCTGGTTGGTTTTAATTCTCCAAGGTCTAGTTTAGCGTATAGTGAATACGGCATTAAATTTATACTAGCACCTAAATCTACTAATGCTTCTATTGAACTAAGACTACCCAGAAAACATGGAATTGTGAAACTTCCTGGATCAGATAGTTTTTCTGGTATCTTATTCAACAGCACTGCTGAACAATTAGCATTCATAGTAACAGCCGAGAGTTCTTCCATTTTCTTTCTATTTGAGATTAGATCTTTCAAGAATTTAGCATATCTAGGCATTCCTGAAATCACATCAATGAAAGGAAGATTTACATTTATCTGTTTAAACATATCCAAGAATTTGGATTGCTCGGCTTCAAGTTTTTCTTTCTTCATTTTACTCGGATAAGGAAGTGGTGGTTGATATGGTTTAACATAAGGTTTATCCTTAGCTGTGTTATCTTCATTAATCTTTTCAACTACCGGTTCTTTTTCCTTATCTTGATCAGGTTGTGGTTCTTGTGGAGTAGGAATGGCTTCATCAGAAGTTACAGGTATTTCAGGTGGTTTAAGTGTTGTACCACTTCTTGTGGTAATGGCTTTAGCTGTTTCATTCCGGGGGTTAGCGTTTGTATCACTAGGTAGACTTCCCGGTTTTCTTTCACCTATTAACCTTGCTAGATTACTTACTTCTTGTTCCAGATTTTGAATAGAAGTTTGTTGATTTCTAAATGCTTGAGCATTTTGTTCATTGGTTTGTTTCTGAGATGTGAAAAACTGTGTTTGAGTTTCAACTAGCTTTGTCATCATATCTTCTAAATTCGGCTTTTTATCATCAGTTTGTTGTGGTGGTTTGTTTTGAAAATTCGGTATTTGCTGGTTGTAAGTATTATTGGATACTTGTTGATTGCTAGGACCTTGTTGGTTGTTGTATGGAATATTTCGGTTATAATTTTGGTTTTGATTGTAAATCGGTCTTGGCGGTTGATAATTATTCTGATAATTATTTCCAGGCCTTTGGTTTATGTATGAAATATTCTCTCTTTGTTCCATTGTTAATTCAATACTGAGACAATCTTTTGTCAAATGTGGTCCTCCACACTGCTCACAACTAATTCGTATTGAGTGAATATCTTTAGTCATCTTTTCCATTCGTCTCTCCACAGCATCTATCTTTGCGGAAATGGAATCTAAGTCATGGCTAGAATCGGCTCTAGCTGCTTTAGATGATCTAATGATATCTTTTTCTTAGTGCCACTCATGTGAGTTGGAAGCAGTGTTATCAATAATTTTGTAAGCATCAGTTTCGGTTTTCTTCATAATAGAACCACCAGCTGCTATATCTATGTCTTTCCTTGTAGTGATGTCGCATCCTTGGTAGAATATTTGTACTATTTGACAGGTGTCTAAACCATGTTGCGGACATCCTCTTAATAACTTTCCATATCTTGTCCATGCCTCATATAGAGTTTCATTTGGCTTCTGTGTAAACGTAACAATTACTGCTTGAAGTCTTACGGCTTTAGATGCAGGAAAGAATTGTTTAAGAAATTTGTCAACTAAAACATCCCATGTATCAATCGCCCCTTCAGGTAACGATTCCAACCAATCTTTGGCTTCTCCCTTTAAAGTCCAGGGAAATAACATGAGATATATCTGTTCATCCTCCACTTCTCGGATTTTAAATAGTGTGCAGATCCTATTAAAGGTACGTAGATGTTCATTTGGATCTTCCTTCGGCGCACCACTAAATTGGCATTGATTAGTCACCATGTGTAGAATTTGTCCTTTGATTTCATAATCTGGTGCATTAATGTCTGGATGAGTAATTGCGTGACCTTGGCCAGTGCGTTTAGCTCTCATTCGGTCTTCCATACTTAAAGGTTCCAGATTCTCCATAATTGAATTTGTTGAATCGGTATCACTAGATGATTCTGATTTAATGGTTCGTTCCTCAACAATCTCTGTTTGAATGATTGGTGGTTCCGGAGGAAAGTTTAGTGGTTCAGGATCTACGAACCGTTCCTGAATATTCTCCGGATTCTCAATTGTGAGGTCGGGTTCAAAAAATGGATTATCGGAAATTTGAACTGAAGTACTTGGTCGACTGGATGATGATTCTAAAGAAAAATCAACGGCGGTTATATTTGCTAAATGTCTTGATCTAGTTACAGGTGGTGAACGTACAAAAGGTGATGAACGTCTTGCTCGGTGCATTCACTGAATATCCTATTAGTTTTAAAAAGGAAAGAAAAATTATAATAAGTTATCCAACCAATAGACTTTTCTGATTTTGCCCACGTTTCGAATAGCCAAAAGATGCAGCAGAGGGGCAGGATTCGTTTGGTCTCAATATAATTGAGGACTGTTTGGCTCCAATAACCCGGTCCACGTACAAATCCAACTATTACTACGAACCAGAAAATTTTGATGTCTATCAATTTAACCACTTAAAATAAATTTTCGTAATTTTAAGAAATTTAGATAAGAAGTAGAATAAAAATCTATGTCCTAAAACTAGAATAGCGAGAAGTAAGAAAGAAAAAGAGTTCGTCGAAAAAAAAAAATTGAAAAATAAAAGGTGACGGAAAAATAAAAGAAACTTATAAAACTTAAAAATACTTGACTAACCTAACCTTATTACTATAACTAACTTAAAATTATAATCGCAAATTGAAATTACTAATTGGAATGATAATTGATACATAGGTAAAAGTCGTCTAAAAATATTAAAGCTTACAGGAAAAACTAAATCCCAAATGGAAATAACTTAAAAAGAAACTAAAACTTAAAAAGGCGTCGCAAAATTCTAAAGCACCTAAATCTTAGTCTAAAGAAAAAGCACTTAAGGAATTCTACGGCAAAGCTTAAAAATCTAGGAGTAAAAATGACTATGGCAAAAACTAAGTTTAAAACTAAATATGAGCTAAAAATACAAAAGTTATGCTAAAGAGATTAAAAAGGGACAAAATATAAAAATATACAAAAAGTTGTAAAAATTACAATTTTTATAAAAATATTAATTTTATATTATTTATTTATTAAAACTACTAATTTTACAAATTAATTAAACTAATTTAAACAAAATATAAATTAAATAAAACTTAAATTAAAAATAAACTTAATTATAATAATAATAATAATTAGGGTTAATAATAATAATAATTAATAATAATCCGTAATAAATGCAGGATTAGGGCTTCCTGTTCGCGTGTCAGAGCAGCTCCGCGAGTCGCGGTAATTAATGCAGAAAACCCCGCGAGTCGCGGGGTTCAGAAATTCAGATGACAGCTTATTAAATTCGACGCGTTTTTTCTTTATTTATTTTTTTTTTATTTTCTGTTTTCTGTTTTTAAATAAATAAAAGATATTTAAATAAAACTTATATTTTTATAAACTAAAATAAAAATAAAGAAACTTATAAAACTTAAATATTTAACAAAATCTTTAAAATACTTATATTTTTGTTTTTCTTTTTATATTTTTGAATAATTAAAACGTATTTTTACAAAAACGAATTTTAATAAAAGTTAACTAAAAATCTCTTTTTTTTATATATATTAGCGTTGCGCTTCCGGCGTTTAGAAAGTTCCCCGGCAGCGGCGCCAAAAATACTTGATGTCAAAGCTAAGGTATACGAAATAGTTTATATTTTACTAGGAAAAACTATTAAATACGATACAATTTTACACAAGATATTTATTTATTTATAGAATGGATATACTTAAACCTTGCTACAACACTTATAGGCAGTGTACCTAATCGTACAGTAGTGTAGTTTTTAGTAAGTCCGGTTCGTTCTACAGGGAAATCTTTAAACAAAGCTTAACGCTATATTAGTTTACTTTTATAAAAATACAAATATATATATAAGTAATATTATTATTATAAAGGGGGGTTTTTACCGTTTAATGACCGGTTTGTCGATTTTAAAACTTTAGTCGCAGTTAAAACCAAATGTAAAATATTAAAAATAAATACAAGACTTAAATTAAAGCGTAAAGTAAATAACGATAATGAAATTGCGAATAATAAAAGTGCGATAAAATAAACTTGCGATAATTAAAGAGTACGATAATTAAAAGTGCAATTAAATAAAATAACAATAAAAATGCGATAATTAGAAGTGCAATTAAATATAAAATAAAGGAAATTAAATATGAAATAAAAGAATTATGCTTATTTAAACTTCCGTAATCATGATGTTTGACGTGTTGATTTTAGTTTTATGCCCATGGGTTAATTGTCCTTTGTCCTGGATTATTTAATATGTCCGTCTGGTTTTTGTCCATAACAGTCCATCAGTCATAAATATAAAGTGCGAGTGTCCTCGTCAAATTATCCTTATACCCGAAGTTAAATATTTCAACTAATTGGGGATTCGAATTGTAACAAGGTTTTAATACTTTGTTTAATGAATACACCAGGTTATCAACTGCGTGTAAACCAAGGTTTTACTACTTTGTTAGCAATTACACCAATTACCCTTGAATGTAATTTCACCCCTGTTTTAATTATTCTAGTGGCTATTAATCCATTCCCGTGTCCGGTTAAATGAACGATTATTCGTACATATAAATACCCCGCCCATCGTGTCCGATCGAGTGTATATGGTAATTTATAGGGACGCCCAATTGTAAATCTTTATATTAACATTAACAAACTTTCATTTAGTTAAACAAATATAAAGCCCATTAATAGCCCATAGCCTAATTTCCACAAGTGTCGTTCTTTTGTCCAAACCCCAATTATGGTACAAAGCCTAATTACCCAATTTTAGTAATTAGCCCAACATCATGATTACTTCGTTTTAAATAAGCATAATAATAACTTAGCTACGAGACATTAATGTAAAAAGGTTGAACATAACTTACAATGATTAAAAATAGCGTAGCGTTACACGGACAGAATTTCGACTTACACCCTTACAACATTCGCTAACATACCCTTATTATTAGAATTATAATTAAAATTAAAATTAAAATATAAATTATATATATATATATATATCGTATGAATGAGGAGAAAAAAGATGATGATTTGCGATCAGAATTCGGTTGGCTTTATAGGCAGTTTTTCATTTTGGGGCTCCGCGACTCGCGGCCAATTTTGCCTTCAAACTCCGCGAGTCGCGGAGTTTACTTTTACAGCTCAGAGGAGTTTGGCTCTTTGTTTACCGACGGTTTAAATATAAATATAATATATTAAATAATTATAAGAATTATTTAAATATTATATTATATTTATGTGCATAGTTAACTTGTAATTTTTAGTCCGTTGCGTCGAGCGTTGAGAGTTGACTCATGTCCCAGTTCCGGATTTTCGAACGTCCTTGCGTACAATTTAATATCTTGTACTTTGCGTTTTGAATCTTGTACTTTTGTAATTTCGAGACGTTTCTTATCAATAATTGGAACCTCTTTGATTGTCTTTTGTACTTTTGAGCTTTTTGGTCGTTTGCGTCTTCAATTCGTCGAATCTGTCTTTTGTCTTTACCTTTTATTATTTAAACGAATATCACTTGTAAATAGAACAATTGCAACTAAAAGCTTGTCTTTCTTGAGGAATAATGCTATGAAATATATGTTCGTTTTTAGCATTATCAAGAAGCGAACATTACTAACCCGTATTCGGATACATTGAGTCAAAATAATTTCTTAACCCATTGCGTAAAATAGCATTTGGGTTCCCCGCAATATATGCGTCAAAGTAAACACATCGTAACTTATGAGTTTCCCAATGTGATATCCCCCATCTTTCAAACGAAAGCCTTTTATAAACCAAGGCATTCTTGGAACGTTCTTCGAATGTCTTACAAACTGATTTTGCCATAAATAGTTGTGCCGAGGAATTCTGACCGACTCTAGACAAGATTTCATCAATCATGTCTCCGGGTAAGTCTTCTAAAATATTGGGTTGTCTATCCATTTTGTGTTTTTATACTGTAAAATAGACAAGAGTTAGATTCATAAAAGATACTTATTAATACAAGCAATTTTTACATATATCGTAAAGCATAAGCACACTATATTACATATATTACACTGCACAAATACAACTATCTTATTCCGACTCACTCGTTTCTTCTTTTTCAAACTTGGTTCTTTTTGCTAAGTTTTTAGGGATATATGATGTTCCCCTAATACGAGCCGTCGTTTTCCACATTGGTCTAGAAATACCTGGTGGTTTAGAGGTTCCCGGGTTATTGTTACAACTTAAGAAATACGGGTGTTGACGATACATATAAAGTTCATCGGGGTTGGAATCAGATTTCTCTATTTTTATGCCCTTTTCCTTATTGTTCTCTTTTGCCTTTTTAAATTCAGTTGGGGTAATTTCTATAACATCATCGGAATCCTCGTCGTGATCCGATTCATCGGAGAATTGGTAATCCTCCCAATATTTTGCTTCCTTGGCGGAAACACCGTTGACCATAATTAACCTTGGTCGTTGGTTGAGGAATTTCTTTTACTTAACCGTTTTATTATTTCCCCCACCGGTTCTATTTCTTCTTCCGGTTCCTCCTCCTCCGGTTCCGATTCTTCTTCCGGTTCCGATTCTTCTTCCGGTTCCTCTTCGAAAACTTGTGAATCAGTCCACGAATCATTCCAAATTACATTTGACTCTTCATTATTATTAGGTAAGTCAATGGGACTTGTATTAGAGGTAGACATCTATCACATAATATCAAACACGTTAAGAGATTAATATATCACATAATATTCACATGTTAAAAATATATAGTTTTCAACAAAATTTGTTAAGCAATCATTTTTCAAGTAAACACGGTCGAAGTCCAGACTCACTAATACATCCTAACAAACTCGATAAGACACACTAATGCAAATTTCTGGTTCTCTAAGACCAACGCTCGGATACCAACTGAAATGTCCCGTTCTTATTGATTAAAAACATTCCATATTAATTGATTTCGTTGCGAGGTTTTGACCTCTATATGAGACGTTTTTCAAATACTGCATTCATTTTTAAAACAAACCATAACCTTTATTTCATAAATAAAGGTTTAAAAAGCTTTACGTAGATTATCAAATAATGATAATCTAAAATATCATGTTTACACACGACCATTACATAATGGTTTACAATACAAATATGTTACATCGAAATCAGTTTCTTGAATGCAGTTTTTACACAATATCATATAAACATGGACTCCAAATCTTGTCCTTATTTTAGTATGCAACAGCGGAAGCTCTTAGTATTCACCTGAGAATAAACATGATTTAAACGTCAACAAAAATGTTGGTGAGTTATAGGTTTAACCTATATATATCAAATCGTAACAATAGACCACAAGATTTCATATTTCAATACACATCCCATACATAGAGATAAAAATTATTCATATGGTGAACACCCGGTAACCGACATTAACAAGATGCATATATAAGAATATCCCCATCATTCCGGGACACCCTTCGGATATGATATAAATTTCGAAGTACTAAAGCATCCGGTACTTTGGATGGGGTTTGTTAGGCCCAATAGATCTATCTTTAGGATTCGCGTCAATTAGGGTGTCTGTTCCCTAATTCTTAGATTACCAGACTTAATAAAAAGGGGCATATTCGATTTCGATAATTCAACCATAGAATGTAGTTTCACGTTCTTGTGTCTATTTTGTAAATCATTTATAAAACCTGCATGTATTCTCATCCCAAAAATATTAGATTTTAAAAGTGGGACTATAACTCACTTTCACAGATTTTTACTTCGTCAGAAAGTAAGACTTGGCCACTGGTTGATTCACGAACCTATAACAATATATACATATATATCAAAGTATGTTCAAAATATATTTACAATACTTTTAATACATTTTGATTATTTAAATTTATTAAGTCAGATGTCCTCGTTAGTAACCTACAACTAGTTGTCCACAGTTAGATGTACAGAAATAAATCGATAAATATTATCTTGAATCAATCCATGACCCAGTGTATACGTATCTCAGTATTGATCACAACACAAACTATATATATATATTTTGGAATCAACCTCAACCCTGTATAGCTAACTCCAACATTCACATATAGAGTGTCTATGGTTGTTCCGCAATATATATATATAGATGGGTCGACATGATAGGTCGAAACATTGTATACGTGTCTATGGTATCTCAAGATTACATAATATACAATATAAGTTGATTATGTTATGGTTAGAATAGATTTATTACTAACTTTCACGTAGGTAAAATGAGTAGTTTTTATCAATCTTGTTTTACTCGTCATTTCTTCGTTTCTAATCCATTTTGAGTGATTCCAGTGGCCACGGTTTCGTATTGAACTTAACTTTATGAATCTAAATAGAAAAAGTATAAGTTTATAGTCGGAAATACAAGTTACAAGTCGTTTTTGAAAGAGGTAGTCATTTCCGTCGAAAGAACGACATCTTGATGACTATTTTGAAAAACATACTTTCACTTTGAGTTTAACCATGATTTTTGAATATAGTTTCATGTTCATAAGAAAAATAATTTTTCCAGAAGTATAGCTTTTAAATCAAAGTTCTTCTTAGCTTTTAATTATCCCAACCAAAACAGCCCCCGGTTTTACTACGACGGCGTATATCCAGTTTTATGGTATTTATCGTGTTTCCGAGGTTTTAAATCATTAAGTTAGCATATCAGATAGATATAGAACATGTTTTTAGTTGATTTTAAAAGTCTAGTTAGAAGGATTAACTTTATTTGCGAACAAGTTTAGAATTAACTAAACTATGTTCTATTGATTACAAGTTTATAACGTTGAATAAGACAGCTTTTTATGTATGAATCGAATGATGTTATGAACATCATTACTACCTCAAGCTCCTTGGATAAACCTACTGGAAATGAGAAAAATGGATCTAGCTTCAAAGGATCCTTGGATGGCTTGAAAGTTCTTGAAGCAGAATCATGACACGAAAACAATTTCAAGTAAGATTTCCACTCGAAATAAGATTGTTATAGTTATAGAAATTGAATTAAAGTTTGAATATGATTATTACCTTGTATTAGAAAGATAAACTACTGTAAGTAACAAAGGTTTCTTGATCTTGGATGATTACTTGGAATGGATTTAGAAAACTTGGAAGTAAACTTGCAATCTTGGAAGTATTCTTGATTTTATGAAACTAGAACCTTTGGAATTTATGAAGAACACTTAGAACTTGAAGATAGAACTTGAGAAAGATCAATTAGATGAAGAAAATTGAAGAATGAAAGTGTTTGTAGGTATTTTTGGTCGTTGGTGTATGGATTAGATATAAAGGATATGTAATTTTGTTTTCATGTAAATAAGTCATGAATGATTACTCATATTTTTGTAATTTTATGAGATATTTCATGCTAGTTGCCAAATTATGGTTCCCATATATGTTAGGTGACTCACATGGGCTACTAAGAGCTGATCATTGGATTGTATATACCAATAGTACATACATCTAATAGCTGTGTATTGTACGAGTACGAATACGGGTGCATACGAGTAGATTTGTTGATGAAACTGAACGAGGATGTAATTGTAAGCATTTTTGTTAAGTAGAAGTATTTTGATAAGTGTATTGAAGTCTTTCAAAAGTGTATGAATACATATTAAAACACTACATGTATATACATTTTAACTGAGTCGTTAAGTCATCGTTAGTCGTTACATGTAAATGTTGTTTTGAAACCTTTAGGTTAACGATCTTGTTAAATGTTGTTAACCCAATGTTTATAATATCAAATAAGATTTTAAATTATTATATTATCATGATATTGTGATGTACGAATATCTCTTAATATGATCTATATACATTAAATGTCGTTACAACGATAATCGTTACATATATGTCTCGTTTCAAAATCATTAAGTTAGTAGTCTTATTTTTACATATGTAGTTCATTGTTAATACAATTAATGATATATTTACTTATCATATAACATAATTAACCAAGTGTATCAATATCTTAATATGATTCATATGTACCTAGTAAGACGTTATAACGATAATCGTTATATATATCGTTTTCGAGTTTCTTAATTTAATAGTCTCATTTTTATGTATATAACTCATTGTTAAAATACCTAATGAGATACATACTTATAATAAAATCATGTTAACTATATATATAACCATATATATGTCATCGTATAGTTTTTACAAGTTTTAACGTTCGTGAATCACCGGTCAACTTGGGTGGTCATTTGTCTATATGAAACCTATTCCAATTAATCAAGTCTTAATAAGTTTGATTGCTTAACATGTTGGAAACACTTAATCATGTAAATATCAATTTCATTTAATATATATAAACATGTAAAAGTTCAGGTCACTACACTGCTTTGGTATCCACGATTTATTCAAGGAGGGAAACAATGATGATGTTGGAAGTGTGGGTACACCAATTCCCAAAAACCCTACAGATACAGCATTTAATTTTCAAGAAGATGGGAAGTTCAAGAACGTTGATAGGGTATTAAATCATGGCTCTCCAACTTCCATAAAACATCGTGAGCAATTTAACTCGCCCATTAACATAAATGGGCCGACACTTAACAAGCCCAATTTCCAGGAAGCCACAACAGAAAACCCAACTAATTTATCTGACCTTGGGGACCCATTAGTGTAAAAATGTGTCCAAAGCCAAGAAGCTGATGTGTCTGGTGGGCCTGTAAGCCCAAGGTACGTTTAGCCTAAACAGGCCAATTGCAACACAGAAACTGTGGGCCCAAATCGTAGCTATAATCATCAGGAGCCTCTTACAACGGGTATTAAACCTAAAAACAATGGGGCTTCGAAACACGAGCATCGTTCCAAGAAATCAGAAGGCGATAGGAAGGATTGTTGCTGGAAAAAAATTAGAACTTGGAGTGCATCGTCCATATTCATGAACGCGAAGAACTCGGCTAGGAAAATCAATCCAAACTCGAGCCAATTACGATCAAAGTGTAAGGCATGTGCTAGCCACTCTGACCCAATTTAGAATCACAACGAATCTTTCAGCTCGGTTAAGTGTGAAAGAATATGGCACCCGAATTGGGTTGAAGTGGGTGGAGAAACCCTCCACTTTGTAAGTCTTCTCCTTCCTTTTCGTTTTTATTATTTTAATTATGAAGATTCTCTCACTTAACATTAGGGGTTTCGGGATTGGGAATGGTGAGGATAAGTTGTCGTGGGCAAAACAATTGTTTTTTAAAGAAAAACCCATTTTCATGGCATTCCAAGAAACTAAACTTAATTTGGTAGATCGACAGTGGGTTCAAAGGCTTTGAGGGAATAATAACTGTGATTTTCTACAAAAAGAGAAAGTTGGGAAGTCGGGCGGGCAACTTCTCATCTGGGACACTTCATACTTTGCTGCCACTAATGCAATTATTTTTGATCGTTCATTAGCATTCGAGGTATATGGAAATCTAGTGGTGATGAGCTTAATGTATAAATGTGTACGGGCCGCACGATGATTCTAGAAAAAAGTTATTATGGGAAGCTTTATCAAGGGTCATAAATGATGACTCATGGGTATTATGTGAGGATTTCAATGAGGTTCGTAATCTGTAAGAGCGACTCAATTGTGATTTCACTGTGAATCAGGCAAGTATGTTTAACAACTTTATCGAGGGAAACAATCTAATCGACATCCCACTTGGTGGAAGAAGTTTCACTAGAGTTAGCAACGATGGGGTTAAATTTAGCAAGCTCGATCGATACCTTGTTTCTAAAAAGTTTTTAAGCTCGTGGGATGACATTTCGGTAATAGCATTAGAGCATAAGCATTCGGATCACTGCCCTATTATTCTAAAAAGTGAAGAAAAGAACTTCGGCCCCAAACCCTTCAAATTCTTCTATGCGTGGTTAGACAACAAAGAGGTGGATCAGGTTGTGTTAGAAGCATGGCAGTCTAGTACTCAGAATTGTGGTGCTAAGGATAAGGTTTTTTGCAATAAGTTAAGATGTGTCAAAGCTGCTCAGAAAGCCTGGAGTATACAATGTTTTGGGAAATTGGATCTAGAAATTGAGCAGGCAAAAAAAGTGGCAATGGAATTCGGGGTAAAGGCTGAACAACAAACTCTTTCGGAGGCAGAAAGGGAGGAATGGCTCTATGTTTTTATTTTTTCTTTTTCGAGCCAAGTTTTTAATTGGTGTGGAACAAAGTGCCCGTCCCCGGATTTAATAGACATAGACTCGTCATTCCGGATTTAATTGGTGTGGAACAAAGTGCGTTCTTAAAAGCTAGGTTTATCTTGGGTGGGGCATTAATAGCAAACGAAACGGTCGAATACTTGATAAACAATAGATAGAAAAGCTTTATCTTCAAAGTCGATTTCGAGAAAGCTTTTGATAGCTTGAATTGAGACTTCTTAGTGGATACAATGCGATCAATGGGGTTCGGTTCTCGTTGGATTAATTGGATAATTGCTTGTGTAAAGTCGGCTCGCATCTCTATCTTAGTAAACGGTTCGTCAACGAATGAATTTTCACTTGGCCGTGGAATCCGACAAGGTGATCCCTTATCCCCGTTCCTTTTTATCTTAGTGGCGGAAGGTCTCAATATTCTCGCTAAATCGGCGGTGGACAACGGGATGTTTAATGGTGTTAAGGTAGGTAATGATAACGTTGTGGTCTCGCATCTCCAATATGCGGATGACACAATCTTCTTCGGCGATTGGTCTCGTGCAAATCTATCCAACCTAATGAAACTTCTCAAGTGTTTCGAGATGGCTTTGGGGTTAAAAGTCAACTTCCATAAAAGCTCGCTGTTTGGAATTGGCGTTTCTCAATCAGAGTTAAATGTTGCTGCCTCTAGAATTGGTTATCATATGGGAAACTTTCCGTTTATTTACTTAGGAATCCCGATAGGTGCTAAGATGAATAAGGTGAAATCATGGCAACCGGTTATCGATAAATTAAAGGGTAAGCTTTCGGAATGGAGAATGCGTTCGATGTCATTTGGGGGAAGACTAGTCTTGTTGAAATCGGTTCTTTCGAGTTTACCGTTGTACTATTTCTCATTTTTCCGTGCTCCATCGAGTGTTATCAATATCCTTGAGAATTTGAGACGTTCATTTTTTTTGGGATGGGTCGGGGACGGGCACTTATAAAATGGCCTGGGTTAAATGGGATTTTGTTTTGTCATCTTATGCGGGAGGGGGGTTAAATATTGGGTTGCTTACAAGTAAAAACCTTTCTTTACTCGGAAAGTGGTGGTAGAGGTTTTTAACCGAACCCAACACTCTTTGGGTAAATGTTATACGAAGCATTTACGGTTCCCATGGGGGTTTTGCCCTCGATTCTGGTAGTCCTTTTTCTTCAGGTGGAGTAGGCACTTGGCGAGATATAATTGATGTTGGAAGCAAACTAGAAGAACTCCAAGTACTCTTCCGGGACACATTCGTTAAAAAAATTGGAAATGGTTCTTCAAGTCTGTTTTGGGAAGAAGATTGGTTAGGTTGTGGAAGGTTTTGTCAGCTTTTTCCACGTCTTTACAGGTTAGAAGCTCTCAAATCAGCCACTGTCTCAGACCGTCTCAAAGGATGCGAAAGGAATTGGTGTTGGATTCGTGAACCTAATGGAAGAACACAAACGGAATTCGAGCAGCTGAGTTCGTTAACAGAAGCAGTCAGACTCGACGACAGCAGGCAGGATTCTTGGCGATGGTCTTTGGCTACGGATGGGATTTACTCGGTCATAGTTATGTCGCAAAAAGTTGATGAATCGTTCCTACAATCAACCGGTAATGTGCAGGAAACTTTGAGGAACAAATTGCTTCCTAAAAAAGTGGAGATTTTTATTTGGCGGGCACAAAAAAATAGAATTCCGGTAAGATTAGAACTTGATAAAAGAGGAATTGATTTACACACTGTCCGATGCCCGAATTGTGACGATGGCCTAGAATCGGCTGATCACGCCCTCCTTTCGTGTAAACATGTTCGTGAACTTTGGAAAAATGTGTACAAGTGGTGGAATTTGGGTTCTTCCGTTGGAGTGTTCCATTTTTTATTCCGAAAGACGAGGTTGTTCCTATTCTTCCAAATGAGGTACGTGCAGATCCAACGAGTAGCTTGCCAACGAGTAGCTTGCCATTCGAGTAGCTTGCCATATCGAATTGCCATATCGACTCAAATCTTTCGAGTGGTTATCTCTTAGATCGCGGAAGAAGAAACTAGATTGAAACATTTGGCTATCTAACCCTAGCTACTATTTAACGCTAGCTTGATCAAAGTGTGGGAGTTGCTAACTTTGCAACCCCTATTTCATTCTGTTGTAATTTGTAATTCTCGTGACTATACAACCGTTTGGTTGTTTAATCTCGTGTACATTTCTTGGTGATTAATAAAATAGCCTTTAAAAAAAAAAACAATACGATAAAAGTTGAAAGTTGTGTTTAGTGGAGATTTACGTAAGAAAACATGGACAATTAAATTGTGTTTAGTGAATATTTACTTTAGAAAACATGGACATATACGATATAATCACATTACATGTGAGATTCTAAGAGGTGACGGTTTACCTTGCAATAGATGCTGATAATTCAAGTCTAATCTTCAACTCGTGAAATTAATTAATACAAAGATGTTTGATTTCACTCAATTTTTACAATTTGCCAATTCAATCTATAATGGATTATTCGCAAACCTTTATAAGATCCACTATTTAATAGCATGCACCTTAAGATGGCGACTTAAAATTTACGGTGAGGTTCGAATTGATACCTAAAGTCTTAAAATTTAGGGCGATGTTCGAATTGATATCTAGAAACTCAAAGATGAAGAAGGGTGAAGATAGAAACTAAATGCTTCTCAAGTTTGATTAATCATATAGTATAATTTAAGAGACTACCAAGTGTCATATTCTTAATTTTCCAATCTCTAATAAAGGAAAGTAGTCGTATGGCTCATAGTCATTATCCTATGAAATGTAAACTAGTACTCTGTATTTTTTAGAGTAATTAAGTTATACGGCCGTATAACCCCAAAAAATTTAACGAAACATATCATGTCAAAAGTTTACAATTCTAATGGTACATCTTTTGCAAGTATGAAAAACAATATTGTTCCGAAAAAGGTGGAGATTTTCGTTTGGAGAGCTAAGGAGAGAATTCCCGTCTTGTCCGAACTTGACAAAAGGGGAATTGATCTCCACTCTACTCTTTGCCCTCTTTGCGAAATTGATGTGGAATCGGTTAGTCACGCTCTTCTTTCTTGTGAACGTGTTCGAGAAATATGGAGAAAGGTTCGGGAATGGTGGGGTTTTGATTCGGCCAACCTTTCTTTTGATAATCTTCTTTGGGGCTCGACTCTTCGTCATGTTCCGAATTGGGTGTTAACTTATGGCAAGCGGTGGAGTGGATTAGTTGTTATCTCATTTGGAGAAATAGGAACAAAAAAGTGTTTAAAAAGACTTCTTGGACTACTCCGAATGCACTTAGCGAAATTCAAATCAAGAGTTACGATTGGGTCGCGAAGCGTTGCAAAAAGAAAAAGATCGAATGACATGTTTGGTTACATAATCCAAAATCTTTATTATTGTTGTAAATGTTTTTTTATGCTTATGTTGCGATGTAAATATGCGTAGGATTTTAGCTCGTCATCTTTTCGCCTTGCGACTCTTTGTTTGTTGTACATTATGTTTATTTTCTCGAGATATAAAATTTCTGCTTTTCAAAAAAAAAAAAAAAAAATACGACCGTATAACCCTAATTATACTGTAATTGTATTTACGACCAAGGTTAGGCTATTCTTATTATTACGACTATATATATATATATATATATATATATATATATATATATATATATATATATATATATATATATATATATATATGCACTTCAAAATACAAATATTGGCCACTGATTATTGAACTTGTATGACGTTTGACAATTGTTTAAAATTGATGCCGATAACTACAAAAAGTGAGGATAGTACGAATGAAGGAATAGTCGTCCAAAGATACATATATGATATATATATGATATATGATATATGATAAATTTAATAAGAAAAAAAAAAAAAAAACTAAAGGGCAGCCAACAATACATATATGATATATATATGATATATGATATATGATAAATTTAATAAGAAAAAAAAAAAAAAAAAAAAACTAAAGGGCAGCCAACAATGTCAATATAGTTGTTTAGATATATAAAAATCAAAAGAACAAGTACATAGTCACTAACACATGACCTCATTGGAACTTAAAGATTTTGACTATTGCAAGAATCTAATCCATCCAATAAACTATTTAAAATAAGTTCATGGGTGATATTAAAAAAACACACACAATCACTAATAAGATGATAAATGGATGGTTTAAAAAAATCTAATGGTGTGATTTAGTTGACTTTTCGCAACCAATACATCATCATATACATTTGAACTCAACGCTAGAGCACTAAACAAAGTTATAAGTGGGGAATGAGTGTTACGTTATTTGAGATTCTCTTTAAAATTGTGTGGTAATTGATAAAAAAAAAAAATAATAATAATAATAATAAAAGAATTGGTGAATGATAAAATAAAATTCAATGAATCCTTTTCCGTTCAAATGTCAATAAAATCACAAAAATTAAAGAAAAAAAATGGGTGGCATGTTTCATTTCCAAGTGATTGGCTTGCCCTTTAAACACGGGAACCACGTTACAATGACACATGATTCCCTCAACTACAACCCTTACTTTGTCATAAGATTAAATAATTTCTAGGAATAAATTAATTTATTTTTATTATATTCATCAAAACATCGTGTTCTGCCACAAAAGTATAATGATAATGATAACATATTAATACTAGTTAAAAATTAAGGTTATAGCAAAAACATGACATATTGTTAGGTCGAGTTGTAACCCAATACACATCTTTTCACTTTAAACTTTAACTTATAAATCGTTATAGCATCACTTTACCACTTTATTACAGTAGTAGTTTATTTCAAACATTTTGGTTGGTGCTTGAAATTAAAAGCATAAAGTATCGTTGGTGATGGGTAATTATTGCAACAAGAAAACAGATACTTTGGATGTAAAATTGTGAAAGAATCAAATTTCCACACCAAAATAAGTAAAAGCGATGTTCTGATCTTATCGTGAATCAACATGTGATTATGAAAGCTGCTCTTGTACATATCCTTTGTTACTACTCCGTTTTATTTACAATTTACATTAAAATATTATATTATTAATTATTAATAATAAATTTCTATATTATTTGTTTATTATATAATATACTGTACATATTTTGAAAAAGATAGCAAGTTTTTCTCTCGTGAAGGCGGTAGCTGAAAGAACATGGTAAGTGGCAGTGGGTATATTGGGTGGAATACAAATTAGGATTCCCAACAACTGAGGGGTCTCGTGAATTGTCTATTTCTCCATTAATACCAAACAACTTTCGTTGAATTGTAAAGGATTTATTAGTATTATTTTGGCTAATTTAAGTATTGTTTTTGTTGATTATTCATATTCATATACGGAGTATGAAAATAATTTCCTTTAAGATATATATACATCAAATTTGGATTTGATAAAAAAAACTCAACGGGAAACATACAAATAACACAGATACTAATATATTTGAAAATAAGTAAAATAATTTAAATACGTACTGAAACAAAATAACTAATATAGGTCCCTAAAGATGTATAATCATAATTATCAATATCTACTAATTATAAAACTATTTGTCATACAATTATTAGCAAAACGTTAAACTGCTCAACTAGGAAACAAATATAATAAAATAAACATTCATCTTCTTATCTATCGTGTTAATTTTTACAATGATTATATAGTATTAGAGTACTGTATTTTAATACTCCTTTTGGAGTAAATTAAATGGCAATATGTTATTGGCTTATGTATTGGAGCTTTCAATATCATATTGAAGATGGTGCGGTGCATATCGTAGTTAGCTAGTAGGAATCATCCCCTACAATAATCGACTTAACACGTGAAAGAACGCAGGGGCCTTCGGAATCACATTTTCTAGTGCTTGCGTCCTTATATATTTGTTTGCTGGCACTGGTAGTCTAGTCATTATCAGTAGCATATGTAGAATCTGAAAGGTGGGATTACCGGTTTCATTTAAACCTAGCTTACAATCACTAGTGAAAGAGTGCCCATTGACCCAACTAGCGAAATCGTCTTTTCTTAACAGATTTCTAGTTAGGACTTGATCGAGGGATCAATTTTCTCCGGAATATCTTCGATGCGGTCTGTCCGCTTCAACCGCTCTTTCACCTCCCAAAGAGCAAAGTTGGCTTTTGATGAGGATTTGAAATAATCAATTTATGTAAAATTAAAATGAATGAATAAACTAAAGATAAATTAGATTGAGTTCGAATTCAGTTTACAGTTTTAGTTTTTTTAAAATTCGGTGTAACCAAAAACCGAATTCAGTTAATAATATATTAAATTGTTAATATACGAATTTTATATTTATAAGTCGAATAACAAATCGATTTCTTATAATTATTTTGAATTAAATTAAGATTTATTTGGTATGCTCAGTTTTAACAGTAGTCTGACTAAAGAGAAATTTAATTTATGATCGGTCAGATTTAAAATTGTGACGATCGCTACAAATCCATATGGACGAACACGTCATTCATTGATTTCATTGCGGGGTATTTGATCTCTATATGATACGTTTTGTAAACATTGCATTCTTTTGGAAAGGCACACCATATATGAATATTTAAATTAAAGGTTTTCAACATCTGATGATTTCTACATATAAACAATCACCGTAAATAATAGTTTACAATAGTACTTCCGCTGACAATGCAGTCAAAATAAGATAGATGGTGATGATTTTGTGAATGCAACGTTTTCTTGAATAAATCATGTATGACTCCATGCACATGGCTTGTATAACATATAAGCAAACAGTGGAAGACTTCTAGGGAACCTGAGAATAAACATGCTAACAAGTGTCAACACAAAGGTTGGTGAGTTCATAGTTTTAGTGTTATGCATAATCTGTTTATAAAGGTGGATCACAAGATTTCAGTTGTTTCATCCAGAAACGTTTATCAAAATATTCTACAAGATTGAGCACCCTGGTAACTAAACTTTAACGTATATATAATAAGTACCCCTGTTTTAACATACATGCAACCAACATGTACAATACACGCAAACCAACGTGTATTAAACTCAAATAGCATACGTCTGTTTTATAGTTCAGGCTAGGATTTCTATACCTGGAACAGAAGGGAATGTCAAGCCCTATGGATCCATATACAACTATTCGCGCCCACCAGTTCTTATAACCGGCAGTTACTAGTTACCAAAGCTAAGGGATTTTCGGTTCAAACACAGTGTAGAATTTTGTATGTACTTGTATCCATTGCGTTTAAAATAAAGTGCATGTATTCTCAGCTCAAAAATATATATTGCAAAAGCAATTAAAAAGGGAGCAAATGAAACTCACCTTAGCAGCATATAAAGTTGTTCATCGTAATGTGACCGAAACTCGGATTATCAAATAATCGTAGATCTCAACCTAGAGAACATATGTTGGTCAATAAATGTCTATCAAGCTAGGTCTGGTCATTGTGTATCACATCCCTAATGCTCGAGATCGACATACAAAAGTTTATCAAAAGTCATTTCAAAAAGTCATTCTGACTTTAGTTCAACAAAACGAGACATGCCTTATATAAGGATTCATTTACTCGGTTGGTAATATTTAAAAATCCATTTTATCAATCTCGTACACAAGTTGTTTAAATCTTAATTGTAGATTCAAAAGCAATTTCAATTAACGTCAATCATAATTCAGTTGCTTATATCTTTTAATCCGTTCATCGAAACTATTAGATATCTAAATGAAAAGTTATTGATTTTTCGCCAGCTTTCCAAAAACATGTATATCATATACCTTTTACCAGTAATATATGTATTTAATTCGTGATTCATTATAAACTGTTTAGCGACGAAATTTAGCATACAAGCATGTATATATATATATATATATATATATATATATATATATATATATATATATATATATATATATATATATATATATATATATATATATATATATATATATATACTCGAGCACTAGACATGGATACACAATTATTATATAAAAGATAAAATATAAGTACTTACATATCAATATTGAGATTCAATATTGTAGAAAAGTACGTAGACGTAACGGAGATGATAAACACTAGGTTTGATTCATAAATATATCCCCGAATATTACCTATAACCTCCTTGGCAATAACCCATAGTTTTTATTAGTTATAATCGGTTTGTAACTCAAATTAAAATACCCGTGTATCACTTATTACAGTACCATACTACTAATTTAAAATTTAAGCTAGGAAATATACAGAGTGATTTATTTATGTGAGTGTGTGCTTGTTTTTAAGTTCCTAATCATAAGTACTTCGTTCATATATATATATATATATATATATATATATATATATATATATATATATATATATATATATATATATATATATATATATATATATATATATATATATATATATATATATATAAATAATAATATAATAATATAATATATAATATAATAATAATAAACTGTGCCTAATTTAAGAAAAAGGTAAGCCGCCATCACTTTTTATGTCGACAAACATTATGCGTTTCACGTAGATAGGTACACGGTCCGCGTATGGTGTCTTCACGAAAGTTGTAGATTTTTGAGTTACGGACGTCTGGACACCGGAATCACCCTTTTTCGAGTCAGTATGATTTAGTTATAATTTTTCTCGTGCAAGTGTGCAGGTTTAGTGATTTCCATCATTTTAACTTGAAATCTTGAGATGAAATGTTGTAGTCTTTTAGTGCTCATTAGAAACCTTTATTTTATCTTTATTTTCATTTTCATATCATTGAAAATCCATAAAAACATTTTAACAATCAAATTCTATTATATCGAAAAACGTGTCGATACTAAATCGAATAACTATAGTTCTCTAAAACTAATTACATTCACATATTTTTATCGAAACGTTATAATAATTAAAAATCTATTATTTCGAAGAACGCTTTCATATATTTGAACTAAATCGAATAAATATAATTTAGTTTTCCAGAATTAGTTATATTCAAAATCATTCTTTAAAAGGTTTCATCTATGTCGTAAAACGTTTTCAATATTAAGAAAACTAAATAATTAACTTTATCAAGAGACACGAGTCAATCATTGTGTTGAAAGTTAATCTCTACTAACCTTTGTCCAGTAATCGTTAATTGACATATTTGTTCTTACTTGTAGGTCACTTTACCATTTATTCCGAATATCGTTAAAAATGAAAGGTTTCCTAAATCAAAGTGGACCTCTCAATAGAGACTCACGATCATACAATGTATCTGATAAATCAATCATTTGATATTATCTCTTAATTCCGTTGAAAATTATATTAAACCTATATCGAAACAAATACGTTCGTGTAAAGTATTATACGTCTAATACTTTGTTAACGTTTTCAAGTTATAATATATACACATATACATATATAATCATGTCCGTTTATATAATGGTTCGTGAATCATTGGAATTTGGTCGAGGTTAAATGAATGTATGAACATAGTTTAAAATTCTTGAGATTCAACTTAACAAACTTTGCTTATCGTGTCGGAATAATATATAAATTAAAGTTTAAATTTGTTCGAAAATTTTCGGGTCATCACAAAAATATGTAGGTTTCCATTTTTAGTTTTGTTTCTAAACGGAATAAGCTAAATAAATTAATCATATATTAAATTAATTTTATATTTAAAAGTCAAATAACAAATCAATTTTTTATAATTATTTTGAATTAAATTAAGATTTAGTGGGTATGTCCGGTTTTAATCGCAGTCGGACTAAATTCAAATTTGATTTCGGTTCGATTATAATTTTGGTTGAGTTTTATAATATTAAGGTTTCCATTTCAATTTTGCCTCCAAAATTTTATATATACAAAATAAACTGTAACAAATTAATTGATGAAACTGAAAATCGAAATAATGAACACTTCTACAAGCTAGTGTTACAGGTTTCATCTAAAACCTCCGCGAAAGATGGAAACTGGCCACGAGACACATGATTGTTTGGTCATAGTCCTGGTCTTTGCTTTCTTTCGGGTTTGAACCCACAGGCTTGATAGTTCAAACTATTTACTTCTAGAAAAACATTTGACACCTTCGCTGATTTTAAAAAAAATAAAAATAAAAAACCTTAGCCTTTTTTATAAAAAATATTATTATTAAAAAAAATAAAAACAAAACTCAAATAAATAAATAAAAATAACGGAATTATACGGTAACGTGATGCAAGAGGTGAGATATTAGATAGATCCAGAAATAGAAAAGATAAACACGTGTTTAGGAAGGCGTTACCCACGACCATGAGCATAGCATTTGGATTTGGTACACTATTTTAATTCCCCAACTGCCTCTTTTGTTTGTTTTTCTATTCACCTTAAAATAGACACTCGGGCCCACCCATAACACAACATTTTCCAATACACGTGTAATTTCCGATCTACGTGGCATTTTTTCAGATTCCCCCTTGACTACCCGTATTTTTATCCGTATAAACTATTTTATTCCAAAACTATTAACCCTCAATTTTTGCTTAATTTACGGACATGACCCCCCAACTTTTTGTTGGTTATTGCGTACCAGTCAGTCAAAGGCACACGAGACACCCATTCTCATAATAAATACTCAAAACCACACCCCCCTACCATTTTAAACATAAACTCATTTTCTATTTCATCTACAAATATCCAAACTTCTCATTAAACCCTAAATCACGAAAACTAAATTCATTTCTTCATGGCAGATTAATCTTCTTTGATCGAGTTAACAACAACCCATATAACACTGAATTGATTATATTTACGTTATAGTGAAATGAATGATGAAGGAAAGGGATATGTATACGGCAACGAGATGAAATTCGGGTACGGATCGGGTCAATTAGAACGTGGTATGCATCCAATTCCAATGTATGTTTCATCAGGATTTGTGGATGCCACACCGGCAGCCGATAGTGGACTCACGTATAGTATTCCAGTTTCTAGAAAACGTTCACGCGATACGTCGTCGTATGATCCGTCCATATTACCGTTTCAAAACACTCAGTTTGTTAATCAGAATCAAAAAAAGACCTTCATGTTTCTTGATCAAGATATCTCCACGCAGATTCATCAACAACAACTCGAAATTCACCAGTTCATTTCGAATCATGTAAATTCCAAAACATTTCTTCCGTTATTTTACACTACCTCCGTCTCATAATCCTTTTCAATGTCTTACTTCTATAATTTTGACTTCGAATATTTTTGTTCGTGTTACATAATATTTGATGAAACTTATATCAATGAAAACACATTTTAAAACCGAATTCATTCATATAAGTTTCATCAAATACTACATAACACAAATAAAAACATTTGAAGTCAAAATTTTGAAAGTAAGACATTGAAAAGTTAAACAGAGCACTTATTATGAGACGGTGAGTATATTTTTAAATTAAATTTCAATTTAAATTGAAATTATTTTGGTGTTTATTGATACAGATGGAAAAAGTGAGATTAGAGATGGAAGTAACACGAAGGAGAAACACAATAAGATTAATAGCCGCAGTGGAAGAAGAGATGAAGAAAAAATTGAGATCAAAAGAAGAAGAAATAAACAAAATGGGAAGATTAAATTACGCGTTAGAAGAAAAAGTAAAATCTTTAAACGTAGAGAATCAATTGTGGCAGCAAATGGCGGAAACAAACGAAGCAACAGCAAACGTTTTACGACAAAATCTGCAACAAGTTTTATCACAAAATCAACAACAGTTTGAAAACGACGACGTTGAATCGTGTTGTGGTAGTAATTACAATAAGGAAAAGGATCAAGAAGAGTTTTTAGCGATTAAAGGAGAGGGAATCAATAATAATGGGAGAAGATTGTGCAGAAATTGTGGGGAAAGTGTGTCAAGTGTATTACTGTTACCTTGCAGGCATCTGTGTATCTGTAGTGTTTGTCAATCCTTCATCAATTTCTGTCCTGTCTGTAAATCTGCTAAAAATGCCAGTCTACATGTTAATATCAGTTAATTTTAGATACCCATATTTGTCCTTTTTACCATCAATCAATATTTTAATAGTACTTTGTGAAAAATATTCCCCTATAAAATATTTAGTGGTGTGATGAAAATTCAGTAGCGGATTTAGAAATTATAATTACACTAGTAAAGATTCGAAAAAATGTACATTATTCAATTGTGTCACATAAAAAAAAGTTACACTGGTATCAATAATTAAAAGTCCAAAAATATTTTGACTACATCGCTTATTTCAGTAATAGCTCGTCTTTACACTGACCTTATATAGATCTTCCTTTGCATGAAATCACTGTTGTCAAGCACGATGCTCACTCTAACCATGATACATACATGATATTATAATATATATGGTATTGTGATAAAATCTTTAAAATTTTAGGTGGATCATTAAATCAATAAGACGAATATATGCTAACGATCAAAGTATTTCTAGAATTTTAGGTGGATGAGCGTTGTTCTTAATACCTCACGGGGAATAATGAACGACTAAGAGGCTCAATCGGAAGGAGTAGATGTCGAAATTTTATGTTATATATCGATTCTTATCAAAGAAATATGAGACTTAACCATGAGAGCAAAGTTACGTCAATAAAATCAACAACAAAGTATTAAATATTTAGTTGTGTAGGCATTATCATTTAGATTACGGATTACGGAAAATATGGGAGTATTAGTCACTTTCGGCATTCCAGGTTACCACAATAATAGAACTTGCAATAATTAAAGTAGTGACCTATTTGTGCTAATATTATTATATATGTTAATGTTAATATCTTTACTTTAATTGAGTTAGTTGATTTTCATTTTCATAATACTAGTTATATCCGTTGCCCGTGTTTTGTAACTGATAGGCCCAGTTGCAGGATAAAGTCAAGCAAAGGTAGCATCAATTTTTGGACTGTTGTTACGTTTGCATTTTTTTTTTTTTTAAATGAAGTTTGCTTTATATTTGGGGTTTGTTGTTATGTCCACAGTTACAATTAAATTGTTTTCTTGAAACGTGTGTTGGTGCTGCGTCATTATATCCTCACAACTCTTTATTTGTTTTTCTAAGTTACTTTTTCTTTCTTTTAAAAGAGAGAAAAAAAGAGAGACACCAAGATATTACTCATGCGTTCTCAAATTACCCTTACCCCTATATTTTAAAACACAAAATAAAAATAGGGTACTATTCAATTAAAGTGTTTTGTCATTTCATATCTATCTATTTTTTTAAACTCAACTACTTGGTTGTGTTCATTCCAATTCTTTCTCCAGTGCCATTTCATTTTAATTAAATTCGAAAATTCAACTTTTTAAACGTTACCAGCTGGTTGAAAATAATTAAACGAAAATTAAATAAATTTATCTTTATCAAAATGAAACGTGTTTATAATTAAAACTCCTTAAATTTTAAAATAAGTGTTTAACTTACTATTTATAGTTTTTGTCTAGTTTTAAAAATAACAACTAAATATCACCAAACTCCCTAATATACCCTAATTTATTACCTCTCGATCATTTACTCCGTATTTATTAAATAAATTCAGTCAAACTTTTTTAAAGTATATACGGGTAAACACATTTATCAAATTCATCTTAAATGCAACAAATATTTCAAGAAAACGCTTATATTGAAACGGAGAGAGTAATAGTGCCACGACTATTTGCAATGCGGTTTTTCGTTGATATTGACGTTTACAAAATATAGCATTTAGTGCTCATTCGTTTACACGTTTTAACGTAGCGTCACATTTATTACGCCGTTGACTTACCATCTTTGAAAAGCGTCACTTATAAGCACAAAAAATTGTTGCGGTATCATTTAATGTTTACGTTATAATTGTTAAGTTGATCGAACCGTTAACTACATCATCAATTCACATCGTTAACGGGCGATGATTTCAACACCCCGATCGTCAACCTTCTAGAAGATGTGGTTGCCTTGTACATAAGAACCCTAAGTAATAGCTAAAATTTTAAAAATTCAAATAACTTCTTGAAAAGAAATAACATGTACACATTAATTCGACTATTAACACAATGATCGTCTTGTAAAGTTTCACTTCGACTACAAGTATAGTAAACCTAAATGCATAATTCATTTTGCATATTTCTTGCCTAGAAAATCAAATGATCATTAGCTTAACAATATCAAATGAGTCTTTCTAAAACTGATGGTTGAGAGTTCAAGTTCAGAGATGAGAGGATTATTATATATTTATGGATTAAATCGTGGTAGTAGACGTGAAGCTTCATCCGTTTCTTCTAATATGACGCTAGTAAAAGGAGAGTTTAATGATTGTGTGGAATTTATATTCACGATTGATGTTAATTGTATGGGTCTTCAGTTTACATGAAATTAAAGTCCTCACTCCACTTCGGTTTAACTCAAAAGAATTGATAGGATTATGGAAAATGAAACTTTCACTAGTGAGTACGTGAGTGCCTATGCTATCTTCCAGCCGTATAAGACATCAGATCACTCTCTTGCTAATTTGTGTGTTCCTAATCCGGAGTGTCTCGTCATAAATTCAAGTTTTGTAATTTTACAATACATCCAGTAAGGAGTATATGACTATTGTTGAAGATGTCTAGAAGCGGGTAGATATTCATAATTTTACAATGCTAATTTGTGTGTTCCTAATCCTGGAGTGTCTCGTCATAAATTCAAGTTTTGTAATTTTTACAATACATCCAGTAAGGAATATATGACTATTGTTGAAGATGTCTAGAAGCGGGTAGATATCCAGCGGGTAGATATTCATGATGTCCAGTAAGGAATATATAACCATAAGATGTTCCAACTAGTTAAGAAGTTGCGCATGATGAAGAAGTCCATTCGCATGCTGACTTGGAAACAGGGGAATATTCATGACAAAGTTGTTTCTCTTCGACTGAGTTGGATGTAACTAAAACAGTGTTGGATGGAAGCCTTAATTCGGTTGAGATCAATGCTTAGAGATTACACAAATGCGCTAACAAAGGAAGAACGTTTGTTAAAATGGAAATCCAATATAAAGTGGTTACGTGTATGCGACTCCAACTCTAGATATTTCACAATTTTATGGAAGACAAATTTAATCGTAGCTGAATTTGAACAAATATGAACTCTAATGGATATGTTGTTGAAGGCAAGGAGTTGCCAAAACTGTTTGTTTAACACTACCAAAATTTCACGGGTTCTCCTGATCAGGTTTTGGACTTTGAGAATCCTGACAACTTTTTTTAATCGAATATAAGGGATGAGAAAGGGCTTATTATGATTAGGGAGGCCATTCCTCCCGTATAGTATCCTACCCCTTGTATCTTTTTAGGGTTATTGAGAAGTCTACGCGTTAGTTTTGGAAGGTGTAGCAACCGGATTGGTTCATCTGCAGACGGATAAGAGCAAGTGGGCAAGAAAAGAAATTTTTCGTATAAGGGAGTTGTTTGCAGAGTCAAAGTCAAACCAAAAAAGTTACTCTTCAAAAGCCTCTCTCTCTTTTATCATCGCTCGCCGTGGCAAGTTTTTTATTCCGTCCATCCCATCTTATGAGAGAAATGAGATATTTTATATTGGTGATGATAAATCCCTTGCCCATATGGTTACTCTGCTGCATTTTTCAAAAAGGCTTGCGATATTATTAATGCTTACATTACTGATGTTGTGTTTTAGTCATTTTCGAATGGTAAGTTGTTGAAAGAGATAAAACACGCAATTGTAGCATAGATACCGAAGGTCCAAACCTCTAATAAGGTCACAAATTATCGCGCTATCTCGTGTTGCAATGTTTTTTTAAATGTGTTATTATAATTTTTGCTAATCAAACAAAAGATTATGTAGATGATATTGTGGATGTGAATCAGTCCGCTTTATTTTTGAACGTTGAATCTCGGATAATATCTTGCACACACGAGAGTTAAAGAATAATTACCATCGTTCATAAGGTAAGCTCGGTTGTGATCTTAAAGTGGATATTCAAACAACATATGACATTTATCACCAATTTGTTTTCCATCACATGATGATCAAATGGATCAGGAAGTGTGTGTCGTCAACATCCTTTTCCATAAATGTTAATGGGGAGTTGCATGGTTATTTTGAAGGTAAGAGGAGTCTTTAGAAAGGCGACCCCATGTCACCTTACTTGTTTACATTCGTTATCAAAGTTCTCACCCTCGTGCTAACAAGAAATGTGGTGCAATCTGATGGTTTTCAATTCCATCCTAAGTGTGAAATGTGGAAGATTATTAAGGTTTGTTTTGCAAATAATCTTTTTTCTCAAATACGGATTCTGTAATGGGTCACCATTGATGCATTGAAGGAGTTCAAGAATACCCTGAGTCTGGTTCCTAGCCTTGCCAAAAGTAATGTATTATTTTCTAGTGTCTAATCGGGTATGAGAAATTTGATTCTCCATATTTTCTGTTGAAGGAGGCAAACTCACGATCAGATATCTTGGCTTGCCTTTGGTTTCCTCCGGTATTTTTTATGGAGATTGTAAATATCTTGCGGAGAGGATTAAAATAGAATTGTGGACTGGAAAATTCCTATATTTTGCGGGTCTTGTGTAATTGATTATGTCGGTGCTCTCCTTTAGGCAGATTAACTAGTCGTCGGTGTTTATCCTTCGTAGTGCTATATGTAAAAGCCTTAATGAGAGGCTTCTTGTGGTGTCACTGGATATGAAACATGACACAACAAAACTAAAATGGGCAAATTTTTGTTGCCTAATGATGAGGGAGGCTTGGGTATTAATAGGCTTTAGAACTTGAATGTGGCTTTGATGTATTTCTTATATGCCGCTTTATTAACAATCTGAGGTCCCTGTGGGTTCAATAGATCCATACTTATAGGTTTAGGGAAAGGATGATTTTTTATGTTTTTATTGTTGATGGAGCTTCATATACAGTTGGCAAAAACTAATGAAGATTAAAGAGGAAATTATGAACCATGTTTTTGTTCGTATTGGCAATGTTAATGCATGTTGAAATGTCCCGTTCATATTGATTATAAACGTTCCATATTAGTTGATTTCGTCGCGAGGTTTTGACCTCTATATGAGACGTTTTTCAAAGACTGCATTCATTTTTAAAATAACCATAACCTTTATTTTATCGATAAAGGTTTAAAAAGCATTACGTAGATTATCAAATAATGATAATCTAAAATATACCATTTACACACGACCATTACATAATGGTTTACAATAAGAATATATTACATCAAAAATAAATTTCTTGAATGCAGTTTTTACATAATATCATACAAGCATGGACTCCAAATCTTGTCCTTATTTTAATATAAAACAGCGGAAGCTCTTAATAATCACCTAAGAATAAACATGCTTAAAACGTCAACAAAAATGTTGGTGAGTTAAAGGTTTAACCTATATATTATCAAATCATAATAATAGACCACAAGATTTCATATTTCAATATACATCCCATACATAGAGATAAAATTCATTCATATGGTGAACACCTGATAACCGACATTAATAAGATGCATATAAGAATATCCCCTATCATTCCGGGAAATCCTTCGGACATGATAAAAACGAATTCGAAGTACTAAAGCATCCGGTACTTTGGATGGGGTTCGTTAGGCCCAATAGATCTATCTTTAGGATTCGCGTCAATTAGTAGATCGGTTTAATAATTCTTAGGTTACCAAGTAAAAATGGGCATATTCGGCTTCGATCATTCACCCATATAATGTAGTTTCATTTACTTGTGTCTATTTCGTAAAACATTTATAAAACTGCATGTATTCTCATCCCAAAATATTAGATTTTAAAAGTGGGACTATAACTCACTTTCACAGATTTTTACTTCGTCGGGAAGTAAGACTTGGCCACTGGTCGATTCACGAACCTATAATAAATATGTACATATATATCAAAGTATGTTCAAAATATATTTACAACATTTTTAATACGTTTTACTGTTTTAAATTTATTAAGTCAGCTGTCCTCGTTAGTAACCTACAACTAGTTGTCCATAGTTAGATGTACAGAAATAAATTGATATATATTATCTTGAATCAATCTACGACCCATTGTATACACGTCTCAGGCTAGATCAAAACTCAAAGTATATATATTTTTGGAATCAACCTCAACCCTGTGTAGCTAACTCAAACATTACTGCATATAGAGTGTCTATGGTTGTTCCAAATAATATATATACATGGGTCGATATGATATGTCAAAACATTTGCATACGTGTCTATGGTATCCCAAGATTACATAATATATTAGAATATATGTATAATACAATATAAGTTAGTTAGGATATGATTTGTATAGAATTGTTACAATAATTCCCGTAGCTACAACAATCAAAAAATATCCAATCTTGTTTTACCCATAACTTCTTCGTTTTAAATCCGTTTTGAGTGAATCAAATTGCTGTGGTTTCATATTGAACTCTATTTTATGAATCTAAACAGAAAAAGTATAGGTTTATAGTCGTAAATATAAGTTACAAGTCGTTTTTGTAAGAGGTAGTCATTTCAGTCGAAAGAACGACGTCTTGATGACCATTTTGAAAAACATACTTCCACTTTGAGTTTAACCATAATTTTTGGATATAGTATCATGTTCATAAGAAAAATCATTTTCCCAGAATAACAACTTTTAAATCAAATTTTATCATAGTTTTTAATTATCAAACCCAAAACAGCCCGCGGTGTTACTACGACGGCGTATGTCCGGTTTTACGGTGTTTTTCGTGTTTTCCGGTTTTAAATCATTAAGTTAGCATATCATATAGATATAGAACATGTGTTTAGTTGATTTTAAAAGTCAAGTTAGAAGGATTAACTTTTGTTTGCGAACAAGTTTAGAATTAACTAAACTATGTTCTAGTGATTTCAAGTTTAAAACTTCGAATAAGGTAGTTTTATATATATGAATCGAATGATGTTATGAACATCATTAATATCTCAGGTTTTTTGGATAAACCTACTGGAAATGAGAAAAATAGATCTAGCTTCAAAGGATCCTTGGATGGCTTGAAAGTTCTTGAAGCAGAATCATGACACGAAAACAAGTTCAAATAAGATTTTCACTCGAAATAAGATTGTTATAGTTATAGAAATTGAATCAAAGTTTAAATATGAGTATTAACTTATATTAGAAAGATATCTTACTGTAAATAAGAAAGATTTCTTGAGGTTGGATGATCACTTTACAAGATTGGAAGTAAGCTAGCAAACTTGGAAGTATTCTTGATTTTATGAAACTAGAACTTATAGAATTTATGAAGAACACTTAGAACTTGAAGATAGAACTTGAGAGAGATCAATTAGATGAAGAAAATTGAAGAATAAAAGTGTTTGTAGGTGTTTTTGTTAGTTGGTATATGGATTAGATATAAAGGATGTGTAATTTTGTTTACTTGTAAATAAGTCATGAATGATTACTAATATTTTTGTAATTTTATGAGATATTTCATGCTAGTTGCCAAATGATGGTTCCCACATATGTTAGGTGACTCACATGTGCTGCTAAGAGCTGATCATTGGAGTGTATATACCAATAGTACATACATCTAAAAGCTGTGTATTGTACGAGTACGAATACGGGTGCATACGAGTAGAATTGTTGATGAAACTGAACGAGGATGTAATTGTAAGCATTTTTGTTAAGTAGAAGTATTTTGATAAGTGTCTTGAAGTCTTTCAAAAGTGTATGAATACATATTAAAACACTACATGTATATACATTTTAATTGAGTCGTTAAGTCATCGTTAGTCGTTACATGTAAATGTTGATTTGAAACCTTTAAGTTAACGATCTTGTTAAATGTTGTTAACCCAATGTTTATTATATCTAATTAGATGTTAAATTATTATATTATCATGATATTATGATATATATACATTTAAATGTCGTTACAACGATAATCGTTACATATATGTCTCGTTTCGAAATCATTAAGTTAGTAGTCTTATTTTTACATATGTAGTTTATTGTTAATATATTTAATGACATGTTTACTTATCATTTATCATGATTAAACATAGTGTATCAATATCTTAATATGATTCATATGTAATTAGTAAGACGTTGTTATAACGATAATCGTTATATATATCATTTCGAGTTTCTTAATTCAATAAACACAATTTTATGTATATAAATCATTGTTAAAATACCTAATGAGATACTTACTTATCATAATATCATGTTAACTATATATATAATCATATATATGTCATCATATAGTTTTTACAAGTTTTAACGTTCGTGAATCACCGGTCAACTTGGGTGGTCAATTGTCTATATGAAACCTATTTCAATTAATCAAGTCTTAACAAGTTTGATTGCTTAACATGTTGGAAATACTTAATCATGTAAATATCAATTTCATTTAATATATATAAACATGGAAAAGTTCGGGTCACTACAGTACCTACCCGTTAAATAAATTTCGTCCCGAAATTTTAAGCAGTTGAAGGTGTTGGCGTATCTTCTGGAAATAAGTGCGGGTATTTCTTCTTCATCTGATCTTCTCATTCCCAGGTGAACTCGGGTCCTCTACGAGCATTCCATCGAACCTTAACAATTGGTATCTTGTTTTGTTTAAGTCTTTTAACCTCACGATCTATTATTTCGACGGGTTCTTTGATGAATTGAAGTTTTTCGTTGATTTGGATTTCGTCTAATGGAATAGTGAGATCTTCTTTAGCAAAACATTTCTTCAAATTTAAGATGTGGAAAGTGTTATGTACAGCCGCGAGTTGTTGAGGTAACTCAAGTCGGTAAGCTACTGGTCCGACACGATCAATAATCTTGAATGGTCCAATATACCTTGGATTTAATTTCCCTCGTTTACCAAATCGAACAACGCCTTTCCAAGGTGCAACCTTAAGCTTGACCATCTCTCCAATTTCAAATTCTATATCTTTTCTTTTAATGTTGGCGTAGCTCTTTTGTCGACTTTGGGCGGTTTTCAACCGTTGTTGAATTTGGATGATCTTCTCGGTAGTTTCTTGTATTATCTCCGGACCCGTAATCTATCTATCCCCCACTTCACTCCAACAAATTGGAGACCTGCACTTTCTACCATAAAGTACTTCAAACGGTGCCATCTCAATGCTTGAATGGTAGCTGTTGTTGTAGGAAAATTCTACTAACGGTAGATGTCGATCCCAACTGTTTCTGAAATCAATAACACATGCTCGTAGCATGTCTTCAAGCGTTTGTATCGTCCTTTCGCTCTGCCCATCAGTTTGTGGATGATAGGCAGTACTCATGTCTAGACGAGTTCCTAATGCTTGCTGTAATGTCTGCCAGAATCTTGAAATAAATCTGTCATCCCTATCAGAGATAATAGAGATTGGTATTCCATGTCTGGAGACGACTTTCTTCAAATACAGTCGTGCTAACTTCTCCATCTTATCATCTTCTCTTATTGGCAGGAAGTGTGCTGATTTGGTGAGACGATCAACTATTACCCAAATAGTATCAAAACCACTTGCAGTCCTTGGCAATTTAGTGATGAAATCCATGGTAATGTTTTCCCATTTCCATTCCGGGATTTCGGGTTGTTGAAGTAGGCCTGATGGTTTCTGATGCTCTGCTTTGACCTTAGAACACGTCAAACATTCTCCTACGTATTTAGCAACATCGGATTTCATACCTGGCCACCAAAAATGTTTCTTGAGATCCTTGTACATCTTACCCGGTCCAGGATGTATTGAGTATCTGGTTTTATGAGCTTCTCTAAGTACCATTTCTCTCATATCTCCAAATTTTGGTACCCAAATTCTTTCAGCCCTATACCGGGTTCCGTCTTCCCGAATATTAAGATGCTTCTCCGATCCTTTGGGTATTTCATCCTTTAAATTTCCCTCTTTTAAAACTCCTTGTTGCGCCTCCTTTATTTGATTAGTAAGGTTAGTGTGAATCGTTATATTCATAGCTTTTACTCGAATGGGTTCTCTGTCCTTTCTGCTCAAGGCGTCGGCTACCACATTTGCCTTCCCCGGGTGATAACGAATCTCAAAGTCGTAATCATTTAACAATTCAATCCATCTGCGCTGCCTCATGTTCAGTTGTTTTTGATTAAATATGTGTTGAAGACTTTTGTGGTCGGTATATATAATACTTTTGACCCCATATAAGTAGTGCCTCCAAGTCTTTAATGCAAAAACAACCGCGCCTAATTCCAAATCATGCGTCATATAATTCTGTTCGTGAATCTTCAATTGTCTAGACGCATAAGCAATTACTTTCATTCGTTGCATTAATACACAACCGAGACCTTGCTTTGAGGTGTCACAATATATCACAAAATCATCATTCCCTTCAGGTAATGACAATATAGGTGCCGTAGTTAACTTTTTCTTTAACAATTGAAACGCTTTCTCTTGTTCATCTTTCCATTCAAATTTCTTCCCTTTATGCGTTAATGCAGTCAAGGGTCTTGCTATTCTGGAAAAGTCTTGGATGAACCTTCTGTAGTAACCAGCTAGTCCTAAAAACTGGCCTATGTGTTTCGGAGTTTTCGGGGTTTCTCACTTTTCAACTGTTTCAATCTTTGCTGGATCCACCTGAATACCTTCTTTGTTCACTATGTGACCGAGGAATTAAACTTCTTCTAACCAAAATGCACACTTTGAAAACTTAGCGTACAGTTTTTCTTTTCTCAGCAACTCTAGCACTTTTCTCAAATGTTCTTCGTGCTCTTGATCATTCTTCGAGTAAATAAGTATGTCATTGATGAAAACAATGACAAACTTGTCAAGATATGGCCCACACAATCGGTTCATAAGGTCCATGAACACAGCTGGTGCGTTAGTCAATCCAAATGGCATAACCATAAACTCGTAATGACCGTAACGCGTCCTAAAAGCAGTCTTTGGAATATCATCCTCCTTCACCCGCATTTGATGATATCCAGAACGTAAATCAATCTTCGAATAAACAGATGAGCCTTGTAGTTGATCAAATAAGTCATCGATTCTCGATAGTGGGTAGCGGTTCTTGATGGTAAGTTTGTTCAACTCTCGGTAGTCGATACACAACCTGAATGTACCATCTTTCTTCTTGACAAACAAAACAGGAGCTCCCCATGGTGATGTACTTGGTCGAATGAAACCACGCTCTAAAAGTTCTTGTAACTGACTTTGTAATTCTTTCATATCGCTAGGTGCGAGTCTGTATGGAGCACGAGCTATTGGTACAGCTCCTGGTACAAGGTCTATTTGAAATTCAACGGATCGATGTGGGGGTAATCCCGGTAATTCTTTCAGAAATACGTCGGGAAATTCTTTTGCGACGGGAACATCACTGATGTTCTTTTCTTCAGGTTTAACTTCCTCGATGTGTGCTAGAATGATGTAACAACCTTTTCTTATTAGTTTTTGTGCCTTTAAACTACTAATAAGATTTAATTTCACGTTGTTCTTTTCTCCGTACACCATTAAAGGTTTTCCTTTTTCACGCATAATGCGAATCGCATTTTTGTAACAAACGACCTCTGCTCTTACCTTCTTCAACCAGTCCATGCCAATTATTACATCAAAACTCCCTAACTCGACTGGTATTAAATCAATCTTAAACGTTTCATCACCCAGCTTAATTTCTCTATCCCGACATATATTATCTGCTGAAATTAATTTACCATTTGCTAATTCGAGTAAAAATTTACTATCCAAAGGCGTCAATGGGCAACTTAATTTAGCACAAAATTCTCTACTCATATAGCTTCTATCCGCACCCGAATCAAATTAAACATAAGCAGATTTATCGTCAATAAGAAACGTACCCGTAACAAGCTCTGGGTCTTCCTGTGCTTCTGCCGCATTAATATTGAAAACTCTTCCACGGCCCTGCCCATTAGTATTCCCCTGATTCGGGCAATTTCTAATAATGTGGCCCGGTTTTCCATATTTATAACAAACAGCGTTGGTATTACTTGCTCCGACACTATTCGTTTCGGCATTACTTGTTCCAACATTATTTGTTCCTTTAGTTCTGTTAAACTTTGGTCCGTAGACCTCATACTTTGTTGCGCTATGACCATTTCTTTTACACCTGTTGCAAAATGTCGTGCAAAACCCCTGGTGATTTTCTTCACACCTATGACATGGCTATTTTTGGTTTTTGTTGCCGTTGTTGTTATTGAGGTTGTTGTTGGAATTGTTATTGTTGTTAAAACGGTTGTTGTTATTGTTATTGTTGTTGTTGTTGTTGTTGTTGTTGGGATGTTTGTTGTAGTTATTGTTAGAATTTAGGTTATTGTTGCGATTGTTGTTGCGGTTGTTGGAATAATTGTTGCGATTGTGGTTGTAATTGTTGTTGTTGTTGTACTGGTGACTCTTGTCACCATTTTCCTCCCACTTCCTCTTGAGTTGTTTCGTGTTGGCTTCTTCGGCCGCCTGCTCTTTAATTCTTCCCTCAATCTGATTTATGAGTTTATGAGCCATTCGACTTGCCTTCAGTATAGAAACGGGCTCGTGTGAACTCACATCTTCTTGAATTCTTACTGGTAATCCTTTTACAAATGCGTCGATCTTCTCTTCTTCATCTTCGAATGCTCCCGGACACAATAGGCACAACTCTGTGAATCGTCGTTCATATATGGTAACATCGAACCCTTGTGTTCGTAACTCTCTAAGTTCTGCCTTGAGTTTATTGACTTCGTTTCTAGGACGGTACTGCTCGTTCATCAATTGCTTGAATGCCGACCAAGGTAGTGCGTAAGCAGCATTTTGTCCTACCTGTTCAAGATAGGTGTTCCACCACGTTAACGCAGTACCTGTGTACATATGCGTAGCGTACTTAACTTTGTCCTCTTCAATACACTTACTTATGGCAAACACCGATTCAACTTTCTCGATCCACCGTTTCAATCCAATTGGTCCTTCGGTTCCATCAAATTCCAAAGGTTTGCAGGCAGTGAATTCTTTGTAGGAGCATCCTACACGATTTCTTGCGCCGTTAGCTGCATTGCTAGATTCAGAGTTATTGTTGGTATGTAGCGCAGCCTGTACTGCGGCTATGTTTGCAGCAAGAAAGGTACGAAATTCCTCTTCGCTCATATTCATGGTGTCTCGAGTAGTCGGTGCCATTTCCTTCAAAATAGCCAACTGAATCGAGTTAATCATACAGAATATTAAGAGTAGTCAATAGTATTTCGTAGCATAATATGAACTCATTTATAAAAGCTTTTTCTTCATATTAGCGTTTTATAAGTTTAAATTAGGGTACTACCTACCCGTTAAGTTCATACTTAGTAGCTAATATACAATTCAACTACTACAATTCCATATGAAAAACTGATTATAATAATATATCACATACAAATATTCTTCAAACTTACAACTTCGCTATATTACATATAACATGAAATATAGTACACTTTGATACAGGACAGTTTTGAAGATAAATCTAGTTAATACGCAAGTTGTTCAGCAAAGGAAATTAAGACACGTAATTCATAAGTCCAGAAACAAGTTATGAATTCTGGTTTTACTAAGACGAGTTCCCATCCTTGGTCTTGTGGAAAATAACTGTTATGACCATTGGCTAGGCAGCATGTTGTAATGTCGTCAAAAGGACGAGGGTTTCGTAATGTCCAACAGCCCCGTAATAATCTAAAAACCTTGTTTCTCACCCCAACTACTGAATTCGTCACTTGTGGGAAGGTTTTATTTAAAAGTTGCAATCCGATGTTCTTTTTCTCACTTTGGTAAGAAGCAAACATCACTAACCCGTAAGCATAACATGCTTCTTTATGTTGCATGTTAGAAGCTCTTTCTAATTCACGAAATCCTATGTTAGGATATGTTGAGTCAAAATAGGTTCTTAACCCGTAGCGTAAAATTGCATTTGGGTTCCCTGCATTTAACGCTTTAAAGAAAACACGGCATAACTTACGGTCTCCCCAATGTGATATACCCCACCTATTAAAGGAAAACCTTTTATAAACTAAGGCATTTCTGGAAAGTCTTTCAAATGTTTGACAAGTTAATTTCGTCATAACTAAATGTGCTGATGAATTTTGACCAACTCTAGACAAGATTTCCTCAATCATATCCTCTGGTAGGTCTTGTAAAATATTCGGTTGTCTACCCTTAACGTCCATTTTGTTTTTATACTGTAAAATAGACAAGGATTAGATTTGTAAAAGATAATTAACAAACAATACAAGCAATTTTTACATAGAACATAAAAGTACAAGCACACTACAATACATATAATACACAACATGATTACAACCCTCTAATTTGAATCACTACTTTCTTCTTCTTCGGACTTGGTTCGTTTTCCTAATTTTCTAGGAATATATGGTGTTCCTCTAATACGAGCCGTCGTTTTCCATAATGGTTTAGAAAAACCTGGTGGTTTAGAGGTTCCTGGGTCATTGTTACATTTTAGGAAATACGGATGTTGCCGATACATATAAAGTTCATCGGGGTTGGAATCGGGTTTCTCTATTTTTATACCTTTTCCCTTATTATTTTCTTTCGCTTTATTAAATTGGGTCGAGGTAATTTCTATAACATCATCGGAATCCTCATCGGGATCCGATTCCTCAGAAAATTGGTAATCTTCCCAATATTTTGCTTCCTCGGCGGAAACACCATTGGCCATTATTAACTTTGGTCCGTTGGTTGAGGATTTTCTTTTATTTAATCGATTTACTATAGTTATCAATATTTCTTCCTCCGGAACCTCTTCTTCTTCCGGTTCCTCCTCTTTCGGTTTCTCTTCTTCCGGTTCCTCCTCTTCCGGTTCCTCATCTTCCGGTTCCTCTTCTTCCGGTTCCTCTTCGGGAATTTGTGAATCTTCCCAAAATATATTCGAATCTTCATTATTATTAGGTGAATCGATGGGATTTGTACTAGTGGTAGACATCTATCACACAATATCAAACACATTAAGAGGTTAATATATCACATAATATTTACATGTTAATAATATATAGTTTCCAACAAAAGTGTTAAGCAATCGTTTTTAAAGAAAACACGGTCGAAGTCCAGACTCACTAATGTATCCTAACAAACTCGATAAGACACACTAATGCAAATTTCTGGTTCTCTAAGACCAACACTCGGATACCAACTGAAATGTCCCGTTCATATTGATTATAAACGTTCCATATTAATTGATTTCGTCGTGAGGTTTTGACCTCTATATGAGACATTTTTCAAAGACTGCATTCATTTTTAAAACAACCATAACCTTTATTATATCGATAAAGATTTAAAAAGCATTACGTAGATTATCAAATAATGATAATCTAAAATATACCGTTTACACACGACCATTACATAATGGTTTACAATAAGAATATATTACATCAAAAATAAATTTATTGAATGCAGTTTTTACATAATATCATAAAAGCATGGACTCCAAATCTTGTCATTATTTTAGTATGCAACAGCGGAAGCTCTTAATAATCACCTAAGAATAAACATGCTTAAAACGTCAACAAAAATGTTGGTGAGTTATAGGTTTAACCTATATATTATCAAATCATAATAATAGACCACAAGATGCATATAAGAATATCCCCTATCATTCCGGGAAATCCTTCGGACATGATAAAAATGAATTCGAAGTACCAAAGCATCCGGTACTTTGGATGGGGTTCGTTAGGTCCAATAGATCTATCTTTAGGATTCGCGTCAATTAGTAGATCAGTTTATTTAATTCTTAGGTTACCAAGCAAAAAGGGACATATTCGGCTTCGATCATTCACCCATATAATGTAGTTTCATTTACTTGTGTCTATTTCGTAAAACATTTATAAAACTGCATGTATTCTCATCCCAAAATATTAGATTTTAAAGTGGGACTATAACTCACTTTCACAGATTTTTACTTCATCGGGAAGTAAGACTTGGCCACTGGTCGATTCACGAACCTATAAAAAATATGTACATATATATCAAAGTATGTTCAAAATATATTTACAACATTTTTAATACGTTTTACTGTTTTAAATTTATTAAGTCAGCTGTCCTTGTTAGTAACCTACAACTAGTTGTCCATAGTTAGATGTACAGAAATAAATTGATATATATTATCTTAAATCAATCCACGACCCAGTGTATACACGTCTCAGGCTAGATCACAACTCAAAGTATATATATTTTTGGAATCAACCTCAACCCTGTATAGCTAAGTCAAACATTACTGCATATAGAGTGTCTATGGTTGTTCCAAATAATATATATACATGGGTCGATATGATATGTCAAAACATTTGCATACGTGTCTATGGTATCTCAAGATTACATAATATATTAGAATACATGTATAATACAATATAAGTTAACTAGGATATGATTTGTATAGAATTGTTACAATAATTCCCGTAGCTACAACAATCAAAAAATATCCAATCTTGTTTTACCCATAACTTCTTCGTTTTAAATCCGTTTTGAGTGAATCAAATTGTTGTGGTTTCATATTGAACTCTATTTTATGAATCTAAACAGAAAAAGTATAGGTTTATAGTCAGAAATATAAGTTACAAGTCGTTTTTGTAAGAGGTAGTCATTTCAGTCGAAAGAACGACGTCTTGATGACCATTTTGAAAAACATACTTCCACTTTGAGTTTAACCATGATTTTTGGATATAGTATCATGTTCATAAGAAAAATCATTTTCCCAGAATAACAACTTTTAAATCAAAGTTTTTCATAGTTTTTAATTATCAAACCCAAAACAGCCCGCAGTGTTACTACGACGGCGTATGTCCGGTTTTACGGTGTTTTTCTTGTTTTCCGGTTTTAAATCATTAAGTTAGCATATCATATAGATATAGAACATGTGTTTAGTTGATTTTAAAAGTCAAGTTAGAAGGATTAACATTTGTTTGCGAACAAGTTTAGAATTAACTAAACTATGTTCTAGTGATTTCAAGTTTAAAACTTCGAATAAGGTAGTTTTATATATATGAATCGAATGATGTTATGAACATCATTACTACCTCAGGTTTTGTGGATAAACCTACTGGAAATGAGAAAAATAGATCTAGCTTCAAAGGATCCTTGGATGGCTTGAAAGTTCTTGAAGCAGAATCATGACACGAAAACAAGTTCAAATAAGATTTTCACTCGAAATAAGATTGTTATAGTTATAGAAATTGAATCAAAGTTTGAATATGAGTATTACCTTATATTAGAAAGATATCTTACTGTAAATAAGAAAGATTTCTTGAGGTTGGATGATCACTTTACAAGATTGGAAGTAAGCTAGCAAACTTGGAAGTATTTTTGATTTTATGAAACTAGAACTTATAGAATTTATGAAGAACACTTAGAACTTGAAGATAGAACTTGAGAGAGATCAATTAGATGAAGAAATTGTAGAATGAAAGTGTTTGTAGGTGTTTTTGGTCGTTGGTATATGGATTAGATATAAAGGATGTGTAATTTTGTTTACTTGTAAATAAGTCATTAATGATTACTAATATTTTTGTAATTTTATGAGATATTTCATGCTAGTTGCCAAATGATGGTTCCCACATGTGTTAGGTGACTCACATGGGCTACTAAGAGCTGATCATTGGAGTGTATATATGTGATGACCCAGAAATTTCTGACCAAATTTAAACTTTATCTTTAAATGATTTAACGTTTCCGACACGATAAGCAAAGTCTGTAAAACCGAATCTCAAAATTTTTGAACTATTCAAGTACCCTTCGGTTTTTCTCAACGATTCGCGAACCATTACATGTAAATAGATACATATATATACTATAACTTGAAAACGTAATAAAGTTTTAATTGTTTAATACCGTACATTAAACTTATTGGTTTAAATATTTATTTGAATATATATGATAAGTTGGAATATTAATTGTATGAATAACTTGCGACGTATATTTAAAACGTGTTTATGAATGTTGAAAATATATATTAACTTGGTCATAAAACGATTTGTTATTATATATATATATCAACAAATAGCGAGACAATGATTTATAGAAGTAAATGACCAAAACACTCGAAAGTTTAAGATACACTTTGAATGATATAGTTTATTGATAATTTAAGACTATATTTTGACAAAGGTACGAGTCACAAAATGTAAATTGCGAGTTTTCTAAGCGTACAAAAATGCGTTCGAGAAACCGAAACCGGGACATAAGTCGAGTGACAACGTACGGGTCATCGGAACGAAAATTACAAGTCAACTATGCACATGAATTTAATATAATATATAATTAATTATCTAAATTATATATATTATATATATTATATAATAATATGTCGACAAACAAGAAAACAAAAACATTTTGAGCTGGATCAGGCGGCCATGCGATCGCATGGCAAATACACTAAAAACCCATGCGATCGCATGGACATCAGATTTCAAAAAGTTGCCTATAAAAGTCCAGTTTCTGCTCGAGTTCTTACACATATATTACTCCATGTGTAATATTATTATTATTTATTATTTATATTAATTATTATTATTATTATTATTATTATTATAATTATTATTATTATTATTATTATTATTATTATTATATTATTATTATTAAGATTATTATTATTATTATTATTATTATTAATCTTAATATTTTTAGTAATATTATACATAAAATACTACGACGAGGTCATGAGCTTGTCACTTTCAAAATGGTTTTTCGAGAGGGATAGAGCTAAGGAAATTATGAGTTATAGCTATGGAGGTTATGGGTATGATTTGGGGATTATGCTCGTAAAGTCAAACCTAGTATTTATCATCTCCGTTACGTTTACGTACTTTCCTACAATATTGAATCTCAATATTGATACATAAGCACTCATATTTTATCTTTTATATATTAATTGTGTATCCATGTCCAGTGCTCGAGTATATATATTTATACATGCTTGTATGCTAAATTTCGTCGTTAAACAGTTATAATGAATCACGAATTAAATACATATATTACTGGTAAAAGGTATATGATATACATGTTTTTGAAAAGCTGGCGAAAAATCAATAACTTTTCATTTAGATATCGAATAGCTTCGATGAACGGATTAAAAGATATGATCAACTGAATTATGATTGACGTTAATTGAAATTGCCTTTGAATCTGCAATTAAGATATAAACAACTTGTTTACGAGATTGATAAAATGGATTTTTAAATATTACCAACCGAGTAACTGAAATCTTATATAAGGCACGTCTCGTTTTATTGAACAATTGTCAAAACTGATTGTTTTATCATATTTTAAAGCCTTATAAAAACTATAGTTTAATTTTACAAGAATTGGAAAACTATGTGAAATATTAAAATGATTCGATTGCCATGATCATTCAACTATTGTATGGAGTCAGATTGACTTTTTGAAATAACTTTTGATAACTATTGTATGTCGATCTCGAGCATTAGGATTGTGATACACTATGACCTGACCTAGCTTGATAAACAATTATTGACCAACATATGTTCTCTAGGTTGAGATCTACGGTTATTTGGTAATCCGATTTTCGGTCACATTTTGGTGAACGACTTTTTATGCGGCTAAGGTGAGTTTATAGATCCCTTTTTAAATGCTTTAAATATTTTGGGCTGAGAATACATGCAATTTATTTTAAACGCAATGGATACAAGTACATACTTAATTCTACACTGAGTTTGAACCAAAAATCCCTTAGCTTTGGTAACTAGTAACTGCCGGTTATAAGAACTGGTGGGCGCGAGTAGTTATATATGGATCCATAGGGCTTGATATCCCCGTCCGAGCTAGAGCACTAGCCTTTTAACGGACGTATGCTATTTGAGAAGCGTACACATTGGTTTGCGTGTATTATTAAGATGATTATACAAAGGGTACAAATTATATATATGTTAAGTTTAGTTACCAGGGTGCTCAATTTCGTAGAATATTTTGATAAACGTTTCTGGATTAAACAACTGAAATCTTGTGATCCACCTTTATATACAGATTATGCGAAACACTAAAACTATGAACTCACCAACCTTTGTGTTGACACTTGTTAGCATGTTTATTCTCAGGTTCCTAGAAGTCTTCCGCTATTTGCTTATATGTTAGACAAGCTATGTGCATGGAGTCTTACATGGCATATTTATCAAGGAAACGTTGCATTCACCAAATCATCACCATGTATCTTATTTTGACTGCATTGTCAATGGAAGTACTATTGTAAACTATTATTTACGCTGATTGTCTATATGTAGAAATCATCAGATGTCGAAAACCTTTGATTTAAATATTCATTTATGGTGTGCCTTTTCAAAAGAATGCAATGTTTACAAAACGTATCATATAGAGGTCAAATACCTCGCAATGAAATCGATGAATGACGTGTTCGTCCATATGGATTTGGAGCGATCGTCACAGTTGGTATCAGAGCGTTGGTCCTAGTGACCCAGGTCTTGCACGAGTGTGTCTAACTGATAGTTGTTAGGATGCATTAGTAAGTCTGGACTTCGACCGTGTCTGCATGTTAAAAGTTTTGCTTATCATTTCTTGTCGGATATTACATGCTTATCATTCTTAAGTCTAGACACGTTTTCCTGCATTTATTGCATAAATAGTGTATAGACAAAAATTCATATCTTAGCGTATCTGTTACTGTAAACTTTTCCTGACATCTTCCGAAAATTTCTCCGTGATTTATGGAATTTGGTATTATATATACATATGTAAATTATATATTGAAGAATACCAAACTAAATTCTATAATATAATTCATATCAAAAATCATCTCCCTAATTATACAAGATGGATCCCGTATCTAGTTCAAATTCCTTAAACTTTGACCGCTATTCCGATATGGATATTCACCTGAATTCCGAAGACAGTGTAACCGGAATGGATCAACCAATCAGCCATCACCTATTCTGGATGAATTGGGGATGGGTTCGTAGCCTGCTTAGTCATTGGAGACAAGAAGAAGGTGATCCCTTCCATTCACCACATTTCCCTCTTGGCGAAGAACCTGAAGCACTTACTGGCGAACCTGTTCGAAGCACTATTTTCTCTCTCATTTCCAGAGTATCTCGTCACGATAATATACTATCTCAAATTCTGAATCTTATTCATCCACTCGTCCGAACCGACAATCATCCCGGTGTAGTAGAAGAAGTCAACGAGCTTCGCACTCGGGTAGTGGCTTTGGAGAATATGGTGCAAAGGTTATAAGCACCAACAGAATCACCGGCATCAACAATACCACCGACAACAACACCAACAGTACCATTACCAGCACCAACAACATCCGCACCACAAGCCTCAACATCACAATATGTACCTTGAACATCAACGTCATACGCACCATAGATACCAAGGAATACCAACAACAACAAACGATGAACTATTGATTCATAACTTCATCGAAGAAATATTTTGCAGAGAATATGTAGTTTCTAAAAGTTTTAGAGATTATATATTCTAGTCCTAGTCAAAAACCAGATGAGATTAATATTATGTTAACTCATTAAATCCATGATTACATCTAAGGAAAATATATATGTAGGTATATTTTCATGAAGATTGTAATTAAGAAAATTCTTTTATACAAACTGTTAATGGTGAGAATATTTTAACGGGTAGGTAATACCCGAGAGATATATAAATTCACAATTAATATGTTACATTCTTCGATTCTGATTAAACAAATCATCAACTATACTCACTACTTTCACAACAATATATATTCTTTTATAAAAATCAAAGCAACCATCCTCATCCAAATTTGATTACATATTCTGACAGAACAGAATCCAAGTCATAACTCTGAACTAGTAACATCATTCTTAGATCTCTACATCTTTCAAAGCTATACTTTGACTTCAAAACTTTGCAAGATCCTTTAGCGTTGTTTTTACCGAAAATAATCTTGCAATCCCTTTTCAAAGTATCCAGTTTTATCACACTTCCAACTAGTCAACTTCGACTTTTCAGATTAGCTTTATTATAACCTTGACATATACGTTCTTGTTACCGGGGAACCTTTCATGTTCCACCACATTAGCAGTAAATTTATCAACAACTTTATTAATCCTTGACCTTTCGAAAAATCCTTATACTCATTGAAACCCTATCATGTACTCATCCACCTATTGTAACAATAAATGCCATACCAACCACCGAGAATTAGCAATCAGTATTTTGAATCTCGCAGCATTTTCTACGACAACAGTTATATATAGATAACATCTGTCTTCTAAACTTACATACTTTGAATGTGAAGTTTCTGAAAAACACCCCAAACTACGAAACTAGTTCTCCTTATTTTGGAAAAATGCTGATGAAGCAGCAAAAACTGTAAACGACCTTAACAGTCAAAAGTTTGATGATAAAGAATAGTATGGTGGTAAAGCTGAGAAAAGAGAAGGTTTGGAACTGGAAAACGGATTGAGCAGACCATGAAGGAGGCTGTGGACAAATCACAAAAACGAAATCTACCTTCAAAGAATACAAATGATTCAGTGTCTGCTGAAATCCTTCGCAAATACCTTGCTCCTTACTCTAAAACCTTTGCGGACAATATTCTTCATCATCATCTTATCTTAAATATTCTAAGATATCATCGTATCTTCCATTATAAATATCCTCCATATTTCTGAAGATATTTTTTTTATAACCATTCTTATCTGAAATCATTCATCTCTTCGCGCTATCTTTGTTACATCATAAAAGAAACTATTTTAGTTTCTAAAATCTAAAAAATTCGAAAAATAGATGTTTTAAAGTAATGTTGAGAATTGAAGCATGAGTTAGTATAATATAATGACACTTAATCAACGTGATTATATTACAGTAAGTCATGCTGAGTTTCTAATGGAACTTGATTAAGGTTCACAGATTCCACCCTCATCATAAACCATGTTACATAACTCTTTCATTCCATATAATCTCTAAATATATCAAGAAAATATATTTCTTGATGATTCGGTCTTTTCCGGATATTCTGGTAATTTGACAAGTCAGCTTGTGCCATTACCGTTTCTTTCTTAGAACATTAACTATGTTTATCCAAAACTCCATAACTACGAATTCTGGACCATTACAAGAGATGCCTAATTGCAAGAAGAAGAAACGAAGGGACAAAGCTCCGAAATAGAAACTGGAGTATAAATCGCAGCAAATAAGAGGGAGTATTAACCGTGAATGACAATGATTATAGAAGACAGAAGTAGGGACATTGAAATATAAGGGGAGATATAAAGCCCGATAACAAACATGAAATTACAAACCGTGTATATCAATGCGTATAGCAATATAAAGACACGGGAGAATGAAAAACACTATAACCCCAAGGTAATAGTAGAAGAAAATAATCTCCTCTGGTGGCAGATGAAAAAGAAGAATGAAGGATACGATAGCCAAGAAAATATCAAGAATCAGAACTGGATTAAGCATTTTCACAATCTATTGGGATGTATGAAATAAGAAAGAAGATGTAGGAGTGGTGAAAGAAATGAAACGGAAGAGGTCAATTTATAGCGAAATATCAGACATAGCAATCGAGGCAGATTACGCATTTAATCAAAGAAAATCCTAATTTCCACAAATTCCGAAGAATCAAATCTTATATAGATTATGAAGATTTTTTATTCCTTAAATTCCGGAAATCAATCGTTAATATGTCAAAAGTTAAGATGAATCTCTATTCTCCATTTCACTTTATTACGACGGCTTCTCTCATACGCTTCAAGTAATTGGATTGTTTTATCTATAATATTCAACGGTGATAAAACTCTATTTATCGACTCATATTCGTCATAAAAACATTTTTATTGTTAGCCATGACAACCTCACTCAAATTTCGGGACGAAATTTCTTTAACGGGTAGGTACTGTGATGACCCAGAAATTTCTGACCAAATTTAAACTTTATCTTTAAATGATTTAACGTTTCCGACACGATAAGCAAAGTCTGTAAAACCGAATCTCAAAATTTTTGAACTATTCAAGTACCCTTCGGTTTTTCTCAACGATTCGCGAACCATTACATGTAAATAGATACATATATATACTATAACTTGAAAACGTAATAAAGTTTTAATTGTTTAATACCGTACATTAAACTTATTGGTTTAAATATTTATTTGAATATATATGATAAGTTGGAATATTAATTGTATGAATAACTTGCGACGTATATTTAAAACGTGTTTATGAATGTTGAAAATATATATTAACTTGGTCATAAAACGATTTGTTATTATATATATATATCAATAAATAGCGAAACAATGATTTATAGAAGTAAATGACCAAAACACTCGAAAGTTTAAGATACACTTTGAATGATATAGTTTATTGATAATTTAAGACTATATTTTGACAAAGGTACGAGTCACAAAATGTAAATTGCGAGTTTTCTAAGCGTACAAAAATGCGTTCGAGAAACCGAAACCGGGACATAAGTCGAGTGACAACGTACGGGTCATCGGAACGAAAATTACAAGTCAACTATGCACATGAATTTAATATAATATATAATTAATTATTTAAATTATATATATTATATAATAATATGTCGACAAAAACATTTTGAGCTGGATCAGGCGGCCATGCGATCGCATGGCAAATACACTAAAAACCCATGCGATCGCATGGGCATCAGATTTCAAAAAGTTGCCTATAAAAGTCCAGTTTCTGCTCGAGTTCTTACACATATATTACTCCATGTGTAATATTATTATTATTTATTATTTATATTAATTATTATTATTATTATTATTATTATTATTATTATTATTATTATTATTATTATTATTATTATTATTATTATTACTATTATTATTATTATTATATTATTAAGATTATTATTATTATTATTATTATTATTATTATTATTATTATTATTATTAATCTTAATATTTTTAGTAATATTATACATAAAATACTACGACGAGGTCATGAGCTTGTCACTTTCAAAATGGTTTTTCGAGGGGGATAGAGCTAAGGAAATTATGAGTTATAGCTATGGAGGTTATGGGTATGATTTGGGGATTATGCTCGTAAAGTCAAACCTAGTATTTATCATCTCCGTTATGTTTACGTACTTTCCTACAATATTGAATCTCAATATTGATACGTAAGCACTCATATTTTATCTTTTATATATTAATTGTGTATCCATGTCCAGTGCTCGAGTATATATATTTATACATGCTTGTATGCTAAATTTCGTCGTTAAACAGTTATAATGAATCACTAATTAAATACATATATTACTGGTAAAAGGTATATGATATACATGTTTTTGAAAAGCTGGCAAAAAATCAATAACTTTTCATTTAGATATCGAATAGCTTCGATGAACGGATTAAAAGATATGATCAACTGAATTATGATTGACGTTAATTGAAATTGCTTTTGAATCTGCAATTAAGATATAAACAACTTGTTTACGAGGTTGATAAAATGGATTTTTAAATATTACCAACCGAGTAACTGAAATCTTATATAAGGCACGTCTCGTTTTATTGACCAACATATGTTCTCTAGGTTGAGATCTACGGTTATTTGGTAATCCGATTTTCGGTCACATTTTGGTGAACGACTTTTTATGCGGCTAAGGTGAGTTTATAGATCCCTTTTTAAATGCTTTAAATATTTTGGGCTGAGAATACATGCAATTTATTTTAAACGCAATGGATACAAGTACATACTTAATTCTACACTGAGTTTGAACCAAAAATCCCTTAGCTTTGGTAACTAGTAACTGCCGGTTATAAGAACTGGTGGGCGCGAGTAGTTATATATGGATCCATAGGGCTTGATATCCCCGTCCGAGCTAGAGCACTAGCCTTTTAACGGACGTATGCTATTTGAGAAGCGTACACGTTGGTTTGCGTGTATTATTAAGATGATTATACAAAGGGTACAAATTATATATACGTTAAGTTTAGTTACCAGGGTGCTCAATTTCGTAGAATATTTTGATAAACGTTTCTGGATTAAACAACTGAAATCTTGTGATCCACCTTTATATACAGATTATGCGAAACACTAAAACTATGAACTCACCAACCTTTGTGTTGACACTTGTTAGCATGTTTATTCTCAGGTTCCTAGAAGTCTTTCGCTGTTTGCTTATATGTTAGACAAGCTATGTGCATGGAGTCTTACATTGCGTATTTATCAAGGAAACGTTGCATTCACCAAATCATCACCATGTATCTTATTTTGACTGCATTGTCAATGGAAGTACTATTGTAAACTATTATTTACGGTGATTGTCTATATGTAGAAATCATCAGATGTCGAAAACCTTTGATTTAAATATTCATTTATGGTGTGCCTTTTCAAAAGAATGCAATGTTTACAAAACGTATCATATAGAGGTCAAATACCTCGCAATGAAATTGATGAATGACGTGTTCGTCCATATGGATTTGGAGCGATCGTCACAATATACCAATAGTACATACATCTAAAAGCTGTGTATTGTACGAGTACGAATATGGGTGCAAACGAGTAGAATTGTTGATGAAACTGAACGAGGATGTAATTGTAAGTATTTTTGTTAAGTAGAAGTATTTTGATAAGTGTCTTGAAGTCTTTCAAAAGTGTATGAATACATATTAAAACACTACATGTATATACATTTTAACTGAGTCGTTAAGTCATCGTTAGTCGTTACATGTAAATGTTGATTTGAAACCTTTAAGTTAACGATCTTGTTAAATGTTGTTAACCCAATGTTTATTATATCTAATTAGATGTTAAATTATTATATTATCATGATATTATGATATATTAATATATCTTAATATGACATATATACATTTAAATGTCGTTACAACGATAATCGTTACATATGTGTCTCGTTTCGAAATCATTAAGTTAGTAGTCTTGTTTTTACATATGTAGTTCATTGTTAATACACTTAATGACATGTTTACTTATTATTTATCATGATTAAACATAGTGTATCAATATCTTAATATGATTCATATGTAATTAGTAAGACGTTGTTATAACGATAATCGTTATATATATCATTTCGAGTTTCTTAATTCAATAAACACAATTTTATGTATATAACTCATTGTTAAAATACCTAATGAGATACTTACTTATCATAATATCATGTTAACTATATATATAATCATATATATGTCATCATATAGTTTTTACAAGTTTTAACGTTCGTGAATCACCGGTCAACTTGGGTGGTCAATTGTCTATATGAAACCAATTTCAATTAATCAAGTCTTAACAAGTTTGATTGATTAACATGTTGGAAACACTTAATCATGTAAATATCAATTTCATTTAATATATATAAACATGAAAAAGTTCGGGTCACTACACATGTTCAGCTTGGTTTTTTGCTTACACATTTAATCGCTAGGTGTGGGAAAAGGTGATGTAGTTTATGCGTGAAATGATGTTGCAGGATTTGTGGAGGGATATTTTTCATACGCTTACTCTAGTTGTCGCCATCAACTCTGTTAATGAAATTGTTGCTATTGTGTATCTAATATGGCAAGACCGGGACAATTCGATGTTTGAAGGAAAGAAAAGATCTATTTCGCAAGTGAGTGAGGTAATCTTGTCCACCCAATTCGGTTGAAATTACTATTGTTACGATGGGGGAACACAACTCAAGTTCGTTTGAAGAAGTCATCGTGGAAGATCCCTTAATGGTTCGTGTTTTTATCTTCGGTGGAGGTTGTCACTCTTGGGTATTTTGCCGTTTGCTTTAGCCTCTAAAAATCATGGCCCTGAACGGTCGATCAGTTTGGTACCCACTGAGCCTCATTTGAGCGACATATACAAAATTAAATTTAAACTTGATATCGACTTAAAAGTCACATTTTTACCTCAATATTAAGGCCCAAAAAATAATAAATTATCAAATTTTATCGCCAAAATAATCGCTTTGTCGGTTAAATTTGTAGATTAAGTAATTACAAAGGCCATACAAAAAGAATCAAGTAAAACTGAGCAAAAACGAAGATTTTAGAGCAAAAACGGTGAAAGACAAGTTACGACTCCGGAAACCAAGTTACAATCTCGGGAATGAGCAAGACGATTCAAGCAAAACAGCAAACCGGCACCAAAAACGTCCTGCCACACCAGCTTTCCAGGCCAGCCTGTTATTTTGGCGCCGACTTGCCAGATCAGCCAACACCGGGCACAACAAACGGGCTCGAGAAATGGCTTGCCGGCCTGCTAGGCGTTTCCTACCAAAATTTTCCTATTTAAAGGGCCATTTGTCATCCCATTTTACACACACGCCAATTCACTTATTTCTCTCTCTTTCTACAATAATTAGTCATATTTTCAAGGTCTTCGACTCCGAGCGGGAAATTAAGTACCCGGAGAAGAACGCTGAAGATTGTATTAGGAGCGGTCTGGATTTTGAAGTTGTCACTTTTGTACTTTCGGAACTCGTTTAATCTACTGGTGGTCTATCCTTTATCTTTATATAATGCCTTCCAGTATTATGATCTATGATATTGTTACCATGATTAGCGAGTAGTTATCTTTTGAGTATGCTATGATGTAGTTAGTTCTAATGCCGAAATAATATTATGATTTGTGTATGTTGTTGAGATGCTTTCCGATTATGCTTTAAACTCAATCGTTTTTCCAACTAATAGAACGTAGTTATTGGCTCTGTTATTGGGAAGTCGTGAACCCCGATTCAGAGTACACTATCTGTGTCACTCCTTGGTAAGAGAATTTCTATCAGATACAACGCAAGTTTGACTGAGGCACATCGGTTTTAGTAAGTCCACCGAGCCTTAGTTTTTCCAACTAAGGACTCTTTCGTAGTGAAACGTCTAACTAGGCACATAGTACATTGTCGGTCCTAGACAATGCTAGTGTAGTCACCAAGCATATAAACTTCGTACGTGCATGCTGAAGCACAACGGTTGTTGTAAGTTGTACCTCTGCTAAGTAAGGCCAACGAACCCGGTCAGTGCTGATTAGTCTACTTCACGATAACGCGATCTCAAGCATTGCACCCCGTTTGAGGGATTCTTAGTTAATTAAGGAACTTGATTGTTTAGACTCATAAATGATTGGACCGTTAGGATAATCGAACGTGTTCATGAAAGTCGCACCGACTTGGCCATGGTGTTCTTTATGTTTAAACTCTTTTAAGGGCCTAACTATCTTTTAAACCAATCATTAACGAAAGCATCAACACACATCGCGCCTCTCGGATATGGAATACTTTGTACTTTATTATGCTTAAGAAAGTTTAGACCTTTTGGAACGTTAATACGTCACCTAACCGAGTCGCTCATCTGGATGAGCCGTCTAAATGTGTATGCCTGTAGTCAAGCTGCACGGGCGTCGGGGGTATGAGACGTTGCTGTCTATTCAGAATCTTCAAGCCTAACGCATTACCCAGTGACATCACCAGTGTAATAAATACAAAGTCACTACCTATTCATGAGTTAACATTCCATAATCTCGGCATAGTAACTAACGAAATCATAGAATGCACTTGCTTTAACCTTATCTGAATTACAAATTTTATTGCATTTACCTTACTTTATCTTATAAACCAGAAAACTCAAAATTAGTTAATTTACAACTACTCCTCTACTTTTAGGAATATCCTAAGGTAATAAGTTCGATTCTGCCGACTTTTTAAAAATACGACCCTAGGTTATACTTCCCTTACTCACCATAATAAGGAGTAGTACGATTTATGCCCCGCTAAATATAAATTTAAAACTATTGCCCCTCTTTTAATAGCTGATTCCGACGTCTTGCGCCCTAATAACACTGCATAATTAAAACCGTCAGTTTTGGTGATATCAAAACTCATATAATTTTGATGTTATTCAAACTCACTCTATATTCACTTATAATCCACAATAATAACTTAAAATTATATTGGGGGTGATTTAAAAAGACATTTATTTTTAGAGAGCTGATTCGTACACCACTAGATTTTAGCCATACACTACAAAAGTTGCATTAAAATATTGTACTGCACAATACTGTAATGCATATTTAGTGGTGTATGAAAAAATTTGGTGGTGTACGAATCAGCCCCTGATTTTTTTAAGAAACAGAACATAGAAATTTGTAGTTTTTTTTTTTTTTTTTTAGTGGGGGTGCTGGAAAAAGGAGCAACCTAAAAAAGCTTTGGGTAATGCTGTGGGACCCAAACGAGTGTGTACGGAGTTAGCTTGTTGGAAACGCAGATAGTGGGGTCAACCAGACAAAATTAAAGTGACACGTCCTAATAAAAAGCAGACCACGTCGGACTGATCCCATTATAGGCCACGTGGCCTTACCTTTTCTTATTATGGAGTACGGAGTATCATTAAAAGTAACTGTTTCAGTGTATTTGGGTAGATGCAGATGTCAGACCCTTAACTTATTCGCTTCCCATTTTCCCAAGTTAGAATAGTTATGGGCGACTTGCAATTATTTAACTACTCCGAATTTTATATTTTTGTCCTCTTATTAAGATATACTCCGTAAATTGATCAAATAAAAATACGGAGTATATAGTAACGTCCTTCGAGGAAGATTATAAACAATTATTTAAATTATTAATTTCATAATGTAACCGTTCACATATACACCTCCGTCACAAATCTATTGTTTCCAGACAAAAAATACATAGTTTAAGAAAAGGTACTTGTCATATGTATTTTTCTGTTTATTTTCCATTCTTGCGCCTTACTTTTTACTTATCTTTTAGTCATACATGCAAAAAGTATGAGCACAAAAAACTTTTATCTGATTATTCTTTTTCATTTATGAACAATTAATTTTGGGACGGATGGAGTATATTCTAATAACTATTTTTTTTTCAAAGAAAATATTTTTTCTAAAGACAAGTATTTAAAATCATTGACGGGGAATGACACACTTACTCGATCATTTTTCACACACATGTGCGTTTTTGGATAAAAACTCGAACCGCATTACAGAGAACCGATCCTTAAACTATCCCCAAGAGCATGCGGACCGGACCACAACTTATAGTTTAGTGGTTAGTACTTGAGAAATCTTAATTGAGATCGAAGTTTTATTTTTATTGTTTACAACTTAAAACCCCTTTTTTATAAGAAAAAAGATAAAATGTATTCACTACAAATTATCAAGATATTAACAACAAGAACAAAACACAATCCACGTGTGTGGCGTATGAGAAATCTGCGATGTAGACAATCTTTCATATATCTTAGATTAAAAAGAAGTTATTTCTCAACCCGGAGTGAAACACTCCAACAGTAGAGAAAATTCTCCGTCTCTCCTTTTACAAATAAAGAGATTACTTTTTTTTAGAACCTTCGGTCAATAAGACCACTCCCAACCATGACATGCTTCTTTAGAAAGACGGAGTTCCACGTCAGCTTCACGACATCACTTTCTCAAAAAGACTGAAAAAGACTAAACACTTCCAACCATTACATACTTCTTAAAATGACTGGACCCACATATTTTATTAGTATAACAATTATCAATTAATATAAATCAATAGATGGAGTCTAGATGGAGTCAGTAGCGCACTTTGGGCCCACCACTACATGTATCGACGATTTATTGTTTTTTCATTCTACCGACGCAAAATGACGGCTAAATACTTATGGTGTCATCTAGTTTTATAAAATGACAGAAGCAAAATAGTACACCGTTGGTAACGGTCTAAGGGTGTGTTTGGATGAAAGTAGCTGGAGCTGGAGCTTATAGCTGGAGCTGGAGCTTATGGGCTAGAGCTGGAGCTGAAACTTATTTTTAAAGCTGGTAGCTGGAGCTTATTATTTTTTATAAGTGTTTGGTAAACTAGCTGGAGCTTATTTTCTAGTTCATAAGCTCTACTTTTTTTCAAAAGCTACTAGAAGTAGCTTATTTTTCTAGAGCTTATGATTTTCTTAAGCTCTACTTTTTATGTCTACCAAACAAAGCTTATTACTTAGAGCTTATTAAAATCATAAGCTCAAACTCTCATAAGCTCCTATAAGCTCTCATAAGCTGCTACGACAAACACACCCTAAGTAGGTAAAAAAATTTCAATAAATAAAAATAAAATAAAAAATGTGACGCTATGAAAATGATAGAATCAAATAACATATTAATATCAAGATATTAACACGTTGATAAATAAAATATATACTTCTAATATTACTAGATGAATAATGTTAAACAATTTTTGCACGCACAAAGTTTTTTGCATAATAATGAGCAGTGTCGGAACTTAAACCCGGATACAAAAGAGGCAGGTGTAAAGATTGGATAAATTTTTCTTTGTCAACAAGTGTAAACACTAAAAAAAAAAACCTTATTTTTGGTAAAATTATTTCTTTAGTGGAAATTTTTTATTTTTTTTTTGTTAAATCGAGGTGGAGCGGATACCCCTTTTAAGTAACACTATGTTCCACCCCTGATGATGAGGCAGATCATATTCATCGATCACAACAATTTTATTTTTCTTTTTTTCATCTTTTTCAGTCCATATTTAATTAGTACATCTGATTGTGTGAATAAAATTATGTGATTTGTGTGAGCCTAACATTTCACGTACAGATATACTTCACGTTTCAATTCTATTAATTTTTACAAAATTCACGGATAAAATATTTTCTTAGTACTAGACGTTATGACCTAAGGGTAGACCCATCACTTTATCTATTGGATGGATTGTTGAATGAATTTGAGACGTCTAAAGTTCAAGTCTCTCTCTTATAATATTTGAGGGTATTTACTCGATTTATGGAGTGATTCCGGATAGGTTTTACCGACCCGTATTCCTGGATTTCGGTCCGACTGTAATGGTTATGATAAGAAGCTGATAATGGTGAAGCAGATAAACAAGAACATTGGATAAAAAAGCAATAGTCGAATGATTATATTTATGATTGAAGATAATACGAACAATAGTAGAATCATAGGAGATCACATGATTGAATTCTCTATGCCTAATCAGATGATAAGCATTAAGCCTTACCTTCTTGTCCAAGTAACAATAGTCAACGAACAAAATAACTGAATAATAATTTCCCCTTCACACTATCATTCATGCTCCTTAAATAGAGGACATAAATAACAAATTGGAGTCTGCGATAGACTTTCTCAATTGTTGGCCTGCTGGGCTGACATTCGATAGGTTGGAAGTTGCTGCTTAGCTCGGACTAACTGTTAAGTTGTTCTATATCGATCTCTCCATCTCTATGCTATTTGTTATTCCGTTGATTAAAAAGTTTATTAGGCCGTTCTCTATCAGGTTATGTGTAAGTAAACATTGTAGTTAATTTGCTTGGTATATATTTAAGTAATTAATCACTTAATCCAACATCATTATATATTTAATTTAATATATCATAAGAAATTGCTTTTTTAAATTTTTTTTTGTAATATCTTGTGACAACTATAACTTTTTCGAGTAGGTTTTCTAACCTAGCTTGTTTAAATTTGAATTCCCGAAATGATAAGCAAAAGGATATTTGTGAGTCTTTGATTTTTCTTAGACTCAGTGCATTCATGAACATACATGTATTCATACATTCACACATATCCTTAGACATACCCTTATACCTACACATATACATTATACACCTTACTTATATCCTTATACATATAATATATTTATATATTATACATTAATAACATAAAAGTCTTATATACATATAATATTACATGAATACTTAATGGTTAGAGATTATACAAATACATTAATCAAAGAAAATATACATAACACCATCTCTTCCATATAGCCCGCACGACTCGACACGAGCATGTATTGAGCTTCTAGGGTGAAGCGTGAAAGTATTTCCGAGACTCGAGTTCTATATGAGATAGAATGGGAGATTGACGACATAAGGCGTAGTTAGCCTAACCTTGGCACCTACACCGAAAGATGGGTTATGGAGAAACCATGACAAATTAGCAAAGATAGAGCGCCAACTATACTTCATTTAAAAAAGTTTAGAGAGGCTTCATAAGCTAGTGGACACCATGGGAAGTTACGATGCCAACATCATGAGGGAACCCATAATCCTAAGTAAAATCATCATAGGAATCTAGTATTTTCCCTTTTCTTACAGCATATGATGACAAACCTACCGTTGCATGAAGTGCTCGAGATCCTATAACAAGAGATTATGTTAAAATATCATGGTTTAGTTATCTTATTATGTGGCATTGCGGATTATCACTATTTTGAGAATATCTATGATGTATGTATATGGTTGATGCTTCCCTGGTATTGTTTTGAAGAAACATGGCGCCAAAAAGGATGTTGGTCGTACAAATTGAACAAATGATACTTCAGTAAGTAGCTAAGCTCAAGAGTGGAACTGAAAATGGAAAGCAACCTGAAAAGGTCGAAGAATCAAACACCTCGCAAGGACATTCTTACAAGATATTTATGTACTGCAACATCAGACCTCCAAAAGAACCCAAAGGGCCTGAAGGGAAAACATATTGGTTCGAATGGCTAGAACTTGTGTTTAAGATATGTAATTGTGATGAAGCCTATAGAATGGAATACATCAAATTTACTCTTTTAGATGGTGCACTCATCTGATGAAATTCTTAGCCCAGATAGTGGACATTGAATGTATGAAATTCCTTCGAATATGGTAAAATAAGTAATGATCAAGGAATACTGTCCAATGAATGAAATCCAAATAATGGAAGACAAAGTCTAAAACTTGAAGGTATAAGGGACTAACATTATCGATTACATAAATTGATTTGTGTAGCTGGCATTGTTGTGTCTAACCATGTTACACCATAATGTAAAAGGATTAAGAGGTACTTCTAGGGACTTTTACAAGAAATTCAAGAGCTTATGATTTCGTCTAATTCCAGGTATATACAAGTGTCATACGCATGGTGCACGACCTGATAGGTCAGGTTGTTTGTCAGGAAACAATAATGATACAAGGAGATGTGATAACAAGCAATGGGGAAGAAATATGGAATGCGAATTGAGGAGTAAATTCCAACAAGTATCACAATAATAAACCAGATGTGACTAAAGGTTGAAAAAGTCTAGCTCCAGTGGTGAATACAATTGCACCGAGAAAATATATTATATATGGACAACTAGAACCATTCAATAACAAAGGCCCGAATAAGCGGGATTATGTACCTAATCATAGTAGAGCATAAGGAAATTGGGATCCAGATTATTCACGAGTAAGGTTCTTCCCAACAGATTTAATTTTAAAGATTTTAGCCCTATGCTTAGTAAGCCTTTAACAGACTTGGACGTCAAGTACGATATAATATTGGACAACGGTAAACATTATTGGTAGATAAGATATATCGCGGCTGTATATTGAAGTTAAAGGTAGGTCATTTGAAGATGAGCTCTTACCAATCGATCTAGAAAGTTTTGATGCATTTATTGGATTGGATTGGTTATCCAAGAATAATACTGAGATTTATTGCACCGAGAAGGTAGTCTCAAAACTACCTAAGGAAGGAGTACCACGCAATATTAGCTCATGTATGGCTGATTTAGTCGAAGGATAAGCTACTTGAAGATGTGTCGGTTGTAAAAGGATTTAAACGCAGTATTTTCCAAGGACTTACTTAGTCTACCCCCGTATAGACAAATAGATTTTGAGATCAAATTAATTCCAGGAGCAACACCAGTTTCTCGATCGACCTTTCGAATAGCTCCTTCGAAATTTTGAGGATTGTCAAACCAATTGTAAAAACTATTGGATAAGGGATTTAGCCTACCCACTTCTTCGCCCTAGGGAACTCTTATTTTTTGTTAATAAGAAGAATATTGATAACGCAAAAATTATACATGTTTATTGTCGTTATTTCGATCCGATGTTGTTCCATTTGTATGTAATTGTTATACGTATGTATTGTAATTCATGTACATTTGTAAAAAGTCCATTGTGAATGAATAAATGAAGACCAACAGCGAAAACAGAGTTAAAACGAAGATCGAATGCGTAAAACAGCCCGAAACCACTGAAACAGGTCCAAATGCGGCGCATCTCTCTTAGATGCGGCGCATCTTTGCACCAAATAACTCCCGACAGTTTCAGATGCGGAGCATGAAGACTTCTGGGCCAAAATAGCAACAGATGCGGCGCATCTGAGATGGATGCGGCGCATCTGTCCCAGATGCGGCGCATCTGACCCCCTGCCGATAGTCCTGAGTGCAGAATCGAGCTGGAATCTACTAAACGTAAAGAGATGCGGCGCATCCCAAAGAGATGCGGCACATCTGGTCACTTTCTGGCCAAAATACCTAACTTTTGAGGCTATTTAATGAAGCAAATGATTACTTACTTGAGAGACCTTCACTACTATGTTCTCCCCCAGTTTTAAGACGATTTTCAAGGTCCAAGGAAGGCTGCAAGTTAATCTCCACTCTTTCAACATCAATATTAAGCTAGGATCGTTTATCGCAATTGGTACTATTGTTCTATATCTTTTTAACATGAATTCAACTTGTATTTACTGTTTCATTAGTTCTACTATGATTATGTTAGGCTAAAAGCCTTGTGTGTTTGCTTCAATGTAAGATTTATGGCTTGGGATTGTTCTATACTTTGATGTTATGCTAGTTATACATATGTTTGATTGATTTAATTATCTAGTTCAACCGTAAGAACCATTGTTATGAATGTTTAGATCATTACTTCAATTATATAGATTGCAACCTATTAATGTGAGTTAACTAGGAAAACAATCTATACTTCAATACATCTAGTAATCTAGACGATTAGATACATACACTTAAGTGAATTTGTTATGTGTTTAATTCGGTAATTGAATAAGTTCCAAAGCAACATAGTTATGAAATTACCTCAAGTGATTGTTGTAATTAAGGTTTCACGTGAGTTTAACCGGGTTGAATCTAGTTAGTTAATCAATCTAAATCACCATGTTCTTTCAAGAAATCCATTGTTGTAACTATCTTTATATTCTAGTTCAATTATACGAGTTATGACTTGATTTATGTGAATTTATCAAAGGCTATGATTTGTACTTCAATACCTAGTGATCTACACACCTATATGTGAATATAGGATGGTAATTGGATGATATTTAGGTTTTACAATCATGTAGTTTACTTAGAGTGATCTTAGTAAACTAGGTTTTATGTGAATTTAACCAAGAAAGAATCTTGTTGATTAAACATACGTGATGACCCAGAAATTTTGACTAAATTTAAACTTAATCTTTGTATGATTAACATTTCCGACACGATAAGCAAAGTCTGTAAAACTGAATCTCAAAATTTTTGAATTACTTTTATATATTTAAATACCCTTCGGTTGTTTTCGACGATTCGCGAACAATTATATGTAAATAGATACATATATACTATAACATGAAAAGGTAACAATGTATTAATTGTTTGATACCGTACATTAAACTTATTGGTTTAAATATCTATTTGAATGTATATGATAAGTTGAAATATTTATTATTAAAATTTATTTATAAATAACTTCCAATGTGTATTTAAAAACAGATTTATGTATATTAAAAAGATATATACATATATATAATTTTAAGTTATTTAGTAAACGATAGTAACATTCGTTTATTGATTCGATTGATATTTAGATAAGTTAACTAAAGCGTTTAAGATGAACCAGTAAAACACTAATTTGCTACAGTATTTTCAAATTACTACAGTACCCAAAATGCTACAGTGTTTTCGAAAATCACTATTTGCTACAGTGAAATTGACTTTGCTATAGTGAATTGCTACAGTAAAAATTGAAACGTAAAATGAAAAATGAAAAAAAAAAATATATATATATATATATATATATATATATATATATATATATATATATATATATATATATATATATATATATATATATATATTAACAAATAGCGAGACGATGATTTATAGAAGTAAGTAACCAAAACACTCAAATGTATAAGTTATACCTCGAGTGGTATAGTTTATGGATGATTTAAGACTATATTTTGACAAAGGTACGTGACACGAAACGTAAAATGCATGTTTTCTAAATGTACGAAAGGACATTCGAAAAACCGGAACCGGGACATAAGTCGAGTGATGACGTACGACTTATCGGAACAAAAATTACAAGTCAACTATGCACGTGAATTTAATATAATATATAATTAATTATATAAATTATATAAATTATATTTATATTAATTTAATATTATGTCGACAAACAAGAAAACAAAAATTTGTGAGCTGGAATCTGAGGCCATGCGATCGCATGGCCACAAGCCTATAAATCCATGCGATCGCATGGAGGCAAAAGTCTGGCCTGATGCTATAAAATGGCATTTTGCTCGACACATTAACACACACACATACATATTACTCCGTATCTATTTTATTATTATTATTATTATTATTATTATTATTATTATTATTATTATTATTATTAAGATTAATATTATTAATAATCTTATTATTATTATTAATTAGTATTATACATAAAATACTACGACGAGGTTATGAGCTTGTCACTTTCAAAATGGTTTTCAAGCGAGCTAGAGCTAAGGAAATTATGGGTTATTGCCAAGGAAATTATGGGTAATGTTCGGGGGTATTTGTGTGAATCAAATCTCGTGTTTATCATCTCCGATGCGTCTACGTGCTTTCCTACAATACTGTATATCAATATTAAACAGTGAGTTTCATATGATCCCTTTTACTCCCTACATTTTTGGGCTGAGAATACATGCAAATGCTTTATTAACCGATATACAATATTTATATGCGTGAGTTTCATTTGCTCCCGTTTTAATTGCTTTTGCAATCTATATTTTTGGGCTGAGAATACATGCAAATGCTTTATTAACTGATATACAATATTTATATGCGTGAGTTTCATTTGCTCCCTTTTTAATTGCTTTTGCAATATATATTTTTCGGCTGAGAATACATGCACTTTATTTTAAACACAATGGATACAAGTACATACTAAATTCTACACTGAGTTTGAACCAAAAATCCCTTAGCTTTGGTAACTAGTAACTGCCAGTTATAAGAACTGGTGGGCGCGAGTAGTAGTATATGGATCCATAGGGCTTGATATCCCCGTCCGAGATAGAGCACTAGCCTTTTAACGGACGTATACTATTTGAGAAGCGTACACGTTGGTTTGCGTGTATTATTAAGATGATTATACAAAGGGTACAAATTATATAAACGTTAAAGTTTAGTTACCAGGGTGCTCAATTTTGTAGAAGTGATTGATAAACGTTTCGGATGAAACAACTAAAATCTTGTGATCCACCTTTTATGTAAAACCTATTGATAAACGTTTTGAATAAAACAACTGAACTTTTGTAATCCACATTGATATACGGATTATGTGTAATATTAAAACTATGAACTCACCAACCTTTGTGTTGACACTTGAAGCATGTTTATTCTCAGGATTCTAGAAGTCTTCCGCTGTTTGCTTAGATGTTAAACAAGCTATGTGCATGGAGTCTTACTTGACATATTTTTCAAGGAGACGTTGTATTCACCAAATCATCACCATGTATCATATTTTGACTGCATTGTCAATGGAAATACTGTTGTAAACTATTATTTATGGTGATTGTCTATATGTAGAAATCATCAGATGTCGAAAACCTTTGATTTAAATATTCATTTATGGTGTGCCTTTTCAAAAGAATGCAATGTTTACAAAATGTATCATATAGAGGTCAAATACCTCGCAATGAAATCAATGAATGACGTGTTCGTCCATATGGATTTGGAGCGATCGTCACAACATAGTTCTTAAGTTTATAGATATTGTGAAATTGATATAAACTACTCTATTGTAACTATCGTATAACGGTTTTAATTATAAAAGAACAATCCCTGTCATTTATCAAGCAAAGAAGTAAACACCGCATTCTCATTCTTGTTAATTATTATTTTTATTTACTGTTTCGTTAAACAAAAATACAACTTCAAATACAAACCCCCTTTTTAGAATAATTAATCGTAGTAAAATCATTTAAACAAACTTCTCCCTGTGGATCGAACTGGTCAATTTACTTGCTAGTTACTACATGATCGGGTTTTAGTTGCTTGTATTATGTGTTAATTATTAAGCATATTGTCTACATTTTAAAGGTTACGTCTTGACACATCAACTTTTTGGCGCCGCTGCCGGGGAGCGGTTTTGTTAAAAATTTTTAATAAACTTTGAATTATTCGATCCTTTTGTAGGAATTCAATTCCTAGAAAAGTTACTTTTTATTGTAAGCTTGTATTTTTGCAATTGGTTTGTTTGTTGTGTTGTGATTGCAGGATAGGTATTAGTGCATGAATCTACGTTCTTCCAACTCTAATTTAATTCCTTCATATCCTGAGCCTGAAAGAGAACTTCACGAACGCTTAAGGGCTCAAGAAGTAGAATCTCTTGCTCAGGGTTTAGAATCACTTTCATTAGATTCTAACTCTGAACCGATTGTTCAACCTATCATCGAGCCAGTCATTAAAGAAGAGGAAGAGATGACTGCTACAAATCAAACGATGGATGCTTTGATGAAGGCAACAAGGACAGGACAAGGCCACGCAATTGTTCAACCCACGATGACTGACGGTTTTAAAATAAAGGGTCAATTTCTCCACATGGTGACTAATACATGCCAATTTGGTGGAGCTCCGAATGAGGATGCTAACGAGCATCTTCGTAAGTCTGTAAGCATATGCAAGCTATTCAAGATCAAGGATGTCACCGATGATGTCGCATGTTTAAAAATCTTTCCATGGTCGTTAAAGGATTATGCAAGAGATTGGTTAGACTCGTTACCAGAAGGTTATATCGAAGATTGGAATGATATGATGGACAAGTTTTTGTCAGAGTTCTTCCCTGCTTCAAAAGCAGCAAAGTTACAAAGTGATATAAATCACTTTAAGCAAAAGCCTAATGAGACCCTTTATGAAGCTTGGACCCGATTCAATAAAATACTTAGAGTATGTCCTCAACACGGGTTGAATACATTCCAAAAGGTCCAAATATTCTATAAAGGAGTCAATGTGGCTACTCGAAAAGATATTGATGTTGCAGCAGGAGGTTCAATCATGAAAAAAACACCCGAAGAAGCTCACACAATCATTGCCGATATAGCAGCACATTCTCATAATTGGCATCAAGAGATGGAGTTCTCTAGATCAACCACGGTTGCTAGTATTGAAAGCAATGATGAAATCGCTGCTTTAAAAGTTCAATTGGCAAATCAAGGAAGGCAAATTGAGAAGATGACTAAAGAAATGCATGCTATAAAAGTAGGTTGTGAATTATGTCAAGGACCGCACCTTACTAAGGATTGCGATCGAAGTTCAATGGAGGAGCAAGCTAATTTCATTGGTTACTCTGGGAATCAAGGTTCTAATGGTTATCAAAGAGAAGGAGCTTCGGGGTCCAACAATTATAATTACCAAGGAAGAAATTCGGGTTATCAAAACAACTTGAAAAATTTTTCATATCAAAATGGACCACCAGGGTTTAACAACAGAAATCAACCATCCTACAATAAAAATCAATTCCCACAACAGCAAAATCAAACTCATGTTAGCCCAGGTTTAGAAGATTTACTTAGGGATTTCATGGTGAAACAAAGAGAAAGTGGAAATCTTGTACAACAACAAATACAAAGTCAACAAACTACGATTCAAACTCTTGAAAGAGAAGTGGGTAGGATTTCACAATTACTAGGGGAGAGGCCACATGGCACTCTTCCATCGAATACGCAAGTGAATCCTAGTCATGGCATGAACCAACCTAGACCACCAAGTGCAAGTAACCCTCCGGTTATACTAAAGTAGAAGGATCCTCAAGCTCCAGCGTATTCACAAGTGAATGCTATTTATAGTTTCTGTGAGGATGAAGCAAGTTTCAAGACACCGGAGCATAGTCCTATTTTTACTCTTAGGTGTGAAGATGATGATGAAGAGTGTGATGAGTTTATATTTTCTGATTTATCCAATATGGCGGATTACACTCCTTATCAAGAGATTGATGATATCCGAGTTGAAAGTGTGAAGAGTATAACATGTGAAGATGAAGGGATCCGAGTTGGTGACATAACTCCCGAGTATGGTGATTATTTGATGAGGTTGATGTCGGGAAATCATGCGGAAGTGCAGAAAATGGAAACCACTGAGCCTTCCGAGTTTAGGGTTGATGATAATTTGAAGATGATCAAGGAAGAAGCAAAAGATACGGTGAAGCAAGCACCTAAAGTGGAAGACTACAAACCACCCATTCCATACCCGCAAGCACTTGCATCCGAAAAACCAAAAGAGAATCATTGTAAGCCTTTAAATACAGATAATATTTGTGTAAATGTACCTTTGGTTGATGTTATTGCAGGTATGCCAAACTATGGGAAATTCTTGAATGATTTGATGGCAAAAGAAGGAGTGTGTGAGCAGGCATCATCCGCGTTCCTTGAAGCAGAATGTGCTGCTATTGTGAAGAAGAATGAGTTGCCACCTAAGTTAGATGATCCCGGACCGTTCATAGTACCCTGTAAACTTAATGAATCTAAAACTCTTAGATCATTAGCTGACTCAGGTGCGAGTATAAATCTCATGCCCTATTCCATTTACTCGTGTTTGAACTTAGGTGAACTTAAACCGACCAATTCAGGCATTAGATTCATTGATCAGTCGGTTAATAAACCTATAGGGATTACTGAAAACTTAGTAGTAAAAACAGGTGAACTTGAGTTTCTAGCTGACTTTGTAGTTGTAGACATGAAGGAAGATAAGTTTGTACCTATTATTTTAGGTAGACCATTTTTAGCAACTGCAAGTGCTTTAACAGATTGGAAAACAGGAAAACTAGTTTTGAAAGATAGAGGCAAGAGTGCAACCTATCAAACTGAGTTTAGTATGAACCCACCACCCACACCGATAGTTTCAGTGAATATTGTTGACAATGTCAAACCCATTAGTCAACAAGCTAAGTGTGGGGATAGCGGTAAAGAAAAGCTTGATAGTAAACCACCCAATGATTGTGTTGTTGAGAAAACCATGAAGAAGTTATATGGTAGGGTTAGAAATGCTATGTCTGAAAAAGATGAACATTTGAGAGAGAGATTGGTGTCAAACTTATCGAAATTTGAGAAAGATAGGTTGAAAAAATTGGTTGAAGAGTCAAGATTTTCGGACTCTTGGTTATTGTCAAAAATTAGTGGTGAGAATGGTTGCGGTAATAGTTCTATTGGAGTAAAGAAGGGTGATGTTTATCACCCCGACGTTAGTTAAAATCAGGGTGGAGTCGAGTGAACGACTCACTAATAAACTTCACATTTTGTACATAGTCTCATTAGTTCGTCTAGTTTTTTTTTTTAGGATTGATTGTTTTTAAGTGATTTTTCGAGTTTTAATACGAACCAAGTTGTTTAGGGACCTTCCAAACTGATTAGACAGTGAAAAACATCAAAAACTGGTGAACCAGGGTCAGATGCGCCGCATCTGTGATGGATGCGCCGCATTTGTGGACATAAAAAAAAACCGACAGTTTCAGATGCGCCGCATAAGGCAAAAGCGCCGCATTTGTCGAGGTAGATGCGCCGCATCTAACCCCAGATGCGCCGCATCTAGGGTATTTTTCTCCTGTCTCGCGTGTTACACCACAAAAACGGTTTTCATCTTCATTTTACTCATTTTCTCACCAACAACTTCGAACCCCATTCCATTTTCTCTCAAAACATTCATCTCTAAACACAAAATCAACCGTTTAATCCCATCTTTAAACAACAAATCCGACTATTAACATGGGAAAGGTAAGATTACTCTTCATTTCTTCATGATTTTAATGTTCTTCATTCTTCAATTCGGATTTTTCTTGTTCTAAGTGTGGGGGTGTTTGAATCTTCATGTTTTGGTCATATTATGATTGTAATGTTGTTACTAATCCTTGTTCATGCTCTAACTTGATGATTACATGCTTAAATCTTCAATTTGCAAATTAGGGTTCTTGATGAAATTTAGGGGTTTCGAATTTTTGGCCATTACTTGTTTAAATTAATATGTTTTGATATTTAACTACTTGTTTACACTAACAAAATCCCATGAATCCTTGCTGAATCAAATAATTTTGCATAAATTAAAATCTAGGTTCTTAATTTGGGGATTTTGACTTGTGTTGACTTGTTGTTGTTCTAAGGGGAATTGTTGCAATACATTACTAATGCTAAACTCATTTATGCCTTAACTTAGTGTTTATTCGATTTGAAAGATTACATTTGAGAGTTAAGCATTGTATGCATTAGGCTTTTTGGTGAAAGGTTGATTTGGCTTGACTTTAATGTTTAAATGTATGAAAACCATAGATTGCATATTGTTAGACATGATTATTAGCGAATGCTTATGGTTTAATATGTTATGTCATTGAAAGTTTTGGTGAAATTAAACATGTTTTGTATGGTTATGCTTGTAAAAGTGTCTCTAATCATATGACATATTAGTACATGTTTGTTGAAGATGGAATGAGTCCGTACCATGATAGGATTATGTTTGGCATGTAGTTCGAGAGATTATTAGATATGTATAATATAACATGTTTAAACTTATTCTAAATGGTTTTTGTGTATAAATGGTGGCTAATGTTAGGTTTTGGATTTGGATTTCTAACGCTAATCGATTTGGTTTGTTTTGTTTGGTTTTGTTTTGTCTATTTTGATTGTTTGTAGGATAAAGGGAAGGAACAAGTTTATGGAGGTCCATCAACTAGGAAAAGAAAAGGAAAGGAACCCGCTCCACAAACTCAACAAGAAAATGAAGGTGGAGCTGGACCAAGCAGCTCATTTTGAGGATTTTTCTAACCCTTGATTTGTGTTTGCAGGTTTATATTTATGACTTCCGAGGATGATGGTTTGTTTCTTTGATGATTTGAACAATGTTGGTTATGTTTAAAAACAATTTATTTCATTTGGTTTGCTTAGGATTATAGTAATTTGGATTGTGATGTAATTTAACTTCCTTAGGTTTTTATAAGTGGGATATTTGCGGTACATGGAGTACCACCCCATTGTTTTTTTTATGAAATGTTTGCTTGGTTTGGTTTGATACAGGTAAGCATTGTGCTATATGCTGCATTTTTACAAAGACTGGCATTAAGTTCAGCACATACTTGATTGGTGATTGATTTGTGGTTACAAGAAGTGGATGATGTTCTTATGCTGGCATTCAGTTCAGCGCCATCATCCCGTACGCTTCGGTTTTAAACCTCGAAAGTAATAACTCTCTTATACACTATTTAACCCTCTTGAATTTAATTTTTCTGATTTCATGTAACGAGGGCGATACATGAACTCAAGTGTGGGGAGGAAGTTATAAATTCTTTCGGGTTTTGATTTTTGTTAAATTGGCTTAAAATGGTGAAAATTTTTAAACTTTTATCTTCATAAATCCAAATTTTGTTTAAAATTTGTAGATTTTAAAACTAGGTGTATACACCGAAATTATTATCACAAAACAAATTAAGAAACAACCAAATGATTGAGTTTGTCATATAAAAGATATAATCATCATGCTATACCAAATTCTGGATGAAATGAAAGTCATCAAGTAATTTATTGTTCTAACAATCTAATCCAATGCTCATCTATGTAATAATTGTGATGGAAGTCAAGTCTTCCAATATTACACACTTGCTAACTTATGTTAGAAGTCGTAGTCCAGAACAGCTGTAGGTTGACGAAAAATCTTGAAAAGTCATCTCTATCATCGGCTGGAAATCCACCTCACCTCAGCATCAAATAGGGTTTTTGGTGGTCAGACTTATCCTAACCATGAGATGGATCTGTCTCGTACAATGGGGGGCACAGTGCAAATTAGCTTTTAAGACTAATGAATCTAATTCCCAGATGGATGATCTCCGTAAAGATCAACCGCATCTATGTTGACCGCGGTTAACATACATATGCCATAACAAATTGAGGTGTGCAAACTCATGGTTCACCGATGATATTTGGACATGATATAGTTTCTTCTAAAACTTATGCTATTTTATGAACTATATTGTGTAAAACCATTTTTAGGACATCCGGTTTCAAGTTCCATGATACTTCAATCATGGGGGCGAGTAGCTTGCTAAGCGCCGACTGAGGCTTCGGTTTTCAGTTACCCTCAACCGGAATTTGAGGTTAAAATCGGAAAACTTGATTAGTGTAAAAACTAACATGAATAATTTTCAAAACATAAAAGGTTTTTAGCAAAGGTCCTAATTTCCCTAAGGATCCAAATTTTCAAGAAATGTGGACTTTAAAATCCACCTTTCGACTTTGGCGTGATTTCATTTCGCGTGTGTACTCCAAAGGTGTGTGTATACTCAAAACACGTGAGTTTGATTCATGTGTGAAATAAAAGTGTGAGTGTGTATATATTGTGACCCGAGTGTGATTTCCATATAGCGTGAGTTATTGTGTTACTAAATAACTTGTGTGTCTTGTGTATTATATCGAGTGAGTGTGAGTCCCATTTTTTGTGTTCTCACTTAAATAAGTGTGTTTACTGTAGTAAATTTCGATTTCTTGTAAGTCTTGCTGGAGGACAAGCAAGGTTTAAGTGTGAGGATTTTGATAACGCCAAAATTATACATGTTTATTGTCGTTATTTCGATCCAATGTTGTTCCATTTGTATGTAATTGTTATACGTATGTATTGTAATTCATGTACATTTGTAAAAAGTCCATTGTGAATGAATAAATGAAGACCAACAGCGAAAACAGAGTTAAAACGAAGATCGAATGCGTAAAACAGCCCGAAACCACTGAAACAGGTCCAAATGGGGCGCATCTCTCTTAGATGCGGCGCATCTTTGCACCAAATAACTCCCGACAGTTTCATATGCGGAGCATGAAGACCTCTGGGCCAAAATAGCAACAGATGCGGCGCATCTGAGATGGATGCGGTGCATCTGTCCCAGATGCGGCGCATCTGACCCCCTGCCGACAGTCCTGAGTGCAGAATCGAGCTGGAATCTACTAAACGTAAAGAGATGCGCCGCATCTCTTTGGTCACTTTCTGGCCAAAATACCTAACTTTTGAGGCTATTTAATGAAGCAAATGGTTACTTACTTGAGAGACCTTCACTACTACGTTCTCCCCCAGTTTTAAGACGATTTTCAAGGTCCAAGGAAGGCTGCAAGTTAATCTCCACTCTTTCAACGTCAATATTAAGCTAGGATCGTTTATCGCAATTGGTACTATTGTTCTATATCTTTTTAACATGAATTCAACTTGTATTTGCTGTTTCATTAGTTCTACTATGATTATGTTAGGCTAAAAGCCTTGTGTGTTTGCTTCAATGTAAGATTTATGGCTTGGGATTGTTCTATACTTTGATGTTATGCTAGTTATACATATGTTTGATTGATTTAATTATCTAGTTCAACCGTAAGAACCATTGTTATGCATGTTTAGATCATTACTTCAATTATATAGATTGCAACCTATTAATGTGAGTTAACTAGGAAAACAATCTATACTTCAATACATCTAGTAATCTAGACGATTAGATACATACACTTAAGTGATTTTGTTATGTGTTTAATTCGGTAATTGAATAAGTTCCAAAGCAACATAGTTATGAAATTATCTCAAGTGATTGTTGTAATTAAGGTTTCACGTGAGTTTAACCTGGTTGAATCTAGTTAGTTAATTAATCTAAATCACCATGTTCTTTCAAGAAATCCATTGTTGTAACTATCTTTATATTCTAGTTCAATTATACGAGTTATGACTTGATTTATGTGAATTTATCAAAGGCTATAATTTGTACTTCAACACCTAGTGATCTACACAACTATATGTGAATATAGGATGGTAATTGGATGATATTTAGGTTTTACAATCATGTAGTTTACTTAGAGTGATCTTAGTAAACTAGGTTTTATGTGAATTTAACCAAGAAAGAATCTTGTTGATTAAACATAGTTCTTAAGTTTATAGATATTGTGAAATTGATATAAACTACTCTATTGTAACTATCGCATAACGGTTTTAATTATAAAAGAACAATCCCTGTCATTTATCAAGCAAAGAAGTAAACACCGTATTCTCATTCTTGTTAATTATTATTTTTATTTACTGTTTCGTTAAACAAAAATACAACTTCAAATACAAACCCCCTTTTTAGAATAATTAATCGTAGTAAAATCATTTAAACAAACTTCTCCCTGTGGATCGAACTGGTCAATTTACTTGCTAGTTACTACATGATCGGGTTTTAGTTGCCTGTATTATGTGTTAATTATTAAGCATATTGTCTACATTTTAAAGGTTACGTCTTGACACATCAAATATACTTGGCCTCGGTTCATAAGTAAGTTAGATTTGTGTGATAGGTACCGTCTATTAAGTTACCAAGGTATATCGATGTAAGATTATTAGTTGATCATATTTTCTTGATCTTGTAGAGTGATGTTGGAATGGAAACACAAATTAGTGTGATATAATGACGCCTAGTGATATTGCTCGAATTACACACGTTTTTCCTCGCAATATCTCTCTCATTTCATTCGGTTTGAGGATCATTGAGCCAGAAAGTCGTGCAAAAAATTGTCGATTCGAGGCTAAAAGCTCATATTGGTGTAAAATTGACCAAAATCTAGCCTATTTAGTGAGTCAAGGTGCAGGGCATGATCCAAAGTGAAAAGGGATTGCAAAATGGGTAATTCCAAGTGAAAAATAAAGATTTTGGAAGTGCAATATTGTGGTGCGGCGCACCAGATCCAAAAGGCGGCGCACCTTAACACTAAAAAGTCAAAATTCAAATTCAGAGTTGAAGTTCAGATTCTCAGTTATAAGGTGTGGTGCACCTGCCTTATGGTGCGGCGCACCTCACTCTCACGTTATAAGGTGCGCGCACCTTCTATAGGTGCGGCGCACCTCGCTGTTTTTATGCAGAATTTTTGGCAAGTTTAAAAGGATGAGATAGGGTTTCCAAAAGAGAGAGCTGCAGTTTTTAGCACGATTATTCATCTCAAAACCCTAATTTCATTATCAAAAGGAAGATTAAGGCTAATTTGAAAGATCAAGCAAAAGCTCAACCAATCTTATTATTGGATCTACCTAGTTTTATCAATTGGGTTGTAATCTCCACCTTTATTTCTCTAGTTTTTGAATTGAATACTTGTAATAGATTAATATGATGTTTATTTGTATTTCAATGCTTATGATTAGTGTAATCTTAGCCGTGCTTGGCTAATTTAATTGTGTTTGCTTATCTATGAATCTCTAGTGTAAGGATTTGCCCTAATCAATTGAATGAAGTTATTTGAATGAACTACATGAGCAAGTGTTATTGTGTTAGCTATGAGGTCCATTGCTATGCATTTTTTTATGCTTTACTTTGATTTCATAGATTGTGTAGCTCTCTTAGTGATTTTGTTCTTAGTTTAGTTTGGTTTTTAATTGGCCTTTAGTCAACATAGTAGTGTTTGATTATCTTAAGTGATTTTGATAGTTGAAGGGTTTGAAGTGATTTCAGCCCAAGCATAATCTAAATAACCGCTCATACTTAACTTGATCTTAGAATACAATGCTTATGTGAGTTTGCAAAATGTAATTTGATCAAGGTTTGATAGTAATGCTTAACATCTAATAGTTCAACAACTAATGCAATAGCAAATTGGGTAAAACGGGGCAATCCAAGTATAGAGAGGATTAGGTAAGTGAACACTACTTAGTTAATTGATTTAGATCTCAATATTTAGTCACTTGCTACTCATTGCTAGTTATAACTGTTAAGTTTAAGTTTGTTTACTTGTGCACCTTTTAGTTTGTAGTCAAAATCAATCAAAACCCCCAATCAAACAAACCCTAGGACGATTAATAGTTTCAACTATTCAACTTACACCGCTCTCTTGGGATGAACTTGAAACGAATAATTTCATAAAAGTGCTATAATAACTGGGTCTTTAGTGCTCGTTAGTTGTGTGTGCTTATTTGTAGTGTTTAAATCTTGTAAATTTTGAGGGTAATTGATGTATTGTTCCACACGCATCACCTAGCAAACGTGATTATATTACGGTCAAGGTTGGAGAACTCGGATCTCGAAGAGATCTTGTTTGGACATTTTTGTGGAGATCTCGGCATCTCGGAATAGCTCGGGGAGATCTCGGACGTTGTCTGATATTGGCTAAAAAGTCACGTTTTTACCCCCGATATTAGCCCCATTTATGATAAAGTAATTGAATTTATCATCTAAATAAGCATTTATTTACTTCATTTGGTAGATTATGTCATTACGAAGGCTATGTTTAAAGAATCACTAAAAACGGATGAAAAACGAGGAAAAACGAGCAAAACCGGGACGATTAACTCGCGTTTAAAAACATATTTTATAACTTTTGGAAAAGTTTATTTACTTAATCTCATGTTGTAGGATATTTAATTACGAACGTGTGGGTGCAAGAATCATCAAAAACGGAGCTAAAGCGAAGATTCTAGAGCGAAAACGGTGAAAGACAAGTTACGATCCAGCAAACGGCTTGCCATAAGAAAAAATGGCCTGCCAGCAAACGGGCACCAAAAATGGCTTGCCTTAGCAAACGGGCATCAAAAATGGCCTTGGCCAACGGCTTGCCAAACAGCCTGCCAAACGGCCTGCTAAACGGCCTGCCAGGGGTTTTTCAGCCATTTAATTACAATTTTGCTACCAAACATTTTCTATAAATGGGGGTTTCATCCCATCATTTCAACACACACCAATTCTTCACTTCTCTCTCAAATATCTCTCTATAGTTGCTATCTAGTGATCTATAGGGGATTAGTTCTCTCTCTAGATTCTAGAGAGAGAAAAGTACAGAGATTAGGAATAATAATTATCTCTCTATTATCTCTCTAGTGATCAATAGGAGAATAGTATGTAGTTAGTAGTAGAAGCTTTCAAGCATTGTAACGCTATGGATATTATGAAGAAATACAAGTGTTATTCTGCCGACATTATTCGGTAATATCTATCATTTCTTTTATTAATTTATTATAAGATTCTTGTTTGATGTTTGTGATTTATTAATATTAGAAATGCTTTGTTGCCATGATGTGTGAGTAATTGCTTGATAGTTTGCCATGATTTAATAATGTTAGTTATGGATGATTATCGATTCGTACTCACTTTCTGTCTATGATATTAAACCTTGTTATTATCGTCCTTCCACCAATAAACGTGATTAAAACCTTTTATAGAGGCGACAATTATAAGGTAATTAATTATCTGTGTTTATACATTGGTCAAGGTATGAACACATCGGAAATACTATAAAGTACATGGGGAATTACCGTAGGACCAGATCAAGACATTGGTCAAGAGTATAAGACTCGAGGAAATACTGATGCTAAAGTATAGTACAGTGTTGATGTGCTATAGGACCACTTGAGCATGGTCAAGGTTAGAAGCTATGGAACTACTATATGTCTAGTACATGGTGGATAACTAAGGGATTTATTGGGTAGATTTAAGTAAGGGCTGGTTTAAGTCATAAATGGGAGTTTAACGCACTACAATACAAACTAAGCTTATAAATCTTTAATGATGATTGAGAACTATCAGATGTTCTAATTTGTCTACAAGCCCTTAGATTTTACCAAACCATTGACAAAAAGGAATTCGAAACACAATCATAGCCACTCACTTGGGTGATACACTAAGGTGTTAAGAAATATTGGATATTATCTATATAAGGCTATGCTACTTTATTCGTGCGCCCAAGGTATGCATTGCATCCAAGATGGGCCGCTTATATCCTTAAACCGGATAAAGCGTCGAGAGTTGAGCATAGTCCATCCGATCAGAATCACGATAGCCTAGTTTCTCGTGACATGCTAATCGAGAAATCAATTAGTAGGGAATCTACTGTTTACACCAAGGTATATCTAACAAATGAGTGTCTCGCAATCATCCTGACACTACGTTATCTTAAATCATGGTGAACCACGTCTTCTCTGTCCTTAGCTGTTGCATGCTAGCTAGCTTATTTTAATTATATTGCTTTAATATTTTAATTACAATTATAAATCAAATCAACCAAACTATTGCCTTTACATAATTTGATATTCCGGATAAAGTGGTGTCTAGAATAAATCGGTTGGACTTGGTTGTTGGATTCTTCGAACAGTCGCCAATTTATTTTGACCAAAAGGATCCTGCCTCTCCACACAAGGTGTACCTGACCACTAGTCTTGGGATACTAAATTATGTACAAACTCAATCTTAATTACTATATTATCTGAATAAGCTCCGTTTCATATTCGACCGCTCAAGGAACGACCCTAGGTCATATTTTCCCTTGCTAACCCATAGGAAGAAATAATAGATTTAGGCCCGGCGTATATAAATTAAACAATCAACTTCTTCTGTTGATATCCTGAATTGACGTTTTACGACCTAACGACACCGCATAAATAAACCGTCCGATTCGGGCATATCATTGCCTTACGTTGACTTTTTAATTTTTTTTAAAATAAATATATGAAACTAAATAAATATAAGTATATTTATATACATTTTTATGAGATTTTACAAGAAAATCCAAGGAATGAGCGAAAAAATTTGAGATTTTACGAGAAAATTCGAGAAATGAGCGAGAAAATATGAGAAATCGTAGTTTTGACCAAGTTTGACCCCATTGAACGAAAAATCTCGGGAGATGGACATCTCGTCTCGGATGTAGGGAGGGCAAAATGACCCATAACCAATGGGAAAACCCGAAACCCGTTATAATTGGGCCGGGTATGACCCGAGTCCGTCGGGTCATGGGCCGGGTATGGGGATGGTTACAAAAAATATTTCGTGTTCGGGTTTGGGTATGGTTTTGAATACAAACTCATATACCCGACCCGTATACCCGACCCGCATACCCGTATACCCGGTCTGAGGAATTTTAATAATAATTTTATGTAAATTTTTAGTATTAGTATTATATTGTTAATGTATGAAACATTTCTTTTATTTGTTTTGAAAACGAGTATAATTTTATTCAATATAATCATATACAACAAGTTTTCGAGATGTGATATTTTGTATACTTTGTGTATTTGAGTATTATAGAAACTTTTCAATCAACTTTTTGTATGTGATTTTTTATAATACTTTAAGTGTGAAGTAGTTAAGTTATTTTTCTATATTTTGATTTGTTAACTTATTGAAAAATAGATTCAGAATGACTAATCGGGTATACCCGTTTACCCGTGGGGAAACCCGAAACCCGATAGTATGTAAGTAAATGGGGACCCGACGGATTTCGGGCCGGGTTTGGGGCGGGGTTTCTTAATCGGTTTCGGGTCCGGGATTACCTAAACCCGACCCAAACCCGAACCGATGCCATCCCTATTCGGATGCCTTCCAAAAACGAGATCTTGGGGAGAAATAATGAGATTTACAACACTGATTACGGTAAAGGATGCGGAAGTCCCAATATTTTCACATGAAGGATAGAAACAATGTTGATCGAATTGGTTTGTAAAAACAAGAAAAGTATATAGTTAATTTACGATAATGGTATAAGAATGGACAATAAGAAACCGATGAATCGAGGAATTTGAGAAAGATATTAAGACATTGATGGTGGAGATTAAAACCTTACATGGTATATGGGTTGAGATAGAGGTAGATATTTCTACCTAGATCAGAAAGTGTTTGACTTTTTCAAAGCTCCATGTTGAGACTTTTAGACATGGAAAATCTAACTCTAGTACATCTGACTATTATAGCAAGATTTACATCAAGGTTATACTTAAAGTAGCACCATGGAAAGTGTGATGCGAATCAAAAAGCGAAAGAAGCTAATCATAGATAAATTGGACCTTTCCAAGTATTGAAAGGATTGGTCAATGGTTTACCACTTGAAGTTGCCATTCGAACTTAGCGATATCCGCAATATCTTTAAGATACCGATCTTGAAGAAGTGTCTATCCAACAATATATCTTCATCCCTTAAAATAAATCCATTAAAAAGGCAAACTTTATTTCATCAAGGAATCTATAAAAATTGCTAACGTAGAGACAATAGAGTTAAGAATAGTAGTATACTAATCATTAAGGTATAATGGAATGCCTGCTAAGGTTCTGAATTCATTTAGGAGCGTGAAGATTAGATGAAACAGAAATACCCTAATCTTTTTCCTGATATCACACCTTCGGTAGACGCTACCCAAAATTTCGAGACGAAATTTTCTTGAACGAGTAGGTACCGTGACAACTCCAACTTTCTCGTTTAGGTTTTCTAACCTAGCTTGTTTATATTTGAATTCTCGACATGATTAGTAGGCATTCACAAATACCGTTAGACATACCCTTATACATACATGTATACATTATATACCTTACTTATATAAGCCTTATAAATTATACATGGTTACATATAATACACCTATATACCATACATCAATAACACAAAAGCCTTACATATAATATTACATGAATAATTAATGGCTAGAGATCATACAAATACATTAATTAAAGAACACATACATCATATTGTAACAACAACCTAACTTTTTCCGTTAAATATTTAACGACCATTACTTAAATTCTATGATTTGCCATGTTAGAAATTCTTTCGTGAACACTTAAAAACATACTATTTTCAATGTGTTATATATTACATGATTACATACTTCGATTTAGAAGTAATTAAAATTTTTAGAAAACATCTTGGTTAGTAAAATCGGGAAACGTCATTTTTGACTTACAAATTTCCCAACACGTCTAACGACATTTTATGTCATCTATTATTAATTATATATATATCATTTGTGATATACTATGTGCATGTGTTTTAAATTACTCGAGTCCAAGTTTGATTAAAAAATGCATACGCGTGTCGCAAAAAATACCAAAGCTTGCGGAATTTATCTGTACATGTTTAGTAGTCAAATTGTAAAAATTCATAAGCTGTGTGAATCTCTTTTGGGCTCCCCATAGCCGTCCCCCACCCCATACATGAAGTCAAACCCACCAATTAATCTTGAGAGTCTCTAATTAAAATTATATATTACCCTAAGCATTTTATGAATTTATAGGAATTTTGTTCTGTGACAGGTCAAATTGTAACACCGCTGATTGTTTTGATTATTTACAAATATGTACATGGAATTAATTTTCGAATTTATACTTCATGAGTAGGTACTTCAAAGGGTTATATTTCTGTAAAGTTTGGTCAACTTTATGAAGTCGAAGTTTTGTTATAAATTATAAACGCAAGGCGTTTCGAGTGGTTTTGTTTATACGCGTTTATGTTAAATTAAAGTTATGACTGTTGAAGTTTAGATTAAACTCGAGCACTTAGGGATCATCAATGTGACATGACCCTACTTACCCATATTATTTATTGTAAGAATTTTGACCGACTATTATAGCTCAAGGTTGACTACTCTGGTCATTAGCTTTTGACTCGTGTTTGTGCGTTTGTGCTTTTGTTAGCTGGCTACCTAAGGTGAGTTTATAGTCTCACCTTTTAAACTTGACATTTACAACCAAATAAGATGATGATGTTATGAAACTGACTAAAAATAAGTAAGTCTACTATTTTTTATGATTTTCTAAAATTAAATGTAAATATTGAATGAAAATATGACCACTTGTGAAAAATGATACATTTGACTAACTTATACCTTGAATTTGGCAATGAACTAGTAAAACGTGCCCGTACTTCGCTGCAGGGTTGTTTTGATCAGTTAACAGTCAATTAATTAAACGTTAATAAAATGGTTAACGGTCGATTAATTTAACGTTTAATAAATAAATAAATTAAAAAGGATATTGTACTCCAGTAAGCCTAACAAAGCTCGATATTGTACCAACGAGCTTATAGCTCAGTGGTACCCGATGCCTTTGATCCCTGGGCCCATAGTGGGGGAAGCTTTGATCCGAAGAAAGGCGCAAGTTCGATTCTCAGTCTGGGCGCCCCGCATGGAATTATTTCTCCCTCCGGGGGGAAATTTGTGAAGTGTTTCGGGGGTCTAGCTAGCTGGGGTAAAAATCGCCTTGCCGTCACTGTGGTACCTGGGAGGAGGTACTTTGCCGGCACAGGTCTCTTTCGGGGTGGGATTGGTGGGTGCTACGGCACACAGGGTTAGCGTGTCCCTGCCAACTTACACGTTTTGATCCGAAGCTCGATATTGTATTTGGAGGATTTTTTTTTCCTTTTTATTCATGAATCTACCTAATTAGTTGTATAGACTTTATTGGTTTTTTCAATAAAAAAAACTTTTAAAAGTCTATCATTTAAGTTGTGACAAAAACTATCACATTAAAAAAATAATAAATTTAGTTGGACTTGTTTGCAAATAATCCTAAGATGGTGAGACCACTACAAATTTTTGTGTTACGGATTAAAAATCTAAATGTTGGCTTTTTTTTTATTTTATTTTTTTATTTTTTCAAAAAACTTGAAATTACATATAAAGTCAATTTTCACAAACAAAAATTGAAATTAAATAAAAACTTGAAATGTTGGGTCCTCTACTCCTTTGTCATACGGTGTATTAAATAAAAGTTGAATTACGAAGACCTGTTATATTTAATAAAATATAAATATATAAAGTGACTACATTTACATCTCACCACTCCACATTCAAAACCCTCTGCTGCTGCTGATACTTCCCATTTAGGGTGCGTTTGTTTGCCTCTTAATGGAATGATTCAGCGCTGAATGCTGAACCATTCAGAGTTGAAACAATCTCTTAATCATTAAGAGCCAAATTGTTCTGTAATATTCTTTTCAAATCAGGGCCGGCTAAGGCTATGGGCGAAGCGGGCAACGGCCCGGGGCATCACGCGGTTAGGGGCATCATTACGGAAAAAATATTAATACCCATAGTTTAAACCTCATAAAGATATATGTTTGCGTAACTGTTGGGGGCATTTTATAATCATTTCGCCCGGGGCATGCAAAAACTTTGACCAAAGTTTGACCGGCCCTGTTTCAAATCACATCCAGAACGTGTAACCAACAAATATATTGTATTTTTTATTCATGTAACACGTCAATAAGGTAATTTTACTCGATTCATATCGTTCATTTAAAACGATTATCAAACAGCTTATTTTCATTCAGAGCAAACTTTATTCAGAGGCTCTTAACCATTTAGATTCTGAACCATTCAGCGCTAAATCATTCAGTTTTATCAAACGCACCCTAGACCCTCTTCCGCCGACAACCATCCTACCACCGCGGTAGAGTTGTTGTTGGTCACCAGCTACATCCACCCTTCAACACTAAATCGTCACCCTCTTGCGGATCAAATACTCTCACCGCCAACCCGACACCGCAACTACACTATCGCGACACAACAACTGCGACCACTGCTACCTGTCGTCTCCGTCACTGATCTGAACTGCGCTTGCCATGAAATTGTTTTATTTTTCGATTTTCGATTTTTCCGTTTTGGTTTGTTTTGGGTTTCTAAAAGTAAAAGTTGGGCTGATGTGATGGTTGTAGGTGGGCCGTCGAAGGTGTTGGTCGGATCTGTTAGTTGGCGGTGTTGGCATCCGGTGGTTTATATAGGACGATGGTTGATGGTGATTGTTGGTGTTCATTGGTTATCGGCAGTGGTGGTGGTGACGGCTGCAGTAGGATGATGGAGGCACGTGGTTGCTGTGGTGAAGTGGTGGTGATGCTGGCAGGGGTAGAAGGTAGAAGGTGTAGTGTAGGGTAGGTGGTAGAAAATGTGGGTAGTAAATAATGAAAGTAAAAGGGCAAAATTAACCATGTGATGTAAAAAGACGGAAATACCCCTGTGAACAGTACCTGATCATCATAAATAGTATTATAGTATAGTTTAATCTTACATGGTTAGATTGACAACTTAAAAATATAACTTTTAGAGGCGGATTCATCTAAAAAGGACCAAAATTTGAGTGAGATACACTCCGTCGAAGGTGATAGTTCTAAATAGTCCACTTTAAAATTAAAACTCAAAACAACGAAACCGTCTTTACAATCCAAACTTGTAAACATCTTGAATGAACCATGAATCAAACTAGTTATTATTCATAGTAAAGTATAGCCTCTGATCTACATTGATCTAGGAGCTTTGTCTCAGTATTCACCCACTTTCCATCAAAACCGCAACCAAAATCATTAGTATCCGATAATTGCTTTTGTAAGTTTCACAGTCCTATTTAAATGTTTTATATTATCGGATGAGAATCGTGCTTACTTTATGTTTTGCATTATGGACACAAATACTTACTTCATACTATGCATCAGTTAAACAATCATAATAGCTCCTAGGTCGGTAATGGTTAATTACGGATTTGTAAGCATGAATACTATAAATGGATCCATTGGGTCTGACTAACCACACCCGTCTTAGTCATGCTAATACCTCTGGACCGAGACCCGGCCAGAACGGGTGTATAAGACTTTGTAATTTTGTGCTTGATTGGGCGTATGTAAATGGGGTACTTATTAAACGAAAAGTTTCGTTTACCGGGTGCTCACTACTATGAACTTCTTATACTGTCTTCAAACACTACTAAATCTCGTGGTCCATGTCACTGTTTATACCCTTATAACCGTATAAATTCAATATCGTATGTTGATCGTTTTTAGCATGTATTCTCAGGTCCTTAGTCTACGCTTATGAGCATTTTGGTAGAAGTCGAGCATGGTCACATGGTAGAGGTTGTTAATCGAGACTATAACAATTGAATTGAAGCATGCCCCGTCATAACTATTGAAGTGGTGATGTGTCATATCAAATATTAATACTCCTATCTAATCTAATAATGTAATAAAAATCATAAATCAAAAACCGAAAATATAGGATTGCCGATAGAATGGATTGACAACCGTAATAGGTGGTAGTGGCAGTGTACTATGGCGATGATGCTCCGAGGGTACCCATCATCCAAGAATTGAATCTTGTAACAAAAAAAGCTGGATGTTTTGGTTTAACATGGGTCCATTTGCCTTTATATTCTTTCCCACATAATGATGAAAAATATAAAATATAAAATAATACTCTGATATGACAAGATGATGGTTGTATTTGTTGGATGATAGTGCTGCCATGAGCCCATGATAGACCATATGACCCATGAGATGGTGTGAACCACAATACAAATGTGTCTATTGGTATGCACGTGATCCGCGCATGATTTTTGACTTTTCCATCACATAGAAAACAAACTTCCCATCTTTGCAATCTTAACTTTTGTCCATATCGTCGATGTTATTTTTGCTATCTATGGAATACTTTTTTCTATCTTCAATATAAACCAAGAAATATCTAAATCACCCTTAACTCTATTAAGACATACGGAGTATAATAATTTATAAAAAACCCATATAATCAACATTTATTTCTAATTTACAATAATTAAATCTACCATATTCTATTCTATTTATCACATTAATTAATAACGCAATAGAACCATAGCAGAGATAAGATAATAAACCACACAAAACATAAGCTACAAATTTCATCTGCCGCACAACTCCTCATATTGTGTTGGTACCATGCTAGTATCCGTAATACCTAGATCTAATATATGTTCTATGTACCTTGATTTATTACGAGTAATGTATAACTTAATATAATTATTAAAAAACTAGTATGTCGACTAATTGATTTCTCATTTGATATGAACAAGAGTTGTGGGGTCCCGTTTCGCTGGGAATGACTTTAATTATAAAAAAATCTTAAAAAAATAAAATTGTGAGTAATAGTTATTATATGCGTTCATCTTATTTCGAGTGTTTTATGAAGTTATAGTGCTTAATTACAGACGTTATATATTTTTTAACACGGTCAAAATTGCATACGTTATATTAGATATATATTTATACGAAATGGTGTAACATAATTTTAACATATATGAGATCATTTTTGGCCAAAACATAATCAATTATATTGGTACAAAATATATTTTAACGATAAAGATAAAAAAAAAAGATCGTTTAGCTACCCCTCTTTTTTTTTTCTTTTTTTTTAATCTTTAACCGTTACTCAATCCATTAGCAAACATATGCTATTTCAAACAGTAGCAAGCGGATTTTAGAAAAAAAGTAATAAAAAGATAGTTTAAAGAAGAATAATAAATTTGATTTGTATAAAATGTTAAAAGAGTTGAAGCTTTGATCAAAGATCGTTTAAAGAAAATAATAAATTTGGAGGAACACCGAACACATGAATAGTGCGTTGGACAAATGAGATAGCTATAAATAGTCTTATATTTATTATATTTAATATATATATATTATAATAATATATATGACAATAATTACATAGGAAGAATAATGGAGGGAGATGATATATTGATAAAGAAAAATAGAGAAATGGATGGATATAATATATAATATATGGGGATAAAAAAAGATTTAAAAAACATCACTAACTTATAAGAATGAAAGTTTTACTCTTGTGTATAGTATATATGTTAATGTTAATTAATATATATGTAAATTTTATAAATTGTCAATGTTATGTTTTGAGAAGTTTACCTATAAAAAATCACGAAATTTGATTTCTAATTAGATATATACATGTTATAGTTTTCCTCAAAGTTATCACTATTTATTTTTATTAAACCATATTGCACTATATATGAAAACACCTAACTAATTTTGAACGTTTCTTAAATGATAGTTGTCTTTTATTCAACACTGACATATGCATTGGATATATTCCATAGGTTGTCAATTTTTACCTCAAAAATAAAACTTTGATTAAAAAAAAAAAATTATGAAAGATTCCAAAACAGCACGTCTGTAGGTTACGAATCGCTTATATTAGTAAACATCTCGATGTTGACGACTCTAATAATAAAACTATCGTATTAAAAGTCGGCCAAATATGACGGAAAACGATAATAACACGGCATCTACTTTATTTATAGATCAGATCAAGCATCATACATGCATTAAAATATACAAATACTTGTCCTTCTATGTTTGTATCAAGTATATATACATTTTATTTATTGATTTTCCTATTTATTGGTTGAACCGCATATTAATTACTTATCTTGGTTTCTGATAAATCAAAGTGAGCAATGATTCTTGAAAATTTAACTTAGTCAAGTCTTTTGAGTGTTTTAAGCGTGTTCAACTTTTGACCTTGACTTCCAAACTTCTTGAATCATTAAAAGTTTAAACTTTCGGAGTTTCGGGTATGGCCTCACGGTCTGGATCTGAATTCGCAAAAAATACGGAGTAAATAAAAAGTAAAGCCATGTTCCACAGTCCGTATTTTTTTCATGTGATTTTTAACTTTTTCACATTAAAGATATGATGATGTAGAATTAGACCATAGATAATGGTGACTGTGACGTGGAGTGGTAGAGTTGCACTTTTTGGGAAAAAACTGTGACTGGGCCATGACATTTTGGGGGGAGTTGTAATGGGGGGCTTTTGTAAGGGCGTTTGTGGGTGATGTGTCAAAATATGATTGGAGGTTGGGTTAAAAAGTGGTGAAAAAGGTAGAAAAGAATTAAAAAAAAAAAAAAATCATAAACGCACATTTTTATGCCCGTGCTTCCTTGACAAACGCCCCAACACAAACGCCTACAAACGCCCCATTCCGGGCGTTTGTGGGGCGTTTGTGGGCGGATTGAGGCCACAAACGCCTGCATTATCTATGGTCTTAGAGTGTGTTTAAAATATACGTCTAGGATTTCGTTATCATCACCATCTTTAAATTTAAATATGTTATATGGAAATCAAATCGAAAAACGAGTTATCGTTAAAATTAGCCAGGTCGCATAGCAAGTTCGATCACTCGGGTTCAAAATGAAAAAAATAATAATAAAGATGAGTAGAAAGAGATAATTACAAGAAATAACGAAATCATTTTTGGCATCTTATAAAACCTAACCATGGGAGAAAGCAAACAAGTAAAAATAGCTAACGACAACTCATTGATCTCAATTCTCACATTCTAATATTTGTTCATTAATAACCAATCTATCTGATATTGTCTGATAATTCAAACAATAAGCTGTGTAATATTGACATATTTGGATTGATAATATATATTATTAAACCATATCTAGCTAGCTTAGCCGGCATGCCGGCGGCATACTATAGATCAATGTTCTTATATGAAATGACATTTTTTGTTAAACAGCTCATTAATTACGTACTATAAGTTAATTTTAAAGTTGGATTTGAACCTTATGATATTATCATGCATGCGTAACTACAAAATAATGTTTGGTTATTTTCATTAGGTTAAATATTTACGATATGTGACTTAATATTGTTTTGATCACTCATGGTGTTCAAAGAACAAAGTATAAGGTTATTAGGTCCTAAGAGCATATAATAATAATAAGAATATATTATTACATCTTAAAATTAAAATCCCAACGTTTTTACTTATCGTGAAGTTTGGGTTTCGTCGTCTAATTGTAAATATTCATTTTGCCTAAGAGCATATAATAATAATAAGAATATATTATTACATCTTAAAATTAAAATCCCAACGTTTTTACTTATCGTGAAGCTTGGGTTTCGTCGTCTAATTGTAAATATTCATTTTGCCCATGCTGCTGTCTTTCGTTGGATTCTCATTTGTACATTTGTATAGTTATATATATTTTTGCTTGCTTTTCAAAAAAAAGATCCCAACACGTATTGTAGAAATATAATTTTTTTTTTGATTTTTCATATTTACTCTTATTATTAATTATTACTCCATCCGTCTCTCTCCAATAGTCTTTGTTTGACTTTTCAAGTCTTTGTTCATTAACTTTGACTTAAAATTTATTTATTTGTATTATGTATTATTTAATAAAATTTATATAAATGAAAATACACTTAAAGCCCAATACACACATAGCAACATGGACTATTGAAATGAGACAGATGAAGTAATAAATTTTCTCGCGTTAAAAAAATCATACTCGCTCCCTTAAGATACATGTTTGACAATCTCAATTAATAACAAGCTATATAACCGATATGGAAATCAAATGTCTTGTGTTAATGTTTTACCCTTTACGCGATATGATTCTTCATGTCAGTTTGCTTAGCATATAAAAACAATGAATTTGACTTTGAATAACTTGGCCTAAATTGACGCATCATTAACACAAGTTGCTATGAACCATTAACATTCCATTTGGGTATCATAGCTTAGTTTTGTTTAGCAAATATAGGTAGTCAGTCACTTCATATTTTTTTTTTTTTTTTTTTTTTTTTTTTTTTTTGAAAGGCAAGTCAGTCACTTCAGTTCATTAGAAAATTGTTTAGAATATTGTTTTTTCTGATTCTTATAGGGAATAGTTGATTGATAATGTAATGCGATCAAGAAGTTGGTTGAAAATAAACATCAATCTAGCATCATTATTATTTTAATATCGTGCATAATAATCTCTTCATAGTTAGGCCCACCACCCACTTTGGTCACTACTCAACCGTATCTATCAATCGAGCATCATTAATATGTTTCTAATTTAGAAGTTATGCCAATCTTATTATCTTGTTTGGTCCACATTGCTAATTTAGGTTGAGAAAAATTTCGCTATTGATTAGCCTGCTTTCTGTGACTTTCACTTTGAATTTTATTTTGTAGGTGGGACCCATATATATTACATTGAATAAAGGCAACTATGATTTTGATCACTAATCAAGTTCTCTCTTCATGTCATCGCATCTACTTTTATCCTCCGTATTTTGTTATAGCAAAGTCATCGAAATATTTGATTCCACTTGTCGACATCCACCACGAATTAAAATAAAAAATAAAAAAAATGTGTCCATTTCACCAGCATCGCTAAGTGTTTGTTGCTCAAATTCATACCTTTTAAAAAAAAGAAAAGTAAATGCATTGTGATCATCAATGTCCACTATCACTTTGATTGGAATATCTAAACCAAAAGATTGCATTGATAAATACAACAAATGAAATATAAACATATAAATAAGGTTTCCAGAGTTTAGCATATACAAAAAGAGACCATTTTACTCAACTGCACGCAGTTCAAATGAATTATCCGATGATTTTTTTTGACCATTTCTGTCAAAATTTCAATATACATTTTAGCGAGTTTTAAACATGAGACATCACGTTAGAATATGTAAGAACCCCAACCCGTAAACTACCATGGAATGATTATACACCTTCACGACAACATGGACATATACTATAAAACAATATAAACAAAGTTTGCCTTAGACGGGATACATGTACATATAATATGTACCGGGCTCAAATGTCTTCGCGCGTTAAAGAATAAGCTTGTTGACATCGCTAACCGGTATCCTTTGCAGTGGCGGATCCAGAATTTTTTCCCAACGGGGGCGAAATTTTTTTTAAAATCATAGCAATTTTTTTGAGTAAAATATGGAGGTTTGGGGCAAAAAATTGAAGTTTTTAGGCAAAATTTGAAGATTTGTGGGTAAAATTTGAAGGTTTTGGGTCAAAATTTGGAGAATTTTGAACAAAATTTGAAGGTTTTGGGGCAAAATATAAAGGTTTGGGGCAAAAAAAAAAATTCACCGGGGGCAAAGTCGAAAAATCCAAAATTTTTACACTAAAATTTCGAAATCCACCGGGGGCGGGTGCCCCCCCTCCTTACACTCTAGATCCGCCTCTGATCCTCTGCAGTTGGATGATATCAGGCAATGACAACATGTAATCCCTTCAGTCAATGGTAACACATAAACCCCATACACACACTAGTGCACACACATGTAATAAATGTGTCACGTAAGCTTCGTACGTAAACTGTAAAAGGCTCAAGCCATGTACCCCCGTTAATTGACCCACAAAAAAATGACACATCAACATTTGTAGACTGAAACGACCATATTTTAATGTCTAAATTACAAATTCAAAACAATTGTTTGGCAAGGATAATACATCACATAGTACGTGAAAGCAGCACATTAAATTTAAAGCGGTGGGACATTTAGCGTGTTTAGAATTTGACATATTTCTTTAATTTTTCGAGAATGCAGTGCATTCCTTAAAAGAATGCAGCCCATCCGAGAAGGCAGTGCATTCCTTCAAGGAATGTGGCGCCATCGACTCTTTACAGAGAATGCGGCGCATTCCTTAAGGGAACGCGACGCCTTCGACCTTGCACAAGAAATTTACCTTGTTTGACCCTTTTAGATACCCTTTGACCTGATTGTTCTCGCTGCTAAATTTATTTTAGAAGACCTAAAGACATACTGAAACAAAGAAAAACATTCCAACAAACATAAGAGAGAATGACTCTCATGAATCCCACACACAATACTTCATCTTCTGTGAGCTTGGGGATGAACATCACGTTCTTCAAGATTCAAGCATAATCGAAGTGTCTAACCAAAAGATCACCAATACCCACAACATCAAGAGTACTCCCATTTGCAACTCGAACACTACCGGAATATCCCTTGATATTTACCATGTCGTTCATGTACGGGGTAGCATAATACGAGGCACCCGGAAGTAAAACCCAAGATTCGTCAAGAACTTTCTCCTGGCACTTTAATGCATCCTCGATCACAGTAGTGACCGCGCTCCCACCCGAGTTTTAACACCCCGTCAAAAACCATTCATGGCGATGTTAACTCTGGTCCCAGTGCTTGGCTTGACTTCTATGTAACAGCAAAGTTTTACAGCGGAAGCAAAAAGTACCTGAGAATAAAAATGCTAAAAGTGTCAACTAAAAGGTTGGTGAGTTCATAGGTTTATCACAAACAATGATTTTGATAATAATAATAGATCACAAGATTTCAGTTTCCATAAATATCCTTACACCGCAGTGTAATAAAAAGATTCTACAACCATGGGCACCTGGTAACAGCCTTAACGATAATAATATAATAATGAATACCCCCGATGTCTATAGAGCACCAAATCAAGTGCGATAAATACCCTCGAAGTACTAAACATCCGTTGACTGCTAGCGCGACTAGCCTGGATGGGGTTGTCAAACCCGATAGATCTATCAATAGGATTCACGCCTACGGTACAGAGACCAATAGATTACGTTACCAAGCTAGGGAAATATTTGTGATTCTAACCCACGTAGAATTAAGTTTAGTACTTTTATCTATTTTGTAAAACAGATATAAAATATTGCATGTATTCTCAGCCCAAAAATATAGATTGCAAAAGCAATTAAAAAGGGAGCTATGAAAATTCACGATACTGTATTTCGTAGTAATTACGCATATGATGGCACTGAACAAGTGCAGAGTTGACCTCGGATTCACGAACCTATATCAAGTATATATATTAACACATATACTCGTAATCGAACAAATTTATATATATTATTTCAATTGTTATATATTTCTATATATATATTCCATATATAAGTATTTATTTGATAAAATAATATTAATAATGATAATGAATAAATAGTTGTATTATATTGTAATAACAATAGTAGTAAAAATGATAATAATCATAATAAGGTTTTAATAATAATAATAATAATAATAATAATAATAATAATAATAATAATAATAATAATAATAATAATAATAATAATAATAATAATATAGTTTTGATAATAGTAAAAATGTTAATTTTTGTAATAATGATAATACTTTTTAATAATAATAATACTAATAAGGATAGTCATATTAGTAATAATAATGATAATATTAATAATAATACTTATAAATATAAAACGATACTAATACTAATAACAATGATAATAATAATAATTTGTATTGTTTTCAAAATAATAATAATAATAATAATTCTAATCATAATAATGATAATAATATTTTAAAATGATAATAATAATACAATAATAATACTACTAATAATACTAGTAATAATAATTTTAGTAGTAACAATAATAATAGTAATTATAATATTAATTTAAATTATGTTAATAATACATGGTAACTTTTATTAGTAATAATAATAATTATAATAGTTATTATAATAATAATAATAATAATAATAATAATAATAATAATAATAATAATAATAATAATAATTAAAATCATAATAATAATAATTAAAATCATAATAATAATAATAATAAGAAAACTACCTTTGAAGAGTTAAAAATGCTTTTCCTAAAAAAATGCCCGAGACCGGGTTCGAACCCGACACCTCACGCTCACCCGACAACACCCTAAACCATGGAACCATTTCTATTTTTCTGTTTATATCTCTCCCCAAATATATATATTCGGTATAAATTTCTGTTTCCCTTCTTCTTCTTCTTCTTCGCCATTATTCAGTCGACTAGAGGAGTAATTATTACGATAATTAAATTTTTGTTTTGGTTTAGGATTCGAAACAGATTAATAAACGGTTGTGGTTGAATTGGATTAACATAAAAAAATCTTTAAATAATAGCTGAAGAGCACGCGAAGACATTGATGAACTCAAAATCAATTTTTAAATTCTAGATCGTTTTAGACAAAATTTCTAATCATTCCTAGAAACTTTCTGAAGCATCAATTTAACATAAAATATCAAAACGAATTCAAATTCTTCGAAAAACAAAATGTTTGACTTTTGAAATTAGAACCTTTGACTCCAAAATTCGTAATCAAAAGAAGGAATTAAAAGTTGAGATTTTACAGATAGTTTAAATAAAAGATTCCTAACCTCTCTGCAAATTTTAGATTTTCAAAAATGAATCGAATTCAAGCTTTTTCAAAAACAAACTCGCGTACAGAGTATAGACCCGTGTTCTTCATTTTTTTTATTCAATTAGTTATCTGGCTAATGTAGGTGATAATTGAATATGGAAAAGTTGAATGAATTCTTTAACAACTGGTTTGGATCGATTAATAAAGAAACGTAGTCAACAAGAGCAGGAGCAAATTATATAAAAAAATAAAAACAGATACGAAAAAAAATAATTATAATAAAAAGCAGATCTCTAAAAAATTAAAGCAAGTTTGGATCAATTAGTGCAGATCACGTTTAGTAAAAAAAATGTAAAGGTAGTTCACAATTTTAGAAAAAAAAATAAAAGTAGTTAGTACATAATTTTTTACTTTTAATTTATTTGATATTAACAATTATTATTAATACTAATAATAATAATTATATTAATAATAATACTTTTAATAATTAAAATACTAATACTAATAATAATAGAATTAATAATAATAGTACTATTAATAATAATAATAATAATAATAATAATAATAATTATATTAATAATAATATTATTAATGATAAATAATAATGATAATAATGTTAATAAATAATAATAATAAAGATAATAATAATTATTAATATTAGTTAATAATAATACAAATAATAATAATAACATTAATGATAATAATAATAAGTTGTAAAATAACAATACTAATAATGATGCTAATATACTTTTAATAAGAATAATGATAATAAAAATGATACGGAGTAATTTTTAGTAATAATCATAATAGATTTAATAATAATATTTACGATAAAAATTCATAAAGTGTATTATAATGATAATAACCATAATTTTAGTAATAATGGCATTACTAATAATGGTAGTAATAATATTAGTAATTATATTAATGATAATGATGATAAGTATAACTATACTAATAATAATATTAGTAATAATAATACTAATAATAATAATAATCAAAGTCATATTAATAAAAATGATAATACTGATAATGATAATTGTAAATAATAATGATAATATTGTTAAATATTATATTAATAATATTAATTAATACTAATGTATTATTATTTACAAATAACTGTTCGTGAATCGTTGGTATTTCATAAAAGTTAGGTTTAAATTTTCTCGGAAATTTTCGGGTCATTACAGTACCTACCCGTTAAAGAAATTTCGTCCCGAAATTTGATTGTGGTCATCATGGCTAACAATAAAAATGTTTTCATGACGAATATGAGTTGATAAATAGAGTTTTATCACCTTTGAATAATATGGATAAAATGATTCGATTATAGGAAGAGTATAAACGAAGCTATCGTAAAAGATTGAAATGAGAAAATTAAATGTTCGTCTTAACTTTTGATGTAGTTGATATCGCGTATTTCATATGCATTTTCCTTAGCGATATCGGGTACATTTTGGTCCTTTTGGATACGATTTGGAGTTATTTTGGTTAAAGTTGTGAAAGTTTGAGTTCCAAGACTAAGAAGGTTAAATTTGAGGTTATTTGATAGTTTTGGATGATTTTTGATGAAAACGAGTGAAAAGGGTTGGTCCGAATCGAGTTTTGGTGTTTACATTAAGTTTTTCAGCTTCGTTTCAGCATTTTTCACATGGAGCGCCGCTCCAAAAGGTGGCGCGCCGCGCCAATCAACTAGAAATACAGGTCGAGCATGTTCAATAATCAAAGTGTCAGTTTCCAGTTATTCGGCGAGCCGCGCGGTATTATGGCGCGCCGCGCGGCTTGTGACCCGGGTTCAGAATTTCCCATATTTAAAGGCCGAAAAATACCCTAATTTATAATAATCGTATCCTGACGAATTCCAGCTACTTTTTGACGAACTTAGGTGATTTTTGGAGATCTTCAAGGTCATTCTAAGGTACTAATCATTCCGGGAACAAGTCTCGATTCGTGTATCTTTCAGATTTCAATCTTTGATTAGGTTTATTCTTTTGTTATCAACAATGAATTTCTCTATGTTTTTGATTGTTATTTTGATTTCAGCCATGATTGTAGGCTAAAACCTTTAATGTTTGTCTAGATTGAATATTTGCAAGTGTTTGGATGTTACTTTGAGGTTTTATTAATTGATGCATGATAATTATGAGTTTTGATTAAGAACCATTCTTGTGGGTGTTAATTATTGATACTAGGTTGATTAGTGAATCTTGTTTGAACAAAGGGAACCCTGTTTCAATTTAGTGATCTAATTTCCAATTGATTTGTCTTAACCGATTGGGTGCGTACTGGACCAAGGGGGTAAACCGGGTATGGTAATTAAATAAAACAGGGGTGAATTGTGTGGAGCGAACGCGTAACCAATTGAATCTTAATCTTGTAATTAGTTAGTTACTAAGTCACAAACGAAAGATAGTTTTTGGTGAAAGGGAACCCTAAGCCAATAAGTCCTAGTTTGATGTGTTTGCTAAAAGAGAACTCTGGGTAAACCGACTCTGTAATTGCGTGCATTGATTAATAGAACTAGTGCTTAATAACAAATCATCCAACACTGCGAATAGGATATCTAGGCGAACATTCTTTTATCCATTGAATTCAAATATCTTTATTTTTCTGTCGAGTCTGCATTTCTTTTATTTAAACTTAAAAACCAAAAATATTGTCTTTTATTTTCAAAGCTATCTTGATTTGGCTAATCGTTAAATAGCCGCAAAACAAACTATCTCGTAATTTCAATTTTCATAGTTTAACTTAGTTTACTTTTATTAGTTTCAAACTTAATTCTCACATTAATACTGTCCTTGGAACGATACTTGGAATTACCATTTTTATACTAATACACGATCGGGTACACTGCCCGTTAGTGTGTAGTAATCTTTAAACCAGGCATATTTCCAGTGATAAATTTATATACTAGATTTCACACATCAAGTTTTTGGCGCCGCTGCCGGGGACAGTTGTGTTGAAAATTAAGTTTGAAAATTAAGTTTGTTTTTAGTTAATTTTAACTGTTTAGTTTAATTTAATTCTAATTGAGTCGGTGCGTTTAATCGGTTTGTTAGCTGTGTTCTTGCAGTTACAGGTAGTGCATGCAACATACGCGTTCTTCAGATTCTCCAATTGTTAAACCATTTGACGAGCCTGAAAGAGAGTTGTTTAAAGCTTTAAGTCAGAAGCAAAAGTTAACAGTGGATTCATCAGTTTTATCGGGTGATACTTACGTTAATTTGGGTAGTACTTCTGAGACTGTGGTGCCCGAGACACCACCTGAAATTTTTAACGAAGAAGACTCTTACGCTTCGTCTGATACTACAGAAACTGAAGAAATGGCCGAAGAACCACCTCGTCCTCAGACTATGGCTGAAAAGTTGAAGGCCACCCGAGGAGGCCAAGGCAATTCGATTACTCAGCCGAATATTACTCAGCCTTTTCAAATTACAGGGCCGATCCTGAATTTGATTTCTTCTGATTGCCGATTCTATGGCAAAGATACCGAGGATGCTAACGAGCATCTTCGTAATTTTAATGATGTTTGCAACTTGTTTAAGCTACATGAGGTTGCCGACACTTCAATTAAGACAAGACTTTTCCCTTGGACTCTTAAGGGAGAAGCTAAGAGATGGTTAGATAAGCAACCTGAGGGTACGATTAGATCTTGGGAGACTTTGGAGGATAAGTTTTTGTCGAAGTTTTTCCCTGCATCTCGAGCTGCTCGACTTCAAGCAGATATTTCTCAATTTAGACAAAAGAGCAGTGAGACATTGTTTGATGCTTGGGACCGTTTTGCTACTTTGTTACGCTCGTGCCCGCAACACGGGTTGAATGATTTACAGAAGGTTCAGATTTTCTACAAAGGTTGTGATATTCCTACGCGTCAGAGTATTGATCAAGCTGCAGGTGGTACGTTAATGGATAAGACTGAAGAAGAGGCGTTAGAGATCATTGAAAAGCAAGCTGCTTACTCTCATGAGTGGCATCAGGATCATGAATCTTACCCTTCAGCTTCAGTTAAGAGAACAGAGACTACAGGTACAGGTGCTTATGATGATTTTGGGTCTTTCAGTGCTAAGTTGGATTCGTTTGGTAGAAATTTGGAGAAGATGAACAAGGATATTCATGGTATGAAGGTTGGTTGTGAATACTGTGGAGGTTTGCATCTGGGCAAAGATTGTGATGCGGGTTTGACTATGAATCAGAAAGAAGAGGTCAACTATATTAGTCAGCAGAATAACAATCAGTTTCAGGGACGTGCTCAGTTTAACAGGAATTTCAATAATCCTTATAATCCGCAAGGTAATCAGGGTTCGAGGTTCCAACCGGGATCTAGTGGAGGTTTTCAGCAGCAAGCTCCCGGTTATTTTCAGAAACCACAGGTCGAAGAGAAAAAGTCCAACCTTGAGGCTATGATCGAGAAGTTAGTGATATCTCAGACTCAACTTGTCACTACCGTTACTCAGAATAATGAAAAGAATGACCAAATGTTTCGAAATCAACAAGCAGCTATTCATAATCTTGAACAGCAGATTGGTCAACTTGCTAATAAGAGTAGTGAGAGGAAACCGGGAGAGTTACCTAGCAAGACGGATACTAACCCGAAAAACGGGCATGTTAATGCTATCACCACCCGAAGTGGTTTAGCATATTATCCACCGAGGAAGCCCGACGAGTATGATTTGAGGGTACCGTTAGTTAATGATAGTGAGCCGGTTGTTGAAAGTGAACCGGCAAGGGAAAAGGAGCCGGAACAGGTGGCTGAAAAAGTTGTTAAGGAACCGGTTACTGTTGCTGCTAAACCGGTAGTTAGAGAGTATCAACCACCGCTCCCATTCCCGAGGAAACAACGATTGGAGAAGCTAGAGGCCGAAAAGTCCAAGTTCATGGACTTGATTAAAAAAGTTAACATAAATATGCCTTTTATTGATGTTATTGCAGGTGTGCCTAAGTATGCGAGGTTTCTCAAAGATTTGGTGACTAACAGGCAGAAGCTGAAGAACGTGTCTTCAGTCAGGTTGAATGCCGCATGCTCAGCGGTTGTTGCAAACAAGCTTCCCGAGAAGCTTGAAGATCCTGGAAGTTTTACCATTCCTTGTTTACTTGGTAATTTGGACTGTATGAGGGCTTTGGCGGATTTGGGGGCTAGCATTAATTTAATGCCTTATTCTATTTATCTTAAGCTAGACCCCGGGGAGTTAAAACCCACGCGTATGGCTGTGCAGCTAGCCGACCGCTCTATTAAATTCCCTCGTGGAATCATAGAGAATATGCTAGTGAAGACTGGGTCGTTAGTTTTTCCGGCGGATTTTGTGGTTTTGGATATGGAAGTGGATGAAAGGATTCCACTAATTTTGGGTCGGCCATTCTTAAATACTGCTAGGTGTATGATTGATGTGTATGGCCAAAAGCTGACCCTTAGGATAGATGATTTGAGTGCAACATTCTCAATCGACCATGCTTTGAAATACCCTGGCTACACTGATGATACATGTTATTTTCTTAACACTGTGAATGTCCAGTCTGAGTTTTTGCAGGAATTCCCAGAGTTACAGGGATCAGGAGAATGCTCATTGGTTGAGATTGATGAGGATGTGCAGGTTGAGGAGGTGGATCTTTTAACCACCTTGATGGAAAACGGCTATGAGCCGACTGAAGAGGAGTTCAAAGAACTCGAACGTGATTCAAATTACCGGAGCAAGTCTTCAATTGAAGAACCTCCCGAGCTTGAATTGAAGCCACTTCCAGATCATTTGGAATACGCTTACTTGCATGAGGAATCTAAGCTTCCGGTAATTATTTCTTCTTCTCTTTCAGCAGGTCAGAAAACTGAGCTTGTAACCATGCTAAAGGCCCATAAACCGGCTATTGCATGGAAGATTCACGACATTAAGGGTATTAGTCCCTCCTATTGCACCCACAAAATCCTAATGGAGGATAACTCCAAACCCGTGGTGCAACGCCAAAGGAGGTTGAACCCGCACATGCAAGATGTCGTGAAGAAAGAGATAATAAAGCTCCTTGATGCAGGTCTGATTTACCCGATTTCTGACAGTCCATGGATTAGCCCGGTACACTGTGTACCTAAGAAAGGTGGTATGACTGTTACCACCAATGATAAAAATGAGTTAATTTCCACCCGGACTGTCACGGGGTGGCGTGTTTGTATCGACTACCGTAAGTTGAACGACGCCACATGTAAAGACCACTTCCCGCTACCTTTCATGGATCAAATGCTAGAGAGGTTGGCGGGAAACAGCTTCTATTGCTTTCTCGATGGTTTCTCGGGCTATTTTCAAATTCCTATCTCGCCCGAGGACCAAGAGAAGACTACTTTCACGTGCCCGTATGGCACGTTCTCTTATCGACGCATGCCCTTTGGCCTTTGCAATGCTCCGGCCACTTTTCAAAGGTGCATGATGGCCATATTCCATGACATGATAGAAGATTGCATGGAGGTGTTCATGGATGACTTCTCGGTTTTCGGTGACACTTTCGATTCATGCCTTCTTAATTTAGAACGGATGTTGGTCAGGTGCGAAAAATCCAATCTTGTGCTCAACTGGGAGAAGTGCCATTTCATGGTTCAAGGGGGCATCGTTCTCGGGCACAAGATTTCTAAAAACGGTATAGAGGTGGATCCCGCAAAGGTTACCGCTATTAAGAACCTTCCACCCCCTACCGATGTTAAGGGTGTTAGGAGTTTTCTCGGGCACGCCGGTTTTTACCGGCGATTCATTAAAGATTTTTCTAAGATTGCCAACCCGATGAATAAACTCCTTGAAAAGGACACCCCGTGGAAATTCTCCGACGAATGCCAAAAGGCATTCGAGCTTTTGAAGGAGAAACTCATCAATGCGCCAATCATAATTGCTCCTAATTGGTCCCTTCCGTTCGAGCTTATGTGCGATGCATCTGATTTCGCTGTTGGCTCAGTTTTGGGTCAAAGGGTCGAGAAGCATTTCCGACCCATCTACTATGCAAGCAAGACCTTGCAAGGAGCGCAATTAAATTATACTACCACTGAAAAAGAGCTCCTTGCGGTGGTCTTTTCGTTTGATAAGTTCCGGTCCTACTTAGTCTTATCTAAGACTATTGTCTTTACGGACCATTCTGCTCTAAAGTACCTTTTTGCTAAACCGGATGCAAAACCACGACTTCTTAGATGGATCTTGCTTTTGCAAGAATTTGATGTGGAGATCCGGGATAAAAAGGGTGCTGAAAATTTGGCGGCCGACCACCTTTCACGTCTTGAGAACCCCTCCCGTGAGGTTCTCGATGAGACTACCATTCATGATGATTTTCCCGGCGAATATCTCATGAAGGTAGATAAGGTTGATGAGCCGTGGTACGTGGACATTGCTAATTATCTAGTTGGGAGATTCTTGGAAAAAGGGTGGTCACATCAAAAGAGGAAGAAATTTTTCAGTGACCTTAAGTACTATTTCTGGGAGTATCCCTATCTTTTTCGTTGTTGTCCCGATGGAGTTATCCGCCGGTGTGTTTCCGGTGATGAGTGTATGCGTATTTTGACCGAGTGCCATAGTGGGCCTACCGGTGGGCATTTTGGACCCCAAATTACGGGGCGTAAAGTCTATGATGCCGGCTTTTATTGGCCGACAATCTTCAAAGATGCCCACCTGGTTTGTAAGTCTTGTGATTCGTGCCAAAGGGCCGGTAAAGTCACCAAACGGGATGAGATGCCTCAACAAAGCATCCAAGTTTGCGAAGTATTTGACGTTTGGGGAATTGACTTTATGGGGCCATTTCCGAAATCTCAGAATTATAGTTACATACTCGTTGCCATCGACTACGTGTCTAAATGGGCTGAAGCGCAAGCTTTACCCACAAATGATGCACGAGTTGTGATTTCGTTCCTTAAGCGTTTATTCTCTCGATTTGGAACTCCTAAAGCTTTAATTAGTGATAGGGGTACTCATTTTTGTAACGCCCAAATGGAGAAGGTATTGAAGCGATATGGAGTTCTCCATAAAGTTTCTACTTCATACCATCCCCAAACGAGCGGACAAGTTGAGAATACCAATCGAGCTCTTAAAAGTATTCTTGAGAAAACTGTGGGTTCAAATCCAAAGGAGTGGGCAAATAAGCTCGATGAAGCTTTGTGGGCGTTTAGAACCGCCTTCAAAACGCCACTTGGTACCACTCCTTATCGGTTAGTTTATGGGAAAGCGTGTCATCTCCCATTGGAGATTGAGCATAAAGCTATGTGGGCACTTCAAAAGTGCAATTTAGATTTGAAGGAAGCCGGACGCCTAAGGGCGGGGCAATTGAACGAGCTTGGTGAATTACGCCTTGATGCGTACGAGAATTCATTGATTTATAAAGAAAAGACCAAGCAATGGCATGATAGGAAGTTAAAGGGTCCAAAGGAGTTTAACGAAGGCGACCGAGTGCTTTTGTTTAACTCTAGATTAAAGCTTTTACCGGGAAAACTCAAGTCCCGGTGGACGGGACCATTTGAGGTTGTTAAGGTGTTCCCATACGGTACGGTCGAGTTGAAAAATGCGAATGGTATCACCTTTAAGGTTAACGGACATCGTGTGAAGAAGTATGTTGATGGTCCGTTAGTGATTGATGATGAGGTTCACGTTGAACCCGATCCCAACGCCACTTGAAGTTGGGGACGAGTCGAGTGAACGACTCGTTAAATAAGGTTCACATTGTTGTAGAGTTTGTAAATTTTTGTGCTTGTTTCATAATATGTGCAACATGATCATGATTAGATTGTTATTGGGGTTGGTTTGGTTGTTTTATGGCGAGAAAACTGGGTTTAGAGGCTTTAAAGAACGAATTTTTGAAGTTACAGTACATGGAGCGCCGCTCCAATAAGGGGCGCGCCGCGCCACTTGAGTATATCTGAAGTACCAGTTTTTGAAAACAGCTCGGCATCAATTTTTAGTTATTCTGCGCGCCGCGCGAGACTTTGGAGCGCCGCGCGAAATCCCTGCGCGCCGCGCGATCTCCTGGAGCGCCGCGCCACCTGGTGTCAGCCAGCTATTTTGCTTATTAATTAAAATCACACCCGAATTTTCTCAACCACATATATTAGAAACGGGATACCAGCTGTTTTTATACCCTTTTACTTCAATTATTTTCATTCTTACATCTCTTAAACACCTACAAATCCTTTGATCTTTCAAAACCCTAATTCTACAAAGTTTAATTCCTTGTTTCAAGTAACCTTAATCTTGCAAGAATGGCACCTAAGAAGGTCCGAATTTGTTCTTTTCTTTACTAATTTCATCTTATTATATGTTAATTGCTTGTTTAATTCTTAATTATCATGATGAATTAGTGTGGGGTTGCTTTAATTTGGGTTATATGATTCAATTAGTCATGGGTTTTTGTTAGATATTGTTTATATGCTTTGATTTTATGCTAAAGTTGGTGTTTTTAGAAGTTTCACATGAACCTAGGGTTTGTAGGGGTAAAGGTCCGAATTTTGTAAGTAAAAAGGGGTTTATTGCTTGAAAGTGTGATGTTCTTTGAATTGTTCATATGTTTTTGAACTAGTGTGGGGTAGTGTCCATATGGGCGGGTCACTTTGTTTTGAATGACTTATGCTACATTGTTCCAATTATGTGATATGCCATGCTAGTGATGATTAAACATATGATTTTAATTGAGATAAAGCTTTTGTTTAATGGTTGTTGAAATTGATAAAAGTTGCTAACATGATGAAGTTATTGGATTTTTGGAATTTAAAAGAGTTATAAGTAATCATGTTGGTCATGTTTTGGTTATGTTGTTTGATGAATAAGATTATGAGTTATTTGTTTTGATGGATAATGTGATTTGGTTGAGAGTGTGTTTTTGAAAAAGTTTTCACAAGAGTTGTTTTGTTTAGTTGGTAATTGTTTTTGAAGGTGAATTAACATGAAACAAGGATTGATTGTAAAGGTGTTTGGTGCTTATTATGATAACTAACACTAACTTTTGAGTTTTGTGTTTGTTTTTTTTTACTTGTTTCATGAATGCAGAGAACAAGAGGTAACCAACCACAGCAACCACCGAACAACCCTGAATTGTGGTTGACCCAAGTTGGTAATATTGAGGGTTTGGAACAAAGGTTTAACATCAATCTTGCTCGTCCGATTGAGCAAACTTACTACTTGGATTGGACGCAACTTCGCAATGAAAGTGTTCATGCTTATCGAGAATTGCGTGGTTATTTATGGGTTACTTATAGCGGTAATGAGTTGAGACCGTATGAGCGTTTGTTTGAAATTAACGAAGATGTTTATGAGCAATTGACTGTTGAGTTCTTTTCGACCGTAAGTTGTCGGCCCCGAGTTGCTCCTCGTGATTCGGACTTTTTGACATTTAGGCTTGGCGGGGCGGACCGTCGAATGAGTAAGGTTGAGTTAGCTCGGGCGTTGGGTTTGTACCCCGAGTTAAATGATGATATAGACTTACAGTACCATTTGTTGGGGTGCCGGGTTTTCGGTGACGGCGAGTTTAGTGAAAGTGAGTATTGGCCAACGATTATTAATCCGGGGGTTAGGGCGTTCAGTTCTAGTAGAAGCATTCAGTCTAATCTTCGACGTCCGGTGGACCGTATTCTTTTTAAAATGATTGCTACTATGTTCATGGCCCGGAGAAATGCAAACAAAATTAAACGAAAGGATCTTTGGATCCTCCAGCAGATAAAAGCGAGAGAGGCAATTGATGTGCCGACTATGTTGGGGTCCTGGTTTCAGGAAATCGGTGAAGATAATCGTCCCGAGCGCCCGTTGTTAGGGGGCCATTTTGTGACACGTATAGCTGAGGCATTTTCTGTGCCTACTGATAGGTGTACTATCGCGGGGGTCGAAGCAATGGTAACAAACATTTTGTTTTTCGCTAAAGCCGATTTTATTAGGCGAGGACCGAACGGTTGGGTTTTGGTAGAGGATGATGAACAACCACAGGGTCAAGGTCAACAGCAACAGCAACAGCGAGGTCAAGGTCAAGGTAGAGGACGTGGTATTGGGTCCACGTATGAAGCAGGGGGTTCTAGTGGTAATGTTCGGGGAGTATGGACTCCCGATGAGGAAGCTTTTAATGGGTTGGTGAATAGTGTTGACGGGCTGCATCTCGAGTTCCAAGATAATCGTTCATTTTATAATGATCAGGTTGAGCATAATCAGCGTATGTATGACGAACAGCGCCGTCATAATCAGGAGTTGATGACGTGGCATCAGGGTAACTATGGGTCGCTTAACACGAGTTTGGGTCAGGTTCGGACAGAGGTTGGTAATTTGGGCGACCGTGTTGACAGGATAGAGTATGATGTTCGAGGGATTCGGGCCCACAATCAGTGGGAAATTCATCAGAGGCAGCTCCAACGGCAGATGCGTCGTGTGCCGGATGCGTACATTCCTACGCAAACCACTATTCCGGACTACACCGCCGTGACGCCTCCGAGACCGGATCCGTCTTATGACCCGTATCAAGCATGCCAAGATACTTATGGCGTGACTTGGGACCCGTTGAGAGATTTTTGGCCGGGAAGCGATTGATGTGTTGCACGTATTATTGTTGTATTTGTTTAAACTATTTCCATTTCGATTTGGTTGTACTAGACTATTTTTATTTTTCGTATGATGTACTTTGAGACCTATTTGGGGCAAGGCGTTTCGGTACCGGGTGGTACCACCTTGCCCATTTATGTATTTGGTGTGTTTTTCTTTTTGTTAGGTGTGTTGGTGAAACGGTTTTTCAAGTCTGGCATTAAGTTCAGCAAAACTACTTGAGTGATGATATTGGTGTGAGAATCGGGAATGGACGATGTTCTTATGCTGGCAGTCAGTTCAGCGCCATCTGTCACTGTCATTCCACGATCTGTGGTTAAGCTCGATAAGTTTTTATTTTTCTTACCCTTTTGATTTTAATCCATTTTTGATCTCATGTGATGGGGACATTACTTGATCTCAAGTGTGGGGTGGGAGATGTAAAATCTCTCGGGTTGGTTATTAATAGAATCATCATTATTTTGGTTTTGATATTTAAAGGACTTGACGTTTCACGGGGTTTTGGTCTTAAAAAAAAAAAATTGAAAAATTTAGGGAAAAATAATAAAAAAAAAATGAAAAAATTAGTTAGTTAAAAAGAAAAAAAAAAATATAAAAGTAGTTAAAAATTCGGCCAAAACCCTTGTTTAAGTATGGCTTGGTATTTATATTTCATGATGTTTAAAGAAGCCAAAGTTGTTCCACATGTTCATTACCATTGAACATGAAATCCTACGAGTTCGAAGAACTCAATAGTAGGTCACCTGTACCAAAACGGGTGTAAACCGTGAGAGAGCGGTGATTGCATAGCGTGATTGTGACCGAATTACGTGCCAGATCAAAAACTTTTTGGTTACTTGGTATAGCATACTTCCGAAACTATATCATTTTATTATTGCATCATTTAATGATGTGATACTGTGGGAAGAGGAGCCTTGAGCTTCACCAGTGCTGTCCTTTTCAGGAGCAATAGCTACGTGCTTGTGTTTGCTTAGACAACACAAACTATAGCCAAAAGCTATGGAACCCGAAGGTTTTCGGGATTTTACAAAACCGGTGTCAAGTGAAACAGATTGGCACTTCCGAGTGACTCAGATCCGCTCATTAAGGAAGTAAAGTCTTCCGATCGTCCTACTTGGTACGTATACCTCTTAAGCGTGCCATTTCATTATCCATCATATCACGATGAGGTACTGTTAGAGGAGAAAGTCTTGAACTTTCAAAACACGTTCATTATTTTGAATGTGAAATCCTACATGAACATTCAGTTCATACGTAGGTCACTTGTACAAAAACGGGTGTCAACCGTATGAACGGTGATTGGATCGTGTGGTCGAAGCCGGGCCATACGCTAGATCGAAAACTTTATAGGGCGGTCTTCATTGTTTCTCCTAACAAGGACAATGTATGCGCTCGACCACCTTTTATGACCATACAGGATGAATCCACTCCATCCTAAAGGGAGTCAAGTCTCCCGAACGACACACTTACTGATTCATTTCAGAAGTTGTAGTCCAGACCAGTTGTAGGGTGACGAAAAATCTTGAAAAGTCATTGCTAAAATCGACTGGAAATCTACCAGGCCTCAACGTCAAACAGGGAAACTGGTAGTCGAAGCTTTTCTCAATGAGGGAGATTTGCTAGCTTAATGGGAAGCGCACCATGATACACAAAATGTCAGTGATTGATCAGATTCCCAGTGGATAACCTCCGGAAAGGTAAGATATCAGCTTTTAAGCCTGATGAACCTCAATCTTTATGGTTGACTTAACGGATTAGACGGTTACCTCATAACCATCGATGATATCTGGACGTAATGTGTATCCTCCTAAGCACATTATTTTCTACCGACATGTTAGGTACTGTGGGAGGCTTGGCTTGACCAATTGCGGGGTAGCCCGTACGTTCTCTTGGCACACATGGTTCGATTGTTACATCTTTGGTGCTTTGTTCCCACTTGATTCCCGATGCTATTGAAGACTTATGTTATGACTCGAGATTCTCTACTTCATCATTATGGTACGTTATCGAGATTATTTTTGGTTTCTATATCCGTTACATATTGTTTGCGGTTTGGGAAGTTACAAGGGGGAATGCAAGTGGGAACCATGGTTGTTATATACTCCAAATCGTGCCCACGCTAGTTGCTTGTTTGGTTCTTGTTCGTTTGATTCTACAAATATGTTTGAAGATGATATTTTATTGTAGAAGATTATTATCGAGTTTCATTGCTTGAGGACAAGCAAAACTCTAGTGTGGGGTTGTTTGATATCGCGTATTTCATATGCATTTTCCTTAGCGATATCGGGTACATTTTGGTCCTTTTGGATACGATTTGGAGTTATTTTGGTTAAAGTTGTGAAAGTTTGAGTTCCAAGACTAAGAAGGTTAAATTTGAGGTTATTTGATAGTTTTGGATGATTTTTGATGAAAACGAGTGAAAAGGGTTGGTCCGAATCGAGTTTTGGTGTTTACATTAAGTTTTTCAGCTTCGTTTCAGCATTTTTCACATGGAGCGCCGCTCCAAAAGGTGGCGCGCCGCGCCAATCAACTAGAAATACAGGTCGAGCATGTTCAATAATCAAAGTGTCAGTTTCCAGTTATTCGGCGCGCCGCGCGGTATTATGGCGCGCCGCGCGGCTTGTGACCCGGGTTCAGAATTTCCCATATTTAAAGGCCGAAAAATACCCTAATTTATAATAATCGTATCCTGACGAATTCCAGCTACTTTTTGACGAACTTAGGTGATTTTTGGAGATCTTCAAGGTCATTCTAAGGTACTAATCATTCCGGGAACAAGTCTCGATTCGTGTATCTTTCAGATTTCAATCTTTGATTAGGTTTATTCTTTTGTTATCAACAATGAATTTCTCTATGTTTTTGATTGTTATTTTGATTTCAGCCATGATTGTAGGCTAAAACCTTTAATGTTTGTCTAGATTGAATATTTGCAAGTGTTTGGATGTTACTTTGAGGTTTTATTAATTGATGCATGATAATTATGAGTTTTGATTAAGAACCATTCTTGTGGGTGTTAATTATTGATACTAGGTTGATTAGTGAATCTTGTTTGAACAAAGGGAACCCTGTTTCAATTTAGTGATCTAATTTCCAATTGATTTGTCTTAACCGATTGGGTGCGTACTGGACCAAGGGGGTAAACCGGGTATGGTAATTAAATAAAACAGGGGTGAATTGTGTGGAGCGAACGCGTAACCAATTGAATCTTAATCTTGTAATTAGTTAGTTACTAAGTCACAAACGAAAGATAGTTTTTGGTGAAAGGGAACCCTAAGCCAATAAGTCCTAGTTTGATGTGTTTGCTAAAAGAGAACTCTGGGTAAACCGACTCTGTAATTGCGTGCATTGATTAATAGAACTAGTGCTTAATAACAAATCATCCAACACTGCGAATAGGATATCTAGGCGAACATTCTTTTATCCATTGAATTCAAATATCTTTATTTTTCTGTCGAGTCTGCATTTCTTTTATTTAAACTTAAAAACCAAAAATATTGTCTTTTATTTTCAAAGCTATCTTGATTTGGCTAATCGTTAAATAGCCGCAAAACAAACTATCTCGTAATTTCAATTTTCATAGTTTAACTTAGTTTACTTTTATTAGTTTCAAACTTAATTCTCACATTAATACTGTCCTTGGAACGATACTTGGAATTACCATTTTTATACTAATACACGATCGGGTACACTGCCCGTTAGTGTGTAGTAATCTTTAAACCAGGCATATTTCCAGTGATAAATTTATATACTAGATTTCACACATCAGTAGTCATTTTCCGAAATTCAAAGGATTTAAAGAAATCTTCGTAAATCTTTATAAGATTTGATTCTCCGGTAATTAAGAAAATTATGATTTTCTTTGATTAAATGCAGTGAATTGCCTCGATTGTTGTGTCTGGAATTTCGCTATAAATTGGCTTCTTTCGTTTCATTACCTTCACTACTTCTATACTTTCTTTCTCGATTCATACTTCCAAAGATTGTGAAAATGCTCCATCCAGTTCTTATCCTGGATATTTTTCTGACTATCGCTTCTGTCATTCTTCTTTTTCATCTACCACCGAAGGAATCTGTTTACTTCTACTATTACCTTAGGGTTATAGTGTTTTTAATTCTCCCGTGTCTTTATGTTGCTATACATATTGATATACACGGTTTGTAATTTCTGTGTTGTTATCGAGCTTTATATTTTCCCTTATATTTCGGAGCTCCATGCTTTTGTTTTCTCTTTTTGACTTTAAGCAAAGCAAGTAATGGTCCAGAATTTGTAGGTATGAAGTTTCGAATGAACATAATTAATGTTCTAAGAAAGTAATTGTAATAGCACAATCTTGATTTGTCAAATTACTAGAATTCACGGGAAAAGTTAGATCTATCAAGAAAATGTGTTCTTGATAAGTTTAGAGATTAAGTAGAATGTAAGAGTCATGTAACATGTCATATGATGATTGTAAGGTCTATGAATCATCATTTTCTATTAGAAATTTAGCATGACTTACTGTAATATAATCACGTTGGCCTGACGTCATTATATTATACTAACTCATGCTTCAATTCCCAACACTTCTCCATAATTCATTCATAATTTATACTTAGGTTTTACAGAAGTTTCCAATATATTGTAATATAAATAGCACGAAGAGGTATATAATTTCGGACGAGAATATTTATGAAAATATCTTCAGAAATATCGAAGATATTTATGATGATATTTTGGAATTTCTAAGTTCGAAAGTTGATGAAGAAAAATTTTCCGCAAGCTTTTAACATGACTTCGGAGCAAGATATTCTCTAAAGATTTCATCGGATCCAGAATTACCTGGATTCTTTGAATATAGGGTTTGGTCCTTGTATTTGTCCTTGGTCTCCTTCATGGTTAGCTCAATCCGTTTTTCAGTTCCAAATCTGAGTTTTTTCAATACGTCATTCTTTATCATCAAACTTTTGACCATTAAGTCCATCTATAGCTTTTGCTGCTTCATCAGCATTATTAAAGTTAACGAATCTGAATCGTTGCTTATCAATCCGAGATGGTTTCAAGAAATTTTATTTTTTAGATGATTAAACACTGATTGTAATCGTCAACGGATCTAATGGTTGACGAATAGGTGTTGTTGATTTCAAAAGTAATGAATGATAATTTCGGTGGTTTGATGTGATAATTCATCATAGAATACGAATGAATATAATTCATGAATGTAGTGATCTTTAGGAAGATAACATCTACTAAAACTTTACTTGAATTATGATATGTCAAAATCAGAATATGCAATTGAATTTGTATGAAAATGGTTGTTCTTTAGTGAACAGATACATATATCTTGTGAATGTAAGTAGGATAGCTACTGATTATTGAATCGGAATTGAAGAATGTAAAGTGTAACATATTAATGTGAGATATAAATATTTCTCGGGTATTACCTACCAGTTAAAATATTTTCACAATTAACAGTTTGTACAAAAGAATTTTTAATTATAATCTTCATGAAGATATACGTTCATATATATATTCTTTAGATGTAATCATGAATTTAATGAGTTAATATAATATTAAACTCATTTGATTTACGGTTGAAACGAGAATAAATAATCTCCAAAACTTGAGAGTTTACATAATCGTAGGGGAATATTTCTCTAATGAAGTTATGAATCAATACTTCATCGTTCATTGTTATTGATATACCTCGGTATATGATGTTGGTGCTCGTGGAATTTTTTTTGAACTTCGCAAGGCACGAATAATATTTTCAAAAAGGTTTCGAGTACATCGAAAATGAAAGTATACAATCAAACATGTATTTGAATAATGAACTTGGTTTATTATGAAATGGAGTTTATTGTGTTGAAACAGTGATTAACGATTGTTAAGTCATTAACGAAGGATGTACATTATAGCATATTAGTGATATGAATTAACCAAGTAGTACATACTAGTTAAGATTCACACGTAATAGCTTTAGTACGAAAAGATTTATTATTGTTCCAAACCATATATATATAAAGTATACATACATAATCTTCAGGAAGAATGAGTCAATACATCTTAACTCATTATTACTAATATTCCTTGGTATCTATGTGCGTATGATGTTGATGTTTGAGGTACCGAGTGTGATGTTGAGGCGTGAGATGCGGATGTTGTTGTTGGTACTGGTGCTGTTGGTGGTGATGCTGATGGTACTGGTGGTGCTGCTGATGCTTGTAGATATTGCACCATATTCTCCAGAGCCACCACTTGAGCACGAAGCTCGTTGACTTCTTCTATTATACTAGGATGATTGGCGGTTCGGACAAGGGGACGAATAAGATCTAGAATTCTAGATATTATATAATCGTGGCGAGCTGTTCTGGAAATGAGGGTGAAAATGGTGTTTCAGATTGGTTCGCCGGTAAGTGCTTCAGGTTCTTCACTAATAGGGCAATGTGATAGGTGAAAAGGATCACCTTCTTCACTTCTCCATTGATTAAGTCGACTACGAACCCACCCCCAATTCATCCAAAATAGATGATGGCTAATTGGTTCGTTTGTTCCGGTTACGCTGCCATTGGAGTTTGAGGAGTTCGAGGATCCATATTATGTGTTTGGAATAGGGTTTGATATGAAATGGGTGTTGAATACTAAATGATATCTCCGTCTCCTCGAGTACGTATATATAGCAAAAAGATTCCGTAATTTATGGAGGAAATTTAAAAAAAGTATTAGACAAAGTCTATTGGGATAGTTATGATAAGATATGATTTGTTTATACTCAATTTATGCAATAATTGCAGTATGACGTGTCTAGATTAAAAATGATAAGTATGTAATCAGCTAAACTTTCGATTAAAGACTTTCCATTCTTAATGGCCTATTCAGGTCTAGGGGCTTAAGCTATAGGATCCTTTAAATCAGTAATCCAAACCCTTCCATTCTAGAGTTTCGTAGACGCCACCCGTCAAGAAAGTTCAATGTTCAAAAATAACGAGAAAGCAAAGATTTTGAAAGTAACGAATATGAATAGTAATGACATTATAACGTCTTTGAGTTATCGAGAATCTTTATGAGTCAATAATGATATTTTCTGGTTCGCAAACCAATGCACAAATGAAAAGTCCCGTTCATATTGATTATAAACGTTCCATATTAATTGATTTCGTTGCGAGGTTTTGACCTCTATATGAGACGTTTTTCAAAGACTACATTCATTTTTAAAACAACCATAACCTTTATTTTATCAATAAAGGTTTTAAAAGCATTACGTAGATTATCAAATAATGATAATCTAAAATATACTATTTACACATGACCATTACATAATGGTTTACAATAGAAATATATTACATCGACATATGTTTTTTGAATGCAGTTTTTACACAATATCATACAAACATGGACTCCAAATCTTGTCCTTATTTTAGTATGCAACAGCGGAAGCTCTTAGTATTCACATGAGAATAAACATGCTTTAAACGTCAACAAAAATGTTGGTGAGTTATAGGTTTAACCTATATATATCAAATCGTAACAATAGACCACAAGATTTCATATTTCAATACACATCCCATACATAGAGATAAAAATCATTCATATGGTGAACACCTGGTAACCGACATTAACAAGATGCATATATAAGAATATCCCCATCATTCCGGGACACCCTTCGGATATGATATAAATTTCGAAGTACTAAAGCATCCGGTACTTTGGATGGGGTTTGTTAGGCCCAATAGATCTATCTTTAGGATTCGCGTCAATTAGGGTGTCTGTTCCCTAATTCTTAGATTACCAGACTTAATAAAAAGAGGCATATTCGATTTCGATAATTCAACCATTGAATGTAGTTTCACGTACTTGTGTCTATTTTGTAAATCATTTATAAAACCTGCATGTATTCTCATCCCAAAAATATTAGATTTTAAAAGTGGGACTATAACTCACTTTCACAGATATTTCCTTCCTCGAAAATAAGACTTGGCCACGGATCGATTCACGAACCTATACAAATATGTACATATATATCAAAGTATGATCAAAATATAATTACAACCATTTTTATTATGTTTTAAAGATTTGAGTGTATTAAGTCAGCTGTCCTCGTTAATAACTTACAACTAGTTGTCCACAGTTAGATGTACAGAAATAAATCGATATATATTATCTTGAATCAATCCATGACCCAGTGTATACACGTCTCAGGCTAGATCACAACTCAAAGTATATATATTTTTGGAATCAACCTCAACCCTGTATAGCTAACTCCAACATTACTGCATATAGAGTGTCTATGGTTGTTCCAAATAATATATATACATGGGTCGATATGATATGTCAAAACATTTGCATACGTGTCTATGGTATCCCAAGATTACATAATATATTAGAATACATGTATAATACAATATAAGTTAGCTAGGATATGATTTGTATAGATTTGTTAAACATTTTCCGTAGCTAAAAAGATCAAAAATATCCAATCTTGTTTTACCCATAACTTCTTCATTTTAAATCCGTTTTGAGTGAATCAAATTGCTATGGTTTCATATTGAACTATAATTTAAGAATCCAAACAGAAAAAATATAGGTTTATAGTCGGAAATTTAAGTTACATGTCAATTACTAAAGAGGTAGTCATTTCCGTCGAAAGAACGACATCTTGATGACCATTTTGAAAAACATACTTTCACTTTGAGTTTAACCAAGATTTTTGGATATAGTTTCATGTTCATATGAAAAATCATTTTCCCAGAAGAACAACTTTTAAATCAAAGTTTATCATAGTTTTTAATTATCCAAACCAAAACAGCCCCCGGTTTCACTACGACGGCGTATATCCGATTTTATGGTGTTCATCGTGTTTCCAGGTTTTAAATCATTAAGTTAGCGTATCATATAGATATAGAACATGTGTTTAGTTGATTTTAAAAGTCAAGTTAGAAGGATTAACTTTTGTTTGCGAACAAGTTTAGAATTAACTAAACTATGTTCTAGTGATTACAAGTTTAAACCTTCGAATAAGATAGCTTTATATGTATGAATCGAATGATGTTATGAACATCATTACTACCTCAAGTTTTCTAGATAAAACTACTGGAAATTAGAAAAATGGATCTAGCTTCAAAGGATCCTTGGATGGCTTGAAAGTTCTTGAAGCAGAATCATGACACGAAAACAGTTCAAGTAAGATTTTCACTCGAAATAAGATTGTTATAGTTGTAGAAATTGAATCAAAGTTTGAATATGAATATTACCTTGAATTAGAAAGATAACCTACTATAAATAACAAAGGTTCCTTGATCTTAGATGATTACTTGGAATGGATTAGAAAGCTTGGAAGTAGACTTGCAAACTTGGAAGTATTCTTGATTTTTATGAAACTATACTTATGGAATTTATGAAGAACACTTAGAACTTGAAGATGAAACTTGAGAGAGATCAATTATATGAAGAAAATTGAAGAATGAAAGTGTTTGTAGGTGTTTTTGGTCGTTGGTATATGGATTAGATATAAAGGATATGTAATTTTGTTTTCATGTAAATAAGTCATGAATGATTACTAATATTTTTGTAATTTTATGAGATATTTCATGCTAGTTGACAAATGATGGTTCCCACATGTGTTAGGTGACTCACATGGGCTGCTAAGAGCTGATAATTGGAGTGTATATACCAATAGTACATGCATCTAAAAGCTGTGTATTGTACGAGTACGAATACGGGTGCATACGAGTAGAATTGTTGATGAAACTGAACGAGGATGTAATTGTAAGCATTTTTGTTAAGTAGAAGTACTTTGATATGTGTCTTGAAGTCTTTCAAAAGTGTAAGAATACATATCAAAACACAACATGTATATACATTCTAATGGAGTCGTTAAGTCTTCGTTAGTCATTACATGTAAGTGTTGTTTTGAAACCTTTAAGTTAACGATCTCAATTAATGTTGTTAACCCAATGTTTATTATATCAAATGAGATGTTAAATTATTATGTTATCATGATATTATGATGTATGAATATCTCTTAATATGATATATACATTAAAATATCGTTACACGATAATCGTTACATATAAGTCTCGTTTCGTAAATCTTGAGTTAGTAGTATTGTTTTTACATATGTAGTTCATTGTTAACACACTTAATGATATATTTAAATATCATTTTATCATGTTAAATATAGTGTATCAATATCTTAATACGATACATATGTATTTAGTAGACGTTATCATAACGATAATCGTTATATATATCATTTCGAGTTTCTTAACTTAGTAATCTCATTTCTTATGTATATCACACATTGTTAATATACTTAGTGAGATACTTACTCATCATAATCTCATGTCAACCATATATATATGTCTATATATACCACAACATGTAGTTTTTACAAATTTGTAACGTTCGTGAATCGCCGGTCAACTTGGGTGATCAATTGTCTATATGAAACTTATTTCATTTAATCAAGTCTTAACAAATTTGATTGCTTAACACGTTGGAACATTTAGTCATGTAAATATCAATCTCAATTAATATATATAAACATGGAAAAGTTCAGGTCACTACAACAAAGACATAAGGGCACATAGGTACGTGATATAACAAGGAGGTTATATACGTATGAGTATGAGTAGTAACAAACATAGAAATTTTAAAAATCTGGGATGACATTTCATGTAGTACACACGTAATACACAAAACCAGGATAGATGATATAGGAATGTCAAGAATTTCAGAAATCATGAGTGACATCCCTCAGTTTCACCAACCGAGGTGATCTTATAAAGATAATGCGTGTGAGTTATAGAATATTGTGAATCACAATGGGAGTTCCTCCCGGAGTGACAAAATAAGAGATATGTATATGTATAATACAAGTAATAATATTTTAAAGCTATAGGTCAGGCTGTAGACTAGACTTTAATGCACCCTATAAATATGGGTTATCCATGAGAATTTCAGTCAACATGGCCTAGATGGCCCACTCATCATTTTATAAATTGGCCCGAACAATTAAACGGGCGCGATCCGAGAAAAATATCGCTATGCAAATTAAATACGCGAGAAGAATAATAATTCAAGAAATAAAATATAGGAATATTTTATTAACTCATACGACATTAGAATATCGTATTAAAATAATTCGGATTTGGAAATCTCAAAAGTCTAATCGTTGGTTTGGAAACCGAGACGATTCATCGAATAAAAACGTTATACGTAGGAACGTACAAACACATAGTCACACCTTTTTATTTAATAACTAATATAGGAATATTAGAATATAATTTAGTCACATAAAATGACTTCATAAAACCTTTCAAAATTTTGAGACTCATAATAACATGTTTGCTTATCGAGTCGAAAGCATTCAATCATATAGAGAATTGACTTAAAAAGAAGTTGAAATTTTTCGGCAAGAAATGATAAGTAAAATTTAAAATAAACATGTACGGTCAAAGTCCAGACTCCCTAATGCATCCTAACTACTACCGGTTAGACACACTAATGCAAATTTTAGTTCGCTAAGACCAACGCTCTGATATCAACTTTAATAACATTAAAGTTGGGGTAGAAACCCACTCAGTGCCTTTCCTGAGAACAGGGTGACCACTGCGCGTACCTCAGACACTAATTTTACAGCCTGCATCTCCGGCAAACCTGCTAACCCTAGGAAGGGACCGCAAGGGGCAAGAGCCAATGCTTCGTCACAGGTAACACTGTGAGAACCCCCTCTACGATTAACCCGCTCAAAAACGGAATTAAATCAGCTCTGATACCAACTTTAACACCCCGTCAAAAACCATTAATGGCGATGTTAACTCTGGTCCCAGTGCTTGGCTTGACTTCTATGTAACAGCAAAGTTTTACAGCGGAAGCAAAAAGTACCTGAGAATAAACATGCTAAAAGTGTCAACTAAAAGGTTGGTGAGTTCATAGGTTTATCACAAACAATGATTTTGATAATAATAATAGATCACAAGATTTCAGTTTCCATAAATATCCTTACACCGCAGTGTAATAAAAAGATTCTACAACCATGGGCACCTGGTAACAGCCTTAACGATAATAATATAGTAATGAATACCCCTGATGTCTATAGAGCACCGAATCAAGTGCGATAAATACCCTCGAAGTACTAAACATCTGTTGACTGCTAGCGCGACTAGCCCGGATGGGGTTGTCAAACCCGATAGATCTATCAATAGGATTCGCGCCTACGGTACAGAGACTAATAGATTACGTTACCAAGCTAGGGGAATATTTGTGATTCTAACCTACGTAGAATTAAGTTTAGTACTTGTATCTATTTTGTAAAACAGATATAAAATATTGCATGTATTCTCAGCCCAAAAATATAGATTGCAAAAGCAATTAAAAAGGGAGCTATGAAAACTCACGATACTGTATTTCGTAGTAATTACGTATATGATGGCACTGAACAAGTGTAGAGTTGACCTCGGATTCACGAACCTATATCAAGTATATATATTAACACATATACTCGTAATCGAACAAATTTATATATATTATTTCAATTGTTATATATTTCTATATATATTCCATATATAAGTATTTATTTGATAAAATAATATTAATAATGATAATGAATAAAGAGTTGTATTATTTTGTAATAACAATAGTAGTAAAAATGATAATAATCATAATAAGGTTTTAAAAATAATAATAATAATAATAATAATAATAATAATAATAATAATAATAATAATAATAATAATAATAATAATAATAATAATATAGTTTTGATAATAGCAAAAATGTTAATTTTTATAATAAAGATAATAATGATAATACTTTTTAATAATAATAATACTAATAAGGATAGTCATATTAGTAATAATAATGATAATATTAATAATAGTACTTATAAATATAAAATGATACTAATACTAATAACAATGATAATAAAAATAATTTGTATTGTTTTCAAAATAATATTAATAATAATAATTCTAATCATAATAATGATAATAATATTTTAAAATGATAATAATAATACAATAATAATACTACTAATAATACTAATAATAATAATCTTAGTAGTAACAATAATAATAGTAATTATAATATTAATTTAAATTATGTTAATAATACATGGTGACTTTTATTAGTAATAATAATAATTATAATAGTTATAATACTAATTAAATAATAATAATAATTAAAATCATAATCATAATAATAATAATAAGAAAACTACCTTTGAAGAGTTAAAAATGCTTTTCCTAAAAAAATGCCCGAGACCGGGTTCGAACCCGAGACCTCACGCTCACCCGACAACACCCTAAACCATGGAACCATTTCTATTTATCTGTTTATATCTCTCCCCAAATATATATATATATATATCCGGTATAAATTTCTATTTCCCTTCTTCTTCTTCTTCTTCTTCTTCTTCGCCATTATTCAGTCGACCAGAGGAGTAATTATTACGATAATTACATTTTTGTTTTGGTTTAGGATTCGAAACAGATTAATAAACGGTTGTGGTTGAATTGGATTAACAGAAAAAAATCTTTAAATAATAGCTGAAGAACACGCGAAGACATTGATGAACTCAAAATCAATTTTTAAATTCTAGATCGTTTTAGACAAAATTTCTAACATAAAATATACTCTAACTCATTCCTAGAAACTTTCTGAAGCATCAATTTAACATAAAATATCAAAACGAATTCAAATTCTTCGAAAAAAAATGTTTGACTTTTGAAATTAGAACCTTTGACTCCAAAATTCGTAATCAAAAGAAGGAATTAAAAGCTGAGATTTTACAGATAATTTAAATAAAAGATTCCTAACCTCTCTGCAAATTTTAGATTTTTAAAAATGAATCGAATTCAAGCTTTTGCAAAAACAAATTCGCGTACAGAGTATAGACCCGTGTTCTTTATTTTTTTTATTCAATTAGTTATCTGGCTAATGTAGGTGATAATTGAATATGGAAAAGTTGAATGTATCCTTTAACAACTGGTTTGGATCGATTAATAAAGAAACGTAGTCAACAAGAGCAGGAGCAAATTATATATAAAAATAAAAACCGATACGAAAAAAAATAATAATAATAAAAAGCATATCTCTAAAAAATTAAAGCAGGTTTGGATCAATTAGTGCAGATCACGTTTAGTAAAAAAATGTAAAAGTAGTTCACAATTTTAGAAAAAAAATTAAAAGTAGTTAGTACATAATTTTTGACTTTTAATTTATTTGATATTAATAATTATTAATAATACTAATAATAATAATTATATTAATAATAATACTTTTAATAATAAAAATACTAATACTAATAATAATAGAATTAATAATAATAGTAATATTAATAATAATAATAATTATATTAATAATAATATTATTAATGATAAATAATAATGATAATAATGTTAATAAATAATAATAATAATAATAATAAAGATAATAATAATTATTAATATTAGTTAATAATAATACAAATAATAATAATAACATTAATGATAATAATAATAAGTTGTAAAATAACAATACTAATAATGATGCTAATATACTTGTAATAAGAATAATGATAATAAAAATGATAATTTTTAGTAATAAGCATAATAGATTTAATAATAATATTTACGATAAAAATTCATAAAGTGTATTATAATGATAATAACCATAATTTTAGTAATAATGGCATTACTAATAATGTTAGTAATAATATTAGTAATTATATTAATGATAATGATGATAAGTATAACTATACTAATAATAATATTTGTAATAATAATACTAATAATAATAATAATAATCAAATTCATATTTATAAAAATAATAATACTGATAATGATAATTGTATATGATAATGATAATATTATTAAATATTATATTAATAATATTAATTAATACTAATGTATTATTATTTACAAATAACTGTTCGTGAATCGTTGGTATTTCATAAAAGTTAGGTTTAAATTTTGTCAGAAATTTCCGGTCATTACACGAGTTAAGACTATGGCACTTTGACTTATAGTGACCAATTTGTTGACAATTTCAACTCACCACGTTCTTGTTCCTTGATGGACTCCTTGTCCTTGTTCTTCCCCGAATAACACTTAGAACCGAACCCGAACTCCCACTTGAATTTTTCCTGCAAATACTTTCATTAAGAATAAAATCACGGATTCCTTCAAAAATGAGCGTAGCAGTTCCGGATGAACCACTAACCGCTGTTACTGTAATGGCCCAACTATCCTGTAACGAAGATAGCAAAAACAATGCCTTAAGCTCATCATCAAATTTAATACTAATTGATTTTAACCGAGCTAAAATCGAATTAAACTCACTAACATGATCCGACGCCGAGAAACCTTCAATCATCCTTAGCATTCACCAATTGCCGAATCAAGAAAACTTTGTTCAAAGCGAATGACTTTCATATGTTGGATAACGCCGCAATCAATCTCGTGATTATGGTTTCACCCACAATGTTGTAATTAACGTTCTTGTCTAGAGAATTTTGAACAACCCCTAGGGCTTTCCTATCCAATAAATCCACGTTGCCTTGCCCCATCTATTCAGTTTAACACCTGTAAGGATAGATGAAGCTTATTTTGAGAGAGAAGGTCTTCCACTTACATCTTCCAAAAGCTAAAATCAGCCATATCGAACTAATCAATCTTCACATCACTATTATCCGCCATTGTTCCTAAAAACACGTGAGCCTGAGCTCTGATACCACTTATTATGAACGATTAGGTGAGCCTTAACAAGACGTAATAACCCCAAGTTAACAAATCCACTAACAATAAACGAATATATGTGATGAACACGAAGAAAACTAGCAAGAACAAAAAAAAAACGAGAATATTACGACGTTATATGTAATCAAAGTGACTACTTTAATCCTCGGTCAACCAAAGAGTAATCTTTTATTAATTTTCGTATGTATGCATTATAGGTTACATATGAGGATATTTATAATGCAAAAAGAACAACGAATTCGAAGTAAACGCGAACTCCTAGTCTAAATCCAATTCTGCTCGTCAGACCCCATCACGGTCTCGATGGAAGTCATCTCGGTCTCGATGGAGCTTCAAAAACGACCTGATGCTACTACCATATTTTTTAGGTCATACAGGTCTCGATAGGACTCCAACTCAGAAATCAATTCGTGTTTAACTCGTCTTCGCTCTCCTAACATCGAACACTCTCTATGATTCTATATCACAATTCAATGTATGCACTTTTCTCGGGAAACGAACATCAATTCAACCAACTAAGCCCACTCTTTACGTTCAAGCCGTAAATTGCATGATCAGGCCAGATACAACAAAGTCATATGCACTAGTGTTTTCACAAAAATACGGAGTATATATTAAGATGACTTATAAGTTATATGGTACTTATCAATCATATTATCTAACTATATCATCGACGATCAAATTTTTGACTATATCTTTCTCTTAAGTATATATCATCTGCTAACGGTCTAATCAGCCTATCTTCCACAATCATTTATCAATATGTAGCCATTCCAAACCTACAAAACTTAATAATTGTTAGTGGAGAACGTCTTTGTTCATTTATCTTTATTTGTATCAAACACAATCTTTAAAAATCTATAACTCCAATATAAGGAATAATATGCCATTAAGCTACCAAAAGCGAGAGTGGCTCGGGTCAACTAAAGGTGAAAGAACCCCGTAAAACAACTCGCGCTTCGATTTTTGTGTGTGTGTGTGTGTTATCACGACAACTCCATGATCAGTAAAATCGGAATCATATTCGTATATATTTATGTACGTTCTTTTGGTTGCACGGGCTTTCGTTTTCAAACCAGTTTCAAAACCACCATACCGATCGTTTGTTTCATAAAGATAGAATAACGAATATATAAAATACAAGTGTCTAAGTAAACATACCAAAACTTTTTTAAGCATGTTAGTTCACTTTCAATGTTGAAATATAAGTTTGATAATATCCGCATCCTTACAAAATGATGCCGGTAAGGCGTATGTGAACATTCTTACCTAAAATATCTTTCGACACTTTGAAGATTCCATGCATGATTGTTACATACAACAAAAATATGTGTTTTCTATTTATCCTTTTGAATTTTGAATCGATACTGTTAGGTTAGATGTTGATATCAAATTGTTAACTAATTGAAAACGTTTCTATACTTTGTTGTAATATTTTCTAATTGGACTGGTTTGAACGACGAACAATTAATGTAGCCCAATTATAATTTCTCAACAAACAGATCAAAACAGCTATATATCGTTACAAGTTATGTCCTAATAAAACAAATAGATGTCGATATTGCTTTTTTTGAAGCAACGATTCTTAATTTCACAATGAATTAATGGATTAAGATAGGTGTTGGTTTGTATTTAGGAATAAAAAGAATAAAAAGAACAACCATGCATATTGCTCGCCCATTGCTATATATCTTTGCCTCTTTTTTTTCAAAGATAGGGTGGTGCTCTTTATAATCATAATCATAGCCATTTACACGAAAGACCATTAGAAATCGATAGTCATGATCAGTAACCATCACCTTTAAACTAACCATTACAAGATACCCAAATGCCATCATTTAAACATTAATAAAGCAACATGGTCATAGTGGGTCACTTAAACCTTGTATGATGCAAAAAGGAACAAACACAGGGGTCATTAATCACTCCATATAAAGGTGTAACAAACAAACTTCTATGCTTTATTTATGAAAAGCAACCTATTTTTTTTTGTAAAGAATTACTCCTATATCTTTAGCCTTACAATATAAAAAATTATGAATGTGGGAGTTCTTCTCACTAGATGAGATTAAGATAATCGCATTTAAAATGTATTGGTGTGACCTAATTTAACCTAATTTGCTATTCTTCGCATTTATATAAACCAAAAGCAAATAATGCACGTTTTAAGAAAGCCATTTCAACATCATTTATACGTGACTAATCTACCTAAAGAGCATTTATTTTCTAACCCTTTTTTCAAGGTTTCCCAACCCCATAATCAAAAAGAAGGTGGCCACACAAATGACTTTTGCATAATTATAGATACAAATATATATCTGAGAGTTTAAGTTACTAGTTATCACACAAGTTATTGAAATGTTATTAATTAGTCATTTTCATGTGCTAAGAGTTATATATTACGGAGCATATATGTATCACGAACCATTACTGAGTACTTCTTCCGTCCCATTATAAGTGTTCACATTTGACTTTTAAAGTCTTTCTATGTTAACTTTAACCGTAAATATCTTTATTTGTGTTATATAATATTTGATAAAATTTGTATGAATGGATTGCGTATATAGTGCGGTTTTCATTTATATAATTTTTATCAAATAACATATAACACAAATAAAAATATTTAAGATCAAAGCTGACAAAGAAATACTTTGAAAGTTTAATATGGATAATTATAGCGGGATGGATGGAGTATTTGATTAAGAGAATTTCAAGCTTTTCATATTCTACGCAAACATTATTTTACTTGTTAGATAAATCTTTAATAATATTACTCCCCCGTTTCATATTAATTGTTTACAGCCAAAGATTACACAGTTTAAGGAAATGTTATAAAACACCTGTACTTTCTATTTTCTCTCTAGTTTTACCCTTATTATTTTTTTCCTTTAATTCAATCTACACACATTAAGGGTAATAGAACTTAATATTCTTATTCTTTTTTATATATGGAAGTGGACAATTAATTTAAGACATTTAAAAATATAATACTAGACAATAAATTAGAAACGGATATAAATAAAATTTTGGTTATACTTTAAAAAAATTATCTACATGGTTTGTTTGTTTTTCATTTTTTGAAATACAATAAGAAAACTTTAAACTAACTATTTCTCGAAATGAAAAAAAAAACAAGGATCAAAAATAAAAAGAAGACTCGACGAAGCTCGAAATCAGCAAACAAAGCCTAAGGTTGTATTCTCGAGATTTATTTAGGATGGAAAGGAGAGGAGATTGATATATTAAAAAATAACAGCGATTCTCGAGTTATAAATTTCAGCGGAAATGAGAGGAGAGGAGAGGAGATGATTAAGAAGGATGGTATCTTTAGATTTTGTCACCAAAACTCTCCGCTCATATTTGGACGGATTGGGAAGAATAGTAAAACACTCTCATTTCTTTTCTTCTTCACTCTTTTTAGCTAAAAGAAAAACTCGAGAATACAACATAAGAAATGGTTTGTTTGCTACACTTCTACATAAATTAATTGATATAAAAATAAATAAGTGTATTAAAAATGAAAATATAATAGTCCATCCTCCGTACCTTGCAAAATGTGTCCAACGAATACAACTATTTAAATACAGTATACAGTAATTACTTTACTACACAGTACATATTCTTTTCTTCTCTCTCTTCAAAAGCAAACTCAATCCCTTCTCCAATAAAAGCCCCCCACCCAAAACCTTTCTCACCTACGCCAAACATTTGCATGCTTCTCTGCACCCCCTTTCTCATTCATTCTCTCTCTATAACATTCACCACACTATTTCACAACCTCAAATATATATACAACAGCAGCAGCAGCAGCAGCTTATAAATTAACAAGCATTCATGGCAGTTGAAGCAACTCATCAAACTCTTTTTCATCCTCAAACGATTACAAACGCCGCACTCGATACTCAAAATCAAACAACTGCCGCTATCGCTAATTTCAACAGTTACGGAACCACTAATCCGTTATCATCAACCGCGATGTATCGCTCCGGTTACGCTGATTATCTAAACGCCTTTTTCGCGAATAACGCTCCGTTAAAAGCGGAAAGCGGCCTCACGTGTAGTCTTCCGGCTTCTAGAAAACGTTCACGTGATTCTTCCGATTGCAATACGCTGATCTCATTAGTTGACGGTCAACGTCAAAATCAAATCCAACGGTCCGGTAATTATACGATTTTAGGTGACGATATCTCGTTACAGATCCAACAACAACAGCTAGAGATTGATCAATACATCGCTCATCATGTAATTTTCCTTCCCATTTTGATATTTAATTTCTGTTTAATTTTAACTTTTCAGTGAAAAGGTAGTCTAATTTTAGTTGAATTTATTGATTTACAGACAGAGAGAGTACGGATGGACGTTGAAGAAAGAAGAAGACGAAATTCACGGCGAATAATAGCGGCGGTTGAAGAAGGATTATCGAAACGGTTAATAGCGAAAGAAGAAGAAGTAGTAAAAATTGCTAAATTAAATTTTGAATTAGAGGAAAAAGTAAAATCATTATACGTAGAGAATCAGATCTGGAGAGAATTAGCTCAATCAAATGAAGCAACAGCAAACGCATTACGTAATAATTTAAAACAAGTGTTGGAACAAGTTGTTCATGACGATTATCGACAACCTGCTGCTTGTGTGGACGAGTTAGCTGAAGATGCAGAATCGTGTTGCGAAAGCAACAATGGAGAAAAAAGAGTGATGGAGAATGATGATTGTACGAGTGGTTACAATAATAACAGAATGTGCAAAAAATGCGGATATCAAGAATCGTGTGTGTTGTTGCTTCCATGTAGGCATTTGTGCCTTTGCACAGGTTGTGCTTCTTCTGTTAACATTTGCCCTCTTTGTAAATCCACTAAAAATATCAGCGTTCATGTCAACTTATCATGATGTAAATTTTTTTACGGAGTATAAATGGAAAACTAACAAATTTTCGCCATTAAATTTACTACTTCGTAGTTTTTGTCAATAATGAGTTCTTGTAACTCAATTTATTACTGTAGTTTTATAATTTAATATACGGAGTACTCCGTATTTGTTTAAGAGTTGTTGCAATCGTGTATGTTGATTATTATGAGCCAGTCCAAAACAAATATTAATGTTCTTCCGTGATTTTATAAATTCCTTTAACGACAAATGCTGACTCTACGGATATAGAACGAGCGAATGGTCAAATATCCACATTAAAAAAAAAATTAAAATAATATTTTAAATAAAAGTTTTTATGATGTTGAAGCGAATAAAGATATATTATAATTCTAGTAACTATCGGTCGTTTTAAATTTTACGTGTAACTTTCATGTACAATAATTTTATGAACTTTAAGAACAATGCCAAAGAGTGTTGTTTGAAATCTTCTACCAAATATTTGGATTTTTTTGAAGATACCCGTAAAGGCTTTGTTTGATAAAATAATTTAAGCATAACGGACGGTACATTTTAATTAGTGGATTGGTTATTAAGACATACAGTACTTAAGTGAATGATAAAAATTGGTAATTCATGGATGACATACGTTAATTACTCCGTATTACAGTATTTTTTCAAAAAAGGACTTTTTTTGACGTTGGTCCCTCAATTATACACCAAATAGTGAACAGCGTCCCTTTCATTTTTTTTTTTCTCCTTGCAACATCCCTCCATTTTACAAATTTGTATTTCAGTGTCCCTCCTTCTAATTTCCGTTAAGTATGTTAAGTCATGACATGTGCCTTGCATGTGAGGATAAAATTGCCTTTTCCCCATCTTCCTCATCTGTATCTAAATCTAATGTTTGTTGAAGTTGTTCTTCCCCAAAATTCAAACCCTAAATTAAAAAAATAAAACCAACAACTAAATTTAAAAACAAAACAAACACATAATAGATTATATTCTGACCAAGAACTCTTTCATCCATTATCCCTTCTTATCCTAACCATCTATCTAAATCAAATCAAAACAAATAATATAATCAAAGCATCCATTTAATCGATCAGTATACTGATTAAAAACCATCTATAGCTAGAAACCATCCATTAAAAAGAAAAAAGTAATAACTAAAAACCCAAATTATAAATCAAAATTAAAAACCTGTTGGTTTCATCACTTATGTTTCTGTAAATTTGATTTTGATACATTCATCAATTATAAATAAAAAAAAAAGTAATAACTAATAACTAACCCTTATGTTTCTGTAATCCTGAATTTGATTTTGACACATTCTAAATTAGCAACGGCAACGCATCACCGCCATTAAACATCAACGGTAGCCCTACCTGTAAGACCCTAATATTGATTGTACATGGTGTATTAATGATGTACGTTTAGTGGGTGAAGTGTAGTGCAAATTAATAGATCAGAAACTGCCCAGACCAGCGTGCGCGCCGCGCACCTTGCCAACGACAGTTTTCTGTCTTTTTCTATTTTTGAGTTTAATGAAGGGCATTTTGGTCATTTCACTTGGGGTCGAATCTGAAGCCATATCAGTTGGGTTGGATTCAATTTTGGATCACTTTCACATCCATTCATCACTCTCATCTTCAAACCCTAGAGAGAGAAGAGTTTTAGAGAGAGGAAGCTTCATTTGGAGAAGAAGGAGTTGGATTCTCACCAAAGCTCGGGTTATAAAGTTGTTCATCTCGTTCACGGCTACATTGTGGTAGTATTGGTAAGTTCAAACTCCGAATTTCATTGTTTGATTTTGATATTCAAGTTAGAGTTTGAACTTAAATTGTTGAGAAACCCATTTAAACTCATGAAGTGAGTTTAGTGTTGCTAGTAATCGGGTTTATTGTTGTTGTTGGTGGGTTTTGGGTTGAAAACCGACTTGGCCATGATTAGGACTTGAAATTGGGTTTAATCACTAGGTTTAGTGATTATGGAAGTGTTGAAACCCATTTTAGGGTATTTGAAAGACTAATTTGAAATGAGTCAAAATTAGGGTTTATGGATGATTTTGAGAATGTTAACACTTGTGTTTGGGTTTAATTGGCGTATTAGGACCATTTTCACTTGTGTTAGTGATTATTGGTTAGTTTGGGCGCGGTTGGTGCTTGGAAGTGCAATTGGTCGAAATTGCACTAAGTATCGAGTTGGGTTGGTTTATAAATCCACCCAAACTGTGTTGTTTGTATTGTGATATTGGAATAGGTACTTTACATTGGCGAGTTGCGGATTATTCGGTAGCATTCATCGAGACGACAAGGTGAATGTTAATATCCTATGTGCATATGTATGTGTAGGATGGGTGCGGGTCGGGTGAAGTGATTCTCGACTATAGAGCTCACTTCACACATAGGTGGGTTTGATGGACTTGTGTATGGGTCCAATTGGCACGGTTGTGCGTTTTGGTTGACCACCTTTGGCGAGGTGCACATTTTGTGTGTACAATATCACATGGTTTCGTGATGTGGATAATCCCGATGGCGCGGGATTTGGTATTTGATGCGGTTGTGTAACCCCGATGACGTGAGTTTTGATACGGAGAAGTGAGTCACGTGTGGATGCGGATTCACGATGACGCGTGTAGTTCGGTCATCTTATTGAGGTAGTGATCTCGTGTGGTTTCGGATTCACCAAGGCTCGTGTAGTTCGGCCAACCTCGATGTTGTTGTGGTATTGAAGATAGTAATCTCGTGTGGATGCGGATTTACTAAGGCTCGCGTAGTTTTGCCAATCTTCATCTTGGTACTTTGGGATTTGACCTTTGGTATTGGGTTAAGGGGTTAACCTTGGGCGTTGTACGCTTTATTGTTATATCGTCGTATTGTTGTGATGTAGCTAGCCCTCCGGGTGTAGCTTGATTGGCTTTGTTCATATCGTCGTTGGTGAACTTACTTGTTGATATTATTAGCTTGTGTACAGCGATCGTACGGTATTCTTAGTTTAGCTTGCCTTATACTTGGATGCTCCGGTATGTGCTATTATTGGTTGGTGTGGCGTGTCCATTTTATGCATATATATGTATGTAGTATATTCTCACTCACTAAGCATTAGCTTACCCTCTCGTTGTTTACATTTTTATAGATTTGCATGGATGCGGTGGCTCGGGTAAGCGTGAGAACTAGTGGACTCGCGTAGTTTGCTTTAGAAGACTTGCTTTTGGATTTGATTAGGATTGGGTAGCGTATCCCCAATCGCCATGCTCGGCTTTTATTTTGTGTTAAAAATCATGTGGTCGGAAACTTGTATTTTGTACGAAAGTCGTAAAACGACCGATGTGGGCCCGGTGTCGTAAAACTTGTTTTATTATGAAAACGTGTGAGTTTTACTATTTATACTATGTTGTGAAAACCGTTTCGTCTAAAGGTGTCGGGAAGTGATAGATCTTTAACGCAAAAACGAAAAATCTGGACAGAAGCTGAATGCCCTTGTGCTCGCCGCGCACAAGGAGGGTTGCGCGCCGCGCACCCTATCTGTATAAAAAAAATAAAAAAAATTTATTCCGCGCTTTTGGTTGGACAACGGGTTGGGTTGTTACAAGTGGTATCAGAGCATGGTCTAAGGGATTTAGGTGACTTGAGATAGGTGCCTAGAGTTAGACTTTTTGTGTGTGCTTATTTGTTGCGGGACTTGTAGGGGTACGGGTCGGAATGGGAATTTGGGTAGTGCCTTAATTGGTAGGTGGACTAACGTTTATATTAATATGTGGATATTATTAATATACGATTGCGTTATGTTTGTATTTATGTTGCGTTGCGAATATCATCGAGCAAGATAGTCGTTGTACTAACAAGTCGATACGGCGTGTGTGCGTAATAAGGACTTGCAAACCTTATTACGGGTGCAAATCGTGTCTACCAAGTGATGTACGACGAGTGTTGAGCAAGATGGGGCGGTGTTGTGCGTGTGTTTTTATACATTCGTGGACTAATCGTTTTGCATTCTTTAGAATGACGACGCGAAACGAGATCGAGACGAATGACGTTGAGTTTAACGCTAGAGTTGCGGCCGCCGTTGCGGAGCAAATGGGTGCATTTCGAGAAGAAATGGATAAGAAGTATTCCGAACTTCAAAGTAGGGGTGAAATGAAGCGTTGTCATAAGAGCTTCATGAGGACTAATGAAAGGACCCGTTCATATATATTATAAACGATTCACAATAGTTGATTATATTGCGAGGTATTTGACCTCTATATGATACATTTTACAAACATTGCATTCGTTTTTAAAAGACAATCTTTCTTTACATCAAAAATTGACAGGCATGCATACCATTTCATAATATCCACTATCTAACTATAAATTGATTTAATAATAATCTTTGATGAACTCAATGACTCGAATGCAACGTTCTTCGTAATATGCTATGAAAGTCTCCAAGTAATATCTTTAAAATGAGCAAATGCACAGCGGAAGATTTCTTTAACACCTGAGAATAAACATGCTTTAAAGTGTCAACCAAAAAGTTGGTGAGTTCATTAGTTTATCATAATCATTTATTTCCATCATTTTAATAGACCACAAGAATTTCATTTCCAGTTCTCATAAATATACGTCCCATGCATAGAGACAAAAAATAATCATTCATATGGTGAACACCTGGTAACCGACATTAACTAGATACATATAAGAATATCCCCTATCATTCCGGGATCCTCCTTCGGCCATGATATAATTTTGAAGTACTAAAGCATCCGGTACTTTGGATGGGGTTTGTTAGGCCCAATAGATCTATCTTTAGGATTCGCGTCAATTAGGGTGTCTGTTCCCTAATTCTTAGATTACCAGACTTTAATAAAAGGGGCATATTCGATTTTGATAATTCAACCATAGAATGTAGTTTCAATTACTTGTGTCTATTTCGTCAAACATTTATAAAAGCGCATGTATTCTCAGTCCCGAAAATATAAAGGGTAAAAAGGTAAATGAAACTCACTATACTGTATTTCGTAGTAAAAATACATATAACGTCATTGAACAAGTGCAAGGTTGGCCTCGGATTCACGAACCTAAATTAATTATATATATTTATGTGTTGGTCAATATTTGTCTAACAAATTAGGTCAAGTCATAGTGTACCACAATCCTAATACTCGAGACTAATATGCAAAAGTCAACAAAAGTAAATTTGACTCAAAATAATTTCCAAAAATCTATACATGATTAATATATAGTTTAAATATCGTCGTTTTATATTTTTAAATATTTTTAAAAGATTTATTAGAGTAAATAATATAATTTATTTATTAATAAATAAAATTTTATATTATATTTATATAATAAAATATACTTTTATATATATTAAGTAATAAAATTTATAGGGTTCATTTAATATTATAAAGATAATATGATAGGTATTATTAAAGTAAGTTATTACACGTAGTAAAATATGTTTGTATCAAATATTTATTTAATAAAATAATATCTATAATGATAGTAAGTAAAAGTTGTATTATTTTGTAATAATAATTATTATTATAAAAATATCAATATTTATAATTACTAAGATGACATTATGATAAAACGATAATTCTAATTATGATAACTTTAATATTTACGATAATTTTTAATATTATCTTTAAAATAATAATTCTATTTAAAATAATAATAATAATGATATTTTATAGTAACAATGACATTTTTATTAAAATGATAATTTTTGTTAAAATGATAGTTTTAATACTAACGATAATTTTAATAATAATAGTAATGATAAAAATAATAAGAACGATAATTTTATCTAAATCAATATCTTATAATATTTTAATTTCATCATGATACTCTTACCCATTATTTTCTAATCGTTTCGTTTAATAGCTTTTAATCGTCTTTTATATCGTGTTCGTAATAATGATAATAATAGTAATCAAAATAATTAGGTGTTACAAATATTTGTTTTAATTACACTAATATTAATAATGATAGTTACTATAACATTATTAACAATAATACTAATAATTATCTTAATGATAATATAGTAATAATAATAATAACAATAATAATAACCATTTTTAAATCATGATATATATATTAATAATGATAATAATAATAATAATAATAATAATAATAATACCAATAATAATAATAATAATAATAATAATTGGATAATAATAATAATACTAACTATAACTTTAACGATAATAACGATAGTAATAATAAAAAAATATGTTATTTTTAATGATAGATCCTTTTATTGATAAAGATAATAATAATAATAATAATAATAAGATAAAACTAGAACGACGATAATAACGACGATAATAATAATCATTTTTAATAATAATACAAAAATTCGATGGACTATAACTTCAAATCCGTTCATCGAAATTATTCGATATCTAAATGAAAAGTTCTTAATTTTTCGCTAGCTTTCCAACGACATGCATATCTTATACCTTATCTCAGTCGCATATATAACTAATTCAGGATTCAACATAACCTAACTAAAGGCAATATCAAAAGTACAAACATGCATAATCCTATATACTCGAGCACTAGTTAGGGATACACTATTAGTATGTATAAGTTAAATTATGAGTACTCACGTATCAATATTGAGATTCAATATTGCAGGAAAGATATGTAGACGCAACGGAGATGATAAACACTATATTGACCTCACGAGCATGCCCATGAACCATACCCAATCACCTCCATAGCTATAACCCATAATTTCCTTAATCCAATCCCACTCGAAAAACAATTTCGAAATCACTCTGACAGCACTCTGACGTAATATTTTATGTATACTAATAATATCTTGAAATAATACGGAGTAAATATATATATGTAAATCGATTGAGAGAGTTTAGAGAAAAATATTTTCAAGTTTATATGAAATAATGAAACTATTGAATTCTATTTATAATAGATTTTTGAATTATTAAAGTGAATTATTAAAGTATGAATTATTAAAGTGAATTATTAAAGTATGAATTTTTAAAGTGAATTATTAAAGTGAATTATTAAAGTATGAATTTAAAGTGAATTATTAAAGTATGAATTATTAAAGTGAATTATTAAAGTTAAAGTAAAGTAAAAATAAAGTAAATGTAAAGTTTAAGTATAGTAAAAGTATAAAACTATGTACGTATAATACGCGTATAAATATATATAATATTAATTTAAATCATTATATATATTTAATAAAATAAAATATAAATATCGTTATCTATATTGATGTCAAAGCTAAGGGGTATAAAATACTATTGAAGTTTACAACGAAACACTATTAAATACGATACAATTTTACACAAGATATTTATTTATTTATAGAATGGATATACTTAAACCTTGCTACAACACTTATAGGCAGTGTACCTAATCGTACAGTAGTGTAGTTTTTAGTAAGTCCGGTTCGTTCCACAGGGAATCTTTTTTAAACAAAGCTCAACGCTATATTAATTTACTTTTATAAAAATACAAACATATATATAAGTAATATTATTATTATAAAGGGGGGTTTTTACCGTTTAATGACCGGTTTGTCGATTTTAAGACTTTAGTCGCAGTTAAAACCTAATGTAAAATATAAAATAAATACAAGACTTAAATTAAAGCGTAAAGTAAATAACGATAATGAAATTGCAATAAAAGTGCGATAAAATAAAATTGCGATAATTAAAAAGTACGATAATTAAAAGTGCGATTAAATAACAATAAATAAAAATGCGATAATTAGAAGTGCAATTAAATATAAAATAAAGGAAATTAAATATGAAATAAAAGAATTATGCTTATTTAAACTTCCGTAATCATGATGTTTGACGTGTTGATTTTAGTTTTATGCCCATGGGTTAATTGTCCTTTGTCCTGGATTATTTAATATGTCCGTCTGGTTTTTGTCCATAACAGTCCATCAGTCATAAATATAAAGTGCGAGTATCCTCGTCAAATTATTCTTATACCCGAAGTTAAATATTCCAACTAATTGGGGATTTGAATTGTAACAAGGTTTTAATACTTTGTTTAATGAATACACCAGGTTATCGACTGCGTGTAAACCAAGGTTTTACTACTTTGTTAACAATTACACCAATTACCCTTGAATGTAATTTCACCCCTGTTTTAATTATTCTAGTGGCTATTAATCCATTCCCGTGTCCGGTTAAATGAACGATTATTCGTACATATAAATACCCCGCCCATCGTGTCCGATTGAGTGTATATGGTAATTTATAGGGACGCCCAATTGTAAATCTTTATATTAACATTAACAAACTATCATTTAGTTAAACAAATATAAAGCCCATTAATAGCCCATAGTCTAATTTCCACAAGTGTCGTTCTTTTGTCCAAACCCCAATTATGGTACAAAGCCCAATTACCCAATTTTAGTAATTAGCCCAACATCATGATTACTTCGTTTTAAATAAGCATAATAATAACTTAGCTATGAGACATTAATGTAAAAAGGTTGAACATAACTTACAATGATTAAAAATAGCGTAGCGTTACACGGACAGAATTTCGACTTACACCCTTACAATATTCGCTAACATACCCTTATTATTAGAATTATAATTAAAATTAAAATTAAAATATAAATTATATATATATATATATATCGTATGAATGAGGAGAAAAAAGATTATGAAAATGATCAGATTTCGGTTTGCTTTATAGGGAGTTTTTCATTTTGGGGCTCCGCGACTCGCGGCATATTTTGCCTTCAAACTCCGCGAGTCGCGGAGTTTGAAATTCCAGCTCACAACTTTGGAGTCTTTCTCTGCCGACGGTTTTTATTTATAAATATAATATATATATAATTAATATAATTAATTATATATTATATTATATTTATATACATAGTTAACTTGTAATTTTTAGTCCGTTGCGTCGAGCGTTGAGAGTTGACTCTGGTCCCGGTTCCGGATTTTCGAACGTCCTTGCGTACAATTTTATATTTTGTACTTTGCGTTTTGAATCTTGTACTTTTGTAATTTCGAGACGTTTCTTATCAATAATTGGAACCTCTTTGATTGTCTTTTGTACTTTTGAGCTTTTTGGTCGTTTGCGTCTTCAATTCGTCGAATCTGTCTTTTGTCTTCACCTTTTATTATTTAAACGAATATCACTTGTAAATAGAACAATTGCAACTAAAAGCTTGTCTTTCTTGAGGAATAATGCTATGAAATATATGTTCGTTTTTAGCATTATCAAATATTCCCACACTTGAGCGTTGCTTGTCCTCAAGCAATATCGTCTTGAAATACTAGAATCACTTCTTTATTTTTCACACTTTGTACATCAGTGATTTCTATACGGTGGTATGAACAATGGTAGTAACGATATGGTTTACAGTCCCACATGACTATAAAAATTTAGATCCATTAAGGAAATTGGATCTTTATGAAAACATTTGATCTTTTGAAAATTAAATCTAGTTTTTACCCTAGATAAGTTTTCCGGGATAACCCTTTACCGGTGTTTGCAAAATATTTTTGTGGGTTTGGTGGGTTTCAGATTTGAAAATTTTAGCTCAAAACTTGCGGTTTTGTGTCACCCACTTGCTAACCTTGTATTTGGAAAGCAACACGTCCAGTTTACTTGTCCCGTATATTACCATTCGGTAAACTACCGTCCGGTTAAAAGGAAAGCGTTGAACAAGCAACTGTTAAGGCAATGTCCCCTGACATGCTTTTAATTATGGTCTATAACGTGTCGGACGCAATTACTATCCTTGGTAGGAGCAATAGTAAAGCTCACCCTTATAATTTTTCGGTATGGCACAAGGTCCTGTCTTTGACCACTATGCAACCACCGTTCTTACGGTTGACACCCGATTTAGTTCAGGTGACCTAATGAATTCCAGGTGAATTCCTAGGATTTTACGTTCAATGGTAATGAACGCATTGAAAATAGGGTTTTCATAAAACAAATCGGTTTATAATTTTGATCAAAATATTTTCTCGTTCAAGCTCGAGTTTAGATATCATTGAATTCCATGAGTTTGAATTCTCAATCTTTAAGGTCAATCTCTAGGATTGAGTAATATCAGTCTTAAAAGCTGATTTTTAATCTTTAAGGAGATTATCCTTTCTGGGGATCTGATTCATTAGTCTTATCCAGCTAATTTGCATGGTGCCCCCCCGTTGTACGAGATAAATCCTTCTCATGGTTAGGATAAATCTGACCACTTGGCGACCCTGTTTAATGCTGAGGTCCGTGGATTTCCTGCTAATTTTAGTGATGACTTTTCTAGATTTTTCGTCAACCTACAGCTGGTCTGGACGACAACTTCATGACCTAAATCAAGAAGCGCGTGTCTTTTTCGGAAGACTTTACTTCCTTTTAATGATGGAATTGATTCATCGTGTAGATCCATCTCTTCTTTTCTTTCATCGGGTAAAACAGTTTAGTTTAGTCCAAAGCAAAAGTATTTTCAGTTATTTGTTACAGATATATGTGACATATGTTTAAGATAACTTGGTAAATTTTCCCACACTTGGCTTTTATTTTCCTTTTTATCGCCCTCTATTCCATTTTAAATGAATTTTAACATTTTAGTTTGTTTCTCAATTTATGTCCTTTCCGAGGTAACAATAATTTCGGTGTTAAAACCTAGTTTTATCGTTCATAAATATGTATAAACATGATTTTTAGTTCATTTAATTGAAAATTTTGAAAAATTTTACTAGAATTGGGTAGTCAGTATATAAGACTAGGGCTGTTCTTTATTATCAGAGAGCACTAGATTCTAATACAACTACTGCTTTACTAGTATTTTTAATGGTAACCAAGTGTATAAAGTAAAAATTTTTAAAATCCGAAAGAATTTAACCCCTTCCCACACTTAAGATCTTGCAATGCCCTCATTTGCAAGAAATCAGTAACAATTTAAATTATTGAGGGTGATTTGTGTGAAAATGATTAAATTTTACCAAAGTTTCCAAATATATTGGCGTTTGTTTGCTGAATGATAAATGGTGCACATCATTTGTTCATTCCGTCTTGTTGTTATTTCACATATATTTTGCATCTTGTCGTCAAAATTAGTTGCTTTTGCTGAACTTAATGCCAGTCTTTGAAAATGCGTTGTTTTACCCTGTTGTGTACATAAGATAAACTGCAAACATATATACATATTTTTGAAGTTTGGTATATTACCCCACATTCAAAAATTATTAAAATCTAAGAATAAAAGTTAGATAATTATAAAAATGATTACAATATTAACAAAAGTATTAAACGTATCAATAATTACAAATTACAAAATAAATAAAAATAATAAGTAAACTAAGGATGATATTGGTACCAATAGGGGTTCCAGGCATAACCATAGGTGCTATAGAATGCTTCGGCAGGGTCATACGTAGGGTACGGTGGCTGCATCTCTATAGACCAGGGAGGGAAAATGGGTTTCGGTGTAGGAATATAGTTTCTACCTATATGTTGGCAATGAGCTATGATTTGGTTCTGATGAACTTGCCAATCTTCAAATGCTCTCTGTCTAGCATTTTCGTATTCCTGAGAAGCTATAAACCTTTGCATTTCTTGCATCTCATTCCCCCCTCCTACATTACCTTGTTGTTGGTTTCTCTCCACCTGTGGATGTCTACCATGGTATCGTACTGCGGTGTTATTTCGCCTCTTCAAAACTTTCGCACCATGGTATACATTTAAACCTATAGTATCGCGGGGTTCTGGTTCTTCTACTAATAATCCCCCCTGACTTATATCCACACCGAGATATTCACCAATCAAAGTAATAAAAATACCACCTCCTATTATGCTATGCGGTCGCATCCCCCGAACCATAGCTGATAAATAATAACCCACACAATATGGTATACTTACAGCGCTTTGTGGGTCTCGAATACACATATGGTAAAACAAATCCTGTTCATTTACTTTTTCCTTGTTCTTACCCCTTTGTGTAATCGAATTAGCTAAAAACCTATGTATCACTCTTAATTCTGCTCTATCTATATCCAAATAAGAGTAATTTCCCCCTTTAAAACGGTGATGGCTTGTCATTTGACTCCACACACCGTGTGTATCAAAATTTTCATCTATCTTTCTACCGTTTAGTATCAATCCTCTACAATCGGCAGACGCTAACTCCTCAGGCGTATATATACGTAAAGCCTGAGCCATGTCCAGTAAAGACATGTGGCGCATCGAACCGCCTAACAAAAATCTAATAAAAGAACGATCGGTTAAACTAGCTACCCGATCATTCAACTCTATATTACATAACAATTCTTCACACCATACTTTATATACAGGTCTACGCATGGTGAATAAACGTACCCAGTCATTAAAAGAAGAATTACCATACCTCTGTACAAGTAATTCCCTAATTGGCCCGGCCAATTCTACAGCTTCTAAGGGTCCCCATTCTATGACCCTCGGTACCTCAACAACCTTAGAATGAAGAGTATGCAAACCCCTTTGATATTTTGGATAATCTATCCAAAGTCTGTCAAATCTCAGGTTCGGGTGCAACTCTTCCAAGTGCATATCGAAAAAGGTCATGACTGGATGAGGTATATCCTGCTTGTAGTAGTTATCCACATCCTGTTGTTCCAAATTCTCAGCAGGAGCATTGCAGGCTTGGGATGAAGATTCACCCCTTTCATTCTGCAAAACACATCAAACACAATTTTTGTGCATCCAAATATGCATTAGTGTCAGCAAAATCATCAATCAAAATAATTACAATGACATTATCAATTTATATCAAACTTAAGCTCATTTTCACATTTGTATCAAATCTACACTTTTTCAAATAAGCATATACGAAGATGTTCGCCAAGTTCATAAGCATTCAACTCAAATAACATGTCAAAATAATCATTACTAGCAATTAAACAAGTCTCAAATGGCATTATCTTTCAAAAATCATTTTCATGAATTTTAGACTTGAAAAAGTCCACTTTAATTCTCAAAATCATGTTTAGGCTCAAAGTTTGGATCATTTAACTACCTAAACATGTTACATTACTTATTTTAGCAACAATTCATGACAAAAATCGGCCATAACCTGTTTATATCAAAAAGCCCCAATTTTGCTCAAGAACACAAACCCTAGATTACTCAAAATTTGAAGTTTAAGGCTTCTAATCATGTTAAACAGCATCAATTTAGGTTATACAAGGATAATACATAAATAATTTAAGCCTAATTACACTAAAAAGCATCAAAATCAAATTGGAAAAAAAAATGACTCAAGAACACCAAATTTCGGATTAAATGGTGTTTAGGTGTAGAAATTTACCGTTTTTCTTGAGTAATTCTTAGATAGCATCCTTCTCAACATGATTTTAGCAAAAGATTTGATGATTAACGGTTAAAAATTGTGATTTTGGGGGTGTTTTTGGGTGTATTTTCGGCAGTATGTTCGCAGTTTTTCTGTGAGTTTTGTGTGGAATGAGCTGGTTCAGCTCTTATTTTTTTTTCTGTAATCCGGTCCTCCCGCGAGTCGCGGGGATTAACCCTCCAAACTCCGCGAGTCGCGGAGTTTGGTATTTTTTTTTTTTTTATAATCATTAACTTATTAAAACAACTAAGTAATTAATTTTAAAATTTTGTTTCCCTTGTTATTTAGGACGAGGTCATTTCGGATCGATGTCCTAGTACGTCCCTCGACAAAATTTTAAAATTTGTCTTTTTGTAGCGATTGTTTTAAAAGCTAAGATTTTTGGGGTTTTTTAATGTTTTTGGTATACTTTAATTCAATGAGATTAAAAATAATGATAATAAAAGTTCTCGTCCCTCCCTTGGGTAAAGCTATTTCGGTTCAAAGACCTAGTCTTCAACTTACGGCGAATTTTAAAAATCATATTTTTAACTTAATGAGATAAAGTAAATTTTTGTTTTTAAATTCACACAACTTAAATATAAAATTCAAAATTAATATTAAAAATTCACACCAAACTTAATTTAAAAATTTATAAATTCATACCAAACTTATATTAATTTTTTCAAATATTTACAATTTTAAATATATATATTTTTTACAAAGTTTACAATATTAATTTAAGATTTAAATATTAATTTTAAAAACATGGTAAAAATAAAATTAAAATCTTTTTGGCTTTTTATCCCACTTTAATCAATCAAATATTATCAAAAATATGCGCCCCTCTTTTCGGTAAAGTAATTTCGGTTCCAAGACCTAATTTAACTCATGACGAATTTTTTGAAATATTTTGGGTTGATTGATTAAAGATATTTATACCTTAAGAATAAACGTTAAATTTCGCAGTGATGTAATAAATTTTTGAATGATATCAATAATTTCGGTCGCCAAACCTAATTTTATTTAATACCAATTTAATACTTTTTAGCGAACAAATTAGCGTTTATTATCAAAAGGTTAAAAATAAAAATAAAAATAAAAACTGTACAGACATACCTGTGGAATAGATTTCTTAGTTATATGATCTATCCCATTCATAAGATAGTCGGTTTAATTGATTTTCCATGGCTACATAGGCATAACCTCGAGCATTCAGTGTCTTTTCTTCTAAACATATGAACGGTCCGTCTCTGCATAAAGTAACAAATTCGGTATTTGAATAGGTTTGATTATTTAAACATTTACCTTCATGTGACCATTTTCCGCATTTGTGACATCGTTCTAGGTGTCGTGCTCTTCTTTTCGCTGCGGATTTTGATTTTCCTTTACCAAATTGTAACTTATTATCTTCGCATCTGGATTCTTTTCTAACTCCGTCCATTCTTTCTCTGATTACTGATACTATTTCACTCGGTAGTATGTCATTATTACGTTTAGTGATCAAAGCGTGTAGCATTAGACCATGGTTTAGTTCACAGGCAGTCTTCATTTTGTAAAAACCTAAAAAAAATAAAAATTCAGAATGGGGGGAGAAGACTAGTTCTTTAGGGTCTGCTAGGGAAAGACCATTCGGGTTCCATTTTCAAGATTTACACGAAAACAGACAATCTAACTCTAACATAAATACATATTATCTTTTAAAGACTTGATTCTTCCCACACTTAATTAGCTGTGTTGTCGAAATTGTGATTAACTTCGTTGTCGACTTCCATCGGACCATGTATGTAATGTTTAACTCTGTGACCATTAACTTTAAATTCAATCCCATTTGAATTTATTAATTCTATCGTTCCGTATGGGAAAACTCTTTTGACTATGAATGGTCCAGACCATCTTGATTTCAATTTTCCAGGAAATAGCTTGAATCGTGAATTGAAAAGAAGAACTCTGTCTCCTTCTTTAAATTCTTTTGAACTTCTGATTCTTTTATCATGCCATTTCTTCGTTCTTTCTTTATAGATTAACGAATTTTCGTATGCTTCATGTCTTAATTCTTCTAATTCGTTTAGTTGACTTAATCGTAGACGTCCGACTTCATGTAAATCAAGATTACATGTCTTCAAAGCCCAAAATGCTTTGTGTTCAATTTCTACTGGAAGATGACATGCTTTTCCATAAACAAGTCTAAAAGGTGTGGTTCCAATTGGAGTTTTGTAGGCTGTTCTAAAAGCCCAGAGTGCATCCTCCAATTTAATGGACCATTCCTTCGGATTTGATCCTACGGTTTTCTCTAGAATACGTTTTAAAGCTCGGTTGGTATTTTCAACTTGTCCACTTGTTTGTGGATGATATGCGGTGGAGATTTTATGAGTTACTCCATATCTTTTAAGAACTTTCTCAAGTTGATTATTACAGAAATGAGTACCCCGATCACTTATTAAAGCTTTCGGTGTTCCAAACCTTGCAAAAAGACGTTTTAAAAAGTTGACTACAACTCGTGCATCGTTAGTTGGGAGAGCTTGTGCTTCCGCCCATTTAGATACATAATCAATGGCTACGAGTATATATAGATTATTATGAGATTTTGGAAATGGACCCATAAAGTCAATACCCCAAATGTCAAATACTTCACATACTTGGATGACATTTTGTGGCATTTCATCACGTTGACTTATTTTTCCGGCCCTTTGACATGCATCACAGGATTTGCAAAGAAGGTGTGCGTCTTTGTAAATTGTAGGCCAATAGAATCCAGCATCATAAACTTTTCTTGCTGTTAGTTGAGGCCCATAATGCCCTCCTGTTGGTCCTGTGTGACAATGGTTTAAAATTTTACTAGCTTCATCTCCAAATACACATCGGCGTATTATTCCATCGGGACAACTTTTAAACAGATGTGGATCTTCCCAGAAATAGTGTTTTATATCCCTGAAGAATTTCTTTCGTCTTTGGTACGATAATCCTTTTTCAAGGAATCCACAAACTAAGTAGTTTGCATAGTCTGCAAACCATGGAATTTCTTTATAATCTACCTTCAATAGATATTCATCGGGAAAGTTGTCCTGTATGGCCGATTCATTCAGAACTTCTAATTCGGGATTTTCAAGACGAGAAAGATGATCAGCGGCGAGATTTTCTGCTCCTCTTTTATCTCGGATTTCAATATCAAACTCTTGTAAGAGTAAGATCCAACGGATTAATCTTGGTTTAGCATCTTGTTTTGAAAATAGGTATCTAAGAGCAGAATGGTCGGTATAGACCACCGTTTTTGCTAGAACGAGATATGATCGAAATTTGTCAAAAGCAAAGACAATAGCAAGGAGTTCTTTTTCAGTAGTTGTATAGTTCGTTTGTGCTCCTTGTAACGTCTTACTAGCATAATATATAGGTTGAAATCGTTTTTCAATCCTTTGTCCTAAAACGGCTCCCATTGCAAAATCACTTGCATCGCACATTAGTTCAAATGGTAGATTCCAATTTGGTGTTATCATGATCGGTGCATTAGTGAGTTTCTCTTTAAGAATATTAAAAGATTTGATACACTCATCTGAAAAGATGAATGGAGCATCCTTTTCTAGGAGTTTATTCATAGGAGTGGCAATTTTAGAAAAATCTTTTATGAAACGTCGGTAAAAACCGGCATGCCCTAGAAAACTCCTAACTCCTCTAACATTGGTGGGATATGGAAGTTTAGCAATTACATCTACTTTAGCTCTATCCACTTCAATTCCTTCTTTTAAAATTTTATGTCCAAGAACGATGCCTTCTTTAACCATGAAATGGCATTTCTCCCAATTAAGTACTAGATTTGATTTTTCGCATCTAATTAGCATTCGTTCCAGATTAACTAGACATGATTTAAATGTATCACCGAAGACTGAAAAGTCATCCATGAATACTTCCATGCATTCTTCTATCATGTCGTGAAAAATCGCCATCATACACCTTTGAAAGGTTGCAGGGGCGTTGCAAAGTCCAAATGGCATGCGTTTGTAAGCAAAAGTACCATAAGGGCACGTAAATGTGGCTTTCTCTTGATCTTCGGGTGCTATTGGAATTTGAAAATATCCGGAAAATCCATCTACAAAAACAATAGTAACTATTTCCGGCTAATCTTTCCAACATTTGATCTATGAAAGGTAAGGGAAAGTGATCTTTTCTGGTGGCGTCATTTAATTTTCTATAATCAATACATACACGCCATCCTGTTACAGTCCTAGTAGGAATAAGCTCATTTTTCTCATTTGTAATGACAGTCATGCCACCCTTCTTAGGTACACATTGAACTGGGCTTACCCATGGACTATCAGAGATTGGATAAATTAAACCTGCATCTAGCAGTTTAATAATCTCTTTCTTAACTACATCTTGCATATTAGGATTTAGTCTTCGTTGGCGTTGCACATACGTTTTATGACCTTCTTCCATAAGGATTTTATGTGTGCAATACGAAGGACTTATTCCTTTAATATCATGAATCTTCCATGCAATGGCTGGTTTATGAGCTTTCAACACAGAAATGAGTTGTGATTTCTCATTTTCAGTAAGAGAAGACGATATTATTACAGGTAATTCAGATTCACCATGTAAATAAGCGTATTCCAAATGGTTTGGAAGTGGCTTTAACTCTAATTTCGGAGGTTCTTCTATCGATGATTTATATCGATATCTGTCTTCTTCTTTTAGCATTTGAATTTCTTCTGTTGTTGGTTCATATCCATTAGCTATAAGTGTAGCTAACATTTCAGCTTCATCAATTGGTTCATTACCTTCTCCTAAAGAACATTCTCCTGTTCCTTGTAATTCTGGGAATTCTTCTAATAATTCTGCATGTGCATCTATAGTTTGAATATAATAACATGTATCATCTGCAGATTGTGGTTGTTGCATTGCTCTATCAACTGAAAAGGTAACACTCTCATCCTCTATACTTAGGGTTAGTTTCTTACCGAACACGTCTATCATTGCTTTAGCCGTGTTTAAGAATGGTCTTCCTAATATGAGAGGAACTTGAGAATCTTCTTCCATGTCCAAAACAACAAAATCTACTGGAAATACTAAAGTACCAACTTTAACTAGCATGTTCTCCATTATCCCTCTAGGATATTTTATTGATCTATCGGCTAGTTGTATGCTTATTCTGGTTGGTTTCAATTCTCCAAGGTCTAGTTTAGCGTATAGTGAATACGGCATTAGATTTATACTAGCACCTAAGTCTGCCAATGCTTCTATTGAACTAAGACTACCCAGAAAACATGGAATTGTGAAACTTCCTGGATCAGATAGTTTTTCTGGTATCTTATTCAACAGCACTGCTGAACAATTAGCATTCATAGTAACAGCCGAGAGTTCTTCCATTTTCTTTCTATTTGAGATTAGATCTTTCAAGAATTTAGCATATCTAGGCATTCCTGAAATCACATCAATGAAAGAAAGATTTACATTTATCTGTTTAAACATATCCAAAAATTTGGATTGCTCGGCTTCAAGTTTCTCTTTCTTCATTTTACTCGGGTAAGGAAGTGGTGGTTGGTATGGTTTAACATAAGGTTTATCCTTAACTGTGTTATCTTCATTAACCTTTTCAACTATCGGTTCTTTTTCCTTATCTTGATCAGGTTGTGGTTCTTGTGGAGTAGGAATGGTTTCATCAGAAGTTACAGGTATTTCAGGTGGTTTAAGTGTTGTGCCACTTCTTGTGGTAATGGCTTTAGCTGTTTCACTCCGGGGGTTAGCATTTGTATCACTAGGTAGACTTCCCATTTTTCTTTCACCTATTAACCTTGCTAGGTTACTCACTTCTTGTTCCAGATTTTGAATAGAAGCTTGTTGATTTCTAAATGCTTGAGCATTTTGTTCATTGGTTTGTTTTTGAGAGGTGAAAAACTGCATTTGAGTTTCAACTAGCTTCGTCATCATATCTTCTAAATTCAGCTTTTTATCATCGGTTTGTTGTGGTGGTTTGTTTTGAAAATTAGGTCTTTGCTGGTTGTAAGTATTATTGGATATTTGTTGATTGCTAGGACCTTGTTGGTTGTTGTATGGAATATTTCGGTTATAATTCTGGTTTTGATTGTAAATCGGTCTTGGCGGTTGATAATTATTCTGATAATTATTTCCAGGCCTTTGTTTATGTATGAAATATTCTCTCTTTGTTCCATTGTTAATTCAATACTGAGACAATCTTTTGTCAAATGTGGTCCTCCACACTGCTCACAACTAATTCGTATTGAGTGAATATCTTTAGTCATCTTTTCCATTCGTCTCTCCACAGCATCTATCTTTGCGGAAATGGAATCTAAGTCATAGCTAGAATCGGCTCTAGCTGCTTTAGATGATCTAATGATATCTTTTTCTTGGTGCCACTCATGTGAGTGGGAAGCAGTATTATCAATAATTTTGTAAGCATCAGTTTCGATTTTCTTCATAATAGAACCACCAGCTGCTATATCTATGTCTTTTCTTGTAGTGATGTCGCATCCTTGGTAGAATATTTGTACTATTTGACAGGTGTCTAAACCATGTTGCGGACATCCTCTTAACAACTTTCCATATCTAGTCCACGCCTCATATAGAGTTTCATTTGGCTTCTGTGTGAACGTAACAATTTCTGCTTGAAGTCTTACGGCTTTAGATGCAGGAAAGAATTGTTTAAGAAATTTGTCAACTAAAACGTCCCATGTATCGATCGCCCCTTCAGGTAACGATTCCAACCAATCTTTGGCTTCTCCCTTTAAAGTCCAGGGAAATAACATGAGATATATCTGTTCATCCTCCACTTCTCGTATTTTAAATAGTGTGCAGATCCTATTAAAGGTACGTAGATGTTCATTTGGATCTTCCTTCGGCGCACCACTAAATTGGCATTGATTAGTCACCATGTGTAGAATTTGTCCTTTGATTTCATAATCTGGCGCATTAATGTCTGGATGAGTAATTGCGTGACCTTGGCCAGTGCGTTTAGCTCTCATTCGGTCTTCCATACTTAAAGGTTCCAGATTCTCCATAATTGAATTTGTTGAATCGGTATCACTAGATGATTCTGATTTAATGGTTCGTTCCTCAACAATCTCTGTTTGAATGATTGGTGGCTCCGGAGGAAAGTTTAATGGTTCAGGATCTACGAACCGTTCCTGAATATTTTCCGGATTCTCAATTGTGAGGTTGGGTTCAAAAAATGGATTATCGGAAATTTGAGCTGAAGTACTTGGTCTACTGGATGACGATTCTAAAGAAAAATCAACGGCGGTTATATTTGCTAAATGTCTTGATCTAGTTATAGGTGGTGAACGTACAAAAGGTGATGAACGTCTTGCTCGGTGCATTCACTGAATATCCTATTAGTTTTTAAAAGAAAAGAAAAATTATAATAAGTTATCCAATCAATAGACTTTTCTGATTTTGCCCACGTTTCGAATAGCTAAAAGATGCAGCAGAGGGGCAGGATTCGTTTGGTCTCAATATAATTGAGGACTGTTTGGCTCCAATAACCCGGTCCACGTACAAATCCAACTATTACTACGAACCAGAAAATTTTGATGTCTATTAATTTAACCACTTAAAATAAATTTTCGTAATTTTAAGAAATTTAGATAAGAAGTAGAATAAAAATCTATGTCCTAAAAACTAGAATAGCGAGAAATAAGAAAGAAAAAGAGTTCGTCGAAAAAGGTCGAAAAAGAAAAATGGTTGAAAAAAAATAAAAGGTGACGGAAAAATAAAAGAAACTTATAAAAACTTAAAAATACCTGACTAACCTAACCTTATTACTACAACTAACTTAAAATTATAATCGCAAATTGAAATTACTAATTGGAATGATAATTGATACATAGTAAAAAGTGTCTAAAAATATTAAAGCTTACAGGAAAAACTAAATCCCAAATGGAAATAACTTAAAAAGAAACTAAAACTTAAAAAGGCGTCGCAAAATTCTAAAGCACCTAAATCTTAGTCTAAAGAAAAAGCACTTAAGGAATTCAACGGCAAAGCCTAAAAATCTAGGAGTAAAAATGATTATGGCAAAAACTAAGTTTAAAATTAAATATGAGCGAAAAAATACAAATATTACGCTACAACGATTAAAAAGGGACAAAATATAAAAATATACAAAAAGTTGTAAAAATTACAATTTTTATAAAAATATTATTTTTATATTATTTATTTAATAAAACTATTAATTTTACAATTTAATAAAACTAATTAATACTAAATACATAAATTAAATAAAAAGTAAGTGTTAAAATAAAATTAATTATAATAATAATAATAATTAGGGTTAATAATAATAATAATTATTAAATAACCCGTAATTAATGCTGGATTAGGGTTTTGTCGCGTGTCAGAGTTACTCCGCGAGTCGCGGTATTTATTGCATCAAACCCCGCGAGTCGCGGGGTTCAGAATTTCAACTCTGGAGCAGTTTTAATTTACGCGTTTTTTTTTTCTTTCAATTTTCTGTTTATATATAAATAAAAGATATTTAAATAAAACTTATATTTTTATAAACTAAAATAAAAATAAAGAAACTTATAAAACTTAAATATTTAACAAAATCTTAAAAATACTTATATTTTTGTTTTTCTTTTTATATTTTCGAATATTTAAAACGTATTTTTACAAAAGCGAATTTTAATAAAAGTTAACTAAAAATCTTTTTTTTTTATTAGCGTTGCGCTTCCGGCGTTTAGAAAGTTCCCCGGCAGCGGCGCCAAAAATACTTGATGTCAAAGCTAAGGGGTATAAAATACTATTGAAGTTTACAACGAAACACTATTAAATACGATACAATTTTACACAAGATATTTATTTATTTATAGAATGGATATACTTAAACCTTGCTACAACACTTATAGGCAGTGTACCTAATCGTACAGTAGTGTAGTTTTTAGTAAGTCCGGTTCGTTCCACAGAGAATCTTTTTTAAACAAAGCTCAACGCTATATTAATTTACTTTTATAAAAATACAAACATATATATAAGTAATATTATTATTATAAAGGGGGGTTTTTACCGTTTAATGACCGGTTTGTCGATTTTAAGACTTTAGTCGCAGTTAAAACCTAATGTAAAATATAAAATAAATACAAGACTTAAATTAAAGCGTAAAGTAAATAACGATAATGAAATTGCAATAAAAGTGCGATAAAATAAAATTGCGATAATTAAAAAGTACGATAATTAAAAGTGCGATTAAATAACAATAAATAAAAATGCGATAATTAGAAGTGCAATTAAATATAAAATAAAGGAAATTAAATATGAAATAAAAGAATTATGCTTATTTAAACTTCCGTAATCATGATGTTTGACGTGTTGATTTTAGTTTTATGCCCATGGGTTAATTGTCCTTTGTCCTGGATTATTTAATATGTCCGTCTGGTTTTTGTCCATAACAGTCCATCAGTCATAAATATAAAGTGCGAGTATCCTCGTCAAATTATTCTTATACCCGAAGTTAAATATTCCAACTAATTGGGGATTTGAATTGTAACAAGGTTTTAATACTTTGTTTAATGAATACACCAGGTTATCGACTGCGTGTAAACCAAGGTTTTACTACTTTGTTAACAATTACACCAATTACCCTTGAATGTAATTTCACCCCTGTTTTAATTATTCTAGTGGCTATTAATCCATTCCCGTGTCCGGTTAAATGAACGATTATTCGTACATATAAATACCCCGCCCATCGTGTCCGATTGAGTGTATATGGTAATTTATAGGGACGCCCAATTGTAAATCTTTATATTAACATTAACAAACTATCATTTAGTTAAACAAATATAAAGCCCATTAATAGCCCATAGTCTAATTTCCACAAGTGTCGTTCTTTTGTCCAAACCCCAATTATGGTACAAAGCCCAATTACCCAATTTTAGTAATTAGCCCAACATCATGATTACTTCGTTTTAAATAAGCATAATAATAACTTAGCTATGAGACATTAATGTAAAAAGGTTGAACATAACTTACAATGATTAAAAATAGCGTAGCGTTACACGGACAGAATTTCGACTTACACCCTTACAATATTCGCTAACATACCCTTATTATTAGAATTATAATTAAAATTAAAATTAAAATATAAATTATATATATATATATATATCGTATGAATGAGGAGAAAAAAGATTATGAAAATGATCAGATTTCGGTTTGCTTTATAGGGAGTTTTTCATTTTGGGGCTCCGCGACTCGCGACATATTTTGCCTTCAAACTCCGCGAGTCGCGGAGTTTGAAATTCCAGCTCACAACTTTGGAGTCTTTCTCTGCCGACGGTTTTTATTTATAAATATAATATATATATAATTAATATAATTAATTATATATTATATTATATTTATATACATAGTTAACTTGTAATTTTTAGTCCGTTGCGTCGAGCGTTGAGAGTTGACTCTGGTCCCGGTTCCGGATTTTCGAACGTCCTTGCGTACAATTTTATATTTTGTACTTTGCGTTTTGAATCTTGTACTTTTGTAATTTCGAGACGTTTCTTATCAATAATTGGAACCTCTTTGATTGTCTTTTGTACTTTTGAGCTTTTTGGTCGTTTGCGTCTTCAATTCGTCGAATCTGTCTTTTGTCTTCACCTTTTATTATTTAAACGAATATCACTTGTAAATAGAACAATTGCAACTAAAAGCTTGTCTTTCTTGAGGAATAATGCTATGAAATATATGTTCGTTTTTAGCATTATCATATATCATACTGGTTAAGTAATGAGTTGTCAAAAGTGGTTCTAGATATTTATAAAATTTATATACGTTTTAATAATAAAGTTCTTTTTAAACTGAAAACGTTTTTGTACGTTTGAAACTAAATTAAATAAATATAATAATTTTGTTTTCCAAAACCAAATATATTTTTAAGAATCATTTTGTTTAAAGGTTAAAATAATGGAAATCGTTATATCATAAAATATTTTAGAAAAGTAGAATCATATATATTCATAATAGGTTTCAAGTTTTTAAATTACAGTTTGTTGGTGAAGCATGAGATAAAGTTCAAAGGTTAAATAAACGTATGAAATCATCTTAATGAAAAATGTCGAGTTACTTAACTTGTCGATATCCAACATCTAAGTTATTTACACTTCACGTTCTTACTTATAAATCACTTTACCATTTTCCGAATGTTGTCAAAAAGAATAGATTTCTTAAATCACAGTGGACCTCATAACATAGACCCGTAATCATATCATAATGTATCTGATAAATCAATCATTTGATATTATCTTCTAATTCCATCGATAAACATATTGAAACAAATACGTTCATGTAAAGTATTATACGTTTAATACTTTATTAATATTTTCAAGTTATAATATATATATATACATATATATACATATTTATTTATATATAATGGTTCGTGAATCGTCGGAATTTAGTCGAGGTTATAATGAATGTATGAACACAATTTAAAATTCTTGAAATTTAACTTAACATACTTTGCTTATCGTGTCGGAATAATATAAAGATAAAGTTTAAATTTGGTTGGAAATTTATGGGGTTGTCACAGTACCTACCCGTTAAAGAAATTTCGTCCCGAAATTTGAGTGGAAAGGTCGTGAATAATAATAAGTATGTTTTCATGATGCATACAGGCTGAAAATTAGAGTTTTATCATCAGCGAATAATTTGGATAAACAATCCATTTATATGAAGAGTACGAATGAAGCTAACATAGAAGAGTGAAATGAGTAAGTGTAGATTCATCTTATCATTTGACATAGATATGATTGATTTCCAGATTTCAAGGGATTTGAAGAAAATCTTTGTAATAAGATTTGATTCTCCGGTAACAAAAGGAATTAGGATCCGCTTTAAATGCGATCGTCCATTTTAATTGTTCTGTCAGAGATTTTCTTATAAACTCACCTCCTTCATTTTCTTACAACTCACACCTTCTGTTGATGCATTTTATGCAAGTCCCTAGACATCTACCCACATCCATTGCAGGTACAACAGTTTACAGGCCACCATGATCGTTCGTTATTATCCTATCCGTGTTTGTATATGGTTACAACAACTGCAGGAACGAGATTTGGATGTTTGACTATGTTAGACTTAGTCAGACGTCCGAGTGAAGCCTCACTCGTACGACTGACAGGCTCATACGCACGGTTGAGGCTGAGCTAAGTCACAATTACAACCTAAATGAGAAGACACGAGTGAGTGATCACCCGTACGGCTGATGAAGCCAACTCGTATGTGTGATGGATGAATCATACGGGTGAGTCAACAGCAGGAGTATATAAAGTCTTATGTTCTTCATTTTAGGTTAAGCCTCTCATTTGTTACACACACTCAGATCTGTTGAGCTCCTCCGATTCTCTCTCAACCCAAATCACCCAGGTGGTGAATAATAGCTCTAGGTGTTGATCTAATCACACTTGATTTAGTTATGGTATGACTAAATTAATCCCAAAAAGCTTAACCTATTCACTAGAGGGTTTGATTCACTTATTCCGTCATTGTGTGAGTTAAATCTGTTGATTTCTAAGTTCCTAGTCATGTTTCATCACCTTCTATTCTTTCCCCCTCAACTCATATTTTAAGGTATTCATCAATATGCTCCATCCAGTTCTGATTCTCGATATACTTATAACTTTCATATCGATCATTCTTCTTTTTCATCTACCGCCAGAAGAATCTATTTACTTCTACTATACTCTTGGGTTTATAGTGTTTCTAGTTCTCCCGTGTCTTTATATTGCTATAGGCATCGATATATATGGTTTATAATTTTTGGTTTGTCGTTGGGCTTTATATCTTCCCTTATATTTCAAAGTCTCTGTTTCTATATTCTATAATCATTATCATCCACAGTTAATGCTCTCTTTTATTTGCTGCAATTTATACCCCAATTTCTATTTCGGAGTTTTGTCCTTTCGTTTCTTCTTCTTGCGATTATGCGGGTAATGGTCCAGAACTCACATATATGAATTTCGGAATGAACATTGTTAATGTTCTAGGAAGGAAATTGTGATGGCACGATCTTGACTTGTCAAATTACTAGAATACCTTGGAAAAGGCCGAATCATCAAGAAATATTTTCTTGATATTTTAGAGGTTAAATAGAATACAAGAGTCGTATAACATGGCACATGATGATGTTATGATCTGTGAATCATCACGTTCCATTTAGAAACTCAGCATGAATTACTGTAATTTAATCACGTTGATCAAGTGTCATTATATTATACTAACTCATGCTTCAGTTTCCAACACTACTTCAAAAACATTCATATTTTAAACTCAAAGGTTTACAGAGTATAGGAACTAAACAGTTTCCTTTTTGATGTAATACAGATAGCGCAAAGAGATAAATGATTCCAGATAAGAATAGTTATGGAAATATCTTCAGAAATATAGAGGATATTTATAATGAAAGATACGATGATATCTTAGAATTTCTAATATCAGAGGATGATGAAGAATATTGTCTGTAAGGGTTTAGTGTCAGGAGCAAGGTATTTGTTAATGACTTCAGCAGACACTGAATCATTTGGATTCTTTGAATGCAGGTTCAGTCTTTGTGATTTGTCCACAGCCTCCTTCATACTTTGCTCAATCCGTTTTCCAGTTCCAAAACTTCTCTATTTCTGAGCATTGTTAATACACTAATCTTTATCATCAAACTTTTTACTGCTAAGGTCGTTTATAGTTTTTGTTGCTTCATTAGCATTTCGAGAACTAGTTCGCGGTTCAGAGTGTTTTTCAGAAACTTCACATTCGAAGTATGTAAGCCTTGGAAATAGACGTTATGAATAACTGTTGGCGTAAACATGTTGTGAGATTTCAAAATACTGATTGCTAATTCCCAATGATTCGTATGGAAATTCTCGTTACAAGAGGCAGATGAGTAAATAATGAGGTTTCGATAAATATAAAGATTCTTCGGAATGCCCAAGATCAGTGAAGTTGTTGGTAAGTTTATTGCTAATGTGGTGGAATATGAAAGGTTCTCCGGTAACAAAAGGGTAATCACATATATCAAAATTATGATAAGGCTACTCCGAATGAAAAAATCGAAGTTGTCTTGCTGGAGCTGTGATATAATTTGCTACTTTGCAAAGGAATTGCAAGGTTATTTTTGCTAATAAATGCCAAAAGATCTGACACAGATATGTGTTGAATTATGACTTTGGTTTCGAGAGCTTTTTAAGTACATAACTGTGGGTAATATGTGGTTGGATCATCATCTCGATTGCTCATTATTTGAAGTGTCTTCAGAGATTTTCGAAGGGTTTGAACACAGATTGTAATCGTTTGTATACATTTGATGTTCTAACACACTTTTGAAGTCAAAGTATAGCTTTGAAAGATGTAGGAATCTAAAAGTGATGGTACCGGTTATATCTCGAATTGAATTCTGAGATTTTAAAATTAGAATATGTAATTGGGTTTGAATGAGTATGGTTGTTTTGATTTCTATGAAAGAATGTATATTATTGTGAAAGTAGGAAGTATAATTGATAATTTGCTTAATCTGATTCGAAGAATGTAACATATTAATTGTGAATTTATATATATCTCTCGGGTATTACCTACCCGTTAAAAAATTTTCACAATTAATATTTTGTACATAAGAATTTTATTACAGTCTTTATGAAAATATATATGTATATATTCTCCTCAGATGTAACATAGATTTTAATGAGTTAATACTAAATTAAACTCATTCGATTTACGGTTGGAACTAGAATTGAATAATTCCTTGAAGGCTTTAGAGGTTACATAAGTATTTCTTCAATAATATTGAAATTATGAATCAATACTTCGTCATTTGTTGAGATGTGATGTTGGTTTTCGTTAAATTCTTGTGAACTTCGCAAAGTACGAATGATGTTATCTGAAAAGTTTCAGTTACATCAATGATGAAGTGTAAAATCAAATATATACTTGATTTATTAGGAATTGGAATTTGTTGAATTGAGACAGAGATTGTAGTTAACGATGGTTAAGTCGCGGGCGAGGGACGTACATTATTGCATATTTGTAATATGAATTAACCGAGTAGTTAAGATTCACACACAATAGCTTAGCACGGAAAGATTTATTTTTTATTTCAATATATATATATATATATATATATATATATATATATATATATATATATATATATATATATATATATAAATATAATATATATATAATTTCTTCAGAGGGAATGCGTTAATTCTTTATAACTTGTTGATACAATATACACGTTATTGATTCGTAATGATGTCCACAGTGATTCTTGAACTGACGGAGTTTGTGATGTTATAGGTGTTGTTGATTCTGATGTTGACTGTACTGACGATGCTGGTGACGTTGACGGTATTGTTGATGCTGTTGGTAAAACAAGTTTAACTTGTTAATCACACACCATTTTTGTCAGGGTTTCTACTCTTCCTTCTATCATTTTGGTTCGCTTAACTGATTTATGGTTAGGGCTAGATGAGATAATCTCTAAGACTTTAGAGATTATATAATCGCCGCGGAATGTTTCTCCAATGAAGTTATGAATTAATACTTCGTCAGTTATTGTTGTTGGTACTCCTTGGTATCTATGGTGCGTATGACGTTGATGCTCGTGGGACAGATTGTGAAGTTGAGGTTTACAACGCGGTTGTGGTTGGAGGTGGTAATGGTACTGTTGGCTTTGATGATGGTGGTACTGGTTATGCTGCTGGTGCTGCTGCTGGTGTTTGTAATCTCTGCACCATATTCTCCAAAGCCACTACCCGAGCGCGAAGTTCGTTGACTTCTTCTATTATTCCAGGATGATTGTCGGTCAGAACGAGTGGATAAATAAAATCTAGAATTTGATGTAGTATATAATCGTGACGAGATACCCTGGAAATGAGAGAGAAAATGGTGTCTCGAACAGGTTCGCCGGTAAGTGCTTCAGGTTCTTCGCCAAGAGGGCAATGTGGTGGATGGAAAAGATCGCCTTCTTCTTGTTTCCAATGATTGAGGAGGCTACGAACCCATCCCCAATTCATCCAGAATAGGTGATGACTGATTGGTTGATCCATTCCGGTCACACTGCTTTCGGAGCTTGAGTGAGATTCCATTTCGGAATCCGAGTGACTTGAACTGATGACAAATTCCATTTCGTACGATTGGATAAAGGATTTTTGATATAAAATGATTTTTCGGCTATCGGGTGGTATTCTATTTACATAGGATATCTATATATAGAGATCAAAAGATTTCATAGATTACGGAGGAATTTGCGGGATATGTCAGGCAAAGTTTAAAGTAACAGATACGATAAGATATGATTTAGCAGATACGCTAAGATATGAATTTTGTCTATACATTACTCATGCAATTAATGTAGCAAGACGTGTCTAGACTAATAATGATAAGCAGGTAATTTCCTATGGATGATAAGCAGATGATTTCCGACTAGAAATGATAAGCAAAACTTTTGACATGCAGACACGGTCGAAGTCCAGACTCACTAATGCATCCTAACGACTTATCAGTTAGACACACTAATGCAGACCTGGTTCACTAAGACCACCGCTCTGATACCAACTGAAAGGACCCGTTCATATATATTATAAACGATTCACAATAGTTGATTACATTGCGAGGTATTTGACCTCTATATGATACATTTTACAAACATTGCATTCGTTTTTAAAAGATAATCTTTCTTTACATCAAAAATTGACAGGCATGCATACCATTTCATAATATCGACTATCTAACTATAAATTGATTTAATAATAATCTTTGATGAACTCAATGACTCGAATGCAACGTTCTTCGTAATATGCTATGAAAGACTCCAAGTAATATCTTTAAAATGAGCAAATGCACAGCGGAAGATTTCTTTAACACCTGAGAATAAACATGCTTTAAAGTGTCAACCAAAAGGTTGATGATTTCATTAGTTTATCATAATCATTTATTTCCATCATTTTAATAGACCACAAGAATTTCATTTCCAGTTCTCATAAATATACGTCCCATGCATAGAGACAAAAAATAATTATTCATATGGTGAATACCTGGTAACCGACATTAACTAGACACATATAAGAATATCCCCTATCATTCCGGGATCCTCCTTCGGACATGATATAATTTTGAAGTACTAAAGCATCCGGTACTTTGTATGGGGTTTGTTAGGCCCAATAGATCTATCTTTAGGATTCGCGTCAATTAGGGTGTCTGTTCCTGTAACGACCCGGATTTTTCCAATCGTTTTATACTTATGAGATTAATATTTACATAAATTAAACCTTACCAACATAATAAGTAATCCAAATTGTTGAGACTTGTGTTTTTGAAAAGAGTTTTACACAACGTTTGACCGTCCAATTTGACCGATGATATCACGAACTATATAAAATACGATAATTATACGTTTGTGTATATATATTTATTTATATATATATTTAACATGATCTAAGGATGGTTTAACATCTCATTGTGTACTAATGACAATGAGTTATAAGTATATTTTGAAACTACTAACTTAAGTTTTCAAAACAATAACTATATGTAACATTCTTTGATATATATACTTATAACCTATAATGCTTATACATGTATCGTATATATAATGTATTTAATCACTTTTTAAGGACTTAAATACATAAAACAATATAAGTATATTCACAAAAGATAGCTATATTTGAATTCTCATTCCGTTTCCTCAAGATTTCTATACGTATATCTAGGATATATGTACCCGTATCATACACAGCTTCTATATGTATTTACTATTGGTATATACACATCAAATCAACATCCTAATCAACATTATTACTGCCCTAGATATGAGGTAACTAGGATTTGTCAAGTAGTATGAATTATTAGTAAGAAAACAAAATTAGGAATCCTTTTCTTTCTTTATAAACTAAAAACGTTTTTATGAATGAACACCATTTCTTCACTCCATTTTCTCATACCTACAACCTCATTTCTCTCTCAAAATACTCCTAACTTCATACTTGATCATCTCCAAGCATTTTCCCCATCATTTAGCTTCAATTACAAGCCTTAAACACCATAAGAAAACTCTTTCAAGAACATATCAAAATAACCACTCATTTGAAGAAGTATACTTCCAACCTTTTGATCTAACTCCACCACTCTTTGATTCCAAGATTTTTTCTTATCTCTTACAGTAACTTTATCCAAGTAACTTGAGGTAGTAACCTTGTTCATAATCTTGTTCGATTCATAATTATATAGCTATCTTATTTTATGTTGTAAAATTTTAACAACAAGAACATAGTTTGAATGATTTCAAACTTGTTTGCAAACTAAATAGATCCTTCTAACTTAACTTTTAAAACACTTCAAGACCTGTAATATATCATAATGATATGCTAACTTAACAAGATATAACTTGGTTTTACAAAAAACACCTTAAAAACTGAATCTACATCGTCGGAGTGCAACCGGGGGCTGTTTTGGGTTGGATAATTAAAAACCATCTTGAACTTTGAATTGGAAGTTCATGTTCTGGAAAAATGATATTTCTTATGAATATGTTAACACATAAAAATTTCATGGTTTAACTCAAAGTGTAAGTATTTTTAGAAAAATGATCATTAAATGTTGTTTTTATGATGGAAAATGATCACTTTCATAAGTTTTACCAAAGTTTGACCTATATCCTGTGATTTCGAATACAAACTAAGGTATTTTCAGTTCATATTCTTAAAATTTGACTCGATCCAAGGAAGTGGCAAGTTGAACCAACAAAAACGGAGTTGTAATGAAGAAACTACGACTAAAACAAGATTGGGTATTCGAAGCTAGTTTAGCTACGAAAATATTTGGAGATAAAGTAAATTAATCATATCTTTTCTAATTAATATGATATTTTATATATAATTACTTATGATTTGATTTTATATATTTCAGGACCACCCGTAAACAACACGAGAAGATTAATCATAAGACCTCATGATTGTACGCAACCCGTCATTTAACAACACGGTACTTTATGTACGCAACACGTCATTTGACAACATGGTACCATGGATCGAGATTAATTCTGATCAATACGAATATGATGGGGTCTTTATTTATTTTATTGAGCAACTAATTGTGGACCACTAACATCGGACTGCTAACTACGGACTAAGAAAATATTAAAAGTATTATATATATATATATATATATATATATATATATATATATATATATATATATATATATATATATATATATATATATATGTAACGATTACTTGAAAAGAAAATATGTTGATATATTATATATATATGGTTAGGTTCGTGATATCTATCGGAGACCAAGTCGAGTTAAATACCTTCAAGGCAAAAGTGAGTATATAGTCCCACTTTTAAACTCTAAATATTTCGGGATGAGAATACATGCATTTTATGATTTACGTTATGGACACAAGTGATAAAAAATATATTCTACGTTGAGTTGTACCACTGGCATACTTCCCTGTAGCTTGGTAACTTCTATTTACATGTGGTATTGTAAACGCGAATCCTGTTGAAAGATCTATCGGGCCTGACAACCCCAACCGGACTGGACGACCAGTATTCAACGGTTGCACAGTACTTCGTTTCGGTGACTACACTTGGTACAGTGTAGTGAGATTTCATAATAAAGGGAATATGCGACGTTTATTAAATGTTAAGTATGGTTATCAAGTGCTCAACCACTTAGAATATTTTTATTAAAACGTTTATGTATATGAAATCTTGTGGTCTATATTTATAACGCTGCTAGCATTAAACCTATATCTCACCAATTTTATGTTGACGTTTAAAGCATGTTTATTCTCAGGTTCCTAGAAGTCTTCCGCTGTTTGAATATATGTTAGAGAAACCATGTGCATGGAGTCATACATGTTTTTATTCGAGGAAGCATTGCATTCACAAAATCATCACCGTGTATTTATTTTGACTGCATTGTCAACGGAAGTATTCTTGTAAACTGTTATTTACGGTGATTGTCTATATGTAGAAATCATCAGATGTCGAAAACATTGAATTTTAAATATTCATTTATGGTATATCTTTTAAAAAGAATGCAATGTTTATAAAACGTATCATATAGAGGTCAAATGCCTCGCGATGTACTCGTATGTTATTGTATTCGTCCCTATGGATTGGGTCAGGTCGTTTCATGTGGTATCAGAGCGGTGATCTTAGCGAACCAGGTCTGCATTAGTGTTTCTAACTGATAAGTCGTTAGGTTGCATTAGTGAGTATGGACTTCGACCGTGTCTGCATGTCAAAATTTTGCTTATCATTTTGTGTCGAAAGTCATCTACTTATCATCTATAGGAAATTACCTGCTTATCATCTTAAGTCTAAACGCGTCTTACTGCATTCATTGCATGAATGGTGTATAGACAAAATTCATATCTTAGCGTATTTGCTAATTCATATCTACGCATATCTGTTACTGTAAACTTTGTCTGACATATTCCGTAAATCCCTCCGTAATCTATGAGATCTTTTGTTCTATATATGTGGATATTCTATATAATTAGAATACCACCCGATAGCTGGAAAATCATTTCATATCGAAAAATCCTTTATTCAATCATACGAAATGGAACTCGTCACTAGTTGAAGTCCCTCGGATTCCGATATGGAATACCACTCAAGCTCCGAAAGCAATGTGACTGGAATGGATCAACCAATCAGTCATCATCTATTTTGGATGGATTGGGGATGGGTTCGTAGCCTCCTCAATCATTGGAGACAAGAAGAAGGTGAACCCTTCCATCCACCAAATTGCCCTCTTGACGATGAACCCGAAGCACTTACCGGCGAACCTGTTCGAGAAACCATTTTCTCTCTCATTTTCAGAGTATCTCGTCACGATTATATACTACATCAAATTCTAGATTTTATTTATCCGCTCGTCCGAACCGAAAATCACCTCGGTGTAATAGAAGAAGTCAACGAGCTTCGCACTCGGGTAGTGGCTTTGGAGAATACGGTACGAAGGTTACAAACACCATCAGCAGCATCAGCAGCATAACCGTACCGTCAATAACATCAACATCGCAAGTCTCAATACCCTAAGCACCAGCAGCATCACCAACATCAACGTTATCACCATCATCAACATCAACATGATCATTACCACCACCAACAATCACATCCGCATCACACGCCTCAATATCACCATCCATACCTCGGATATTAACGTCACACGCACCATAGATACCAAGAAGTACCAACAACAACAAACGATGAAGTATTGATTCATAACTTCATCGGAGAAACATTCTATGGTGATTATGTAATCTCTAAAGACATAGAGATTACCTATTTCTGCCGTAACCATAAATCAGATGAGTGGACAGAAATGATAAAAGGAAGAGTAGAAACCCCGACAAGAATGATGCGTAAGGTACAAGCTAGACTTGTTTTACCAACAGCATCAGCAGTACCCTTAGCCTCACCAACACAGTCAGTGCTGTCAACATCATTAGAATCGTCAGCAACTTTAACATCACAAGCTCCACCAGTTCAAGAATCACCGTGGACATCATCAATAACGCGTATATTGCATCAACGATTTATGAAGTATTTACTCATTCTTCTGAAGAATTTATATAAATATTTTATATATATGAATTCGGAAACCAAAATAAATCTTTTCGTACTAAGCTATTAAGTATGAATTGAAAAAGGGTAGATAATACTCGTTTAAATTCATACTACAAATATGCAATGATGTACGTCCTTCGTCAGCAACTTAATCATCGTTAACTACAATCCCTATTTCAATTCAATGAATTTCGTTTTATAATAAACCAAGTGTATTATTCAATAATATGTTTGATTTTACACTTTCATCTTCAATGTACTCGAAGCTTACTGGGAAACAACATTCATATCTTGCGAAGTTAGCAAGAGTTCAATGAGTATCAGCATGATTCACTAAGGAAATATATATAAGAATAAATAATGAAGTATTGATCCATAACTTCATTAATATTCTGTGAAGAATATGTGGTTCCTAATCGTTTTAGAGATTACTTATTCTAGCTCAAACCGAAAATCAAATGAGTCTAATATTATATTGACTTATTAAATTCATGATTACATCTGAAGAAGATATATATGTACATATATTTTCATAAAGATTGTAATAAAATTCTTTGGTACAAAACATTACTTGTGAATTTTTTTTTAACGGGTAGGTAATACCCAAGAGATATATAAATTCACAATTAATATGATTATATTCTTCGACTCTGATTCAACAATCATCAACTATACTCACTACCTTCACAATAATATACATTCTTTCATAGAAATCAAAACAACCATTCTCATCCAAATTTGATTACGACAAAACAAAATCCAAGTCAAGACTTAACAGAAGACATCACTCTTAGGACTCTTACATCTTTCAAAACTATACTTTGACTTCAAAACTATGCTAGAACATCATTCGATTCTTGGAACCCAGAAAAATATTTGTATCATTCAAAGTCCTAAAACATCATATGTATATTAACAATTATAATCTATGATCAAACCCTTCGAAATTCCTGAAGACACTTCAAATAATGGACAATCGAGATGATGATCCAACCACACATTACCCGCAGTCATGCACCTGAAAAGCTCTCGAAACCAAGGACATAATTTAACACGTATCCGCGTTAAATCTTTTAGCATTTATTAGCAAAAATAACTTCGCGATTCCTTTTCAAAATAGCAAATTTTGTCACAGTTTCAGCAAGTCAACCTCGACTTTCCATTCGAAGTAGCCTTATTATAACCTGTAATACATACGATTACCCTTTTGTTACCAGAGAACCTTTTATATTCCACGACATTATCAGCAGATGTACCAGCAACTCGTTACCCCTTTGGCGGAATCAACCATTGGTATTTTAAAATATCGCAGCATTTCTATGTCGGCAGTTATATATATATATATATACAACGTCTATCCCCAAGAATTACATATTTCAAATGTGAAGTTTCTGTAAAATGCTCCAGTCTACGAATTTGTGCTATTAAGTTTTGAAAAAGACTGATAAAGTGGTAAAGACAGTAGACAACAATTACGGTCAGAAGTTTGACAATAAAGAATAATAGATTGGAAAAGCTCGAACGAAAAATTTGGTACTGGAAAACGGATTGAGCAAAGTATAAAGGAGGTCGTGGACAAATCACAATGACGAAATCTACCTTCAAAGGATTCAAATGATTCAGTGTCTGCTGAAACCATTAATAAGAACCTTACTCCTTATTCTAAACCTTCACAGACAGATTTTCCGCGTCATTCCCTGATCTTAGATATTCTAAGATATCATCGTATTTTTCATTATAAATATCTCCGATATTCCTGAAGATATATTCCCAACTATCCTCATCAAAAATCATTTATCTCTTCACAATATTTGCGTTACAACATAAAAGAAACTGTGTTAGTTTCTAAATTCTGAAAAATTCGAGTTTAAAATATGCATGTTTTGAAGTAGTGTTGGAAACTGAAGCATGAATTAGTATAATATAATGACACTTGATCAACGTGATTATATTACAGTAATTCATGCTGAGTTTCTAAATGGAACATAATAATTCACAGATCATAACGTCATCATGTGCCATGTTACACAACTCTTACATTCTACCCAATCTCCAAACATATTAAGAACATATCTCCTTGATAATTCTATCTTTTCGGACATTCTGGTAACTTACCAAATCAAGATCGTGCAATTACTATTTCCTTCTTAGAACATTAACTATGTTTATTTCAAAATCCATACCTATGAATTCCGGACCATTATTCGCTTGACTCAAAGTCAAGAAGAGGAAACAGAAGTATGGAACTGTTGAATATAAAAGAAAATATAAAGCTCGACAACAACAAATAAATTACAAACCATGTATATCAATACGTATTGCAACGTAAAGGCACGGGAGAATTAACAATACTATAACCCCAAGGTAATAGTAGAAATAAATAAAATCCTCCGGAGGTAGATGAAAAAGAAGAATGACAGAGATGAAAGTTAAGAGTATATCCAGGATCAGTACTGGATGAAGCATACTGATAAATGTTTTAAAGTATGAATTGAGGGAGGAAGAATAGAAGGTATGAGTTGTAAGGAAATGAAGGGAGGTGGATTTATAGTAAAAGATCTGACAGAGCAATCAAAATAAATGATCGCATTTAAAGCGGATTCTAATTTCCTTGATTATCGAAGAATCAAATCTCATTATGAAGATTTTACTCCAAATCTCTTGAACTTGGAAATCAATCCTATCTACGTCAAACGATATGACGAATCTATAACTACTCATTTCACCCTTTGTTGATAGCCTCACTCGTACTCTTCACAAAAATCAAATTGCTTTATCAATATTACTTGATGATAATAAAACTCTAATTTCCAACTCGTATACGTCATGAAAACATACTTATTGTCAGCCATAACCATCCCATTCAAATTTCGGGACGAAATTTATTTAACGGGTAGGTACTGTAACGACCCGGATTTTTCCAATCGTTTTATACTTATGAGATTAATATTTACATAAATTAAACCTTACCAACATAATAAGCAATCCAAATTGTTGAGACTTGTGTTTTTGAAAAGAGTTTCACACAACGTTTGACCGTCCAATTTGACCGATGATATCACGAACTATATAAAATACGATAATTATACGTTTGTGTATATATATTTATTTATATATATATATTTAACATGATCTAAGGATGGTTTAACATCTCATTGTGTACTAATGACAATGAGTTATAAGTATATTTTGAAACTACTCACTTAAGTTTTCAAAACAATAACTATATGTAACATTCTTTGATATATATACTTATAACCTATAATGCTTATACATGTATCGTATATATAATGTATTTAATCACTTTTTAAGGACTTAAATACATAAAACAATATAAGTATATTCACAAAAGATAGCTATATTTGAATTCTCATTCCGTTTCCTCAAGATTTCTATACGTATATCTAGGATATATGTACCCGTATCATACACAGCTTCTATATGTATTTACTATTGGTATATACACATCAAATCAACATCCTAATCAACATTATTACTGCCCTAGATATGAGGTAACTAGGATTTGTCAAGTAGTATGAATTATTAGTAAGAAAACAAAATTAGGAATCCTTTTCTTTCTTTATAAACTAAAAACGTTTTTATGAATGAACACCATTTCTTCACTCCATTTTCTCATACCTACAACCTCATTTCTCTCTCAAAATACTCCTAACTTCATACTTGATCATCTCCAAGCATTTTCCCCATCATTTAGCTTCAATTACAAGCCTTAAACACCATAAGAAAACTCTTTCAAGAACATATCAAAATAACCACTCATTTGAAGAAGTATACTTCCAACCTTTTGATCTAACTCCACCACTCTTTGATTCCAAGATTTTTTCTTATCTCTTACAGTAACTTTATCCAAGTAACTTGAGGTAGTAACCTTGTTCATAATCTTGTTCGATTCATAATTATATAGCTATCTTATTTTATGTTGTAAAATTTTAACAACAAGAACATAGTTTGAATGATTTCAAACTTGTTTGCAAACTAAATAGATCCTTCTAACTTAAATTTTAAAACACTTCAAGACCTGTAATATATCATAATGATATGCTAACTTAACAAGATATAACTTGGTTTTACAAAAAACACCTTAAAAACTGAATCTACATTTTCGGAGTGCAACCGGGGGCTGTTTTGGGTTGGATAATTAAAAACCATCTTGAACTTTGAATTGGAAGTTCATGTTCTGGAAAAATGATATTTCTTATGAATATGTTAACACATAAAAATTTCATGGTTTAACTCAAAGTGTAAGTATTTTTAGAAAAATGATCATTAAATGTTGTTTTTATGATGGAAAATGATCACTTTCATAAGTTTTACCAAAGTTTGACCTATATCCTGTGATTTCGAATACAAACTAAGGTATTTTCAGTTCATATTCTTAAAATTTGACTCGATCCAAGGAAGTGGCAAGTTGAACCAACAAAAACGGAGTTGTAATGAAGAAACTACGACTAAAACAAGATTGGGTATTCGAAGCTAGTTTAGCTACGAAAATATTTGGAGATAAAGTAAATTAATCATATCTTTTCTAATTAATATGATATTTTATATATAATTACTTATGATTTGATTTTATATATTTCAGGACCACCCGTAAACAACACGAGAAGATTAATCATAAGACCTCATGATTGTACGCAACACGTCATTTAACAACACGGTACTTTATGTACGCAACACGTCATTTGACAACATGGTACCATGGGTCGAGATTAATTCTGATCAATACGAATATGATGGGGTCTTTATTTATTTTATTGAGCAACTAATTGTGGACCACTAACATCGGACTGCTAACTACGGACTAAGAAAATATTAAAAGTATTATAATATATATATATATATATATATATATATATATATATATATATATATATATATATATATATATATATATATATAACGATTACTTGAAAAGAAAATATGTTGATATATTATATATATATGGTTAGGTTCGTGATATCTATCGGAGACCAAGTCGAGTTAAATACCTTCAAGGCAAAAGTGAGTATATAGTCCCACTTTTAAACTCTAAATATTTCGGGATGAGAATACATGCATTTTATGATTTACGTTATGGACACAAGTGATAAAAAATATATTCTACGTTGAGTTGTACCACTGGCATACTTCCCTGTAGCTTGGTAACTACTATTTACATGTGGTATTGTAAACGCGAATCCTGTTGATAGATCTATCGGGCCTGACAACCCCAACCGGACTGGACGACCAGTATTCAACGGTTGCACAGTACTTCATTTCGGTGACTACACTTGGTACAGTGTAGTGAGATTTCATAATAAAGGGAATATGCGACGTTTGTTAAATGTTAAGTATGGTTATCAAGTGCTCAACCACTTAGAATATTTTTATTAAAACGTTTATGTATATGAAATCTTGTGGTCTATATTTATAACGCTGTTAGCATTAAACCTATATCTCACCAACTTTATGTTGACGTTTAAAGCATGTTTATTCTCAGGTTCCTAGAAGTCTTTCGCTGTTTGAATATATGTTAGAGAAACCATGTGCATGGAGTCATACATGTTTTTATTCGAGGAAGCATTGCATTCACAAAGTCATCACCGTGTATTTATTTTGACTGCATTGTCAACGGAAGTATTCTTGTAAACTGTTATTTACGGTGATTGTCTATATGTAGAAATCATCAGATGTCGAAAACATTGAATTTTAAATATTCATTTATGGTATATCTTTTCAAAAGAATGCAATGTTTATAAAACGTATCATATAGAGGTCAAATGCCTCGCGATGTACTCGTATGTTATTGTATTCGTCCCTATGGATTGGGTCGGGTCGTTTCAGTTCCCTAATTCTTAGATTACCAGACTTTAATAAAAGGGGCATATTCGATTTCGATAATTCAACCATAGAATGTAGTTTCAATTACTTGTGTCTATTTCGTCAAACATTTATAAAAGCGCATGTATTCTCAGTCCCGAAAATATAAAGGGTAAAAAGGTAAATGAAACTCACCATACTGTATTTTGTAGTAAAAATACATATAACGTCATTGAACAAGTGCAAGGTTGGCCTCGGATTCACGAACCTAAATTAATTATATATATTTATGTGTTGGTCAATATTTGTCTAACAAATTAGGTCAAGTCATAGTGTACCACAATCCTAATGCTCGAGACTAATATGCAAAAGTCAACAAAAGTAAATTTGACTCAAAATAATTTCCAAAAATCTATACATGATTAATATATAGTTTAAATATCGTCGTTTTATATTTTTAAATATTTTTAAAAGATTTATTAGAGTAAATAATATAATTTATTTATTAATAAATAAAATTTTATATTATATTTATATAATAAAATATACTTTTATATATATTAAGTAATAAAATTTATAGGGTTCATTTAATATTATAAAGATAATATGATAGGTATTATTAAAGTAAGTTATTACACGTAGTAAAATATGTTTGTATCAAATATTTATTTAATAAAATAATATCTATAATGATAGTAAGTAAAAGTTGTATTATTTTGTAATAATAATTATTATTATAAAAATATCAATATTTATAATTACTAAGATGACATTATGATAAAACGATAATTCTAATTATGATAACTTTAATATTTACGATAATTTTTAATATTATCTTTAAAATAATAATTCTATTTAAAATAATAATAATAATGATATTTTATAGTAACAATGACATTTCTATTAAAATGATAATTTTTGTTAAAATGATAGTTTTAATACTAACGATAATTTTAATAATAATAGTAATGATAAAAATAATAAGAACGATAATTTTATCTAAATCAATATCTTATAATATTTTAATTTCATCATGATACTCTTACCCATTATTTCCTAATCGTTTCGTTTAATAGCTTTTAATCGTCTTTTATATCGTGTTCGTAATAATGATAATAATAGTAATCAAAATAATTAGGTGTTACAAATATTTGTTTTAATTACACTAATATTAATAATGATAGTTACTATAACATTATTAACGATAATACTAATAATTATCTTAATGATAATATAGTAATAATAATAATAACAATAACAATAACCATTTTTAAATCATGATATATATATTAATAATGATAATAATAATAATAATAATTATAATAATAATAATAATAATAATAATACCAATAATAATAATAATAATAATAATAATAATAATAATAATAATAATAATAATAATAATTGGATAATAATAATAATACTAATTATAACTTTAACGATAATAACGATAGTAATAATAAAAAAATAACAATTTTTAATGATAAATCCTTTTATTGATAAAGATAATAATAATAATAATAATAATAACAAGATAAAACTAGAACGACGATAATAACGACGATAATAATAATCATTTTTAATAATAATACAAAAATTCGATGGACGATAACTTTAAATCCGTTCATCGAAATCATTCGATATCTAAATGAAAAGTTCTTAATTTTTCGCTAGCTTTCCAACGACATGCATATCTTATACCTTATCTCAGTCGCATATATAACTAATTCAGGATTCAACATAACCTAACTAAAGGCAATATCAAAAGTACAAACATGCATAATCCTATATACTCGAGCACTAGTCAGGGATACACTATTAGTATGTAAAAGTTAAATTATGAGTACTCACGTATCAATATTGAGATTCAATATTGCAGGAAAGGTACGTAGACGCAACGGAGATGATAAACACTATATTGACCTCACGAGCATACTCATGAACCATACCCAATCTCCTCCATAGCTATAACCCATAATTTCCTTAATCCAATCCCACTCGAAAAACAATTTTGAAATCACTCTGACAGCACTCTGACGTAATATTTTATGTATACTAATAATATCTTGAAATAATACGGGGTTAATATATATATGTAAATCGATTGAGAGAGTTTAGAGAAAAATATTTTCAAGTTTCTATGAAATAATGAAACATATTGAATTCTATTTATAATAGATTTTTGAATTATTAAAGTGAATTATTAAAGTATGAATTATTAAAGTGAATTATTAAAGTATGAATTTTTAAAGTGAATTATTAAAGTATGAATTATTAAAGTGAATTATTAAAGTATGAATTTAAAGTGAATTATTAAAGTATGAATTATTAAAGTGAATTATTAAAGTTAAAGTAAAGTAAAAATAAAGTAAAGGTAAAGTTTAAGTATAGTAAAAGTATAAAACTATGTACGTATAATACGCGTATAAATATATATAATATTAATTTAAATCATTATATATATTTAATAAAATAAAATATAAATATCGTTATCTTTATCATACTGGTTAAGTAATGAGTTGTCAAAAGTGGTTCTAGATATTTATAAAAGTTATATACGTTTTAATAATAAAGTTCTTTTTAAAATGAAAACGTTTTTGTACGTTTGAAACTAAATCAAATAAATATAATAATTTTGTTTTCCAAAACCAAATATATTTTTAAGAATCATTTTGTTTAAAGGTTAAAATAATGGAAATCGTTATATCATAAAATGTTTTAGAAAAGTAGAATCATATATATTCATAATAGGTTTCAAGTTTTTAAATTACAGTTTGTTGGTGAAGCATGGGATAAAGTTCAAAGGTTAAATAAACGTATGAAATCATCTTAATGAAAAATGTCGAGTTACTTAACTTGTCGATATCCAACATCTAAGTTATTTACACTTCACGTTCTTACTTATAAATCACTTTACCATTTTCCGAATGTTGTCAAAAAGAATAGATTTCTTAAATCACAGTGGACCTCATAACATAGACCCGTAATCATATCATAATGTATCTGATAAATCAATCATTTGATATTATCTTCTAATTCCATCGATAAACATATTGAAACAAATATGTTCATGTAAAGTATTATACGTTTAATACTTTATTAATATTTTCAAGTTATAATATATATATACATATATATACATATTTATTTATATATAACGGTTCGTGAATCGTCGGAATTTGGTCGAGGTTATAATGAATGTATGAACACAATTTAAAATTCTTGAGATTTAACTTAACATACTTTGCTTATCGTGTCGGAATAATATAAAGATAAAGTTTAAATTTGGTTGGAAATTTACGGGTTGTCACAACTAAACCCCCGATGTATGACGGGAAACTGGATCCTTTGGTAAGCACAACATGGATCTCGGATGTCGAAGGGTGTTTTCGCACTATTGAATGCCCTCCCGAGAAGATGACAAGACTCGCTACTAGCTTGTTGCGGGGTAGGGCGAAGGATTGGTTGGATGGTAAAATTGATCTTGTCGGTGGAGAAGTGTTTATGGGGTTATCGTGGGACGAATTTAAGAAGGAATTCTTCGAGGAGTTCCGGACTTCAGCCGATTTGTCGAAAATGCGTAATGAGTTGCGAAATTTACAACAAGGATCTATGGACTTGAATACTCTCAAGACGACCTTTATGGCGAAGGCTCGTTTTTGCCCGGAGTATACTGGGAATGATCGTATGTTGATGGACGATTTCTATCGAACCTTTAATGATGACTTGCAGGGCAAGATTAGTGTTGGTCAAGTGAACTCGTTTGAAGAGTTATTCAACATGGCTAGGGATTTCAAGTCGTATTCACGATCGAAGATTGGTGAACCTACAAGTGAGAGAAGGGTTGTTTCGTATGGTGCTCCAAGTAAGAGGACTAAGGGTCCGAGTGTGAGCACGGGTGGTACACAGACGAATATATCAGATTCTAGTGTGTCTAGGTGTTACAATTGTGGCGTGAGGGGTCACAAGTCTTGGGAATATTCGGTGCCAAAGGGTGATGGCACGGTGTACTTCAATTGCCAAGAGGAAGGACATCGTAAGTCGGAATGTCCCGAGTTAGCGGGGACGTGTAGTGACCTGAACTTTTCCATGTTTATTTATATTAAATGAAATTGATATTTACATGATTAAGTGTTTTCAACATGTTAAGCAATCAAACTTGTTAAGACTTGATTAATTGAAATAGGTTTCATATAGATAATTGACCATCCAAGTTGACCGGTGATTCATGAACGTTAAAACTTGTAAAAACTATATGATGACATATATATGATTATATATATAGTTAACATGATATTATGATAAGTAAGTATCTCATTAGGTATTTTAACAATGAGTTATATACATAAAATTGAGTTTATTGAATTAAGAAACTCGAAACGATATATATAACGATTATCGTTATAACAACGTCTTACTAAATACATATGAATCATATTAAGATATTGATACACTATGTTTAATCATGATAATTGATAAGTAAACATGTCATTAAGTGTATTAACAATGAACTACATATGTAAAAACAAGACTACTAACTTAATGATTTCGAAACGAGACATATATGTAACGATTATCGTTGTAACAACATTTAACTGTATATATATCATAATAAGATATATTAATATATCATAATATCATGATAATGTAATAATTTAACATCTCTTTAGATATAATAAACAATGGTTTAACAACATTTAACAAGATCGTTAACCTAAAGGTTTCAAAACAACATTTACATGTAACGACTAACGATGACTTAACGACTCAGTTCAAATGTATATACATGTAGTGTTTTAATATGTATTCATACACTTTTGAAAGACTTCAAGACACTTATCAAAATACTTCTACTTAATAAAAATGCTTACAATTACATCCTCATTCATTTTCATCAACAATTCTACTCGTATGCACCCGTATTCGTACTCGTACAATACACAGCTTTTAGATGTATGTACTATTAGTATATACACTCCAATGATTAGCTCTTAGCAGCCCATGTGAGTCACCTAACACATGTGGGAACCATCATTTGGCAACCAGCATGAAATATATCATAAAATTATAAAAATATTAGTAATCATTCATGACTTATTTACATGTAAATAAAATTACACATCCTTTATATCTAATCCATATACCAATGACCAAAAACACCTACAAACACTTTCATTCTTCAATTTTATTCATCTAATTTATCTCTCTCAAGTTCTATCTTCAAGTTCTAAGTGTTCTTCATAAATTCTATAAGTTCTAGTTTCATAAAATCAAGAATACTTTCAAGTTTGCTAGCTTACTTCCAATCTTGTAAAGTGATCATACAACCTCAAGAAATCTTTCTTATTTACAGTAAGATATCTTTCTAATACAAGGTAATACTTATATTCAAACTTTGGTTCAATTTCTATAACTATAACAATCTTATTTCGAGTGATGATCTTACTTGAACTTGTTTTCGTGTCATGATTCTGCTTCAAGAACTTTCAAGCCATCCAAGGATCCTTTGAAGCTAGATCCATTTGTATCTTTTAGAGTAGGTTTATCCACAAAACTTGAGGTAGTAATGATGTTCATAACATCATTCGATTCATATATATAAAACTACCTTATTCGAAGGTTTAAACTTGAAATCACTAGAACATAGTTTAGTTAATTCTAAACTTGTTCGTAAACAAAAGTTAATCCTTTTAACTTGACTTTTAAAATCAACTAAACACATGTCCTATATCTATATGATATGCTAACTTAATGATTTAAAACCTGGAAACACGAAAAACACCATAAAACCGGACATACGCCGTCGTAGTAACACCGCGGGCTGTTTTGGGTTTGATAATTAAAAACTATGATAAACTTTGATTTAAAAGTTGTTCTTCTAGGAAAATAATTTTTCTTATGAACATGAAACTATATCCAAAAATCATGGTTAAACTCAAAGTGGAAGTATGTTTTTTCAAAATGGTCATCAAGACGTCGTTCTTTCGACTGAAATGACTACCTCTTACAAAAATGACTTGTAACTTATATTTCCGACTATAAACCTATACTTTTTCTATTTATATTCATAAAATAGAGTTCAATATGAAACCATAGCAATTTGATTCACTCAAAACGGATTTAAAACGAAGAAGTTATGGGTAAAACAAGATTAGATATTTTTTTATTGTTGTAGCTACGGGAAATATTGTAACAATTGTATACAAATCATATCCTAGATAACTTATATTGTATTATGCATGTATTCTAATATATTATGTAATCTTGGGATACCATAAACACGTATGCAAATGTTTTGACATATCATATCGACCCATGTATATATATATTATTTGGAACAACCATAGACACTCTATATGCAGTAATGTTGGAGTTAGCTATACAGGGTTGAGGTTGATTCCAAAAATATATATACTTTGAGTTGTGATCTAGCCTGAGACGTGTATACACTAGGTCGTGGATTGATTCAAGATAATATATATCGATGTATTTCAGTACATCTAATTGTGGACAACTAGTTGTAGGTTACTAACGAGGACAGCTGACTTAATAAACTTAAAACATTAAAACGTATTAAAAATGTTGTAAATATATTTTGAACATACTTTGATATATATGTACATATTTGTTATAGGTTCATGAATCGACCAGTGGCCAAGTCTTACTTCCCGACGAAGTAAAAATCTGTGAAAGTGAGTTATAGTCCCACTTTTAAAAACTAATATTTTGGGATGAGAATATATGCAGTTTTATAAATATTTTACGAAATAGACACAAGTAAATGAAACTACATTATATGGGTGAATGATCGAAGCCGAATATGCCCCTTTTGCCTGGTAACCTAAGAATTAGTAAACCGATCTACTAATTGACGCGAATCCTAAAGATAGATCTATTAGGCCTAACGAACCCCATCCAAAGTATCGGATGCTTTAGTACTTCGATGTTGTTTTTATCATGTCCGAAGGATTTCCCGGAATGATAGGGGATATTCTTATATGCATCTTGTTAATGTCGGTTACCAGGTGTTCACCATATGAATGATTTTTATCTCTATGTATGGGATGTATATTGAAATATGAAATCTTGTGGTCTATTATTATGATTTGATAATATATAGGTTAAACCTATAGCTCACCAACATTTCTGTTGACGTTTTAAGCATGTTTATTCTCAGGTGATTATTAAGAGCTTCCGCTGTTGCATACTAAAATAAGGAAAAGATTTGGAGTCCATGCTTGTATGATATAATGTAAAAACTGCATTCAAGAAACTTATTTTTGATGTAATATATTCTTATTGTAAACCATTATGTAATGGTCGTGTGTAAACGGTATATTTTAAATTATCATTATTTGATAATCTACGTAATGCTTTTTAAACCTTTATAGATAAAATAAAGGTTATGGTTGTTTTAAAAATGAATGCAGTCTTTGAAAAACGTCTCATATAGAGGTCAAAACCTCGCAACGAAATCAATTAATATGGAACGTTTATAATCAATATGAACGGGACATTTCAGTTGGTATCAGAGCGTTGGTCTTAGAGAACCAGAAAATTACATTAGTGTGTCTTACCGAGTTTGTTAGGATGCATTAGTGAGTCTGGACTTCGACCGTGTTTTTCTTCAAAAACGATTGCTTAACTTTTTTTTGTTAGAAACTATATATTATTAACATGTAAATATTATGTGATATATTAATCTCTTAACGTGTTTGATATTGTGTGATAGATGTCTACCTCTAGTACAAATCCCATTGATTCACCTAATAATAATGAAGAGTTGAATATACTTTGGGAAGATTCACAAATTCCCAAAGAGGAACCGGAAGAGGAGGAACCAGAAGAGGAGGAACCGGAAGAGGAGGAACCGAAAGAAGAGGAACCGGAAGAGGAGGAACCGGAAGAAGAAGAAGTTCCGAAGGAAGAAATGTTGATACCTACAGTAAATCGTTTAAATAAAAGAAAATCCTCAACCAACGGACCAAAGTTAAAAATGGTCAATGGTGTTTCTGCAGAGGAAGCAAATTATTGGGAAGATTACCAATTTTCCCATGAATCGGATCCCGATAAGGATTCCGATGATGTTATAGAAATTACCTCGACCTAATTTAATATAGTAAAAGAAAATAATAAGGGAAAAAGTATAAAAATAGAGAAACCTGATTCAAACCCCGATGAACTTTATATGTATCGGCAACGTCCGTATTTCCTAAATTGTAACAATAACCCGGGAACCTCTAAACCACCAGGTTTTTCTAAACCATTGTGGAAAACGATGGCTCGTATTAGAGGAACACCATATATTCCTAGAAAATTAGGAAAACGAACCAAGTCCGAAGAAGAAGAAACCAGTGATTCAGATTAGAGGGTTGTAATCATGTTGTATATTATATGTATTGTAGTGTGCTTGTACTTTTATGTTCTATGTAAAAAATTGCTTGTATTGTTTGTTAATTATCTTTTACGAATCTAATCCTTGTCTATTTTACAGTATAAAAACAAAATGGACGTTAAGGGTAGACAACCGAATATTTTAGAAGACCTACTAGAGAATATGATTGAGGAAATCTTGTCTAGAGTCGGTCAGAATTCATCAGCACATTTAGTTATGGCGAAATTAACTTGTTAAACATTTGAAAGACTTTCCAGTAATGCCTTAGTTTATAAAAGGCTTTCCTTTGATAGGTGGGGTATATCACATTGGGGAGACCGTAAGTTCCGCCATGTTTTCTTTAAAGCATTAAATGCGGGGAACCCAAATGCAATTTTACGCTACGGGTTAAGAACCTATTTTGACTCTACATATCCCAACATAGGATTTCGTGAATTAGAAAGAGCTTCTAACATGCAACATAAAGAAGCATGTTATGCTTACGAGTTAGTGATGTTCGCTTCTTACCAAAGTGAGAAAAAGAATATCGGACTGCAGCTTTTAAATAAGACCTTCCCACAAGTGACGGATTCAGTAGTTGGGGTGAGAAACAAGGTTTTTAGATTATTACGGGGCTGTTGGACATTACGAAACCCTCGTCTTTTTGAAGACATTACAACATGCTGCCTAGCCAATGGTCATAACGGTTATTTTCCACAAGACCAAGGATGGGAAGTCGTCTTAGTAAAACCAAAATGCATGACTTGTTTCTGGACTTATGAATTACATGTCTTTATTTCCTTTGCTGAACAACTTGCGTATTAACTAGGTTTATCTTCAAAACTGTCCTGTATCAAAGTGTACTATATTTCATGTTATATGTAATATAGCGAAGTTGTAAGTTTGAAGAATATTTGTATGTGATATATTATTATGATCAGTTTTTCATATGGAATTATAGTAGGTGAATTGTATATTAGCTACTAAGTATGAACTTAACGGGTAGGTAGTACCTAAATTTAAACTTATAAAACGCTAATATGAAGAAAAAGCTTTTATAAATAAGTTCATATTATGCTACGAAATACTATTGACTACTCTTAATATTCTGTATGATTAACTCGATTCAGTTGGCTATTTTGAAGGAAATGGCACCGACTACTCGACACACCATGAATATGAGCGAAGAGGAATTTCGTACCTTTCTTGCTGCAAACATAGCCGCAGTACAGGCTGCGCTACATACCAACAATAACTGTGAATCTAGCAATGCAGCTATGCGCAAGAAATCGTGTAGGATGCTCCTACAAAGAATTCACTGCCTGCAAACCTTTGGAATTTGATGGAACCGAAGGACCAATTGGATTGAAACGGTGGATCGAGAAAGTCGAATCGGTGTTTGCCATAAGTAAGTGTATTGAAGAGGACAAAGTTAAGTACGCTACGCATATGTTCACAGGTACTGCGTTAACGTGGTGGAACACCTATCTTGAACAGGTAGGACAAAATGCTGCTTACGCACTACCGTGGTCGGCATTCAAGCAATTGATGAACGAGCAGTACCGTCCTAGAAACGAAGTCAATAAACTCAAGGCAGAACTTAGAGAGTTACGAACACAAGGGTTCGACGTTACCACATATGAAAGAAAATTCACAGAGTTGTGCCTATTGTGTCCAGGAGCATTCGAAGATGAAGAAGAGAAGATCGACACGTTTGTAAAAGGGTTACCAGTAAGGATTCAAGAAGATGTGAGTTTACACGAGCCCGCTTCTATACAGAAGGTAAGTCGAATGGCTCATAAACTCATAAATCAGATTGAGGGAAGAATTAAAGAGCAGGCGGCCGAAGAAGCCAATACGAAACAACTCAAGAGGAAGTGGGAGGAAAACGGTTTCAAGAGTCACCAGTACAACAACAACAACAATTACAACCACAATCGTAACAACTATCCCAACAACCGCAACAACAATCGCAACAATAACCGCAATCCTAACAATAACTACAACAAACATCCCAACAACAACAAAAACTATAACAACCGTTTCAACAACAATAACAATCCCAACAACAACCTCAATAACAACAACGACAACGAAAACCAAAAACAGCCATGTCATAGGTGTGAAGAAAATCATCAGGGGTTTTGCACGACATTTTGCAACAGGTGTAAAAGAAATGGTCATAGCGAGACAAAGTGTAAGGTCTACGGACCAAAGTTTAACAGAACCAAAGGAACAAATAATGTCGGAACAAGTAATGCCGAAATGAATAGTGTTGGAGCAAGTAATACTAACCCTGTTTGTTATAAATGTGGAAAACCGGGCCACATTTTTAGAAATTTCCCGAATCAGGGGAATACTAATGGACAGGGCCGTGGAAGAGTTTTCAATATTAATGCGGCAGAAGCACAGGAAGACCCGGAGCTTATTACGGGTACGTTTCTTATTGACGATAAATCTGCTTATGTTTTATTTGATTCGGGTACGGATAGATGCTATATGAGTAGTGAACTTTGAATAATAAATTTTTACTCGAATTAGCAAATGGTAAATTATTTCAGCAGATAATATATGTCGGGATAGAGAAATTAAACTGGGTGATGAAACGTTTAAGATTGATTTAATAACAGTCGAGTTAGGGAGTTTTGATGTAATAATTGGCATGGACTGGTTGAAGAAGGTGAGAGCAGAGGTCGTTTGTTACAAAAACGCGATTCGCATTATGCGTGAAAAAGGAAAACCTTTAATGGTGTACGGAGAAAAGAACAACGCGAAATTAAATCTTATTAGTAGTTTGAAGGCGAAAAAACTAATAAGAAAAGGTTGTTACGTCATTCTAGCACACATCGAGGAAGTTAAACCTGAAGAAAAGAACATCAGTGATGTTCCCGTCGCAAAAGAATTTCCCGATGTATTTCTGAAAGAATTACCGGGATTACCCCCACATCGATCCGTTGAATTTCATATAGACCTTGTACTAGGAGCTGCACCAATAGATCGTGCTCCATACAGACTTGCACCCAGCAAAATGAAAGAATTACAAAGTCAGTTACATGAACTTTTAGAGCGTGGTTTCATTCGACCAAGCACATCACCATGGGGAGCTCCTGTTTTGTTTGTCAAGAAGAAAGATGGTACATTCAGGTTGTGTATCGACTACCGAGAGTTGAACAAACTTACCATCAAGAACCGCTACCCACTACCGAGAATCAACGACTTATTTGATCAACTACAAGGCTCGTCTATTTATTCGAAGATCGATTTACGTTCTGGATATCATCAAATGCGGGTGAAGGATGATGATATTCCAAAGACTGCTTTTAGGACACGTTACGGTCATTATGAGTTTATGGTTATGCCATTTGAATTGACTAACGCACCAGCTGTGTTTATGGACCTCATGAACTGAGTGTGTGGGCCATATCTTAAAAAGTTTGTCATTGTTTTCATCGATGACATACTTATTTACTCGAAGAATGATCAAGAGCACGAAGAACATTTGAGAAAAGTGCTAGAGTTGCTGAGAAAAGAAAAACTGTATGCTAAGTTTTCAAAGTGTGCATTTTGGTTGGAAGAAGTTTAATTCCTCGGTCATATAGTGAACAAAGAAGGTATTCAGGTGGATCCAGCAAAGATTGAAACCGTTGAAAAGTGGGAAATCCCGAAAACTCCGAAACACATACGTCAGTTTTTAGGACTAGCTGGTTACTACAGAAGGTTCATCCAAGACTTTTCTAGAATAGCAAAACCCTTGACTGCATTAACGCATAAAGGGAAGAAATTTGAATGGAAGGATGAACAAGAGAAAGCGTTTCAGTTATTGAAGAAAAAGTTAACTACGGAACCTATATTGTCATTACCTGAAGGGAATGATGATTTTGTGATATATTGTGACGCCTCAAAGCAAGGTCTCGGTTGTGTATTAATGCAACGAACGAAAGTAATTGCTTATGCGTCTAGACAATTGAAAATTCACGAACAGAATTATACGACGCATGATTTGGAATTAGGCGCGGTTGTTTTTGCATTAAAGACTTGGAGGCACTACTTATATGGGGTCAAAAGTATTATATATACCGACCACAAAAGTCTTCAACACATATTGTAATGACCCGTACTTTTTCGATCGTTCTATACTTATAAGATTAATATTTATATAAATTAAACCTTACCAACATGATAAGCAATCCAAATTGTTAAGATTTATGTTTTTGAAAAGAGTTTTACACAACGTTTGACCGTCTAGTTTGACCGATGATATCACGAACTATACAATATATGATAATTATACGTTTGTGTATATAAATGTATATATACATATTTAACATGATTAATAAATGTTTTAATATCTCATTTTGTATTAATAACAACAAGTTATAAGTATATTTTGAAACTACTAACTTAAGTTTTCAAAACGATAACTATACGTAACGTTATTTGACATAAATACTTAAGACTTATAATGTTATACATATATCGTATAAGTAATGTATTTAATCACTTTTAAGAACTTAAATACATAAAACCATATAAGTGTATTCACAAAAGATAGCTATATTTGAATCCTCATTCCATTTTTCACAAAATTTCTATACGTATATCTAGAGTATAAGTACTCGTATCATATCTAGCTTCTATACGTATTTACTAATAGTAAATACACATCAAATCACCACCTAACCCACCCTTGTTACTGCCCTTAGAGCAAGGTAATTGGAATTTGGATGCATGCATGAATTATTATACAAAAATACAAGAGAAAACCTTGTCTTGTCTCCCCATGGCCACGTTTTTATGGCCTTTATATGTATCATCATCTTCATTCATTTTACTTCAACTTTCTAGCCAAAACACACACATACTTTGAAGCCTTAAAACCCTTAATCAATTCAGCAAAGTTTCCAAGAAGATCTAGCTTCAAAAACCATACTAAAACACCATAAGAAAACCATACAAAAACACTTCAAGAAAACCCTCCAAGAACACCAACTTACTTCCAATCTTTCATCCACTTCTATCACCCTTTTGATTCTAGCTTCTTACTTCTCTCTTACAGCAACTTCATCCAAGGAACTTGAGGTAGAATCTATGTTCATAACCTTATTCGATTCATATATATATAGCTATCTTATTTTGTGGTACAAAAGTTTAACAACAAGAACATAGTTTGAATGTTTTCAAACTTGTTTGCAAACTAAATAGATCCTTCTAACTTAACTTTTAAAATACTTCAAGACCTGTAATATAACTTATGTATATGCTAATTTAACAAGGTAAAACTTGGTTTTTCAAAGTATAAGTATTTTTAGAAAAATGGTCATTAAATGATTTTGTTGTAACAAAAATGTTTAACTTCATATGTTTCACTAATGTTTCACTTATGCCGTATGATTTTGAATACAAACCAAGGTATTTACAGTTCATAGTCTTAAAGAAGAACTCGATCCAAGAAGATGGCAATTTGAATCAACGAAAACGGATTTGTAACGAAGAAACTATGACCGAAACAAAATTGGTTATCCTAGATCATTTCAACTACGGGATCAATTGGAAAAAAATGATATAAATCACATATTTCTAAGATAACATGATATTTTATATATATGTACTTATAATTCAATTTTATATGGTTCAGGATCACCCGTAAACAACACGAGAAGATTAATCATAAGATCCCATGATTGTACGCAACACGTCATTTGACAACACCGGTACCATGGGTCAAGATTAATCTCGACCAATACATATACGATGGGTTTTTATTTATTTCGTTGGGGGTTTTATTTATTTCATTGCGGGTATATTAAACATCTAAAAATGAACCATTAAAATTGAATTACTAACATCGGACTGCTAACTACGGACTAAGGAATTATTCAAAGTATTAAAAGTATAACAAGTATATATTTATAACGTTTGTTTAAAAATGAAAACATATTGATATATTATATATGGATAGGTTCGTGATATCAACCGGAAGACCGAGTCAAATTATTTATATCATCAAGACAAGAGTGAGTATATAGTCCCACTTTTAAACTCTAAATATTTCGGGATGAGAATACATGTATTTTATGTTTTACGTTATGGACACAAGTAACTGAAAAATATATTCTACGTTGAGTTGTACCACTGGCATACTTCCCTGTAGCTTGGTAACTAATATTTACAGCGGTATTGTAAACGCGAATCCTGTTGATAGATCTATCGGGCCTGACAACCCCAACCGGACTGGACGACCAGTATTCAACGGTTGCACAGTACTTCGTTTTGTGACTACACTTGGTACGGTGTAGTAAGATTTCATATTAAAGGGAATATGCGACGTGATTAAATGTTAAGTATGGTTACCAAGTGCTCAACCACTTAGAATATTTTTATTAAACTGTTTATATACGAAATCTTGTGGTCTATATATATATATATTGCTGCCGGCATTAAACCTATATCTCACCAACTTTATGTTGACCTTTTAAAACATGTCTATTCTCAGGAGATTACTAAAGCTTCCGCTGCATCATGTTGGATCTAACCAGGATCTTGCGTACGCATGTTTGTGTCAAAAATAAAACTGCATATCCGAGATGTTGTATTGTAAAATATGCTAGAAACCGTGTTGTTGTCATCATTTGTAAAGTTTGTAAGTCGAAGATTATCGCTAAACGTTAATCTTCTTTTTATTGTCTTAAGCTTGTAACAAAAATAATGGTTATGGTTTGCAATGTATAATATATGCAGTTTTCTTTCAAAAATGTCTCATATAGAGGTCAATACCTCGCAATGAAATCATACGTTATCTAACGCGTTCTTATGGTTAAGGACGGGTTATGACATGTCATAACCCGTCCTTAACCATAAGAACGCGTTAGATAACGTATGATTTCATTGCGAGGTATTGACCTCTATATGAGACATTTTTGAAAGAAAACTGCATATATTATACATTGCAAACCATAACCATTATTTTTGTTACAAGCTTAAGACAATAAAAAGAAGATTAACGTTTAGCGATAATCTTCGACTTACAAACTTTACAAATGATGACAACAACACGGTTTCTAGCATATTTTACAATACAACATCTCGGATATGCAGTTTTATTTTTGACACAAACATGCGTACGCAAGATCCTGGTTAGATCCAACATGATGCAGCGGAAGCTTTAGTAATCTCCTGAGAATAGACATGTTTTAAAAGGTCAACATAAAGTTGGTGAGATATAGGTTTAATGCCGGCAGCAATATATATATATATAGACCACAAGATTTCGTATATAAACAGTTTAATAAAAATATTCTAAGTGGTTGAGCACTTGGTAACCATACTTAACATTTAATCACGTCGCATATTCCCTTTAATATGAAATCTTACTACACCGTACCAAGTGTAGTCACAAAACGAAGTACTGTGCAACCGTTGAATACTGGTCGTCCAGTCCGGTTGGGGTTGTCAGGCCCGATAGATCTATCAACAGGATTCGCGTTTACAATACCGCTGTAAATATTAGTTACCAAGCTACAGGGAAGTATGCCAGTGGTACAACTCAACGTAGAATATATTTTTCAGTTACTTGTGTCCATAACGTAAAACATAAAATACATGTATTCTCATCCCGAAATATTTAGAGTTTAAAAGTGGGACTATATACTCACTCTTGTCTTGATGATATAAATAATTTGACTCGGTCTTCCGGTTGATATCACGAACCTATCCATATATAATATATCAATATGTTTTCATTTTTAAACAAACGTTATAAATATATACTTGTTATACTTTTAATACTTTGAATAATTCCTTAGTCCGTAGTTAGCAGTCCGATGTTAGTAATTCAATTTTAATGGTTCATTTTTAGATGTTTAATATACCCGCAATGAAATAAATAAAACCCCCAACGAAATAAATAAAAACCCATCGTATATGTATTGGTCGAGATTAATCTTGACCCATGGTACCGGTGTTGTCAAATGACGTGTTGCGTACAATCATGGGATCTTATGATTAATCTTCTCGTGTTGTTTACGGGTGATCCTGAACCATATAAAATTGAATTATAAGTACATATATATAAAATATCATGTTATCTTAGAAATATGTGATTTATATCATTTTTTTCCAATTGATCCCGTAGTTGAAATGATCTAGGATAACCAATTTTGTTTCGGTCATAGTTTCTTCGTTACAAATCCGTTTTCGTTGATTCAAATTGCCATCTTCTTGGATCGAGTTCTTCTTTAAGACTATGAACTGTAAATACCTTGGTTTGTATTCAAAATCATACGGCATAAGTGAAACATTAGTGAAACATATGAAGTTAAACATTTTTGTTACAACAAAATCATTTAATGACCATTTTTCTAAAAATACTTATACTTTGAAAAACCAAGTTTTACCTTGTTAAATTAGCATATACATAAGTTATATTACAGGTCTTGAAGTATTTTAAAAGTTAAGTTAGAAGGATCTATTTAGTTTGCAAACAAGTTTGAAAACATTCAAACTATGTTCTTGTTGTTAAACTTTTGTACCACAAAATAAGATAGCTATATATATATGAATCGAATAAGGTTATGAACATAGATTCTACCTCAAGTTCCTTGGATGAAGTTGCTGTAAGAGAGAAGTAAGAAGCTAGAATCAAAAGGGTGATAGAAGTGGATGAAAGATTGGAAGTAAGTTGGTGTTCTTGGAGGGTTTTCTTGAAGTGTTTTTGTATGGTTTTCTTATGGTGTTTTAGTATGGTTTTTGAAGCTAGATCTTCTTGGAAACTTTGCTGAATTGATTAAGGGTTTTAAGGCTTCAAAGTATGTGTGTGTTTTGGCTAGAAAGTTGAAGTAAAATGAATGAAGATGATGATACATATAAAGGCCATAAAAACGTGGCCATGGGGAGACAAGACAAGGTTTTCTCTTGTATTTTTGTATAATAATTCATGCATGCATCCAAATTCCAATTACCTTGCTCTAAGGGCAGTAACAAGGGTGGGTTAGGTGGTGATTTGATGTGTATTTACTATTAGTAAATACGTATAGAAGCTAGATATGATACGAGTACTTATACTCTAGATATACGTATAGAAATTTTGTGAAAAATGGAATGAGGATTCAAATATAGCTATCTTTTGTGAATACACTTATATGGTTTTATGTATTTAAGTTCTTAAAAGTGATTAAATACATTACTTATACGATATATGTATAACATTATAAGTCTTAAGTATTTATGTCAAATAACGTTACGTATAGTTATCGTTTTGAAAACTTAAGTTAGTAGTTTCAAAATATACTTATAACTTGTTGTTATTAATACAAAATGAGATATTAAAACATTTATTAATCATGTTAAATATGTATATATACATTTATATACACAAACGTATAATTATCATATATTGTATAGTTCGTGATATCATCGGTCAAACTAGACCGTCAAACGTTGTGTAAAACTCTTTTCAAAAACATAAATCTTAACAATTTGGATTGCTTATCATGTTGGTAAGGTTTAATTTATATAAATATTAATCTTATAAGTATAGAACGATCGAAAAAGTACGGGTCATTACAGTACCTACCCGTTAAATAAATTTCGTCCCGAAATTTTAAAATTGTACCTATTTTGCGTCATCGGAAAACAAGTGTGGATACTTTTGCTTCATCTGATCCTCTCGTTCCCAAGTAAACTCGGGACCTCTTCTAGCATCCCAACGAACCTTAACAATCGGTATATTGCTCTGTTTGAGCTTTTTAACTTCACGGTCCATGATTTCGATTGGTTCTTCGACGAATTGTAGTTTCTCGTCGACATGGATTTCTTCAAGAGGAATGGTAAGGTCTTCCTTTGCAAGACACTTCTTAAGGTTCGAGATGTGAAAGGTATTATGTACTCCGGCGAGTTGTTGCGGTAACTCGAGTCGATAAGCTACCGGTCCAATGCGTTCGATGATCTTGAACGGGCCTACGTACCTTGGGTTCAGTTTACCCCTTTTGCCGAAACGTATTACACCTTTCCAAGGTGACACCTTTAGCATAACCATGTCCCCAACCTGAAACTCTAATGGTTTCCTTCGAACATCGGCGTAGCTCTTTTGGCGACTACGGGCTGTTTTCAATCTCTCCTTGATTTTTACTATCTTCTCGGTCGTTTCGTGTATGATTTCGGGACCAGTTAAATGTCGATCTCCTACTTCATTCCAACAGATAGGAGATCTACACTTCCTTCCATACAATGCTTCGAATGGCGCAGCTCCAATGCTCGCATGATAACTATTATTATACGAGAATTCTGCTAACGGTAGATATTTATCCCATCCGTTTCCAAAATCGATCACACATGCCCTGAGCATGTCTTCAAGAGTCTGAATTGTTCTTTCACTCTGTCCGTCGGTTTGCGGATGATATGCGGTACTCATATCCAAACGAGTTCCTAGTGCCTCCTGTAGTGATTGCCAGAATTTTGAAGTAAATCTACTATCACGATCGGATATAATAGAAATAGGTATTCCATGCCTTGAAACAACTTCCTTTATATACAATCGTAATAGTTTCTCCATTCTATCTGTTTCCTTTATAGGCAAGAAATGTGCAGACTTGGTGAGACGATCAACAATCACCCAAATGGTGTCGTATCCCCAGGCAGTCTTTGGTAACTTCGTGATGAAATCCATGGTAATACCATCCCATTTCCATTCTGGGATTTCTGGTTGTTGAAGTAACCCTGACGGCTTTTGATGTTCTGCTTTGACCTTAGAACAAGTTAAACACTCCCCAACATATGTTGCAACGTCGGTCTTTAAGTTAGGCCACCAATAACGTGTCTTAAGATCTTGATACATCTTTCCAACTCCAGGATGTATCGAGTATCTTGTCTTATGTGCCTCGTTCAATATCAACTTCCTTAATCCACCCAACTTCGGTACCCAAATACGATTTGCAAAATATCTAATTCCGTCTTCCCGCATAACGAGTTGCTTCGCATACTTCTTCATTATTTCATTTCCTATATTTTCTTTAGTAAGTGCTTCTCGTTGAACTTCTTTGATTTGTGAGTTGAGATTCATGCGAATTTTTATGTTCATCGCTCGTACTCGAATTGGTTCTCGTTCTTTTCTGCTTAAAGCATCAGCCACCACATTCGCCTTCCCGGGATGATAACGAATTTCACAATCATAGTCGTTTATTAACTCGACCCACCTACGTTGCCTCATGTTCAATTGTTTCTGATCAAAAATATGTTGAAGGCTTTTATGATCAGTAAACACAGTGAATTTAACCCCATACAAGTAGTGTCTCCACATCTTCAATGCAAACACGACTGCTCCCAATTCTAGATCATGCGTCGTATAATTTCGCTCGTGAATCTTCAATTGTCGGGATGCAAATGCAATAACTTTCTTCCGTTGCATAAGAACACAACCAAAACCTTGTCGCGAAGCGTCACAATATATTTCAAAATCATCGTTCCCTTCTGGTAACGATAAAATAGGCGCCGTAGTTAACTTCTTCTTCAGTATTTGAAATGCGTTCTCCTGCTCCGAGGTCCATTCATATTTCTTCCCTTTTTGCGTTAACGCTGTCAACGGCTTAGCTATTCGGGAAAAATCTTGAATAAACCTTCTATAATAACCGGCTAAACCCAAAAATTGGCGTATCTGCGTTGGTGTCTTAGGAGTCTCCCATTTTTCAATAGCTTCAGTTTTTGCTGGATCAACCTGAATTCCTTCGCTATTAACAACGTGACCAAGAAATTGCACTTCTTTCAACCAAAAAGCACATTTAGAAAATTTAGCATATAGCTGTTCTTTTCTCAACAACTCTAATATCAACCTTAAATGCTGCTCATGCTCTTGCTCACTCTTGGAATAGATAAGAATATCATCAATGAAAACGATAACAAACTTATCTAAATATGGACTACAAACTCGATTCATGAGGTCCATGAATACAGCTGGCGCATTCGTCAATCCAAACGGCATAACCAAAAATTCGTAATGACCGTAGCGTGTCCGAAAAGCAGTTTTCGGTATATCTTCTTCTTTGACACGTAATTGATGATAGCCCGATCTTAGGTCAATTTTCGAATAAACACATGATCCTTGCAATTGATCAAATAAATCATCAATTCTCGGTAGTGGATACCGATTCTTGATAGTTAACTTATTTAATTCACGATAATCTATACACATCCTAAAAGATCCATCTTTCTTCTTAACAAACAAAATTGGAGCTCCCCACGGTGATGTACTTGGTCGTATGAATCCACGGTCCAATAATTCTTTTAACTGACTTTGAAGTTCTTTTAATTCGGACGGTGCAAGTCTATATGGCGCACGAGCCACTGGTGCAGCTCCTGGTACTAAATCTATTTGAAATTCTACCGATCTAAATGGAGGTAATCCCGGCAATTCTTCCGGAAAAACTTCAGGAAAATCTCTTGCCACAGGCACGTCGTTGATATACTTTTCTTTCTTTTCGACTTTATTAACATGTGCTAAAATAGCGTAACATCCCTTTTCTAAACACTTCTTGGCTTTCAAACAGCTAATGAGTTTTAGCTTTGAATTACCCTTCTCTCCATAAATCATCACCGGTATTTTATCCTTACCAGGAATACGAATTGCCTTCTTGGCACAAACAACTTCCGCTCCTATTTTGGACATCCAGTCCATGCCGACTATTACATCAAAACCTCCTAATTCTACGGGTATTAAGTCGATTTTAAACGTTTCTCCGGCTAGATTTATTTCACAATCACGACAAATTTTATCGGCTTTAATTAGCTTACCATTAGCTAACTCAATCAAGTACTTAGCATCTAGAGGTAATGATGAACAATTCAATTTAGTGTAAAAATTTATACACACGTAACTTCTATCGGCGCCAGTATCAAATAAAATAGATGCTGATAAGTTATTAATGGTAAACGTACCCGTAACAAGCTCCGGGTCTTCTCGTGCCTCTCTAGCATTAATAACAAACGCTCTTCCACGTGCAGGTTCGCCATTCTGATTCGGGCACTGGCTCTTATAGTGACCTTGTTTTCCACACCCAAAACAAGTAATGTTAGCCAAAGCAGTTCTATTTGCGTTGGTGGCAGGAGTCTTGGTACCATTTGTATTTGTAACGAGAGCCCTACAATCTTCAGCAAGATGACCCTTTCGATTACATTTGTTGCATACCACATTACAGTAGCCAGAGTGATGTTTGTGGCATCGGTTACATAAAGGATTTTGTCCTTTATAACCAAAGCTTAAACCACTACCCGCACCTTGCGTGTTTTCTTGTTTCTTAAAAGATTGTTGTTGGTTACCTCGATCATAATTTCCATTCCACTTTCTTTTGTTACCTGATACCTTCACATCAGTATTGGATACTTTCTTATCCATGATGACCTGATCCATTAGCTCGTTTGCCATGGTTATAGCTTCATGAATTGTCTTAGGTTTCGATGCTGTAACATTTGCCTTGACCTTTTTGGGCAAACCAGCTTTGTACATTTCAATCTTCCGTTCTTCGGTTGGAACCAATTCAGGACATAGCAAAACTAATTCCATGAATCGCTGGTTGTAGTTGGTGATTTCAGTACCAACCACCTTCAAACTTCGTAACTCATCTTCTAACTTAATAACCTCATTCCTTGGACAATACTCGGTGATTATCATTGCTTTGAATTCTTCCCATGGAGTATCATAAGCTACATCTCCTCCTACCGCCTTCACATAATTCTTCCACCATGTGAGTGCACTATCTTGTAAAGTGCACGATGCATACTTGGTCATGTCTTTTTCATCACAACCGCTGATTTTGAACACCGTCTCCATCTTTTCTATCCATCGGGTTAAACCGATAGGTCCTTCCGTTCCACTGAATGATGAAGGTTTGCAAGCTTGAAACGTCTTGTAGGAGCATCCTACACGAGGATTTGGATTAACTGCAGTAGCTCTTGCAGCTTCGACCCATAGCATTCTATCGTTGACTCGCTGGTTGATGAAGTTCTCGACTTCTTGTTCCGTCATTCGGTTCAATCGCGCCATTTCCTAATGAAAGAAAATAATTATTCACATGGATTATTATAGATGTAGTGTGTATTTATAGTACATTATAGCTTGTTAATAATATGAACCAGGTATTTTTATAAAAGCCTTTTCTTCTTATTAGCGTTTTATAATTATATCTAGGGTAGTACCTACCCGTTAATGTTCATACTTAATAGGTTAGTACAGAACCAATTACTACAATCTAAATAATACTTAACCATGGAAAATTATTGCATTTCATACTTCGCTATTTTACATATGCTTATCTTACATCGAACATTAAACAAACCACACTAATAATATTATACAAAACATTATTTGATTCCATGGTTTAATTTGGCAGCGCATCGTTTGGTCTATTTCCCAAAACATTTATGTCCAGGGAATCCCCCAACGCGAATCCTAGCTGTCTCCCTACGTTTTGGCTGAGGTGCCGAAGAACTAGATGCGGGGATAGCACTAATAGGAATAGCGGGGATAGGGGTGGTAGTGTTGAGTGGAATTGGTGCCACTTCATTCTCATTAAACTCGGGATTTGGATTTTCTAATTCACTAGCTTTTCGTTTCTTTCCTAGTTCGAACTCGTCCTTTGTAATTTCCTGTATTTCTTCCTCGGGTTCACTTTCCTCCTCGGGTTCACTTTCCTCCTCGGGTTCACTTTCCTCCTCGGGTTCACTTTCCTCCTCGGGTTCACTTTCCTCCTCGGGTTCACTTTCCGGGTTCTCTATAGTTGGTTCATCCGGAATTTGTGAGTCTTCCCCAAAGATATTATTTTTGTCATCGGATAGGTTAATGACTGGAACACCATCTGAAGATTCTGGTTCGGAGTCGCTGAATGTGATAACAAGTTTTGAGCCCGACATCTATCATACAACAACTAACCCATTAGTACTACATAATATTTACATATAAATTTTAACCAACAATGATAAGCAATGGTTTTTAAATCAGACCCGGTCAAAGTCCAGACTTACTAATGTATCCTAACGACTTATCAGTTAGACACACTAATGCAAACCTGGTTCGCTAAGACCACCGCTCTGATACCACATGTCATAACCCGTCCTTAACCATAAGAACGCATTAGATAACGTATGATTTCATTGCGAGGTATTGACCTCTATATGAGACATTTTTGAAAGAAAACTGCATATATTATACATTGCAAACCATAACCATTATTTTTGTTACAAGCTTAAGACAATAAAAAGAAGATTAACGTTTAGCGATAATCTTCGACTTACAAACTTTACAAATGATGACAACAACACGGTTTCTAGCATATTTTACAATACAACATCTCGGATATGCAGTTTTATTTTTGACACAAACATGCGTACGCAAGATCCTGGTTAGATCCAACATGATGCAGCGGAAGCTTTAGTAATCTCCTGAGAATAGACATGTTTTAAAAGGTCAACATAAAGTTGGTGAGATATAGGTTTAATGCCGGCAGCAATATATATATATATAGACCACAAGATTTCGTATATAAACAGTTTAATAAAAATATTCTAAGTGGTTGAGCACTTGGTAACCATACTTAACATTTAATCACGTCGCATATTCCCTTTAATATGAAATCTTACTACACCGTACCAAGTGTAGTCACAAAACGAAGTACTGTGCAACCGTTGAATACTGGTCGTCCAGTCCGGTTGGGGTTGTCAGGCCCGATAGATCTATCAACAGGATTCGCGTTTACAATACCGCTGTAAATATTAGTTACCAAGCTACAGGGAAGTATGCCAGTGGTACAACTCAACGTAGAATATATTTTTCAGTTACTTGTGTCCATAACGTAAAACATAAAATACATGTATTCTCATCCCGAAATATTTAGAGTTTAAAAGTGGGACTATATACTCACTCTTGTCTTGATGATATAAATAATTTGACTCGGTCTTCCGGTTGATATCACGAACCTATCCATATATAATATATCAATATGTTTTCATTTTTAAACAAACGTTATAAATATATACTTGTTATACTTTTAATACTTTGAATAATTCCTTAGTCCGTAGTTAGCAGTCCGATGTTAGTAATTCAATTTTAATGGTTCATTTTTAGATGTTTAATATACCCGCAATGAAATAAATAAAACCCCCAACGAAATAAATAAAAACCCATCGTATATGTATTGGTCGAGATTAATCTTGACCCATGGTACCGGTGTTGTCAAATGACGTGTTGCGTACAATCATGGGATCTTATGATTAATCTTCTCGTGTTGTTTACGGGTGATCCTGAACCATATAAAATTGAATTATAAGTACATATATATAAAATATCATGTTATCTTAGAAATATGTGATTTATATCATTTTTTTCCAATTGATCCCGTAGTTGAAATGATCTAGGATAACCAATTTTGTTTCGGTCATAGTTTCTTCGTTACAAATCCGTTTTCGTTGATTCAAATTGCCATCTTCTTGGATCGAGTTCTTCTTTAAGACTATGAACTGTAAATACCTTGGTTTGTATTCAAAATCATACGGCATAAGTGAAACATTAGTGAAACATATGAAGTTAAACATTTTTGTTACAACAAAATCATTTAATGACCATTTTTCTAAAAATACTTATACTTTGAAAAACCAAGTTTTACCTTGTTAAATTAGCATATACATAAGTTATATTACAGGTCTTGAAGTATTTTAAAAGTTAAGTTAGAAGGATCTATTTAGTTTGCAAACAAGTTTGAAAACATTCAAACTATGTTCTTGTTGTTAAACTTTTGTACCACAAAATAAGATAGCTATATATATATGAATCGAATAAGGTTATGAACATAGATTCTACCTCAAGTTCCTTGGATGAAGTTGCTGTAAGAGAGAAGTAAGAAGCTAGAATCAAAAGGGTGATAGAAGTGGATGAAAGATTGGAAGTAAGTTGGTGTTCTTGGAGGGTTTTCTTGAAGTGTTTTTGTATGGTTTTCTTATGGTGTTTTAGTATGGTTTTTGAAGCTAGATCTTCTTGGAAACTTTGCTGAATTGATTAAGGGTTTTAAGGCTTCAAAGTATGTGTGTGTTTTGGCTAGAAAGTTGAAGTAAAATGAATGAAGATGATGATACATATAAAGGCCATAAAAACGTGGCCATGGGGAGACAAGACAAGGTTTTCTCTTGTATTTTTGTATAATAATTCATGCATGCATCCAAATTCCAATTACCTTGCTCTAAGGGCAGTAACAAGGGTGGGTTAGGTGGTGATTTGATGTGTATTTACTATTAGTAAATACGTATAGAAGCTAGATATGATACGAGTACTTATACTCTAGATATACGTATAGAAATTTTGTGAAAAATGGAATGAGGATTCAAATATAGCTATCTTTTGTGAATACACTTATATGGTTTTATGTATTTAAGTTCTTAAATATGTATAACATTATAAGTCTTAAGTATTTATGTCAAATAACGTTACGTATAGTTATCGTTTTGAAAACTTAAGTTAGTAGTTTCAAAATATACTTATAACTTGTTGTTATTAATACAAAATGAGATATTAAAACATTTATTAATCATGTTAAATATGTATATATACATTTATATACACAAACGTATAATTATCATATATTGTATAGTTCGTGATATCATCGGTCAAACTAGACGGTCAAACGTTGTGTAAAACTCTTTTCAAAAACATAAATCTTAACAATTTGGATTGCTTATCATGTTGGTAAGGTTTAATTTATATAAATATTAATCTTATAAGTATAGAACGATCGAAAAAGTACGGGTCATTACACATATTTAGTCAGAAACAACTGAACATGAGGCAGCGCAGATGGATTGAATTGTTGAATGATTACGACTTTGAGATTCATTATCACCCGGGGAAGGCAAATGTGGTAGCCGACGCCTTGAGTAGAAAGGACAGAGAACCCATTCGAGTAAAAGCTATGAATATAATGATTCACACTAACCTTACTACTCAAATAAAGAAGGCGCAACAAGGAGTTTTAAAAGAGGGAAATTTAAAGGATGAAATACCCAAAGGATCGGAGAAGCATCTTAATATTCGGGAATACGGAACCCGGTATAGGGCTGAAAGGATTTGAGTACCAAAATTTGGAGATATGAGAGAAATGGTACTTAGAGAAGCTCATAAAATCAGATACTTAATACATCCTGAAACAGGGAAGATGTACAAGGATCTCAAGAAACATTTTTGGTGGCCGGGTATGAAAGCCGATGTTGCTAAATACGTAGGAGAATGTTTGACGTCTTCAAAGGTCAAAGCGGAGCATCAGAAACCATCAGGTCTACTTCAACAACCCGAAATCTCAGAATAGAAATGGAAAAACATTACCAAGGATTTCATCATTAAATTTCCAAGGACTGCAAGTGGTTTTGATACTATTTGGGTAATAGTTGATCGTCTCACCAAATCAGCACACTTCCTGCCAATAAGAGAAGATGACAAGATGGAGAAATTAGCACGACTGTATTTGAAGGAAGTCGTCTCCAGACATGGAATACCAATCTCTATTAACTCTGATAGATATGGCAGATTTATTTCAAGATTATGGCAGACATTACAGCAAGCATTAGGAACTCATCTAGACATGAGTACTGCCTATCATCCATAAACTGATGGGCAGAGCGAAAGGATGATACAAATGCTTGAAGACATGCTACGAGCATGTGTTATTGATTTCAGAAACAGTTGGGATCGACACCTACCGTTAGCAGAATTTTCTTACAACAACAGCTACCATTCAAGCATTGAGATGGCACCGTTTGAAGCACTTTATGGTAGAAAGTGCAGGTCTCCGATTTGTTGGAGTGAAGTGGGGGATAGACAGATTACGGGTTCGGAGATAATACAAGAAACTACCGAGAAGATCATCCAAATTCAACAACGGTTGAAAACCGCCCAAAGTCGACAAAAGAGCTACGCCGACATTAAAAGAAAAGATATAGAATTTGAAATTGGAGAGATGGTCATGCTTAAGGTTGCACCTTGGAAAGGCGTTGTTCGATTTGGTAAACGAGGGAAATTAAATCCAAGGTATATTGGACCATTCAAGATTATTGATCGTGTCGGACCAGTAGCTTACCGACTTGAATTACCTCAACAACTCGCGGCTGTACATAACACTTTCCACGTCTCTAATTTGAAGAAATGTTTTACTAAAGAAGATCTCACTATTCTGTTAGACGAAATCTAAATCAACGAAAAACTTCAATTCATCGAAGAACCCGTCGAAATAATGGATCGTGAGGTTAAAAGACTTAAACAAAACAAGATACCAATTGTTAAAGTTCGATGGAATGCTCGTAGAGGACCCAAGTTCACCTGGGAATGAGAAGATCTGATGAAGAAGAAATACCCGCACTTATTTCCAGAAGATACGTCAACACCTCCAACTGCTTAAAATTTCGGGACGAAATTTATTTAACGGGTAGGTACTGTAGTGACCCGAACTTTTCCATGTTTATTTATATTAAATGAAATTGATATTTACATGATTAAGTGTTTCCAACATGTTAAGCAATCAAACTTGTTAAGACTTGATTAATTGAAATAGGTTTCATATAGACAATTGACCACCCAAGTTGACCGGTGATTCACGAACGTTAAAACTTGTAAAAACTATATGATGACATATATATAATTATATATATAGTTAACATGATATTATGATAAGTAAGTATCTCATTAGATATTTTAACAATGCGTTATATACATAAAATTGAGTTTATTGAATTAAGAAACTCGAAACGATATATATAACGATTATCGTTATAACAACGTCTTACTAAATACATATGAATCATTTTAAGATATTGATACACTATGTTTAATCATGATAATTGATAAGTAAACATGTCATTAAGTGTATTAACAATGAACTACATATGTAAAAACAAGACTACTAACTTAATGATTTCGAAACGAGACATATATGTAACGATTATCGTTGTAACAACATTTAACTGTATATATATCATACTAAGATATATTAATATATCATAATATCATGATAATGTAATAATTTAACATCTCTTTAGATATAATAAACAATGGGTTAACAACATTTAACAAGATCGTTAACCTAAAGGTTTCAAAACAACATTTACATGTAACGACTAACGATGACTTAACGACTCAGTTAAAATGTATATACATGTAGTGTTTTAATATGTATTCATACACTTTTGAAAGACTTCAATACACTTATCAAAATACTTTTACTTAACAAAAATGCTTACAAGTACATCCTCATTCATTTTCATCAACAATTCTACTCGTATGCACCCGTATTCGTACTCGCACAATACACAGCTTTTAGATGTATGTACTATTGGTATATACACTAAAATGATTAGCTCTTAGCAGCCCATTTGAGTCACCTAACACATGTGGGAACCATCATTTGGCAACTAGCATGAAATATCTCATAAAATTACAAAAATATTAGTAATCATTCATGACTTATTTACATGTAAGCAAAATTACACATCCTTTATATTTAATCCATATACCAACGACCAAAAACACCTACAAACACTTTCATTCTTCAATTTGCTTCATCTAGTTTATCTCTCTCAAGTTCTATCTTCAAGTTCTAAGAGTTCTTCATAAATTCTATAAGTTCTAGTTTCACAAAATCAAGAATACTTCCAAGTTTGCTAGCTTACTTTCAATCTTGTAAAGTGATCATCCAACCTCAAGAAATCTTTCTTATTTACAGTAAGATATCTTTCTAATACAAGGTAATACTCATATTCAAACTTTGGTTCAATTTCTATAACTATAAAAATCTTATTTCGAGTGATGATCATACTTGAACTTGTTTTCGTGTCATGATTCTGCTTCAAGAACTTTCAAGCCATCCAAGGATCCTTTGAAGCTAGATCCATTTGTATCTTTTCCAGTAGGTTTATCCACAAAACTTGAGGTAGTAATGATGTTCATAACATCATTCGATTCATATATATAAAACTACCTTATTCGAAGGTTTAAACTTGAAATCACTAGAACATAGTTTAGTTAATTCTAAACTTGTTCGCAAACAAAAGTTAATCCTTCTAACTTGACTTTTAAAATCAACTAAACACATGTCCTATATCAATATGATATGCTAACTTAATGATTTAAAACCTGGAAACACGAAAAACACCATAAAATCGGACATACGCTGTCTTAGTAACACCGCGGGCTGTTTTGGGTTTGATAATTAAAAACTATGATAAACTTTGATTAAAAGTTGTTCTTCTGGGAAAATGATTTTTCTTATGAACATGAAACTATATCCAAAAATCATGGTTAAACTCAAAGTGGAAGTATGTTTTTCAAAATGGTCATCAAGACGTCGTTCTTTCGACTGAAATGAGTAACTCTTACAAAAATGACTTGTAACTTATATTTCCGACTATAAAACTATATTTTTTCTGTTTAGATTCATAAAATAGAGTTCAATATGAAACCATAGCAATTTGATTCACTCAAAACGGATTTAAAACGAAGAAGTTATGGGTAAAACAAGATTGGATATTTTTTTTTATTGTTGTAGCTACGGGAAATATTGTAACAATTCTATACAAATCATATCCTAGCTAACTTATATTGTATTATACATGTATTCTAATATATTATGTAATCTTGGGATACCATAGACACGTATGCAAATGTTTTGACATATCATATCGACCCATGTATATATATTATTTGGAACAACCATAGACACTCTATATGCAGTAATGTTGGAGTTAGCTATACAGGGTTGAGGTTGATTCCAAAAATATATATACTTTGAGTTGTGATCTAGCCTGAGACGTGTATACACTGGGTCGTGGATTGATTCAAGATAATATATATCGATTTATTTCTGTACATCTAATTGTGAACAACTAGTTGTAGGTTACTAACTAGGACAGCTGACTTAATAAACTTAAAACATTAAAATGAATTAAAATGTTGTGAATATATTTTGAACATACTTTGATATATATGTACATATTTGTTATAGGTTCGTGAATCGACCAGTGGCCAAGTCTTACTTCCCGACGAATTAAAAATCTGTGAAAGTGAGTTATAGTCCTGCTTTTAAAAACTAATATTTTGGGATGAGAATACATGCAGTTTTATAAATGTTTTACGAAATAGACACAAGTAAATGAAACTACATTATATGGGTGAATGATCGAAGCCGAATATGCCCCTGTTGCTTGGTAACCTAAGAATTAGTAAACCGATCTACTAATTGACGCGAATCCTAAAGATAGATCTATTGGGCCTAACGAACCCCATCCAAAGTACCGGATGCTTTAGTACTTCGATGTTGTTTTTATCATGTCCGAAGGATATTCCGGAATGATAGGGGATATTCTTATATGCATCTTGTTAATGTCAGTTACCAGGTGTTCACCATATGAATGATTTTTATCTCTATGTATGGGATGTATATTTAAATATGAAATCTTGTGGTCTATTATTATGATTTGATAATATATAGGTTAAACCTATAGCTCACTAATATTTTTATTGACATTTTTAAGCATGTTTATTCTCAGGTGATTATTAAGAGCTTCCGATGTTGCATACTAAAATAAGGACAAGATTTGGAGTCCATGCTTGTATGATATAATGTAAAAACTGCATTCAAGAAACTTATTTTTGATGTAATATATTCTTATTGTAAACCATTATGTAATGGTCGAGTGTAAACGGTATATGTTAGATTATCATTATTTGATAATCTACGTAATGCTTTTTAAACCTTTATAGATAAAATAAAGGTTATGGTTGTTTTAAAAATGAATGCAGTCTTTGAAAAATGTCTCATATAGAGGTCAAAATCTCGCAACGAAATCAATTAATATGGAATGTTTATAATCAATATGAACGGGACATTTCAGGACGGGTGCGGCAAGGAGATGTTAAGGTACGTTAAGTTTTAATAAGTATGTCCTTTGAATATTTATTTATGTGCCGATGCGTTCGGGTCTGTTAAATGCATTGTATTGTGCATGATATTGTTATGGGTGACATTCCCAATGGAATTACCCTATGGTGACGTTTTGGTTGTCGGGCGAAGGGTGTAAGACTTGGTGCAATCAAGCATTCCTTAGTTTTGGGAAATGTTTCTACCAAGCCATGGGCATGGGCTTTGGTGTTCAGATGTTAGAGCGTGTTCGCTCTTGTGTTGAAGTTGATGAACCGTGAGGTTCGTCAGGTGGATGAAACCCTTGAGATCGAGTGTTTTGAATCTCGATGTATGATTGGTGGAGGAGTCTATGGGACGCAACGATAGGTGCCTCTTTTATACCTGCTAGCGTGGTGTTCGACTCCAATGGTGTTGCGGTTACATTGTACTTAGGGTACCGGAGAGAAACCCTTAGGTAGATGAATGACTAGGTGGGAATTTGATAAACTATAGCAATTGGATGATTGCGAGAGTAGAGTTTGTGTAATTTGTGGTACACTTTTCGTTCGAAGTCTTTAAGGATTGGTTAAAATCCTTCGTGTGCTCAAGGTTGGAGCAAGATGTGGTGATGGGTTGTGTGAACCCAATTGTTAGTAAAGTCTACCTTTGGTAGCATTGTACGGGTGTACAAGATGCGGTTATGGAACGTAGTTCTAAGTGGGGGAGTTACACTCCCGCACGAGGAGGTTTTAGTGTGAGATTTCGGATGATGCTCTTAGTAGATTTGAAACTTGTGTCGGGACCTAGATTTGGTCGATTTGTGTTAGAGTACAATTTCGGTTAAATTGTACTTATGATTTTTGGATTTAAATTATCACCGAGGTGGTAATGTGGTGAATCTCGTTGAGAGATAATGGACGTGTTGACGAGCAAGGTGAGATCCCTCGATTAAGGGATGTGCGTGCCGGATTCTCTTTAGAGAATTATTGTTTTGTGCCTATGTGCGATATAGGTGGTTCTTGCTCGATTGTGGTGGCGATGTGTGAAACGACCCGTCCATATTACTATAAACGCAGTACGTTCTCATTGGTCCCATAGCGAGGTATTTGACCTCTATATGATACGTTTTAGAAAATATTGCATTCGTTTCATAAAAAGCACATCATTATTATACATAATGCATGTTTTAAACAAGTGGGCGATTATTTAAGTAATAATCCCCAAAATACATCGGTTTCCAAATACTAAACACGTGACGTAACAGTCGAATATAATATATGACAAAAGTTTTATTGAATGCAATACTTTATTTAAATAAAAGTATGAGACTCCATGCACAGCTTGCTCAGATAATGCAACAGCGGAAGACTTTCTTAAGGACCTGAGAATAAACATGCGTAAACAGTCAACACAAAGGTTGGTGAGATATATAGGTTTATCATCGATATAAATATAGACCACAAAATTTCATAGTTATAAATATATGTACACTCGCAAGTGTATAAAAGTATTCTATAAGTTGTTGAGTGCTTCAGTAACCATACTTAACCATTAATGTGGCATATTCCCTTTATTATGAAATCTCCCTACACTGTACCAAGTGTAGTAAAAATGAAGTACTATACAACCGTTTACGATACTAGAGCGACTAGCCCGGTTGGGGTTGTCAAACCCGATAGATCTATCAATAGGATTTGCGTATACATGTTCTTACAACATGTAAATATTAGTTACCAAGCTATTAGGGAAGATATGCAAAGTGGTACAACTCAACGTAGAATATATTTTAAGTACTTGTGTCTATGGCGTAAAACATAAAATGCATGTATTCTCATCCCAAAATATTTGTAGAGTTTAAAAATGGGACTATATACTCACAGTAGTAAAAGTATATTAATAATAAGTTTTCAACTTATTAAAAATATGACCGTCGTCGTTGGATGTTGTGATGTTAAGGTTTAAAGATTGTGATGTTGAGGTGTGGGATGCAGATGTTGTTGTTGGTGGTGGTAATGATACTGTTGGTGTTGATGATGGTGGTATTGTTGATGCCGGTGATGTTGCTGGTGCTTGTAAACTTTGCACCATATTCTCTAAAGCCACTACCAGAGCGCGAAGCTCGTTGACTTTTTCTATTACACTGGGGTGGTTGTTGGTTCGGATGAGCGGATGAATAAGATCCAGAATCTGAGATAGTATATAATCATGACGAGATACTCTGGAAATGAGAGAGAAAATGGTGTTTCGGATAGGTTCACCGGTAAGTGCTTCAGGTTCATCGCCAAGAGGGCAATGTGGTGGATGGAAGGGATCGAATTCTTCTTGTCTCCAATGATTAAGTAGACTACGAACCCATCCCCAATTCATCCAGAATAGATGATGGCTAATTGGTTGATCCATTTCGGTCACACTGCTTTCGGAGCTCGAGTGGAAATCCATATTGGAATAGTTGTCGGAATCTAAGGAATTTGAACTAGATACGTGATCCATCTTGTATAATCAGAGAATTGATTTTTTTATATGAAATAGATTATAGGACTTAGATTGGTATTCTTCAACACTTAATTTACATATGTATATATAATACCAAAATCCCATAAATTACGGAGAAATTTTCGGAAGATGTCAGGAAATTTTTACAGTAACAGATACGCTAAGATATGAATTAGCAGATATGCTAAGATATGAATTTTGTCTATACACTATTCATGCAATAAATGCAGGCAAACGTGTCTAGAATTAAGAATTATAAGCATGTAATTTCTGACATGAAATGATAAGCAAAACTCGGTAAAAAAGATACGATCATAGTTCAGACTCACTAATGCATCATAACAATTACCAGTTAAACACACTAATGCAAATTCTGGTTCCCTATGACCTCAAGCTCTGATACCAACTGTGATGACCCGTCCAAATCCATTTGGACGAATACATCATTCATCGATTTCATAGTGAGGTTTTGACCTCTATATGATACGTTTTGTAAACATTGCATTCTTTTGAAAAGACACACCATAAATGAATATATAAATCCAAGGTTTTCGACGTCTGATGATTTCTACGTATAGACAATCACTGTATATAATAGTTTACAATACTACATCCGTTGATAATGCAGTCAAAATAAGATACATGGTGATGATTTTGTGAATGCAAAGTTTTCTTGAATAAAACATATATGACTCCATGCACATAGCTTGTATAACGTATAAGCAAACAGCGGAAGACTTCTAGAAACCTGAGAATAAACATGCTTAAAAGTGTCAACATAAAGGTTGGTGAGTTCATAGTTTTAATATTGCGCATAATTTGTATATAAAGGTGAATCACAAGTTTTTAGTTGTTTCATCCAGAAACGTTTATCGAAATATTCTACGAAATTGAGCACCCTGGTAACTAAACTTAACGTATATATAATTTATACCCTTTGTATAATCATCTTAATAATACACGCAAACCAACGTGTACGCTTCTCAAATAGCATACGTCCGTTAAAAGGCTAGTGCTCTAGCTCGGACGGGGATATCAAGCCCTATGGATCCATATACTACTACTCGTGCCCACCAGTTCTTATAAATGGCAGTTACTAGTTACCAAAGCTAAGGGATTTTCGATTCAAACTCGGTGTAGAATTTTGTATGTACTTGTATCCATTGCGTTTAAAATAAAGTGCATGTATTCTCAGCCCAAAAATATATATTGCAAAAGCAATTAAAAAGGGAGCAAATGAAACTCACCTTAGCAGCACATAAGGTCATTCACCAAAAAGTGACCGAAACTCGAAATGCAAAATTAACCGTAGATCTCAAGTTAGAGAACATATGTTGGTCAATATATGTCTAATAAGCTAGGTTGGGTCATAGTGTATCACAATCCTAATGCTCGAGACCGACATGTGAAAGTTAACAAAAGTCATTTTAAAAGTCAACCTGACCCAATATGATCTTTAAATCTATACATGTTTATTAACATAGTATAAGTCTTAATAATTGAACGAATTTATAGTTTATCAAACTCAAAATATTATTTATTTCATGAGCTATATTATATTTGAATTATCATGGCAATCGAAAATATTTTATTATTTCACATAGTTTTCCAATACTTGTAAAATCAGATTATAGTGTTTATAAAGCTTTAAAACATGATAAGACAGTCAACTTTGACAATTGCTCAACAAGACGAGACGTGCCTTATATAGAAATTCATTTACTCGATTAGTAATATTTAAAAATTCAATTTATCAATCTCATAGACAAGTTGTTTAAATATTAATTTACAGTTTCAAACACAATTTCATTTAACGTTAACCATAATTCAGTTGACCATATCTTTTAATCCGTTCATCGAAATCACGCGATTTCTAAATGAAAAGTTAATAATTTTTCGCTAGCTTTCCAACGACATGCATATCTTATACCTTATCTCAACCGCATATGTAACTAATTCAGGATTCAACATAACCTATCTAATGGCAATATCAAAAGTACAAACATGCATAATCCTATATACTCGAGCACTAGTCAGGGATACACTATTAATATATAAAATTAAATTACGAGTACTCACGTATCAATATTGAGATTCAATATTGCATGAAAGGTACGTAGACGCACCAGAGATGACAAACATTAAATTGACCTCACGAGCATACCCATGAACCATACCCATCACCTTCATAGCTATAACCCATAATTTCCTTAGTTCTGCCCCGCTCATAAAAATCCGTTTTGAAATTAAAGCACTCATGACTTCGTCGTAGTATTTTATGTATACTCATATTAGTAATTATACTAATAACTTTTCTTGATAATATTACTAGTAAACTTTAATAATAATAATAATAATAATAATAATAATAATAATAATAATAATAATAATATATAAATATAATAATGATAACGGAGTGTTTGATGAAAAATGTTTCTCACAAAACTGCGAACATCCGAATTTATAGCATATGACACCACCTACTACACCATGCGATCGCATGGGCTTGAGAGTGTGTGGCCATGCGATCGCATGGCCTCTACATACAGCTCATAAATGCTTAAAGTCTCTTGCCGACACATTGTATGTTTATTTATATATATTATTTAATATATAATATATTTAATCTTTAGAATTAATTAAATATTATATTATATTCTCGTGCATAGTTAAATTGTAATTTTTATTCAAATGACTCGTACGTTGTCACTCGACTCATGTACCACTTTCGGTTTTTCGAACGCACTTTCGTACGTTTAGAAAACTAGCCTTTTACGTTACGCGACGTGTACCTTTAATAATAATTTGATTTATTCATCAATAAATTACCTTGTAAAAATGTATCTTATAAAATTTGAGCGTTGTGGTCATTTGCTTCTATAAATCAGTGGCTCGTTGTTTATCAAAATATATTATTTTTAATCAGGACGTTTTATGACTAAGTTAAAATATATATATATATATATATATATATATATATATATATATATATATATATATATATATATATTTTTATTTAGAATTGTAAATTTGTACGTAATATATATGTTTGAAATATTTATCTAATGATATAAAGATAAAGTTTAAATTTATTCGGAAATTTTCGGGTCGTCACATTATTATACATATATACAATCACAGAATTAATCAAGATTATAATATTTTGTTATACTACTGATAACATGTCCAAATATATATAGGATATAGGAAAAGTTAACAAGAATATGGTTAATATAGTTTTTATAATATAAATTTCGTCCATACAACGTTAATTTTAGCAGATTTTATTTTGCTCGCCAAATATTCATTACAACTCCGTTTGAAATGAATCAAATTGCTATGGATTCATTAAGAAGGAAATTTTTCAAAACCAATTCGAAAAGTTCATCCCAAGTAGTAATTTTTAGAGCTTTATCCTCTTTTTGTGTCGGTGGACAGATTTGGAAAAATCCCGGCATCCACCCAATATATGATTTTTTATAAAATACTTCCACTTTGTCTAAAATCATGAAAAAAATACTAGAAGTCTTATTTACATATATTAACATATTTCCAAAGTCTTAGCCTCGAACTCAAAGTCTAAGATAGGTTTTTAATTCCCAACCCAAAACAGCCGCTTTTTACCGAATGGAGATTAAAGGATATATGTTAAGTTTCAAGGTATTCTTCATATGTACAAGTTATAAGTTCTTATATTAACTTAATATAACATCATAATATCTATAATTAAGTGTTATTAGAGTTAAGTTAGAAAGATTAGATTAGTTTTTCAAACAAGCTTGGTGTTCACCAAAACAAGTTCTAGTTTTTACAAGTTTTATAAGTATAATAAGATAGCAACTATACAAGGAATTGAACAAGGATTTTGAGAAGTAATTTACCTTGATTATGAAGAGGAAAGTTTCTGAGATTAAAGTATGATATGAGAGCATTCAAGTGTGTGTTTTTAGTTTAAGAAAATGTGGAGTAAAAATGAGTTAAAATGGTCCTTATTTATAAGCTTATTATTTTGACTTTTAGTGAAAATATCTAAAATAAGTTAAATTGTATTAAGTCATGCATGACATATTAAATTGATTAGGTCATGAATGACATATTACACAAATAATTGCATATTTCTATTGGTATATACCAATAGTAAATACTTCTAGAAGCTGTGTATAATACGGGTAAAAATACCGTATGAATGCGAGTAGAATTCTTTGAGGAAATTGAACGAAAATACGAGTATAGCTATCCTTTATATGTATTGATATATTATAAAGTGTATTCAATACTTGTAAGGATGTATTTACACTCGTAATACATTATATGTAAATACATTTTAACATAAGTTAATTACGTCGTTTAAATAGTAATATATATTGTTTGAAAACTCTTTAAATTAGTAGTATGAAAATATATATATATAATACTTTGTTAATATACTTAATGAGATATTTAATTATCATATTTTCAAGTTAAATATATATAAATCCATATATATACACAATAATTAAACAATTAAATAATTAAATCAAGTTATGACGTTCGTGAATCGTCAGAATAAAAGGGTGACCAAAAGCTTGTGTAAAACTCTTTTCGGAGGTTCAAAATTTATTAAAATTCATTGCTTATCAAGTCGAAATTATATAAAGATTAAGTTTAAATTTGGTCGGAAATTTTCGGGTCGTCACAGTACCTACCCGTTAAAGAAATTTCGTCCCGAAATTTGATCAGGGTCGTCATGGCTAACAATAAGAATGTTATTATGACGAATATAAGTTGATTCATAGGGTTTTATCATGATTGAGAAATATGGATAAAATAATTCGATTACTTGAAACGTATGAGTGAAGCTATCGTAAAAGAGTGAAATGAGAAAATAGGGATTCGTCTTATCTTTTGACGTCATCACGGTTGATCTCCGTATTAAAGAAAATCTTTGTAATCTATATAAGATTTGATTCTTCGGCGATTAAGGAAATTATGATCCTCTTCGATTTAATGCAATAATCTGTCTCGATTTCTCTGTCGAATATTTTACTATAAATCAACCTCATACGTTTCCTTATTTCCACATCTCCCATCTTTTATACTTTCTTCCTTTCTTCGTACTTCCAAAACATTCGTCAATATGCTCCATCCAGTTTTAATTCTTGATATATTCTTGACTATCACATCTATCATTCTTCTTTTTCATCTTCCACCGGAGGAATCCGTTAATTTCTACTATGCTCTTGGGTTTATAGTGTTCTTAGTTTTCCCGTGTCTTTATATTGCTATACGCATCGATATACACAGTTTGTAATTTCTGCATTGTCTTCGTGCTTATATTTTTCCTTATATTTTGGAGTTTCATGCTCCCGTCTTCTTTTCCCGACTTCAAGTCAAGCGAATAATGGTCTAGAATTCATAGATATGAAATTCGGAATGAACATAGCTAATGCTCTAAGAGAGAAATTGTAATAGCACAATTTGACTTGTGAAATTACTAGAATTCAAAGGAAAAGATAGAACTATCAATAGAATATGTTCTTGATATGTTTAGAGATTAGATTGAATGTAAGAGTCATGTAACATGGCACATGATGACGTTATGGTCTGTGAATCATTACGTTCCATTTAGAAACTCAACATGACTTACTATAATATAATCACGTTGATCAGGTGTCATTATATTATACTAACTCATGCTTCAGTTCCCAACATTACTTCAAAAACATTCATACTTTACACTAAGAGGTTTCAGATATTTAGAAACTAAAACAGTTTTCTTTATGATGTGATACAGATAACGTGAAGGAATAAATGATTTCAGATAAGAATGGTTATGAAAATATCTTCAGAAATATGAAGGATATTTATAATGGAAGATACGATGATATCTTAGAATATTTAAGATAAGAGGATGATGAAGAATATTGTCCGCAAGGGTTTTAGAGTAAGGAGCAAGGTATTTGCTAAGAATTTTAACAGACACCGAATCATTTAGATTCTTTGAAGGTAGATTTCGTCCTTGTGATTTGTCCACAGTCTCCTTCAGGGATTGCTCAATCTGTTTTCCAGTTCCAAACCTTCTCTTTTTCTGTACTTTGCTAACACAATATTTTTTATCATCAACTTTTGACTGTTACGGTTGTCTACAGTTTCTCCTGCTTCATTCAGCTTTTTCAAAACTTCATAGTACTGATTCGTAGGCTGAAGTGCTAATTCGGATTTCAGAATTATAATTCCAGGAAATAACGTTATATGTATATGCAGAAATGATGTGAGATTCAAGAACAATTATTGATGCTTCCTGGGGTTTGGTATGACAATTATTGTTACAAGATGTAGATGGGTACATGACAAGGTTTTATAGTGATCTTTCAGAGAGATTTAAGTCAAAGAGCAATAAAGTTGCTGGTAAGCTTACTACTAATGTAGTGGAATATAAAAGGTTCCCCAGTAACGATGGCGAAAAGACAATGTATATATCAAGGTTATAATAAGGCTACTCCGGATGAAAAGTCGAAGTTGTCTTTTTGGAGTTGTGATAAAATTCGCTATTTTGAAAAGGGATTGTAAAGTTATTTTGGGTAATAATAATGCTAAAGGATCTGACACGGATACGTGTTAAACCTTTGCTTAGGTTCAAGTGTCCTCCGAATGCATATCTATATGCAATATTCTTCGTATGTATCGTGTGATTGGTTCATTCTCTCGATTGTTCCTTAGTTGAGATGTTTTCAAGAATTTTGAAGGGTTTAGACGCAGGTTGTCATCGCCAATATCCGTATAATGAATTCGTCGTGAATCTTGAATGATACGAATATCTTTATGAGTTCTGTGAATGAAAGTGATGTTCTAGTATAGTTTGAATTTAAAGTATGATTTTGAACGATGTAGGAATTTAAGATTGATGGTACTTCTTAAATCTTGACTTGGATTTTTGATCTGTCAAAATCAGAATATGTAATTGAATTGGTATGAAAAACGGTTGTCTTGAATTTTGTGAAATGATGTATATTGCTATGAAAGGAGAGAGTATAATTAACGATTGTCGAAACATCATTGAAAATGTATAGTGTAACATATTAATGTGAACTTAAGTATTTCTCGGGTATTACCTACACGTTAAAATAAAATTTCACAAGTAATATTTTGTTCAAAAGAATTTTTATTACAGTCTTTATGAAAATATATGTATGTATATTTTCTTCAGATGTAATATGGAGTTAATGAGTTAATATTATATTAATTTCATTTGGTTTACGGTTGGAACTAGAAATGAATAATCCCTAAAACTTTAGAGATTACATAATCGCCGCGGAATATTTCATCAACGTAAATGAAATAATGAATTAATACTTCATCACTCATTATTGTTGGTATCCCTCAATGCCTGCGGTGCGTATGATGTTGATGCTCGTAATGCGGCTTGCGATGTTGAGGCTTGTGACGTTATTGGTAATGCTGCTGCTGGTGCTGGTAGTGGTTTGATGTGAGTATAGATGATGAGAATTTGTTTTGTTTTGCATTGTGAAAGAAGATGTTTAAAGTTTCTTGAATAAAAAGAGAGGTCAAGAGCTTTATAAAGGGAATGAAATGAATTAGCATATACGCTAAAATATGAACTTTGTCTATACACTATTTATGCAATCAATGCAGTAAGATGTGTCTAGACTAAGAATGATAAGCATGTAATTTTCTAAGGGTGATAAGCAGATGATTTCCGACTAGAAATGATAATCAAAACTTTTGACATGCAGTTAAAGTCGAAGTCCAGACTCACTAATGCATCTTAATAACTATCCGTTAGACACACTAATGCAAGACATGGTTCGCTAAGACCACCGCTCTGATACCAACTGAAACGACTCGTCCATATTACTATAAACGCAGTACGTTCTCATTGGTCCCATAGCGAGGTATTTGACCTCTATATGATACGTTTTAGAAAATATTTCATTCGTTTCATAAAAAGCACATCATTATTATACATAATGCATGTTTTAAACAAGTGGGCAATTATTTAAGAAATAATCCCCAAAATACATCGGTTTCCAAATACTACACACGTGACGTAACAGTCGAATATAATACATGATAAAGGTTTTATTGAATGCAACACTTTATTTAAATAAAAGTATGAGACTCCATGCATAGTTTTCTCAGATAATGCAACAGCAGAAGACTTTCTTAAGGACCTGAGAATAAACATGCGTAAACAGTCAACACAAAGGTTGGTGAGATATATAGGTTTATCATCGATATAAATATAGACCACAAGATTTCATAGTTATAAATATATGTACACTCGCAAGTGTATAAAAGTATTCTATAAGTTGTTGAGCGCTTCTGTAACCATACTTAACCATTAATGTGACATATTCCCTTTATTATGAAATCTCCCTACACTGTACCAAGTGTAGTAAAACCGAAGTACTATGCAACCGTTTACGATACTAGAGCGACTAGCCCGGTTGGGGTTGTCAAACCCGATAGATCTATCAATAGGATTCGCGTATACATATTCTTACAACATGTAAATATTAGTTACCAAGCTATTAGGGAAGATATGCAAGATGGTATAACTCAACGTAGAATATATTTTAAGTACTTGTGTCTATGGCGTAAAACATAAAATGCATGTATTCTCATCCTAAAATATTTGTAGAGTTTAAAAATGGGACTATATACTCACAGTATTAAAAGTATATTAATAATAAGTTTTCAACTTATTAAAAATATGACCGTCTTCCTTGGATTCACGAACCTATAACAATAATAACGATTCAGATAATAATACGACATATGAATAAAATAAAGCAAGTTCATAGAATATTTATATAATAATTTTTAACATTTTATATTAGTAGTCCATTATTAGTAGTCCTTTGTTAGTAGTCCGAAAAGTCCAACAGTCCAATAATCGATATATATATATATATATATATATATATATATATATATATATATATATATATATATATATATATATATATATATATATATATATATAATCTTAGAATTACCCCACGACGTATTGTATACGTATTGTCTTTGCATCAACCCAGAGACATATTGTATACGTATTGTCTTAGAATTAACTAAGACGTATTGTGTACGTATTGACTTAGGATTTATCAAAACGTATTGTATACTTATTGTGTTAGGACGTACTAAGAATATTATTATACATATATACAATCACATAATTAAACAAGATTATAATATTTTGTTATACTACTGATAACATGTCCAAATATATATAGTATATAGGAAAATTTAACAAGAATATGGTTAATATAGTTTTTATAATATAAATTTCGTCCATACAACGTTAATTTTAGCATATTTTGTTTTGCTCGCCAAATATTCATTACAACTCCGTTTGAAGTGAATCAAATTGCTATGGATTTATTAAGAAGTCAATTTTACAAAACCAATTCGAAAAGTAATTTTTAGAGCTTTACCCTCTTTTTGTGTCGGTAGACAGATTTGGAAAAATTCCGGCATCCACCCAATATATGATTTTTGATAAATACTTCCACTTTGTCTAAAATCATGAAAAAAATACTGGAAGTCTTATTTACATATATTAACATATTTATAAAGTCTTAGCCTCGAACTCAAAGTCTAAGATAGGTTTTTAATTCCCAACCCAAAACAGCCCGCTTTTTACCGAATGGAGATTAAAGGATATATGTTCAGTTTCAAGGTGTTCTTCATATGTACAAGTTATAAGTTCTTATATTAACTTAATATAACATCATAATACATATAAATAAGTGTTATTAGAGTTAAGTTAGAAAGATTAGATTAGTTTTTCAAACAAGTTTGGTGTTCACCAAAACAAGTTCTAGTTTTTACAAGTTTTATAAGTATAATAAGATAGCAACTATACAAGGAATTGAACAAGGATTTTGAGAAGTATTTTACCTTGATTATGAAGAGGAAATTTTATGAGATTAAAGTATGATATGAGAGCATTCAAGTGTGTGTTTTTAGTTTAAGAAAATGTGGAATAAAAATGAGTTAAAATGGTCCTTATTTATAAGCTTATAATTTTGGCTTTTAGTGAAAATATCTAAGATAAGTTAAATTGTATTAAGTCATGCATGACATATTAAATTGATTAGGTCATGGATGACATATTACACAAATAATTTCAGATTTCTATTGGTATATACCAATAGTAAATACTTCTAGAAGCTGTGTATAATACGGGTAAAAATACCGTATGAATGCGAGTAGAATTCTTTGAGGAAATTGAACGGAAATACGAGTATAGCTATCCTTTATATGTATTGGTATATTATAAAGTGTATTCAATACTTGTAAGGATGTATTTACACTCGTAATACATTATATGTAAATACATTTTAACATAAGTTAATTACGTCATTTAAATAGTAATATATATATTGTTTGAAAACTCTTTAAATTAGTAGTATGAAAATATATATATAATACTTTGTTAATATACTTAATGAGATATTTAATCATCATTTAATTATCATATTTTTCAAGTTAAATATATATAAATCCATATATATACACACAATAATTAAACAATTAAACAATTAAATCAAGTTATGACGTTCGTGAATCGTCGGAATAAAAGGGTGACCAAAAGCTTGTGTAAAACTCTTTTCGGAGGTTTAAGATTTATTAAAATTCATTGCTTATCAAGTCGGAATTATATAAAGATTAAGTTTAAATATGGTCGGAAATTTTCGGGTCGTTACAATTTGTACACGTACGAATGATGCGTGTACGTATATTATGTATTTAATTGTGTAGTGTGAAATGTGGGATAGTCGCGGTGTTTAAGACACCACATTCTACGTAACGAGTGGGATTGTCGCGGTGTTCAAGACACCACTCATTAGTTTGATTGACATGTGGAATAGTCGCGGTGTTCAAGACACCACATTGTCATGGGGGTGAGTTAGTCGCGGTGTTTAAGACATCACCCGAGAGTTAGTGATATATGTCGTTGTACACTAACGGATATTTGTGTTGGAGTAGTGTTATATCGGTATGGTATAACGTTATCAGGAAATGCGAGAACCGATGGGGAATGGGAGTACCATTCCTGTGTGGAGATTTGGGAAGTGGATCACGTGTGGTTGCGGATTCACGATGACACGTGTAGTTCGGTCATCTTATTGTGGAAGTGAGTCTCGTGTAGTTCGGATTCACAATGACTCATGTGGATGCGGTCATTATATTGCGGAAGTGAGTCTCATGTAGTTCGAATTCACAATGACACGTGTGGATGCGGTCATTCTTTTGGGATAGTGATTCTCGTGTAGTTCGGATTCACTAGGGCACGTGTAGTTCAGCCAATCCCGATTGTTGTTCGGTGGAGGTAGTGAGTCGCGTGTGGTGCGAATTCACTAAGGCGCGTGTAGTTTTCGGCCAGCCTTCATGTTGTTGGATGTGTGATCTATTGGTTGTTTTATACACCAATGGTGGGGTCGTAAGGACCATGTTGTGTTGTGAACTATTGGTTGTTTATACACCAATGGTGGGGTCACGAGGACCATGTCGTGTGATTAGTGATGCGATAGCCGTGTTTCACTCACATGTTGTTACGGGTGTGACAATAGTCAATTTTGTACACCTTGGGATTTGCGTTGCCATAGTCGTTTGGGGCGCTATCTGTTTTAGCCGTTGATTATGATGTTACGATAATTGCGTATTGGTCATATTACGCACTACAAGGGATGTTATGTGGTAAGCGTATGAAATGTCCCGTTCTTATTGATTAAAAACGTTCCATATTAATTGATTTCGTTGCGATGTTTTGACCTCTATATGAGACATTTTTCAAAGACTGCATTCATTTTTAAAACAAATCATAACCTTTATTTCATAAATAAAGGTTTAAAATGCTTTACGTAGATTATCAAATAATGATAATCTAAAATATCCTGTTTACACACGACCATTACATAATGGTTTACAATACAAATATGTTACATCAAAATCAGTTTCTTGAATGCAGTTTTTACACAATATCATACAAACATGGACTTCAAATCTTGTCCTTATTTTAGTATGCAACAGCGGAAGCTCTTAGTATTCACCTGAGAATAAACATGCTTTAAACGTCAACAAAAATGTTGGTGAGTTATAGGTTTAACCTATATATATCAAATCGTAACAATAGACCACAAAATTTCATATTTCAATACACATCCCATACATAGAGATAAAAATCATTCATATGGTGAACAACTGGTAATCGACATTAACAAGATGCATATATAAGAATATCCCCATCATTCCGGGACACCCTTCGGATATGATATAAATTTCGAAGTACTAAAGCATCCGGTACTTTGGATGGGGTTTGTTAGGCCCAATAGATCTATCTTTAGGATTCGCGTCAATTAGGGTGTCTGTTCCCTAATTCTTAGATTACCAGACTTTAATAAAAAGGGGCATATTCGATTTCGATAATTCAACCATAAAATGTAGTTTCACGTACTTGTGTCTATTTTGTAAATCATTTATAAAACCTGCATGTATTCTCATCCCAAAAATATTAGATTTTAAAAGTGGGACTATAACTCACTTTCACAGATTTTTACTTCGTCGGGAAGTAAGACTTGGCCACGGGTTGATTCACGAACCTATAACAATATATACATATATATCAAAGTATGTTCAAAATATATTTACAACACTTTTAATATATTTTGATGTTTTAAGTTTATTAAGTCAGCTGTCCTCGTTAGTAACCTACAACTAGTTGTCCACAGTTAGATGTACAGAAATAAATCGATAAATATTATCTTGAATCAATCTACGACCCAGTGTATACGTATCTCAGTATTGATCACAACTCAAACTATATATATTTTGGAATCAACCTCAACCCTGTATAGCTAACTCCAACATTCACATATAGAGTGTCTATGGTTGTTCCGAAATATATATAGATGTGTCGACATGATAGGTCGAAACATTGTATACGTGTATATGGTATCTCAAGATTATATAATATACAATACAAGTTGATTAAGTTATGGTTGGAATAGATTTGTTACCAATTTTCACGTAGCTAAAATGAGAAAAATTATCCAATCTTGTTTTACCCATAACTTCTTCATTTTAAATCTGTTTTGAGTGAATCAAATTGCTATGATTTCATATTGAACTCTATTTTATGAATCTAAACATAAAAAGTATAGGTTTATAGTCGGAAAAATAAGTTACAAGTCGTTTTTGTAAAGGTAGTCATTTCAGTCGAAAGAACGACGTCTAGATGACCATTTTAGAAAACATACTTCCACTTTGAGTTTAACCATAATTTTTGGATATAGTTTCATGTTCATAATAAAAATCATTTTCCCAGAATAACAACTTTTAAATCAAAGTTTATCATAGTTTTTAATTAACTAACCCAAAACAGCCCGCGGTGTTACTACGACGGCGTAAATCCGGTTTTACGGTGTTTTTCGTGTTTCCAGGTTTTAAATCATTAAGTTAGCATATCATATAGATATAGAACATGTGTTTAGTTGATTTTAAAAGTCAAGTTAGAAGGATTAACTTTTATTTGCGAACAAGTTTAGAATTAACTAAACTATGTTCTAGTGATTACAAGTTTAAACCTTCGAATAAGATAGCTTTATATGTATGAATCGAATGATGTTATGAACATCATTACTATCTCAAGTTCCTTATATAAACCTACTGGAAATGAGAAAAATAGATCTAGCTTCAAAGGATCCTTGGATGGCTTGAAAGTTCTTGAAGCAGAATCATGACACGAAAACAATTTTAAGTAAGATTTCCACTCGAAATAAGATTGTTATAGTTATAGAAATTGAATTAAAGTTTGAATATGATTATTACCTTGTATTAGAAAGATAACCTACTGTAAGTAACAAAGGTTTCTTGATCTTGGATGATTACTTGGAATGGATTAAGAAAACTTGGAAGTAAACTTGTAATCTTGGAAGTATTCTTGATTTTATGAAACTAGAACTTTTGGAATTTATGAAGAACACTTAGAACTTGAAGATAGAACTTGAGAGAGATCAATTATATGAAGAAAATTGAAGAATGAAAGTGTTTGTAGGTGTTTTTGGTCGTTGGTGTATGGATTAGATATAAAGGATATGTAATTTTGTTTTCATGTAAATAAGTCATGAATGATTACTCATATTTTTGTAATTTTATGAGATATTTCATGCTAGTTGCCAAATGATGGTTCCCACATGTGTTAGGTGACTCACATGAGCTGCTAAGAGCTAATAATTGGAGTGTATATACCAATAGTAAATACATCTAAAAGCTGTGTATTGTACGAGTACGAATACGGGTGCATACGAGTAGAATTGTTGATGAAACTGAACGAGGATGTAATTGTAAGCATTTTTTGTTAAGTAGAAGTATTTTGATAAGTGTCTTGAAGTCTGTCAAAAGTGTATGAATACATATTAAAACACTACATGTATATACATTTCAACTGAGTCGTTAAGTCATCGTTAGTCGTTACATGTAAATGTTGTTTTGAAACCTTTAGGTTAACGATCTTGTTGAATGTTGTTAACCCATTGTTTATTATAACAAATGAGATGTTAAATTGTTATATTATCATGATATTATGATATATAATATATCTTAGTATGATATATATACAGTTAAATGCCGTTACAACGATAATCGTTACATATATGTCTCGTTTCGAAATCATTAAGTTAGTAGTCTTATTTTTACATATGTATTTCATTGTTAATACACTTAATAATATATTTACTTATCATTTAACATAATTAACCAAGTGTATCAATATCTTAATATGATTCATATGTACCTAGTAAGACGTTGTTATAACGATAATCGTTATATATATCGTTTTCGAGTTTCTTAAATTAATAGTCTCATTTTTATGTATATAACTCATTGTTAAAATACCTAATGAGATACATAATTATAATAAAATCATGTTAACTATATATATAACCATATATATGTCATCGTATAGTTTTTACAAGTTTTAACATTCGTGAATCACCGGTCAACTTGGGTGGTCAATTGTCTATATGAAACCTATTTCAATTAATCAAGTCTTAACAAGTTTGATTGCTTAACATGTTGGAAACACTTAATCATGTAAATAATAATTTCATTTAATATATATATAAACATGGAAAAGTTCGGGTCACTACATTACCTACCCGTTAAATAAATTTCGTCCCGAAATTTTAAGCAGTTGGAGGTGTTGACGTATCTTCCGGAAATAAATGCGGGTATTTCTTCTTCATCTGATCTTCACACTCCCAGGTGAATTCGGGTCCTCTACGAGCATTCCATTGAACCTTAACAATCGGTATCTTGTTTTGTTTAAGTCTCTAAACCTCACGATCCATTATTTCGACGGGTTCTTCAATGAATTGAAGTTTTTCATTGATTTGGATTTCGTCCAACGGAATAGTGAGATCTTCTTTAGTAAAACATTTCTTCAAATTTGAGACGTGGAAAGTGTTATGTACAGCCGCGAGTTGTTGAGGTAGCTCCAGTTGGTAAGCTACTGGTCCGACACGATCTATAATCTTGAATGGTCCAATGTACCTTGGATTTAGTTTCCCCCGTTTACCAAATCGAACAACGCCTTTCCAAGGTGAAACCTTAAGCATGACCATTTCTCCAATTTCAAACTCTATATCTTTTCTTTTACTGTCCGCGTAGCTCTTTTGTCGACTCTGGGCGGTTTTCAATCTTTGTTGAATTTGGATGATTTTCTCGGTAGTTTCTTGTATTATCTCCGAACTCGTAATCTGTCTATCCCCCACTTCACTCCAACAAATCGGAGACCTACAGTTTCTACCATAAAGTGCTTCAAACGGCGCCATCTCAATGCTTGAATGGTAGCTGTTGTTGTAGGAAAATTCTGCTAACGGTAGATGTCGATCCCAACTGTTTCCGAAATCAATAACACAAGCTCGTAGCATGTCTTCAAGCATTTATATCGTCCTTTCGCTCTGCCCATCAGTTTGTGGATGATAGGCAGTACTCATGTCTAGACGAGTTCCCAATGCTTGCTGTAATGTCTGTCAGAATCTTGAAATAAATCTGCCATCCCTATCAGAGATAATAGAGATTGGTATTCCTTGTCTGGAGATGACTTCCTTCAAATACAGTCATGCTAACTTCTCCATCTTGTCATCTTCTCTTATTGGCAGGAAGTGTACTGACTTGGTGAGACGATCAACTATTACCCAAGTAGTATCATAACCACTTGCAGTCCTTGGCAATTTAGTAATGAAATCCATGGTAATGTTTTTCCATTTCCATTTCGGGATTTCAGGTTGTTGTAGTAGACCTGATGGTTTCTGATGTTCAGCTTTGACCTTAGAACACGTCAAACATTCTCCTACATATTTAGCAATATCGGCTTTCATACCTGGCCACCAAAAATGTTTCTTAAGATCCTTGTACATCTTCCCCGTTCCAGGATGTATTGAGTATCTGGTTTTATGAGCTTCTCTAAGTACCATTTCTCTCATATCTCCAAATTTTGGTACCCAAATTCTTTCAGCCCTATACCGGGTTCCGTCTTCCCGAATATTAAGATGCTTCTCCGATCCTTTGGGTATTTCATCCTTTAAATTTCCCTCTTTTAAAACTCCTTGTTGCGCCTCCTTTATTTGAGTAGTAAGGTTAGTGTGAATCATTATATTCATAGATTTTACTCGAATGGGTTCTCTGTCCTTTCTGCTCAAGGCGTCGGCTACCACATTTGCCTTCCCCGGGTGGTAACGAATCTCAAAGTCGTAATCACTCAACAATTCAATCCACCTACGCTGCCTCATGTTCAGTTGTTTCTGATTAAATATGTGTTGAAGACTTTTGTGGTCGGTATATATAATACTTTTGACCCCATATAAGTAGTGCCTCCAAGTCTTTAATGCAAAAACAACCGCGCCTAATTCCAAATCATGCTTCGTATAATTTTGCTAGTGAATCTTCAATTGTCTAGACGCATAAGCAATCACCTTCGTCCGTTGCATTAATACACAACTGAGACCTTGCTTTGATGCGTCACAATAAATCACAAAATCATCATTCCCTTCAGGCAATGACAATATAGGTGCCGTAGTTAACTTTTTCTTCAATAATTGAAACGCCTTCTCTTGTTCATCCTTCCATTCAAATTTCTTCCTTTTATGCGTTAATGCAGTCAAGGGTTTTGCTATTTTGGAGAAATCTTGGATGAATCTTCTGTAGTAACCAGCCAATCCTAAAAATTGACGTATATGCTTCGGAGTTTTTGGGGTTTCCCACTTTTCAACGGTTTCGATCTTTGCCGGGTCCACCTGGATACCTTCTTTGTTCACTATGTGACCGAGAAATTGAACTTCTTCCAACCAAAATGCACACTTTGAAAACTTAGCGTACAGTTTTTCTTTCCTCAATACTTCTAGCACTTTTCTCAAATGTTCTTCGTGCTCTTGATCATTCTTTGAGTAAATAAGTATGTCATCGATGAAAACAATGACAAACTTGTCAAGATATGGCCCACACACTCGGTTCATAAGGTCCATGAACACAGCTGGTGCGTTAGTCAATCCAAACGGCATAACCATAAACTCGTAATGACCATAACACTTCCTAAAAGCAGTTTTTGGAATATCATCCTCCTTTACTCGCATTTGATGATATCCAGAACGTAAACCGATCTTCGAATAAACCGACGAGCCTTGTAGTTGATCAAATAAGTCGTCAATTCTCGGCAGTGGATAACAGTTTTTGATGGTAAGTTTGTTCAACTCTCTGTAGTCAATACACAACCTAAATGTACCATCCTTCTTCTTGACAAACAAAACAGGAGCTCCTCATGGTGATGTGCTTGGTCGAATGAAACCACGTTCTAATAGTTCTTACAGTTGGCTTTGCAGTTCTTTCATCTCGCTGGGTGCGAGTCTATAAGGAGTACGAGCTATTGGTGCAGCTCCTGGTACAAGATCTATTTGAAATTCAACAGATCGATGTGGAGGTAGTCCCGGTAATTCTTTCGGAAATACATCGGGAAATTCTTTTGCGACGGGAACATCATTGATGCTCTTTTCTTCGGTTTGTACTTTCTCGACGTGTGCAAGAACAACATAGCAACCTTTTCTTATTAGTTTTTGTGCCTTGAAAATTCCTAATAAGATGTAGCTTCATGTTTCCCTTTTCTCCGTACACCATTAAGGGTTCTCCTTCTTCTCGTACAATGCGAATTGCATTTTTATAACATACGATCTCTGCTTTCACCTTCTTCAGCCAGTCCATGCCAACTATTACATCAAAACTCCCTAACTCTACTGGTATCAAATCAATCTTAAATATTTCGCTACCCAGTTTAATTTCTCGATTCCGACATATATTATCTGCTGAAATTAATTTACTGTTTGCTAATTCGAGTAAAAATTTACTATCCAACGGCGTCAATGGACAACTTAATTTAGCACAAAAATCTCTACTCATATAGCTTCTATCCGCACCCGAATCAAATAAAACGTAAGCAGATTTATTGTCAATAAGAAACGTACCCGTAACAAGCTCTGGGTCTTCCTGTGCCTCTGCCGCATTAATATTGAAAACTCTTCCGCGGCCTTGTCCATTCGTGTTCTCCTGGTTCGGGCAATTTCTAATAATGTGGCCCGGTTTTCCACATTTATAACAAACTACATTTGCATAACTTGCTCCGACACTACTTGCTCCGCCATTACTCATTCCGACACCATTTCTTCCTTTCGTTCTGTTAACCCCTGGTCCGTAGACCTCACACTTCGCCGTGCTATGACCATTTCTTTTACACTTGTTGCAAAATTTGGTGCAGAACCCCGAGTGATACTTTTCACACCTTTGGCATAGCTGCTTCTGATTGTTGTCGTTGTTGTTGCGGTTGTTATTGTTGTTGGGATGATTGTTGTAGTTGCTGTTGTTGTTGTTGTTGTTGTTGTATTGGTGATTCTTATCACCGTTTTCCTCCCACTTTCTTTTGACTTGCTTCACATTGGCCTCTTCAGCCGTCTGTTCTTTAATTCTTTCCTCAATCTGGTTCACTAGTTTGTGAGCCATTCTACATGCCTGTTGTATGGAGGCGGGCTCATGTGAACTTATATCTTCTTGGATTCTTTCCGGTAATCCTTTCACAAACGCGTCGATCTTCTCTTCCTCATCTTCGAACGCTCCCGGACACAATAGGCACAATTCTGTGAATCGTCTTTCGTACGTGGTAATATCAAATCCTTGGGTTCGTAACCCTCTAAGTTCTGTCTTGAGCTTATTGACCTCGGTTCTGGGACGGTACTTCTCGTTCATCAAGTGCTTGAATGCTGACCACGGTAGTGCGTATGCATCATCTTGTCCCACTTGCTCTAGATAGGTATTCCACCACGTTAACGCAGAACCTGTGAAGGTATGCGTAGCGTACTTCACTTTGTCCTCTTCAGTACACTTACTTATGGCAAACACCGATTCGACCTTCTCGGTCCACCGTTTCAATCCGATCGGTCCTTCGGTTCCATCAAATTCCAAAGGTTTGCAGGCAGTGAATTCTTTGTAGGTGCATCCTACACGATTTCCTGTACTGCTAGATCCAAGGTTATTGTTGGTACGTAGCGCAGCCTGTACTGCGGCTATGTTTGAAGCTAGAAAAGTACGGAATTCCTCTTCATTCATATTCACGGTGTGTCGAGTAGTCGGTGCCATTTCCTTCAAAATAGTCAAATGGAACAAGTTAATCATACAGAATATTAAGAGTAGTTAATAGTATTTCGTAGCATAATATGAACTCATTTATAAAAGCTTTTTCTTCATATTAGCGTTTTATAAGTTTAAATTTGGGTAGTACCTACCCGTTAAGTTCATACTTAGTAGCTAATATGCAATTCAACTACTACAATTCTATATGAAAAACTGATTATAATAATATTTCGCGTTCAAACTTTTATACAATATTTTACAAACTTACAATACCGCTTATGTTACATAAAGCATGAAATGTAGCACACAATAACTTTGATACAAGATAGTTGTGAAGATAATTCTAGCTAGTACACAAGTCGTTCAGCAAAGGCAATAAAGACACGTAATTCATACGTCCAGAAACAAGTCATGCATTCAGGTTTTACTAGGACTACTTCCCATCCTTGGTCTTGTGGAACATAACCGTTATGGCCATTGATAAGACAGCGTGTTGTAACGTCGTCAAAGGGACGAGGGTTACGTAATGTCCAACAGTCCCGTAACAATCTAAAAACCTCATTTCTTACCCCAATTACCGACTCCGTTACTTGTGGGAACGTTTTGTTTAATAGTTGTAGCCCGATGTTCTTGTTCTCACTTTGGTGAGAAGTGAACATTACTAACCCGTAAGCATAGCATGCTTCTTTATGTTGCATGTTAGCCGCTTTTTCTAAATCATGAAGTCCTATATTCGGATACATTGAGTCAAAATAATTTCTTAACCCCTTGAGTAAAATAGCATTTGGGTTCCCTGCAATATATGCGTCAAAGTAAACACATCGTAAGTTATGGGTTTCCCAATGTGATATCCCCCATATTTCAAACGAAAGTCTCTTATAAACCAAGACATTCTTGGAACGTTCTTCGAATGTCTTACAAACTGATTTCGCCTTAAATAGTTGTGCCGAGGAATTCTGACCGACTCTAGACAAGATTTCATCAATCATGTCTCCGGGTAGGTCTCTTAAAATATTGGGTTGTCTATCCATTTTGTATTTTTAAACTGTAAAATAGACAAGAGTTAGATTCATAAAAAAAATTACTTATTAATACACGCAATTTTTACATATATCATAAAGCATAAGCACACTATATTACATATATTACACCACACGAATACAACTATCTTATTCCGACTCGCTCGTTTCTTCTTCTTCAGTTTTGGTTCATTTTGCCAAGTTTCTAGGGATATATGATCTTCCCCTAATACGAGCCGTCATTTTCCACATTGGTTTAGAAAAACCTGGTGGTTTAGAGGTTCCCGGGTCATTGTTACAACTTAAAGGCTTCGGGGGTTGACGATACATATAAAGTTCATCGGGGTTGGAATTAGATTTCTCTATTTTTATGCCCTTTCCCTTATTATTTTTTTTTGCCTTTTTAAATTCAGTTGGGGTAATTTCTATAACATCATCGGAATTCTCGTCGGAATCCGATTCATCGGAGAATTGGTAATCCTCCCAATATTTTGCTTCCTTGGCGGAAACACCATTGACCATAATTAACCTTGGTCGGTTGATTGAGGATTTTCTTTTACTTAATTGTTTTATTATTTCCCCCACCGGTTCTATTTCCTCCTCCAGTTCCTCCTCTTCCGGTTCTGATTCTTCTTCCGGTTCCGACTCTTCTTCCGGTTCCTCTTCGGGAACTTGTGAATCAGTCCAGGAATCATTCCAATTTACATTTGACTCTTCATTATTATTAGGTGAGTCAATGGGACTTGTTCTAGAGGTAGACATCTATCACATAATATCAAACGCATTAAGAGATTAATATATCACATAATATTCACATGTTAAAAATATATAGTTTCCAACAAAATTTGGTAAGCAATCAGTTTTCAAGTAAACACGGTCGAAGTCCAGACTCACTAATGCATCCTAACAAACTCGATAAGACACACTAATACAAATTTTCTGGTTCTCTAAGACCAACGCTCGGATACCAACTGAAATGTCCCGTTCTTATTGATTAAAAACGTTCCATATTAATTGATTTCGTTGCGAGGTTTTGACCTCTATATGAGATATTTTTCAAAGACTGCATTCATTTTTAAAACAAACCATAACCTTTATTTCATAAATAAAGGTTTAAAAAGCTTTACGTAAATTATCAAATAATGATAATCTAAAATATCCTGTTTACACACGACCATTACATAATGGTTTACAATACAAATATGTTACATCGAAATCAGTTTCTTGAATGCAGTTTTTACACAATATCATACAAACATGGACTTCAAATCTTGTCCTTATTTTAGTATGCAACAGCGTAAGCTCTTAGTATTCACCTGAGAATAAACATGCTTTAAACGTCAACAAAAATGTTGGTGAGTTATAGGTTTAACCTATATATATCAAATCGTAACAATAGACCACAAGATTTCATATTTCAATACACATCCCATACATAGAGATAAAAATCATTCATATGGTGAACAACTGGTAATCGACATTAACAAGATGCATATATAAGAATATCCCCATCATTCCGGGACACCCTTCGGATATGATATAAATTTCGAAGTACTAAAGTATCCGGTACTTTGGATGGGGTTTGTTAGGCCCAATAGATCTATCTTTAGGATTCGCGTCAATTAGGGTGTCTGTTCCCTAATTCTTATATTACCAGACTTTAATAAAAAGGGGCATATTCGATTTCGATAATTCAACCAGAGAATGTAGTTTCACGTACTTGTGTCTATTTTGTAAATCATTTATAAAACCTGCATGTATTCTCATCCCAAAAATATTAGATTTTAAAAGTGGGACTATAACTCACTTTCACAGATTTTTACTTCGTCGGGAAGTAAGACTTGGCCACTGGTTGATTCACGAACCTATAACAATATATACATATATATCAAAGTATGTTCAAAATATATTTACAACACTTTTAATATATTTTGATGTTTTAAGTTTATTAAGTCAGCTGTCCTCGTTAGTAACCTACAACTAGTTGTCCACAGTTAGATGTACAGAAATAAATCGATAAATATTATCTTGAATCAATCCACGACCCAGTGTATACGTATCTCAGTATTGATCACAACTCAAACTATATATATTTTGGAATCAACCTCAACCCTGTATAGCTAACTCCAACATTCACATATAGAGTGTCTATGGTTGTTCCGAAATATATATAGATGTGTCGACATGATAGGTCGAAACATTGTATACGTGTATATGGTATCTCAAGATTACATAATATACGATACAAGTTGATTAAGTTATGGTTGGAATAGATTTGTTACCAATTTTCACGTAGCTAAAATGAGAAAAATTATCCAATCTTGTTTTACCCAAAACTTCTTCATTTTAAATCCATTTTGAGTGAATCAAATTGCTATGGTTTCATATTGAACTCTATTTTATGAATCTAAACAGAAAAAGTATAGGTTTATAGTCGGAAAAATAAGTTACAAGTCGTTTTTGTAAAGGTAGTCATTTTAGTCGAAAGAACGACGTCTAGATGACCATTTTAGAAAACATACTTCCACTTTGAGTTTAACCATAATTTTTGGATATAGTTTCATGTTCATAATAAAAATCATTTTCCCAGAATAACAAATTTTAAATCAAAGTTTATCATAGTTTTTAATTAACTAACCCAAAACAGCCTGCGGTGTTACTACGACGGCGTAAATCCGGTTTTACGGTGTTTTTCGTGTTTCCAGGTTTTAAATCATTAAGTTAGCATATCATATAGATATAGAACATGTGTTTAGTTGATTTTAAAAGTCAAGTTAGAAGGATTAACTTTTATTTGCGAACAAGTTTAGAATTAACTAAACTATGTTCTAGTGATTACAAGTTTAAACCTTCGAATAAGATAGCTTTATATGTATGAATCGAATGATGTTATGAACATCATTACTACCTCAAGTTCCTTGTATAAACCTACTGGAAATGAGAAAAATAGATCTAGCTTCAAAGGATCCTTGGATGGCTTGAAAGTTCTTGAAGCAGAATCATGACACGAAAATAATTTCAAGTAAGATTTCCACTCGAAATAAGATTGTTATAGTTATAGAAATTGAATTAAAGTTTGAATATGATTATTACCTTGTATTAGAAAGATAACCTACTGTAAGTAACAAAGGTTTCTTGATCTTGGATGATTACTTGGAATGGATTAAGAAAACTTGGAAGTAAACTTGCAATCTTGGAAGTATTCTTGATTTTATGAAACTAGAACTTTTGGAATTTATGAAGAACACTTAGAACTTGAAGATAGAACTTGAGAGAGATCAATTAGATGAAGAAAATTGAAGAATAAAAGTGTTTGTAGGTGTTTTTGGTCGTTGGTGTATGGATTAGATATAAAGGATATGTAATTTTGTTTTCATGTAAATAAGCCATGAATGATTACTCATATTTTTGTAATTTTATGAGATATTTCATGCTAGTTGTCAATTGATGGTTCCCACATGTATTAGGTGACTCACATGGGCTGCTAAGAGCTGATCATTGGAGTGCATATACCAATAGTAAATACATCTAAAAGCTGTGTATTGTACGAGTACGAATACGGGTGCATACGAGTAGAATTGTTGATGAAACTGAACGAGGATGTAATTGTAAGCATTTTTTGTTAAGTAGAAGTATTTTGATAAGTGTCTTGAAGTCTTTCAAAAGTGTATGAATACATATTAAAACACTACATGTATATACATTTTAACTGAGTCGTTAAGTCATCGTTAGTCGTTACATGTAAATGTTGTTTTGAAACCTTTAGGTTAACGATCTTGTTGAATGTTGTTAACCCATTATTTATTATAACAAATGAGATGTTAAATTGTTATATTATCATGATATTATGATATATAATATATCTTAGTATGATATATATACAGTTAAATGCCGTTACAACGATAATCGTTACATATATGTCTCGTTTCGAAATCATTAAGTTAGTAGTCTTATTTTTACATATGTATTTCATTGTTAATACACTTAATAATATATTTACTTATCATTTAACATAATTAACCAAGTGTATCAATATCTTAATATGATTCATATGTACCTAGTAAGACGTTGTTATAACGATAATCGTTATATATATCGTTTTCGAGTTTCTTAAATTAATAGTCTCATTTTTATGTATATAACTCATTGTTAAAATACCTAATGAGATACATAATTATAATAAAATCATGTTAACTATATATATAACCATATATATGTCATCGTATAGTTTTTACAAGTTTTAACGTTCGTGAATCACCGGTCAACTTGGGTGGTCAATTGTCTATATGAAACCTATTTCAATTAATCAAGTCTTAACAAGTTTGATTGCTTAACATGTTGGAAACACTTAATCATGTAAATAATAATTTCATTTAATATATATATATAAACATGGAAAAGTTCGGGTCACTACAGCGTATCCGTAAAGATTACTTTTTGTTCGGTCTTCATCGTTTCGGGTTGTTGACCTTAGGTTGAGACTTGGTGCTTTTAGCATCGAAATCGGTAAGGGTACGCTAAGGGATTGATATATCGGTAACAGATTGGTTGAGTTTTTCCCGATGTGAGGGATTGAGCAAGTTTTAATGCTCGAATTTGCGGACTTGATAAATCATGGATGACGATTTAGTGTTAAAGGCGGTTCATTGGGGTGGATTTCCTAGAGATATTGGAAGGAAACATGATGTTTTCGAGAATGTTAAGCGTTTGTGGTAGTTTTCGAATGTTGTGTGTATTGCATGCCTCGAAATGCATGCACGTGTGTAAATGGTAAGTGGTTAATCTTCGAGTTTATGATAATTGTGGTAGAAGTCGATTTAGAACGTATGTTTGAGGACCGTAGAGTGTGGGTACGGTTGGTTAAGTGACGAGGATCACGAGGACGTGATCGATTCTAAGTGGGGGAGAGTTGTAAGACCCTAATATTGATTGTACATGGTGTATTAATGATGTACGTTTAGTGGGTGAAGCGTAGTGCAAATTAATAGATCAAAAACTGCCCAGACCAGTGTGCGCGCTGTAAACCATTAGATGAGCGTGCCGCGCACCTTGCCAGCGACAGTTTTATGTCTTTTTCTATTTTTGTGTTTAATGAAGGGCATTTTGGTCATTTCACTTGGGGTCATATCTGAAGCCATATCAGCTGGGTTGGATCCAATTTTGGACCACTTTCACATCCATTCATCACTCTCATCTTCAAACCCCAGTGAGAGAAGAGTTTTAGAGAGAGGAAGCTTCATTTGGAGAAGAAGGAGTTGGATTCTCACCAAAGCTCGGGTTTTAAAGTTGTTCATCTCATCACAGCTACGTTGTAGTAGTATTGGTAAGTTCAAACACCGAATTTTATTGTTTGATTTTGATATTCAAGTTAGAGTTTGAACTTAAATTGTTGAGAAACCCATTTAAACTCATTAAGTGAGTTTAGTGTTGCTAGTAATCGGGTTTATTGTTGTTGTTGGTGGGTTTTGGGTTGGAAACCGACTTGGCCATGATTAGGACTTGAAATTGGGTTTAATCACTAGGTTTAGTGATTATGGAAGTGTTGAAACCCATTTTAGGGTATTTGAAAGACTAATTTTGAAATGAGTCAAAATTAGGGTTTATGGGTGATTTTGAGAATGTTAAGTGTTTAACCCTTTTGTTTGGGTTTAATTGGCGTATTAGGACTATTTTCACTTGTGTTAGTGATTATTGGTTAGTTTGGGCGCGGTTGGTGCTTGGAAGTGCAATTGGTCAAAATTGCACTAAGTATCGAGTTGGGTTGGTCTATAAATCCACCCTAACTGTGTTGTTTGTATTGTGATATTGGAATAGGTACTTTCCATTGGCGAGTTGCGGATTATTCGGTAGCATTCATCGAGACGACAAGGTGAATGTTAATATCCTATGTGCATATGTATGTGTAGGATGGGTGCGGGTCGGGTGAAGTGATTCTCGGCTATAGAGCTCACTTCATACATAGGTGGGTTTGATGGACTTGCATATGGGTCCAATTGGTACGGTTGTGCATTTTGGTTGACCACCTTTGGCGAGGTGCACATTTTATGTGTACGATATCACATGGTTTCGTGATGTGGATAATCCCGATGGCGCGGGATTTGGTATTTGATGCGGTTGTGTAACCCCGATGACGTAGGTTTTGATATGGAGAAGTGAGTCACGTGTGGATGCGGATTCACGATGACGCGTGTAGTTCAGTCATCTTATTGAGGTAGTGATCTCGTGTGGTTTCGGATTCACTAAGGCTCGTGTAGTTGGGCCAACCTCGATGTTGTTGTGGTATTGAAGATAGTAATCTCGTGTGGATGCGGATTTACTAAGGCTCGCGTAGTTCGGCCAATCTTCATCTTGGTACTTTGGGATTTGACTTTTGGTATTGGGTTAAGGGGTTAACCATGGGTGTTGTATGCTTTATTGTTATATTGTCGTATTGTTGTGATGTAGCTAGCCCTCCGGGTGTAGCTTGATTGGCTTTGTTCATATCGTCATTGGTGAACTTACTTGTTGATATTATTAGCTTGTGTACAGCGATCGTACGGTATGCTTAGTTTAGCTTGCCTTATACTTGGATGCTCCGGTATGTGCTATTATTGGTTCGTGTGGCGTGTCCATTTTATGCATATATATGTATGTAGTATATTCTCACTCACTAAGCGTTAGCTTACCCTCTCGTTGTTTACATTTTTATAGATTTGCATGGATGCGGTAGCTCGGGTAAGTGTGGGGACTAGTGGACTCGCGTAGTTTGCTTTAGAAGACTTGCTTTTGGATTTGATTAGGATTGGGTAGCGTATCCCTAATCGCCATGCTCGGCTTTTATTTTGGGTTAAAAATCATGTGGTCGGAAACTTGTATTTTGTACGAAATTCGTAAAACGGCCGATATGGGCCCGGTGTCGTAAAACTTGTTTTATTATGAAAACGTGTGATTTTTACTATTTATACTATGTTGTGAAAACCGTTTCGTCTAAAGGTGTCGGGAAGTGATAGATCTTTAACGCAAAAACGAAAAATTCGAACAGAAGCTGAATGGCCTTGTGCGCGCCGCGCACAAGGAGGGTTGCGCGCTGCGCAACCTATCTGTATAAAAAAAAAAATTTATTCCGCGTTTTTGGTTGGACAACGGGTTGGGTTGTTACACTACCGCCGCCATCACCGCCGTCGTCATATCCACCATCACCGTTACCTGCAATAGATTGAATTAGAACCTCAAATAATTTGCAAGTGATTCCTTAACCAGCAATTATGACTTTTGTTGAAGAATTATACACCAAAACAGCAACAGAAACATGAATCAATCGATGAACAGTTGCGGTTTTCATATGAAGAACTTGAAAATCGAACTTGCAATTTAGAGTGTTTATGAACTCGATTCCTTAATGAAAAGTGCTTGAAATTATCATATAACACTCGCCAATCAACAGACGATCCAGAAATATATTACAATTCACAAATCAAAACGTTGACCGAATTGTTTAGAAGTTTGACCTTGATTCTGTGAATTTGATGTTGTTTCTCCATACGATTTGATGCATCAGGTAGCATAAACAAGTTGTGAGGAATCCAAATCAATTCTAAGATCGTAATATGTTGGAGTAGATTGCTCAAAAGTGATCGATCTTCATTAATGATCATCGAATCTGCTCAAATCTGCTTTTCTTATTCTAAATTAATGATCATTGAAGCTTAGGATTGTGATTAGGAACGTTTTTATGTCATCAATTCATGTTGTTGATCATCATTGAAGTGTTTGAAATTTTGAGTTTGATGTGGATGAACTCGTAACAGTACTGTTGCAGAAATCTGATAATGAATAATTTGTATTTAAATGAAATTGTGTTTGTTTTTTAGGATTTGTCATTTGAATCAACACAAATTTATATAGGTTTATAAATTAGGGTTTGTAATTTTGGGGAAGAACAACTTGAGCAAGATCAAGGCTTCAAATTTTGATTCAGATGAAGGTTTAAAAGACGACTTTACCCTCACATGTAAGGCACATGTCATGACTTAACATACTTATTTAAAGGAAGTTAGACGGAGGGACACTGAAACACAAATTTGTAAAATGGAGGGATGCTGTAAGCAAAAAAAAAAACGAAAGGGACGCTGTTCACTATTTGGTGTATAATTGAGGGATCAACGGCACAAAAAAGTCCAAAAAAGCGATAAATGGACTTTCATTGAAAATCGAAGAAGCTAGAAAACAAGATACAACCGAACAACGGGATGCTCGAGACGAAAAACTACTCCTTCCATTTCAATTCTATTGTTTTTTTATTTATTTTTATGACTGTGACAACCCGGAATTTTTTGACTAAATTTAAACTTTATCTTTAAATGATTTAATGTTTTCGACACGATAAGCAAAGTCTGTAATGTTGAGTCACGAAAGTTTTGGAACTATATTCATGTAATCAATTATTCTTTGACCGTTCTCGAAGATTCACGAAAAATATATATATAACTTAATGTGCATATATATATATATATATATATATATATATATATATATATATATATATATATATATATATATATATATATATATATATATATATATATATATATATATATATATGATTTTAAGTTATTTAGTAAACGATAGTAACATTCGATTATTGATTCAATTGATATTTAGATAAGTTAACTAAAACGTTTAAGATGAACCAGTAAAACACTAATTTGCTACAGTATTTTTGAATTTCTACAGTACCCGAAAAGCTACGGTGTTTTCGAAAATCACTATTTGCTACAGTAAAACACTATTTTAAAATGAAAATGTATGTATATATATATATATATATATGTATATATACTACAAGACGATGATTTATAGAAGCAAATAACCAAAACACTTAATTGATTAAAGCTACACTTCGAGTGACATAGTTTATAAATGATTAAGTTTAATTTTTGATAAAGGTACAAGTCGTGTAACGAAAAGTACTAGTTTTCTAAGCGTACGAAAATGCATTCGAGAAACCGGAACCGGGACATAAGTCGAGTGACAACGTACGAGTCAACGGACCAAAAATTACAAGTCAACTATGCACGTGAATATAATATAATATATAATTAATTATATAAATTAAATATATTATATAAAATTATATCGACGAACAAAGAAACAAAATAGATGTGAACTGTAATTGGGGCTCATGCGATCGTATGGGTTCCCCTCACATTTCCCATGCGATCGCATGGATGCTGGGGACAGAAGACAACTATAAAGCTCGATCATTTTTGGCCAGTTCATATCATCAATTTCATCTCAATCTCTCTGTCTCTCTAATTTATATATATTTTAATTATTATTATTATTATTATTATTATTATTATTATTATTATTATTATTATTATTATTATTATTATTATTATTATTATTATTATTATTATTATTATTAAGATTAATATTATTATTAATCTTATTATTATTATCAGTAGTATAATAATTATTAGTATTATACATAAAATACTATGACGAGGTTATGTCCAAATGATTTCTAAATGATTTTTTGAGCGGGAAAGAGATAAGGAAATTATGAGTTATAGCTAAGGAGGTGATGGGTATTATTCGGGGGTATTGCTCGTAAGTCAAACTAGTGTTTATCATCTCCGTTGCGTCTACGTACTTTCCTGTAATATTGAATCACAATATTGATACGTGAGCATTCATATCTTATCTTTTATATATTAATAGTGTATACATGTCTAGTGCTCGAGTATATATATGTTTATGCATGCTAGTATGCTAAATTTCGTCGTTAAACAGTTAATGATGAATCACGAATTAAATACATATATTACTGATAAAAGGTATATGATATGCATGTTTTTGGAAAGCTGGCGAAAAATCATTAACTTTTCATTTAGAAATCGCGAAATTTCGATGAGAATGATCAACGTTAATTGGAATTGATTTTGAATCTGAAATTAATATTTAAACAACTTGTCTATGAGATTGATAAATTGGAATTTTAGATATTACTAATCGAGTAAATGAATTTCTATATAAGGCACGTCTTGTTTTGTTGAACAATTGTCAAAATTGATTGTTTTATCATATTTTAAAGCCTTATAAAAACTATAGTTTAATTTTACAAGAATTGGGAAACTATGTGAAATGTTAAAATGTTTCGATTGCCCTGATCATTCAACTATAGTATTGAGTCAGATTGACTTTTTGAAACGACTTTTGATAACTTTGGTATGTCGATCTCGAGCATTAGGATTGTGATACACTATGACCAGACCTAGCTTGATAGACATTTATTGACCAACATATGTTCTCTAGGTTGAGATCTACGGTTATTTGGTATTTCGAGTTTTGGTCACATTTCGGTGAACGACTTTATGTGCTGCTAAGGTGAGTTTCATTTGCTCCTTTTTAAATGATTTTGCAATATATATTTTTGGGCTGAGAATACATGCACTTTATTTAAAAACAATGGACACAAGTACATACTAAATTCTATACTGAGTTTAAATAGAAAATCCCTTAGCTTTGGTAACTAGTAACTGCCGATTATAAGAACTGGTGGGCGCGAGTAGTAGTATATGGATCCATAGGGCTTGATATCCCCGTCCGAGCTAGAGCGCTAGCCTTTTAACGGACGTATGCTGTTTGAGAAGCGTACACATTGGTTTACGTGTATTATTAAGATGATTATACAAAGGGTACAAATTATATATACGTTAAGTTTAGTTACCAGGGTGCTCAATTTCGTAGAATATTTTGATAAACGTTTCTGGATGAAACAACTGAAATCTTGTGATCCACCTTTATATACAGATTATACAATACATTAAAACTATGAACTCGCCAACCTTGTGTTGACACTTGTTAGCATGTTTATTCTCAGGTTCCCTAGAAGTCTTCCGCTGTTTGCTTATATGTTAGACAAGCTTTGTGCAATGAGTCATACATGCTTTATTCAAGAAAACGTTGCATTCACAAAACCATCATCATGTATCTATTTTGACTGCATTGTCAACGGAAGTATTATTATAAACTATTATTTACGGTGATTGTCTATATGTAGAAATCATCAGATATTGAAAACCTTGGATTTAAATATTCATTATGGTATACCTTTTCCAAAGAATGCAATGTTTATAAAACGTATCATATAGAGGTCAAATACCTCGCAATGAAATCGATGAATGACGTATTCATCCATATGGATTTGGAACGATCGTTATAGTTGGTATCAGAGCGTTGGTCCTAGTGAACCAGGTTTTGCATGAGTGTGTCTAACTGATAGTTGTTAGGATGCATTAGTAAGTCTGGACTTCGACCGTGTCTGCATGTTAAAAGTTTTGCTTATCATTTCTTGTCGGAAATTACATGCTTATCATTCTTAAGTCTAGACACGTTTTCCTGCATTTATTGCATAAATAGTGTATAGACAAAAATTCATATCTTAGTGTATCTGTTACTGTAAACTTTTCCTGACATCTTCCGAAAATTTCTCCGTGATTTATTTAATTTGGTATTATATATACATATGTAAATTATATATTGAAGAATACCAAACTAAATTATATAATCTAACTCATATCAAAAATCATCTCCCTAATTATACAAGATGGATCCCTGATGTGCGTAGGGGTGTTTACGAAATAGTTAAATATTTGCTTCAAAATACTATTAAATACGATACAATTTTACACAAGTTATTTATTTATTTATAGAGTGGATATACCTAAACCTTGCTACAACACTTATAGGCAGTGTACCTAATCGTATAGTAGTGTAGTTTTTAGTAAGTCCGGTTCGTTCCACAGGGAGCTAGCCAAGTTTAACGCTATATTTTTAAAACTATATATATATATATATATATATATATATATATATATATATATATATATATATATATATATATATAATTAGTATTATTATTATAAAAGGGGTTTTTTACCATTTAATGACCGGTTTGTTGATTTTAAAACTTTAGTCGCAGTTAAAACCTAATGTAAAATATTAAAAATAAATATAACTTAATTTAAAGCGTAAAGTAATTGACAATAATTAAAATGCGATAAATTAAAATGCGATAAATGACAATAAATAAAATTGCGATAATTAAAAAGTACAATAATTAAAAGTGCAATTAAATAAAATGACAGTAAATAAAAGTGCGATGAAATATGAAATAAATGAATTATGCTTATTTAAACTTTCGTAATCATGATGTATGACGTGTTGATTTTAGTTTATTACTATGAGTTAATTGTCCTTTGTCCTGGATTATTCAATATGTCCATCTGGTTTTTGTCCATAACAGTCCATCAGTCATAAATATAAAGTGCGAGTGTCCTCGTCAAATTATCCTTATATCCAAAGTCAAATATTCCAACTAATTGGGGACTTAAACTATAATTACACCAATTTTCCTTGTATATAATTCACCCTTGTTTTAATAAGTCCATTAACTATTAATCCATTCCCGTGTCCGGTTAAATGAACGATTATTAGTACTTATAAATATCCCGCCCATCGTGTCCGATCGAGTGTATATGGTTATTTATAGGTACGTTCAATTATAAATCTTTATATTAAATTAATGAACTATCATTCAATTAAACAAATATAAAGCCCATTAATAGCCCATAGTCTAATTTCCACAAGTGTCGTTCTTTTGTCCAAACCCCAATTATGGTACAAAGCCCAATTACCCCGTTTTTAATATTTAGCCCAACATCATGATTACTTTAATTTAAATAAGCATAATAATAACTTAGCTACGAGACATTAATTTAAAAAGGTTGAATATAACTTACAATGATTAATAATAACGTAGCGTTACACGGACAGAATTTCGACTTACACACTTACAACATTCGCTAACATACCCTTATTATTATTAAATTAAAATTAAAAATTATATATATATATATATATATATATATATATATATATATATATATATATATATATATATATATATATATATATATATATATATATATATATATATATTGTAAGAGTGAGAGATAGATTAGAAAAAGGTGTGTTAAAATCGATCAGAATGCGCGACTTTTATAGGCCCACGTTATACTGTAGATCTCCGTGAGTGCTGAACTTTTATACTTTAAACCTCCGCGAGTGCGGAGGTCTAGAATCCAGCTCACCAATTGAATTAAACGTGGGCTGCTTTGATTAAAATAATATATAATATATATATAATTAATTATATATAATATTATATTCTTGTGCATAGTTGACTTGTAATTTTTGGTCCATTGCGTCGCACGCTGAAAGTTGGTTCATGTCTCGGTTCTGGATTTTCGAACGCCTTTTCGTACAATTTAATATCTTGTACTTTGTGTTTCACGGCTTGTACTCTTGTAATTTTTTAGACGTTTCTCATCAATAATTTGAACCACTTTGATTGTACTTTGTACTTTTTAGCTTTTTGGTCATTTGCGTCTTCAATTTGTCGAATCTGTCTTTTGTCTTCACCTTTTATTATTTAAACGAATATCACGTGTAAATAGAACAATTGCAACTAAAAGCTTGTCTTTCTTGAGGGATAATACTATGAAATATATGTTCGTTTTTAGCATTATCAATCCCGTATCTAGTTCAAATTCCTTAAAGTCCGACAGCTATTCCGATATGGATATTCACCTGAATTTCGAAGACAGTGTAATCGGAATGGATCAACCAATCAGCCAACACCTTTTCTGGATGAATTGGGGATGTGTTAGCCTGCTTAGTCATTGGAGACAAGAAGAAGGTGATCCCTTCCATCCACCACATTTCCCTCTTGGAGAAGAACCTGAAGCACTTACCGGCGAACCTGTTCGAGACACCATTTTCTCTCTCATTTCCAGAGTATCTCGTCATGATAATATACTATCTCAAATTCTGAATCTCATTCACCCACTCGTCCGAACCGATAATCATCCCGGTGTAATAGAAGAAGTCAACGAGCTTCGCGCTCGGATAGTGGCTTTGGAGAACATGGTGCAAAGGTTACAAGCACCAGCAGCAGCACCGACAGCAATAGTACCACCATCAGCAACACCAACAATACCATCACCAACACCAACAACAACATCCGCATCCTACACCTCAACATCACAATCTGTACCTCGAACATCAACGTCATATGCCCCATAGATACCAAGGAATACCAACAACAACAAACGATGAAGTATTGATTCATAACTTCATCGAAAAAATATTCTGCAGAGAATATGTAGTGTCAAAAAGTTTTAGAGATTATTTATTCTAGTTCTATTTGTAAACTAGATGAATAAGCAAATAGAAATGATGAAATAAAACCCTGATCGGAATGGTGCACGATTTACAAGCTAGATCTGTTAGCAGCAGCACCGTCAGTACCATCAGCATTGTCAGCATCAGCAGCATCTAAAACAACCACAATTTCCGCCAGATCCATAATCACCGCAAACATCATCACTAATCAACAACGCGTATATCGTATCAACAAGTTATGAAGTATTAACTCATTCCCTCTAAAGAAATTATATGTATATTTTATATATATATATGAATTCTGAGATCAAAATAAATCTTTTCGTACTAAGCTATTACGTGTGAATCTTAACTAGTAGGTACTACTCGGTTAATTCATATTACTAATATGCTATGATGTACATCCTTTGTTAACGAATTAACCATCGTTAACTACAATATCTGTTTCAACTCAATGAATTCTATTTCTTAATGAACTTAGTGTATTAATCAACTACATGTTTGATTTTACACTTTTATCTTCGATGTACTCGAAACTTTCTAGAAAACATCATTTATATCTTATGAAGTTCATAAGAATTCCACGAGCACTAACATCATTCACCGAGGAAATATCAATAAAAATGAATAACGAAGTATTGATTCATAATTTCATTTACGTTGAAGAGATAATCCACGAAGATTACGAAATTTCTAAAGTTTTAGAGCTTATTCATTTCTAGTTCCAGCTGAAAATTAAATGAGCTTAATATGATATTAACTCATTAAATCTGTATTACATTTGAAGAAAATATACATACTAATATTTTCATAAAAATTGTGATAAAATTCTCTTGTACAAAATATTATTTGTGAAACTTTTAACGGGTAGGTAATACCCAAAAGAAATATAAATTCACAAATAATATGTTACATTCTTCGAATCTGATTCATCAATCATCAACTATATTCACTACTTTTACAGCAATATACATTTTTCATAGAAATCAAAACAACCATTCGCATCCAAATTTGATTACATATTATGATTTTGAAAAAAAAATCAGAATCCAAGCCCAGATTTAACAGAAAACATCACTCTTAGATTCTTACATCTTTCAAATGCCATACTTTGAATTCAAAACTGTACTAGAACATCATATGTATACATATAACATTCATCTCTTAGAATTATGAGCATTCATTCTGAAATTCTGAAAAGCAACCAGTCTACGAATCAATACCCTGAATGTTGAAAAAGCTGATGAAGCAGCAAAAATTGTAAACGACTTTAACAGCCAAAAGTTTGATGATAAAGAATTGTGTGTTGGTAAAGCTCAGAAAAAGAGAAGGTTTGGAACTGAAAAATGGATTGAGCAAAACATGAAGGAGGCTGTGGACAAATCACAAAGACTAAACCTGCCTTCAAAGAATCCAAATGATTCAGTATCTGCTGAAGATATTAACGAATACCTTGCTCCTGACTCCAAACTTTTACGGACAAATCTTCTTCATCATCCTTCGATATTAGAAATTTTAAGATATCATCGTATATTTCATTATAAATATCCTCGATATTTCTGAAGATATTTTCATAACTATCCTTATCTGAAATCATTTATCTCCTCGCGTTATCTGTATTACATCACAAAGGAAACTGTTTAGTTTCTATATTCTGTAAACCTTCGAGTTTAAATTATGAATATTTTGAAGCAGTGTTGGGAACTGAAGCATGAGTTAGTATAATATAATGACACTTGATCAACGTGATTATATTACAGTAAGTCATGCTTAGTTTCTAATGGAACGTGATAAAGATTCACAGATCATACCCTCATTATAAACCATGTTACATAACTCTTTCATTCTATTTAACCTCTAAACTATCAAGAAAATATTTTCTTAATGATTCGGTCTTTTTCGAGGTATTCTGGTAATTTGACAAGTCAGATTGTGCTATTACCGTTTCTTTTTTAGAACATTAATTATGTTCATTCCGAAATTCATACCTACGAATTTCCGACGATTATTCGCTTGATTTAAAGTCGGGAAGATAAAACAAAAGCATGAAGCTTCAAAATATCAATGGGAGTATATATAAATCACAGTAAATTGGAGAGAGTATTAACTGTGGATGTCAATGATTATGGAAAGACAGAAGCAGAGACATCGAAATATAAGGGAAGATATAAAACCCAGCAACCACCCAGAAATTATAAACCGTATATATCGATTAATATAGCAATATAAAGACAAGGGAGGACTAAAAACACTATAAAACCAAGAGTATAGTAGAAGTGAATAGATTCTTCTGGCGACAGATGGAAAAGAAGAATGACGGATATGAAGGTTATAAGTATATCAAGAATCAGAACTGGATGGAGCATATTGACGAATGCTTTAAAATAAGAATTGAGGGAGAAAGAATAAATGGTATGAGCTGTGGAAAATAAGGAAACGAAGGGGGTAGATTTATAGTATAATATCAGACAGGAAAATCGAGACAGATCATCGCATTAAATCGAAAAGAATCATAATTTCCTTAATTACCGAAGAATCAAATCTTATTACGAAGATTTTCTCCAAATCTCTTGAACTCCGGAAATCAACCCATCTACGTCAAAAGATATGACGAAACTTACTTTTTCTCATTTCACTCTTTTGTGATAACTTCACTCGTACACTTCACATAAACAAATTGTTTTATCCATATTACTCAATGATGATAAAACTCTAATTTTCAACTCGTATGAGTCGTGAAAACATACTTATTGTCATCCATGACCATCCCAATCAAATTTCGGGACGAAATTTCTTTAACGGGTAGGTACTGTGACAACCCGGAAATTTTTGACCAAATTTAAACTTTATCTTTAAATGATTTAATGTTTTCGGCACGATAAGCAAAGTCTGTAATGTTGAGTCACGAAAGTTTTGGAACTATATTTATGTAATCAATTATTCTTTGACTGTTCTCGAAGATTCACGAACAATATATATATAACTTAATGTGCATATATATATATATATATATATATATATATATATATATATATATATATATATATATATATATATATATATATATATGATTTCAAGTTATTTAGTAAACGATAGTAACATTCGATTATTGATTCGATTGATATTTAGATAAGTTAACTAAAATGTTTAAGATGAACCAGTAAAACACTAATTTGCTACAGTATTTTTGAATTTCTACAGTACCCGAAAAGCTACAGTGTTTTCGAAAATCACTATTTGCTACAGTAAAACACTATTTTAAAATGAAAATGTATATATATATATATATATATATATATATATATATATATATATATGTATATACTACGAGACGATGATTTATAGAAGCAAATAACCAAAACACTTAATTGATTAAAGCTACACTTCGAGTGACATAGTTTATCAATGATTAAGTTTAATTTTTGATAAAGGTACACGTCGCGTAACGAAAAGCACTAGTTTTCTAAGCGTACGAAAATGCATTCGAGAAACCGGAACCGGGACATATGTCGAGTGACAACGTACGAGTCAACGGACCAAAAATTACAAGTCAACTATGCACGTGAATATAATATAATATATAATTAATTATATAAATTAAATATATTATATATATTATATAAAATTATGTCGACGAACAAAGAAACAAAATAGATGTGAGCTAGAACTGGGGCTCATGCGATCATTTTTGGCCAGTTCATATCATCAATCTCATCTCAATCTCTCTGCCTCTCTAATTTATATATATTTTAATTATTATTATTATTATTATTATTATTATTATTATTATTATTATTATTATTATTATTATTATTATTATTATTATTATTAAGATTAATATTATTATTAATCTTATTATTATTATCAGTAGTATAATAATTATTAGTATTATACATAAAATACTATGACGAGGTTATGTCCAATAACAACAACAACAACAAAACCCAATCCTACATGTGTGGGGTATGGGGGAGGTGAGACGTAGAAAATCCTTCCTCTATCCTTGAATAAAGAGAAGTCATTTCTCCACACCGAGTGACACACTCCAAGAGTAGAGAAGGTCTTCTCTTTCTCTGTTCGACGGGTAAAGAGATTGCTTCCAACGGACCTCCGGCCAAAAAAAAATAAATAAATAATTTTTTTTAATAATAATAATAATAAAATAAAATAAAATGGAAAACACGCCATGAAAATGGTAGAATCAAATTTTCATGGGATTTAGATCATGCATGGGATTCAATTTAGGCTTTAAGCGGCCGTCAAGTCGCCAACAAATCGGCGCTTGCTGTTGCCTTACTTAAAAGAGCCGTAAAAAAAAAAGTTTGATGAGCGGAGCTCAAGGCATATCAAGGAAACATACACAAAAGAACAAAAAGATATATATGACCACATGCGAACAAACTTAAACATACCTAAGCATCTAAATCTACAAACGTAAAGCATACAAAAAATAGAACATACCTACGTACAAACAAGCACCCATGCATACTTAACATCTACACGCATACAAACATACGGGCATAACTACATACGCATACAACCATACATACAAACATAAACAAACATACATACAGCCAAAACATGCTAAAAGTGAACTAGATACACACCTAAGCATACATATCTACATGCAAACACCTACATACATACGTACATATAATCGTACCTAAACATACGTAAAACATATATAAAACGACCATACTTACGTACATACAAGCACACATACATATAGAGACAAAACACATACATACATACGGGCATACCTACCTACACATACATACATACATACATACATACATACATACATACAACATACAAACATAGACATACATGCAAAAACACTACAAACACAGACATACATAATGCGAACATAGATGCACGCATACAAACAACCAGACACCAATACGTACACAAACAACCGTAAATACACAAACGTGCCAGCACACCCCTACACGTCAACACATACATACATACATACATACATACATACATACATACATACATACATACATACATACATACATGCATGCATGTATTATTCGAGCGGGAAAGAGCTAAGGAAATTATGAGTTATAGCTAAGGAGGTGATGGGTATTATTCGGGGGTATTGCTCGTAAGTCAAACTAGTGTTTATCATCTCCGTTGCGTCTACGTACTTTCCTGCAATATTGAATCACAATATTGATATGTGAGCATTCATATCTTATCTTTTATATATTAATAGTGTATACATGTCTAGTGCTCGAGTATATATGTTTATGCATGCTAGTATGCTAAATTTCGTTGTTAAACAGTTTATGATGAATCACGAATTAAATACATATATTACTGATAAAAGGTATATGATATGCATGTTTTTGAAAAGCTGGCGAAAAATCATTAACTTTTCATTTAGAAATCGCGAAATTTCGATGAACGAATTAAAAGATACGGGCAACTGAATTATGATCAACGTTAATTGGAATTGATTTTGAATCTGAAATTAATATTTAAACAACTTGTCTATGAGATTGATGAATTGGAATTTTAGATATTACTAATCGAGTAAATGAATTTCTATATAAGGCACGTCTTGTTTTGTTGAACAATTGTATGTATTGACCGTTTTATCATATTTTAAAGCCTTATAAAAACTACAGTTTAATTTTACAAGAATTGGAAAACTATGTGAAATGTTAAAATGTTTCGATTGCCCTGATCATTCAACTATAATATTGAGTCAGATGGACTTTTTGAAACGACTTTTGATAACTTTTGTATGTCGATCTCGAGCATTAGGATTGTGATACACTATGACCAGACCTAGCTTGATAGACATTTATTGACCAACATATGTTCTCTAGGTTGAGATCTATGGTTATTTGGTATTCCGAGTTTTGGTCACATTTCGGTGAACTACTTTATGTGCTGCTAAGGTGAGTTTCATTTGCTCCCTTTTTAAATGATTTTGAAATATATATTTTTGGGCTGAGAATACATGCACTTTATTTAAAAACAATGGACACAAGTACATACTAAATTCTATACTGAGTTTGAACCGAAAATCCCTTAGCTTTGGTAACTAGTAACTGCCGGTTATAAGAACTGGTGGGCGCGAGTAGTAGTATATGGATCCATAGGGCTTGATATCCCCGTCCGAGCTAGAGCGCTATCCTTTTAACGGACGTATGCTGTTTGAGAAGCGTACACGTTGGTTTGCGTGTATTATTAAGATGATTATACAAAGGGTACAAATTATATGCGCGTTAAGTTTAGTTACCAGGGTGCTCAATTTCGTAGAATATTTTGATAAACGTTTCTGGATGAAACAACTGAAATCTTGTGATCCACCTTTATATACAGATTATACAATACATTAAAACTATGAACTCACCAACCTTTGTGTTGACACTTGTTAGCATGTTTATTCTCAGGTTCCCTAGAAGTCTTCCGCTGTTTGCTTATATGTAAGATAAGCTTTGTGCATGGAGTCATACATGCTTTATTCAAGAAAACGTTGCATTCACAAAACCATCATCATGTATCTATTTTGACTGCATTGTCAACGGAAGTATTATTGTAAACTATTATTTACGGTGATTGTCTATATGTAGAAATCATCAGATGTTGAAAACCTTGGATTTAAATATTCATTATGGTATACCTTTTCCAAAGAATGCAATGTTTATAAATCGTATCATATAGAGGTCAAATACCTCGCAATGAAATCGATGAATGATGTATTCGTCCATATGGATTTGGAGCAATCATCACAATGATATTCCAAATTAATTATCTACTTACATAAACCGAAAAAAATAATGTGATAAAGTTTTTTTGTGATCTTACTTTATACATATAAGACAAAAAAATGTATAGAAACTAAAAGGTAAGATTAGAATGTTAACAAAAAGGTATATGTGACAGTCATTTTTTTTATTTTTAACTGTGTGTTTTTTATCTTTCGATAATAGGTTTTAAGCCGAAGTAACAAACGCAACGATAGGTGAGTAGATATATTAAATTGTAAATTAACGTACTTAGTAATATGGAGTAACAATAATTAACTAATGTGTATTTTAAATTATGGAGTAAAAATAAACTAATGTGTATTTAAATTACGGAGTATTAAGTATAAATTAAGTGTTATGTGTATAAAATATAGTGATGGTGATATATATATATATATATATATATATATATATATATATATATATATATATATATATATATATATATATATATATATATATATATATATATTTATATTTTTGCTTTTAAAAAAAATAAGATAAAAATATAGTGATAGGGTGATGGGGTAGATAGGTGGTGATGTCAACGTGGGAACAAAAAAATGCAGGTTCAGTGGAAGCTAATGACCCCACGCTGTTTACATTTCTTTATCCTTTTTCTTATACTTCTGTAAAATAAGAAAATAATACCCCGTTATTTTTATTACTATAATAATACCGTGCAAATATTTAATTGTAGCTTGGACATTCATACACTTCCAAAAGTGTTTTTGTTTTCCGCTTAATTAATTTTTCTTGTTTACCTATTAATTGAATTATTTTTATTTACCTCTTAATTGAATTGATAGTATTGAAAGCTGATTTATTCAGCGCGTTTGATTCGGACCTCTTAATGACATATTATGTTCCATAGTTCACCTTCTTAACTATTAAATAACTAAATTTTCAGTAATATTATCCTTAAATTATACTAAAAACACCTATCAAAAAAGGGAGGTGATCATCGTACACCATTTTTTAATTCACATACACCTAATTACCTAGTTTACTTTTAATTATACTTACAATAATAATATAAGTTCAACTCTTTCTAGATTAATCTAAGCGCATAACTGTATGGATCAAAAAATGTACATGAATCAAACAGTTGTGTGTGACGATCACCTCCCATCAAAAAAACTATATTGTATTTTTTATTGTTGTCAAAGGTAAATAACGTAATTCACCTCATTCATACTGTTGATTCAAATTAACTCTTAAGGTGGTTATTGTATATTATTAGAATCAAGTTATTCGGAACCCTTAAATCATTCGGATTAGAAATTAGTCACAGCTTAATCATTCTGTTTTGTCAAACATATTCTAACTCAATGAAGTTGTGATGTGGTCCAACGGTTGGTGACCTGCCTCCTTTAGGGGATGTCAGGAGTTCGACCCTGTTGGCTACATATTAAAAACACAACGTCATCCGTGCCATGAAGTATTTAATGGCTGTGGCCAATATGCATTTTTCTTTTTAAAGAAAATGTTAACCTTCTATTCATATTTACTTTGTTTTAATTAAAATAATACGGAGTACTCTTTTCATCCCACCACCCACATTACTATAGATCGATATGCAGGTACGAAGGGGCGGGCACAATGTACGCGTGATAATTATTAGTGTAATATTTATAGTATTAAACAAAGTTATACTGTTGGAAAATTATAAGTTTTGAATTAAAATTAATTATCTTTTGTTGCAAGTAAATGTACTAATTTAATACCATTTGTTGTAACTAAATATGACCATTTATTATGATGCAACTTATAAGTTTTCAACTTCTATTTTATTAACATTAAAGTTATGATTTATGGTCATTAAAGACAGAGGCGAAGCCAGTAATACAGAATAGGGGATGCTTACGAACAGTGATAGAAGCAGTATTTTTTTTTTCACCGAGGGAAAAAAATAAAACCGTAGCAATTTTTTTGAGCAAACAATGGAGGTTTTAAGGCAAATTATGGAGGTTTTGGGGTAAATTTTGGAAAATTTTGAGCAAAATTTGATATTTTTGGGGCAAAATATGTAGGTTTTTGAGACAAAAAATAGTTATAATAATTGTATAAGTTAAATATATATAGACAATAAAGATTTAATGAACTAAAGAAACTTTGAAAAGAAAAACAATTACTCCGTAGACTAGAACTAGACTCACAAAATTAGTGAATCGTCTTTAACTCTTTATCGTTATTACAGGCTTACAACAGTAGACTTAGGGATATTAAAAGCTTCAATATCTATCCACGCTAATTTTTCATAAAAATTGAGATATGGACTAATGGATCCTTTAATATTAGTGGGCCACTAAAGTCTTTAAAAAATACCAATAAAAATTTGTTCTCGATTCTTTTACAATTATTAAAAGTTCATAATCGTATTTGGAATATTTTAAAAAAAAAAGGTGTTTATCGACCATTACAAAGAAATTATATACGGAGTATACTGCATATTGACAAATTGATGAAATGACAATTACACAATTTCGAAGGGCTATAATATCCAAACCAGTAGTTGATGGACTAAATTCAAAATTGAGAGAGAGTAGTCTCCTCCCCCAAATTATGTAACATCCCGCCTTTTTCCGCTTACTTTTCCGTTTAACTATTTAAATTCCGTTATATGTTTATAACGTCTCCTGTTGTTACGCGTTTTAAAAATATCATGTTTAGGTAATTCACGCACCCGCAACCGAACTCGAGGGACTAGTTTCGCCAAAGAGGTGACTAGCATTTGACTAGTCAACCCCACCCCCTTTCTTTTTCATTTTCATTTTCCTTTTCTTTCACTACTTCTCCATTTTCTTTCAATTATCCATTTCAAAGAATCATCATCTAAATCCAAGCTAGCGGGTGTCTTGCAAAACAAATTACATATTTGGAATCCTTGCAACTTCCTCTTCGATTCCATACCAATTTCATTACGATTGGGTAACTTTCTAAAATCACTAGATTTTGTGTTCTTGATGTTTTTAACTTATAAAGTTGTTAATTAGTGTCTATGGCTCAAGTCTAACATGAATATATGATTTATATGTTCAATTTTGTTATTTGAAGTAACCAGCTTGAACATAAACTTTGGTGTGTTTGATTTGTTGATTTGGTTGTGTGGAAGATGTTAAATATTATAAATGCATGTATTAAATGTGTTCCTAACATCACTAGCTTCAATTTGATGTGTAGGTTGTTTTAGAAAACTTCATAAACATGATTAGTGATTTTGATGTTGTTGGTTAGGGTTTGATAGAATTGAATATGAACATTTAATGTATTGAATGCCATGAATTGTGGTTGGTTAGTGGTTAGTTAGATTGTATGCTTGATTACCTACGAAACGGCGTGTCATAGGTATGCATTTAATTCTCGAATCCTATTTTGTGCATTTATGAACTTGAGCATTAATTGAGCATTAAATGTTGGAAAGTCGGTTATTGCAAATGATGTTTTTGGTTGATGAATTGTGTTTAGTTGTGTTCTTTGTCAAATTAGCTTTCCAACGATATAAAATGCGTGTCATAAGTGTTTACGGTTTGTGATTTGTGTTTGATCGAAGTTCAGAAAAAGACTTGAACAATTGAAACTAACCAGGCACCAGCACACGTTATATGTCGCGGCGCGGCCAGCCTATGTTGCGGCGCGACATAAGGCGTGTCCAGGTTCTGACCTCCTTGGTCAAAATAAGAAAAATGTTTGGCACGCTATGGACCTCTGATTTACATGAGACTTGTTCTAACATGCTTATATATGAATAAAAACCTCAGAAAAATAGTTCGGGACCCGACCCGAACGTGTTGACTTTTTCGTTGACTTTGACCGACCAAAGTTTGACTTTTTGTCAAACTTAACCAAATGATTATGCAATCTTTTTAATTTGTTTCTATACTTGTATCTTGCATGAAACTTGACAATTTGATTCACATACTACATAATCGAGTCGTAACGAGCCATAGGACTAATTGAACATCTTTGACCTATCGCGTTTACCGTTATTGATACAACCTATTTGTTTAGGTCAAGACTAGCATTGTTCTTTGCACACGTTACTTTGTGAAGTATTTTTCATACGTGCACTCAAGGTGAGATCATAGTCCCACTTTTACTCTTTTGAACTTACATTTGGGATGAGAAAACATAAACGTTTCTTTTTACTAATTGAACACAAGTACAGGAAAATAAACATTCGACATACGAGTTTGAACAAAAATCCTCAATTCGATTATCATTAGTTACAATTGCCGGGTGTAAGCGAGAACTTATGTTATATGGCCATATGGGTTTGACAAACGCTCATTCAAACGGTTCGCTACTGTTTACGAATGAAATATATTTTCGAGAAATAGTGTATGTTCTAACACTATTGTGATGGGGTTCTATGGAAGGAATGTTAAGCATTGATAATTGGGTGCTCGTGAAACAAACTTTTGGAATGTATTTCTTAAACCTATGATTTCACCAACGTTTTCGTTGACAGATTTCTATGTTTTTCTCAGGTCCTTGAACATTTTGTGATACATGCTTCCGCTCATTACTTTTGATACTTGCTTGGATATCGAGTATATACATGCATACATGGAGCATCTTTTGGCTACTTTTAAATCGTGTCGCATAGATTTTAATTGTACTTATAACTTTGTAACGTAACTTTTGGATGAACGATTCTTGTAAACTTGGGAACAAATCTTAACTTTTGAAATGAATGCGACATATTTTCGGTCAAACGTCATTTTAAAGACTTATGACCACGTAATGGGACCTAAGTAGCCGGCGCCGTCAATGACGATTTTGTCGGGTCACTACAAATTACACCTGCACATTCAATAACCAAACCCTAAATTAATATATCTGCAACTAAAAAGTTCTCCATAAAAATACAAACATATACTCCGTATCAAATACAATCAGAGTTAGGAAATGTTGAACACCCCCCGTCACCCTACTGGCTCCGCCTCTATAGGGGATGCTTGAATCTTGAAAATCTTTTTTCTCCATTGAAATACAAATTATATAGTGTATACAGAAATATGATTAGGGGATGCTTGACACCCCCAAGCATCCCTACTAGCTCCGCCATTGATTAAAGAAGTCCTTTGATCATCCCTCATCCATCTATATAAAAAAAAACTATATAAATATGAGACAATTCTCTTTAAGTTTTCAAAAGATTAAAAAACTAGAATATGAGAGAAATAGAAAAGCTCTAGTGAAAACACACACACGAGTTCATTTGTAAGCTTAGTCGTGTACTAGGCTTGTTGACAACCTTTTCAGGCATATGTTCAAGTCCGGCAGTACGCTGCTTCGGACCGGTGTACCCTGGGAACATACGAAGAATCTGTTTAAGGGAATTGTGTCAAATACAAACCCGGTTCAACCTTTAATCCGGTTAGATCGTTCTATCTTTTCGTTCTTATTTGATTATATATTATACATATTTGCTATTTGATTATTTCGTTTTTGATAATATGTATAATTGTTTGAGTTTCGTATACATATTTCCTACAAACTTAAACAGATTCGTATACGAAACTGAGCCTACATATATACAAATTTATGATTTACGGTACTGCATGTTTTAATCATAAGATTACATTATATAAATAATTTTTTAAAATGATGTGTTGCGTAACTATATAATTGATCTGAACAGTTTTTAAATTCATTGAAACAGATCTTTATATGAACTATGTGTTCCGAATATGAACTGTGACATATTATTTGTTGGCAAAACGTACTAATTATATTTATTATATGACTAATTATTTTTTGTGATATAACTGATTTGTTGTTCTTGTCAACAACTCGGTCAAATTATATTTTCAAACTATTATTATTATATGTCCACTTTGATTATATAGTGGAGCTTTGAATTTCATATTCAATGCAATATTCGATTACAACTAGTTTTTTTTCGTTAAGTCACATAAATTGTTGATTACATTGTGACGACCCGAAAATTTCCGACCAAATTTAAACTTTATTCTTATATGTTTCCAACATGATAAGCAAAGTCTGTAAAGTTGAGTCTCAAAATTTTTGAACTGTTTATATGGAATTAGTTAATCTTTGACTATGCCCGACGATTCACGAACAATTGTTTGTAAATAAATATGTATATATATATATATATATATATATATATATATATATATATATATATATATATATATATATATATATATATATATATATATATAATGTAAGTACATATATTAATTTGAATTAATAAAATATAATTTAAACATTAGAATTAAAGATGTAAATTATGATATAAAATAATTAAGTTGTAAGTAGAATGAATTTATATATGAATTCTATATGTATATTGTAATATATATAAAAAATATAAATAATCAAATAAGTTATTATATGAAATAAGTATTTCATAATTAATAAGATGTAAGGTTAATATATTATATGTAAATACAGGTTAATGTATAAATGTTATATTATGATCATTACTTTCATTATTATTATTAATGTAAATATTAATATTAATATTTGTAATATTAAAAATATCATAGTTATATATTTTTTTTGATATGTATAAGGGGATACATTATTAAAATAAATATTAATATTAATATTAATATTAATGTTAGTATTATTATAACTAGTAGTAAAATTATGATTTTAGTTATTATTAAGATTATTTTTTTTATTATTTTTATAATTACCATTATCATTAAAATCATTATTAATATTATAAATACTATTATAAAGATAATACAAATAATTATTATTATCATTAATAATATCATAATTTAGAGTGTTATTAATAGTTATTTTTATTATTAGTAGTTATTAGGATTATTATTAATTATTATTATTATTATTATAATTATAATTATTATTATTATTAATATTACTATTATTAATATATTTATTTATGTAAAATCAGATATAAGATTTGATTCTGTAAAATATCACGATCGGATTTTTGAGACTTTTGCATCATCTCCTGCTCACGAATCTTAAGCTTGTCGACTCCAAATCACTACAATACAACACCCAGCAAATTCAGTTATCAATCACGTTCAACTTGTATTTTTTTATTATTTATTTCTGTACTCGTTTTCTGACTAATCCAATATCCACATTGTTATATAAAACAATCCAATTATGTGTTTTGGAATTCGTTCACCCTTCTTTCATCAAATATATGTGATACGTTTCATTTAGCTGCTTTAATTCGATCCAATTTAACAGAATTTCAAGAAAATTGATCGTGTCCCCTGTTCTTACTTTTATTTTTCAATTTAAACGATATCGAAATCAATTTAAAAATGTGTTAATGCAGTTATGTTAGAAACCTTCCATTTAAACTATCTGCAAGTTTTCAAAACGTAATTCTTTCTATCGCGTTCCAATTTAAGAGTCAAAGTTAGATTTCAAAAAGTCAAAGGAATTGTTCTTCGCGAAATTAGTTTTTGTTTTGATGTTTTAGATTAAATTGAGGATTTATATAGTTTACATGAAAGATTTAAAACTTTTTTGATGAAGGAATCATATTCTATAACAGCCTCTAAGTTCGAATTTGATTTAAAGTTCAAACGTGTTCTTCAGCATTTTTTTTATTTTATTATTATTATTATTATTATTATTATTATTATTATTATTATTATTATTATTATTATTATTATTATTATTATTATAATTATTATTATTATTATTATTATTATTAATATTACTATTATTAATATATTTATTTATGTAAAATCAGATATAAGATTTGATTCTGTAAAATATCACGATCGGATTTTTGAGACTTTTGCATCATATCCTGCTCACGAATCTTAAGCTTGTCGACTCCAAATCACTACAATACAACACCCAGCAAATTTAGTTATCAATCACGTTCAACTTGTATTTTTTTATTATTTATTTCTGTACTCGTTTTCTGACTAATCCAATATCCACATTGTTATATAAAACAATCCAATTATGTGTTTTGGAATTCGTTCACCCTTCTTTCATCAAATATATGTGATACGTTTCATTTAGCTGCTTTAATTCGATCCAATTTAACAGAATTTCAAGAAAATTGATCGTGTCCCCTGTTCTTACTTTTATTTTTCAATTTAAACGATGTCGAAATCAATTTAAAAATGTGTTAATGCAGTTATGTTAGAAACCTTCCATTTAAACTATCTGCAAGTTTTCAAAACGTAATTCTTTCTATCGCGTTCCAATTTAAGAGTCAAAGTTAGATTTCAAAAAGTCAAAGGAATTGTTCTTCGCGAAATTAGTTTTTGTTTTGATGTTTTAGATTAAATTTTAGGATTTATATAGTTTACATGAACAATTTAAAACTTTTTTGATGAAGGAATCATAGTCTATAACAGCCTCTAAGTTCGAATTTGATTTAAAGTTCATCTGTTTTAATTAATTTGAACAACTAAAATGGATCGTTTCTGTTTTTGTTTGAATATTCAAAAATCATTTCAGTGTGTTGTTGATTTTGGTTTGGGTCTCTAGTCGATTTGTTTCTGTGGAAGAGAACGGGAAGAAATTAGAAACATAAAACATATAAGGGTTAAATAAATTTTAGTTATGTATTAAGTTAGGAAACGGGCAACAGCCCAACTGGTCTGAGTATTTGTCGGGTGTGCGAGAGGTCACGGGTTCGAGCCCGGTCCAGGGCATTTCTTTTTACAAAACGCTTATGAAGGGGTTCGTGAATCCGAGGCCAACCCTGCATTGTTCAGTTTCGTCATATGTATTTTTACTATAAAATACAGTATTGTGAGTTTCATTTGCTCCCTTTTTAAATGCTTTTGCAATATATATTTTTGGGACTGAGAATACATGCGCTGCTTTTATAAATATTCTACGAAATAGACACAAGTAATCGAAACTACATTCTATGATTGAATGATCGAAATCGAATATGCCCCTTTTAGTCTGGTAATCTAAGAATTAGGGAACAGACACCCTAATTGACGCGAATCCTAAAGATAGATCAATTGGGCCTAACGAGCCTCATCCAAAGTACCAGATGCTTTAGTACTTCGAATTTATCATGTCCGAAGTTGTCCCGGAATGATGGCGAATTTATCATGTCCGAAGTTGTCCCGGAATGATGGCGAATTTATCATGTCCGAAGGTTGTCCCGGAATGATGGGGATATTCTATACGCATCTTGTTAAGGTCGATTACCAGGTGTTCAATCCATATGAATGATTTTTGTCTCTATGTATGAGACGTATATTTATGAGAAATGGAAATGAAAATCTTGTGGTCTATTAAAATTATGAAAATGATCGATTATGATAAACTAATGAACTCACCAACCTTTTGGTTGACACTTTAAAGCATGTTTATTCTCAGGTATTAAGGAAATCTTTCGCTGTGCATTTACTCATTTTAAAGATATTACTTGGAGTCATTCATGGCATATTTCAAAAGACGTTGCATTCAAGTCGTTGAGTTCAATAGAGATTATTATTAAGTAAATGACAGATTAGGTCATTTATAGGTTGAATATTATGAAATCGTATGCATACCTGTCAACTTTCGATGTAATGAAAATTTGTCTTTTAAAAACGAATGCAATGATTATAAAATGTATCATATAGAGGTCAAATACCTCGCAATGTAACCATATGTTATTGTATTCGTCCTTATAGATTTGGACGGGTCGTCTCATACATAGTATTGTTTTATAAATTGTGTTCTTGGAAAATTTATATAAACTATTAAAACTTGGTATAGGTTTTAATGTGACTCTGTATAGTGATTAATAATAGATGTCGTTGACTATCATCATGTTGGACTTCTAATTATATATTTCTCCAGAGTTTCAACAAAATTCTGTGATAATGTGTTGATTAACATTGAAAAGGAAATTGAATGGGTTCTTTATGAACTGAAGGTGAGCTGCTATTGCGAGCTTGTATTAATCATGTATGTAAATAGTTTTATAAAACAGATTGTATAAACAACTTTATATGATTGATCTGGACAAGTTTTCACTTTTTTAAAAGTCGCTGTTATAACGCGTTGTTGCTGTTAAAACGTGCTCTAAAACAAATTTATTGTTGATATACCTTGTTAAGACCTTTGTGGACAGTTTTAGACTGTATTTGGACAGATTTTGGAAGGTTTTAGGTTATTACCGATCAAGAGCTCTGTCAGCTACTACTGTTACTACCACGATTGTTGCACCGCTTCCTAACGTGGTACTTACTTATGTTGAGAAACCTGAAAAGTTCACTTTATGTGAACTTTAAATGATGGCAGTAAAAGATAAAGATGTTCTTTTAGCTGACCACGTTGAACCTTGCGAGGTTCTTGACCGAACCTTGCGAGGTTCTTGACCGAACCTTGCGAGGTTCTTGACCGAACCTTGAGGTTCTTGACCGAAACTTGCGAGGTTCTTGACAAAAACTGCTCCCCGACTTTGTTGATGAGGAAGCGAATGCTCAAATTGTTAGCTCGGTTTAGACTTGGAATCATTTGGATTCCTTATGTCACAACTATGTCTTGAATGGCATAGTCGTTCATTCTTAACTTGTAATTTAATAGTTTTGGACCGTTTCCGGATTGTTCTCGTACATGGTTTTGAACGGGTTTCTGGAGCGCGTCCGAAATGTTTCTAGACTATTTCCAGACTGCATACGAAACCGGTTATGGACCGTCTTTGGGACAGTATTGGGACAGTTTTAGACTGTTATAAAATCGGATTTAAACTTGTTTGTTTAACAGTTGGGCTTAAACATGTTTGGTTTAACCGGTTTTGTTGAAACGGTTTAGTTTAATTGTTTAGTAGAAACCTTTTAGTTTTAACATGTTTGGTTCACATGTTTGTATTTAAACCTGATTGGTTTAACTGTAGGGTTGAAACCTAAACTGTTTGAGTTTAAAAAACGTTTTAAGTTGAAACTTGTTTGATTACCCGTATGGTTTGAAACTTGTTTGGTTTACCTGCTTGAGTTGAAACGGTTTTAGTTTGAAACGTGCTTGGTTTACCTATTTGGTTGAAACCTGATTGGTTTAACCTAGTTGAGTTGAAACATGTTTGGTTTAACTCAGTTTGTTCATGATAAATTGAAACTATTATTTGGGTTGAAAACCCAAAATTAGTTCAGTTTACGTGGTATTTGCTGACTCAAATTTTCTGTTTTGCTAAAACATGTTATTTTAGTTTATATTTCAGAGTGATGATCCTGGAAATTGACCTCTGGATAGGAACTCACATTGAATAATGTGTTGTATCTTCCTGAGATTCGTAAGGAATCTGGTGTCCAGGTGTTGTTGAACAAGTTGAAAAAAAATAAAAATAAAAAATTGGTATGTATGTTCAAAAGGTCATGTTGACCAAGAGTGAATGTATGTTTGAAAGGGTTGTCTTATAAATGTGAAACTTGTACTGAATCCAAATTAACGAGATCATCTTCGGTTGAATGAATATCTGAACTCCTTGATATGGTCCACACTGATGTGTGTGATTTGAAATCCATTCCTATGAGGAATGGTAACAAGTACTTCATTACGTTTATCGATGATAGCATGAAGTATTGTTATGTTTACTTGTTGAAAAGTAAATATGAAGCAATTGAGAAGTTATTGCTTATAAAACGAAGTTGAGAATCAACTTGAACGGAAAATCAAGGTTGTTCATAATGATAGAGCTGGTGAATCTGTCGCACATTTTGCTGAATTTTGTTCACAAAATGGCATTAGACATGAATTCACTACACCTTACTCAACATAATCGAATGAGACTATTGAACTAAAGAATAGAACCTTGAAAGATATGGTGAATGCCATGTTGGTAAGTTCTGGTATAAGCACATAAATGTGGGGGGATGTCATCATATTGGCAAACTATCTTTTAAATAAAATACCCCAAAAGAAAAGGGATGAAACCTCATACGATTAATGGTGGAAAAGAAAACCATCATATGAGTCCCTTAAAGTGTGGGGGTGCCTCGTAAAGGTAGTTGTTCTACTACCTAAGGCACAAAAGATAGGATCAAAGACTGTTGACTATATATTTATCTGATGTGTTGTACTTATCGTTTCCTTGTGCATGAATCCAAGATTTTGGATATACACAAAGGTTCGATAATAGAATCAAGAAACGTTTTATTCTTTGAAAATGTATTTTCATACATTACAAATGAATGTGAAAGTTCGTCTAGGATAGACGAGAAGGTGTTCAAGATGAGAAGCCTAATGATCTGTTTCAATACAAACTAGCATAATTAAAGGAGCTTCCTCGATAAACGACATACACATTATGCTTATAGAGGAACTAAAACTGAATGTATAAAAGATATACATGATATTTGAAACCCTCTTAAATGGTATATTTATTACGGTGTTTATGTATATGAAGTCGATTTTGTCATGAAACAAGGGATATGCTATGACATTCCTTGTGAGAAAAGCTATGGAGAACATGAATGATGCATCTAAAATTCTCATGCTTTGATCTTGAAGTCTATGGCGTACTAAACTTTGACTTGTTAATGATGATCATCTGCAGAGATCAATTAACAACTAATATTTCATTGTGTTGAATTTATTAAAGACAAAATCATTTTCATTCAGTAATAGAAGGATTTGGTATATTGTGAAACCATATTTGTTAACATAATTGGTGATGTGAATTATTCCAATTATATGTGGAATCATGATATTGAAGATGATTATAAATATAAAGATTTCAATCTTTATTATATTATTATTTTGTGATTTTGAATTTCCTAATCAGAATTCGAATGTGGAAATATAATATGAGTGCGAAAACTTTGTTAAGTTTTCTAAATTCAACGTCTCTAGGTTAAACCTAGAATATGACTAAGAATTGCTCAAATGTGTTAAAATATAGATCACAAAAGATGTAAATCTTATGTGTGAGCATTGGAACACTTCACTGATTAGAATCATATTAGATATATATGATTATGATATCAAGTTGCAAGACATGTGGCGGAAGCTTTAAAAGGATGAGCAGTAACCCTTGTTAGTTGTGTAAAATGAACGCAATAACTTTAAAATGTGTGAGTGTCTTGTATTTGATTTCAAGAACATGATACATGATAACGCGTTTCAATGTATCTAATGAGTTGTACTATATCCGTGATATAGCCAAAACATACTGTTTTATTCGTGCGTTGTCGTTAGGTCGCAGGGCGTCAAATTTGGTATAGCACAGAGAAGTTGTCGTTTAATTTATATTTTGCGGGGCCTAAATTTACTCTTAACTTTCTAATGTAGAAGGTGAAGTTAACCTAGGGTCGTGCTTTTGAATGGTTTAATGAATTGAAGATCAAGTGGATAATTGTCTTTTATTTAAATTACCTAGATAAAAGATAGTAGTTGGTTTAAGCTAAAATCCTAATTGCAGAAAAGTAAATAAAGTGGGAGGATGTCCGGAGTGTGTAGATCGGGGAAATGTTGACCAAGATATCAGTTTGGGTTAGGGAAAGGTAATTATGTTGATATTAAAGCTTATGATTGAAAAGGTGTAGATCTGGTTGGATGAGCCAATTACACAGACCTACTTATCTCTAAACTCTCAGAGTTCTCGTTGAGCAGTGAAAAGTATGACACGTGGTTGTATAATTGAAACGTAATTGAAACGTGACAATACCTCGGAGGTTATCCTTAGTAAAGTACTAGGTTTATTAGTGAGTTGAGTTCTAATACTAACCCTCGTTATCAGTTTGGTTAACTGAATAACAACGTGCCGTGTTGATTGAACACTGATCACAAACGGAAGGAGTCCGCCGGGTTAAGTTGACAAAACCTTAAATGAAAACTAACAACCATTTCATTATACTAATGAGTTCAAACCAAGATAAACGTTATACAGCATTAAAGTTGATATACTGAAAGTAAAGCAGATAGAAACCTAACAGGTACCTAGACAGTTGGTATGACTTAATCCTAGGGCAACAATCAAACAAGAACATGCAATTGGTTTGGATCATATAGTCAGGGCACTGGATAGATCTTAACAGCTCCTAAGAGGTCTCTTTGGAAAAGTCAATAGGCATACTAGGTCATTCATGTCTCAATTCCTAGGTTCCGTGTCCTAAAAGCGCATTAAATGCCTCTCGGGAACTCCAGCCATACCGAGTTCATAGAATCTTCAGATACAGTATAACCAGGGGTCTTAATCCTATGAAGTAGCTAAGTTCATATAGGCAGACAAGTCCTGATCACAACCTAGGTTGGTCAATCCTTAAGATGCTAGCATACAAATCTATCAAACTTCCTAGTTCAGCATAATAACAATAACCGTACTAACTTAACATAATTACGCTAACCCAAACTTCTATCATGGCAACATACAGATTACTTAAGCTATCATGGTAATATCGGAACGCATTATTAAACATAAAAGGTAAGGATACATGTTTAATACAAAAGACAAGTGTTTCGGATAAAAACCTGAAAAGGCCGAAGTAATCTGCCCGAGATCGCAGGGACTCGCCAGGATATCCTCCGAAAAATAAAAGCTAAGCTAGCTACTACTAAAAACTAACCTAAAACTTGAAAATATAAAATGAATTGTAAATTGAGTGTGTGTTGAAATGGACGGAGAAGGCCCTTTAAATAGACTTGATTTTTGCCAGCAAACGGCTGGCAGGCCGGTTGCCAAGGCCGTTTGCCAAGCCAGGCCATTTGCTTGGGCCGTTTTCCTGGGCCGTTTGGCAGGCCGTTTGGCAGGCCGTTTCTGAGCTAGGCAGGCCGTTTGACAGGCCATTTGGCAGGCCGTTTGGCTTGCCTGGTCAGCCTGATTTCCTGGATCGTAACTCGTTTTCTTGTCTTTTACCGTTTTCGTTCCGTTTTACTTGATTCTTTTTGCATCGCCTTTGTAATTACTTAATCTACAAAATCAACCGACAAAGTGATTATTTTTGTGAAAAAGTTTGGAACTTTATGGGTTTTGGGACCTAATACCGGGGGTAAAAACGTAACTTTTTGGCCGATATCAAATACCCCACACTTAGCTTTGCTTGTCCTCAAGCAAATAGTGGGAATATAAGGATCTTTGCTAAGACTTTTTCTAGAATTTTCTCGGCTCTTCCGGTAATTCTCCTCCGGGAAACTTCCCGGGTTTTCTTGCCTTTATTAGAGACTTTGCTCTTTCATTCATCATCACTTTTTTTTTTATTATTTTTTATTTTTTTAGCATACCCTTTCTTCATAACTTTTGTCTTTCATTCCTGGTGCCCAGAGAGGAAGTGATATTTCACCGAAAATAGGTCTTTGACCTATCAAAAACAATCAGGGGTTCGAAATCTTTTCAACAAGTGCTTTTGAAGCGAATTTTGATCGATCTATCTCTTCATCAATCTTTAGATCTTTTGATGAATGGAAAGGGGAGTGAAGGTGAATGGGTAGTGTATTTTTGGGAGTGAATTTGGGGTGAATATTTCTGATTCATCAACTCTTTGTGTGAGTTGGTCGGGTTTAAATTGCGTGGAGTGAAAACGGAAACGGATAGCTTTTTGTCTTCTCTATTCAGAATGATTTTGGAAGGAGTATCGTACCTACACTACGTATGGCGCTTACTAACCATTGGCCTCGAAACGAATGTCAAAACTAAGTTCTAACTTGAACCGTATACCGGTACGCTCATCAATTGAATTGACAAAGTACTGTAGATTTGATGGATCGTGCAGATACTTTGGGTCCAAAAGTCCTCACTTTTTAGGAGTAGGGGTCGCGCTTGGTCATGCGTAGCCTTTAACATATTTTATCGAAAGAAATCTTTTGACGTAAACCATGAGTTTTTAACTTAATCGTTTCGTTCTAGTAAATGTTTCGAAAACTGATTTCTAGCAATTTTATAGAATCTTTTGGGTAAAATGAGGTAAGAATTTTTTCGATTTTACCTAAATATTCCTTGCTAGTTACTTTTAGACAAAAGAATTTTTAAAACTTTGGCGTTTTCACGGTTACTTGTCCTTAAACCTTTACCCAGTACCCCACACTTAGAGGAACATTGTCCCTAATATTCTCTTAAATAGAATATTTTATATTTAATAAATTAAGGACAGTGCCTCTAGAATCTCTGAGTTTGGTGCAGGGATGACCCCACACTTAGAGATTTTAGTGCGTGATAATTGAAAGAGATTTAAGGAAAGATTACTTCCATACGGTTGTGCTTTCTACGGTCAGGGTCTCCTAATGCTGGAAAGAACCAGTCTCTTGATAAAATTCTGCATGAAAAACAAAAGAGAAAGGCAGCATTTCCACTATATTTAATTTTTTCATACAATGCTTTAAAAAGATAAAATTTAAACTTAAATAAAGTAAAGTAATCTACGAAATACTATCCTGGCCAATGTGCTGAGCGGTGTCTGTGAAGTATCCAAAGAGATCATCGTCTTCCTCAAGTGTCGGCAAATACTCTAACAGTTGCCCTATATCCAGTGTGGGGTTTAGAAGAGTGTCTAGACAAAGGTCCAATGGCAACTCCAGATGTGATAAGCTCGGAAATGGCTCTTCCTCGGGGATGTTCCCGGTAGTCTCAAAAACTTGAGCCGTGGGTGGCTCTACTGAGATGGGTACTGTCACTAAGTGGAAGCCTCTGGTGGCTCATGAATAGGGACCATCTTGTCATAACCCGTCCTTAACCATAAGAACGCGTTAAATAACGTATGATTTCATTGCGAGGTATTGACCTCTATATGAGACATTTTTGAAAGAAAACTGCATATATTATACATTACAAACCATAACCATTATTTTTGTTACAAGCTTAAGACAATAAAAAGAAGATTAACGTTTAGCGATAATCTTCGACTTACAAACTTTACAAATGATGACAACAACACGGTTTCTAGCATATTTTACAATACAACATCTCGGATATGCAGTTTTATTTTTGACACAAACATGCGTACGCAAGATCCTGGTTAGATCCAACATGATGCAGCGGAAACTTTAGAAATCACCTGAGAATAGACATGTTTTAAAAGGTCAACATAAAGTTGGTGAGATATAGGTTTAATGCCGGCAGCAATATATATATAGACCACAAGATTTCGTATATAAACAGTTTAATAAAAGTATTCTAAGTGGTTGAGCACTCGGTAACCATACTTAATATTTTCACGTCGCATATTCCCTTTAATATGAAATCTTACTACACCGTACCAAGTGTAGTCACAAAACGAAGTACTGTGCAACCGTTGAATACTGGTCGTCCAGTCCGGTTGGGGTTGTCAGGCCCGATAGATCTATCAACAGGATTCGCGTTTACAATACCGCTGTAAATATTAGTTACCAAGCTACAGGGAAGTATGCCAGTGGTACAACTCAACGTAGAACATATTTTTCAGTTACTTGTGTCCATATCGTAAAACATAAAATACATGTATTCTCATCCCGAAATATTTAGAGTTTAAAAGTGGGACTATATACTCACTCTTGTCTTGATGATATAAATAATTTGACTCGGTCTTCCGGTTGATATCACGAACCTATCCATATATAATATATCAATATGTTTTCATTTTTAAACAAACGTTATAAATATATACTTGTTATACTTTTAATACTTTGAATAATTCCTTAGTCCGTAGTTAGCAGTCCGATGTTAGTAATTCAATTTTAATGGTTCATTTTTAGATGTTTAATATACCCGTAATGAAATAAATAAAACCCCCAACGAAATAAATAAAAACCCATCGTATATGTATTGGTCGAGATTAATCTTGACCCATGGTACCGGTGTTGTCAAATGACGTGTTGCGTACAATCATGGGATCTTATGATTAATCTTCTCGTGTTGTTTACGGGTGATCCTGAACCATATAAAATTGAATTATAAGTACATATATATAAAATATCATGTTATCTTAGAAATATGTGATTTATATCATTTTTTTCCAATTGATCCCGTAGTTGAAATGATCTAGGATAACCAATTTTGTTTCGGTCATAGTTTCTTCGTTACAAATCCGTTTTCGTTGATTCAAATTGCCATCTTCTTGGATCGAGTTCTTCTTTAAGACTATGAACTGTAAATACCTTGGTTTGTATTCAAAATCATACAGCATAAGTGAAACATTAGTGAAACATATGAAGTTAAACATTTTTGTTACAACAAAATCATTTAATGACCATTTTTCTAAAAATACTTATACTTTGAAAAACCAAGTTTTACCTTGTTAAATTAGCATATACATAAGTTATATTACAGGTCTTGAAGTATTTTAAAAGTTAAGTTAGAAGGATCTATTTAGTTTGCAAACAAGTTTGAAAACATTCAAACTATGTTCTTGTTGTTAAACTTTTGTACCACAAAATAAGATAGCTATATATATATGAATTGAATAAGGTTATGACCATAGATTCTACCTCAAGTTCCTTGGATAAGTTTGCTGTAAAAGAGGAGTAAGAAGCTAGAATCAAAAGGGTGATAGAAGTGGATGAAAGATTGGAAGTAAGTTGGTGTTCTTGGGAGGTTTTCTTGAAGTGTTGTTGTATGGTTTTCTTATGGTGTTTTAGTATGGTTTTTGAAGCTAGATCTTCAAGGTAAGTTGCTGAATGTTTATGGAGTTTAAGACTCTTGAATGTGTGTGTGTTTTTAGCTAGAGAATGGAAGTAAAAATGAACTAAAATGATGATACATATATACACCATAAAAAACGTGTTTCATGGGCATACATGGACAAATTTTAGTTTGTAATCTTGTTAATTAGTCAAGTAATCATCCAAAAGTAATTACCTAGCTCTAAGGGCATGAATAATGGCTGGTTAGGTGGTGATTTTGATGTGTATTTACTATTAGTAAATACGTATAGGAGCTAGGTATGATACGAGTACAAATACTCTAGGTATACGTATAGAAATTTTGTGAAAAATGAAATGAGGATTCAAATATAGCTATCTTTTGTGAATACACTTATATGGTTTTATGTATTTAAGTTCTTTAAAAGTAATTAAATACATTACTTATACAATATATGTATAACATTATAAGTCTTAAGTATATATGTCAAATAACGTTACGTATTGTTATCGTTTTGAAAACTTAAGTTAGTAGTTTCAAAATATACTTGTAACTTATTGTTATTAATACAAAATAAGATATTAAAACATTTATTAATCATGTTAAATATGTATATATACATATACATACACAAACGTATAATTATCATATATTGTATAGTTCGTGATATCATCGGTCAAACTAGACGGTCAAACGTTGTGTAAAACTCTTTTCGGAAATATAAGTCTTGACAATTTGGATTGCTTATCATGTTGGCAAGGTTTAATTTATGTAAATATTAATCTTATAAGTATAAAATGATCGCAAAAGTACGGGTCGTTACATTACCTCCCCGTTAAATAAATTTCGTCCCGAAATTTTAAAATTGTACCTATTTTGCGTCATCGAGAAACAAGTGCGGATACTTTCGTTTCATCTGATCCTCTCGTTCCCAAGTAAACTCGGGACCTCTTCTAGCATTCCAACGAACCTTAACAATCGGTATATTGCTCTGTTTGAGCTGTTTAACTTCACGGTCCATGATTTCGATTGGTTCTTCGACGAATTGTAGTTTCTCGTCGACATGGATTTCTTCAAGAGGAATGGTGAGGTCTTCCTTTGCAAGACACTTCTTAAGGTTCGAGACATGAAAGGTATTATGTATTCCGGCGAGTTGTTGCGGTAACTCGAGTCGATAAGCTACCGGTCCAATGCGTTCGATAATCTTGAACGGACCTACATATCTTGGGTTCAATTTACCCCTTTTGCCGAAACGTATCACACCTTTCCAAGGTGACACCTTTAGCATAACCATGTCCCCGACCTGAAACTCTAATGGTTTCCTTCGAACATCGGCGTAGCTCTTTTGGCGACTACGGGCTGTTTTCAATCTCTCCTTGATTTGCACTATCTTCTCGGTCGTTTCGTGTATGATCTCGGGACCAGTTAATTGTCGATCTCCTACTTCATTCCAACAGATAGGAGATCTACACTTCCTTCCGTACAATGCTTCGAATGGCGCAGCTCCAATGCTCGCATGATAACTATTATTATACGAGAATTCTGCTAACGGTAGATATTTATCCCATCCGTTTCCAAAATCGGTCACACATGCCCTGAGCATGTCTTCGAGAGTCTGAATCGTTCTCTCACTCTGTCCATCGGTTTGTGGATGATATGCGGTACTCATATCCAACCGAGTTCCTAGTGCCTCCTGTAGTGATTGCCAAAATTTTGAAGTAAATCTACTATCACGATCGGATATAATGGAAATAGGTATTCCATGCCTTGAAACTATTTCCTTTATATATAATCGTAATAATTTCTCCATTCTATCTGTTTCCTTTATAGGCAAGAAATGTGCAGATTTGGTAAGACGATCAACAATTACCCAAATGGTGTCGTATCCCCAGGCAGTCTTTGGTAACTTCGTGATGAAATCCATGGTGATACCATCCCATTTCCATTCTGGAATTTCTGGTTGTTGAAGTAACCCTGACGGCTTTTGGTGTTCTGCTTTGACTTTGGAACAAGTTAAACATTCCCCAACATATGTTGCAACGTCTGTCTTCAAATTAGGCCACCAATAATGCGTCTTAAGATCTTGGTACATCTTTCCAACTCCAGGATGTATCGAAAATCTTGTCTTATGTGCCTCGTTCAATATCAACTTCCTTAATCCACCCAACTTCGGTACCCAAATACGATTTGCAAAATATCGAATTCCATCTTCCCGCATAACGAGTTGCTTCTCATACTTCTTCATTATTTCATTTCCTATATTTTCTTTAGTAAGTGCTTCTCGTTGAACTTCTTTGATTTGTGAGTTGAGATTCATGCGAATTTTTATGTTCATTGCTCGAACTCGAATTGGTTCTCGTTCTTTTCTGCTTAAAGCATCAGCCACCACATTCGCCTTCCCAGGATGATAACGAATTTCACAATCATAGTCGTTTATTAACTCGGCCCACCTACGTTACCTCATGTTCAATTGTTTTTGATCGAAAATATGTTGAAGGCTTTTATGATCAGTAAACACAGTGAATTTAACCCCATACAAGTAGTGTCTCCACATCTTCAATGCAAACACGACTGCTCCCAATTCTAGATCATGCGTCGTATAATTTCGCTCGTGAATCTTCAATTGTCGGGATGCAAATGCAATAACTTTCTTCCGTTGCATAAGAACACAACCAAAACCTTGTCGCGAAGCGTCACAATATATTTCAAAATCATCGTTCCCTTCAGGTAACGATAAAATAGGCGCCGTAGTTAACTTCTTCTTCAGTAATTGAAATGCATTCTCCTGCTCCGAGGTCCATTCGTATTTCTTCCCTTTTTGCGTTAACGCTGTCAACGGCTTAGCTATTCGGGAAAAATCTTGAATAAACCTTCTATAATAACCAGCTAAACCCAAAAATTGGCGTATCTGTGTTGGTGTCTTAGGAGTCTCCCATTTTTCAATAGCTTCAGTTTTTGCTGGATCAACCTGAATTCCTTTGCTATTAACAACGTGACCAAGAAATTGCACTTCTTTCAACCAGAAAGCACACTTAGAAAATTTAGCATAAAGTTGTTCTTTTCTCAACAACTCCAGTATCAACCTTAAATGCTCTTCATGCTCTTGCTCACTTTTGGAATAGATAAGAATATCATCAATGAAAACGATAACAAACTTATCCAAATACGGACTACAAACTCGATTCATGAGGTCCATGAATACAGCTGGCGCATTTGTCAACCCAAACGGCATGACCAAAAATTCGTAATGACCATAACGTGTTCGAAAAGCAGTTTTCGGAATGTCCTCTTCTTTGACACGTAGTTGATGATAGCCCGATCTTAGGTCGATTTTCGAATAAACACATGATCCCTGGAGTTGATCAAATAAGTCGTCAATTCTCGGTAGTGGATACCGATTTTTGATAGTTAACTTATTTAATTCACGATAATCTATGCACATCCTAAAAGATCCATCTTTCTTTTTAACAAATAGAATCGGAGCTCCCCACGGTGAAGTACTTGGTCGTATGAATCCACGGTCTAGTAATTCTTTTAACTGACTTTGAAGTTCTTTTAATTCGGACGGTGCAAGTCTATATGGCGCACGAGCCACTGGTGCAGCTCCTGGTACTAAATCTATTTGAAATTCTACAGATCTAAATGGAGGTAATCCCGGCAATTCTTCCGGAAAAACTTCAGGAAAATCTCTTGCCACAGGCACGTCGTTGATGCACTTTTCTTTCTTTTCGACTTTATTAACATGTGCTAAAATAGCGTAACATCCCTTTTCTAAACACTTCTTGGCTTTCAAACAGCTAATGAGTTTTAGCTTTGAATTACCCTTCTCTCCATAAATCATCACCGGTATTTTATCCTTACCAGGAATACGAATTGCCTTCTTGGCACAAACAACTTCCGCTCCTATTTTGGACATCCAGTCCATGCCGACTATTACATCAAAACCTCCTAATTCCACGGGTATTAAGTCGATTTTAAACGTTTCTCCGGCTAGATTTATTTCACAATCACGACAAATTTTATCGGCTTTAATTAGTTTACCATTAGCTAACTCAATCAAGTACTTAGCATCTAGAGGTAATGATGAACAATTCAATTTAGTGTAAAAATTTATACACACGTAACTTCTATCGGCGCTAGTATCAAATAAAATAGATGCTGATAAGTTATTAATGGTAAACGTACCCGTAACAAGCTCCGGGTCTTCTCGTGCCTCTCTAGCATTAATAACAAACGCTCTTCCACGTGCAGGTCCGCCATTCTTTTCTGGATTCGGGCACTGACTCTTATAGTGACCTTGTTTTCCACACCCAAAACAAGTAATGTTAGCCAAAGCAGTTCTATTTGCGTTGGTGGCAGGAGTCTTGTTACCATTTGTAACGAGAGCCTTACAATCTTCAGCAAGATGTCCCTGTCTATTGCATTTAGTGCACAACACACTACAGTAACCAAAATGATGTTTGTGACAACGGTTGCATAAAGGACTTTGTCCTTTGTAACCAAAGCCTGAACCACTACCCGCACCTTTCGTGGTTTCTTGTTTCTTATAAGGTTGTTGTTGGTTACCTCGATCATAACCTCCATTCCACTTTTTCTTGTTCCCCAATACCTTCACCTCAGTATTGAATGCTTTCTTGTCCAAAATGACCTGATCCATTAGCTCGTTCGCCATGGTTATAGCTTCATGAATTGTTTTAGGTTTTGATGCCGTAACGTTTGCCTTGACCTTTTTGGGCAAACCACCTTTGTACATTTCAATCTTCCGTGCTTCGGTTGGAACCAATTCAGGACATAGTAAAACCAATTCCATGAATCGCTGATTGTAGTTGGTGATTTCAGTACCAACCACCTTCAAACTTCGTAACTCATCTTCTAACTTAATAACCTCATTCCTTGGACAATACTCGGTGATTATCATTGCTTTGAATTCTTCCCATGGAGTATCATAAGCTACATCTCCTCCTACCGCCTTCACATAATTCTTCCACCATGTGAGTGCACTATCTTGTAAAGTGCACGATGCAAACTTGGTCATGTCTTTTTCATCACAACCACTGATTTTGAACACCGTCTCCATCTTTTCTATCCATCGGGTTAAACCGATCGGTCCTTCCGTTCCACTGAATGATGATGGCTTGCAAGCTTGAAACGTCTTGTATGAGCATCCTACACGAGGATTTGGGTTAACTGCAGCAGCTCTTGCAGCTTCGACCCATAGCATTCTATCGTTCACTCGCTGGTTGATGAGTTCCTCGAGTTCTTGTTCCGTCATTCGATTCAATCGCGCCATTTCCTAATGAAAGAAAATAATTATTCACATGGAATATTATAGATGTAGTGTGTATTTATAGTACATTTATAGCTTGTTAATAATATGAACCAGGTATTATTATAAAAGCCTTTTCTTCTTATTAGCGTTTTATAATTATATCTTGGGTAGTACCTACCCGTTAATGTTCATACTTAATAGCTTAGTACAGAATCAATTACTACAATCTAAATAATACTTAACCATGGAAAATTATTGCATTTCATACTTCGCTATTTTACATATGCTTATCTTACATCAAACTTTAAGCAAACCACACTAATAATATTATACAAAACATTATATGATTCCATGGCTTAATACGGCAGTGCATCGTTCGGTCTATTTTCTAGGGCGTTTAGTTCCAATGAATGGCCTAACGCTTATCCTAGCTGTCTGCCTACGTTTTGGCTGAGGAGCCGAAGAACTAGATGCGGGGATAGCACTAATAGGAATAGCGGGAATAGGGGTGGTAGTGTTGAGTGGAATTGGTGCTACGTCATTCTCACTAAGTTCGGGATTTGAATTTTCTAATTCATTCGCTTTTCGTTTCTTTCCTTGATCGAATTTTTCTTTCGTAGTTTCTAGTATTTCTTCCTCGGGTTCACTTTCTTCTTCGGGTTCACTTTCCTCTTCGGGTTCACTTTCCTCCTCGGGTTCACTTTCCGATATTTCTATAGTTGGTTCATCCGGAAATTGTGAGTCTTCCCCAAAAATACCACTTTCGTCATCGGATATGTTAATGACTGAAACACAATCTGAAGATTCTGGTTCGGAGTCGCTGAATGTGATAATAAGTTTCGAGCCCGACATCTATCACACAACAACTAACCCATTAGTACTACATAATATTTACATATAAATTTTAACCAACAGTGATAAGCAATGGTTTTTTTTTTTTTAAATCAGACCCGGTCAAAGTCCAGACTTTACTAATGTATCCTAACGACTTCTCGGTTAGACACACTAATGCAAACCTGGTTCGCTAAGACCAACGCTCTGATACCACATGTCATAACCCGTCCTTAACCATAAGAACGCGTTAAATAACGTATGATTTCATTGCGAGGTATTGACCTCTATATGAGACATTTTTGAAAGAAAACTGCATATATTATACATTACAAACCATAACCATTATTTTTGTTGCAAGCTTAAGACAATAAAAAGAAGATTAACGTTTAGCGATAATCTTCGACTTACAAACTTTACAAATGATGACAACAACACGGTTTCTAGCATATTTTACAATACAACATCTCGGATATGCAGTTTTATTTTTGACACAAACATGCGTACGCAAGATCCTGGTTAGATCCAACATGATGCAGTGGAAACTTTAGAAATCACCTGAGAATAGACATGTTTTAAAAGGTCAACATAAAGTTGGTGAGATATAGGTTTAATGCCGGCAGCAATATATATATAGACCACAAGATTTCGTATATAAACAGTTTAATAAAAGTATTCTAAGTGGTTGAGCACTCGGTAACCATACTTAATATTTTCACGTCGCATATTCCCTTTAATATGAAATCTTACTACACCGTACCAAGTGTAGTCACAAAACGAAGTACTGTGCAACCGTTGAATACTGGTCGTCCAGTCCGGTTGGGGTTGTCAGGCCCGATAGATCTATCAACAGGATTCGCGTTTACAATACCGCTGTAAATATTAGTTACCAAGCTACAGGGAAGTATGCCAGTGGTACAACTCAACGTAGAACATATTTTTCAGTTACTTGTGTCCATATCGTAAAACATAAAATACATGTATTCTCATCCCGAAATATTTAGAGTTTAAAAGTGGGACTATATACTCACTCTTGTCTTGATGATATAAATAATTTGACTCGGTCTTCCGGTTGATATCACGAACCTATCCATATATAATATATCAATATGTTTTCATTTTTAAACAAACGTTATAAATATATACTTGTTATACTTTTAATACTTTGAATAATTCCTTAGTCCGTAGTTAGCAGTCCGATGTTAGTAATTCAATTTTAATGGTTCATTTTTAGATGTTTAATATACCCGCAATGAAATAAATAAAACCCCCAACGAAATAAATAAAAACCCATCGTATATGTATTGGTCGAGATTAATCTTGACCCATGGTACCGGTGTTGTCAAATGACGTGTTGCGTACAATCATGGGATCTTATGATTAATCTTCTCGTGTTGTTTACGGGTGATCCTGAACCATATAAAATTGAATTATAAGTACATATATATAAAATATCATGTTATCTTAGAAATATGTGATTTATATCATTTTTTTCCAATTGATCCCGTAGTTGAAATGATCTAGGATAACCAATTTTGTTTCGGTCATAGTTTCTTCGTTACAAATCCGTTTTCGTTGATTCAAATTGCCATCTTCTTGGATCGAGTTCTTCTTTAAGACTATGAACTGTAAATACCTTGGTTTGTATTCAAAATCATACAGCATAAGTGAAACATTAGTGAAACATATGAAGTTAAACATTTTTGTTACAACAAAATCATTTAATGACCATTTTTCTAAAAATACTTATACTTTGAAAAACCAAGTTTTACCTTGTTAAATTAGCATATACATAAGTTATATTACAGGTCTTGAAGTATTTTAAAAGTTAAGTTAGAAGGATCTATTTAGTTTGCAAACAAGTTTGAAAACATTCAAACTATGTTCTTGTTGTTAAACTTTTGTACCACAAAATAAGATAGCTATATATATATGAATTGAATAAGGTTATGAACATAGATTCTACCTCAAGTTCCTTGGATAAGTTTGCTGTAAAAGAGGAGTAAGAAGCTAGAATCAAAAGGGTGATAGAAGTGGATGAAAGATTGGAAGTAAGTTGGTGTTCTTGGGAGGTTTTCTTGAAGTGTTGTTGTATGGTTTTCTTATGGTGTTTTAGTATGGTTTTTGAAGCTAGATCTTCAAGGTAAGTTGCTGAATGTTTATGGAGTTTAAGACTCTTGAATGTGTGTGTGTTTTTAGCTAGAGAATGGAAGTAAAAATGAGCTAAAATGATGATACATATATACACCATAAAAAACGTGTTTCATGGGCATACATGGACAAATTTTAGTTTGTAATCTTGTTAATTAGTCAAGTAATCATCCAAAAGTAATTACCTAGCTCTAAGGGCATGAATAATGGCTGGTTAGGTGGTGATTTTGATGTGTATTTACTATTAGTAAATACGTATAGGAGCTAGGTATGATACGAGTACAAATACTCTAGGTATACGTATAGAAATTTTGTGAAAAATGAAATGAGGATTCAAATATAGCTATCTTTTGTGAATACACTTATATGGTTTTATGTATTTAAGTTCTTTAAAAGTAATTAAATACATTACTTATACAATATATGTATAACATTATAAGTCTTAAGTATATATGTCAAATAACGTTACGTATTGTTATCGTTTTGAAAACTTAAGTTAGTAGTTTCAAAATATACTTGTAACTTATTGTTATTAATACAAAATAAGATATTAAAACATTTATTAATCATGTTAAATATGTATATATACATATACATACACAAACGTATAATTATCATATATTGTATAGTTCGTGATATCATCGGTCAAACTAGACGGTCAAACGTTGTGTAAAACTCTTTTCGGAAATATAAGTCTTGACAATTTGGATTGCTTATCATGTTGGCAAGGTTTAATTTATGTAAATATTAATCTTATAAGTATAAAATGATCGCAAAAGTACGGGTCGTTACACATCTCCACGACTGGGGGAGGTGAAATGGCTAGCACAGGTGGCATAGTGGGAGCATCGTGAGTCAGAACGGCGACTATGGCGACTGAACGAACTGAGACTGGAGTGGAGTTCCTGGGGGTAGCTTGTCGTATCGGAGGGACACGGCGTGCTAGCCTAAACGAAGACGGGCCCAGTGTACCCTTGGGCATTCCTTCTCGATGAAGGTACGCTCTAAAAGCTCGGTAAAGTCTTTGCTGGTCTCTAAGTACTGCCCAAGTAACATCTGGATCGTTCAAGGTGGCTCCATAATGAATCACAGTTTGTGTCTCACGTGTCTTTCGTAACTCTGAAAACTCAGCTGGTCTCGATGCTAAACGTCGGGAGCGTCACACTGGAGGGGCTGGTGGTGTCGTACTAGTGTCCTCCTCAACACTCTCAAGGATTATACGTCTTGGACCTAACTGTCATGTGGATGGCCTAAACTGATCTGCACTACTTCCTGAAGAGTAAACTCGGGGAGTTCTTCTCCTGCGAACTGGAATGCAATAAGAAGCTCATGAACTTGGCATTTTTTCCTGAATACATTCAACAAACTTGTAAGTACTAAGTGCAAGTATGGTGCTTAGGGTTAGTGCACAGAGATATTATATTTGTAGACTGAAAATAATTTGAAAATAAAATAAATAAAAAGGATAAGCAAGGGGTGCATCCCAAGAGCCCTTTGTTTATCAAGTCGTTAGAGCTCGACTTTTCCTGCCAGATCTTCAGAATGGATCAAAGGAGAAAAGGTGCTCCTCCTTGTTGTGGTCTTCCAGATAAGCCTTTAAACGGTGGCTGTTGACCTTGAAATTGCCAGTGGGTCCTTCCAATTCCACGGCTCCATGTGGGAAAGCGTGAATAACTTTGTATGGGCCACTCCATCTTGATCTAAATTTTCCAGCGAACTTCTTGAATCGAGAATGAAAGAGTAAAACTTTATCTCCAAGAGCAAACTTTGTAGGAATCAGTTTTGCATCATGCGTAAGCTTCGTTCGTTCCTTGTAGATATATGACGTCTAGAAGCTTGGTCTCTTAATTCAGCGAGTTCATTCATTTGCATCTTTCGATGTCTAGTGGTTACTGAAGGATCAGGGTTACAGGTTTTCAGTGACCAGAGAGCTTTATACTCTATTTCCAGCGGAAGATGACAAGCTTTTCCATAGATCATTCGGTAGGGTGTAGTTCCTAGGGGATTCTTGAGGCAGTCCGGAATGCCCACAGAGCATCATCTAGTTTCTCGGCCCACTTATTCCCATGATGGCTGACGGTGTGTTCTAGAATTCTCTTGAGTGCTCTGTTAGTGACCTCTGCTTGTCCGTTTGTCTGCGGATGATAGGCAGTGGACATTTTGTGGGTAACTCCGTATTGTTGCATCACTTTCATAAACTGGGTGTTACAAAAGTGCGTGTCTCTATCACTTATTATAGCACGGGGAGCTCCGAATCGGCAGAAGAGTCTCTTCAGGAATTTGGTGACGACTTTAGCATCATTAGTTGGAAATGCTTGGGCTTCGACCAATCTGGAGACGTAATCAACTACTACGAGGATATATTCTTTCCCATTAGACTTAGGGAATGGCCCTATAAAGTCTAATCCCCATAAATCGAAGATCTCGCAAGCTTGGATATTAGTCCGAGGCATCTCATTCTTCATAGAGATAATACCTTACCTTTGGCATGCGTCTCAACGCTTTACAAGCTCTTGTGCATCTCGGAATATAGATGGCCAATAAAATCCTGATTCGTAGACTTTTCTTGCGGTTAAGTTTGCTCCATGATGACCTCCTATTGGTCCATGGTGACATTGGTGAAGAATCCCTGCTGCTTGTTTCTCATCTACGCACCTCCTGATTATTTGATCAGGGCAAATTCTAAATAGGTGTGGATCTTCCCAGAAGTAGTACTTGGCATCCCTGAAGAACTTCCTTCTTTGGGATGTGCTCATTCCCTTTTGTACTACTCCAGTAACTAGGTAGTTGGCTATGTCAGCATACCAAGGGGTATCAGTAAATTGCGATCCTATGTTAGCTTTTCCTAAGCTCTTAAGCTATTCTTCCGGAATTTTGTCTCTAATATCTTGTTCAGCAAGTTGTTCCATCGCTGGGTTCTCCAAACGACTGAGATGGTCTGCTACGATGTTCTCTGATCCTTCTTATCTTTGATCTCAATATTGAATTCTTGTAGGAGTAAGATCCATCGTAGGAGTCTCGGTTTAGCGTCTTGCTTAGTGAATAAATATTTAAGGGCTGAGTGATCTGTGTAAACCGTAGTTTTGGACAGGATGATTTAGGAACGGAATTTTTTGGAGGCGAATACTACAGCTAGCAGCTCCTTTTCCGTGGTGGTATAATTCTCTTGAGCTTCGGTTAAGGTTTTGCTGGCATAATAGATTGGATGAAAGTGCTTATCTGTCTGTTGTCCTAGTACAGATCCAACTGTGAAGTCACTTGCATCACACATGATTTCGAATGGTAAACTCCAATCAGGAGCGATCATGATGGGTGCATGCATGAGCTGTTCCTTCAGATAGTTGAATGCTTTTCTGCATTCTTAATCGAAGACAAACGGAACTTCCTTTCCGAGGAGATGAGTGAGAGGTCGAGTGACCTTTGAAAAGTCTTTAATGAAACGTCGGTAAAAACCAGCGTGTCCAAAGAAACTCCTTACCGCTTTTATAGTGGTAGGCTCTGAAAGTTTAGTAATAGTCTCAATCTTAGCCTTATCAACTTCTATTCCTGCTTTTGAAATCTTATGTCCTAAAACTATACCTTCTTTAACCATGAAGTGACATTTTTCCCAATTCAGAACTAAATTTGAATCGTCACACGGGGTAAGCATCTTGTCAAGGTTAGAAAGGCATGAATGAAAGGTACTACCAAAAACTGAAAAGTTATCCATGAAGACTTCCATACAACGTTCAATCATGTCGTGGAATATTGCTACCATGCATCGCTGAAATGTAGCTGGTGCATTGCATAACCCAAAGGGCATGCGTCGATAGGCGAATGTTCCATAAGGACAGGTGAAGGTTGTCTTTTCTTGGTCCTTTGGATCGAGAGAAATTTGAAAGTAGCCGGAAAAACCGTCAAGGAAATAATAGAATTCATTTTCTGATAGACGTTTCAACATTTGATCGATGAAAGGTAACGGAAAATGATCCTTTCGGGTTGCATCATTAAGTTTACGATAATCTATGCAAACCCTCCAACCGGTGACCTCCCGTGTTGAAATAAGTTCATTATTCCCATTTTGGATTATAGTCATTCCTCCTTTCTTGGGTACGACTTGAACATGACTGACCCATGGTGAATCGGAAATGGGATAGATCAGACCGGTGTCCAGAAGTTTTATTACTTCTTTTTTGACGACTTCTTGAATCATAGGATTGACCCTTCTTTGCCTCTGAACTAATGGTCTGAAATCATCTTCCATGAAGATCTAGTGGGTGCAATAGTTGGGACTGATTCCTTTTATGTCGGAAATCTTCCAAGCAATTGCTTTCTTATGTGATTTCAGAACTTGAATCAATTTCGCCTTCTCATGTGGCGTGAGGTCTTTTGAGATGATTACAGAGAGTTACGATTCTCCTTCTAAGAATGCATACTCCAGATGTTTGGGTAACTTTTTCAATTCTAATTCCGGAGTTTCCTCGATAGATGGCTTCATTCTAGCTATTTCTGCTCTGTCTAACGAGTCATACCTCTCTTGGAATTCTGATTCTCCCTCCTTAATTGCGGTCACTGATGCTATATGTTCTTTAGTTCTGGAAATTGTCCTTCTTAAAGCTTATTCTTCAGAATCATCTTCTTTAGTTTCGAAGATGGGTTCAGGTCTCTCTGCACAGTCTTCTTTTGATTGGGGTTCCTGAAATACCGGAATGAAATCTGTTTCTTCATTCGGTCTTCTCCTTAACAGAGGTAGGGGAATGCCTTGACCTAGTGGTACTCTTTGGGTAGTTTTTCCGAATAAGTTACTTTCAGGGAGGGGAGATTTATGTTGACCAGGATCTATGGCTAAATGGGTGTCGAGATTTCCTTCAGGAGGTGTAAAGAACAGATCCTTAGAAATTTGATCTTGACTGCATATAGCCATGGTATCCTCTAGATATTCATTGATGAGTTCTTGAAAAGAATCAGTGAGATTGATTTCTTCCTTGCGGGGGTGGCTCATGAGTCGGTCGACATTAAATGTGACTTCTTCACTTCCAAGTCTTAGCTTCAATGATTTGTCGAGAACGTCGATTACAGCCTTGGAAGTATTTAGGAATGGTCTGCCAAGTATGAGGGGACCTTCATGTCTTCCTCAATATTCATAATGACGAAATCGACGGGGAATGCGAACTTATCCACTCTGACTAGGACATCCTCAGCTATCCCTCGTGGAATCGTAACTGATCTGTCCGCGAGTTCGATAGTCATTCTGGTTGGTCGTAAGTCTTTTAATCCTAGCTTTTGGAATAATGAATAGGGCATTAGGTTTACACTGGCTCCTAAGTCTGCTAAAGCATTGCTAATCTGGACATCTTGCAGGTAGCAAGGTACCGTAAATCTTCCTGTATCTCCTAACTTAGGGGGGATACCATGTTGTAACACTAATGAGCATTCTTCACTTAAGGGCAAGCTAACTATCTCTCTTAATCTCTCTTTGTTCGAAAGCAGTTCTTTGAAAAATTTAGCGCAGTTTGGCATTTCAACTAAAGCATCTACCAGTCGCATATTCAAATGTAAATTCTTAATAATATCCCAATACTTAGCGAATTGTGCTTCTTGTTTTTCCTTCCTAAGCCTACCTGGGAAAGGTATGCGGGCGCGCGTAATGATTTCTGGGGCCTTAGGAGAGATAGGTTCCGGTGGATTGACAACTGGGTCAAAAAGAGAAAATCAAGAAGAAAAAAAGAATTAAATTGTTGATCGCATCATTCTAATTAATTTTTTAATTTTATTTAATTTTTGTTGCAATAATTATGGCTCTAACAATTTTTGTAAGTAAATTAGTAAAATTGTTATATTACTCGAGATAGAATAAAATGATCATATCTTTTAAACATATATTTTTTTCTATAAATAATAAATTTGAAATCAAGTGAAAGTGTTATAGGTGTATTATTGTACTAATTTTTTTTACTAACGTATATTTCCTTCGCCCCATTATAAAAGTCATATTTTAACTTTCGAAATATTTCTTTTTTCAACTTTTTATATGCGTTATATAATATTAACAAAAATTTATACAAGAATATATTTAACATTCTATTTCATTTATTTATTTTTATCAAGTAATAGTAGGCAAAATCTGTGCGATGGACGCTTTCAATTACGTTTCAATATATAGGATTATAACTGATGGATTAAATTTGATTTAAGGTATTTTAGAATTCGTCAAGTATAGTTGTCCTTTTGTATAGTAACGCAGTTGTCTTTTAAATCTGATCACAATTATTATAAGTCATTCGTTCTTTGATATTAACAACAACAAAACTCAATCTCACATATGTAGAGAAGTCATTTCTCCACTCAGAGTGAAACACCTCAAGAGTAGAGAAAGTCTACCCTCTCACTGTTCTACAATGCAATTTCAGTAGTCATATTTCATTTCAGTTAGAAAATGCAGTCAGATCTTTGATTGAACTTATAGTTATATGAGACGTCAGCGGCGTTGGCTAGACGAAAGCTAGCTTATTATAAGTTCGAGTTCCTTGGGAGTAGTAACCCCAAGAAACTCTACCAAACTCGATCGACGTGGTTCCATACCCTGGAGGAAGGGGGACTTCAATCAAAGCGGAAGCTAAAAAGTAACGCATTGGGGCATCCGATTGGTAAGGCGATTTTGGCTGATTTTTCAGATTCTGATATGAAATGCCCCGTTCATATCGATTATAAATGTTACATAATAATTGATTTCCTTGCGAGGTATTTGACCTATATATGATACATTTTACAAACATTGCATTCGTTTTTGAAAGACAAACTTTCATTACATCGAAAGTTGATAGACATGCATACCATTTCATAATATATCAAACTATCAATGACTTACTAATAATATTGTTGAACTCAATGACTCGAATGCAACGTCTTTTGAAATATGTCATGAATGACTCCAAGTAATATCTCTAAAATGAGCAAATGCACAGCGGAAGATTTCTTTAATACCTGAGAATAAACATGCTTTAAAGTGTTAACCAAAAGGTTGGTGAGCTCATAGGTTTATCATAAACAGTAAAATTCATCATTTTGATAGACCACAAGATTTAAATGTGCGTATTACAAATTGGCCCGAATCCTATACCCACCTGTAATGTACATGCGATTTCTTTTAAATACAGTACACCTTTCTCGTGTACGAAACCATTTTTCATAAATCTGAGTAACCGTACACATATCTCGTGTACAAAATAACATACACATAACCTGTGTATAAAATCATTCTCTCGATATATAACATTCACTTTACTTTCTTTGCTTGGCTTGGTAACCGACCTTAACATATAATGCGCATCAATAATATCCCTAAAATAAACAGAACTTTCAGTCTGTAATAAATATATAAACCTCGAAGTACTAAACACCATGCCCACTAGCTCTTCCATCTAGTGAACATTCTGGGTGGGGGTGTTAAACCCGGTAGCTACCTTTAGGATTCGCGTGAATTAGGGGCCATACCCGTTTCCTAATTCTTAGGTTACCAAGCTATAATAATCAGGGGAAAATATTCACATCAATTAGTGGCAATTATCACGTCCAACTAATTCAATAATAATCAACAGAACTTCTGTCTGTATAATAATTCATTCGAGAAATGTTTTGCTTGTGTCTATCTCGTCAAACATTTATAAAAGCATCTCATGTATTCTCAGTCCAAAAATATAGATTTCAAAGGCATTAAATAGAACAGTTATAAAAACAGCGCATGTATTCTCAGTCCCAAAAATGTAAAGAGTAAAATGGAATTAAATGAACTCACGATACGATATTTTGTAGTAATAATATGCATACGATGATACAGAACAATGCAGGGTTGGCCTCGGATTCACGAACCTATATCATTTGTATGTGTATTAAAACATATAATCGTAGTTGAACAAATTTATATATTATATCTTAAATTATATATTATATATATTTAAGTTGTGTATATATTCAAAATGATATATATATATATATATATATATATATATATATATATATATATATATATATATATATATATATATGATTAATATTATATTAAAAATACCTAACTTGTTATTTATGAATATTTATATAAAATTTGTTAATATGGTTAATACCTACTTATAACCTTAATAATATCTTTAAAACTTTTATTTTCATAATAATTTTAATGTTAATAATATTGATAATACTAATAATAAAAATACTGATAATTTTAGTGATAATAAAATGATAATTGTCAATAATGATAATAATGTTTATTAATAATAATACTAATAATGGTAATTATATTAATAATAATAATGATAATATTTATAATGATACTTATGTTAATAATATTTATAATAATTCTAATAATTATAAAATGATACTAATAATAATATTAATGAGTATAATAATAAATTTTATTATTTTCATAATAATAATAATAATAATAATAATAATAATAATAATAATAATAATAATAATAATAATAATAATTATTATTATTATTATTATTATTATTATTATTATAATAATCATAATAATAATCATAATCATAATAATAATAATACTTAAATGATAAAATTTATAATAATATTAATAATACTTATAAAAATACTAATGATAAAAATATTTCTAATACTTATAAATATAAATATGATATTAGTAATAACAATAATTACAAAACTAACAATAACAATAATAGTAATAATGATAATAATAATAATGATAATAATAATAATAACAATAAAAATAATAATAAAAATTAAATAACTTAATAATAATTCTAATAATATTAATAATAATTTTATTAATAATAATAAATAAATAAATAATAATAATAATACTGATAATAATAATTATTAATGATAATGTTCATAGTAATATTAATAATAACTTTGATAATGTTATTAATAAAATACTAATACAAATATTAACAATAATGGAATACTAATAATAATGTCAATAATTATACTAATATTAATCATATTAACTAACATTATAACCTTACTACTAGTTATAATAATGATGATATTAACAATAACAAATCAAATGTATCAAATTTTAGTATTATAATTTTAATAATATTAATAATACTAATATTAATATTAATAATAATAATGAATGTAATAATGATATAACAACTATAATTAAACTTGTAATTACATTTAATATATTAATAATACCATTTATTTATAATATATATTATATAATAACTAATATTGAGTATTAAATTTTTATACATTTTAACATATGTTATATATATAATAATAATTATAGAAATCATATATTTATATATTTTCATTTTAATTACAGCTTAATTATTTTATATCTTAATTCACAGTTTAAATTATATTTTATAATTTCAAATTATTATATATACTTACATTTATATATATGTGATGTTATGCGAGGTGTATACGAAATAGTTATATTTTTATTGCGAAATACTATTAAATACGATACAATTTTACACAAGTTATTTATTATTAGAGTAGATATACCTAAACCTTGCTATAACACTATAGGCAGTGTACCTAATCGTACATTTGTGTAGTTTTTAGTAAGTCTGATTCGTTCCGCAGGGAACTAGCCAAGTTTAACGCTATATTTTTAAAACTATATTTGTATATATATATATATATATATATATATATATATATATATATATATATATATATATATATATATATAAAAGTAGTATTATTATTATTATAAAAGGGGGGGTTTTTACCGTTTAATGACCGGTTTGTCGATTTTATGTCTTTAGTCACAATTAAAACCTAATGTAAAATATTAAATATACAAATAACTTAATTTAAAGCGTAAAGTAAATGACGATAAATAAAAGTATGATAGTTAAAAGTGCGATAAATAAAATGACGATAAATAAAATTGCGATAATTAAAAAGTACGATAATTAAAAGTGCGATAAGATATAAAATAAAGGAATTATGCTTATTTAAACTTCCGTAATCATGATGTTCGACGTGTTGATTTTAGTTTATTACCATGGGTTAATTGTCCTTTGTCCTGGATTATTCGATATGTCCATACAGTTTTGTCCATAATAGTCCATCAGTTATAAATATAAAGTGCGAGAGTCTTCGTCAAATTATCCTTATACCCGAAGTCAAATATTCCAACTAATTGGGGATTCGAACTGTAACAAGGTCTTAATACTTTGTTTAATGAATACACCAGGTTATCGACTGCGTGTAATCCAAGGTTTTACTACTTTGTTAACAATTACACCAATTACCCTTGAATGTAATCCACCCCTATTTTAACGAGTCCATTAACTATTAATCCATCCCCGTGTCCAGTAAAATGAACGATAATTCGTATTTATAGATATCCCGCCCACCGTACCCGATTAAGCGTATGTGGTTATATATAGATACGTCAAATTGTAATCTTTATATTAAATTAACGAGGTACCGTTTAGTTAATATAAAGTCCATTAGTAGCTCATAGTCCAATTTCCACAAGTGTCGTTCTTTTGTCCAAACCCCAATTATGGTACAAAACCCAATTACCCCGTCTTTAATATTTAGCCCAACATCACGATTATTTCAGCTTAAATAAGCATAATAATAACTTAGCTACGAGACATTAATTTAAAAAGGTGGAACATAACTTACAATGATTAATAATAGCGTAGCGTTACACGGACAGAATTTCGACTTACACACTTACAACATTCGCTAACATAACCTTATTATTATTAATCTTAAATTAAAATTAAAATTATAAAATATATATATATATATATATATATATATACATATCGTAGAGAGTGAGAGAGATTGAATATTGTGTTTTTGCTCGATCAGAACCCGGCTTTTTATAGGCTAAATTCGAGTTATTGTTCACCATGCAATCACATGGGGATATAGCACAGAAGCCATGCGATCGCATGGCCCCTCTGGTCAGCTCACAATCCTTTGTTTTTTAGTTTGCCGACGGTTTTTAACATATAATATAATATATATATAATTTTAAGAATTATTTATATATTATATAATATTTATGTGCATAGTTAACTTGTAATTTTAGCTTCGTTGCGTCGCGCGTTGAGAGTTTTAATTTTAGCTTTGTACTTTTTAGCGTTTTGGTCATTTGCATCTTCAATTCGTCGAATCTGTCTTTACTCTTCATCTTTTATTATTTAAACGAATATCACTTGTAAATAGAACAATTGCAACTAAAAGCTTGTCTTTCTTGAGGGATAATGCTATGAAATATATGTTTGTTTTTAGCATTATCAAATATTCCCACACTTGAGCGTTACTTGTCCTCAAGCAATATAGAACTTGTATATAACTTTACTAGAATCACTTCTTTATTATTCACACTTTGTACATCAGTGATTTTAATACAGCGGTATGAACAATGATAGTAACGTTGTGGTTTACAGTCCCACATGACTATAAAAATTTATATCCTTTAGGAAATTGGATCTTTATGAAAACATTTGATCTTTTGAAAATTCAATCTAGCTTTTACCCTAGATAAGTTTTTCGGAATAAACCTTCACCGGTGTTTGCAAATTATTTTTGTGGTTTGAAAATTTTAGCTCAAAACTTATGGTTTTGTGTCACCCACTTGCTAACCTTGTATTAGGAAAGCAACACGTCCAGTATACTTGCTCCGTATATTACCTTTCGGTAAACTACCGTCCGGTTGTAAAGGAAAGCGTTGAACAAGCAACTGTTAAGGCAATGTCCCGTAACATGCTGATAATTCTGGTCTATATCGTGTCGGATGCAATTACTATCCTTTGTAGGAGCAATATTAAAGATCACCCTATAGTTATTCGATCTGGCACAAGGTCCTGTCTTCGACCATGCTATGCAACCACCGTTCTTACGGTTGACACCCGATTTGGTTCAGGTGACCTAATGAATTTCGAATGAATTCCTAGGATTTTACGTTCAATGTTAATGAATGCATTGAAAATAGGGGTTCAAGCTCGAGTTTAGATATCATTGAATTCCATGAGTTTGAATTCTCAATCTTTAAGGTCAATCTCAAGGATTGAGTAATATCAGTCTTAAAAGCTGATTTTTGATCTTTAAGGAGATTATCCTTTCTGGGGATCTGATTCATTAGTCTTATAAGCTAATTTGTATGGTGCCCCCCCAAATTGTACGAGACAGATCCTCTCATGGTTAGGATAAGTCTGACCACTTGGCGACCCTGTTTAATGCTGAGGTCCGTGGATTTCCAGCTGATTTTCGAGAAAACTTTTTAAGTTTTTTCGTAGACTCTACAACTGGTCTGGACGACAACTTCCTGACCTAAATCAAGAAGCGCGTATCTTTTTCTCTCAGAAGACTTTACTTCCTTTTAAATTCCATTTATATTACAATAAACTGGGTAAAACTGATTAATATCGTCCAAAACAAAAGTATCTTCAATTATTTGTACAAAAATATGTAATATATGTTCTAAATAACTTGGTAAATTTTTTCCACACTTGGCTTTTATTTTCCTTTCTTTGCCTTTTTATTTTCCTCTATTCCATTTTAAATGAATTCTAACATTTTAGGTTGTTTCTCAATTTATGTCCTTTCCGAGGTAACAATAATTTCGGTGTTAACACCTAGTTTTATCGTTCATAAATATGTATAAACATAATTTTGAGTTCATTTAGTTGAAAATTTTGAAAAATTTTACTAGAATTGGGTAGTCAGTATATAAGACTAGGGCTGTTCTTTATTATCAGAGAGCACTAGATTCTAATACAACTACTGCGTTACTAGTATCTTTAATGGTAACCAAGTGTTTAAATTTAAAATTTTAAAAATTCGAAAGATCTTGCAATGCCCTCATTTGCAAGAAATCAGTAGCAATTTAAATTATTGAGGGTGATTAGCGTAGAAAAAAGATTAAATTTTACCAAAGTTTCCTAACATATTGTTGTTTATGTTGAATGATAAATGGTGCACATCATTTGTTCATTCCTGCAGTTGTTATTTCACATTTATTTTGCCTCTTGTCGTCAAAATTAGTTGCTTTTGCTGAACTTAATGCCAGTCTTTGAAAATTCGCTGTTTTACCCTGTTGTGTACATGAAATAAAATACATACAATACAAATATAAACATGCATGGTAATTTGAAATGGGACTTAACATCCCACTTTCAAATTATAAATACAAAATATTAGTAACAAAAGAAAAAAATGTTAAAAATTACATAAAAGTATCACAATATTATATGTTTAAAACATAAGTAAATAAAAATAATAAAAGATAAAAATCACCAACGGGAACTGTATCAATATGGATAGGGGTTCCAGTTCATGTCGTCGGTCGGGTTCTACGGTTAGTTATAGGTGTACTGATAGGCTTGGTTGGGGTCGTAGAGAGTAAATGGTGGTCGCATATCGGGCTGGTGTGGCGGATAGTAAGCAGGTCGGGTCGGTACGTAGTTATTTGGTACCTGAGATGATAGCTGGCTTATGATCTGATGCTGATGATAGTGCCATCTATCATGCTGTCGTTGCCTGGAATGCTCGTACACATTCTCGACGTGCCACTGCTCGTACTGACTATGTCTAGCCTCGTTTGTCATTTCTACCTCATCTATACGCTGGTAAACGTCAGTAACAACGTCCTTAATGACATCCTTAATGTCATCCGCTTCCTCTATTTCCTCATCTGAACCTCTCTCTACCTGTGGATGAGGGCCCTGATATGGTACTGCCTGATTGCGTCTGCTCTTTAATACCTTTGCACCTTGATAGACCCGCAATCCTAAAGTCTCATCCTGTTCCCAACACACCATCAGTGGACCCCCTTTTTCCCTATCTACACCTAAATACTCTCCAATGAGAGTAACAAAAATACCTCCTATTATTCCCCCATCCTGTATACCTTCCACCATTTTGGACAGATAAAAACCAACACAGTGGGGGATATTAACAAAGCCTCTAGTGGCTCGAATGCACTTAAGGTAAAATAAATTGTGTAAGGTCATTTTCTCTTTGTTGTTACCACCTGGCTGTGGTTCGTTTTCAGGTTGTCTGGATGATGATGCACTGCCAGATTCGGTATATTTCTGCAAAACACATTAAACACAAAATTTGTGCATCCAAATATGCATTAGTGTTAGCAAAATAACAACTTGAAACAATTACAATGACACTAAACTCATGCTCATTTTCATAATTTTTATCAATTCTACACTTTTTCAAATAAGCATATATGAAAATATTTACAAAGTTTATAAGCATTCTACTCAAATAACATGTCAAAATAATCATTACTTGCAATTGAACAAGTTTCAAATGACATTTATATCAAATTAATCAAGTTCATGAATTTTAGACTTGAAAAGTCCACTTTAATTCTCAAAATTCATGTTTAGGATCAAAGTTTGGATCATTTAGCTACCTAAACATGTTATACTACTTAATTTAGCAATAATTCATGACAAAAATCAGCCATAACGTGTTTATATCAAAAAGCCCCAAATTGCTCAAGAACACAAACCCTAGATTTCTAAAAATTTTAAAGTTTTTGGCTTTAAATCATGACAAATAGCATCAATCTAGGTTATACATGCATAATATACTAACAATTTAACTCTAATTATACTAGAAATTAACAAAATCAAATTAGGTAAAAATTAGCTCAAGAACACTAAAACTGAAAATTTTAAGAGTTTAGGGGTGAAATTTTTACCTTTTTACTTCCCCATCTGAAGAAAGGCATGATTATAGCTAATTGTAGAACGAAATTTGGTAGAATTTGGTGAAAAATTGATGATTTTAGGGGTGATTTGGGAGAGTTTTCGGGTATGTGTGTGTGTGTTGAAGTGTGAGGACAGAAGCAGGTCGTGGAGCTTTTCTATCTGCCCAGTTTTTTACACCCATGCGACCGCATGGTTTGGAAGGGTAAACCCCATGCGATCGCATGGGGGTCCCTGTTTTGTTTTTTTTAAATAATCATTTACTTATAAAACAAATAAATAATTTTAAAAATTTGTTTTCTTTTTAGAATGAGGGCGTTTCGAATCGTTGTCCTAGTTCGTCCCTCGACAAAATTTTAAAATCTGTCATTTTAAAGCGATTGTTTTAAAAGCAAAAATTTTTGGGGTTTTTAATGTTTTTTTTATTCTTTAGATCAATGGGATTAAAAATAATGATAATAAAATTTCTCGTCCCTCCATTGGGTAAAGCAATTTCGGTTTAACGACCTAGTCTTCAACTCACGACGAATTTTAAATATCAAATTTTTAACTTAATGAAATAAAGTAATTTTTTTTTAAATTCACACCAAACTTAAATTTAAAATGCATAAAATTAAAAATTCATATTAATATTATTAATATTTTTATACATTATTTTTACAAACTTATATTGAAAATATTAATTTTTAATATATTTAAAAACTTAAATATATTGATTTTAAAAATTTAGAATAGTAATTTAATATTAATTTAAAAACAAGGTAAAAATTAAAAATCTTTTTTTTTGGTCTTTTATCCCACTTTAATCAATCAAATATTATCAAAAATATACGTCCCTCTTTTGGGTAAAGTAATTTCGGCTATTTTACCTAGTTTTACTCCTGACGAATTTTTGAAATATTTTGAATTGAATGATTAAAGATATTTATACCTTAAGAATAAACGGTAAATTTCGCAGTGATGTAATAAATTTTTGTATGATATCAATAATTTCGGTTTCGCATACCTAATTTTATTGAATATCAATTTAATACTTTATAGCGAACGATTCAGCGTTTATTATCAAAAGGTTAAAAGCAATAAAATAAAATAAAAACTGTACATACTTACCTATGAGAAAGAATTCTCAGAGACCTGCTTTAGCCGACTCATAGGAGAGTCGTGTGATTTGGTTTTCCATAGCTACATAAGCGTAACCTCGATTTTTCAATAACTTTTCTTCTAAACATATGAACGGTCTTTCTCTGCATAGAGTAACAAATTCGGTATTTGAATATGTTTGATTATTCGAACATTTACCTTCGTGTGACCATTTTCCGCATTTATGACATCTTTCAAGGAGTCGTGCTCTTGTTTTTGTTGCGGATTTTGATTTTCCTTTACCAAAATGTATCTTATGATGATCTTTCCTGAGTTCTTTCCTCACTTCGTCCATTTTGCCTCTTATAAAGGATACCACTTCACTCGGGAGTGTGTCTTTATTACGTTTACTAATCAAAGCGTGTAGCATTAGACCATGGTTTAAATCAAAGGAATTCTTCATCTCGTAAAACCTAAAAGATATAAAAATTCAGAATGGAGGGAGAACACTAGTTCTTTCGGGTCTGCTAGGGAAAGACCATGCGGATTCCATTCTCGAGAACTACACGAAAACAGAAAATCTAACTCTAACAGAAATATATATTATCCTTAAAAAATTCGAATCTTCCCACACTTAGTTAGCTGTGGTGTCGAAATTGTGATTAACTTCATCTTCAACTTCCATTGGATTATCTATGTAATGTTTAACTCTGTGACCATTAACTTTAAATTCAACCCCATTTGAATTTATTAATTCTACTGTTCCATACGGGAAAACTCTTTTGACTATGAATGGTCCAGACCATCTTGATTTCAATTTTCCAGGAAATAGCTTGAATCGTGAATTGAAAAGAAGAACTTTGTCTCCTTCTTTGAATTCTTTTGAATTTCGGATTCTTTTATCATGCCATTTCTTCGTTCTTTCCTTATAGATTAATGAATTTTCGTATGCTTCATGTCTTAATTCTTCTAATTTGTTTAGTTGACTTAACCGTAGACGTTCGGCTTCATGTAAATCAAGATTACATGTCTTCAAAGCCCAAAATGCTTTATGCTCAATTTCTACTAGAAGGTGACATGCTTTTCCGTAAACGATTTTAAAAGGTGTGGTACCAATTGGAGTTTTGTAGGCTGTTCGAAAAGCCCAGAGTGCATCCTCCAATTTCATGGACCATTCCTTCGGATTTGATCCTACGGTTTTCTCTAGAATATGTTTTAATGCTCGGTTGGTATTTTCAACTTGTCCACTTGTTTGTGGATGATAAGCGGTTGAAATTTTATGAGTTACTCCATATCTTTTGAGAACTTTCTCAAGTTGATTATTACAAAAATGAGTACCCCGATCACTTATTAAAGCTTTCGGTGTTCCGAACCTTGCAAAAAGACGTTTTAAAAAATTAACTACAACTCGTGCATCGTTAGTTGGGAGAGCTTGTGCTTCCGCCCATTTAGATACATAATCAATAGCAACAAGAATGTAGAGATTATTATGAGATTTTGGAAATGGACCCATAAAGTCAATACCCCAAACGTCAAATACTTCACATACTTGAATGACATTTTGTGGCATTTCATCACGTTGACTTATTTTTCCGGCCCTTTGACATGCATCACAGGATTTACAAAGAAGGTGTGCGTCTTTGAAAATTGTAGACCAATAGAATCCAGCGTCGTAAACTTTTCTTGCTGTGAGTTGAGGCCCATAATGCCCTCCTGTTAGTCCTGTGTGACAATGGTTTAAGATTTGACTAGCTTCATCTCCGAATACACATCGGCGTATTATTCCATCGGGACAACTTTTAAACAAATGTGGATCTTCTCAAAAATAGGGTTTTATATCACTAAAGAATTTCTTTCGTTTTTGGTACGACAATCCTTTTTCAAGGAATCCACATACTAAGTAGTTTGCATAGTCTGCAAACCATGGAATTTTATTATAATCTATCTTCAATAGATATTCATCAGGAAAGTTATCTTGTATGGCCGATTCATTTAGAACTTCTAATTCAGGATTTTCAAGACGAGAAAGATGATCAGCTGCGAGATTTTCTGCTCCCTTTTTATCTCGGATTTCAATATCGAACTCTTGTAAGAGTAAGATCCAACAGATTAATCGTGGTTTGGCATCTTATTTTGAAAATAGGTATCTAAGAGCAGAATGGTCAGTATAGACCACCGTTTTTGCTAGAACGATATATGCACGAAATTTGTCAAAAGCAAAGACAATAGCAAGGAGTTCTTTTTCAGTAGTTGTGTAATTCGTTTATGCTCATTGTAACGTCTTACTAGGGTAATAAATAGGTTAAAATCGTTTTTCAATCCTTTGTCCTAAAACGGCTCCCATTTCAAAATCACTTGCATCTCACATAAGTTCAAATGGTAAATTCCAATTTGGAGTTATCATGATCGGCGCATTAGTGAGTTTTTCTTTAAGAATATTAAATCGTTTGATGCATTCATCTAAAAAGATGAATGGAGCATCCTTTTCTAGGAGTTTATTCATAGGAGTGGCAATTTTGGAAAAACTTTTATGAAACGTCGGTAAAAACCGGCATGCCCTAGAAAACTCCTAACTCCTCTAACATTGGTGGGATGTGGAAGTTTAGCAATTACATCTACTTTAGCTCTATCCACTTAAATTCCTTCCTTTGAAATTTTATGACCAAGAACGATGCCTTCTCTAACCATGAAATGGCATTTCTCCCAATTAAGAACTAGATTTGATTGTTCGCATCTAATAAGCATTCATTCAAGATTAATTAGACATGATTCAAATGTATCACCGAAGACTAAGAAGTCATCCATGAAAACTTTTATGCATTCTTCTATCATGTCGTGCAAAATCGCCATCATGCACCTTTGAAAGGTTACAGGGGCGTTGCAAAGTCCAAATGGCATACGTTTATAAGCAAAATTACCATAAGGGCACGTGAACGTAGTTTTCTCTTGGTCCTCGGGTGCTATTAGAATTTGAAAATATCCGGAGAAACCGTCAAGAAAACAATAGTAACTATTTCCGGCTAATCTTTCCAACATTTGATCAATGAAAGGTAAGGAAAAGTGTTCTTTTCTGGTGGCGTTATTTAATTTTCTATAATCAATACAAACACGCCATCCTATTACAGTCCTAGTAGGAATAAGCTCATTTTTTTTCATTTGTGATGACAGTCATGTCACCCTTCTTAGGTACGCATTGAACTGGGCTTACCCATGGACTATCAGAGATTGGATAAATTAAACCTGCATCTAGTGGTTTGATAATTTCTTTCTTAACAACATCTTGCATATTAGGATTTAGTCTTCGTTGGCGTTGCACATAGGTGATAATGCTAAAAACGAACATATATTTCATAGCATTATTCCTCAAGAAAGACAAGCTTTTAGTTGCAATTGTTCTATTTACAAGTGATATTCGTTCAAATAATAAAAGGTGAAGACAAAAGACAGATTCGACGAATTGAAGACGCAAACGACCAAAAAGCTCAAAAGTACAAAAGACAATAAAAAAGGTTCCAATTATTGATAAGAAACGTCTCGAAATTACAAGAGTACAAGATTCAAAACGCAAAGTACAAGATATTAAATTGTACGCAAGGACGTTCGAAAATCCGGAACCGGGACCAGAGTCAACTCTTAATGCTCGACGCAACGGACTAAAAATTACAAGTTAACTATGTATATAAATATAATATAATATATAATTAATTATATTAATTATATATATATTATATTTATAAATAAAAAAACCGTCGGCAAAGAAACTCAAAATGTAAAATTAACCTCCGCGACTCGCGGAGTTTGAAGAAGTTTTCACCGCGAGTCGCGGAGCCCCAAAATGAATTTCTGCCTATAAAGCCAACCGAATTCTGATCAAAATTCATCATCTTTTTCTTCCTCATTCATACGTAAAATTTATATTTATATTTATAATTTATATTTTAATTTTAATTATAATTCTAATAATAAGGGTATGTTAGCGAATATTGTAAGGGTGTAAGTCGAAATTCTGTCCGTGTAACGCTACGCTATTTTTAATCATTGTAAGTTATGTTCAACCTTTTTATATTAATGTCTCGTAGCTAAGTTATTATTATGCTTATTTAAAACGAAGTAATCATGATGTTGGGCTAATTACTAAAATTGGGTAATTGGGCTTTGTACCATAATTGGGGTTTGGACAAAAGAACGACACTTGTGGAAATTAGACTATGGGCTATTAATGGGCTTTATATTTGTTTAATTAAATGAAAGTTTGTTAATGTTAATATAAAGATTTACAATTGGGCGTCCCTATAAATTACCATATACACTCGATCGGACACGATGGGCGGGGTATTTATATGTACGAATAATCGTTCATTTAACCGGACACGGGAATGGATTAATAGCCACTAGAATAATTAAAACAGGGGTGAAATTACATTCAAGGGTAATTGGTGTAATTGTTAACAAAGTAGTAAAACCTTGGTTTACACGCAGTCGATAACCTGGTGTATTCATTAAACAAAGTATTAAAACCTTGTTATAATTCGAATCCCCAATTAGTTGGAATATTTAACTTCGGGTATAATAATAATTTGACAAGGACACTTGCAATTTATATTTATGACTGATGGACTGTTATGGACAAAAACCAGACGGACATATTAAATAATCCAGGACAAAGGACAATTAACCCATGGGCATAAAACTAAAATCAACACGTCAAACATCATGATTACGGAAGTTTAAATAAGCATAATTCTTTTATTTCATATTTAATTTCCTTTATTTTATATTTAATTGCACTTCTAATTATCGCACTTTTATTTATTGTTATTTAATCGCACTTTTAATTATCGTACTTTTTAATTATCGCAATTTTATTTTATCGCATTTTTATTATTCGCAATTTCATTATCGTTATTTACTTTACGCTTTAATTTAAGTCTTGTATTTATTTTATATTTTACATTAGGTTTTAACTGCGACTAAAGTTTTAAAATCGACAAACCGGTCATTAAACGATAAAAACCCCCTTTATAATAATAATATTACTTATATATATATTTGTATTTTTATAAAAGTAAACTAATATAGCGTTGAGCTTTGTTTAAAGATTTCCCTGTGGAACGAACCGGACTTACTAAAAACTACACTACTGTACGATTAGGTACACTGCCTATAAGTGTTGTAGCAAGGTTTAGGTATATCCCATCCGTAAATTAATAAAACTTGTGTCATATTTTGTAGTATTTCCTAGTAAAATATAAACTATTTTATATACACCTCGCATAACATCAATAGGTTTTATGGCCTTCTTCCATAAGGATTTTATGTGTGCAATACGAAGGACTTATGCCTTTAATGTCATGAATCTTCCATGCAATAGCTGGTTTATGAGCTTTTAGCACAGAAATTAGTTGAGATTTTTCATTTTCAGTAAGAGAAGACGATATTATTGCAGGTAATTCAGATTCACCATGTAAATAAGCGTATTCCAAATGGTTTGGAAGTGGCTTTAACTCTAATGTCGGTGGTTCTTCTATCGATGATTTGTATCGATATCTGTCTTCTTCTTTTAACATTTGAAGTTCTCCTGTTGTTGGTTCGTAATCATTAGCTATAAGTGTAGCTAACATTTCAGCTTCATCAATTGGTTCAGTTCCTTCTCCTAAAGAACATTCTCATGTTCCTTGTAATTCTGGAAATTCTTCTAAAAATTCTGCATGTGAATCTATAGTTTGAATATAATAACATGTATCATCTGCAGATTGTGGTTGTTGCATGGCTCTATCAACAGAAAAGGTAACATTCTTGTCCTCTATACTTAGGGTCAGTTTCTTACCAAACACGTCTATTATTGCTTTAGCCATGTTTAAGAATGGTCTTCCTAATATGAGAGGAACTCGAGAATCTTCTTTCATGTCCAGAGTAACAAAATCTACTGGAAATACTAAAGTACCAACTTTAACTAGCATGTTCTCCATTATCCCTCTAGGATATTTTACTGATCGATCTGCTAGTTGTATGCTTATTCGTGTTGGTTTCAATTCTCCAAGGTCTAGTTTAGCGTATAGTGAATACGGCATTAAATTTATACTAGCACTTAAGTCTGCCAATGCTTCTATTGAACTGAGACTACCCAGAAAACATGGAATAGTGAAACTTCCTGGATCAGATAATTTTTCTGGTATCTTATTCAACAACACTGCAGAACAATTAGCATTCATTGTAACAGCCGAGAGTTCTTCCATTTTCTTTCTATTTGTGATTAGATCTTTCAAGAATTTAGCATATCTAGGCATTCCTGAAATCACATCAATGAAAGGAAGATTGACATTTATTTGTTTAAACATATCCAAGAATTTGAATTTCCCAGCTTCAAGTCTTTCTTTTCTCATTTTACTCGGGTAAGGAAGTGGTGGTTGGTATGGTTTAACATAAGGTTTAGCCTTAGCTGTGTTATCTTCATTAACCTTTTCAACTACCGGTTCTGTTTCCTTATCTTGATCAGGCTGTGGTGCCTTTGGAGTGGGAATAGCGTCATTAGAAATTACAGGCATTTTAGGTGGTTTAAGTGTAATACCACTTCTCGTGGTAATGGCTTTAGCTGTTTCATTCCGGGGGTTAGCATTTGTATCACTGGGTAGACTTCCCGGTTTTCTTTCACCTATCAACCTTGCTAGGTTGCTTACTTCTTGTTCCAGATTTTGAATAGAAGCTTGTTGATTTCTAAATGCTTGAGCATTTTGTTCATTGGTTTGTTTCTGAGATGTGAAAAATTGAGTTTGAGATTCAACTAGCTTCAACATCATGTCTTCTAAATTTGGCTTTTTATCATCGGTTTGTGGTGGTTTAATTGGAAAAATAGGTCTTTGCTGATTGTAAGTATTGTTAGATAATTGTTGATTGCTAGGACCTTGTTGGTTGTTGTATGGAACATTTCGGTTATAATTCTGATTTTGATTGTAGTTTGGTCTTAGCGGTTGATAATTATTCTGATAATTATTTCCAGGCCTTTGGTTCATGTATGAAACATTCTCTCTCTGTTCCATTGTTTGTTCAATACTGAGACAATCTTTTGTCAAATGTGGTCCTCCACACTGCTCACAACTAATTCGTATTGCATGAATATCTTTAGTCATCTTTTCCATTCGTCTCCCGAAAGCATCTATCTTTGCGGACATGGAATCAAAGTCATGGCTAGAATCGGTTCTAGCCGCTTTAGATGATCTAACGATATCTTTTTCTTGATGCCACTCATGTGAGTGGGAAGCGGTGTTATCAATAATTTTGTAAGTTTCAGTTGCGATTTTCTTCATAATGGAACCACCAGCTGCTATGTCGATGTATTTTCTTGTAGTGATGTCGCATCCTTGATAGAATATTTGTACTATTTGATAAGTGTCTAAACCATGTTGCGGACATCCTTTTAACAACTTTCCAAATCTTGTCCACGCCTCATATAGAGTTTCATTTGGCTTTTGCGTGAACGTAACAATTTCTCCTTGAAGTCTAACGGCTTTAGATACCGGAAAGAATTGTTTAAGAAATTTTTCGACTAAAACGTCCCATGTATCAATCGCCCCTTCAGGTAACGATTCTAACCAATCTTTGGCTTCTCCCTTTAAAGTCCAAGGAAATAACATAAGATATATCTGTTCATCCTCCACTTCTCGGATTTTAAATAGAGTACAAATCCTATTAAAGGTACGAAGATGTTCGTTTGGATCTTCCTTCAGCGCACCACTAAATTGGCATTGATTAGTTACCATGTGTAGGATTTGTCCTTTGATTTCATAATCTGGCGCATTAATGTCTGATTGAGTAATTGCATGACCTTGGCCAGTGCGTTTAGCTCTCATTCAGTCTTCCATACTTAGAGGTTCCAGATTTCTCATGATTGAATTTGTTGAATCTGAATCACTAGAGGATTCTGATTTAATGGTTTCTTCCTCGACAATCTCTGGATGAGTAATTTGTGGTTCAGGAGGAATGATTAGTGGTTCAGGATCTCTGAATTGTTCCTGAATATCCTCCGGATTCTCAATTGTGAGGTTGGGTTCAAAAAATGGATTATCAGAAATTTGAATTGGAGTACTTGGTCGACTAGATGACGATTCTAAAGAAAAATCAACGGCAATAATGTTGGCTAGATGTCTTGATCGAGTTACAGGTGGTGAACGTATGAAAGGTGGTGAACGTTTTGCTCGGTGCATTCACTGAATATCCTATTAGTTAAAAATTATATAAGTTATCAAATTAATAGACTTTTCTGATTTTGCCCACGTTTCAAATAGTCAATAGATGTAGCAGGTAGCCAGGACCCTTTAAATCGGAAACCCACAACTCGCCAGTAACAAATCCAACTATTACTACGAGCCAGAAAATTTTGGATGTCTATCAATTTAACCGCTTAAAATAATTTTTCGTTTTGAAATTGTAGAGAAGAAATAGAAAATTCTATGTCCTAAAAACTATAGCATCGAGAAATAAGAAAGAAAAAGAGCGCGTCGAAAAACAAACAGTCAAAAAATAAAAATAAGAAAATAAGTGTCGAAACTTAAAAGGTACTAAATACTAAAAACTTACGTCTAAAGGTATTAAAGCTAAAAAGGAATTCTATATCCAAAATGGAAATAATTTAAAAAGTACTAAAATCTTAAAACGGCATCGCAAAATACTAAAGCACCTAAATCTTAGTCTAAAGAAAAAGCACTTAAGGGATTTTACGGAAAAGCCTAAAAATCTAGAAATAAAAATAAACTACAGCAAAATACTAGATTAAAACTATTTACGAACGAAAAATTATAAAATTACGCTTTAACTAATAAAAAGATACAAAATATAAAACAAGGTTAATAGTTATAAAAATACAATTTTATAAAAATATTATTTTTATATTATTTATTTTATAAAAGTATCAATTTATAATTAATAAAACTAATTTAAACTAAATATTACAAATTAAATACAACTAAAACTAAATATTATTAAATTAAAAACCCTAATTATAATTAATTAATAATAATAATTATTAATACTTAACCCTAATCGTACAGACTACGATACCAGACCAGTCAAATCACCTCATGCGATCGTATGAGGTGTTAGTTGTTTTTCCATGCGGTCGCATGGCAGTGGATACCAGGCCAAATGTTTGGGCTGCTACAGTGTTCGGCCCGTTTACAATTTACTTTTTTTCTTTATGTTTTTAACTTATAAAATATTTATATAAAATAAATAAAAACTTATACTTTAAAAACTAAAAAAAATAGAAATACTTTATAATTTTATATATTTTAAACAAACTCTTAAAAATATATATATATTTTATTTTTCTTTTTATATTTTTGTATTTTTAACAAAATATTTTTACAAAATGAGAAATATTATATTTTTACAAAAATATCCTAAAAACTAATATTTTTTTTATATATAGCATTTCGCTTCGGCGTTGTTGATTTTCCCCGGCAGCGGCGCCAAAAATACTTGATGTTATGTATATATATAACTGTTGATGTAGAAATACTGCGAGAATCGAAACACTGATTGCTAATTTCCGGTAGTTGGTATGGTAATTATTGTTACTAGATGTAGATGAGTACATGATAGGGTTTCAATGAATTTAATGATTTTTCAAAAAGTCAAAGATCAATGAAGTTGTTGGTAAGTTTACTGCTAATGTGGCTGTGACCACCCGGAAATTTCCGACCAAATTTAAACTTAATCTTTATATAATTCCAACTTAATAAGAAATGAATTTTAATAAATCTTGAACCTCCAGAAAGAGTTTTACACAAGCTTTTGGTCACCCTTTTATTCCGACGATTCACGAACGTCATAACTTGATTTAATTGTTTAATTATTGTGTATATATATGGATTTATATATATATTTAACTTGAAAATATGATAATTAAATATCTCATTAAGTATATTAACAAAGTATTATATATATTTTTTCATACTACTAATTTAAAGAGTTTTCAAACAATATATATGTTACTATTTAAACGACGTAATTAACTTATGTAAAAATGTATTTACATATAATGTATTACGAGTGTAAATACATCCTTACAAGTATTGAATACACTTTATAATATACCAATACATATAAAGGATAGCTATACTCATATTTCCATTCAATTTCCTCATGAATTCTACTCGCATTCATACGGTATTTTTACCCGTATTATACACAGCTTTTAGAAGTATTTACTATTGGTATATACCAATAGAAATCTGCAATTATTTGTGTAATATGTCATCCATGACCTAATCAATTTAATATTTCATGCATGACTTAATACAATTTAACTTAACTTAGATATTTTCACTAAAAGCCAACATTATAAGCTTATAAATAAGGACCATTTTAACTCATTTTTACTCCACATTTTCTTAAACTAAAAACACACACTTGAATGCTCTTATATCATACTTTAATCTCAGCAACTTTCCTCTTCATAATCAAGGTAAAATATTTCTCAAAATCCTTGTTCAATTCCTTGTATAGTTGCTATCTTATTATACTTATAAAACTTGTAAAAACTAGAACTTGTTTTGGTGAACACCAAGCTTGTTTGAAAAACTAATCTAATCTTTCTAACATAACTCTAATAACACTTATTTATATGTATTATGATGTTATATTAAGTTAATATAAGAACTTATAACTTGTACATATGAAGAACACCTTGAAACTTAACATATATCCTTTAATCTCCATTCGGTAAAAAGCGGGCTGTTTTGGGTTGGGAATTAAAATATTATCTTAGACTTTGAGTTCGAGGCTAAGACTTTGGAAATATGTTAATATATGTAAATAAGACTTCCAGTATTTTTTTCATGATTTTAGACAAAGTTAAAGTATTTTATCAAAAATCATATATTGGGTGGATGCCGGGATTTTTCCAAATCTGTCCACCGACAAAAAAAGAGGGTAAAGCTCTAAAAATTATTACTTGGGATGAACTTTTCGAATTGGTTTTGTAAAATTTGCTTCTTAAGGAATCCATAGCAATTTGATTCACTTTAAACGGAGTTGTAATGAATATTTGGCGAGCAAAAAAAAATCTGCTAAAATTAACGTTGTATGGATGAAATTTATATTATAAAAACTATATTAACCATATCCTTGTTAACTTTTCCTATATCCTATATATATATATTTGGACATGTTATCAGTAGTATAATGAAATATTATAATCTTGGTTAATTCTGTGATTGTATATATGTATAATAATATTCTTGGTACTTCCTAACACAATAAGTATACAATACGTTTTGATAAATCCTAAGACAATACGTACACAATACGTCTTAGTTAATTTTAAGACAATACGTATACAATACATCTCTGGGTTGATGCAAATACAATACGTATACAATACGTCGTGGGGTAATTCTAAGATTATATATATATATACCGATTATTGGACTGTTGGACTTTTCGGACTATTTTGGACTACTAACAAAGAACTTCTAACAATGGACTACTAACATAAAATGTTAAAAATAATTATATAAGTATTCTATGAACTTTCTTTATTTTATTCATATATCGTATTATTATCTGAATCGTTATTATTGTTATAGGTTCGTGAATCCAAGGACGACGGTCATATTTTTAATAAGTTGAAAACTTATTATTTATATACTTTTACTACTGTGAGTATATAGTCCCATTTTTAAACTCTAAAAATATTTTGGGATGAGAATACATGCATTTTATGTTTTACGCCATGGACACAAGTACTTAAAATATATTCTACGTTGAGTTGTACCACCTTGCATATCTTTCCTAATAGCTTGGTAACTAATATTTACATGTTGTAAGAACATGTAAGCGTGAATCCTATTGATAGATCTATCGGGTTTGACAACCCCAACCAGGCTAGTCGCTCTAGTATCATAAATGGTTGTATAGTACTTCGTTTTTACTACACTTGGTACAGTGTAGGGAGATTTCGTAATAAAGGGAATATGCCACATTAATGGTTAAGTATGGTTACCGAAGCGCTCAACAACTTATAGAATACTTTTATACACTTGCGAGTGTACATATATTTATAACTATGAAATCTTGTGGTCTATATTTATATCGATGTTAAACCTATATATCTCACCAACCTTTGTGTTGACTGTTTAAACATGTTTATTCTCAGGTCCTTAAGAAAGTCTTCCGCTGTTGCATTATCTGAGCAAGCTGTGCATGGAGTCTCATGTTTTTGTTTAAATGAAGTGTTGCATACAATAAAACCTTCGTCATGTATTATATTCAACTTTTATGTCACGTGCGTAGTATTTGGAAACCGATGTATTATGGGGATTATTTCTTAAATAATCGCCCACTTATTTAAAGCATGCATTATGTATAATAATGGTGTGCTTTTCATGAAACGAATGCAATATTTTCTAAAACGTATCATATAGAGGTCGATTACCTCGCTATGGGACCAATGAATAACGTACTGCTTTTATAGTAATATGGACGGGTCGTTTCAGTTGGTATCAGAGCGGTGGTCTTAGCGAACCATGTCTTGCATTAGTGTGTCAAACGGATAGTTATTAAGATGCATTAGTGAGTCTGGACTTTGACCTTAACTGCATGTCAAAAGTTTTGCTTATCATTTCTAGTCGGAAATCATCTGCTTATCACCTTTAGAAAATTACCTGCTTATCATTCTTAGTCTAGACACATCTTACTGCATTGATTACATGAATAGTGTTTAGACGAAATTCATATCTTAGCGTATCTGCTAATTCATATCTTAGCGTATCTGTTACTGTAAACTTTGCCTAACATATTTCGTAAATTCCTCAGTAATCTATGAAATCTTTTGCTATATATATATATATATATATATATATATATATATATGTATATATATATATATATATATATATATATATATATTCTATGTAATTAGAATACCATCCGATAGCCGGAAATCATTTCATATCAAAAAATCCTTTATTCAATCGTACGAAATGGAACACTCCACTAGTTCAAGTCCCTCGAATTCCGATATGGAGTTTCACTCGAGCTCCGAAAGCAGTGTGACCAGAATGGATCAACCAATTAGCCATCATCTATTTTGAATGAATTGGGGATGGATTCTTAGTCTACTTAATCATTGTAGACAAGAAGAAGGTGATCCCTTCCATCCACCACATTGCCCTCTTGGTGAAGAACATGAGGCACTTACCGGTGAACCCGTTCGTAACACCATTTTCTCTCTCCTTTCCAGGATATGCCGCAACGAGTATAATATTACTAATATTATTGAGGCTATCCGACCTTTACTCTGTATCTTGCATGGTGAATTATTTAGTAAAAAAAAAATTTACTGTCATGAAAAGCAAAATTTTATTAGCAAGTGCATCCTACATCATTTCATTCCCTTTATAAAGCTCTTGACCTCTCTTTTTATTCAAGAAACTTTAAATATCTTCTTTCACAATACAAAACAAAACAAATTCTCATCATCTATACTCACATCAAACCAATACCAGCACCAGCAGCAGCAGTGCCGACAGCATCACCAGTACCAGCAGCACCTACAACATCACAAGCTTCACCAGTTCCATAATCACCGACATCATCACAAATCAACAATGAGTATTGTATCAACGAGTTATGAAGTATTAACTCATTCCCTCTGATATATATATATATATATATATATATATATATATATATATATATATATATATATATATATATATATATATATATATATATATATATATATATATATATATATATATATGTGAGTTTTTAAACCACAATATATTTTTTCGTACTAAGCTATTACGTGTGAATGTTAAAGGGTAGATACTACTCGGTTAATTCATATTACTAATATGCTATGATGTACATCTTTCGCTAATGACTTAACAATCATTAATTATAATCTCTGCTTCAAATCAATAGATTCCATTTCATAATAAACCAAGTGTATTGTTCGAGTACGTGTTAGATTTCACACTTTCATTTTCGATGTACTCGAAACTTTCTAGAAAACGTCATTCGTGTCTTGCGAAGTTCACAAGAATTCTACGAACACCAACATCAATCACCAAGGAAATATCAATAAAAATGAATAATGAAGTATTGATTCATAATTTCATTTACGTTGAAGAAATATTCCGCAAAAATTATGTAATCTCTAAAGTTTTAGGGGTTATTCATTCTAGCTCCAGCAAAAAAATAATGAGTTTAATAGTATATTAACTCATGAAATCTATATTACATCTGCAGAAAATATAAAAATATATATTTTCATAAAGACTGTAATAAATATTCTCTTGTACAAAATATTACATGTGAAACTTTAACGGGTAGGTAATACCCGAGAATTATACAAATTCACAATTATTATGTTATACTGTACATTCTTCAATTCTGATTCAATAATCATTAACCATACTCACTACTTTTACAACAATATACATTCTTTCATAGAAACCAGAACAACTATTCTCATTCAAATTAAATTAAATATTCTGGTTTTGACATATCAGAATCTAAGTCAAGATTAAATAGATGACATCACTCTTAGATTCCTACATCCTTCAAAATCATACTTTAAATTCAAACTATACTAGAACATCACTTTCATTCACAGAACTCATAAAGATATTCGTATCATTCAAGATTCACGACGAATTCATTATTCGGATATTGATTATGACAACCTGCGTCTAAACCCTTAAAAATTCTTGAAAACACCTCAACTAAGGAACAATCGAGAGAATGAACCAATCACACGATACATACGAAGAATATATGCATATAGATATGCATTCGGAGGACACTTGAACCTAAGCAAAGGTTCAACACGTATCCGTGTCAGATCCTTTAGCATTATTATTACCCAAAATAACTTTATAATCCCTTTTCAAAATAGCGAATTTTATCACAGCTCCAAAAAGACAACTTCGAGTTTTCATCTTGAGTAGCCTTATTATAACCTTGATATATACGTTGTCTTTTCACCATCGTTACCAGGGAACCTTTTATATTCCACCACATTAGTAGTAAGCTTACCAGCAACTTTATTGCTCTTTGACTTAAATCTCTCTGAAAGATCACTATAAAACCTTGTCATATACCCATCTATATCTTGTAACTATAATTGTCATACCAAACCCCAGGAAGCATCAATAATTATTCTTGAATCTCACATCATTTCTGCATATACATATAACGTTATTTCCTGGAATTATAATTCTGAAATCCGGAATAGCACTTCAGCCTACGAATCAGTACTATGAAGTTTTGAAAAAAAAGCTGAATGAAGCAGCAGAAACTATAGACAATCGTAACAGTCAAAAGATGATGATAAAGAATATTGTGTTAGCAAAGCACAGAAAAAGAGAAGGTTTGGAACTGGAAAACGGATTGAGCAAACCCTGAAGGAGGCTGTGGACAAATCACAAGGACTATCTGCCTTCAAAGAATCCAAATGATTCAGTGTCTGCTGAAGTCTTTAGCGAATACCTTGCTCCTTACTCTAAACCCTTGTGGATAATATTCTTCATCATCCTCTGATCTTAGATATTCTAAGATATCATCGTATCTTTCATTATAAATATCCTCCATATTTCTGAAGATATTTTCATAACTATTCTTATCTGAAATAATTCATCTTTTCGCGCTATCTATGTTACATCATAAAAGAAACTATTTTAGTTTCTAAATTCTGGAACCTTCGAGTTTAAAATATGTATGTTTTGAAGTAGTGTTAGGAACTGAAGCATGAGTTAGTATAATATAATGACACTTGATCAACGTGATTATATTACAGTAAGTCATGCTGAGTTTCTAAATGGAACGTAATGATTCACAGACCATAACGTCATCATGTGCCATGTTATATGACTCTTGCATTCAATATAATCTCTAAACATATCAAGAACATATTCTATTGATAGTTCTATCTTTTCCTTTGGATTCTGGTAATTTTACAAGTCAAATTGTACTATTACAATTTCTCTCTTAGAGCATTAGCTATGTTCATTCTGAATTTCATATCTAAGAATTCTAGACCATTATTCTCTTGACTTGAAGTCCGGAAAAGAATACGGAAGCGTGAAACTCCAAAATATAAGGAAAAATATAAGCACGAAGACAACGCAGAAATTACAAATCGTGTATATCGATGCGTATAGCAATATAAAGACACGGGAAAACTAAGAACACTATAAACCCAAGAGCATAGTAGAAATTAACGGATTCCTCCGGTGGAAGATGAAAAAGAAGAATGACAGATGTGATAGTCAAGAATATATCAAGAATTAAAACTGGATGGAGCATATTGATGAATGTTTTGGAAGTACGAAGAAAGGAAGAAAGTATAAAAGATGGGAGATGTGGAAATAAGGAAACGTAGGAGGTTGATTTATAGTAAAATATCCGACAGAGAAATCGAGACAGATTATTGCATTAAATCGAAGAGGATCATAATTTCCTTAATCGCCGAAGAATCAAATCTTATATAGATTACAAAGATTTTCTTTAATCCGAAGATCAACCGTGATGACTTCAAAAGATAAGACGAATCCCTATTTTCTCATTTCACTCTTTTACGATAGCTTCACTCATACGTTTCGAGTAATCGAATTATTTTATCCATATTTTTCAATCATGATAAAACCCTATGAATCAACTTATATTCGTCATAATAACATTCTTATTGTTAGCTATGACGATCTCGATCAAATTTCGGGACGAAATTTCTTTAACGGGTAGGTACTGTGATGACCCGAAAATTTCCGACCAAATTTAAACTTAATCTTTATATAATTCCGACTTGATAAGAAATGAATTTTAATAAATCTTGAACCTCCAGAAAGAGTTTTACACAAGCTTTTGGTCACCCTTTTATTCCGACGATTCACGAACGTCATAACTTGATTTAGTTGTTTAATTATTGTGTATATATATGGATTTATATATATTTAACTTGAAAATATGATAATTAAATATATCATTAAGTATATTAACAAAGTATTATATATATATTTTCCTAATACTAATTTAAAGAATTTTCAAACAATATATATGTTACTATTTAAATGACGTAATTAACTTATGTTAAAATGTATTTACATATAATGTATTACGAGTGTAAATACATCCTTACAAGTATTGAATACACATTATAATATACCAATACATATAAAAGATAGCTATACTCGTATTTCCATTCAATTTCCTCAAGAATTCTACTCGCATTCATACGGTATTTTGACCCGTATTATACACAGCTTTTAGAAGTATTTACTATTGGTATATACCAATAGAAATCTGCAATTATTTGTGTAATATGTCATCCATGACCTAATCAATTTAATATGTCATACATGACTTAATACAATTTAACTTAACTTAGATATTTTCACTAAAAGCCAACATTATAAGCTTATAAATAAGGACCATTTTAACTCATTTTTACTCCACATTTTCTTAAACTAAAAACACACACTTGAATGCTCTCATATCATACTTTAATCTCAGAAACTTTCCTCTTCATAATCAAGGTAAAATATTTCTCAAAATCCTTGTTCAATTCCTTGTATAGTTGCTATCTTATTATACTTATAAAACTTGTAAAAACTAGAACTTGTTTTGGTGAACACCAAGCTTGTTTGAAAAACTAATCTAATCTTTCTAACATAACTCTAATAACACTTATTTATATGTATTATGATGTTATATTAAGTTAATATAAGAACTTATAGCTTGTACATATGAAGAACACCTTGAAACTTAACATATATCCTTTAATCTCCATTCGGTAAAAAGCGGGCTGTTTTGGGTTGGGAATTAAAATATTATCTTAGACTTTGAGTTCGAGGCTAAGACTTTGGAAATATGTTAATATATGTAAATAAGACTTCCAGTATTTTTTTCATGATTTTAGACAAAGTTAAAGTATTTTATCAAAAATCATATATTGGGTGGATGCCGGGATTTTTCCAAATCTGTCCACCGACACAAAAAGAGGGTAATGCTCTAAAAATTATTACTTGGGATGAACTTTTCGAATTGGTTTTGTAAAATTTGCTTCTTAAGGAATCCATAGCAATTTGATTCACTTTAAACGGAGTTGTAATGAATATTTGGCGAGCAAAACAAAATCTGCTAAAATTAACGTTGTATGGATGAAATTTATATTATAAAAACTATATTAACCATATCCTTGTTAACTTTTCCTATATCCTATATATATATATTTGGACATGTTATCAGTAGTATAACGAAATATTATAATCTTGGTTAATTCTGTGATTGTATATATGTATAATAATATTCTTGGTACTTCCTAACACAATAAGTATACAATACGTTTTGATAAATCCTAAGACAATACGTACACAATACGTCTTAGTTAATTCTAAGACAATACATATACAATACGTCTCTGGGTTGATGTAAATACAATACTTATACAATATGTGGTGGGGTAATTCTAAGATTATATATATATATATACCGATTATTGGACTGTTGGACTTTTCGGACTATTTTGGACTACTAACAAAGGACTACTAACAATGGACTACTAACATAAAATGTTAAAAATTATTATATAAGTATTCTATGAACTTTCTTTATTTTATTCATATATCGTATTATTATCTGAATCGTTATTATTGTTATAGGTTCGTGAATCCAAGGACAACGGTCATATTTTTAATAAGTTGAAAACTTATTATTAATATACTTTTACTACTGTGAGTATATAGTCCCATTTTTAAACTCTAAAAATATTTTGGGATAAGAATACATGCATTTTATGTTTTACGCCATGGACACAAGTACTTAAAATATATTCTACGTTGAGTTGTACCACCTTGCATATCTTCCCTAATAGCTTGGTAACTAATATTTACATGTTGTAAGAACATGTAAGCGCGAATCCTATTGATAGATCTATCGGGTTTGACAACCCCAACCAGGCTAGTCGCTCTAGTATCGTAAATGGTTGCATAGTACTTCGTTTTTACTACACTTGGTACAGTGTAGGGAGATTTCATAATAAAGGGAATATGCCACATTAATGGTTAAGTATGGTTACCGAAGCGCTCAACAACTTATAGAATACTTTTATACACTTGCGAGTGTACATATATTTATAACTATGAAATCTGGTGGTCTATATTTATATCGATGTTAAACCTATATATCTCACCAACCTTTGTGTTGACTGTTTAAGCATGTTTATTCTCAGGTCCTTAAGAAAGTCTTCCGCTGTTGCATTATCTGAGCAAGCTGTGCATGGATCTCATGTTTTTGTTTAAATGAAGTGTTGCATTCAATAAAACCTTCGTCATGTATTATATTCAACTTTTATGTCACGTGTGTAGTATTTGGAAACCGATGTATTATGGGGATTATTTCTTAAATAATCGCCCACTTGTTTAAAACATGCATTATGTATAATAATCGTGTGCTTTTCATGAAACGAATGCAATATTTTCTAAAACGTATCATATAGAGGTCGAATACCTCGCTATGGGACCAATGAATAACGTACTGTGTTTATAGTGATATGGATGGGTCGTTTCAATGGCGGACTATAAAAGGTTCCCTGGTAATAATGATGGAAAGGGTAATCGTATATATATCAGGGTTATAATAGAGTTACTCTGGAGGAAAAGTCGAAGTTGTCTTGTTGGAGCTGTGACAAAATTTGCTACTTTGAAAGGGATTACCAAGTTATTTTGGGTAATAATAATGCTTACAGGATCTGATACGGATTCGTGTTAAACTTTTACTTAGTTACCGAGAGTTTTCCAGGTGCATGATTATTGCTTAAATCTTTCTTCTCGTAGGTGAAGTGTGGTTGGTTCATCCTCTCGATTGAGGTGTTTTCAAGAATCATGAAAGTTTTGAACGCAGATTGTAATCGTCAAGATACAAATGAGGTTTAAGATGAAATCAAGTGGCAAACTTGAGGAAATGTTGAGTTTCATATGTTATAATCAATATTTTAATTCATTTTAATTGTCCAGTATTAGTAGTCCACAGTTAGTAGTTCAATAATTCATATATAGTTTAATATATAATATTCGAATTAATTAATACATATCGTGACCCATTGTGTACATGTTTCCGACTCGATCACAACTCAAAGTATATATATTATTTTAGAATCAACCTCGACCCTTTATATGCTAACTTGAGCATTACCGTATATAGAGTGACTTACGGTTATTTTAAATAATATATATAGATGACGTCAATATGATATGTCAAAACAATGTATACGTGTCCCGATTTATCCGACGATATTTAAAGTGCGTAAAATAAATAACAGAAATTAAATGACGATAAATAAAATTGCGAGAATTAAAATTGCGATAAATAAATTGCGATACATAAAATGTAATAAGGAATTAACAGGTAGCTAGGAACAGTTAGCTAGGATTTTGTTAGCGTGGTTTCTTAACAAAATTTCTCATAGTTAATTTATTTGTTTCTAACAAATTTTATTTTTGTCTAATGTTTTCTTCATTATGCCACTTGTTGGATTCTGATAAGTCAAAATCCAAATATGAAATTGAATGAAAATGGTTATTCTGCGGTGAACGGATACGTATATCTGTGGATATAAGTAGGATAGTAAATGACTGTTGAATCAGATTCGAAGAATGTACAGACTACAGTGTAACTTATTAATGTGAAATATAAATATTCCTCGGGTATTACCTACCCGTTAAAATATTTTCACCATTAACAGTTTGTACAAAAGAGTTTTTAATTACAATCTTTATGAAAATATACTTACATATATATATTTTCTTCAGATGTAATATAGATTTAATGAGTTAATATGATATTAATCTCATTTGATTTTTTGGTTGGAACTAGAATAAATAATCTCTAAAACTTTAGAGATTACATAATCGCCGCCTAATATTTCTCCAATGAAGTTATGAATTAATACTTCATCAGTTATTGTTATTGATACTCCTTGGTATCTATGGTGCGTATGACGTTGATGTTCGTGGGACATTTTGTGATGTTGAATCTTGGGATGTAGATGTTGTAGATGGTGGTACTGGTTATGCTGCTGGTGCTGCTGATGCTCGTAGATATTGCACCATATTCTCCAGAGTCGCTATTCGAGCGCGAAGCTCATTGACTTCTTCTATTATTCTGGGATGATTGGCGGTTGGAACAAGCGGATGAATAAAGTTGAGAATTTTGAATATCATATAATCATTGCGAGATATCCTGGAAATGAGGGTGAATATGGTGTTTTGGACAGGTTCGCCGGTAAGTGCTTCAGGTTCTTCACCAAGAGGTGAATTTGGTTGGTGGAAAGGATCGCCTTCTTCTCGTCTCCATTAATTAAGTCGACTACGAACCCATCCCCAATTTATCCAGAATTGATGATGGCTGATTGGTTGATTCATTCCAGTGACGCTGCTTTTGGAGCTTAGGTGAACATCCATGTCGGAATAGCTGTCGGATTCCGAAGAACTTGAACTAGTGGCGAGTTCCATTTCGTACGATTGAGTAAAGGGTTTTCTCTATGAAATGATTTTCGGATATTGGATGATATTCTAACTAAATAGAATATCTATATATAGAACAAGAGATGTCGTAAATTACGAAATATGTCAGGCAAAGCTTACAGTAATAGATACGCTAAGATATGAATTTTTATCTGTACACTATTCATGCAATCCAGGCAGTAAGATATGTCTAGATTAAGAATGATAAGCAAGTGATTCCCTAGGAATGATAAGCAGGTAATTTCTGACAAGAAATGATAAGAAAAACTTTTGACATGCAGACACGGTCGAAGTCCAGACTCACTAATGCATCTTAACAACTATCAGTTAGACACACTAATGCAAGACCTGGTTCGCTAAGACCACCGCTCTAATACCAACTGAAATGCCCCATTCATATTGATTATAAATGTTACATAATAATTGATTTCATTGCGAGGTATTTGACCTCTATATGATACATTTTACAAATATTGCATTCATTTTTGAAAGACAAACTTTCATTACATCGAAAGTTGACATGCATGCATACCATTTCATAATATATCAAACTATCAATGACTTAATAATAATCTTGTTGAACTCAACGACTCGAATGCAACGTCTTTTGAAATATGTCATGAATGACTCCAAGTAATATCTCTAAAATGAGCAAATACACAGCGGAAGATTTCTTTAATACCTGAGAATAAACATGCTTTAAAGTATCAACCAAAAGGTTGGTGAGTTCATACGTTTATCATAAACAATAAAATTCATCATTTTGATAGACCACAAGATTTAAATGTGCATGGCATAAATGGGCCCGAATCCTATACCCACATGTAATGTACATGCGATTTCTTTTAAATACAGTACACCTTTCTTGTGTACAAAACCATTTTTCATAAATCTGAGTAATCGTACACATATCTCGTGTACAAAATAACATACACATAACATATGTATAAAATCATTCTCTCGATATATAACATTCACTTTACTTTCTTTGCTTGGCTTGGTAACCGACCTTAACATATAATGCGCATCAATAATATCCCCAAAATAAACAGAACTTTCAGTCTATAATAAATATATATACCTCGAAGTACTAAACACCACACCCACTAGCTCTTCCGTCTAGTGAACATTCTGGGTGGGGGTGTTAAATCCGGTAGCTACCTTTAGGATTCGCGTGAATTAGGGGCCATACTCGTTTCCTGATTCTTAGGTTACCATATAACAACCCGGAAATTTTCGACAAAATTTGAACAAAATCTTTGAGACGATTCATTTAAACTTCAACAGATTTCCGACGATTCACGAAAAACCGGTTATAAAAAGATATGTAAATATATATGTGTGTGTATATACATCACTTACAATCATTATTATTATCAGTATTATTATTATTATTATTAATCACTAATATCATTAATATAATACTAATATATTATTATTAGTATTAACACTTTTACTAAAATTATTACAATTATTATAAATATCATATTAAAACAACTTCTCATTATTATTAATGACATTATATAGTTATTATTATTATTAAGAATGATAATTTGTCATTTTTATTAAAATTATTAGTTATTATTATCAAAACTTACTATCATTGAGATCATTTTTTTATTTTGATTATTAATTTAATTACTAGTATTAATTGATATTATTATTATTAATTGTATTAATATTAAAAGTGTTATTATTAATCTATTTATATTTATTAATTATTATTATTAATTAATTAATAATAATCAGATAAATACAAATATTGATTAGTTATCCTAACCGATTTTAATTATTTTAACTTGAACGAATCTGCTATCAATTAGTTTAATTTGATTAGACCTGCTTTTTATTTTTTTTAAAATCACGATCAGCTTTTTATTTATTTATGTATTTTCCTGAATTTTTTTATTAATCTAGTAGTTTTTATTTTGGATTCCAGTCGACATCCTAATATGTTAATCAATCAACCATCCTAATTATTGATATAAAGGCATTCAAATTCGCCATCCATAATCATAACATCTAATTAATGAAAATCAAATTATTTTTTTTCTTCAAAACAGCTCGTAACCTCTGTATTTCACTTTAAAATCAAAATCTCGAAATCAAATGAAATTGCAAAATGTATTAATGTAGGATTGTTAGGAATATCCTACTCCAACTCTCTGTAAAGTTTCAAGCCTCAATTCTTCGTATTAATTGTTAATTCTTGAGTCAAACTTTAAAATCAAAAAGTCAACTCTTTTGTTCATCGAGAAATTCGAGTTCGTTTTGATGATTCATGTTAAATTGATGATTCTAATAGGTTCTAGGAGTAATTTGAAAAATAATTCGTGTTGTTACCTTTGGTCAAAACGTTCTCAATTTCCTTATCAATTTTTTTTGTTTTGAGCTGTGCGAAGAACAGCAACTGTTTAATTTTTATTTTTATTATTTCGCTTTCTGTTAAACACATATGGTCGTTCAATTTAAAATACCAAGTGTTAAATAAAGTCTAGTAATCTGTTATTTTGATTTGCATATCCCTCTGGTCGACTGAAGTTTCATTAAGAAGAAGAAGATGACAAAAAAATTACGGGTAATATATTTTTTTCTTGTTATTAAATCAGAAAAATGTGAAATAGAGCATTGGTTAAAGGTGTTTCGGGTTTAGCGAGAGGTCTCGGGTTCGAATCCCGTTCATGGCAATTCTTTTTATGAAAGCTTTTAAGGTAGCACTCTATTATTATTATTATTATTATTATTATTATTATTATTATTATTATTATTATTATTATTATTATTATTATTATTATTATTACAAAGTATTATAAATATTATTATTGAAAAAGTATTAGTTATCATTTATCATAATTATATTTACAAGTAAGATTATTATTATTATTATCATTATTACAATTAATATTATTATTACTAGTATTATTAGTATTATTAGTATTACTAATGTTATTATTATAATTATTAGTATTATCATTATAATTATTGGTATTATTATTAAAACTATCATTATTATTATCATTTTAAATATTATTATCATTATTATAATTAGAATTAATATTATTATTATTTTAACAATACAAATTATTGTTATCATCATTATTATTAGTACTAGTATCATTTTATATTTATAAGTATTATTAATGTTATCTTTATTATTATTACTAATTATCTTTATTAGTATTATTATTATTAAAAATTACTATCATTATTAACATTTTTACAAAAATTATCATCTTTGCTATCATTAAAACTATATTATTATTATTATTATTATTATTATTATTATTATTATTATTATTATTATTATTATTATTATTATTATTATTATTATTATTATTATTATTATTATTATTATTATTATTATTATTATTATTATTTTTACTATTAATATCATTACTATTGTAAACATATGATATTTTAATTATTATAAGAACTTTCAATTATTATTATTATTATTATTCTTAAACCTTATTATGATTATTATCATTTTACCACTAGTAGTATTATTGTTATTACAAAATAATACAACTCATTAATCATTATCATTATTAATATTATTTTATCAAACAAATACTTATATATAGAATATATATATATCTATATATATATATATATATATATATATATATATATATATATATATATATATATATATATATATATACACAGAAATATATAACGATTGAAATAATATATATAAACTTATTCGATTACGAGTATATGTGTTAATATATATACTTGATATAGGTTCATGAATCCGAGGACAACTCTGCACTTGTTCAGTGCCATCATACACATATTTACCACGAAATACGAAATATAGTATCGTGAGTTTTCATAGCACCCTTTTTATATATATTTTTGGGCTGAGAATACATGCGCAACTTTTATAACTGTTTTACGTTTAGACACAAGTACTCAAACTTTTATGCTATATACATGCTTTGTCATGCTAAATCTCTGCCGTAATATCGTTAATTGCTGAGGTATAAGATGCAAGCTTAGTTATTGTGAGTAGCGCTACTGAGAGTGGCGTCTCTAGTCAGTTGAACGTTGGTCTTTGACTACATAATAATGATTCAACGACACGAATAACAAGTGTCACGGGGTAACTTTTGTTTAGTCGCGATATTACAAACACAGCATTACTTTTAGATTGGTATTTCTATATCAATCAACACTTTATATTGATATTTCTATATCAACTTTATTAAATCTTGTGGTCTAACACTATTATTAAAATCATTATTTATGATAAACCTATGAACTCACCAACCTTTTGGTTGACACTCTTTAGCATGTTTATTCTCATGTCCTACATAATGCTTCCGCTGTGTATTTGCTAATTGAAAGAAACATTTCAACGAGTCATTCATGGATAATTTGAAGGACTTGCATTTGCTAATTTGATGATGATTGCTTGCTATGCTTGGAGTGTTCATTACATATCATATCAATTAAAGATATTTAATGCGTTGTTTATTAAATACAATGTAATCTATTTATCTTCTGCAAAACTCAATAAAACGTCTCATATAGAGTCGTTCTCGTTTTATACAACTGTGATTTGATATAATTAGTCACAATTACCCCATGCCCTATTTGGGGGTGTGACAGATTGGTATCAGAGTAGGCTGTTGTAGAGAACCAGGATTGCATTTTAAGTGTGCCTTATACAATTAGGTACCTTATCAATGTAGGACTACAACTTTCCTTGACTATAGTGCCTTTAATTGTTGCCTTTAATTGCTAAATGCTACACTATACTTTAGGAACTTTACTTATCTTAGAATACCGAGCCAATCTAAGAACTCTGCTAATTCCCCTAAGTATTATCCAATTACGCCACCGCATCTAAATGCGACACTATGATTTCTGAAATTCTTGACATTCTTAAGTCATCTATCATGGGTTGTGTATTACATATGTATTACATGAAATATTATCCATGAATTTTGAAACTCCTATATTTGTTACTATTCATACTCAAACGTATATAACTCCCTGTTATATCACGTACCTATATGCCTTATGCCTTTATGCATCGGTTTGCGAACCAAAAAATGTCATTGAGTTATTGAGAATCTCAAAGACATTATAATCACTACTCATAATCAATACTTTTAAATCTTTGATTTCTCGTTATCATTGAATTTTTTTGACGGATGGCATCTACGAAACTCTAGAATGGAAGGGTTTGGATTACCGATTTAAAGGATCCTATAGCTCAAGCCCCTAGACCTGAATAGGCCATTGCGAATTGAAAATCTTTAATCAAAAGATTATCCATTTACATACTTATCATCTAGACACGTCATACTGCCATTATTGGAGTATAGACACATCATATCTTATTATATCTTATCATATCTATCTCAATAGACTTTGTCTAACACTTTTCCTAAATTTACTCCGTAAATTACGGAAATCCTTTTGCCATATATACTATTCGAGGAGACGAATATATCATTCAGTATTCAACACCCACTCGTATCAAAAACCCTAATTCCAAACACATAACATGGATTTCTCACTTGATTCCTCGAGCTACACAGACAGCGTAACCGGAACAAACGAACCAATCAGCCATCATCTATTTTGGATGAATTGGGGATGGGTTCGTAGTAAACTTAATCAATGGAGACAAGAAGAAGGTGATCCCTTCCACCAATCGAATTCACCTCTTGGTGAAGAACCTGAAGCACTTACCGGCGAACCCGTTCGGAACACTATTTTCACCCTCATTTCCAGGATATCCAGTCACGAATATATAATATCTAAAATTCTAGATCTTATTCATCCACTTGTCCGAACCGCCAATCATCCCGGAATAATAGAAGAAGTCAACGAGCTTCGCGCTTGAGTAGTGGCTCTGGAGAATATGGTGCGAAATCTAAGAGCATCAGCAGCACCAACAGCATAACCAGCACCACTAGTACCATCAGCATCACCACCAACAGCATCAGCATCACCAACAACAACATCCGCATCCCACGCCTCAACATCACACTCGTTACCTCAATCATCAACATCATACGCCCCATAGATACCAAGGAATATTAGTAATAATGAGTTAAGATGTATTGACTCATTCTTCCCGAAAAATTATATATGTATACCTTATATATATATATATATATATATATATATATATATATATATATATATATATATATATATATATATATATATATATATATATATATATATATATATATATGATTTGGAACAATAATGAATCTTTTCGTACTAAGCTATTACGTGTGAATCTTAACTAGTATGTACTACTTGGTTAATTCATATCACTAATATGCTATGATGTACATCCTTCGTTGATGACTTAACAACGGTTAACTACAATCTCTGTTTCAACTCAATAAATTCCATTTCATAATAAACCAAGTGTATTATTCGAATATATATTTGATTGTATACTTTCATTTTCGATGTACTCGAAACTTTATAGAAAACATTATTCGTGCCTTGTGAATTTCACAAGAATTCCACGAGCGCCAACTTCATATACCGAAGTATATCAACAACAATGGACGATGAAGTATTGATTCATAACTTCATTAGCGAAATATTTCGCGACAATTATGAAATCTTTAAGGTTTTGGAGATTATTTATTCTCGTTTCAACAACAAATCAAATGAGTTTAATATTATATTAACTCATTAAATCTATATTATATCTGAAGAATACATATATGAACGTATATCTTCTCTTTTGTACAAATTGTTAATTGTGAAAATATTTTAACGGGTAGGTAAAACCCGAGAAATATTTATATCTCACATTATTATGTTACATTATACATTCTCCAATTCTGATTCGATAATCAGTAACTATACTACTTACATTCACAAGATATATATATATATCCGTTCACTAAAGAACAACCATTTTCAATTACATATTCTGATTTTAACATATCAGAATCCAAGTAAAGCTTTAGCAGGTGTTATCTTCCTAAAGATCACTGCATTCATGAATTATATTCATTCGTATTCTATGATGAATTATCACATCAAACCACCGAAATTATCATTCATTACTTTTGAAATCAACAACGCCTATTCGTCAACCATTAGATCCGTTGAAGATTACAATTAGCGTTTAATCATCTAAAAATAAAATTTCTTGAAACCACCTCGGATTGGTAGTCAATGATTCAGATTCGTTAATGTTGAGAATGCTGACGAAGCAGTAAAAGCTATAGATGGTCTTAATGGCCAAAAGTTTGATAATAAAGAATGGTATAAGCTCAGATTTGGAACTGAAAAACGGATTGAGAAAACCATGAAGGAAGCTGTGGACAAATCACAAGGACTAAAACTATAATCCAAGAATCTGGATGATTCGATTCCTGATGGAAATTACAGAAGACGTATAATCTCCTTACGCATTCTAAATCCTTACAGAAGAATTTTCCTCATTATCATTCGATCTTAGAAATTCTAAGATATCATCGTATCCTTCGTTATAAATATCCTCTATATTTCTGAAGATATCTTCATAACGATTCTTGTCCGCAAATAATTATCTCTTTGCGATATCTCTATTACATCATAAAGGAAACTGTATTAGTTTCTATATTCTGTAAAATTCAAGTTTAAATTATAAATGTTTTGAAGAAGTGTTAGGAATTGAAGCATGAGTTAATATAATATAATGACGTCAGGCCAACGTGATTATATTACAGTAAGTCATGCTAAGTTTTTAATGGAAGATGATGATTCATAGAAAATACTGTCATCATGTGCCATGTTACACGACTCTTACATTCTATTTAACCTCTAAACATATCAAGAAAATATTTTTCTCGATGATTCGGTCTTTTCCGGATATTCTGGTAATTTGACAAATCAAATCATGATATTATGTTCCTTTCTACTTAGAATATTATGATCATTCGAAACTTCATACCTACAAATTCTGGACCATTACTCGTTTTACTTAGAGTCGATAGGAGAATAAAAAGGCAAAGAGCTCCGACATATAAGGGAAAATATAAAGCTCGATAACAACACTATAACCCCAAGAGCATAGTAGAAGTAAACAGATTCCTCTGGTGGTAAAAGAAAAAGAAGAATGACTGCATATATGGTCAATATAATAACAAGTATCAATACGGGATTGAGCATATTAACAAATCTTTTGGAAGTATGAATTGAGGAAAGAAAGTATAGAAGTGGTGAAGATAATGAAACGAAAGAAGCTAATTTATAGCAAAATTCCAAACACAGCAATCGAGGCAATTCACCGCATTTAATCAAAGAAATCCCAAAATTTCTGTAAATACCGGAGAATCAAATCTTATAGATTACAAAGATTTCCTTTAATCCCTTGAATTCCGGAAATTAATCGTAACTACGTCAAAAGTTAAGGCGAACATTTAATTTTCTCATTCACTCTTTTACGATAGCTTCGTTTATACTCTTCCTATAATCGAATTGTTTTATCTATATTATTTAATTGTGATAAAACTCTATTTTTCAACTTATATTCATCATTACAATATTCTTGTTGTAAACAATGATGATCTCTATCAAATTTCATGACAGTGATTTTGATGAACTACTCTCTGTTTTGTCTGCCCTAATATTGTGGCATAAACGCTCAAAGTTTTAAATAAGCTCAATACTATTCATAACACATTTCATGTATCCAATTTACTGAAATAACTTGTATAACATCATCATTTTAAATGATCTTCGCATTAATAATAAAATGCACTTCATCAAAGGACCTGTAGAATTTATGGTTCGTATGACTTAAACGCTTGAAACAGAACAATATTATATCCGTTGGAATTCACGAAAGGCCCCGAACATACCTGGGAACGTGAAGAGCAAACAAAACGTAAATATCCTCGTCTATGTACGAACAACACCGATTGATGGCAACAACTAAATTTCGGAACGAAATTTCTTTTAACGGGTAGGTACTATAACAACCCGGAAATTTTCGACAAAATTTGAACAAAATCTTTGAGACGATTCATTTAAACTTCAACAGATTTCTGATGATTCACGAACAACCGGTTACAAAAAGATATGTAAATTTATATGTCTTTGTATATACATCACTTACAATCATTATTATTATCAGTATTATTATTATTAATAATCACTAATATCATTAATATAATACTAATATATTATTATTCGTATTAACACTTTTACTAAAATTATTACAATTATTATAAATATGATATTAAAACAACTTATCATTATTATTAATGACATTATATAGTTATTATTATTATTAAGAATGATAATTTGTCATTTTTATTAAAATTATTAGTTATTATTATCAAAACTTACAATCATTGAGATTATTTTATTATTTTGATTATTAATTTAATTACTAGTATTATCTGATATTATTATTATTAATTGTATTAATATTAAAAGTGTTATTATTAATCTATTTATATTTATTAATTATTATTATTAATTAATTAATAATAATCAGATAAATACAAATATTGATTAGTTATCCTAACTGCTTTTAATTATTTTAACTTGAACGAATCTGCTATCAATTAGTTTAATTTGATCAGATCTACTTTTTATTTTTTTAAAATCACGATCAGCTTTTTATTTATTTATGTATTTTCCTGAATTTTTTTTATTAATCTACTGGTTTTTATTTTGGATTCCAGTCGACATCCTAATATGTTAATCAATCAACCATCCTAATTATTGATATAAAGGCATTCAAATTCGCCATCAACAATCATAACATCTGATTAATGAAAATCAAATTATTTTTTTCTTCAAAACAGCTCGTAACCTCTGTATTTCACTTTAAAATCAAAATCTCGAAATCAAATGAAATTGCAAAATGTATTAATGTAGGATTGTTAGGAATATCCTACTCCAACTCTCTGTAAAGTTTCAAGCCTCAATTTTTCGTATTAATTGTTAATTCTTGAGTCAAACTTTAAAATCAAAAAGTCAACTCTTTTGTTCATCGAGAAATTCGAGTTCGTTTTGATGATTCATGTTAAATTGATGATTCCAATAGGTTCTAGGAGTAATTTGAAAAATAATTCGTGTTGTAACCTTTGGTCAAAACGTTCTCAATTTCCTTATCAATTTTTTTTTGTTTTGAGCTGTGCGAAGAACATCAACTGTTTTATTTTTATTTTTATTATTTCGCTTTCTGTTAAACACATATGGTCGTTCAATTTAAAATACCAAGTGTTAAATAAAGTCTAGTAACCTCTGGTCGACTGAAGTTTCATTAAGAAGAAGAAGATGATAAAAAAATTACGGGTAATATATTGTTTTTCTTGTTATTAAATCAGAAAAGTGTGAAATAGAGCATTGGTTAAAGGTGTTTCATTTTTAGCAAGAGGTCTCGGGTTCGAATCCCGTTCATGGCAATTCTTTTTATGAAAGCTTTTAAGGTAGCACTCTATTATTATTATTATTATTATTATTATTATTATTATTATTATTATTATTATTATTATTATTATTATTATTATTATTATTATTATTATTATTATTATTATTATTATTATTATTACTATTACTATTACTATTACTATTACTATTATTATTATTATTATTATTATTATTATTATTATTATTACAAAGTATTATAAATATTATTATTGAAAAATTATTAGTTATCATTTATCATAATTATATTTACAAGTAAGATTATTATTATTATTATCATTATTACAATTATTACTATTATTACTAGTATTAAAGTATTATTAGTATTACTAATGTTATTATTATAATTATTAGTATTATCATTATAATTATTGGTATTATTATTAAAACTATCATTATTATTATCATTTTAAATATTATTATCATTATTATAATTAGAATTAATATTATAATTATTTTATCAATACAAATTATTGTTATCATCATTATTATTAGTACTAGTATCATTTTATATTTATAAGTATTATTAATGTTATCTTTATTATTATTACTAATACAATTATCTTTATTAGTATTATTATTATTAAAAATTACTATCGTTATTATCATTTTTACAAAAATTATCATTTTTGCTATCATTAAAACTATATTATTATTATTATTATCATTTTTACTATTAATATCATTACTATTGTAAACATATAATATTTTAATTATTATAAGAACTTTCAATTATTATTATTATTATTATTATTATTATTATTATTATTATTATTATTATTATTATTATTATTATTATTATTATTATTATTATTATTATTCTTAAACCTTATTATGATTATTATCATTTTACCACTAGTATTATTATTGTTATTACAAAATAATTCAACTCATTAATCATTATCATTATTAATATTATTTTATCAAACAAATATTTATATATAGAATATATATATATATATATATATATATATATATATATATATATATATATATATATATATATATATATATATATATATATATATATATAGGGGTAGGACCAAGAGGGAAGTAACCAATTGAGGGGAAGCAATTTTTTTTTTTTCATTTTTTGGAAAAACTTTGTTCACGAACATTATAGATGAGATGAAAATATGAACAATTAGTAGAGACACTTTGTGATAAATGTTTTTATTTTGACGGGAAAACGCTCGAAGAAGTAATATATAACAATATCCTGTTTTTCGAGCGTATTTTGAGGTTTTAGCTATTGGGGTTTAGATATTAGGGTTTAGATATTAGGGTTTATAGGGTTTAGATATTAGGTTTTAGAAATTTAGGGTTTAGGGTTTAGATTTAGGATTTAGATTGAGTTTTTAATACGAACGGTTTAGGGTTTAGGGTTTGGTGTTTTGGGTTTATGGAATAAACCCAAAACACCAAACCCTAAACCCTAAACCCTAAACTCTAAATCGAGCTAAATTTTACTTCACAAAACATGAAAAAAAAAAACGTTCATATTCTTCATGAACAATATTATCTTGAATGTTATTTTTGTCGATCGTTTTCCCACCTAAATAATAACATTCATCACGAAGTGTCTCTTCTAAATGTTCATATTTTTGTGTGATCTTGATGCCGGAAAAAAAAAATTCAAAAAAAACGAAAAAAAAAATTGCTTCCCCCCGCTTCCCCCCGATTGGTTACTTCCCCATTGATCCTGCCCCTATATATATATATATACAAAAAATATATAACGATTGAAATAATATATATAAACTTATTCGATTACGAGTATATGTGTTAAAATATATACTTGATATAGGTTCGTGAATCCGAGGACAACTCTGCACTTGTTCAGTGCCATCATACACATATTTACCACGAAATACGAAATATCGTATCGTGAGTTTTCATAGCTCCCTTTTTATATATATTTTTGGGCTGAGAATACATGCGCAACTTTTATAACTGTTTTACGTTTAGACACAAATACTCAAACTTTTATGCTATATACATGCTTTGTCATGATAAATTCCTGCCGTAATATCGTTAATTTCTGAGGTATAAGATGCAAGCTTAGTTATTGTGAGTAGCGCTACTGAGAGTGACGTATCTAGTCAGTTGACCGTTGGTCTTTGACTACATAATAATGATTCAACGACATGAATAACAAATGTCACGGGGTAACTTTTATTTAGTCGCGATATTACTGTAGTGACCCGGGAATTTCTGATCAAATTTAAACTTTAATCTTTATATATTTTCGACACGATAAGCAAAGTCTGTAATGTTGAGTCTTGAAAGTAATGAAACTATGTTCATATAATCAATTACCCTTTGACCGTGCTCGACGATTCACGAACAATTGTGTATAAATAAAAATGTAAATAAATAAATATATATAAATATAAACGTATATAATACCATTTAATTATTTGAATTAAATATGTAAAGTAATATACAATTCTATACATAAGTAATAATATATATACATATTAGAATATATATAAAATTTATAAAAATTAAACATTCAATATATGTTATTAAATAATGTATATATAATTAGTAAGTATAACATAATTAATAAATTGTAATATTAATATATCAAACATAACTACAAGTTAAAAAATATAATTATTATACTAATAATATTATTACTTTCATTATCATTATTAATATTAATATCAGTAATAATTATATTGTTGTTTCAATAGATAGTATACAAATATAACATTTGGTGCATTTAATTTGATATCTTTACTGGTATTATTATTTCTAATGTGAAACTTGATACATATAAATTGTTATACTAATATTATTTTCACTATCAATAATATTAGTAGCCTTATTATTAAGATGGTAGAAGAATTATAATTTTAACTATTATGATTAGTAATATTTTTAAATATTATTATTACCATTTTCATTAAGAATTGTTATTATCATTATAAACTATTATTATTATCATTATTATTATTATAATTATTATTATTATTAGATAAACAATACAATTCATTAATATTATCCTTAATAATATTATTATTATCATCTTAATAATTTTAGTATCATTATTAGTTATTTTTATTATAATTATTATTATTATTATAAATATTATTATTATTATTATTAGTATTCTTAATTGAATTAATAGTATAAATAAATATTGTTAATAAACCTATATCAGTAGTTGATATTATTGAAATTAATAGAACATATATAGATATATACTCCATAAAAATATAAAGATACAGATATAATATCATATATATATATATAAATACAAATAAAATGGATATTCTGTTTTCAATCATAATCAGACTATAGTGTTTTTACTTTATGATTTCAAAACCAGTACAAATCACAATCAAAATCAGAAGAGTAATCTAAAATTTCTGTTAATAATTGATTCTGTTTTATTCTTTTTATATGTCTTTCTGTACGAATCAGATAATTGTATGTCGACAACAATCACTACAAAACAATGGAATTATATTAAGATATTATGACATTGAATCAGTATTACATTTTCGATATCAATTATAAGTCTTTACAGCCTTTAAATGTCGGATTAAATAAGAAAATGGAACGTGAAAACAGGTACCTGCCCTGTACCTTCACTTTTTGTCAATTCATCAAATTTGAATTAGTTTTAAAAATCTACTAATGCGATGATGTTAGGAATCTTCCAACTCAACTATCTGTAAAATATCTAGTCTTAATTCTTTCTATCGACTTTTAATTTCGGAGTCAAACATAATTTGTAAAAAGTCAACATTCATGTTCATTGTAAAATTTGAATTCTTTTTGATGTTTTAGATTCAATTGAACGTTCAGATAGTTTCTAAGAGTGAAATGAAACTTTTTTCATGTTATAATCTTTAACTAAAACATCCTCAAAATGCGAAATCGATTTGGAGTTCTTGTTGGTAACCGTCGCCACTGTTACAGCAGGTCTCTTCTTATAGTTACTGGATGATTTAATTGAGGAAGAAGAAGAAAGAGTAATCAGAAATCAAAATGGGTTAAATAAACACAGATACGATATTCATCAGATAAAATAGAAATGGCGAGGTGGTCTTGGGTGTTTGCGAGTGTTCGAGATGTCGTGGGTTCGAGCCCCGCTTGGGGTATTTCTTTTTATGAAGAGATTATGAGGTAGTTTTCTCTTTATTTGTTATTATTATTATTATTATTATTATTATTATTATTATTATTATTATTATTATTATTATTATTATTATTATTATTATTATTATTATTATCATTCTCATTATTATTATTATTATTATTATTACTGTTATTATTATTGTTACTAGTGTTATAGTTATTAGTATTATTATTTTTACTAATAAAAGTAATAATTACCATTTATGATTATTATCGTAATTATATTTATAATGATGATATTATTATTGATTATTACTAAAAATTATTATCATTACTAGTATTATTATTAGGTAGTATTAGTATTATTAATATGATTAAAAGCGATACAAGTATTATTATTATGGTTATGATTATTATTATTAGGGTTATTATAAAAATAAAACAATTTATTATTATTTTCATTAATATTAGCATTAGTATCATTCTAGTATTATTAGTATTATTATTAACAAAATATTATTTATATGAATATCATTAGTAGTGATGTTATTATCAATATAATTAAATACAACTTTTTATATATATCAAACATTATTATCTATGTAAAAAATATACTTAAAAGTACATTACATATATGTGTAAATTAATTAGATTAACAACCTTTATATAAATATCCATATATAATAAATTAAGTATTTATATATATATATATATATATATATATATATATATATAAAACTAAATAGATAAAAATCATTATCAAATATATATAAACATTAATTTCATAAAGTTATAATTATTCGATTACGAGTATATGTTTTAATATATATACGAATGATATAGGTTCGTGAATCCGAGGTCAACCCTGCATTGTTCAATTGTTCAATATCGTCCTATGTATTTTTACTACAAAATACATTAGGTGAGTTTCACTTGCTCCCTTTTTAAATGCTTTTGCAATATATATATTTTTGAGACTGAGAATACATGCGCTGCTTTATAAGTGTTTGACGAAATAGACACAAGTACTTAAAACTACATTCTATGGCTGGATTATTAAACCGAATATGCCCCTTATTTAGTCTGGTAATCTAAGAATTAGGGAACAGACACCCTAATTGACGCGAACTCTAAAGATAGATCTATCGGGCCCAACAAGCCCCATCCAAAGTACCGGATGCTTTAGTACTTCGAAATTTATATCATGTCCGAAGGAGGATCCCGGAATGATGGGGATATTCTTATATGTATATTGTGAATGTCGGTTACCAGGTGTTCAATCCATATGAATGATATTTTTGTCTCTATGCATGGGACGTATGTTTATGAGAAATGGAAATATGAAATCTTGTGGTCTATTAAAATTATGAAATGATGATTTATGTTAAACTAATGAACTCACCAACCTTTTGGTTGACACTTTAAAGCATGTTTATTCTCAGGTATGAAAGAGATCTTCCGCTGTGCATTTGCTCATTTAAAAGATATTACTTGGAGTCATTCATAGCATATTTCAAAAGACGTTGCATTCGAGTCATTGAATTCATCAAGATTATTATTAAGTCGTTGCTAGTCTGATATATTATGAAATGTGATGCGTGCTTGTCAACTTTCGATGTTTGCTTTTCAAAAACGAATGCAATGTTTGTAAAATGTATCATATAGAGGTCAAGTACCTCACGATGTAATCAACTGTTATGAATCGTTCATAATCGATATGGACTTCGTCCGGATGGATTAGGACGGGTCCTTTCAGTTGGTATCAGAGCGGTGGTCTTAGCGAACCGGGTCTTGCGTTAGTGTGTCTAACTGATAGTCGTTAGGATGCATTAGTGAGTCTGGACTTCGACCGTGTCTGCATGTCAAAAGTTTTGCTTATCATTTCGTGTTGAAAATTACATGTTTATTATTCTTAGAGAATCACTTGCTTATCATCCTTAGTCTAGACACATCTTATTGCATTGACTGCATGAGTAGTGTATAGACAAAATTCATATCTTAGTGTATCTGCTACGTCATATCTTAGCGTATCGAATACTGTAACTTTGCCTGATAACTTCCGTAGATTCCTCCGTAACTGATGGGATTTTAGTATTATATATGCATATGTAAATTATGTATTGCAGGGTACTAATCTACATCCTATAATCTAATTCTTATCGAAAATCCTTCATCTGATCGTACTAGATGAATCCTTCAACCAGTTCGAATTCCTCGGATTCCAACAGCTATTCCGATATGGAGTTTCACCTATCAGCGTCACCAGAATGAATCAAACAATTAGTCATCCCCAATTCATTTGATGGGTTCGTAGTCGACTTAATCAATGGAGACGCGAACAAGGCGATCCCTTCCACCAACCGAAGTTACCTCTTGGCGATGAACCTGAAGCACTTACCAGCGAACCTGTTCGTAATACTATTTTCTCTCTCATTTCACGAATATCTCGCCAAGATTATATTCTATCTAAAATTTTAAACCTTATTCATTCTCTCGTTCCAACCGACAATCATCCCAGAATAATAGAAGAAGTCAACAAACTTCGCGCTCGAAAAATAAATTTGAAGAATATGGTGCAAAACGTACCAGCTTCAGCAACATCAATAGCATCAACAGTACCACCAACAGCAACATAAACCATCAACAATCCATGCCTCAACATCTCATTCTGTACATCGATTATAATCATCAATCTACGTATCGTTCTACATCAATTATTTTCGTTCTTCATGACAGATATGTAATCTCTAAAGTCTTAGAGATTATTTATTCTAGCTCAAACCGAAAAGCAAATGAGATTGATATCATATAAACTCATTAAATCCATGATTACATCTGAAGAGAATATATATGTAAGTATATTTTCATAAAGATTGTAACTAAAAAAAAATTCTTTTGTACAAACAATTAATGGTGAAAATATTTTAACGGGTAGGTAATACTCGAGAAATATTTAAATTTCACATTAATAAGATACACTGTACATCCTTTGAATCTGATTCAACAGTCACTTACTATCCTACTTACATCCACCGATATACAAATCCGTTCACCACAGAATAACCATATTCATACAATTTCATATCAGGATTTTGATTTATCAGAATCCAACAAGTGGCATAATGAAGAAAACATTTGACAAAATAAAATTTGTTAGAAACAAACTAATTAACTATGAGAAATTTTGTTAAGAATCCACGCTAACTGTTCCTAGCTAATTGTTCCTAGCTAACTGATTACATTTTATTTATCGCAATTTAATTATCGCAATTTACATTCTCGCAATTTTATTTATCATCATTTAATTTCTGTTATTTACTTTACGCACTTTATTTATCGTTATTTAATTTCTGTTATTTATTTTACGCACTTTAAATATCGGGACACATATACAAGGTTTTGACATATCATATCGACGCATCTATATATATTATTTGGAATCACCATAGACACTCTATATGCAGTAATGATCGAGTTCTCTATACAGGGTTGAGGTTGATTCTACAATAATATATATACTTTGAGTTGTGATCGAGTCTGAGACATGTACACGGGTCACGATACATATTAATTCGAATATTATATATATAATTATATATGAATTAGTGTATTGCTAACTGTGGACAATCAACTGAGGACTATCAACATTGAACAATTAAAATGAATTAAAATATTGATTATAACTTATGAAACTAAACAATTCTTCAAGTTTGCCACTTGATTTCATCTTAAACCTCATTTGTATTTTGATGATTACAATCTGCGTTTAAACCTTTCATGAATCTTGAAAACACCTCAATCGAGAGGATGAACCAACCGAACTTCATCTACATAAGAAAAATTTATGCATATAGTTATGCACCTGAGAAACTCTCGAAAATTGAGTAAAAGTTTAACACGTAGCCGCATCAGATCCTTTGGCATTTATTAGCAAAAAAAAAAATAACTTTGCGATCCCTTTTCAAAGTAGTCAATTTTGTCACAGCTCCAGCAAGTCAACTTTGACTTGTCATTCGAAGTAGCCATACTATAATCTTGATGTATACGATTACCCTTTTGATACCAGAGAATTCTTTTATATTCCACCATATCACCAGCAGACGTACCAGTAACCTCGTTGCTTCTTGGCATAAATCTCTCTGACAAATCATTATATTTATTCATTGAAACCCTATCATATAATCATCCACATCTTGTAATAAGAACTGCCATTCCAATTACCGGGAATCAACAATCAGTACTTTGAAAACTCACAGCATAGCTACATCAACAGTTATATATATGACATTTATCTCTAAGAATTATGATTTCTCATTCTGAAATTCTGAAAAGCACTCAGTCACAAATCAATACTCTGAATGTTGAAAAAGCTGAATGAAGCAGTAGAAACCATAGACAACCGTAAACGACCTTAATCATCGGAAGTTTGATGATAAAGAATAGTATGTTGGAAAAGCTCAGAAAAAGTGGAACTGGAAAACGGATTGAGCTAACCACAAAGGAGACCAAGGACAAATACAAGGACCAAACCCTATATTCAAAGAATTCAGGTAATTCCGGATTTTTTGAAATCTTTAGAGAATATTTTGCTCCGAATTCATGTTAAAATCTTGCGGAAAAATCTTTCTCCATCAACCATCGAACTTAGAAATTCCAAAATATCATCATCAATATCTTCGATATTTCTAAGGATATTTTCATAAATATTCTCGTTCGAAATTATATACCTCCTTATGCTTCCTGTGTATCATTATATTGGAAACATTCAATAGAAAATTTAGTACCGAAAAGCAGATTATGCGAAACTAGGAAGAAAGCCGTGGACAAATCACAAATAATAAGTTTGACTTCAAAGAATCTAAATGATTCAATGTGTGCTAAAGTCTTTAGTAAATATCTTGCTCCTTACTCTAAACCCTTGCAGCTAATAGTTTCTATCATCCTCTGATCTTAGATATTCAGAGATATTATCGTATCTTTCATTATAAATATCCTCGATATTTCTGAATATATTTTTATAACTAATACTATCTGAAATCATTTATCTCTTCATGCTATCAGTGTTACATCATATAGAAACTGTTAGTTTCTATATTCTGTAAACTTTCGAGCTTAAAATATGAATGTTATTGAGGTAATGTTGGGAACTGATGCATGAGTTAGTATAATATAATGACACTTGATCAACGTGATTATATTATAGTAAGTCATGCTGAGTTTCTAATGAGATGTGATGATTTACAGATCATAACTTCATCACGTGCCATGTTACATAACTCTTTCATTCTGCATAACTTCTGAACAAATCAAAAATAAATATTCTTGATAGTTCTATACTAAGTGATCCTGATAATTTGACAAATCAAATCGTGCTAATACCTTCTTTCTTATTTAAAACATGATGTTTATTCGAAATTCCATACTTACGAATTCTGGACCATTACCCGCTTTATTAGAGGTCGGGAGAATAATTAAAAGGCAAAGAGATCTAAAATATAAGAGAAAATATAAAGCCCAATGACAACACCGAAATTACAAACCGTGAATATCAGTACGTATAGCAATATAAAGACACGGGAGGATTATAAATACAATAATCCCTAGAGCATAATAGAAATAAACAGATTCTTCAAGTGGGAGTTGGAAAAGAAGAACAATCATTGCGATAGTTAGAATAAGAACAAGGATCAGAACATGGTTAAGCATTTTCATAAATCTTTTGAATTTGGGAATTGAGTATAGAAGTGGTGAAAATAAATGGAACGGAAAAGGTAAATTTATAAAGGAAATATCAGACGTAGTAATCAGGGTAGATCACCGTATTTAATTAAAGAGATCTTAATTTCCATAAATCCCAAAGAATCAGATCTTATAGATCTTCAAGATTTCTTTAAATCCCTAGAATTCCGGAATTCAACCAAGGCAATGTCGAAATGTTAAGACGCACCTTATTTTCTAAATTCAAACCTGTCTACGTCAATAGTTAAACACAGATCTTTGTTTCTCATTTCATTCTGTTGTGAATAGCTTCACTCGTGCTCTTCGAATAATCAAACTGTTTTATCCATATCATTCAATGATGATAAAACTCTATTTATTAACTCATATTCGTCATGAAAACATTTTTATAGTTAGTCATGACGACATCACTAAAATTTTGGGACGAAATTTCCTTAACGGGTAGGTACTGTAGTGACCCGGGAATTTCCGATCAAATTTAAACTTTAATCTTTATATATTTCCGACACAATAAGCAAAGTCTATAATGTTGAGTCTTGAAAGTAATGAAACTATGTTCATATAATCAATTACCCTTTGACCGTGCTCGACGATTCACGAACAATTGTGTATAAATAAAAATGTAAATAAATAAATATATATAAATATAAACGTATATAATACCATTTAATTATTTGAATTAAATATGTAAAGTAATATACAATTCTATACATAAGTAATAATATATATACATATTAGAATATATATAAAATTTATAAAAATTAAACATTCAATATATGTTATTAAATAATGTATATATAATTAGTAAGTATAACATAATTAATAAATTGTAATATTAATATATCAAACATAACTACAAGTTAAAAAAATATAATTATTATACTAATAATATTATTACTTTCATTATCATTATTAATATTAATATCAGTAATAATTATATTGTTGTTTCAATAGATAGTATACAAATATAACATTTGGTGCATTTAATTTGATATCTTTACTGGTATTATTATTTCTAATGTGAAACTTGATACATATAAATTGTTATACTAATATTATTTTCACTATCAATAATATTAGTAGCCTTATTATTAAGATGGTAGAAGAATTATAATTTTAACTATTATGATTAGTAATATTTTTAAATATTATTATTACCATTTTCATTAAGAATTGTTATTATCATTATAAACTATTATTATTATCATTATTATTATTATAATTATTATTATTATTAGATAAACAATACAATTCATTAATATTATCCTTAATAATATTATTATTATCATCTTAATAATTTTAGTATCATTATTAGTTATTTTTATTATAATTATTATTATTATTATAAATTTTATTATTATTATTAGTATTCTTAATTGAATTAATAGTATAAATAAATATTGTTAATAAACCTATATCAGTAGTTGATATTATTGAAATTAATAGAACATATATAGATATATACTCCATAAAAATATAAAGATACAGATATAATATCATATATATATATATATAAATACAAATAAAATGGATAGTCTGTTTTCAATCATAATCAGACTATAGTGTTTTTACTTTATGATTTCAAAACCAGTACAAATCACAATCAAAATCAGAAGAGTAATCCAAAATTTCTGTTAATAATTGATTCTGTTTTATTCTTTTTATATGTCTTTCTGTACGAATCAGATAATTGTATGTCGACTACAATCACTACAAAACAATGGAATTATATTAAGATATTATGACATTGAATCAGTATTACATTTTTGATATCAATTATAAGTCTTTACAGCCTTTAAATGTCGGATTAAATAAGAAAATGGAGCGTGAAAACAGGTACCTGCCCTGTACCTTCACTTTTTGTCAATTCATCAAATTTGAATTAGTTTTAAAAATCTACTAATGCGACGATGTTAGGAATCTTCCAACTCAACTATCTGTAAAATATCTAGTCTTAATTCTTTCTATCGACTTTTAATTTCGGAGTCAAACATAATTTGTAAAAAGTCAACATTCATGTTCATTGTAAAATTTGAATTCTTTTTGATGTTTTAGATTCAATTGAACGTTCAGATAGTTTCTAAGAGTGAAATGAAACTTTTTTCATGTTATAATCTTTAACTAAAACATCCTCAAAATGCGAAATCGATTTGGAGTTCTTGTTAGTAACCGTCGCCACTGTTACAGCAGGTCTCTTCTTATAGTTACTGGATGATTTAATTGAGGAAGAAGAAGAAAGAGTAATCAGAAATCAAAATGGGTTAAATAAACACAGATACGATATTCATCAGATAAAATAGAAATGGCGAGGTGGTCTTGGGTGTTTGCGAGTGTTCGAGATGTCGTGGGTTCGAGCCCCGCTTGGGGTATTTCTTTTTATGAAGAGATTATGAGGTAGTTTTCTCTTTATTTGTTATTATTATTATTATTATTATTATTATTATTATTATTATTATTATTATTATTATTATTATTATTATTATTATTATTATTATTATTATTATTATTATCATTCTCATTATTATTATTATTATTACTGTTATTATTATTGTTACTAGTGTTATAGTTATTAGTATTATTATTTTTACTAATAAAAGTAATAATTACCATTTATGATTATTATCGTAATTATATTTATAATGATGATATTATTATTGATTATTACTAAAAATTATTATCATTACTAGTATTATTATTAGGTAGTATTAGTATTATTAATATGATTAAAAGCGATACAAGTATTATTATTATGGTTATGATTATTATTATTAGGGTTATTATAAAAATAAAACAATTTATTATTATTTTCATTAATATTAGCATTAGTATCATTCTAGTATTATTAGTATTATTATTAACAAAATATTATTTATATGAATATCATTAGTAGTGATGTTATTATCAATATAATTAAATACAACTTTTTATATATATCAAACATTATTATCTATGTAAAAAATATACTTAAAAGTACATTACATATATGTGTAAATTAATTAGATTAACAACCTTTATATAAATATCCATATATAATAAATTAAGTATTTATATATATATATATATATATATATATATATATATATATATATATATATATATATATATATATATAAACTAAATAGATAAAAATCATTATCAAATATATATAAACATTAATTTCATAAAGTTATAATTATTCGATTACGAGTATATGTTTTAATATATATACGAATTATATAGGTTCGTGAATCCGAGGTCAACCCTGCATTGTTCAATTGTTCAATATCGTCCTATGTATTTTTACTACAAAATACATTAGGTGAGTTTCACTTGCTCCCTTTTTAAATGCTTTTGCAATATATATATTTTTGAGACTGAGAATATATGCGCTGCTTTACAAATGTTTGACGAAATAGACACAAGTACTTAAAACTACATTCTATGGCTGGATTATTAAACCGAATATGCCCCTTATTTAGTCTGGTAATCTAAGAATTAGGGAACAGACACCCTAATTGACGCGAACTCTAAAGATAGATCTATCGGGCCCAACAAGCCCCATCCAAAGTACCGGATGCTTTAGTACTTCGAAATTTATATCATGTCCGAAGGAGGATCCCGGAATGATGGGGATATTCTTATATGTATATTGTGAATGTCGGTTACCAGGTGTTCAATCCATATGAATGATATTTTTGTCTCTATGCATGGGACGTATGTTTATGAGAAATGGAAATATGAAATCTTGTGGTCTATTAAAATTATGAAATGATAATTTATGTTAAACTAATGAACTCACCAACCTTTTGGTTGACACTTTAAAGCATGTTTATTCTCAGGTATGAAAGAGATCTTCCGCTGTGCATTTGCTCATTTAAAAGATATTACTTGGAGTCATTCATAGCATATTTCAAAAGACGTTGCATTCGAGTCATTGAATTCATCAAGATTATTATTAAGTCGTTGCTAGTCTGATATATTATGAAATGTGATGCGTGCTTGTCAACTTTCGATGTTTGCTTTTCAAAAACGAATGCAATGTTTGTAAAATGTATCATATAGAGGTCAAGTACCTCACGATGTAATCAACTGTTGTGAATCGTTCATAATCGATATGGACTTCGTCCGGATGGATTAGGACGGGTCCTTTCAATTACAAACTCATAATTACTTTTAGATTGGTATTTCTATATCAATCAACACTTTATATTGATATTTCTATATCAACTTTATTAAATCTTGTGGTCTAACACTATTATTGAAATCATTATTTATGATAAACCTATGAACTCACCAACCTTTTGGTTGACACTCTTTAGCAGGTTTATTCTCATGTCTTACATAATGCTTCCGCTGTGTATTTTCTAATTGAAAGCAACATTTCAACGAGTCATTCATGGATAATTTGAAGGACTTGCATTTGCTAATTTGATGATGATTGCTTGCTATGCTTGGAGTCTTCATTACATATCATATCAATTAAAGATATTTAATGCGTTGTTTATTAAATACAATGTAATCTATTTATCTTCCGCTGCAAAACTCAATAAAACGTCTCATATAGAGTCGTTCTCATTTTATACAACTGTGATTTGATATAATTAGTCACAATTACCCCAGGCCCTATTTGGGGGTGTGACATACCAAGCTATAATAATCAGGGGAAATATTCACATCTGTAAGACCCAAATATTTATGGTACATAATGTATTTATGGTGTACGATGCGTGTATGAAGTGTACGAAGCACGTACGTGTTGCTTGCTCGAACGTCGAAGGAAACTAGACATTATCTGAAGTGACAAGGTGTGTACGTATCTTTTCAACCCCAAATAAAGTTTGTATTGATGTTTCAAAGCCTTACCATTGGACAGAAAATCTTATTACGTTTCCAACGATATTTGATTCATTGAAAACGGAGCTACGGTCAAAAAGTTATGGCTAAAACAAGTTTCTGAAAACTGACCTGTAGGTTGGAGCGGCGCTCCACCATTTGGAGTGGCGCTCCACCATTTGGAGCGGCGCTCCGATCCCGTCTGATGCAATTTTCAGCCTTTTTAAAAGGTTTAAATGAGGGGTACTTTGGTCTTTTCACTAGGGGTCAGTTTGGGGTCATCAAAACTGATCCATTGATCATTTTGGATCACATTTCACCCACACAAACACTCTCTTCAAACCCTAGTGAGAGAAACCCACTTTTAGTGAGAGAGAGCTTGATTTGGAGAAGAAGGAGTTGGATTCTCACCAAAGCTCGGGTTTTAAAGTTGTTCTACTCGTCAACGGCATCATTTTGGTGGTATTGGTAAGTTCAAACTCCGAATTTCATTTGTTAGATTTGATATTCAAGTTAGGGTTTGAGTTTGATTTGTAGTGAAACCCTCTTAGATGATGAAATGGGTTTATGGTGACTAGTTATTCTTGTCACTTGGCGGGTTTTGGGTTGGTTGACAATTTGGCCTTGATTAGGCTTTAATCTTGAGTTTAATCACTAGGTTTAGTGATTATGGAAGTGTTGGAATCACTTTAGGTGAATTTGGGTTGACTAATTTTGACTTGAATCAAAATTAGGTTTTGGTGATGATTATGACCCAATTGTCGATTTAATAAGGTTTATAAACTTAAAATGGATTAAGTTGAAGTATAAAACCGAGTTAAACATGTTTTGGTGTCAAAACTCGCTAATGGCGCGATGTTGACTCCTTTGGGTCAAAATTAGGGTTTAAGTGTCATTATGGGCAAGATAGGTGTTTAAAACCTATGGTTGGGTTTAATTGGCGTATTAGGACCATTCTAACTTGTGTTAGTGATTATTGGTTAATTTGGGCGCGATTTGTACTTGGAAGTGCAATCGGGTCGATATTGCACTAGATGTCAATATGGGTTGGTTTGTAATCCACCCTAATTGTGTTGTTTATTATTATGATAATGGATTAGGTACGTTCATTGACGGATCAACGGATTTGGCTTGTTTTCTTCAAGACTTCAAGGTGAGTGGAATAATTATACATGTATGTATATAATTTATTTGCTTGTGCGCGATGTGCACAATAGCCGGGTTTTGGGGCACATCGATGCGACGATAGCCATTTGGACACCTTTAGGAATTGTGACACAATAGCCGGATTTTGTGCGCTACATGTGACTTAAGATTTAGGGACCCGATATATTTATTGTAATGCTAATATTTGACGATGAGTCACATAGCCGTTTTTGTGACCATTGAGGTGTTGCATAGCCGTTTTTGCACACATTAATTAATGGTGTCACATAGCCGTTTTTGTGACCATAGTTGGGGGACATAGCCGTTTTGTCCAATTGATAATTATGCACATAGCCGTGTTTGTGCATATGGTGGTGAGTAATAGCCGTGTTTTACCCCCACGTTGTTGCCCGTATTAATTGTTGCACATAGCCGTGTTTGTGCACAAGAATGTGAGTAATAGCCGTGTTTTACTCACACATTGATCAAGTGATGCCATAGCCATTTTTGGAACACTTGGGGGTGATACCATAGCCGTTTTTGGAACACCTCGGGGGTTAGCATACCATAGCGGTGTTTGGGCGCTAACGGTTGTTATGAACATCGATGACTTATTTCGCGAAGTCATTCCCCTGCGAAGAGTTGGTTAACCATGGATTATAGTTGTTGTGTAGCATTTAATTATTATTATGACTATTATGCTAATGGTGTTGCTAGTTGTACGATTATGATGCTACTAGCTTTGTTACGAGATGATATGCGAGATTATGCTAAGGTTTATGCTAGTTGTACGTTTGATGTTACTAGCTTGTGCGAATTGATACACGAGGTATTTATGGTGCGTTTGATGTTACTAGCTTTTACGCTTGTTAAACGAGTTCATTGTGGTAAGATTGATTATGCTAGTTTCTTATGCTTTGACATGCGGGATTAATGTGTGGTTTGGGTAAGGGAGTGCAAGTAGGTAAATTATATATGTACGTGTGTAACTATTGTACTCACTAAGCTTTAGCTTACCCTCTCGTTGTTGACTTTTTTTTATAGATTTGCATGGATGCGGTGGCTCGGGTAAGCGCGGGGACTAGTGGACTTGCGTAGTTGCTTTAAAGGCATGCTTTTGGATTCGATTAGGATTGGGTAGCGTATCCCCAATCGCCATGATCGGCCTTTATTTTGTATTACAAATCATGTGGTTGAAAACTTGTATTTTCGTACGAAAGTTGTAAAACGGCCGATGTGGGCCCGGTCTAGTAAGACTCATTTTATTATTGGAACGTGTTAGTTTTAACTATTGAAATATGTTGTGAAAACCGTTTGATCTAAATGTGTTGGGAAGTCGAAGATCTTTTTCACAAAAAAGGAAAAGTTGGACAGGCCGTTTTGGCGCGCCGCGCCACTATGCTGTACAAATTTTTTTTTATTTTGCATATTTCGATTGCATATGGGTTGGGTTGTTACAAGTGGTATCAGAGCATGGTCTAAGGGATTTTGGTGACTTGAGATAGATGCCTAGACTTAGACTTTTGTGTGTGCTTAATTTGTTGCGGGACTTGTAGGATTACGGGTTGAAATGGGTTCTAGCTAGTGCCTTGTTTATAGGTTGACTAACGTTTATATTAGTAATGTGGATATTATTAATATGCTATTGTGATGTGATAATAATTCTCGCGTGTGTTTATATCGCGTAGAATTTTGTTTGTGTTTGTTTATATCATCGAGCGAGGCGGTCGTTGTACTAACGAGTGGATACAGTGTGTGTGCGTAATAAGGACTTGCAAACCTTATTACGGGTGCAAATTGTGTCTAATAAGTGGTGTACGATGAGTGTTTAGCAAGATGGGGCGGTGTTGTGCGTGTGGTTTATACGTTCGTGATCTAATCGTTTACATTCCTTAGAATGAAAACAGAAGATGGATGCGGAACGAGTGAGCCTATTCACGAAGAGAAGGATGAGTTAGCGTTAAAGATTGAGGCCATGTTTGAACAATATGTCTCAGTTTTCACCGGAAAAGTTAGGGAAGTAACCAAGGAGTTGGTCGAAGGACAAATGACGGAAATGGTCCGAGTCCAAGTGACTAAAGTTGTAAAGGAAGAGTTTGAAAAGAGGTTTCCCAAAGCTCGAGGTAGTGATGATAAAGATGTACTTGCAAGGTTAGGATTACAGGGTGCTCATGGTAAGAGGGCACGAAGTACGCCTGAAGCCGTCGGGAATGTGAAGAAGAAGAGTAAGAAGGGTTACAAGCTTACGTGCTTTAAGTGTGAGGAACGGGGTCACTTGGCACAAGATTGTACGGTGGTGCCTTTAGGTTCAATCAGGTGTTTCATTTGCCGGATGGAAGGACACCGGAAGTCAGAGTGTTCCGAATCGCATGACGATCGAGTTAGGAGGTTAGAGCGTGAATACATGATGGGAAGTGGAGCACGGAAGCCCAACAGCGCTACATCGGGTACTTTTAGTACGAAATTATATGTTGTTCGTTTGTAATAACATGCGGTATGTGTGTAAGTCTTAGCTAAACTTTATTCTCCGTTGGAGATAATTCGTAGCGAGCGGGCGGTTTACGTTTATGGTTCCGGTTTACTCTCAGTAGAGTGTATAAGTGGTGTGTTGTGCCTTGACCCTATGGTGCGAATCCTTGGGTGCTTAGGCATTTTGGTTGGTATCGGGTCGTTAAGCTCGTTCGAGTGAGACCCTTAAGGTCTCAATTGTGTTGTGCATGTTATTGATATGGGTGACGTTCCTAATGGAAGTACCCTATAGTGACATTGGATTGTCGGGCGAAGGGCATAAGACTTGGTGCAACTGAGCATCCCTTAGTATTTGGGAAATGTTTCTACCAAACCATGGAAATGGGTTTTGGTGTTTGGTCGTTAAGCGCGTGTTCTCTTTCGCGTTGAAGTGGATGAACCATGAGGTTCATCGGGTGGATTGAAATTCTTGAAATCGAGTGTTGATCTCGATGTATGTTGGTAAAGGAGTCTACGCGACGTGACATTAGGTGCCTTTTTATACCTACTAGCGTGGTGTTCGACTCCGATTGTGTTGCGGTTACATTGTACTTAGGGTACCGAAGTGAAACCCTTAGGTACATGAGTGATCGGGTGAAATTCGACAAACTAAAGCAATTGGATGATTGCGAGTGAATAGTTCGTGTAATTTGTGGTACACTTTTTGTTCGAAGTGTTTAAGGATAGGTTAGGATCCTTGGTATGCTCAAAGTTGAAGCAATACGTAGTGATGGGCCGTGTGAACTCAATTATTGGTAAATTCTACCTATGGTAGCATTGTGCGGGTGTACGAGATGCGGTTATGGAACGTAGTTCCAAGTGGGGGAGTTACACTCCCGCACGAGGAGGTTTTAGTGTGAGATTTCGGACAATGCTTTTGGTAGATCCGAAATTTGTGTCGGGACCTAGATTTGGTCGATTTGTGGTAGGGTACAATTTCGGTTAAATTGTACTTATGATTTTGGATTTGAGATATCACCAAGGTAGTAATGTGGTAAATCTCGTTGAGAGATAATGGACGGGTATGGTGAGCAAGGTGAAATCCCTCAGTTAAGGGATGTGCGTATCGGATCCTCTTTTAGAGAATTATTGTTTCGTGCCTATGTTTGATGTAGGCGGTTCTTGCTCGATTGTGTGAATGGTTAGTGGTATCCGTTAGGATTCACTATGGCGTAGCTGATGTGCAACGAGGTGTATATAAAATAGCTTATATTTTACTAGGAAATACTATTAAATACGATACAATTTTACACAAGATATTTATTTATTTATAGAATGGATATACTTAAACCTTGCTACAACACTTATAGGCAGTGTACCTAATCGTACAGTAGTGTAGTTTTTAGTAAGTCCGGTTCGTTCCACAGGGAAATCTTTAAACAAAGCTCAACGCTATATTAGTTTACTTTTATAAAAATACAAATATATATATAAGTAATATTATTATTATAAAGGGGGGTTTTTACCGTTTAATGACCGGTTTGTCGATTTTAAAACTTTAGTCGCAGTTAAAACCTAATGTAAAATATTAAATAAATACAAGACTTAAATTAAAGTGTAAAGTAAATAACGATAATGAAATTGCGAATAAAAATGCGATAAAATAAAATTGCGATAATTAAAAAGTACGATAATTAAAAGTGCGATAAAATAACAATAAATAAAAGTGCGATAATTAGAAGTGCAATTAAATATAAAATAAAGGAAATTAAATATGAAATAAAAGAATTATGCTTATTTAAACTTCCGTAATCATGATGTTTGACGTGTTGATTTTAGTTTTATGCCCATGGGTTAATTGTCCTTTGTCCTGGATTATTCAATATGTCCGTCTGGTTTTTGTCCATAACAGTCCATCAGTCATAAATATAAATTGCAAGTGTCCTTGTCAAATTATTATTATACCCGAAGATAAATATTCCAACTAATTGGGGATTCGAATTGTAACAAGGTTTTAATACTTTGTTTAATGAATACACCAGGTTATCGACTGCGTGTAAACCAAGGTTTTACTACTTTGTTAACAATTACACCAATTACCCTTGAATGTAATTTCACCCCTGTTTTGATTATTCTAGTGGCTATTAATCCATTCCCGTGTCCGGTTAAATGAACGATTATTCGTACAAATAAATACCCCGCCCATCGTGTCCGATCGAGTTTATATGGTAATTTATAGGGACGCCCAATTGTAAATCTTTATATTAACATTAACAAACTTTCATTTAGTTAAACAAATATAAAGCCCATTAATAGCCCATAGTCTAGTTTCCACAAGTGTCGTTCTTTTATCCAAACCCCAATTATGGTACAAAGTCCAATTACCCAATTTTAGTAATTAGCCCAACATCATGATTACTTCGTTTTAAATAAGCATAATAATAACTTAGCTACGAGACATTAATATAAAAAGGTTGAACATAACTTACAATGATTAAAAATAGCGTAGCGTTACACGGACAGAATTTCGACTTACACCCTTACAACATTCGCTAACATACCCTTATTATTAGAATTATAATTAAAATTAAAATATAAATTATAAATATAAATATATTTACGTATGAAGAGGAAGAGAAAAAGATGTGTAAAATTTGATCAGAATTCGGTTGGCTTTATAGCCAGACTTGAAATTTGGGGCTCCGCGACTCGCGGCAAAATGGCCTTAAAACTCCGCGAGTCGCGGAGAGATATTTACAGCTCACACCCTTGGAGTTTCCTGCTGCCGACGGTTTTTAATATATATATATAATATATATATAATTAATATAATTAATTATATATTATATTATATTTATATACATAGTTAACTTGTAATTTTTAGTCCGTTGCGTCGAGCGTTAAGAGTTGACTCTGGTCCCGGTTCCGGATTTTCGAACGTCCTCGCGTACAATTTAATATCTTGTACTTTGCGTTTTGAATCTTGTACTCTTGTGATTTCGAGACGTTTCTTATCAATAATTGGAACCTTTTTGATTGTCTTTTGTACTTTTGAGCTTTTTGGTCGTTTGCGTCTTCAATTCGTCAAATCTGTCTTTTGTCTTCACCTTTTATTATTTAAACGAATATCTCTTGTAAATAGAACAATTGCAACTAAAAGCTTGTCTTTCTTGAGGAATAATGCTATGAAATATATGTTCGTTTTTAGCATTATCAAATATTCCCACACTTGAGCGTTGCTTGTCCTCAAGCAATATCGTCTTGAAATACTAGAATCACTTCTTTATTCTTCACACTTTGTACATCAGTGATTTCTATACGGCGGTATAAACAATGGTAGTAACGATATGGTTTACAGTCCCACATGACTTATAAAAATTTAGATCCATTAAGGAAATTGGATCTTTATGAAAACATTTGATCTTTTTGAAAATTAAATCTAGTTTTTACCCTAGATAAGTTTTCCGGAATAACCCTTTACCGGTGTTTGCAAAATATTTTTGTGGGTTTGGTGGGTTTCAGATTTGAAAATTTTAGCTCAAAACTTGCGGTTTTGTGTCACCCACTTGCTAACCTTGTATTTGGAAAGCAACACGTCCAGTTTACTTGTTCCGTATATTACCTTTCGGCAAACTACCGTCCGGTTGTAAAGGAAAGCGTTGAACAAGCAACTGTTTAAGGCAATGTCCCGTGACATGCTTTTGATTATGGTCTATAACGTGTCGGACGCAATTACTATCCTTGGTAGGAGCAATAGTAAAGCTCACCCTTATAATTTTTCGGTCTGGCACAAGGTCCTGTCTTTGACCATGTTATGCAACCACCGTTCTTACGGTTGACACCCGATTTAGTTCAGGTGACCTAATGAATTCCAGGTGAATTCCTAGGATTTTACGTTCAATGGTAATGAACGCATTGAAAATAGGGTTTTCAGAAAACAAATCGGTTTATAATTTTGATCAAAATATTTTCTCGTTTAAGCTCGAGTTTAGATATCATCGAATTCCATGAGTTTGTAATTCTCAATCTTTAAGATCAATCTCAAGGATTGAGTAATATCAGTCTTAAAAGCTGATTTTTAATCTTTAAGGAGATTATCCTTTCTGGGGATCTGATTCATTAGTCTTATCCAGCTAATTTGCATGGTGCCCCCCCATTGTACGAGATAAATCCTTCTCATGGTTAGGATAAATCTGACCACTTGGCGACCCTGTTTTATGCTGAGGTCCGTGGATTTCCTGCTGATTTTAGTGATGACTTTTCTAGATTTTTCGTCAACCTACAGCTGGTCTGGACGACAACTTCATGACCTAAATCAAGAAGCGCGTTTCTTTTTCGGAAGACTTTACTTCCTTTTAATGATGGAATTGATTCATCGTGTAGATCCATCTCTTCTTTTCTTTCATCGGGTAAAACAGTTTAGTTTAGTCCAAAGCAAAAGTATTTTCAGTTATTTGTTACAGATATATGTGACATATGTTTAAAATAACTTGGTAAATTTTCCCACACTTGGCTTTTATTTTCCTTTTTATCGTCCTCTATTCCATTTTAAATGAATTTTAACATTTTAGTTTGTTTCTCAATTTATGTCCTTTCCGAGGTAACAATAATTTCGGTGTTAAAACCTAGTTTTATCGTTCATAAATATGTATAAACATGATTTTGAATTCATTTAATTGAAAATTTTGAAAATTTTTACTAGAATTGGGTAGTCAGTATATAAGACTAGTGCTGTTCTTTTTTATCAGAGAGCACTAGATTCTAATACAACTACTGCTTTACTAGTATTTTTAATGGTAACCAAGTGTTTAATATAAAAATTTTAAAATCCGAAAGAATTTAATCCCTTCCCACACTTAAGATCTTGCAATGCCCTCATTTGCAAGAAATCAGTAACAAATTATATTATTGAGGGTGATTTGTGTGAAAATGATTAAATTTTTACCAAAGTTTCCAAATATATTGGCGTTTGTTTGCTGAATGATAAATGGTGCACATCATTTGTTCATCCCGTCTTGTTGTTATTTCACATATATTTTGCATCTTGTCGTCAAAATTAGTTGCTTTTGCTGAACTTAATGTCAGTCTTTGAAAATGCGTTGTTTTACCCTGTTGTGTACATAAGATAAACTGCAAACATATATACATATTTTTGAAGTTTGGTATATTACCCCACATTCAAAAATTATTAAAATCTAAGAATAAAAGTTAGATAATTATAAAAATGATTACAATATTAACAAAAGTATTAAACATATCAATAATTACAAATTACAAAATAAAAATAAAAATAAGTAAACTAAGGATGATATTGGTACCAATAGGGGTTCCACGCATAACCATAAGTGCTATAGAATGCTTCGGCAGGGTCATACGTAGGATATGGTGGCTGCATCTCTATCGACCAAGGAGGGAAGACGGGTTTCGGTGTAGGAATATAGTTTCTACCTATATGTTGGCAATGCGCTATGATCTGGTTCTGATGAACTTGCCAATCTTCAAATGCTCTCTGTCTAGCATTTTCGTATTCCTGAGAAGCTATAAACCTATGCATTTCTTGCATCTCATTCCCCCCTCCTACATTACCTTGTTCCTGGTTTCTCTCTACCTGTGGATGTCTACCATTGTATCGTACTGCGGCGTTATTTCGCCGCTTCAAAACTTTAGCACCATGGTATACATTTAAACCTATAGTGTCGCGGGGTTCCGGCTCTTCTACCAATAATCCCCCCCGACTTATATCCACACCGAGATATTCACCAATCAAAGTAATAAAAATACCACCTCCTATTATGCTATGTGGACGCATCCCTCGAACCATAGCTGATAAATAATAACCCACACAATATGGTATACTTACAGCGCTGTGTGCGTCTCGAATACACATATGGTAAAACAAATCTTGTTCATTTACCTTTTCTTTGTTTTTACCCCTTTGTGTAATCGAATTAGCTAAAAACCTATGTATTACTCTTAATTCGGCTCTATCTATATCCAAATAAGAGTAGTTTCCCCCTTTGAAACGGTGATGGCTTGTCATTTGACTCCACACACCGTGTGTATCAAAATTTTCATCTATTTTCCTACCGTTTAGTATCAATCCTCTACAATCGGCAGACGCTAATTCCTCAGGCGTGTATATACGTAAAGCCTGAGCCATGTCCAGTAAAGACATGTGGCGCATCGAACCGCCTAACAAAAATCTAATAAAAGAACGATCGGTTAAACTAGCTACCCGATCATTCAACTCTATACTACATAACAACTCTTCACACCATACTTTATATACAGGTCTGCGTATGGTGAATAAACATATCCAGTCATTAAAAGAAGAATTACCATACCTCTGTACCAGTAATTCCCTAATTGGCCCGGCCAATTCTACAGCTTCTAAGGGTCCCCATTCTATGACCCTCGGTACCTCAACAACCTTGGAATGAAGAGTATGCAAACCCCGTTGATATTTTGGATAATCTATCCAAAGTCTGTCAAATCGCAGGTTCGGGTGCAACTGTTCCAAGTGCATATCTGAAAAGGTCATGACTGGATGAGGTACATCCTGCTTGTAGTAGTTATCTACCTCCTGTTGTTCCAAGTTCTCAGCAGGAGCATGACGGGCTTGGGATGAAGATTCACCCCTTTCATTCTGCAAAACACATCAAACACAAATTTTGTGCATCCAAATATGCATTAGTGTCAGCAAAATCATCAATCAAAATAATTACAATGACATTATCAATTTACATCAAACTTAAGCTTATTTTCACATTTTTATCAAATCTACACTTTTTCAAATAAGCATATACGAAAATTTTCGCCAAGTTCATAAACATTCAACTCAAATAACATGTCAAAATAATCATTACTAGCAAATAAACAAGTCTCAAATGGCATTATCTTTCAAAAATCAAGTTCATGAATTTTGGACTTGAAAAAGTCCACTTTAATTCTCAAAATCATGTTTAGGCTCAAAGTTTGGATCATTTAACTACCTAGACATGTTACACTACTCAATTTAGCAACAATTCATGACAAAAATCGGCCATAACCTGTTTATATCAAAAAGCCCCAAATTGCTCAAGAACACAAACCCTAGATTACTCAAAATTTGAAGTTTAAGGCTTCTAATCATGTTAAACAGCATCAATCTAGGTTATACAAGCATAATACATAAACAATTTAAGTCTAATTACACTAAAAAGCATCAAAATCAAATTGGGTAAAAATTAGCTCAAGAACACTAAAATTCGAATTAAATGGTGTTTAGGTGTAGAAATTTACCGTTTTTCTTGAGTAGTTCCTAGATATCATCCTTCTCAACATGATTTTAGCAAAAAATTTGGTGATTAACGGTTAAAAATTGAGATTTTTGGAGGTGATTTTCGGGTTTTTTCGGGGTGTTTTCGCAGCAGAATTCGCAGTGTTTTTGTGTTTTGTGTGTACAGATCGTTCAGCTTGTTATATTTTTTTTTTCTGTAATTTTGTCCCTCCGCGAGTCGCGGAGTTTTGCACTTCAAACTCCGCGAGTCGCGGAGTTTGCTTTTTTTTTTTTTTTTTTTTTTTTTTTTTTTTTTTTTATAAAATCTTTAACTTATAAAATAATTAAGAAATTAATTTTAAAATTTTGTTTCCCTTGTTATTTAGGACGAGGTCGTTTCGGATCGATGTCCTAGTCCGTCCCTCGACAAAATTTTAAAATTTGTCTTTTTGTAGCGATTGTTTTAAAAGCTAAGATTTTTGGGTTTTTTAATGTTTTTGGCATACTTTAAATCAATAAGATTAAAAATAATGATAATAAAAGTTCTCGTCCCTCCCTTGGGTAAAGCAATTTCGGTTCAAAGACCTAGTCTTCAACTTACGACGAATTTTAAAAATCATATTCTTAACTTAATGAGATAAAGTAAATTTTTGTTTTTAAATTCACACAACATAAATATAAAATTCAAAATTAATATTAAAAATTCACACCAAACTCAAAATTTAAAATGCATAAAATTAAAATTCATATTTTAAAAATTAAAAATTCACACCAAACTTAATTTAAAAATTCATATTATAAATTCACACCAACTTATATTAATTTTTCAAATATTTACAATTTTAAAAATATTGTTTTTACAAAGTTTACAATATTAATTTAAGATTTAAATATTAATTTTTTAAAAACATGGTAAAAATAAAATTGAAAATCTTTTTGTCTTTTTATCCCACTTTAATCAATCAAATATTATCAAAAATATGCGCCCCTCTTTTCGGTAAAGTAATTTCGGTTCCAAGACCTAATTTAACTCATGACGAATTTTTGAAATATTTTGGTTTGATTGTTTAAAGATATTTATACCTTAAGAATAAACGTTAAATTTCGCAGTGATGTAATAAATTTTTGAATGATATCAATAATTTCGGTCGCCAAACCTAATTTTATTCAATACCAATTTAATACTTTTTAGCGAACAAATTAGCGTTTATTATCAAAAGGTTAAAAAATAAAAATAAAAACTATACAGACATACCTGTGGAATAGATTTCTTAGTTATATGATCTATTATATTCATAAGATAGTCGGTTTAATTGGTTTTCCATGGCTGCATAGGCGTAACCTCGAGCATTCATTGTCTTTTCTTCTAAACATATGAACGGTCCGTCTCTGCATAAAGTAACAAATTCGGTATTTGAATAGGTTTGATTATTTGAACATTTACCTCCATGTGACCATTTTCCGCATTTGTGACATCGTTCTAGGTGTCGTGCTCTTCTTTTCGCTGCGGATTTTGATTTTCCTTTACCAAATTGTAACTTATTATCTTCGCATCTGGATCCTTTTCTAACTCCGTCCATTCTTTCTCTGATTACTGATACTATTTCACTCGGTAGTATGTCATTATTTCTTTTAGTGATCAAAGCGTGTAGCATTAGACCATGGTTTAATTCACAGGCAGTCTTCATTTCGTAAAAAAATAAAAATTCAGAATGGGGGGAGAAGACTAGTTCTTTAGGGTCTGCTAGGGAAAGACCATACGTGTTCCATTTTCGAGAACTACACGAAAACAGACAATCTAACTCTAACAGAAATACATATTATCCTTTAAAGACTTGATTCTCCCCACACTTAGTTAGCTGTGGTATCGAAATTGTGAGTAACTTCGTTGTCGACTTCCATCGGACCATGTATGTAATGTTTAACTCTGTGACCATTAACTTTAAATTCAATCCCATTTGAATTTATTAATTCTATCGTTCCGTATGGGAAAACTCTTTTGACTATGAATGGTCCAGACCATCTTGATTTCAATTTTCCAGGAAATAGCTTGAATCGTGAATTGAAAAGAAGAACTCTGTCTCCTTCTTTGAATTCTTTTGAACTTCTGATTCTTTTATCATGCCATTTCTTCGTTCTTTCTTTATAGATTAACGAATTTTCGTATGCTTCATGTCTTAATTCTTCTAATTCGTTTAGTTGACTTAATCGTAGACGTCCGGCTTCATGTAAATCAAGATTACATGTCTTCAAAGCCCAAAATGCTTTGTGTTCAATTTCTACTGGAAGATGACACGCTTTTCCATAAACAAGTCTAAAAGGTGTGGTTCCAATTGGAGTTTTGTAGGCTGTTCTAAAAGCCCAGAGTGCATCCTCCAATTTAATGGACCATTCCTTCGGATTTGATCCTACGGTTTTTTCTAGAATACGTTTTATGGCTCGGTTGGTATTTTCAACTTGTCCACTTGTTTGTGGATGATATGCGGTGGAGATTTTATGAGTTACTCCATATCTTTTAAGAACTTTCTCAAGTTGATTATTACAGAAATGAGTACCCCGATCACTTATTAAAGCTTTCGGTGTTCCAAACCTTGCAAAAAGACGTTTTAAAAAGTTGACTACAACTCGTGCATCGTTAGTTGGGAGAGCTTGTGCTTCCGCCCATTTAGATACATAATCAATGGCTACGAGTATATATAGATTATTATGAGATTTTGGAAATGGACCCATAAAGTCAATACCCCAAATGTCAAATACTTCACATACTTGGATGACATTTTGTGGCATTTCATCACGTTGACTTATTTTTCCGGCCCTTTGACATGCATCACAGGATTTGCAAAGAAGGTGTGCGTCTTTGTAAATTGTAGGCCAATAGAATCCAGCTTCATAAACTTTTCTTGCTGTTAGTTGAGGCCCATAATGCCCTCCTGTTGGTCCTGTGTGACAATGGTTTAAAATTTTACTAACTTCATCTCCAAATACACATCGGCATATTATTCCATCGGGACAACTTTTAAACAGATGTGGATCTTCCCAGAAATAGTGTTTTATATCACTGAAGAATTTCTTTCGTCTTTGGTACGATAATCCTTTTTCAAGGAATCCACAAACTAAGTAGTTTGCATAGTCTGCAAACCATGGGATTTCTTTATAATCTATCTTCAATAGATATTCATCAGGAAAGTTGTCTTGTATGGCCGATTCATTTAGAACTTCTAATTCAGGATTTTCAAGACGAGAAAGATGATCAGCGGCGAGATTTTCTGCTCCTTTTTTATCTCGGATTTCAATATCAAACTCTTGTAAGAGTAAGATCCAACGGATTAATCTTGGTTTAGCATCTTGTTTTGAAAATAGGTATCTAAGAGCAGAATGGTCGGTATAGACCACCGTTTTTGCTAGAACGAGATATGATCGAAATTTGTCAAAAGCAAAGACAATAGCAAGGAGTTCTTTTTCAGTAGTTGTATAGTTCGTTTGTGCTCCTTGTAATGTCTTACTAGCATAATATATAGGTTGAAATCGTTTTTCAATCCTTTGTCCTAAAACGGCTCCCATTGCAAAATCACTTGCATCGCACATTAGTTCAAATGGTAGACTCCAATTTGGTGTTATCATGATCGGCGCATTAGTGAGTTTTTCTTTAAGAATATTAAAAGATTTGATACACTCATCTGAAAAGATGAATGGCGCATCCTTTTCTAGGAGTTTATTCATAGGAGTGGCAATTTTAGAAAAATCTTTTATGAAACGTCGGTAAAAACCGGCATGCCCTAGAAAACTCCTAACTCCTCTAACATTGGTGGGATGTGGAAGTTTAGCAATTACATCTACTTTAGCTCTATCCACTTCAATTCCTTCTTTTGAAATTTTATGTCCAAGAACGATGCCTTCTTTAACCATGAAATGGCATTTCTCCCAATTAAGTACTAGATTTGATTTTTCGCATCTAATTAGCATTCGTTCCAGATTAACTAGACATGATTTAAATGTATCACCGAAGACTGAAAAGTCATCCATGAATACTTCCATGCATTCTTCTATCATGTCATGAAAAATCGCCATCATGCACCTTTGAAAGGTTGCAGGGGCGTTACAAAGTCCAAATGGCATGCGTTTGTAAGCAAAAGTACCATAAGGGCACGTGAATGTGGTTTTCTCTTGATCTTCGGGTGCTATTGGAATTTGAAAATATCCGGAAAATCCATCTAGAAAACAATAGTAACTATTTCCGGCTAATCTTTCCAACATTTGATCTATGAAAGGTAAGGGAAAGTGATCTTTTCTGGTGGCGTCATTTAATTTTCTATAGTCAATACATACACGCCATCCTGTTACAGTCCTAGTAGGAATAAGCTCATTCTTCTCATTTGTAATGACAGTCATGCCACCCTTCTTAGGTACGCATTGAACTGGGCTTACCCATGGACTATCAGAAATTGGATATATCAAACCTGCATCTAGTAGCTTAATAATCTCTTTCTTAACTACATCTTGCATATTAGGATTTAGTCTTCGTTGGCGTTGCACATACGTTTTATGACCTTCTTCCATAAAGATTTTATGTGTGCAATACGAAGGACTTATTCCTTTAATATCATGAATCTTCCATGCAATGGCTGGTTTATGAGCTTTCAACACAGAAATGAGTTGTGATTTCTCATTTTCAGTAAGAGAAGACGATATTATTACAGGTAATTCAGATTCACCATGTAAATAAGCGTATTCCAAATGGTTTGGAAGTGGCTTTAACTCTAATTTCGGAGGTTCTTCTATCGATGATTTATATCGATATCTGTCTTCTTCTTTTAGCATTTGAATTTCTTCTGTTGTTGGTTCATATCCATTAGCTATAAGTGTAGCTAACATTTCAGCTTCATCAATTGGTTCATTACTTTCTCCTAAAGAACATTCTCCTGTTCCTTGTAATTCTGGAAATTCTTCTAATAATTCTGCATGTGCATCTATAGTTTTAATATAATAACATGTATCATCTGCAGATTGTGGTTGTTGCATTGCTCTATCAACTGAAAAGGTAACACTCTCATCCTCTATACTTAGGGTCAGTTTCTTACCGAACACGTCTATCATTGCTTTAGCCGTGTTTAAGAATGGTCTTCCTAATATGAGAGGAACTTGAGAATCTTCTTCCATGTCCAAAACAACAAAATCTACTGGAAATACTAAAGTACCAACTTTAACTAGCATGTTCTCCATTATCCCTCTAGGATATTTTATTGATCTATCGGCTAGTTGTATGCTTATTCTGGTTGGTTTCAATTCTCCAAGGTCTAGTTTAGCGTATAGTGAATACGGCATTAAATTTATACTAGCACCTAAGTCTGCCAATGCTTCTATTGAACTAAGACTACCCAGAAAACATGGAATTGTGAAACTTCCTGGATCAGATAGTTTTTCTGGTATCTTATTCAACAGCACTGCTGAACAATTAGCATTCATAGTAACAGCCGAGAGTTCTTCCATTTTCTTTCTATTTGTGATTAGATCTTTTAAGAATTTAGCATATCTTGGCATTCCTGAAATCACATCAATGAAAGGAAGATTTACATTTATTTGTTTAAACATATCCAAGAATTTGGATTGCTCGGCTTCAAGTTTTTCCTTCTTCATTTTACTCGGGTAAGGAAGTGGTGGTTGGTATGGTTTAACATAAGGTTTATCCTTAACTGTGTTATCTTCATTAACCTTTTCAACTACCGGTTCTTGTTCCTTATCTTGATCAGGTTGTGGTTCTTGTGGAGTAGGAATAGTTTCATCAGAAGTTACAGGTATTTCAGGTGGTTTAAGTGTTGTACCACTTCTTGTGGTAATAGCTTTAGCTGTTTCATTCCGGGGGTTAGCATTTGTATCGCTCGGTAGACTTCCCGGTTTTCTTTCACCTATTAACCTTGCTAGGTTACTTACTTCTTGTTCCAGATTTTGAATAGAAGCTTGTTGATTTCTAAATGCTTGAGCATTTTGTTCATTGGTTTGTTTTTGAGATGTGAAAAACTGCGTTTGAGTTTCAACTAGCTTCGTCATCATATCTTCTAAATTCGGCTTTTTATCTTCGGTTTGTTGTGGTGGTTTGTTTTGAAAATTTGGTCTTTGCTGATTATAAGTATTATTGGATACTTGTTGATTGCTAGGACCTTGTTGGTTGTTGTATGGAATATTTCGGTTATAATTCTGGTTTTGATTGTAAATCGGTCTTGGCGGTTGATAATTATTCTGATAATTATTTCCAGGCCTTTGGTTTATGTATGAAATATTCTCTCTTTGTTCCATTGTTAATTCAATGCTGAGACAATCTTTTGTCAAATGTGGTCCTCCACACTGCTCACAACTAATTCGTATAGCATGAATATCTTTAGTCATCTTTTCCATTCGTCTCTCGAAAGCATCTATCTTTGCCGAAATGGAATCTAAGTCATGGCTAGAATCGGCTCTAGCTGCTTTAGATGATCTAATGATATCTTTTTCTTGGTGCCACTCATGTGAGTGGGAAGCAGTATTATCAATAATTTTGTAAGCATCAGTTTCGGTTTTCTTCATAATAGAACCACCAGCTGCTATATCTATGTCTTTTCTTGTAGTGATGTCGCATCCTTGGTAGAATATTTGTACTATTTGACAGGTGTCTAAACCATGTTGCGGACATCCTCTTAACAACTTTCCATATCTTGTCCACGCCTCATATAGAGTTTCATTTGGTTTCTGTGTGAACGTAACAATTTCTGCTTGAAGTCTTACGGCTTTAGATGCAGGAAAGAATTGTTTAAGAAATTTGTCAATTAAAACGTCCCATGTATCGATCGCCCCTTCAGGTAACGATTCCAACCAATCTTTGGCTTCTCCCTTTAAAGTCCAGGGAAATAACATGAGATATATTTGTTCATCCTCCACTTCTCGGATTTTAAATAGTGTGCAGATCCTATTAAAGGTACGTAGATGTTCATTTGGATCTTCCTTCGGCGCACCACTAAATTGGCATTGATTAGTCACCATGTGTAAAATTTGTCCTTTGATTTCATAATCTGGCGCATTAATGTCTGGATGAGTAATTGCGTGACCTTGGCCAGTGCGTTTAGCTCTCATTCGGTCTTCCATACTTAAAGGTTCCAGATTCTCCATAATTGAATTTGTTGAATCGGTATCACTGAATGATTCTGATTTAATAGTTCGTTCCTCAACAATCTCTGTTTGAATGATTGGTGGTTCCGGAGGAAAGTTTAATGGTTCAGGATCTACGAACCGTTCCTGAATATTTTCTGGATTCTCAATTGTGAGGTCGGGTTCAAAAAATGGATTATCGGAAATTTGGACTGAAGTACTTGGTCGACTGGATGACGATTCTAAAGAAAAATCAACGGCGGTTATATTTGTTAAACGATGTCTTGATCGAGTTACAGGTGGTGAACGTACAAAAGGTGGTGAACGTCTTGCTCGGTGCATTCACAGAATATCCTATTAGTTTTAAAAAGGAAAGAAAAATTATAATAAGTTATCCAATCAATAGACTTTTCTGATTTTGCCCACGTTTCGAATAGCCAAAAGATGCAGCAGAGGGGCAGGATTCGTTTGGTCTCAATATAATTGAGGACTGTTTGGCTCCAATAACCCGGTCCACGTACAAATCCAACTATTACTACGAACCAGAAAATTTTGATGTCTATTAATTTAACCACTTAAAATAAATTTTCGTAATTTTAAGAAATTTAGATAAGAAGTAGAAAAAATTCTAAGTCCTAAAACTAGAATAGCGAGAAATAAGAGAGAAAAAGAGTTCGTCGAAAAAGGTCGAAAAAGAAAAAAATATATGGTTGAAAAATAAAAGGTGGCGGAAAAATAAAAGAAACTTATAAAAACTTAAAAATACTTAACTAATTTAACCTTATTACTACAACTAACTTAAAATTATAATCGCAAATTGAAATTACTAATTGGAATGATAATTGATACATAGTAAAAGGTGTCTAAAAATATTAAAGCTTACAGGAAAAACTAAATCCCAAATGGAAATAACTTAAAAAGAAACTAAAACTTAAAAAGGCGTCGCAAAATTCTAAAGCACCTAAATCTTAGTCTAAAGAAAAAGTACTTAAGGAATTCTACGGCAAAGCCTAAAAATCTAGGAGTAAAAATAATTATAGCAAAAACTAATTTTAAAATTAATTATGAGCTAAAAATACAAATATTACGCTACAACGATTAAAAAGGTACAAAATATAAAAATATACAAAAAGTTGTAAAAAGTACAATTTTTATAAAAATATTATTTTTATATTATTTATTTAATAAAACTACAAATTTTACAATTTTATAAAAACTTAATTAATACTAAATACATAAATAAATAAAAAGTAAAAATAAAACTAAAACTAAAAATAATAATAATAATAATTATAATTAGGTTTTAATAATAATAATAATTAAAAATACCCGTAATCAATGCTTGATTAGGGTTTTGTCCGTGTGTCAGAAGGTCTCCGCGAGTCGCGGCAAAAAGAGAAGAAAACCCCGCGAGTCGCGGGGTTCAGGAATTCAGTTGACAGCTTTGTCTTTTTACGCGTTTTTCTTTTTTTTTTTTTTTTTTTTATTTTATGTTTTCTGTTTTTAATTTAAATAAACGATTTTAAAATAAAACTTATATTTTTATAAACTAAAATAGAAATAAAGAAACTTATAAAACTTAAATATTTAACAAAATCTTAAAAATACTAATATTTTTGTTTTTCTTTTTATATTTTTCGAATAATTAAAACGTATTTTTACAAAAGCGAATTTTTAATAAAAGTAGATAAAAATCTTTTTTTTTTTTTTTATATTAGCGTTGCGCTTCCGGCTTTTAAGATAATTCCCCGGCAGCGGCGCCAAAAATACTTGATGTGCAACGAGGTGTATATAAAATAGCTTATATTTTACTAGGAAATACTATTAAATACGATACAATTTTACACAAGATATTTATTTATTTATAGAATGGATATACTTAAACCTTGCTACAACACTTATAGGCAGTGTACCTAATCGTACAGTAGTGTAGTTTTTAGTAAGTCCGGTTCGTTCCACAGGGAAATCTTTAAACAAAGCTCAACGCTATATTAGTTTACTTTTATAAAAATACAAATATATATATAAGTAATATTATTATTATAAAGGGGGGTTTTTACCGTTTAATGACCGGTTTGTCGATTTTAAAACTTTAGTCGCAGTTAAAACCTAATGTAAAATATTAAATAAATACAAGACTTAAATTAAAGTGTAAAGTAAATAACGATAATGAAATTGCGAATAAAAATGCGATAAAATAAAATTGCGATAATTAAAAAGTACGATAATTAAAAGTGCGATAAAATAACAATAAATAAAAGTGCGATAATTAGAAGTGCAATTAAATATAAAATAAAGGAAATTAAATATGAAATAAAAGAATTATGCTTATTTAAACTTCCGTAATCATGATGTTTGACGTGTTGATTTTAGTTTTATGCCCATGGGTTAATTGTCCTTTGTCCTGGATTATTCAATATGTCCGTCTGGTTTTTGTCCATAACAGTCCATCAGTCATAAATATAAATTGCAAGTGTCCTTGTCAAATTATTATTATACCCGAAGATAAATATTCCAACTAATTGGGGATTCGAATTGTAACAAGGTTTTAATACTTTGTTTAATGAATACACCAGGTTATCGACTGCGTGTAAACCAAGGTTTTACTACTTTGTTAACAATTACACCAATTACCCTTGAATGTAATTTCACCCCTGTTTTGATTATTCTAGTGGCTATTAATCCATTCCCGTGTCCGGTTAAATGAACGATTATTCGTACAAATAAATACCCCGCCCATCGTGTCCGATCGAGTTTATATGGTAATTTATAGGGACGCCCAATTGTAAATCTTTATATTAACATTAACAAACTTTCATTTAGTTAAACAAATATAAAGCCCATTAATAGCCCATAGTCTAGTTTCCACAAGTGTCGTTCTTTTATCCAAACCCCAATTATGGTACAAAGTCCAATTACCCAATTTTAGTAATTAGCCCAACATCATGATTACTTCGTTTTAAATAAGCATAATAATAACTTAGCTACGAGACATTAATATAAAAAGGTTGAACATAACTTACAATGATTAAAAATAGCGTAGCGTTACACGGACAGAATTTCGACTTACACCCTTACAACATTCGCTAACATACCCTTATTATTAGAATTATAATTAAAATTAAAATATAAATTATAAATATAAATATATTTACGTATGAAGAGGAAGAGAAAAAGATGTGTAAAATTTGATCAGAATTCGGTTGGCTTTATAGCCAGACTTGAAATTTGGGGCTCCGCGACTCGCGGCAAAATGGCCTTAAAACTCCGCGAGTCGCGGAGAGATATTTACAGCTCACACCCTTGGAGTTTCCTGCTGCCGACGGTTTTTAATATATATATATAATATATATATAATTAATATAATTAATTATATATTATATTATATTTATATACATAGTTAACTTGTAATTTTTAGTCCGTTGCGTCGAGCGTTAAGAGTTGACTCTGGTCCCGGTTCCGGATTTTCGAACGTCCTCGCGTACAATTTAATATCTTGTACTTTGCGTTTTGAATCTTGTACTCTTGTGATTTCGAGACGTTTCTTATCAATAATTGGAACCTTTTTGATTGTCTTTTGTACTTTTGAGCTTTTTGGTCGTTTGCGTCTTCAATTCGTCAAATCTGTCTTTTGTCTTCACCTTTTATTATTTAAACGAATATCTCTTGTAAATAGAACAATTGCAACTAAAAGCTTGTCTTTCTTGAGGAATAATGCTATGAAATATATGTTCGTTTTTAGCATTATCAGTAGCAGAGCGCGATGTTACGCTACTCGTTGTTCGAGGCCAAAAGGGATCGTGGATTGGTGGAGCATGACCGTCGGGATCCTCTGACTTCATCATGAGATCATTGATTGGTGAAGCATGACCTTTGGGGTCCGTTGACTTCATCATGGGATCGTGGATTGGTGGAGCATGACCTTCGGGGTCCGCTGACTTCATCATGAGATCGTTGATTGGTGAAGCATGACCTTCGGGGTTCACTGACTTCATCATGGGTGTAGTGTTATATCGGTGAAGCATGACCGTTGACGGGGTCCGCTGACTTCATCCGGTGTTGAGATTTGGGAAGTGGTCGCGTGTAGTTTTCTGCCAGCCTTTACGTTGTTGGATGTGTGATCTATTGGTTGTTTTATACACCAATGGTGGGGTCGTAAGGACCGTGTGGTGTGATCTATCGGTTGTTTTATACACCGATAGTGGGATCGTGAGGACCATGTTGTGTCATTAGTGATACGATAGCCGTGTTTCGCTCACATGTTGTTACGGGTGTGACAATAGTCGATTTTGTACACTTTAGGATTAGCGTTGCCATAGTCATTTTGGGCGCTTTTAGTCTTAGCCATTGCTTATGATGTTAGGATAGTGACGTATTGGTTATATTGTGCACTACAAAGGATGTTTAGTGGTAAGTGTAATCTGTAAGGATTCATGTGATTCGATCTTCAACGTTCGGATTATTGACTTTAGGTTGAGGCTTGGTCGCTTTTAGCGTTGTCCTTGGTAAAGGTACGCTAAGGAAATGATATCTCGGTACGAGATTGGTTGAGTTTTTTCTGATATGGGGAAAAGAGCAGGTTTTAGTGCTCGAATGGTGGTTTTGTTAAATCGTGGGTGACGATTTAGTTGTTAAAGGCGATTCATTGGGAAGGATTGCCTAAGAAAGTTGGATTGGAACATATGTTGAGGACCTTTGAGTGTAGGTCCGGATGGTTAAGTGACGAGGATCACGAGGACGTGATCGAGTTTAAGTGAGGGAGAGTTGTAAGACCCAAATATTTATGGTACATAATGTATTTATGGTGTACGATGCGTGTATGAAGTGTACGAAGCACGTACGTGTTGCTTGCTCGAGCTTCGAAGGAAACTAGACGTTGTCTGAAGTGACAAGGTGTGTACGCATCTTTTTAACCCCAAATAAAGTTTGTGTTGATGTTTCAAAGCCTTACCATTGGAAAGAAAATCTTATTACGTTTCCAACGATATTTGATTCATCGAAAACAGAGCTACGGTCAAAAAGTTATGGCCAAAACAAGTTTCTGAAAACTGACATGTAGTTTGGAGTGGCGCTCCACCATTTGGAGCGGCGCTCCGATCCCATCTGATGCAATTTTCAGCCTTTTTAAAAGGTTTAAATGAGGGGTACTTTGGTCTTTTCACTAGGGGTCAGTTTGGGGTCATCAAAACTGATCCATTGATCATTTTGGATCACATTTCACCCACACAAACACTCTCTTCAAACCCTAGTGAGAGAAACCCACTTTTAGTGAGAGAGAGAGCTTGATTTGGAGAAGAAGGAGTTGGATTCTCACCAAAGCTCGGGTTTTAAAGTTGTTCTACTCGTCAACGGCATCATTTTGGTAGTATTGGTAAGTTCAAACTCCGAATTTCATTTGTTAGATTTGATATTCAAGTTAGGGTTTGAGTTTGATTTGTAGTGAAACTCTCTTAGATGATGAAATGGGTTTATGGTGACTAGTTATTCTTGTCACTTGGCGGGATTTGGGTTGGTTGACGATTTGGCCTTGATTAGGCTTTAATCTTGCGTTTAATCACTAGGTTTAGTGATTATGGAAGTGTTGGAATCACTTTAGGTGAATTTGGGTTGACTAATTCTGACTTGAGTCAAAATTAGGGTTTGGTGATGATTATGACCCAATTGTCGATTTAATAAGGTTTATAAACTTAAAATGGATTAAGTTGAAGTATAAAACCGAGTTAAACATGTCTTGGTGTCAAAACTCGCTAATGGCGCGATGTTGACTCCTTTGGGTCAAAATTAGGGTTTAAGTGTCATTATGGGCAAGATAGGTGTTTAACACCTATGATTGGGTTTAATTGGCGTATTAGGACCATTCTCACTTGTGTTAGTGATTATTGGTTAATTTGGGCGCAATTTGTACTTGGAAGTGCAATCGGGTCGATATTGCACTAGGTGTCAATATGGGTTGGTTTGTAATCCACCCTAATTGTGTTGTTTATTATTATGATAATGGATTAGATACGTTCATTGACGGATCAATGGAATTGGCTTGTTTTCTTCAACACTTCAAGGTGAGTGGAATAATTATACATATATGTATATAATTTATTTGCTTGTGCGCGATGTGCACAATAGCCGGGTTTTGGGGCACATCGATGCGACGATAGCCGTTTGGACACCTTTGGGAATAGTGACACAATAGCCGGATTTTGTGCGCTACATGTGACTTAAGATTTAGGGACCCGATATATTTATTGTAATGCTAATATTTGACGATGAGTCACATAGCCGTTTTTGTGACCATTGAGGTGTTGCATAGCCGTTTTTGCACACATTAATTAATGGTGTCACATAGCCGTTTTTGTGACCATAGTTGGGGGACATAGCCGTTTTGTCCAATTGATAATTATGAACATAGCCGTGTTTGTGCATATGGTGGTGAGTAATAGCCGTGTTTTACCCCCACGTTGTTGCCCGTATTAATTGTTGCACATAGCCGTGTTTGTGCACACGAATGTGAGTAATAGCCGTGTTTTACTCACACATTGATCAAGTGATGCCATAGCCGTTTTTGGAACACTTGGGGGTGATGCCATATCCGTTTTTGGAACACCTCGGGGGTTAGCATACCATAGCCGTGTTTGGGCGCTAACGGTTGTTATGAACATCGATGACTTGTTTCGCGAAGTCATTCCCCTGCGAAGAGTTGGTTAACCATGGATTATAGTTGTTGTGTAGCATTTAATTATTATTATGACTATTATGCTAATGGTGTTGCTAGTTGTACGATTATGATGCTACTAGCTTTGTTACGAGATGATATGCGAGATTATGCTAAGGTTTATGCTAGTTGTACGTTTGATGTTACTAGCTTGTGCGAATTGATACACGAGGTATTTATGGTGCGTTTGATGTTACTAGCTTTTACGCTTGTTAAACTAGTTCATTGTGGTAAGATTGATTATGCTAGTTTCTTATGCTTTAACATGCGGGATTAATGTGTGGTTTGGGTAAGGGAGTGCAAGTAGGTAAATTATATATGTACGTGTGTAACTATTACACTCACTAAGCTTTAGCTTACCCTCTCGTTGTTGACTTTTTTTTATAGATTTGCATGGATGCGGTGGCTCGGGTAAGCGCGGGGACTAGTGGACTTGCGTAGTTGCTTTAAAGGCATGCTTTTGGATTCGATTAGGATTGGGTAGCGTATCCCCAATCGCCATGCTCGGAATTTATTTGTATTACAAATCATGTGGTTGAAAACTTGTATTTTCGTACGAAAGTCGTAAAACGGCCGATGTGGGCCCGGTCTAGTAAGACTCCGGTTTAGGGTTTAGGGTTTAGGGTTTAGGGTTTAGGGTTAAGATCTTTAACACTATCCTAGAAAATTAATTATTCATCATTTTCATGATTTATTCGAGAAAAATTATAACACTTGATATGATAAGATCAAATAAATCTGACAGTATGAACCTTCAATTCAAACATTAAAATTTTGAATAGCCGCGAGAAATAAGGTTCGTCCTATTTCCCAATTTTAATCCTTTTTCCGGCTAAATAGGATTGAGCCGAATCCAACATGCATATATTTTAGATTTTAGATAGATCCAATATTTCTTCTTAGAGCGTATTGATTTGGCGAGACCACCACCTAATAGCACGCTGCCACCTACAGAATCTCCTAATTGTTTATTATTGGAACGTGTTAGTTTTAACTATTGAAATATGTTGTGAAAACCGTTTGATCTAAATGTGTCGGGAAGTCGAAGATCTTTTTCACAAAAAAGGAAAAGTTGGACAGGCCGTTTTGGCGAGCCGCGCAGGCCTTTGGCGCGCCTCGCCACTATGCTGTACAAATTTTTTTTTATTTTGCATATTTCGATTGCATATGGGTTGGGTTGTTACAACATCAATTAGTAGCAATTATCACGTCCAACTAATTCAATAATAATCAACAGAACTTCTGTCTGTATAATAATTCATTCGATGAATGTTTTGCTTCTGTTTATCTCGTCAAACATTTATAAAAGTATCTCATGTATTCTCAGTCCAAAAATATAGATTTCAAAGGCATTAAATAAAACAGTTATAAAAACAGCGCACGTATTCTCAGTCCCAAAAATGTAAAGAGTAAAAGGGAATCAAATGAACTCACGATACGATATTTTGTAGTAAAAATATGCATACGACGATACTGAACAATGCAGGGTTGGCCTCAGATTCACGAACCTATATCATTTGTATGTGTATTAAAACATATAATCGTAGTTGAACAAATTTATATATTATATCTTAAATTATATTATATATATATATATTTAATTTGTGTATATATTCAAAATGATTAATATATATATATATATATATATATATATATATATATATATATATATATATATATATATATATATATATATATATATATATATATATATATATATATATATATATATATATCTGATTAATATTATATTAAAAATACCTAACTTGTTATTTATGAATATTTATATAAAATTTGTTAATATGGTTAATACCTACTTATAACCTTAATCATATCTTTAAAACTTTTATTTTCATAATAATTTAAATGTTAATAATATTGATAATACTAATAATAATAATACTGATGGTTTTAGTGATAATAAAATGATAATTGTTAATAATTATAATAATGTTTATTAATAACAATACTAATAATGGTAATTATATTAATAATAATAATGATAATATTTATAATGATACTTATGTTAATAATATTTATAATAATTCTAATAATTATAAAATGATACAAATAATAATATTAATGAAAATAATAATAAATTTTATTATTTTCATAATAATAATAATAATAATAATAATAATAATAATAATAATAATAATCATAATCATAATCATAATCATAATCATAATAATAATAATAATAATTCTTAAATGATAAAATTTATAATAATATTAATAATACTTATAAAAATACTAATGATAAAAATATTTCTAATACTTATAAATATAAATATGATATTAGTAATAACAATAATTACAATACTAACAATAACAATAATAGTAATAATAATAATAATAATAATAATAATAATAATAATAATAATAATAATAATAATAATAATAATAATAATAATAATAATTATAATAATAATAATAATAATAATGATAATAATAATAATAATGATGATAATAATAATAATAAAAATAATAATAATTAATAATTAAATAACTTAATAATAATACTAATAATATTAATAATAATAAATAAATAAATAATAATAATACGGATAATAATAATTATTAATGATAATGTTCATAGTAATATTAATAATAACTTTAATAATGTTATTAATAAAATACTAATACAAATATTAACAATAATGGAATACTAATAATAATGTCTAATAATAATACTAATATTAATCATATTAACTAACATTATAACCTTACTACTAGTTATAATAATGATGATATTAACAATAATAACAATAATGAATCAAATGTATCAAATTTCAGTATTATAATTTTAATAATATTAATAATACTAATATTAATATTAATCATAATAATGAATGTAATAATGATATAACAACTATAATTAAACTTGTAATTACATTTAATATATTAATAAAACCATTTATTTATAATATATATTATATATTAACTAATATTGAGTATTAAATTTTTATACATTTTAACATATGTTATACATATAATAATAATTATAGAAATCATATATTTATATATTTTCATTTTAATTACAACTTAATTATTTTATATCTTAATTCACAGTTTAAATTATATTTTATAATTTCAAATTATTATATATACTTACATTTATATATATATATATATATATATATATATATATATATATATATATATATATATATATATATATATATATATATATATATATATATATATATATATATTTACAAACAATCGTTCGTGAATCGTCGGGAATGGTCAAAGGGCAAATGCATTCATGTAAACTGTTCCAAAGTTTTCGAGACTTAACATTACAGACTTTGTTTATCATGTCGAAATCATATAAAGATCAAGTTTAAATTTGGTCGGAAATTTCCGGGACGTCACATGATATTATTGAACTATGGATAGAGAGTTTACTTCCGAAAGGACATCTGGCCAATAAGTAGGTAAAAATAAGAAAATTATGAGCCGCCGTGAAAATGGTAAAGTCAAATTTCCATGAGTTTTAAAACATGCATATAATTCAATTTAGGCTCTAAGCGGCAGTCAAGTCAACAATAAATCAATTAGGACGAAACCTTACGGTTTTAAGTTGACTTATCCATAATGGATGGTTAGGATATAATTTTAAGTTGACTTATCACTCATTTATGGTTTTCTTTTTATTGTAGTAGAGATGTATATGTGGAAGATATGTACTCTGTAATATTATATATATATATATGTGTATGTGTGTGTGTGTGTGTGTGAGACGATCGCTCCAAATCCACTTGGACGAACACGTCATTCATTAATTTCATTGCGAGGTATTTGACCTCTATATGATACGTTTTGTAAACATTGCATTCTTTTGAAAAGGCACACCATAAATGAATATTTAAATCAAAGGTTTTCGACATCTGATGATTTCTACATATAGACAATCACCGTAATATAATAGTTTACAATAATACTTCTGTTGACAATGCAGTCAAAATAAGATAGATGGTGATGATTTGTGAATGCAACGTTTTCTCAAATATAGCATGTATGACTCCATGCACATATATTGTATAACATATAAGCAAACAGCGGAAGACTTCTAGGGAACCTGAGAATAAACATGCTAACAAGTGTCAACACAAAGGTTGGTGAGTTCATAGTTTTAATGTTTCGTATAATTTGTATATAAAGGTGGATCACAAGATTTCAGTTGTTTCATTCAGAAACGTTTATCAAAATATTCTACAAGATTGAGCACCCTGGTAACTAAACTTTAACGTCTATATAATAAGTACCCCTGTTTTAACATACATGCAAGCAACATGTACAATACACACAAACTAACGTGTACTAAACTTAAATAGTATACGTCTGTTTTATAGTTCAGGATAGGGTTTCTATACCTGGAACAGACGGAGATGTCAAGCCCTATGGATCCATATATAACTACTCGCGCCCACCAGTTCTTATAACCGGCAGTTATTAGTTACCAAAGCTAAGGGATTTTCGGTTCAAACTCAGTGTAGAATTAAGTATGTACTTGTATCTATTGCGTTTAAAATAAAGTGCATTTATTCTCAGCCCAAAAATATAGATTGCAAAAGCATTTAAAAAGGGAGCAAATGAAACTCACCTTAGCAACACATAAGGTCATTCATCGAAATGTGATCGAAACTCGAAATGCAAAATAACTGTGGATCTCAACCTAGAGAACATATGTCGGTCAATACATGTCTAACAAGCTAGGTCAGGTCATAGTGTATCACAATCCTAATGCTCGAGACCGACATTCAAAAGTTATCAAAAGTCATTTCAAAAAGTCAATCTGACTCAATACTATAGTTGAATGATCATGGCAATCGAAACATTCTAACATTTCACATAGTTTCCCTAAGGCTTTAAAATATGATAAAACAATCAATTTTGACAATTGCTCAACAAGACGAGACGTGCCTTATATAGAAATTCATTTACTCGATTAGTAATATTTGAAAATCCAATTTATCAATCTTATAAACAAGTTGTTTAAATATCAATTGCAGATTCAAAAGCAATTCAATTAATGCCAATCATAATTCAGTTGACCATATCTTTAAATTCGTTCATAGAAATTACGCGATTTCTAAATGAAAAGTTATCGATTTTTCGCCAGCTTTCCAAAAATATGCATATCATATACCTTCTATCAGTAATTTATGTATTTAATTCGTGATTCATCATAAATTGTTTAACGACGAAATTTAGCATACAAGCATGCATAAACATATATACTCTAGCACTAGACATGGATACACTTTTAATATATAAAAGATAATATATGAATGCTCACGTATCAATATTGTGATTCAATATTGTAGGAAAGTATGTAGACGCAACGGAGATGATAAACACTAGGTTGACCTTTGACTCATGATCATAACCCCCAAGCAATACCCATAACCTCCATAGCTATAACCCATAATTTCCTTAGCTATATCCCGCTCGAAAAGCTTGTTTTGAAAATAACTTGCTCATGACCTCGTCGTAGTATTTTATGTATAATAATACTAATAATAATACTCCTAATTATAAGATTAATAATAATATTAATCTTAATAATAATAATAATAATAATAATAATAATAATAATAATATAAATATATATAAAGTGAGCAGAGAGATGTGAGGATATGTGTGTGTGTGTGCGTCGAGCAAACTGGCCAATTTATAGAATGCTTCTGAATCCTGACTGCCATGCGATCGCATGGGTTTTATGCCTATTTCTCATGCGATCGCATGGCCCCAAAATCCAGCTCACAATTTTTTTGTTGTTTTGTTTGTCGACATATTTTTATAATATATATATATATATATAATATATATTAATTAATTATATATTATATTATATTCACTTGCATAGTTGACTTTTAATTTTTGGTCTGATGACTCGTACGTTTACGACTAATGTCTCAGTTCTGGTTTTTCGAATCCATTTTCGTATGCTTAGAAAACTTGTACTTTACGTTTCGTGATTCGTACCTTTGTCAAAATATAATCTTAAATTATCAATAAACTATATTACTCAAAGTATAACTTATACATTTTAGTAATTTGGTCATTTGCTTCTATAAATCAACTCCTCATTGTTTATTAAAATATATTTAATAATATCGAAACGTTTTATATCTAATTCAATTCTATGCATTATCACATTGTAAAATATATATTTTCGTTTAGAAAAATATAAATTTGTATATAATATTTATTTATCAAACGGAACAATAAATGGATGTTACTATTGTTTACAAAAATAATTTCGAACCTTAATATATATATATATATATATATATATATATATATATATATATACAATATATATAAATACTCTTTCTATACACGTTGCAAGTTATTTATATATCAAATACAGTCAAAAAGGAAAGATTTCTTAAATCAAGGTGGACCTCTCAACAAAGACTTATCACAATACTTACGGAATTTATAATTTTTGAAATATCTGCTAATCCAATCGTCGGTATTATCTTCTAATTCCGTAGATGAATATATTAAGCATATATTGAGACAAATACGTTTAATCTAAAATATTATACATTTAATACTTTGTTAACATTTTCAAGTTATAATATATATATACATATATATATATATATATATATATATATATATATATATATATATATATATATATATATATATATATATATATATATATATATATATATATATATATATATATTCATATCCATTTATATATTCGTTCGTGAATTGTCAAGCATAGTCAAAAGGGTAATTGAATGTATGAACATAGTTCCAAAATTTTCGAGACTCAACATTACAAACTTTGCTTATCGTGTCATAATCATACAAAGATTAAGTTTAAATTTGGTCAAAAATTTTCGGGTTGTCACGGTACCTACCCGTTAAAGAAATTTCATCCCGAAATTTGATTGGGATGGTCATGGCTGACAGTAAGTATGTCTTCATGACGCATTCAAGCTGAAAATTAGAGTTTTATCATCATCGAGTAATATAGACAAACAATTTGATTTTGTGAAGAGTACGAGTGAAGCTATCACAAAAGAGTGAAATGAATAAATGTAGATTAGTCATATCTTTTGACGTAGATAGGATTGATTTCCGAATTTCAAGGGATTTAGAGAAAATTTTCGTAATAAGATTTGATTCTTCAATAATTAAGGAAATTAAGATCTTCTTTGGTTAAATGCGATAACCTGTTTTGATTGCTCTGTCAGATATGTTACTATAAATCCATTCTCTTCGTTTTCTTATTTCCACAACTCACACCCTCTATTCTTTCTCCTTTAATTCATACTTTAAATCATTCATCAATATACTACATCCAGTTCTGATCCTTGATATACTCCTAACTTTCATATCAGTCATTCTTCTCTTTCATCTACCACTGGAGGATTTTATTTATTTTTATTATTACCTTGGGTTATAGTAATTTTAATTCTCCCGTACCTTTACGTGGCAATACAAATTGATATGCACGATTTGTAATTTATGTGTTGTTGTTGAGCTTTATACTTTCTTTTATATCCAAGAGTTCCATACTTTTGTCTCCTCTTCCCGACTTCAAGTCAAGCGAATAATGGTCCAGAATTCGTAGGTATGGATTTTGAAATGAACATAGTTAATGTTCTAAGAAGGAAATTGTAATGGCACGATTTTGATTTGTCAAATTACCAGAATATATGAAAAAGACCGAATCATTCGGAAAATATTTTCTTGATATTCTTAGAGGTTAAATAGAATACCAGAGTCGTGTAACATGGCACATGATGACGGTATGGTCTATGAATCATCATGTCCCATTTAGAAACTCAGCACGACTTACTATAATATAATCACGTTGATCAAGTGTCATTATATTATACTAACTCATGCTTTAATTCCCAACACTACTTCAAAAACATTCATATTTTAAACTTGAAGGTTTCAGAATTTAGAAACTAAAATAGTTTCTTTTATGATATAATACAGATGGTGCAAAGAGATAAATTATTTCAGATAAGAATAATTATGGAAATATCTTCATAAATATGGAGGATATTTATAATGAAAGATACGATGATATTTTAAAATTTCTAATATCAGAGGATGATGAAGAATATTGTCCGCAAGGGTTTAGAGTCAGGAGCAAGGTATTCGTTAATGACTTTAGCAGATACTGAATCATTTGGATTCTTTGAAGGCAGGTTTAGTCTTTGTGATTTGTCCACAGCCTCCTTCATACTTTGCTCAAATCATTTTCCAGTTTCAAACCTTCTCTTTTTCTGAGCTTTGACAACACACTATTCTTTATCATCAAACTTTTTACTGTTAAGGTCGTTTACAGTTTTTGCTGCTTCATCAGCATCTTTTGAAATTTCGAGAACTAGTTCGCAGTTTAGGGTGTTTTTCAGAAACTTCACATTCAAAGTACGTAAGTATAGGAGATAGATGTTATATGTACACATATAACTGTTGGAGTAGACATGCTGCGAGATTTCAAAATACTAATTGCTGATTCCCAGTAATTGGTAAGACAATTCTTGTTATAAGATGCAGATGAGTAAATGATAGGGTTTCGATAAATATAATGATTTTTTGGAAAGTCAAAGATCAATGAAGTTGTTGGTAAGTTTATTTGTGGTGGAACATAAACGGTTCCCCAGTAACGATGGCGAAAGGGGCAACGTATATATCAAGGTTATAATAAGGCTGTTTCGACTGAAGAATCGAAGTTGACTTGCTGGAGCTGTGACAAAACTGACTACTTTGTAAAGGGATTACAAAGTTATTTTAGCTAATAAATGCCAAAGGGTCTAACACGGATACTTGTTAAACTATGACTTTGGTTTCAAGAGTTTTTCAGGTACATAACTGTGGATAACATGTGGTTGGATCATCATCTCGATTGTTCATTATTTGAAGTGTCTTCAGGAATTTTGAAGGGTTTGAACACCGATCGTAATCGTTATATCTCGCCTTGGATTCTGATATGTTAAAATCAGAATATGTAATTGAATTTGAATGAGTATGGTTGTTTTGATTTCTATGAAAGAATATATCTCGTTGTGAAAGTAGTGAGTATAGTTGATGATTTGTTGAATCGGAATTGAAGAATGTAACATATTAATTGTGACTTTATATATATCTTTCGGGTATTACCTACCCGTTAAAATATTCTCCCATTAATAGTTTGCACAAAAGAATTTTTAATTACAATTTTTATGAAAATATACCTACATATATATTTTCTTTAGATGTAATCATGGATTTAATAATATTAATCTCATCTGGTTTTTGATTAGGACTAGAATATATAATCTTTAAAACTTTAGATACTACATAATCGTTGTAGAATATTTCTCCAATGAAGTTATGAATCAATACTTCATCGGTTATTGTTGTTGGTACTCCTTGGTATCTATGGTGCGTATGACGTTGATGCTCGTGGAACATCTTGTGATGTTGAATCATGGGATGTGGATGTTGTTGATGGTGGTAATGGTACTATTGGTGTTGATGATGGTGGTATTGTTGATGCCGGTGATGCTGCTGGTGCTTGTAACCTTTGCACCATATTCTCCAAAGCCACTACTCGAGCGCAAATCTCGTTGACTTCTTCTATTACACCGGGGTGATTGTCGGTTCGGACGAGCGGATGAATAAGATCTAGAATTTGAGATAGTATATAATCATGATGAGATACTCTGGAAATGAGAGAGAAAATGGTGTTTCGGATAGGTTCACCAATAAGTGCTTCAGGTTCATCGCCAAGAGGGCAATGTGGTGGATGGAAAGGATCACCTTCTTCCTATCTCCAATGATTAATTAGGCTACAAACCCATCCCCAATTCATCCAGAATAGGAGATGGCTGATTGGTTGATCCATTCCGGTTACACTGTCTTCGGAGTTCAGGTGAATATCCATATCGGAATAGCTGTCGGAGTTTAAGGAATTTGAAATAGATTCGGGATCTATCTTGTATAATCAGGGAATTGATTTTGATTTGAGATAGATTATATGATTTAGTTTGGTATTATCCGATACATAATTTACATATGTATATATAATACCAAAATCCCATAAGTTACGGAGAAATTTTCGGAAAGTGTAAGACAGAGTTTACTGTAATAGATATGCTTAAGATACGAAATTTGTCCATTCACTATCTATGCAATAAATGCAGGAAAACGTGTCTAGATAAGCATGTAATTTCTGACAAGAAATGATAAGCAAAACTCGGTAAAAACATATACGATCATAGTCCAGACTCACTAATGCATCCTAACAATTACCAGTTAAACACACTAATGCAAATTCTAGTTCCCTATGACCTCAAGCTCTGATACCAACTGTGATGATCGCTCCAAATCCACTTGGACGAACACGTCATTCATCGATTTCATTCCGAGGTATTTGACCTCTCTATGATACGTTTTGTAAACATTGCATTCTTTTGAAAAGGCACACCATAAATGAATATTTAAATCAAAGGCTTTCGACATCTGATGATTTCTACATATAGACAATCACCGTAATATAATAGTTTACAATAATACTTCTGTTAACAATGCAGTCAAAATAAGATAGATGGTGATGATTTGTGAATGCAACGTTTTCTCAAATAAAGCATGTATGACTCCATGCACATATCTTGTATAACATATAAGCAAATAGCGGAAGACTTCTAGGGATCCTGAGAATAAACATGCTAACAAGTGTCAACACAAAGGTTGGTGAGTTCATAGTTTTAATGTTTCGTATAATCTTTATATAAAGGTGGATCACAAGATTTCAGTTATTTCATCCAAAAACGTTTATCAAAATATTCTACAAGATTGAGCACCCTGGTAACTAAACTTTAACGCCTATATAATAAGTACCCCTGTTTTAACATACATGAAACCAACATGTAGAATACACACAAACCAACGTGTACTAAACTCAAATAGCATACGTCAGTTTTATAGTTCAGGCTAGGGTTTCTATACCTGGAACAGACGGGGATGTCAAGCCCTATGGATCCATATATAACTACTCGCGCCCACCAGTTCTTATAACCGGCAGTTACTAGTTACCAAAGCTAAGGGATTTTCGGTTCAAACTCAGCGTAGAATTAAGTATGTACTTGTATCCATTGCATTTAAAATAAAGTGCATGTATTCTCAGCCCAAAAATATAGATTGCAAAAGCATTTAAAAAGGGAGCAAATGAAACTCACCTTAGTAGCACATAAGGTCATTCATCGAAATGTGATCGAAACTCGGAATGCAAAATAACTGTAGATCTCAACCTAGAGAACATATGTTGGTCAATATATGTCTAACAAGCTAGGTCAGGTCATAGTGTATGTTGAGTCCCCAAAATAATTAAGGATTTAATTATGACAAAACTGTAATTTATTTGCACTAAAATGTTATGTGCAGTCAGCACAAGTTTGTTTATGTATAGACAGCAGATATTACTGTGTCGAGTGTTTAGTTTACTGCTTAGTCTACCAGCACAAGGTAGACAGTGTTCTTCAATCAGCACAGGATGTGTACTCAGCAAATCAAGAACATGAAGTGGCTCAGCAATGAAGAACCAGCACAGCTGGAATGCAGCTTACTACACAAGACAGCTATGCTCCATTATAAGCATAGTAGTTTCCTGAGTGGTCTACATCAATGGTACTATTCAACAGATGTCTAAGACAAAGTTGAACAGAAAAGGACACGCGTCGGCGGCTGACAAGTGACCTTACAAGACCACGTAGGAATGCAGAAGTTTAACGCATGTGCAGACATGGGTTATACTTTGTCAACACCTAGGGAACACAACATTCTATTTGTATAATCAAATAGTGGTGCTAAACCGAATTGGGGTGTTCCTGCAAATAGCTACCAAAGAGGAAAGAGGAGATCATGCTCTCTAATGTAGTTGTCCCCACAAGTACAGACATCCTATGTACCAGTGGACAATAGAACCATTACACGGTTAATAGGACTACTATAAATTGTTGTATCCACTATTGTAACAACTAGTGGTGTGGGTTTATTTTTATAGAGTCAAAACGTGTAATAGCTATTAGTTTACCTCTTAGCTATAATCTAGGTAATCTGTATCAACCAACTATCATTCCGCCAAGGATAGTTGTGATTCTTTGTGATTCAATCAATAAAGAATAAATGTTGAAAATTACTTGTGACTCTATTTATTTGCATGCTTGAATACTAATTGTGTTTAACTGTTAAGTTATTTTAAAATAAATTGTATTCACCCCCCCTCTACAATACTCCTGTTGTTATAAAGGGAACAACAACTGGTATCAGAGCTTCAGTCTTGATAATTAATATCTTGGATCTGAATTCTCTCATGGCTACATATTCTAATACAGCTTACCTTGAAAATGGCTCATCCAATGGACTACCCAAATTTGATGAAGATGAGTATGAAACTTGGAAGGCAAGATTCATGCTTCACCTTGAGTCTATTGACCCACTCATGCCTGGTATTGCCACATATGGTTCATTTGTACCTACTGAGACTATTGGTAGTGCACCAGCTACAGCTGACACTCCTGATGTTCCTGGCAGAGAGGTTATTCTCACCCCTTCTAGATGGGATGCTGAGGATAAACGTCGTGTTGGACTTGACCCTAAAATCAGAACCATGTTAGCTATAACTTTGCCTTACCCACAGTTCAAACTGATTAAGGGAAAAGAAAATGCCAAGCTTATGTTGGACTATCTAGATGTTACCTATGAGGGTATGGGAGAAGTTAGGCAGAATAGAATGATTGCTTTAAAACGAGAATATGAAATGTTCTTTGCCTACAAGAATGAAACCCTTAAGCAAACCTTCATTAGGTTTAACTCCTTGATTGCTGACCTGATCACTTTGAATGTCACCTATACTGAGTTTGAACAAGTAAACAAATTCATAGATTCACTGCCTACTAAATGGAAATTTGTTACTTACCCTTTAAGAACCACTCAGACCCTAAAGAACTTTAACATGTCTTCTCTCTACAGTTCACTTTGGAACCATGAGAAGGCAGAGGGTAAATTTGAACTTAACTTGAAAGAAAACTTTAGGTCTGCCCCCACTACTTCAAAATCTTCTAAGACAGATGGTACTGCTCTTATTGCTGCTGCTAAAAAGAAAGCTCAAAAGTCTTTACTGGTTCAAAAGTTGTTGGCAGAAGAAGAGACAACTGAGAGTGAAGTGGATAATGGTACTAGGTCTGAAGAAAGCAGTGATGATGAAAGTGATGCCGAAGGGTTTGATGAAGGTATGGCTTTGCTGGCTAGGCAGTTCAAAAGGTTCAATCGTAATAGAACCAGCAAGTCATACAAAGGGAGTAAGAAACCGAGTGCTAGGTATAGCAGCAAGTCAGTCAAGGGTCCTAAATCTGAGTGTTATAATTGTGGGAAGGTTGGACATTTTGCTGCTGAATGCATGTCCAGGAAACCTTCAACTTCACATGCTAACTCTTTCTCAAAAGCTGACAAGTACAAGAACAAGTACAAAGCTATGAAAGCTCAGATGAAGGAAAGTGCTAAGACTGATAAGAAGGGTAAAAAGCCAGAAAAGGTTCTAGTTGCTGAGCATCATGATTGGGATGAAACCAGCTCATCGTCTTCCTCTGATAGTGATACTGATGATGATGATGGTGCTGGTTATGCTCCAGAAAAAAAGCTGTGTTTAATGGCCAAGGAGGTCAAGGAGTCTGATGAGGATGATAGTGGTAGTAAGTTTTTGGCTGATATGAGGGAAGCTGATCAGAAAAGAGATTCTCCTCAATGGAAACTGAATTGATGTATAAGGTTGATAATTTTTGAACTTATACTGATGATGAAAAAGCCGAAATGTTTTACTACCTAAGAGTTGACTTATGTAGAGGCAGCAAACGTGAAGAAGTTTTGAAAACTGACAACAAATCTTTAAATGAGAAACTTAAAAACAAAAATGATGAAATTAAAATCTTGAAAGATGAAATTTCCAAACTTGAAAAACAAGACTTTGCTTTAAGGTCTCTTCACGTTGAGGTAGCAGAAGTCAAGAACCAACTGGATAATCTTAAAAAGGTTGTCGCTTCGTGGTGTACATCTGCTCAATGCACAGCAAAGTGTGTTAACGAGCAGGTGCCTGCCCAAGTTGAAGCTTTCTTTGCTGGTGACTATGCTGCTGCTGCTGCTATTGCAGAAGTTACGTTCATGGACCCAATTCTTAAAACTGATCCTGAAGCTGTCTTGCCTAATACTTTTGCCAAGATAGTTAAGGGTAAAAAGGTCTTGACAAATAAGTTTGTTAGACCTGTTGTGTCCCCACCACCTGCCATGAAAGAGATTTTGGAGGATGAAGTTAGAGCAAGAGAAGCCAGTACCTCAATTGATGAAACTACTGACCCCTCAAGCATCTACTACATGACTCTAAAAGAAAGACGTATCAAAAGGGAAATCACTGAAAATAATCTTAAAAAAATTAAACCTACTGATTCCCCTTCGTGCTCGAGTTCCAATTGTGCTGAGCCAGCTGATGACAAACTTACTGGTCAACCAGTAGCTGTAGACAAGCCAGTCAAACGTAATACTGGCAAGTCCAAGGCAGCAGGAAAAACTTCCTCTAGCTCATCAGTTTCAGTAGACAAGCCAGTAATGTAACGACCCGCACTTTTTCGATCATATTATACTTATAAGATTAATATTTACATAAATTAAACCTTGCCAACATGATAAGCAATCCAAATTGTCGAGATTTATATTTCCGAAAAGAGTTTTACACAACGTTTGACCGTCTAGTTTGACCGATGATATCACGAACTATACAATATATGATAATTATACGTTTGTGTATATAAATGTATATATACATATTTAACATGATTAATAAATGTTTTAATATCTCATTTTGTATTAATAACAACAAGTTATATGTGTATTTTGAAACTACTAACTTAAGTTTTCAAAACGATAACTATACGTAACGTTATTTGACATAAATACTTAAGACTTATAATGTTTATACATATATCGTATAAGTAATGTATTTAATCACTTTTAAGAACTTAAATACATAAAATCATATAAGTGTATTCACAAAAGATAGCTATATTTGAATCCTCATTCCATTTTTCACAAAATTTCTATACGTATACCTAGAGTATTTGTACTCGTATCATACCAAGCTTCTATACGTATTTACTAATAGTAAATACACATCAAATCACCACCTAACCCACCCTTGTTACTGCCCTTAGAGCAAGGTAATTGGAATTTGGATGCATGCATGAATTATTACACAAAAATACAACATGTGAACTTGTCCATCATCATCATCATTCACGTTTTTTTTAGTATATATGTATCATCATTTTTGATTCATTTACTACTTCAATCTCCTAGCTAAAACACACACACTTATAACCCTTAAACACCTTCAACAATTCAGCAAAGTTCCAAGAAGATCTAAGCTTTAAAAACCAAACTAAAACACCATAAGAAAACCATACAAAAACACTTCAAGAAATCCTTCCAAGAACACCAACTTACTTCCAATCTTTCATCCACTTCTATCACCCTTTTGATTCTAGCTTCTTACTTCTCTTTTACAGCAACTTCATCCAAGGAACTTGAGGTAGAATCTATGTTCATAACCTTATTCGATTCATATATATATAGCTATCATATTTTGTGGTACAAAAGTTTAACAACAAGAACATAGTTTGAATGTTTTCAAACTTGTTTGCAAACTAAATAGATCCTTCTAACTTAACTTTTAAAATACTTCAAGACATGTAACATAACTTATTTATATGTTAATTTAACAAGGTAAAACTTGGTTTTTCAAAGTATAAGTATTTTTGGAAAAATGGTCATTAAATGATTTTGTTGTAACAAAAATGTTTAACTTCATATGTTTCACTAATGTTTCACTTATGCCGTATGATTTTGAATACAAACCAAGGTATTTACAGTTCATAGTCTTAAAGAAGAACTCGATCCAAGAAGATGGCAATTTGAATCAACGAAAACGGACTTGTAACGAAGAAACTATGACCGAAACAAAATTGGTTATCCAAGACTTAATTGACTTCGGGATTCATTGGAAAAATTTACATAAAATCACATCTTTATAAGATAACATGATATTTTATATATATGTACTCATAATTCAATTTCATATGGTTCAGGATCACCCGTAAGCAACACGAGAAGATTAATCATAAGATCCCATGATTGTACGCAACACGTCATTTGACAACACCGGTACTTTATGTACGCAACACGTCATTTGACAACACCGGTACCATGGGTCAAGATTAATCTCGACCAATACATATACGATGGGGTTTTATTTATTTCGTTGGGGGTTTTATTTATTTCATTGCGGGTATATTAAACATCTAAAAATGAACCATTAAAATTGAATTACTAACATCGGACTGCTAACTACGGACTAAGGAATTATTCAAAGTATTAAAAGTATAACAAGTATATATTTATAACGTTTGTTTAAAAATGAAAACATATTGATATATTATATATGGATAGGTTCGTGATATCAACCGGAAGACCGAGTCAAAAATATATATATCTTCAAGACGAACGTGAGTATATAGTCCCACTTTTAAACTCTAAATATTTCGGGATGAGAATACATGTATTTTATGTTTTACATTATGGACACAAGTAACTGAAAAATATATTCTACGTTGAGTTGTACCACTGGCATACTTCCCTGTAGCTTGGTAACTAATATTTACAGCGGTATTGTAAACGCGAATCCTGTTGATAGATCTATCGGGCCTGACAACCCCAACCGGACTGGACGACCAGTATTCAACGGTTGCACAGTACTTCGTTTTGTGACTACACTTGGTACGGTGTAGTAAGATTTCATATTAAAGGGAATATGCGACGTGAAAATGTTAAGTATGGTTACCGAGTGCTCAACCACTTAGAATACTTTTATTAAACTGTTTATATACGAAATCTTGTGGTCTATATATATATTGCTGCCGGCATTAAACCTATATCTCACCAACTTTATGTTGACCTTTTTAAAACATGTCTATTCTCAGGTGATTTCTAAAGCTTCCGTTGCATCATGTTGGATCTAACCAGGATCTTGCGTACGCATGTTTGTGTCAAAAATAAAACTGCATATCCGAGATGTTGTACTGTAAAATATGCTAGAAACCGTGTTGTTGTCATCATTTGTAAAGTTTGTAAGTCGAAGATTATCGCTAAACGTTAATCTTCTTTTTATTGTCTTAAGCTTGTAACAAAAATAATGGTTATGGTTTGTAATGTATAATATATGCAGTTTTCTTTCAAAAATGTCTCATATAGAGGTCAATACCTCGCAATGAAATCATACGTTATCTAACGCGTTCTTATGGTTAAGGACGGGTTATGACATGTGGTATCAGAGCGTTGGTCTTAGCGAACCAGGTTTGCATTAGTGTGTCTAACCGAGAAGTCGTTAGGATACATTAGTAAAGTCTGGACTTTGACCGGGTCTGATTTTAAAAACCATTGCTTATCACTGTTGGTTAAAATTTATGTGTAAATATTATGTAAGTACTAATGGGTTAGTTGTTGTGTGATAGATGTCGGGCTCGAAACTTATTATCACATTCAGCGACTCCGAATCAGAACCTTCAGATTGTGTTTCAGTCATTAACATATCCGATGACGAAAGTGGTATTTTTGGGGAAGACTCACAATTTCCGGATGAACCAACTATTGAAATATCGGAAAGTGAACCCGAGGAGGAAAGTGAACCCGAAGAGGAAAGTGAACCCGAAGAAGAAAGTGAACCCGAGGAAGAAATACTAGAAATTACGAAAGAAAAATTCGATCAAGGAAAGAAACGAAAAGCGAATGAATTAGAAAATTCAAATCCCGAACTTAGTAAGAATGACGTGGCACCAATTCCACTCAACACTACCACCCCTATTCCCGCTATTCCTATTAGTGCTATCCCGGCGTCTAGTTCTTCGGCTCCTCAGCCAAAACGTAGGCAGACAGCTAGGATAAGCGTTAGGCCATTCATTGGAACTAAACGCCCTAGAAAATAGACCGAACGATGCACTGCCGTATTAAACCATGGAATCAAATAATGTTTTGTATAATATTATCAGTGTGGTTTGCTTAAAGTTTGATGTAAGATAAGCATATGTAAAATAGCGAAGTATGAAATGCAATAATTTTCCATGGTTAAGTATTATTTAGATTGTAGTAATTGATTCTGTACTAAGCTATTAAGTATGAACATTAACGGGTAGGTACTACCCAAGATATAATTATAAAACGCTAATAAGAAGAAAAGGCTTTTATAATAATACCTAGTTCATATTATTAATAAGCTATAATGTACTATAAATACACACTACATCTATAATAATCCATGTGAATAATTATTTTCTTTCATTAGGAAATGGCGCGATTGAATCGAATGACGGAACAAGAACTCGAGGACTTCATCAACCAGCGAGTGAACGACAGAATGTTATGGGTTGAGGCTGCAAGAGCTGCTGCAGTTAATCCAAATCCTCGTGTAGGATGCTCCTACAAGACGTTTCAAGCTTGCAAGCCATCATCATTCAGTGGAACGGAAGGACCGATCGGTTTAACCCGATGGATAGAAAAGATGGAGACGGTGTTTAAAATCAGTGGTTGTGATGAAAAAGACATGACCAAGTTTGCATCGTGCACTTTACAAGATAGTGCACTCACATGGTGGAAGAATTATGTGAAGGCGGTAGGAGGAGATGTAGCTTATGATACTCCATGGGAAGAATTCAAAACAATGATAATCACCGAGTATTGTCCAAGGAATGAGGTTATTAAGTTAGAAGATGAGTTACGAAGTTTGAAGGTGGTTGGTACTGAAATCACCAACTACAATCAGCGATTCATGGAATTGGTTTTACTATGTCCTGAATTGGTTCCAACCGAAGCACGGAAGATTGAAATGTACAAAGGTGGTTTGCCCAAAAAGGTCAAGGCAAACGTTACAGCATCGAAACCTAAGACAATTCATGAAGCTATAACCATGGCAAACGAGCTAATGGATCAGGTCATTTTGGACAAGAAAGCATTCAATACTGAGGTGAAGGTATTGGGGAACAAGAAAAAGTGGAATGGAGGTTATGATCGAGGTAACCAACAACAACCTTATAAGAAACAAGAAACCACGAAAGGTGCGGGTAGCGGTTCAGGCTTTGGTTACAAAGGACAAAGTCCTTTATGCAACCGTTGTCACAAACATCACTTTGGCTACTGTAGTGTGTTGTGCACTAAATGCAATCGACAGGGTCATCTTGCTGAAGATTGTAAGGCTCTCGTTACAAATGGTAACAAGACTCCTGCTACCAACGCAAATAGAACTGCTTTGGCTAATATTACTTGTTTTGGGTGTGGAAAACAAGGTCACTATAAGAGCCAGTGCCCGAATCAGAATGGCGAACCTGCACGTGGAAGAGTGTTTGTTATTAATGCTAGAGAGGCACGAGAAGACCCGGAGCTTGTTACGGGTACGTTTACCATTAATAACTTATCAGCATCTATTTTATTTGATACTGGCGCCGATAGAAGTTATGTGTGTAGAAATTTTTACACTAAATTGAATTGTTCATCATTACCTCTAGATGCTAAGTACTTGATTGAGTTAGCTAATGGTAAACTAATTAAAGCCGATAAAATTTGTCGTGGTTGTGAAATAAATCTAGCCGGAGAAACGTTTAAAATCGACTTAATACCCGTGGAATTAGGAGGTTTTGATGTAATAGTCGGCATGGACTGGATGTCCAAAATAGGAGCGGAAGTTGTTTGTGCCAAGAAGGCAATTCGTATTCCTGGTAAGGATAAAATACCGGTGATGATTTATGGAGAGAAGGGTAATTCAAAGCTAAAACTCATTAGCTGTTTGAAAGCCAAGAAGTGTTTAGAAAAGGGATGTTACGCTATTTTAGCACATGTTAATAAAGTCGAAAAGAAAGAAAAGTGCATCAACGACGTGCCTGTGGCAAGAGATTTTCCTGAAGTTTTTCCGGAAGAATTGCCGGGATTACCTCCATTTAGATCGGTAGAATTTCAAATAGATTTAGTACCAGGAGCTGCACCAGTGGCTCGTGCTCCATATAGACTTGCACCATCCGAACTAAAAGAACTTCAAAGTCAGTTAAAAGAATTACTGGACCGTGGATTCATACGACCAAGTACATCACCGTGGGGAGCTCCAATTTTGTTTGTTAAGAAGAAAGATGGATCTTTTAGGATGTGTATAGACTATCGTGAATTAAATAAGTTAACTATCAAGAATCGGTATCCACTACCGAGAATTGATGACTTATTTGATCAATTGCAAGGATCATGTGTTTATTCGAAAATCGACTTAAGATCGGGCTATCATCAACTACGCGTCAAAGAAGAGGATATTCCGAAAACTGCTTTTCGGACACGTTATGGTCATTACGAATTTTTGGTTATGCCGTTTGGATTGACGAATGCGCCAGCTGTATTCATGGACCTCATGAATCGAGTTTGTAGTCCGTATTTAGATAAGTTTGTTATCGTTTTCATTGATGATATTCTTATCTATTCCAAGAGTGAGCAAGAGCATGAAGAGCATTTAAGGTTGATATTGGAGTTGTTAAGAAAAGAACAGTTATATGCTAAATTTTCTAAGTGTGCTTTTTGGTTGAAAGAAGTGCAATTTCTTGGCCATGTTGTTAATAGCGAAGGAATTCAGGTTGATCCAGCAAAAATTGAAGCCATTGAAAAATGGGAGACTCCTAAAACACCAACGCAGATACGTCAATTTTTGGGTTTAGCCGGTTATTATAGAAGGTTTATTCAAGATTTTTCCCGAATAGCTAAGCCGTTGACAGCGTTAACGCAAAAAGGGAAGAAATATGAATGGACCTCGGAGCAGGAGAACGCATTTCAAATACTGAAGAAGAAGTTAACTACGGCGCCTATTTTATCGTTACCAGAAGGGAACGATGATTTTGAAATATATTGTGACGCTTCGCGACAAGGTTTTGGTTGTGTTCTTATGCAACGGAAGAAAGTGATTGCATTTGCATCCCGACAATTGAAAATTCACGAGCGGAATTATACGACGCATGATCTAGAATTGGGAGCAGTTGTGTTTGCATTAAAGATGTGGAGACACTACTTGTATGGGGTTAAATTCACTGTGTTTACTGATCATAAAAGCCTTCAACATATTTTTGATCAGAAACAATTGAACATGAGGCAACGTAGGTGGGTCGAGTTAATAAACGACTATGATTGTGAAATTCGTTATCATCCCGGGAAGGCAAACGTGGTGGCTGATGCTTTAAGCAGAAAAGAACGAGAACCAATTCGAGTTCTAGCAATGAATATAAAAATTCGCATGAATCTCAACTCACAAATCAAAGAAGTTCAACGAGAAGCACTTACTAAAGAAAATAAAGGAAATGAAATAATGAAGAAGTATGAGAAGCAACTCGTTATGCGGGAAGATGGAATTCGATATTTTGCAAATCGTATTTGGGTACCGAAGTTGGGTGGATTAAGGAAGTTAATATTGAACGAGGCACATAAGACAAGATACTCGATACATCCTGGAGTTGGAAAGATGTACCAAGATCTTAAGACACGTTATTGGTGGCCTAATTTAAAGACCGACGTTGCAACATATGTTGGGGAGTGTTTAACTTGTTCTAAGGTCAAAGCAGAACACCAGAAGCCGTCAGGGTTACTTCAACAACCAGAAATTCCAGAATGGAAATGGGACGGTATTACCATGGATTTCATCACGAAGTTACCAAAGACTGCCTGGGGATACGACACCATTTGGGTGATTGTTGATCGTCTTACCAAGTCTGCACATTTCTTGCCTATAAAGGAAACGGATAGAATGGAGAAACTATTACGATTGTATATAAAGGAAGTTGTTTCAAGGCATGGGATACCTATTTCCATTATATCTGATCGTGATAGTAGATTTACCTCAAAGTTTTGGCAATCACTACAGGAGGCATTAGGAACTCGTTTGGATATGAGTACCGCATATCATCCGCAGACCGACGGGCAGAGTGAAAGAACAATTCAGACTCTTGAAGACATGCTCAGGGCATGTGTGATCGATTTTGGAAACGGATGGGATAAATATCTACCGTTAGCAGAATTCTCGTATAATAATAGTTATCATGCGAGCATTGGAGCTGCGCCATTCGAAGCATTGTATGGAAGGAAGTGTAGATCTCCTATCTGTTGGAATGAAGTAGGAGATCGACAATTAACTGGTCCCGAGATCATACATGAAACGACTGAGAAGATAGTGCAAATCAAGGAGAGATTAAAAACAGCCCGCAGTCGCCAAAAGAGCTACGCCGATGTCCGAAGGAAACCATTAGAGTTTCAGGTCGGGGACATGGTTATGCTAAAGGTGTCACCTTGGAAAGGTGTGATACGTTTTGGAAAAAGGGGTAAACTGAACCCAAGGTACGTAGGCCCGTTTAAGATCATCGAACGCATTGGACCGGTAGCTTATCGGCTCGAGTTACCGCAACAACTCGCCGGAGTACATAATACCTTTCACGTCTCAAACCTTAAGAAGTGTCTTGCAAAGGAAGACCTCACCATTCCTCTTGAAGAAATCCATGTCGACGAGAAACTACAATTCGTCGAAGAACCAATCGAAATCATGGACCGTGAAGTTAAACAGCTCAAACAGAGCAATATACCGATTGTTAAGGTTCGTTGGAATGCTAGAAGAGGTCCCGAGTTTACTTGGGAACGAGAGGATCAGATGAAGCAAAAGTATCCACACTTGTTTCTCGATGACGCAAAATAGGTACAATTTTAAAATTTCGGGACGAAATTTATTTAACGGGGAGGTAATGTAACGACCCGCACTTTTTCGATCATATTATACTTATAAGATTAATATTTACATAAATTAAACCTTGCCAACATGATAAGCAATCCAAATTGTCGAGATTTATATTTCCGAAAAGAGTTTTACACAACGTTTGACCGTCTAGTTTGACCGATGATATCACGAACTATACAATATATGATAATTATACGTTTGTGTATATAAATGTATATATACATATTTAACATGATTAATAAATGTTTTAATATCTCATTTTGTATTAATAACAACAAGTTATATGTGTATTTTGAAACTACTAACTTAAGTTTTCAAAACGATAACTATACGTAACGTTATTTGACATAAATACTTAAGACTTATAATGTTTATACATATATCGTATAAGTAATGTATTTAATCACTTTTAAGAACTTAAATACATAAAATCATATAAGTGTATTCACAAAAGATAGCTATATTTGAATCCTCATTCCATTTTTCACAAAATTTCTATACGTATACCTAGAGTATTTGTACTCGTATCATACCAAGCTTCTATACGTATTTACTAATAGTAAATACACATCAAATCACCACCTAACCCACCCTTGTTACTGCCCTTAGAGCAAGGTAATTGGAATTTGGATGCATGCATGAATTATTACACAAAAATACAACATGTGAACTTGTCCATCATCATCATCATTCACGTTTTTTTTAGTATATATGTATCATCATTTTTGATTCATTTACTACTTCAATCTCCTAGCTAAAACACACACACTTATAACCCTTAAACACCTTCAACAATTCAGCAAAGTTCCAAGAAGATCTAAGCTTTAAAAACCAAACTAAAACACCATAAGAAAACCATACAAAAACACTTCAAGAAATCCTTCCAAGAACACCAACTTACTTCCAATCTTTCATCCACTTCTATCACCCTTTTGATTCTAGCTTCTTACTTCTCTTTTACAGCAACTTCATCCAAGGAACTTGAGGTAGAATCTATGTTCATAACCTTATTCGATTCATATATATATAGCTATCATATTTTGTGGTACAAAAGTTTAACAACAAGAACATAGTTTGAATGTTTTCAAACTTGTTTGCAAACTAAATAGATCCTTCTAACTTAACTTTTAAAATACTTCAAGACATGTAACATAACTTATTTATATGTTAATTTAACAAGGTAAAACTTGGTTTTTCAAAGTATAAGTATTTTTGGAAAAATGGTCATTAAATGATTTTGTTGTAACAAAAATGTTTAACTTCATATGTTTCACTAATGTTTCACTTATGCCGTATGATTTTGAATACAAACCAAGGTATTTACAGTTCATAGTCTTAAAGAAGAACTCGATCCAAGAAGATGGCAATTTGAATCAACGAAAACGGACTTGTAACGAAGAAACTATGACCGAAACAAAATTGGTTATCCAAGACTTAATTGACTTCGGGATTCATTGGAAAAATTTACATAAAATCACATCTTTATAAGATAACATGATATTTTATATATATGTACTCATAATTCAATTTCATATGGTTCAGGATCACCCGTAAGCAACACGAGAAGATTAATCATAAGATCCCATGATTGTACGCAACACGTCATTTGACAACACCGGTACTTTATGTACGCAACACGTCATTTGACAACACCGGTACCATGGGTCAAGATTAATCTCGACCAATACATATACGATGGGGTTTTATTTATTTCGTTGGGGGTTTTATTTATTTCATTGCGGGTATATTAAACATCTAAAAATGAACCATTAAAATTGAATTACTAACATCGGACTGCTAACTACGGACTAAGGAATTATTCAAAGTATTAAAAGTATAACAAGTATATATTTATAACGTTTGTTTAAAAATGAAAACATATTGATATATTATATATGGATAGGTTCGTGATATCAACCGGAAGACCGAGTCAAAAATATATATATCTTCAAGACGAACGTGAGTATATAGTCCCACTTTTAAACTCTAAATATTTCGGGATGAGAATACATGTATTTTATGTTTTACATTATGGACACAAGTAACTGAAAAATATATTCTACGTTGAGTTGTACCACTGGCATACTTCCCTGTAGCTTGGTAACTAATATTTACAGCGGTATTGTAAACGCGAATCCTGTTGATAGATCTATCGGGCCTGACAACCCCAACCGGACTGGACGACCAGTATTCAACGGTTGCACAGTACTTCGTTTTGTGACTACACTTGGTACGGTGTAGTAAGATTTCATATTAAAGGGAATATGCGACGTGAAAATGTTAAGTATGGTTACCGAGTGCTCAACCACTTAGAATACTTTTATTAAACTGTTTATATACGAAATCTTGTGGTCTATATATATATTGCTGCCGGCATTAAACCTATATCTCACCAACTTTATGTTGACCTTTTTAAAACATGTCTATTCTCAGGTGATTTCTAAAGCTTCCGTTGCATCATGTTGGATCTAACCAGGATCTTGCGTACGCATGTTTGTGTCAAAAATAAAACTGCATATCCGAGATGTTGTACTGTAAAATATGCTAGAAACCGTGTTGTTGTCATCATTTGTAAAGTTTGTAAGTCGAAGATTATCGCTAAACGTTAATCTTCTTTTTATTGTCTTAAGCTTGTAACAAAAATAATGGTTATGGTTTGTAATGTATAATATATGCAGTTTTCTTTCAAAAATGTCTCATATAGAGGTCAATACCTCGCAATGAAATCATACGTTATCTAACGCGTTCTTATGGTTAAGGACGGGTTATGACAAGTAACTTCCCACGCTGGCTCGTCAAATGATAAAGGCAAAGCAATACGTCATGACTATGGTACTGGTTCCAAGAAGAAAGCTGCCCTTAAGGGAAAAGCAAAAGTGGACTCGAATGATGAGCTGTCTATCACTGAGATTATGACAGTCAAGCTTGACCAGCTAATTGAGACAGTAACCAAAAATCGACCCGATCTTACTGCACCCCTTTACTCTGTGTATGACCAGTCACCGATACCAAATGTGAGAAAATGCTACAAATGTGGCAGTAAGTTTCACTTAGCTAACCGGTGTCCTTTTACCCCAACCCCATCTGCTGCTGCTTCTTCAAGCAAACCAAAAGACAGGAAGAGATCATCAAAGATGACCCTTCCAGAACCCATCCTTGGATGGGTTCCCAAAAAGAACTAATCTCTTAGCTACTGTGCAGGGCATTCAAAACAAGCAAATCTGGAATCTCGATAGTGGTTGTTTGAGACATATGACCGGATGTAAGTCCCTGCTGATGGACTATCAAGAAAAGGATTGTCCAGTTGTTTCATATGGAGATAATTCGTTGGGTTACACAAAGGGTTTTGGTACTTTGACTAATGGGAATGTCACATTCTCAAATGTTGCATATGTCGTTGAGCTCAAACATAATTTACTCAGCATAAGCCAACTGACAAGTAAGAATAAGATAGTCCAATTCAGAAGGAAAATTGGCACTATTTTTTATAAGACAGGGAAGCCATTGCTGACTGCAAAACGTCATGATAACATGTATCAAATTGACATGAACACAGCAGTCACAACAACTGATACTTGTTTCTATTCGAAGGCAGCAGACAACCTGAAATGGTTATGGCACAAGAGACTCTCACAACCTGAAATGGTCTGGGCTACCCACCATGTCTTATGTAAAGGACAGATTGTGTCCTGGTTGTGAAAAAGGAAAACATCACCATGCCACATTCAAATCAAAGCAAATCTCATCTATTGAGAAACCATTTCATTTACTTCATATGGATCTTTTTGGTCCTGTTAATGTGGCCAGCTGTAGTGGGAAGAAGTATACACTGGTTATTGTTGATGAATATTCCAGATACACCTGGGTATTCTTTTTGAAGCAAAAGAGTGAAGCTGTTGATGAAATTATCAATTTTATCAAAAGAATGGAGCTTTTAAATGGGCAACTGGTGAAACAGCTAAGAAGTGATCATGGTACAGAATTCAGAAATGCAACATTAGAAGAATTTGGTGATGATAAAGGTATTTCACATAACTTTTCTGCTGTGAGAACACCTCAACAAAATGGTGTTGCAGAAAGAAGAAGCAGAACTCTCATTGAAGCAGCAAGATCTATGTTAGCTGAGTGTGGGCTGAAAAATTCATATTGGACAGAAGCTGTGAACACTGCATGTTTTACCCAGAATAGATCTTTAATAGTGAAAAGACATCAGAAATCTGCTTATGAAGTTCTCAAAGGAAGAAAACCCTCAATCTCATTTCTTCATGTATTTGGCACTCCCTGTTTCATTCTAAACAATAGGGATCAGCTGGGCAAGTTTGATGCTAAGGCTGATGAAGGTATATTCTTGGGATATTCCAACATATCAAAGGCATATAGGGTTTTCAATAAAAGAAGGGGTTGTTTTGAAGAATCAATTAATGTTACATTTGATGAAACTGCCCCAGCCTCATCTCACAGCCAAAAAGATTAAGAGTTATTGTTTGAAGAGTCTACTCAGCAAGCTCTTGATGATGAAGAGGAACCAGCTACAAATCCCTCACCAATCCATGTTGCTGGGTTCTCTAATGATGAGATGGAACATTCTGTTCCATCTGAGTCTAAATCAAGTGGACCTACTGGCTCTACTAAAGTCCTACAACTTGAGCATAGGTCTACTGGTTCTGAAGGATTACATGCTGGTACTGTTTACATTAATACTGAACAGCTGTCTCCAACTGCTGCTCATACCTTTGAACCAGCTAATGATCAAGATGATGTTTGTTCCACGACAAGCTCACCTGTTTATAACACTAGATGAACAAAAGAGCATCCAATTGAGCAAGTTATTGGTAATCTGGCTAGTGGTGTTAAAACAAGAAGGCATGCAACCAGCAATTTTTGTATGCATGTAAATTTTGTGTCTACCATTGAACCTAAATGTCCTGATGAAGCAATCAAAGATCCAAGCTGGGCAGGAGCTATGCAAGAAGAGATCTTCCAGTTTGATAGGAATAAGGTTTGGACATTGGTACCTAAACCTGATGATGAAACTAAGAAAATCATTAGTACCAAGTGGGTTTTCAAGAACAAGATGGATGAAGATGGGATTGTGATCAGAAACAAAGCTAGATTGGTAGCTCAAGGGTTCAAACAGGAAGAAGGATTGGATTATGGAGAGACTTATGCTCCAGTGGCTAGAATGGAAGCTATCAGATTATTCTTGGCATATGCTGCTAAGATGAACTTTAGGGTATTCCAGATGGATGTCAAATCTGCATTTCTAAATGGGAAGCTGCAAGAAGAAGTTTATGTCAAACAGCCTCCTGGTTTTGTAAGCAGTAAATATCCAGACCATGTCTACATGCTAGACAAAGCTCTTTATGGCCTCAAACAGGCTCCAAGAGCATGGTATGAGACACTTCATGTGTATCTCACTGGCATAGGTTTTAAAGTTGAAACAATTGATACCACTCTGTTCTCAAAAGATACAGATGGTGATCTCTTGCTGGTACAGATATACATAGATGATATTATTTATGGATCTAAAAATGAGAAACATTGTCAAGATTTTTCAAAACATATGTCAAAGACATATGAAATGAGCTTACAAAGAGATTTGCAATACTTTTTGGGATTGCAAATTAAACAACTTGATGATGGAATTTTTATAAGTCAGGATAAATATATCAAAGATATGCTAAAGAAATTTGGTCTGACCTGTTTAAAAGATATAGGGACCCCAATGGCAGCATCTATTAAAATAGATGCTGATCTCAATGGTGAACCAGTCAATATCACTGAATATAGAGGTATGATTGAATCCCTACTTTATCTCACAGCCAGCAGACCAGATATTATGTTTGCCACATGTCTCTGTGCCAGATATCAAGCTGATCCTAAAGAGTCACACTTGCTAGCAGTCAAAAGTATATTTAGGTATCTGAAAGCTACTGCTAAACGTGGTTTTTGGTACCCCAAAGACCATGATTTTGAGCTAATTGGTTATTCAAATGCTGACTTTGCAGGGTGTAAAATAGACAGGAAAAGTACTACTGATGGTTGCCAGTTACTGGGTGGTAGGCTAGTCAGCTGGATGAGCAAAAAGTAAAATATTGTGTCCACATCTACTGCTGAGGCAGAATACGTTTCTGCTGGTAGTTGTACCGCTCAAGTACTATGGATGCAAATGGAGCTGAAAGACTATGGTGTTTATGTTACAAAGACTCAAATCTACTGTGACAACACAAGTGCAATCGCTATCACCAACAATCCTGTGATGCATTCAAGAACAAAGCACATTGACGTTCGATATCATTTCATAAGGGATCATGTTTAAGAAGGAGATGTGAAGCTACATTTTATTTCAATAAACCAGCAGTTAGCAGATCTATTCACAAAGCCCTTAGATGAGAAACGTTTTAACTATCTCATCTCTGAGCTGGGTATGCTTGAACTTTAAATAAAAGACAATTTTTGTTGGTGTGTTGGCTCTACAACATGTAGGGCAAACCAGTAAGTCATTTTTGTTAACTTACTGCCTACATGTAAAATACTAGGTACAACAAGGTCTTTTATACTTTGGTTACTCAAAATGTTTTTAATTGAAATAATAGATAGCTCACAAAATTAAATGATTCCTTAAATCTGAAACTCATTTACTCCCAATGATTTAAATTAAATTCATGACATATTAAATGTAACAAAGTATTTTGTATTTAATACAAAACTTATTTTGTGGTTTTTAAATCATTTTTTGAATTAAAACCTGCTGCCTTTAATGTTGAATGGGAGGTATGAGTGTTCAAGCCGTATATACGTCAAATCAACAGTCTGTGTCCCCTCGAAAGTGTGCCAGTCTATCACATCTGCCCACGCGCCTGCTAATGGCAGTTGCCATTTTCTCTCTCCTGCCTTTTTCATCCAATCACAACGGTTAAAAGAGTGTTTTATCTTCCATAATAACCTTCGGTTATTAGGTTTTCAAATTCACACTCTTCTCTCTAAAATCCCCAAATCTTCAAATCAATTCATACATCCATCTTCTACGAAATCATCAATGACAGAACAACAACAACATCAATCACCACCTGCTGAAAACCAGCCAGAGGAACAACAACCACAGCAACAATAACCGGTAGAACCACAACAACCGGAACAGCAACCACCACCGGTCATTGAAGAACAAGTGGTGCAGGACCCTCTGCTCAACCTGCACCCAAGCCCTGTCAGGGCTGCAAATGCACCAGAACACTCTTCCATTCGCCTATCGCTAGGCAATGCTACTCATGCCCTTTCAATTCCTAAATCCAAAGCCAACATGGGCTATGATACGCTTATCGATTACATAAGACTATCATCACTGGCGCGAGCTATTGCCGGCATACCTTCTCGTCTTTATCCGGCCTGTTTGGCCAAATTCTGGTATACTGCTACCACGGCCACCACTCAACAGAATGTTCAATGTATTCGTGGCATGGTGACTGAAACCCTACCCTGCTCCATCACTGTTGATGCCATCCGATGTGCTCTCTAATTACCTATTGGTCCATTTGTTAATTCACCAACCAGTGATGATTTTAGAAGAGAAGTACTGGAAATTATAAGGTTTGATGGACCAGTGGCTCATACGCCCTTAAGGAAGCAGATGCCACCTCTATGAAATTACTTCTTTGGCTTGCTGACTCATTGCATCAGTCAGAAGTCCGGGAGCTTTGATCAGTGCTCAGATTTTGAGCTAAAGATTGGTCACGGGATGCTGTTCAATCGAAATATTGATTATGCCGGTGAAATTTACTTAAGGCTAAGGGAAATGGTGCTTGCACCCAAATGAACACACTTAATCCCTTTTCCAAGCTTTTTGAGCCTTGTTTTTGAAAATGAGCTGGGTGAAGCTTACCAGTAGATTGCTGATGAATCATTTGACCTGCCTCCAAAACAAGGGGGAATGCTAAAAGATGCTCCTACTGCTCCATATAATGGCTTGACACCAGGCATGCTCGAGTATCTTGCTGCACGAGGTGGAGTGAACCAACCGACTGCCTCTGGTGCTGCACCAGCTGAGGGGGAGGGACCTCAGTGAAAGCCAGCTGTAAAAAGGAAGAAGCCAGCTACCTCAACTAGTACAGCCACCGTCTCACATACTGGTAAAGCAGTAGTTGTATTAGAATCTAGTGCTCTCTGATCATAAAGAACAGCCCTAGTCTTATATACTGACTACCCACTTCTAGTATTGAAATCCATTGCTTAACTATTTCTTGGTAACAGGCAAATCCAAACGTGCAAAAGCTGGTTCTAAGCACACCACAGGGGAGATTGCACCAGTCTCAAGTGCTGCTCCTGCAAAGGCTGTGGCTATGGAACCTAGTGCGTTTCTAGACCAAACAGCAGAAAATTCTAACATAATTAAAAATCTTTTAACTGCTGACTTGAAAAATGAAAGTGGAGTTAAAGGTATAACCTTGGCCCCCAAGCTGACTGGTTTTAAAACTAGTGTTAAGAAGAGTAGCAATCCATACTCTTCTAGCCAGATACTTCCACATTTTTTCTAAATTGAACTTAATGCTATATCCTCTGCTGACAGTCCAACCAGCAGAGCACATACCTGACCCCTAAAGCATACTTGAGCTGGGTCCTCATCGTGTTGAACCAGCTCAGGATACTGCACAGCCATTATGTTACTCGGATCATGATAAGAGTCTCACTCCTACATCATTACCAGCCAGAACTCTTACACTATCTGGGTAAACATGTGTCGCCAATGAGTCAGCAGAGTCACAGCTGTACTTACTGACACCTTATTCTGTCTCATTCGAAGGGCTGACCAAATCACCAGTCTATCCCCAGAGACCAACAACAGATGCAATTGTTAAGTCAAATTTATTTGGTTCTACAGTTGTTAACATAAAATGTTCTATTGTTTCAGTTCTTAGCAGGGTAGATGAACAGGCAGAGGGGGAGCAAGTTAAAGATGTTATTATTCCTAGTGATGAGATTGCTGTCTCTGCTACTGGTGTTGGTGCTACTGTTTCTCCTACTGGTGGTGCTGATGCTAGTACTGTTGCTTCTACAGCTGCTGGTGATACTGCTCCCAGTATTGCTGCTTCCACTACTGTACCTGAAGTGGAAGATGAAATCATAGTGGATCCTCCTGTTCTTAAAAATTGTCAAGGATGTTCTACTTGATGAACCTGTCACTGAACCAACGGGTGCTGATAAAGCTGCTGATTCTGCTGCTATTTCTGCTGATGCACAGAATGTTATTGTGGATGCCAGTACTTGTGCTACTTTTTCATCTGACTCTGGTGCACATGGTAATATTGTTCAGGAGGTTCTTGATTTTGATGATGCTGCCACTACCACTGTTACTACAACTGCTGCTACTACTGAAGTGGTTACTAGTGGTGGCTTGCATGCTGATGATGTTTCCTGGCCTTCGTTTCTTCAGGATGTTGGCTATGTTTCCAAATTGCCAAAGGTGGATACTGCTGCTACTAATGTTATTTCGGACGTTTCTGATCTTCAATCGAGACAATTTATTACTGTGGATTCCTCTGGTAATCTACAGGTGTCTGATTCCACACCAGATATTTTCTTTAAAGGTGCTGCAGATGCTGCTTCTTCACCTACTGCACAGTCACCTACTACTGCTACTGGCTCTGTGGAACCCATTATGGATGCTGGTACCTCTGCTACTACCACTACTGACTCTTCTCAGACTACTGTTTCTGCTGAGAAGAAACCATATGTGTGCCAGATGCCAGATCCTGATGAAGTTGTACCTAACTTCATCTATCGGGGAGCGTCTATCACTCCCAGAGTTGCTCTGCTGGTGGATCAGCTAACTATTGATCCTCAAACTGTCATAGTCTCAGCCAGCAAATTGCCTCGTGAAGAGCTGACTGAACTGTTGTCTCAGCTTGATCGACCAGCAAGAGAAAAAGTTTATGAGAGGCTGGCTACTTTAGAACAGATAAACGAGCAGCCATATTATCACTCTTTTGGTATGGCTCCAGCTGCTTCTCCATGGCCTGGTACATGGAGGCCTCTCAAGTTCATCAGAGATCCCATTACTGGTAAGTTTATTATGCAATAACTTCCTGATTCGCCAGTACCTTCTGATTCATCAGCTTCTTCCTCATCTGATGGTGATGCTGATCAAGGTACTGGTAAGGAATAGCCAGTCATTCATGATAATGTGACTGGCTCCAAAGATAAACCAGTGGATCTCACTAATGATGCTGATAATGATGCTGACAAGAATACCAGTGGTTCTAAACCTTCGGGTAAAGGTAAAAATGATGGTGATCATGGTGACGAGTCAGGTTCTGACCTTCCACCTCCACCACCCCACGGAGGTAGTTCTATGTTAGCTGCTACTGACCACCCCTCAACCCGCTATGTTAAATTTAATGCTGATGAGGTGGCTGACATCTCCACCTTGGCTGTCTATAAGACACTCACCGAAGTTACACCTGATCTACAAAACACCATTCGCACTGCTTTTGTTGATAGTGTGACTGAAGCCATACGCAATGCTGGGCAAGTTACCACTTCCAATATTGAAGCCCAGCTCAGACAAGTATGTGCCTTTACAGATCTTGCGGTGGATGCCATTGTCAGATAACATGAAGAGGAGGAGGATTTAAAGAAACGAATCATCTCTCACAATGAGTATACTGAGGATATTGCCCGTCTTCAAGCTGATTTGGACGCTGCTAATCGCAGAATTCTTTTTCTTAATGAAGAAAATACGGTGCTACATGAGAGATTGGATTTGCAGGAACAGAAAATGGCTAACATGATTCCTGCTTCTGCCTATGTTCAAATGGTAGAAAATATGCAACGACTGGCTGCCCTACAGGGTGATGTTAGGGCCATTGTTGAACAGATGTCTATGGGTGTTGCAAGGAATGAAGTTAGGTCTTCCAACCTCTTACTTCGTCAATTTGGCGTGGATCCTGGTGACCATCTTACTCCTGAAGTTGCTGACTGGAACAATTTTGCATTCTCTATTCCAGATTCAGATAGTGACCTTGATGCACAGGTCTCCCCTGTTCACCCTTCTGCCCCTGCTGATGAAAAAAAGGGGGAGAAGAAATCTAAAAAGAAACTCAAAAAGAGAAAACAATCAGATGGGGAGCATGAGCATGAAAATGCTCCAAAACAACCAAGGAGTGATGGTGATGGTGATGGTGATGGTACTACGGGTCAATACTCTGGCACTAAGCCCAGCAACGCTCATACTGAAGCTGGTGTACAGGAAGCTGGTAAATCTCAACCCAGTGTGTCTGCCACATCAGTGGATGATATTGATTCTGGAAGTAAGCCCAGTGATGTTTCTGCATTGGCTGTTGCTGAAGCTTTTGTTGTCTCTCAAACTATTGAAAGAAGAATGAAAAGAAAACTGGAGAGACATCAGAAGTGACAGCAAGATTTGAATGATGCCTTCAATGTCAAATGGGATGCCTATGTTGCTCTTAAACGCCACAGAATTGAGCATAGGAGATGGCTGACCCTAAAAAAGAGGGACATTGATGATGACCTGAATGACATTGACAAATTCAAAAAGGATGCACGAAAAAGAAATGCTAAGTTCATGGTCAAATACGACAAAAAGAGGGCAAAGCTGTATGCTGAGCGAGCAGACAGGATCAAACGGATGACTCCTAAAAAAATGAAAGATTATCTTGCATCTACTGAGTCAGGGGGAGGAGTTAGAGCTGACATTTTTATGAAGTGGTTAGATGCTATGTTAGAAACCAGCTCATCTTCTCGACCTACATCCTCTGCACAGCCAGCTACACAACAACAACCAGCAGAACTAATCAATCTTGGTGATGATGATTTTTAGGGGGAGCATCTTGCTATCGTTCCCTACCTGCCTCCACTTGAGCCAGTATCAACACAAGAACCATCAGCTGAACCCATGCCTATTGATAAACAAAGGGTGAAATCTGCTCCTAGGGACAATCAGCCCCTAAGGAAAGGACCCTTATTTGAGGTAGCTGATGAAGATACTGAGGTGGTTGTACCAGCTGATACCAATCAGTCAGCTGGTACTAAAGACACAGCAAGGAGTGATGTGAATGAAGACCCAGCCAGAAGTGTGCTGCTGGGTGTTACAAGTGTTGAAGACCCAGCCAAGGTGGTTAAGCTGGGTGCTAATCAAGATGATGATACGGTTAATCCTGCTGACTTTACAGTCTGGGGTATTGGAGATCACTTATTTGTTCAATCACCTATCTCTCCCCAGACCCTCACTTATTTTAACAGAACACGGGATAATCGTGTTAATCAGTTTTCAGTGAGTTCATCTGGCATAGCTAACTATTGATCCTCAAACTGTGATAGTCTCAGCCAGCAAATTGCCTCGCGAAGAGCTGACTAAACTGTTGTCTCAGCTTGATCGACCAGCAAGAGAAGAAGTTTATGAGAGGCTGGCTACTTTAGAACAGATAAACGAGCAGCCATATTATCACTCTTTTGGTATGGCTCCAGCTGCTTCTCCATGGCCTAGTACATGGAGGCCTCTCAAGTTCATCAGAGATCCCACTACTGGTAAGTTTATCATGCAACAATTTCCTGATTCGCCAGTACCTTCTGATTCATCAGCTTCTTCCTCATCATCGTCTTCATCTAATGGTGATGCTGATCATGGTACTGGTAAGGAAAAGCCAGTCATTCATGATAATGTGACTGGCTCCAAAGATAAACCAGTGGATCTCACTAATGATGCTGATAATGATGCTGACAAGAATACCAGTGGTTCTAAACCTTCGGGTAAAGGTAAAAATGATGGTGATCATGGTGACGAGTCAGGTTCTGACCTTCCACCTCCACCACCCCACGGAGGTAGTTCTGTGTTAGCTACTACTGACCACCCCTCAACCAGCTATGTTAAATTTAATGCTGATAAGGTGGCTGACATCTCCACCTTGGCTGTCTATAAGACACTCACCAAAGTTACACCTGATCTACAAAACACCATTCACACTGCTATTGTTGATAGCATGACTGAAGCCATACGCAATGCTGGGCAAGTTACCACTTCCAATATTGAAGCCCAGCTCAGACAAGTATGTGCCTTTACAGATCTTGCAGTGGATGCCATTGTCAGACAACATGAAGAGGTGGAGGATTTAAAGAAACGAATCATCTCTCACAATGAGTATACTGAGGATATTGCCCGTCTTCAAGCTGATTTGGACGCTGCTAATCGCAGAATTCTTTTTCTTAATGAAGAAAATACGGTGCTACATGAGAGATTGGATTCGCAGGAACAGCAAATGGCTAACATGATTCCTGCTTCTGCCTATGTTCAAATGGTAGAAAATATGCAACGACTGGCTGCCCTACAGGGTGATGTTAGGGCCATTGTTGAACAGATGGCTATGGGTGTTGCAAGGAATGAAGTTAGGTCTTCCAACCTCTTACTTCATCAATTTGGCGTGGATCCTGGTGCCCATCTTACTCCTGAAGTTGCTGACTGGAACAATTTTGCATTCTCTGTTCTAGATTCAGATAGTGACCTTGATGCACATGTCTCCCCTGTTCACCCTTCTGCCCCTGCTGATGACAAAAAGGAGGAGAAGAAATCTAAAAAGAAACTCAAAAAGAGAAAACAATCAGAGGGGGAGCATGAGCATGAAAAGGCTCCAAAACAACCAAGGAGTGATGGTGATGGTACTACGGGTCAATACTCTGGCACTAAGCCCAGCAACGCTCATACTGAAGCTGGTGTACAGGAAGCTGGTTAATCTCAACCCAGTGTGTCTGCCACATCAGTGGATGATATTGGTTCCAAAGTAAGCCCAGTGATGTTTCTGCATTGGCTGTTGCTGAAGCTTTTGTTGTCTCTCAAACTATTAAAAGAAGAATGAAAAGAAAACTGGAGAGACATCAGAAGAGACAGCAAGATTTGAATGATGCCTTCAATGTCAAATGGGATGCCTATGTTGCTCTTAAATGCCACAGAATTGAGCATAGGAGATGGCTGACCCCAAAAAAGAGGGACATTGATGATGACCTGATTGACATTGACAAATTCAAAAAGGATGCACGAAAAAGAAATGCTAAGTTCATGGTCAAATACGACAAAAAGAGGGCAAAGCTGTATGCTGAGCGAGCAGACAGGATCAAACGGATGACTCCTGAAGAAATGAAAGATTATCTTGCATCTACTGAGTCAGGGGGAGGAGTTAGAGCTGACATTTTTATGAAGTGGTTAGATGCTATGTTAGAAACCAGCTCATCTTCTCGACCTACATCCTCTGCACAGCCAGCTACACAACAACAACCAGCAGAACTAATCAATCTTGGTGATGATGATTTTCAGGGGGAGCATCTTGCTATCGTTCCCTACCTGCCTCCACTTGAGCCAGTATCAACACAAGAACCATCAGCTGAACCCATGCCCATTGATAAACAAAGGGTGAAATCTGCTCCTAGGGACAATCAGCCCCTAAGGAAAGGACCCTTATTTGAGGCAGCTGACGAAGATACTGAGGTGGTTGTACCAGCTGATACCAATCAGTCAGCTGGTACTGAAGACACAGCAAGGAGTGCTATGAATGAAGACCCAGCCAGAAATGTGCTGCTGGGTGTTACAAGTGTTGAAGACCCAGCCAAGGTGGTTGAGCTGGGTGCTAATCAAGATGATGATACGGTTAATCCTGCTGACTTTACAGTCTGGGGTAGTGGAGATCACTTATTTGTTCAATCACCTATCTCTCCCCAGACCCTCACTTATTTTAACAGAACACAGGATAATCGTGTTAATCAGTTTTCAGTGAGTTCATCTGGCATAGGTGAATCAATCATGTATCCTCCATCTTCCCCAAAACGTCATGGTAAACACAGAACTTGGGAAGATGATTCAGTTACCTGTGGTGAGCCAAACTTATTTAAAATGAATCCAGATGAAAGAGATGCTTACAGGCTGGAGATCACTGTACAAGAATTGCTTGAGCAAAGACAAGCTCCTATTAATGAAAGGATACGCCAAGTTAGATTGCTGCATCATCCCCTTGATCAGCCACTCTACATTACTGCTTTGACTTATGGCATTGAAATTAGTGTATACTTAAACAACAGTGGTCAAAGGCTCTCTACTGATGAGGAGAAAGCTCAATTTCAAGAGGCTCGCCAGCTGGGTATGGATCTAAGGGAGTATCGTGCTGCCCTTAGAACTGAAGAGGGTAGAAAGATGATTGAAACAGTAAAATCCCTGAAAATCACTGCCGACAATTATTTGTTGGGCTTACAAGCTGAAATTCAAAGAAGGGAGGCTGCTGATGCTGAACTCGCTGAGAGGGTAAGGCTCCAGGACATAGAAGACAAATTGGCTACAGATAGAAAGTAAGAGGCTGAGTCCCTAAAATTAGCCAAAGCCATTGTCAAAGAACAGGATAAGGCACTTGATGGGATGGAAGCTGCTAAGAAAGCACCTGCTACTGCTCCTATAGAATCTGCCCGTACCATTGAATTTCCTGATCATTATTATAGGAGTAGGTATGGTGATGTGATGAATAGAAGATCCAATCCCAGCAGGATCATCAAAGTGAACAGATGGTCAAAAATAGCTTTCAATGTCATAAGGGAGAATAAGGTTCAAGAAAGAATAAACTATGATGAGTTAAGATCCCTAGGATTTAGTGAATGGATGAAGATCTTGGAGTACTTCATTGGTAAAGGTGAAAGTGCTATCAAAAATACACTTAAATCTGAACTCCAACAGCTCTTCAAGAAAGCAACAATGTTTGGGAATGCACCAGTAGTGAATGTAGAAGAAGTTCTTTCTTAAAAGCCTAAAGGAAAGCAATCTACTGGTGAAGGACCAACAGGAAGAGGCCCCATCATTCTACCTCCTCATATCCCTGTATTTGACCCTGCTGATGTACCTTATCTGTTCCCTGAAGCCTGTAGAATCAAACAGGAGGAGCTATCTGAAGAAGAACGAGATAAAGATAGATAGTCTCCTATGTGCTCAAATTGTATCTTTTGTTTAATTCACTTTTCATTTTGCTATTGCTGTAATTACTGTACATTCTCTGTTGTAATGAAAGTGAATGAGTTTATCTTCTAAATCATATCAAATTATAAGATATGGATAACTCAGTAAAAGATCTCAAAAACAAACTTAAAAAGGGACAAATTTACTGCCTATTTTTCATTAGGTCCCTCGGTGCTGGCTTTAGTGTTTTCTCTATATGTCATAGGTTTTGTCATCATCAAATAGGGGGAGATTGTTGAGTCCACAAAATAATTAAGGATTTAATTATGACAAAACTATAATTTATTTGCACTAAAATGTTATGTGCAGTCAGCACAAGTTTGTTTACGTATAGACAGCAGATATTGCTGTGTCGAGTGTTTAGTTTTCTACTCAGTCTACCAGCACAAGGTAGACAGTGTTCTTCAATCATCACAGGATGTGTACTCAGCAAATCAAGAACATGAAGTGGCTCAGCGATGAAGAACCAGCACAGCTGGAATGCAGCTTACTACACAAGACAGCTATGCTCCATTATAAGCATAATAGTTTCCCGAGTGGTCTACATCAATGGTACTATTCAACAGAAGTCTAAGACAAAGTTGAACAGAAAAGGACACGCGTCGGCAGCTGACAATTGACCTTACAAGACCACGTGGGAATGCAGAAGTTTAATGCATGTGCAGACATGGGTTATACTTTGTCAACACCTAGGGAACACAACATTCTATTTGTATAATCAAATAGTGGTGCCAAACCGAATTGGGGTGTTCCTGCAAATAGCTACCAAAGAGTAAAGAAGAGAGCATGCTCTCTGATGTAGTTGTCCCCACAAGTACAGACCTCCTATGTACCAGTGGACAATAGAACCATTACACGGTTAATAGGACTACTATAAATTATTGTATCCACTATTGTAACAACTAGTGGTGTGGGTTTATTTTTATAGATTTAAAACGTGTAATAGCTGTTAGTTTACCTCTTAGCTATAATCTAGGTAATCTGTATCAACCAACTATCATTCTGCCAAGGATAGTTGTGATTCTTTGTGATTCAATCAATAAAGAATAACTGTTGAAAATTACCTGTGACTCTATTTATTTGCATGCTTGAATACTAATTGTGTTTAACTGTTAAGTTATTTTAAAAGAAATTGTACTCACCCCCCCCCCCCCTCCTACAATACTCCTGTTGTTATCAAGGGACCAACAGTGTATCACAATCCTAATGCTCGAGACCGACATACAAAAGTTATCAAAAGTCGTTTCAAAAAGTCAATCTGACTCAATACTATAGTTGAATGATCATGTCAATCGAAACATTCTAACATTTCACATAGTTTCCCAATTCTTGTAAAATTAAACTATAGTTTTTATAAGGCTTTAAAATATGATAAAACAATCAATTTTGACAATTGCTCAACAAGACGAGACGTGCCTTATATAGAAATTTATTTACTCGATTAGTAATATTTGAAAATCCAATTTATCAATCTTATAAACAAGTTGTTTAAATATTAATTGCAGATTCAAAAGCAATTCAATTAATGTCAATCATAATTCAGTTGACCATATCTTTAAATTCGTTCATCGAAATTACGCGATTTCTAAATGAAAAGTTATTGATTTTTCGCCAGCTTTCCAAAAACATGCATATCATATACCATCTATCAGTAATTTATGTATTTAATTCGTGATTCATCATAAACTGTTTAACGACGAAATTTAGCATACAAGCATGCATAAACATATATACTCTAGCACTAGACATGGATACACTTTTAATATATAAAAGATAAGATATGAATGCTCACGTATCAATATTGTGATTCAATATTGTAGGAAAGTACGTAGACGCAACGGAGATGATAAACACTAGGTTGACCTTTTACTCATGATCATAACCCCCAAGCAATACCCATAACCTCCATAGCTATAACCCATAATTTCCTTTGCTCTATCCCGCTCGAAAAGATTGTTTTGAAAATAACTTGCTCATGACCTCGTCGTAGTATTTTATGTATAATAATACTAATAATAATACTCCTAATTATAAGATTAATAATAATATTAATCTTAGTCTTAATAATAATAATAATAATAATAATAATAATAATAATAATAATAATAATAATTATTATTATTATTATTATTATTATTATTATTATTATTATTATTATTATTATTATAATATAAATATATATAAAGTGAGCAGAGAGATGTGAGGATATGTGTTTGTGTGTGCGTTGAGCAAACTGGCCAATTTATAGAATGTTTCTGAATCCTGACTGCCATGCGATCGCATGGGTTTTATGCCTATTTCTCATGCGATCGCATGGCTTCAAAATCCAGCTCACAATTTTATTTTATTTTGTTTGTCGACATATTTTTATAATATATATATATAATATATATAATTTATATTAATTAATTATATATTATATTATATTCATGTGCATAGTTGACTTTTAATTTTTGGTCCGATGACTCGTACGTTTACGCTCGACTAATGTCTCAGTTCCGGTTTCTCGAATGCATTTTCGTATGCTTAGAAAACTTGTACTTTACGTTTCGTTATTCGTATCTTTGTCAAAATATAATCTTAAATTATCAATAAACTATATTACTCAAAGTATAACTTATACATTTTAGTAATTTGGTCATTTGCTTCTATAAATCAACTCCTCGTTCTTTATTAAAATATATTTAATAATATCGAAACATTTTATATCTAATTCAATTCTATGCATTATCACATTGTAAAATATATATTTTTGTTTAGAAAAATATAAATTTATATATAATATTTATTTATCAAACGGAACAATAAATGGGTGTTACTATTGTTTACAAAAATAATTTTGAACCTTAATATATATATATATATATATATATATATATATATATATATATACATACAATATATATAAATACTTTTTCTATACACGTTGCAAGTTATTTATATATCAAATACAGTCAAAAAGGAAAGATTTCTTAAATCAAGGTGGACCTCTCAACAAAGACTTATCACAATACTTACGAAATTTATAATTGTTGAAATATCTGCTAATCCAATCGTTGGTATTATCTTCTAATTCCGTAGATGGATATATTAAGCATATATTGAGACAAATACGTTTAATCTAAAATATTATACATTTAATACTTTGTTAACGTTTTCAAGTTTATATATATATATATATATATATATATATATATATATATATATATATATATATATATATATATATATATATATATTCATATCCATTTATATATTCATTCGTGAATCGTCGAGCATAGACAAAAGGGTAATTGAATGTATGAACATAGTTCCAAAATTTTCGAGACTCAACATTACAAACTTTGCTTATCGTGTCAGAATCATATAAAGATTAAGTTTAAATTTGGTCGAAAATTTCCGGGTTGTCACAATATATATTGGCAGGTTCAAACGAGAACCGCAAAAAAGGAGAGAACTGCGAGAACTTCTTAACTTCATAGTTTTTATACATTTAAATGCAACAGTTCACATGTAAATGTTAATTAATGCTCATTTCATTAACAAACATATTTTCATTACCACAAATTATATGAAATGTCCACATGTTCACAACACAAGTATGCACATATGAACGCGAAACTATATATTTTATTATATAGGTAAAATATTAGTTTTGTTCAAACTATTTCATGTTTATTCTTACTCCTCATCAACATTTATAGGTGATTAAATCTACCCATGTATGAAAATCTTTATAAATATAAAGTTCTCGCAGTTCTCACATTTTTTATGGTTTTCGTTTGAACTTTTTACTATATATATATATATATATATATATATATATATATATATATATATATATATATATATATATATATAAGGTCATCATCAAGAGGGAAACACTTTTTTAGGGAGAAGTAGGGTAAAGTAAATCTTTTTTCATTTTTTTCAAAAAAAAAATTTCAGACATCAAGTTTAGGTGAAAATATGAACATTTAAAAAATGCACTTTGTGATGAACCTTATTATTTAGGTTGAAAAACGATCAAAAAAATAATTGATAACCTTCATCATGAGTAATGTTGTTCCTAATAATATTTTTTGAACGTTGTTTTCTTTCATCTTATATGAAGTTTTTTTTTCAAAATTTAGCCCGATTTAGAGATAGGGTTTAGTGTTTTAGGTTTGGTCCCTAAACCCTAAACTCTAAACCGTTCATGTTAAAAATTCAATCTAAACCCTAATTTCTAGACCCTAAACCCTAATTTCTAAACCGTAATAACTAAACCATAATTTTTAAACCATAATTTCTAAACCCTAATTAGTAAACCCTAATTTTTAAACCCTAAAAAAACTCAGAAGAATAATATTACTCATGATACATGTTTTCATTTTTTTCTTTGGGTGTTTTTCCGCCAAAATAATAGCATTCATCACAAATTTTCTTTTTTAAATGTCTATAACTTCATGTGATCTTAACGCCTGAAAAAAATTGAAAAAAACAAAAAAATTTACTTTTCCCAACTTTCCCCCCAAAAAAGTATTTCCCTCTTAGTTAAATCTCTCTCTTTATAAATATATAATCATACCGCAACCCGCATGCGCATTCAATCCGTATGCGGGCCCTTGACAGCATGCGAATGCGTATACCTTGTATGCGGTATGCATCATGCGGTTATGTATCGAATGCCTTTGTTCCCGGTGCCGCAGTTACTTGGTCATCAAGTCAATATCTTTTCCATAATTATATTCGAGATTCGGGGGAGTTAGTTATGGACGAGATTATCCTTATCTTCGATGATTCTAGAATTAGGGTTTGCCTATATATACAAACCCTTATTGTCGTTCTAAACACACAATCACATTACGTAACCATCATCTAATACACGTCTTACGTAACCAGCATCGTCTAGCATCTTCTCAAGGTTAACAGGTTAGTTTCTCGTTAATTAGCACCTACCACCTTACTTGGGGCCTTCTGATCGACGATCATTATCGAAGGTGGACTTAATCACTTGGCCACCCCGCCGACATCATCATGTCGGCCAGGGTTATTCACGGTAGCCGAACTGGAGAGCCTCGTTCTAAGATCCTTAAACCCCTCCCGTTATGCGTTGAACAGGCATATTGACCTTATGGAAAATATATGCATGATCAAGTGGTGCTTTCATTGAGAGCCGAACTAATTCAAGACATGTTTATTTATTCTCTTTTAATGTTTTGGATTATAAGGCTTATTATTTACAAATTTTTCTGGAATTTTTTCTTTAACAGTATCATTACTTCCGGGGAATCATCGGAACGTACTCAAACAGATAACCAAAACACGATGTCTGATAATCAGCAGACGCAAGCTATGGTTACGGGGGTGGGATACGCGCCATATCCTTCACCTGTATCCGGAGAGCCTTTTCAGAGGTATAAGCCAATATATCCAGATGGGATTACACCGCTAAGGGCAAACTCGCCAATCACCACCATGCGGTTAGATTTTTCCGCAGTAGATCCAAGGGTCATCTTGGTGGGCACTAGCGGTGAATTAGTAGGCCCGCACGTGGTATGCTGCAGCCAGGTACCTATTTATAGTACCACGGTTTCAATCCCTCCGCAGACGCAGAGTGTTCAGCAGAATTCATCGTTTACACCGTTGCAAACTTGGCAACCACCGCGTCCAATTTCGCAGTTTTTGACTCCTGCGGATGCGCATGCATTACTTAATAGTTGGGGGTTTGGTGTCATTCCGAATGCCAATTCTCATTGGACGACAATAACCGCAGAACAGCAAAGCACTGCGCATACGGTTGGGCTTATAGCGGCATATCCTCAGGTCTCGCAGGCATCTGTGCCACAAGTTTCGGCACCTTTTCAGCTACCCGTATACTCTGTGCCAGTAGGCCTGCCTTCTTTTCCAAAGCATCAGCCCTGGTTGTATCCGCAGAAGCCAGGGCAGCCTTGGCAAAATATTCAGGGGCAGGCGAATCTCGCAAGGCAATTTATGCAGGCGGCGCCTCCTGACATGGTCCACCTATTTTCACAACCTGATTTTGTTCAGGATATAATGAGGCGTTTCTTCGCAGGGCTCAAAGGTGACCCTGTTAAACCACCTTTCAAGCTACCAACTACTTTTGATAAGTTTCCTCCGCATATAACTGCATATCCGTTTCAATCAGCGCCAATGATACCCCATACACTGGGTACTTATAATGGTTTGACTGATCCGGATGACTTTCTGCAGCGTTTTGAAGGCGCAATGTGCACCCAAGGCTGGGTGGATCCGGTCGCATGTCAGATATTTCCCATGACGCTGCAGGGCATTGCTCGCGAGTGGTTTAATAAGCTCCTATCAGGTAGCATATCCGGGTTCATGGATCTACGGACGAAGTTCTTGCTACAATATCAGAATCAGAGGCCACGCAAACGCACTCATATCGAATGTCATGATATTGTGCAGAAATCCAAGGAATCTTTGAAAGGACCCGTTCATATACATTATAAACGATTCACAATAGTTGATTACATTGCGAGGTATTTGACCTCTATATGATACATTTTACAAACATTGCATTCGTTTTTAAAAGACAAAATTTCTTTACATCGAAAATTGACAGGCATGCATACCATTTCATAATATCCACTATCCAACTATAAATTGATTTAATAATAATCTTTGATGAACTCAATGACTCGAATGCAACGTTCTTCGAAATATGCTATGAAAGACTCCAAGTAATATCTTTAAAATGAGCAAATGCACAGCGGAAGATTTCTTTAACACCTGAGAATAAACATGCTTTAAAGTGTCAACCAAAAGGTTGGTGAGTTCATTAGTTTATCATAATCATTTATTTCCATCATTTTAATAGACCACAAGAATTTCATTTCCAGTTCTCATAAATATACGTCCCATGCATAGAGACAAAAATAATCATTCATATGGTGAACACCTGGTAACCGACATTAACTAGATACATATAAGAATATCCCCTATCATTCCGGGATCCTCCTTCGGACATGATATAAATTTCGAAGTACTAAAGCATCCGGTACTTTGGATGGGGTTTGTTAGGCCCAATAGATCTATCTTTAGGATTCGCGTCAATTAGGGTGTCTGTTCTCTAATTCTTAGATTACCAGACTTTAATAAAAAGGGGCATATTCGATTTCGATAATTCAACCATAGAATGTAGTTTCAATTACTTGTGTCTATTTCGTCAAACATTTATAAAAGCGCATGTATTCTCAGTCCCAAAAATATAAAGGGTAAAAAGGCAAATGAAACTCACCATACTGTATTTCGTAGTAAAGATACATATAACGTCATTGAACAAGTGCAAGGTTGGCCTCGGATTCACGAACCTAAATTAATTATATATAATTATGTGTTGGTCAATATTTGTCTAACAAATTAGGCCAAGTCATAGTGTACCACAATCCTAATGCTCGAGACTAATATGCAAAAGTCAACAAAAGTAAATTTGACTCAAAATAATTTCCAAAAATCTATACATGATTAATATATAGTTTAAATATCGTCGTTTTATATTTTTAAATATTTTTAAAAGATTTATTAGAGTAAATAATATAATTTATTTATTAATAAATAAAATTTTATATTAAATTTATATAATATAATATACTTTTATATATATTAAGTAATAAAATTTATAGGGTTCATTTAATATCATAAAGATAATATGATAGGTATTATTAAAGTAAGTTATTACACGTAGTAAAATATGTTTGTATCACATATTTATTTGATAAAATAATATCTATAATGATAGTAAGTAAAAGTTGTATTATTTTGTAATAATAATAATTATTATAAAAATATCAATATTTATAATTACTAAGATGACATTATGATAAAACGATAATTCTAATTATGATAACTTTAATATTTACGATAATTTTTAATATTATCTTTAAAATAATAATTCTATTTAAAATAATAATAATAATGATATTTTATAGTAACAATGACATTTCTATTAAAATGATAATTTTTGTTAAAATGATAGTTTTAATACTAACGATATTTTTAATAATAATAGTAATGATAAAAATAATAAGAACGATAATTTTATCTAAATCAATATCTTATAATATTTTAATTTCATCATGATACTCTTACTCATTATTTCCTAATCGTTTCGTTTAATAGCTTTTAATCGTCTTTTATATCGTGTTCATAATAATGATAATAATAGTAATCAAAATAATTAGGTGTTACAAATATTTGTTTTAATTACACTAATATTAATAATGATAGTTACTATAACATTTTTAACGATAATACTAATAATTATCTTAATGATAATATAGTAATAATAATAATACCAATGACAATATCCATTTTTAAATAATGATATATATATTAATAATGATAATAATAATAATAATACTAATAATAATAATAATAATAATAATAATAATAATAATAATAATAATAATAATAATAATAATAATAATAATAATAATTGGATAATAATAATAATAATACTAATTATAACTTTAACAATAATAACGATAGTAATAAAAAAATAACAATTTTTAATGATAAATCCATTTTATTGATAAAGATAATAATAATGATAATAATAAGATAAAACTAGAACGACGATAATAATAATCATTTTTAATAAAAATATAGAAAATTCAATTGATTATAACTTCTAATCCGTTCATCAAACCATTCGATATCTAAAGGAAAAGTCCTTAAATTTTCGCTAGCTTTCCAAGGACATGCATATCTTATACCTTATCTCAACCGCAAGTGTAACTAATTCAATATTCAACCTAACCTGTCTAAGGGCAATATCAAAAGTACAAGCATGTATAATCCTAAATACTCGAGCACTAGTCAGGGATACACTATTAGTATGTAAAAGTTAAATTATGAGTACTCACGTATCAATATTGAGATTCAATATTGCAGGAAAGGTACGTAGACGCAACGGAAATGATAAACACTATATTGACCTCACGAGCATACCCATGAACCATACTCAATCACCTCCATAGCTATAACCCATAATTTCCTTAATCCTATCCTACTCGAAAAACAATTTCGAAATCACTCGGACAGCACTCCGTCGTAATATTTTATGTATACTAATAATATCTTGAAATAATACGGAGTAAATATATATATGTAAATCGATTGAGAGAGTTTAGAGAAAAATATTTTCAAGTTTCTATGAAATAATGAAACCTATTGAATTCTATTTATAATAGATTTTTGAATTATTAAAGTGAATTATTAAAGTATGAATTATTAAAGTGAATTATTAAAGTATGAATTATTAAAGTGAATTATTAAAATATGAATTATTAAAGTGAATTATTAAAGTATGAATTATTAAAGTGAATTATTAAAGTATGAATTATTAAAGTGAATTATTAAAGTTAAAGTAAAGTAAAAATAAAGTAAAGGTAAAGTTTAAGTATAGTAAAAGTATAAAACTATGTACGTATAATACGCGTATAAATATATATAATATTAATTTAAATCGTTATATATATTTAATAAAATAAAATATAAATATCGTTATCTTTATCATACTAGTTAAGTAATGAGTTGTCAAAAGTGGTTCTAGATATTTATAAAAGTTATATACGTTTTAATAATAAAGTTCTTTTTAAACTGAAAACGTTTTTGTACGTTTGAAACTAAATAGATCAATCGAGTCTTTATGAGATTCAATCTTCCACTATCCTTTGTCTAGTTCTCAATGATTGACAATTTGTTCTTATTTATAAATCACTTTAACATTTTCCGAATATTGTTAAAACGGAAAGATTTCTCAAATCAACGTGGGCCTTTCAACAGAGACTTGTAATCATAATTCAATATATCTGATAATTCAATCATTTGATCTTATCTTCTAATTCCATTGATAAATATTTTGAAACAGATACAATCATATAAAGTATTTAATCTAATATTTTGTTTACGTTTCAAGTTATAATATATATACACATATACATATATAATCATATTCGTTTAATGGTTCGTGAATCGTTAGAACATGGTCGAGGTTGAATGAATGTATGAACATAGTTTAAAATTCTTGCAATTTAACTTAACAAATATTGCTTATCGTGTCGGAAACATATAAAGATTAAAGTTTAAATTTGGTTGGAAATTTCCGGGTTGTCACAGTACCTACCCGTTAAAGAAATTTCGTCCCGAAATTTGAGTGGAAAGGTCGTGAATGATAATAAGTATGTTTTCATGATGCATACGGGCTGAAAATTAGAGTTTTATCATCAGCGAATAATTTGGATAAACAATTCATTTATATGAAGAGTACGAATGAAGCTAACATAGAAGAGTGAAATGAGTAAGTGTAGATTCATCTTATCATTTAACGTAGATATGATTGATTCCCAGATTTCAAGGGATTTGAAGAAAATCTTCTTAATAAGATTTGACTCTCCGGTAATCAAGGGAATTAGGATCCGCTTTAAATGCGATCGTCCATTTTAATTGTTCTGTAGGAGATTTTCTTATAAATTCACCTCCTTCGTTTCCTTACAACTCACACCTTCTGTTGATGCATTTTATGCAAGTTCCTAGACATCTACCCGCGTCCATTGCAGGTACAACAGTTTACAGGCCACCATGATTGCTCGTTATTATCCTATCCGTGTTTGTATGTGGTTACAGGAACTGCAGGAACGAGATTTAGATGTTTAACTATGTTAGACTTAGTCAGACGTACGAGTGAAGCCTCACTAGTACAGCTGACAGGCTCATACGCACGGTTGATGCTGAGCTAAGTCACAATTACAACCTAAATGAGAAGACACGAGTGAGTGATCACCCGTACGACTGATGAAGCCAACTCGTACGTGTGATGAATGAATCGTATAGGTGAGTCAACAGCAGGGGTATATAAAGTCTTATGTTCTTCATTTTAGGTTAAGCCTCTCATTTGTTACACACACTCAGATCTAGTGAGCTCCTCCGATTCTCTCTCAGTCCAAATCACCCAGGTGGTGAATAATAGCTCTAGGTGTTGATCTAATCACACTTGATTTAGTTGTGGTTTGACTAAATTAATCAAAAAAAACTTAACCTATTCACTAGAGGGTTTGATTCACTTATTCCGCCATTGTGTGAGTTAAATCTGTTGATTTCTAAGTTCCTAGTCATGTTTCATCACCTTCTATTCTTTCCCCCTCAACTCATATTTTAAAGTATTCATCAATATGCTCCATCCAGTTCTGATTCTCGATATACTTCTAACTTTCATATCGGTCATTCTTCTTTTTCATCTACCGCCGGAAGAATCTATTTACTTCTACTATACTCTTGGTTTTATAGTGTTTTTAGTTCTCCCGTGTCTTTATGTTGCTATATGAATTGATATATACGGTTTGTGATTTCTGGGTTGTTGTTGGGTTTTATATCTTCCCTTATATTTCAAAGTCCTTGCTTCTTCTATAATCATTATCATCCATAGTTAATGCTCTCTTCTATTTGCTATGATTTATACTCCCATTTCTAGTTCGGAGCTTTGTCCTTCCGTTTCTTCTTCTTGCGATTAAGCACCGCTTGTAATGGTCCATAATTCGTAGATATAAATTTCGGAATGAACATTGTTAATGTTCTAGGAAGGAAATTATAATGACACGATCTTGACTTGTCAAATTACCAGAATACCTCGGAAAAGGCCGAATCATCAAGAAATATTTTCTTGATATTTAGAGATCAAAGAGAATACAAGAGTCGTGTAACATAGCACATGATGACGTTATGATCTGTGAATTATCATGTTTCATTTAGAAACTCAGCATGAATTACTGTAATATAATCACGTTGATCAAGTGTCATTATATTATACTAACTCATACTTCAGTTTCCAACACTACTTCAAAAACATTCATATTTTAAACTCAAAGGTTTACAGAGTATAGAAACTAAACAGTTTCCTTTTTTGATGTAATACAGATAGCGCAAAGAGATAAATGATTCCAGATAAGAATAGTTATGGAAATATCTTCAGAAATATGGAGGATATTTATAATGAAAGATACGATGATATCTTAGAATTTCTAATATCAGAGGATGATGAAGAATATTGTCTGTAAGGGTTTAGTGTCAGGAGCAAGGTATTCGTTAATGACTTCAGCAGACACTGAATCATTTGGATTCTTTGAAGGCAGGTTCAGTCTTTGTGATTTGTCCACAGCCTCCTTCATACTTTGCTCAATCCGTTTTCCAGTTCCAAAACTTCTCTATTTCTGAGCTTTGTTAATACACTAATCTTTATCATCAAACTTTTTACTGCTAAGGTCGTTTACAGTTTTTGTTGCTTCATCAGCATTTCGAGAACTAGTTCGCGGTTCAGAGTGTTTTTCAGAAACTTCACATTCGAAGTATGTAAGCCTTGGAAATAGACGTTATGTATAACTGTTGGCGTCAACATGCTGTGAGATTTCAAAATACTGATTGCTAATTTCCAATGATTCGTATGACAATTCTCGTTACAAGAGGCAGATGAGTAAATGATGAGGTTTCGATAAATATAAAGATTCTTCGGAATGCCCAAGATCAGTGAAGTTGTTGGTAAGTTTATTGCTAATGTGGTGGAATATGAAAGGTTCTCCGGTAACAAAAGGGTAATCACATATATCAAAATTATGATAAGGCTACCCCAAATGAAAAAATCGAAGTTGTCTTGCTGGAGCTGTGATATAATTTGTTACTTTGCAAAGGAATTGCAAGGTTATTTTTTGCTAATAAATGCCAAAAGATCTGACACAGATATGTGTTGAATTATGACTTTGGTTTCAAGAACTTTTTAAGTACATAACTGTGGGTAATATGTGGTTGGATCATCATCTCGATTGCTCATTATTTGAAGTGTCTTCAGAGATTTTCGAAGGGTTTGAACACAGATTGTAATTGTTTGTATACGTTTGATGTTCTAACACACTTTTGAAGTCAAAGTATAGCTTTGAAAGATGTAGGAATCTAAAAGTGATGGTACCGGTTATATCTCGAATTGAATTCTGAGATTTTAAAATCAGAATATGTAATTGGGTTTGAATGAGTATGGTTGTTTTGATTTCTATGAAAGAATGTATATTATTGTGAAAGTAGGAAGTATAATTGATAATTTACTTGATCTGATTCGAAGAATGTAACATATTAATTGTGAATTTATATATATCTCTCGGGTATTACCTACCCGTTAAAAAATTTTCACAATTAATATTTTGTACATAAGAATTTTATTACAGTCTTTATGAAAATATATATGTATATATTCTCCTCAGATGTAACATAGATTTTAATGAGTTAATACTAAATTAAACTCATTCGATTTACGGTTGGAACTAGAATTGAATAATTCCTTGAAGGCTTTAGAGGTTACATAAGTATTTCTTCAATAATATTGAAATTATGAATCAATACTTCGTTATTTGTTGAGATGTGATGTTGGTTTTCGTTAAATTCTTGTGAACTTCTCAAAGTACAAATGATGTTATCTGAAAAGTTTCGGTTACATCAATGATGAAGTGTAAAATCAAATATATACTTGATTTATTAGGAATTGGAATTTGTTGAATTGAGACAGAGATTGTAGTTAACGATGGTTAAGTCGCGGGCGAGGGACGTACATTATTGCATATTTGTAATATGAATTAACCGAGTAGTTAAGATTCACACACAATAGCTTAGCACGGAAAGATTTATTTTTTATTTCAAAATATATATATATAAAATATATATATAATTTCTTCAGAGGGAATGAGTTAATTCTTCATAACTTGTTGATACAATATACACGTTATTGATTCGTAATGATGTCCACAGTGATTCTTGAACTGACGGAGTTTGTGATATTATAGGTGTTGTTGATTCTGATGTTGACTGTACTGACGATGCTGGTGACGTTGACGGTACTGTTGATGCTGTTGGTAAAACAAGTTTAACTTGTTAATTACACACCATTTTTGTCAGGGTTTCTACTCTTCCTTCTATCATTTTGGTTCGCTTAACTGATTTATGGTTAGTGCTAGATTAGATAATCTCTAAGACTTTAGAGATTATATAATCGCCGCGGAATGTTTCTCCAATGAAGTTATGAATTAATGCTTCGTCAGTTATTGTTGTTGGTACTCCTTGGTATCTATGGTGCGTATGACGTTGATGCTAGTGGGACAGATTGTGAAGTTGAGGTTTACAACGCGGTTGTGGTTGGAGGTGGTAATGGTACTGTTGGAATTGATGATGGTGGTACTGGTTATGTTGCTGGTGCTGCTGCTGGTGTTTGTAATCTGCACCATATTCTCCAAAGCCACTACCCGAGCGCGAAGTTCGTTGACTTCTTCTATTATTCCAGGATGATTGTCGGTCAGAACGAGAGGATAAATAAAATCTAGAATTTGATGTAGTATATAATCGTGACGAGATACCCTGGAAATGAGAGAGAAAATGATGTCTCGAACAGGTTTGCCGGTAAGTGCTTCAGGTTCTTCGCCAAGAGGGCAATGTGGTGGATGAAAAAGATCGCCTTCTTCTTGTTTCCAATGATTGAGGAGGCTACGAACCCATCCCCAATTCATCCAGAATAGGTGATGACTGATTGGTTGATCCATTCCGGTCACACTGCTTTCGGAGCTTGAGTGAGATTCCATTTTGGAATCCGAGTGACTTGAACTGATGACAAATTCCATTTCGTACGATTGGATAAAGAATTTTCGATATAAAATGATTTTTCGGCTATCGGGTGGTATTCTATTTACATAGGATATCTATATATAGAGATCAAAAGATTTCATAGATTACGGAGGAATTTGCGGGGGTATGTCAGGCAAAGTTTAAAGTAACAGATACGATAAGATATGATTTAGCAGATACGCTAAGATATGAATTTTGTCTATACACTACTCATGCAATTAATGTAGCAAGACGTGTCTAGACTAATAATAATAAGCAGGTAATTTCCTATGGATGATAAGCAGATGATTTCCGACTAGAAATGATAAGCAAAACTTTTGACATGCAGACACGGTCGAAGTCCAGACTCACTAATGCATCCTAACGACTTATCAGTTAGACACACTAATGCAGACCTGGTTCGCTAAGACCACCGCTCTGATACCAACTGAAAGGACCCGTTCATATACATTATAAACGATTCACAATAGTTGATTACATTGCGAGGTATTTGACCTCTATATGATACATTTTACAAACATTGCATTCGTTTTTAAAAGACAAAATTTCTTTACATCGAAAATTGACAGGCATGCATACCATTTCATAATATCCACTATCCAACTATAAATTGATTTAATAATAATCTTTGATGAACTCAATGACTCGAATGCAACGTTCTTCGAAATATGCTATGAAAGACTCCAAGTAATATCTTTAAAATGAGCAAATGCACAGCGGAAGATTTATTTAACACCTGAGAATAAACATGCTTTAAAGTGTCAACCAAAAGGTTGGTGAGTTCATTAGTTTATCATAATCATTTATTTCCATCATTTTAATAGACCACAAGAATTTCATTTCCAGTTCTCATAAATATACGTCCCATGCATAGAGACAAAAATAATCATTCATATGGTGAACACCTGGTAACCGACATTAACTAGATACATATAAGAATATCCCCTATCATTCCGGGATCCTCCTTCGGACATGATATAAATTTCGAAGTACTAAAGCATCCGGTACTTTGGATGGGGTTTGTTAGGCCCAATAGATCTATCTTTAGGATTCGTGTCAATTAGGGTGTCTGTTCTCTAATTCTTAGATTACCAGACTTTAATAAAAAGGGGCATATTCGATTTCGATAATTCAACCATAGAATGTAGTTTCAATTACTTGTGTCTATTTCGTCAAACATTTATAAAAGCGCATGTATTCTCAGTCCCAAAAATATAAAGGGTAAAAAGGCAAATGAAACTCACCATACTGTATTTCGTAGTAAAGATACATATAACGTCATTGAACAAGTGCAAGGTTGGCCTCGGATTCACGAACCTAAATTAATTATATATAATTATGTGTTGGTCAATATTTGTCTAACAAATTAGGCCAAGTCATAGTGTACCACAATCCTAATGCTCGAGACTAATATGCAAAAGTCAACAAAAGTAAATTTGACTCAAAATAATTTCCAAAAATCTATACATGATTAATATATAGTTTAAATATCGTCGTTTTATATTTTTAAATATTTTTAAAAGATTTATTAGAGTAAATAATATAATTTATTTATTAATAAATAAAATTTTATATTAAATTTATATAATATAATATACTTTTATATATATTAAGTAATAAAATTTATAGGGTTCATTTAATATCATAAAGATAATATGATAGGTATTATTAAAGTAAGTTATTACACGTAGTAAAATATGTTTGTATCACATATTTATTTGATAAAATAATATCTATAATGATAGTAAGTAAAAGTTGTATTATTTTGTAATAATAATAATTATTATAAAAATATCAATATTTATAATTACTAAGATGACATTATGATAAAACGATAATTCTAATTATGATAACTTTAATATTTACGATAATTTTTAATATTATCTTTAAAATAATAATTCTATTTAAAATAATAATAATAATGATATTTTATAGTAACAATGACATTTCTATTAAAATGATAATTTTTGTTAAAATGATAGTTTTAATACTAACGATATTTTTAATAATAATAGTAATGATAAAAATAATAAGAACGATAATTTTATCTAAATCAATATCTTATAATATTTTAATTTCATCATGATACTCTTACTCATTATTTCCTAATCGTTTCGTTTAATAGCTTTTAATCGTCTTTTATATCGTGTTCATAATAATGATAATAATAGTAATCAAAATAATTAGGTGTTACAAATATTTGTTTTAATTACACTAATATTAATAATGATAGTTACTATAACATTTTTAACGATAATACTAATAATTATCTTAATGATAATATAGTAATAATAATAATACCAATGACAATATCCATTTTTAAATAATGATATATATATTAATAATGATAATAATAATAATAATACTAATAATAATAATAATAATAATAATAATAATAATAATAATAATAATAATAATAATAATTGGATAATAATAATAATAATACTAATTATAACTTTAACAATAATAACGATAGTAATAAAAAAATAACAATTTTTAATGATAAATCCATTTTATTGATAAAGATAATAATAAGATAAAACTAGAACGACGATAATAATAATCATTTTTAATAAAAATATAGAAAATTCAATTGATTATAACTTCTAATCCGTTCATCGAAACCATTCGATATCTAAAGGAAAAGTCCTTAATTTTTCGCTAGCTTTCCAAGGACATGCATATCTTATACCTTATCTCAACCGCAAGTGTAACTAATTCAATATTCAACCTAACCTGTCTAAGGGCAATATCAAAAGTACAAGCATGTATAATCCTAAATACTCGAGCACTAGTCAGGGATACACTATTAGTATGTAAAAGTTAAATTATGAGTACTCACGTATCAATATTGAGATTCAATATTGCAGGAAAGGTACGTAGACGCAACGGAAATGATAAACACTATATTGACCTCACGAGCATACCCATGAACCATACTCAATCACCTTCATAGCTATAACCCATAATTTCCTTAATCCTATCCTACTCGAAAAACAATTTCGAAATCACTCGGATAGCACTCCGTCGTAATATTTTATGTATACTAATAATATCTTGAAATAATACGGAGTAAATATATATATGTAAATCGATTGAGAGAGTTTAGAGAAAAATATTTTCAAGTTTCTATGAAATAATGAAACCTATTGAATTCTATTTATAATAGATTTTTGAATTATTAAAGTGAATTATTAAAGTATGAATTATTAAAGTGAATTATTAAAGTATAAATTATTAAAGTGAATTATTAAAGTATGAATTATTAAAGTGAATTATTAAAGTATGAATTATTAAAGTGAATTATTAAAGTATGAATTATTAAAGTGAATTATTAAAGTTAAAGTAAAGTAAAAATAAAGTAAAGGTAAAGTTTAAGTATAGTAAAAGTATAAAACTATGTACGTATAATACGCGTATAAATATATATAATATTAATTTAAATCGTTATATATATTTAATAAAATAAAATATAAATATCGTTATCTTTATCATACTAGTTAAGTAATGAGTTGTCAAAAGTGGTTCTAGATATTTATAAAAGTTATATACGTTTTAATAATAAAGTTCTTTTTAAACTGAAAACGTTTTTGTACGTTTGAAACTAAATAGATCAATCGAGTCTTTATGAGATTCAATCTTCCACTATCCTTTGTCTAGTTCTCAATGATTAACAATTTGTTCTTATTTATAAATCACTTTAACATTTTCCGAATATTGTTAAAACGGAAAGATTTCTCAAATCAACGTGGGCCTTTCAACAGAGACTTGTAATCATAATTCAATATATCTGATAATTCAATCATTTGATCTTATCTTCTAATTCCATTGATAAATATTTTGAAACAGATACAATCATATAAAGTATTTAATCTAATATTTTGTTTACGTTTCAAGTTATAATATATATACACATATACATATATAATCATATTCGTTTAATGGTTCGTGAATCGTTAGAACATGGTCGAGGTTGAATGAATGTATGAACATAGTTTAAAATTCTTGCAATTTAACTTAACAAATATTGCTTATCGTGTCGGAAACATATAAAGATTAAAGTTTAAATTTGGTTGGAAATTTCCGGGTTGTCACAATCTTTGGGTGAATTTCTTACAAGATATACTAATGAGTGTCTGCGCATACCAGATCTCAAGCCAGAACAACAGATTTCCGGACTCATACATGGTATAAACTTGGAACGTCATCCAACACTGGTAAGGCGTCTGCACCATACGGTCCCAACAACTTATGCTGAAGCACTTAATGAATGCCATGACTATATGCGGAGTGGCGAAGATAATGATATTCCAACAGCTAGTTCACGCAATGAGAGGAAAGACGATGATGATCGTTCGCGTGATCAAAATTGTGGCAACAACTCTCGCGGAAGGTATCCTAGCGGTGGTCCTATCAGGAATGATAAAGGAAAATGAAGTGGCAATTATTGAAACAATAATCAGCGCGGCATCAATAATCAGAACTATGCGCTGCTTAAAAGTTTGTCTTAAGCGCCAAAAGAAATTTTGGCAACCGAACCAGTGTACGCGACCTTTGCGGTTCCAACTCCGCTTACAGAATTTGGTAAGCGGGATAAAACAAAGTATTGTGAATTCCATGACGATTACGGTCATGACACTAATCGGTGTAAAAACTTGATGGAGCGAGTGCTCAAAGCACTGCGCGCAGGCAAGTTGGATCACCTGAAACCGCCTAAGAAGGATAAAGGAAAAACTGCGGAGGAAGGTTCAAAGGCTAAAACTTTCGCATGGCAAAAAGTTGATAAAACAAAAAATGCCGATTTAACCATCAATATGGTTGACGCAGAGAAAGTTAGCCAGCGGAGAAAGTACAATGATCACCACAACTGGGAACTTCTCCCAATCACATTTCCTCCAGTAATGTCAATCGACACGGTTAACAAGCCCATTATCATCAAGTGTCGCATCCCTACTTGCGGAGTACAAATTAAACGCATGCATGTTGACATCGGGAGTGGCGTTGACATTATGTATGAGCATTGCTATCGTTTACTCCCTGCAGAAGTTAAAACGCAGCTACGCTAGTCTGATATTACGTTATCTGGGTTCTCCGGAGAAAGCTCATGGCCGCTAGGCTGGATAGAGCTAATAATAGAACTCGCGGATGACAAGAATCTGCAATTGGTTAGACACGAGTTAGTTGACTTTTACGTGGTTCGTTCAACTTCGCGGTACAACGCACTGCTTGGGAGAAATTTTATACGACATTTTAACATTATACCGTCGGTGGTGCATGGTTTGATAAAGTTTCCTACGAAGGGAGGGGTTGCCACAATTGCGTCACATCAAACAACCGAGTTGTGTGGTTCAGTTGTGCATGTAAACATTCCCAGCATGGGAGAATAACTCGCAAGCAGTACGGTCATAGCAAACCGCTTGCATCCGAATAAGCGAATTAAAATTGGCGCAGGCTTGTCAGCAGAAACAAAGGCCAAATTGCATGGAATATTATCCGCTAATGCAGATGTTTTCGCGTGCCGTGAATCAGACATGATTGGGGTTCCCCGAGATATTGCGGAACATAAATTGAATGTTAATCCATCACTCACGCCCGTTAGACAAAAGAAGCGGCATATGGCTCTTGAACGCAGTGATTGGTTGTGCGCAGAAGTAGATAACCTTGTCAAAGCAAACATTCTGCGGGAAGTACACTATCAGACATGGATTGCTAATCCTGTGTTAGTCAAGAAGGCTGACGGTAATTGGCGGATGTGCGTTGATTTTAAAGACATTAATAAAGCGTGTCCTAAGGACAACTACCCTCTCCCGGAGATAGACTGGAAGGTGGAATCATTGTCAGGTTTCCAGTACAAGTATTTTCTGGACGCATACAAGGGTTATCACCAAATCTTAATGGCTGCGGAAGATGAGGACAAAACTGCTTTTCATACGCCACAGGGTATTTATTGCTATACGAAGATGCCTTTCGGATTAAAAAACGCAGGCGCAACATATCAGCGCGTAATTGATGCGGCGTTCAAACACCAAATTGGAAGGAATCTTGAAGCGTACGTTGACGATTTGGTAATTAAGAGCAACACTGAAGAAGAAATGCTCGCAGACATCCTAGAAACGTTTGCGTCTCTACGCAGGATAAACATTAAGCTTAACCCGCTCAAATGTAGTTTGGGGAAGAGGAAGGCAAGTTTCTAGGTCATGTGGTGACAGCGCGGGGAATCAAGGCAAATCCCAAAAAGATTGAAGCCATTGATAGTTTGCCATCTCCGAAGACAAAGAAAGACGTGCAGAGTCTAACCGGGAAGCTTGCGGCGATCATGCGGTTTTTGTCGAAGGCCGCAGAGAGACAATTGCCATTCTTCAATACTTTGAAGAATTGTTTAAAGAAGAAAGACTTCGTGTGGACTCAGGAAGCAGAATCAGCCTTTCAGGAGATGAAGAAGGTGCTCGCTGAATTACCAACACTCACTGCGCCAGTATCAGGAGAAACGCTTACGCTATATCTTGCGGCATCGAAAGAGGCTATCAGCTCAGTCCTCATCGCAGATCGCGGAGAGGTAATCTACTTTTATTTACATTGTCTATTTCGCAGAAATTTAACGCTGAGGTTTTCTCAGACGCAAATGCCGGTCTACTTCGTAAGAAAGACACTGACATCAAGCGAAGTAAACTATTCACCAATAGAAAAGCTAGTATATGCGCTAGTCCACACGGCGCGGCGTTTGCGCTGGTACTTTCAAGCACATCCAATCGTGGTTCTAACTGATCAACCGATCAAACAGGTTGGTACATGCCTAATTTGCGACAATGTCCGGGATTACCGCATTGACTAACGCAATCATTTTTCTTTCAGGTGTTATACAAGCTTGAGATTTCTGGCCGAATGGCTAAATGGGCAGTTGAGTTAGGAGAACATGAGATAAATTTTTCCTCGCGAAGCGCGGTTAAGGGTCAAATACTTGCGGATTACCTTGCAGAGTTACCTGCGGATGTTGAAGCTTCTGCAGAACATCAGGACACTCCGGCTGCACCATTGTCACCATGAGAGTTATACACCGATGGTGCCTGCAGCGCAGCCGGCGCGGGTGCAGGTGTTATTTTAACTGGCCCAGATGGCGAAGAGCACACATATGCGCTGCGGTTTAATTTTGCTGTTACGAACAACGAAGCAAAATACGAGGCTTTGTTAGCGGGTATGCGTATTGCGCATAAGTTAAATGTTAAAATCCTGCACGCTTACGTGGATTCAAAGCTGGTATGTAGTCAAGTCAGCGGGGACTTCGAAGCACATGACATAGCCATGCAGCAGTATTTATCGCTTGTTCATAACCTCGCTGACCAGTTTGAGGCTTTTCAAATCTCTCACATCATGCGGGGGCAAAATAAGAAGGCGGACGCGCTTAGCAAATTGGCTGTTTTGGCTTTTGATCATCTGGGGAAGAAAGTTCTTATAGAAGAACTGCATGCGAAATCCATTGTTATGATACCTTTAGTAGCACACCTGTTGAGGAATCCGGCTCAACATGGATGACACCTATTATTGCTTTCCTGCGGGATGGCACCTCACCTGCGGATTCCGTTGAAGCAAAGAAAGTCCGCACTAAGGCACCACTATACGCCCTTGAGGGTGAAGTCCTATATCGAAAAAATTATTTAGGACCGCACCTAAGGTGTATTGGTTCGAAAGAGGCAGAGGACGTTATACGCGAGGTGCATGAAGGTGCATGCGCTCTTCATTCGGGGCACAGGTCTATTGTGTCAAAAATTATGCGGCTAGGTTATTATTGGCCCACTATGTACGTAGATACTGCGCGAATAGTGAAGCAATGCGAATCTTGCCAAATACATGACCTATCAGCAGGGCACCTGCGCATCCTATGATACCAGTCTCCTCACCATGGCCATTCTGCAAATGAGCAATTAACATAGTCGGACCATTTCCAAAAGGCCGAGGTAATATTCTCATTTATTTTATACCGTATGCTATTTATGTCAGTATCTTACGCATACTCTGCACATGCAGGAAACATCAAATTCTTGATTTTTGCAATCGACTATTTCACTAAGTAGGTTGAAGCGCGACTGCTGGCAACGATTTCAGAAAAGAGGGTGCGAAATTTTGTATGGGAAGACATTGTTTGTCGATTCGGCATACCAAACGAAATCGTTAGTGATAACGGTACACAGTTTGCGGGGGATCTTTTTCGTAGTTGGTGCGCGGAGCTTAATATTAAGCAAACTTTTACTTCCGTTGCGCATCCGCAGGCGAACGGCCAGTGCGAAGTCACCAACCGGGATATAGTAGCTGGAATCAAAGCTAGATTGGGTCATGGTCGCATTGGTTGGGTGGATGAACTACCAAAGGTTTTGTGGGCGCATAGAACAACACCCAAAGCAAGCACTGGTGAGACTCCGTTCAGTTTGGTCTATGGATCAGAAGCTGTTGTGCCCGCAAAAATTGGGGTACCAACCTTCCGCATACAGAATTTTGACGAACAAAATAACTCAGAAGCTTTGCGGGAAAATCTTAATCTGCTTGAAGAACGCAGACTCTCTGCGGCGGTAAACGAAACCAATAACAAGCAGAAAATTGAAAAGTATAAAAAATAGCGTGTGCGTTCGCGCTCTTATAAGTGCGGGGACTTAGTTTGGCGTCAGAATGACGCAAGTCATGCGGAGGATACTGGGAAATTGGGCCCCCTTTGGGAAGGTCCGTACAGGGTAGCAAAAGCAAGCAACACCGGGGCATACCATCTCGAGACATTAGATGGAAAACCTGTGAAACGCACTTGGCACGCGACATTGTTGAAAAAATGTTATATGTAGCTGGATGGACCTGATCACTCAAATTTTTTTAGCACATTATTTTTTCTATGTATTTTCCGTCCGTTTGGATGTGTCGCGGTTGTAATCATTATTAATTTTAACAGATATTTACTCGCGCATACTTTTGTTGTTTATTGCTTTCTTTTTTTGTATGCGTTTTCTGCCTACTTAAGAGGTGTCCTCCAGCCCCCGTGTGGCAGAAGCTTGTTTGGTTACAAGGCTAGACATCAATGGCAGGCGAAGGGAATTGGTTTTCCCCTAGCCAAGCGCCACGCAGACTAGATGACTGCCAAGTCGACTTCAAACTACAAGCATTGGTTTGCTTGTGCGTAATTACTCTCGCATTGGTTTGCTTGAGGAACTCAAAGTATAAAAGCATTGGTTTGTTTTTAGTTGCGTTGCTTACCATACAGCTAAAGTGCACCTCTAGCACATGACAAAGCAATAACGCGGCAGCTTTTGAGTCTAAATTGTTAAGAGGCAAAATTGCTAAAATATTGGTTTATTTTACGCAGTACCTGCGTATGAGCATGAGTTTTGGTTAACCATGTGCATAGGCATGCGGTCTACTATTTGTTTTGATTCGCGATATATAAACAATTAATACACAACGCATGCACAAAATAATATCATATATACAAAATTAAGATATTGCATATGACATCTGTTTCAAATTGCCTGCCTGAACATAGGACTTACGGCGCAAACGGTTACAAGCTAACACTAATAATCCTCCTTGAGGAACCCATCAACCGACATATTCGGGTCCGCAGCAAAAGCATTGATTAGGGGGATTGGGATGGCTGTGATGGCTTCTTCTGCCTCCATTAGCACCGCAGTCGTACCCTCCCTTAGCTTCTTTTGTACGATGTCAGGGTATGGCGGTGTCAGACCGCAAGCTTGGATCACCTCCAACACTGCCTTGTTGATTTCGTGGTCCTTCACCGCATCAACGTAGGCGATAAACTTGTCGGATATGGGTTCGAAATCCATCACCTTCTGCGCAATGGTGGGAAAGGCGGTGCAAAGCTTTGTTAAGTCCGCCTCTGCCAGTTCGCGGCAAGTCACCGCGTCATCCTTCTCCCTGTTCACCCTTTCCAGTTCCACCCGCAGACGCTCAGTCTCCCCCTTAGCTTGGTCAACCAAACCAACCAGCTCGCGGTTTTTCTTCCTTTCCTCAATCAGGGCGGTTTTTGTTTCCGCCGCAGTCACCTCCGCCACTTTGCGCGCCTCCTCTGCGGCATCCCTGTCTTTTTTGACCTGATCGACACCCGCTTGCAGCAGTCCCAGCTCTGTTTCTTTCCGCACGGCCACTTGATACAAGTTAGTGGAACGGCGGGCTTGATCCGCAAACATGCCGAAAAAGACAAGGCCATTTTGGATGAAGGCGTTGAGCGCCTGATTAAAGGGCAGTGCGGCTAGTTGGTTGCGGAACTCAGCCGGGAAGATTTGTTGGAGGAAGGCGGATTGCTCTGCGGCTTTTTCGCCGATGACTGTGTGAGCTGCGCTAGGTTCGCCAATCGGAAGCTACCGTGTGGCAGGGTTGGTGTAGACTCGGAGTCCAGGTGTATCATCTTGTCCTTTGACTCGGCGGTAGCTTCAAGGTCCGGATTGACCTGCGGTGGAGGCTGATGCGTCTCCTCAATATGCTCTGCAAATCCGTAACTAGTTAGCACATGAGGTTAATCGTAAGATGTTGCGAACGAAAAGAGGTGCTTACCGGTGATAGGAGGAGGGAGATCTGCGGATACCGGAACGACGGGGACAAAGTTGTCATTGCGCATATCCTCCCTTTGTTTAGGAGTTCGCTTCTTCTTCTGCTTGGTTTGCGTGGCTTCGGCAGCCTTGCGTTTATTGCCCGAGGTAGCAGGTGCTTCCACCTCGTTCTCGCCTTTCTCCTGCTCAAGCGGCTCGTTAACATTTTGCTTGCGGAAGGAGATGGCCGCAATCTCCTCTGCGGTAAGCACTTTCTTCATCTTCATCTCTACAAGCATATGCGCAATATTAAAACATGTATGTATACGCTAGTAGTTAAATATTCATATGCATTTATACTATTCCTACCCTTTCCATTCGGCGCGATTATGGCTGGACGCATGTTCTCCTGAGGCCAGTGCGCGGATATCCTTTCCAACCGCAGCATAATGTTCCCATAAGACCGGTGCACAAGCTGTGCGTTAGCGCACTCCGCTAACAGCTTCGTTTCCTCGTCATCCAGGATGGGGGGTTTTGTTCACGTCCTTGGCCATTCTTTCGCACCAGATAAGCATTTGCTGAAAGTTCGCCCCAACAACAGATTGGTCAATGAAAAAGAAAGTTTCTTTCCAGTAGCCCGCATTCGATTTTGGAGTTTTGGTGAAGTTTTGACGGGCGAAGAAGGTGAACCAGGATTTGTGATGGTTGGCTAAGCGGTATAAATGGCAGAATACCTTAACCAACGGCACCTTATTGAGTGCAACGCACCACATCTCAACCAGTACAATCTTCCCTATCGCGTAAGGGTGTAATTGCCCTAACCCTACGCCAAAATGATCTAAAATCCCCAAAAAGAAGTCTGACGGGGGCACCCTAAAATTGCAATGCTTAAACGCATGCTCATATATAGCTACCTTGTTCTCCGGTGGTGAATGAGCACGTTGATTAGACTGGGGAGGCACCAAATTATACTGTGCTAGAGGTGGGTATTGCTTAACTAAAGACTCAATATGCTTCTGCTCTATAATAGACACTATGCTATATACATAGGTCTCGTTAGCCCTAGTCATTTTCTATAAAGTGATCGGAGAATAACTAACCTTTAGAAGTTGGCCGGAAAATTCGAGTTTTGATCAGAATTGAAAATGGCAGCGTATCGGGGAAGCTTGGTGCAGAAAAGTAGAAATGTGTGTGAAACGGGTCTATTTATAGTGCAGATTGGAAGTCATGGGGTGGAATGGTGTGATCGTGGTTGTACACGTGTAACGCAATCAACGGGTGTCATTTTATGAACGCGCGTGAATGTCAGTTGGGCATGGTTAACTATGAGCGCGTGGCTGACACGCGCCTGCCAACTGCCACTTTACGTCTTGTCAGCCGAATGGGTTTCTGCGACAGTGACAGGCATTTAATGCCCTCGAAACGCACGCGGAAAATTAAATGCTAGCCGTTTTCTTGTTTTTTCTTTTTCGCTTAATAGTTTGATATCATATGGCTTGCGCCATATAACATCAAACTGGGGGGACATAATAATACCGCAACCCGTATGCGCATTCAATCCGTATGCGGGCCCTTGATAGCATGTGAATGCGTATACCTTGTATGCGGTATGCGTCAATGCGGTTATGTATCGAATGCCTTTGCTCCCGGTGCGGCAGTTACTTGGTCATCAAGTCAATATCTTTTCCATAATTATATCCGAGATTCGGGGGAGTTCGTTATGGATGAGATTATCCTTATCTTCAATGATTCTAGAATTAGGGTTTGCCTATATATACAAACCCTTATTGTCGTTCTAAACACACAATCACATTACGTAACCATCATCTAATACACGTCTTACGTAACCAGCATCGTCTAGCATCTTCTCAAGGTCAACAGGTTAGTTTCTCGTTAATTAGCACCTACGACCTTACTTGGGGCCTTCCGATCGACGATCGTTATCGAAGGTGGACTTAATCACTTGGCCACCCCGCCGACATCATCATGTCGGCCAGGGTTATTCACGGTAGCCGGACCGGAGAGCCTCGTTCTAAGATCCTTAAACCCCTCCCGTTATGCGTTGAACAGGCATATTGACCTTATGGAAAATATATGCATGATCAATATATATGCATGTGTATAAGAATTATATATATATATATATATATATATATATATATATATATATATATATATATATATATATATATATATATATATATATATATATATATATATATCTGTGTGTGTGTGTATTTCAGGTGATAAATAATTATATTCATTAATGAAAATTATCATTTATATTAAATCCCTTAATTATTTACATCATTCATATACGTTTATCATTCATTTATATAATTCATATCTACTTTAATAGATCAAATTAAATTAATAATTAATGAATCAGACATCTATTAACATCTAAAATCAAAATTAAAGAGTGATATTATTACGTCGTGCTAGGGCGTGATAAGATACCATCACACACCGTGCTAAGGCATGATGAGACTATGACATCGCTTTAGCTCTATCGCGCTTAGTTAAATGTAGTATACTAACATATAACTTAACATATAACTGTGAATTTGTTTATTTAGGTAGAGGAAGGAAGTAGTAGGTGGGGCCAAACAGAGGGATTATAAACGCCAAAGTAAACATTTAATGGTGGAAAAAGATATTAAAATAATGGAGAGGGAAAGGATCCTTAAAAGTAGGTTTTTTATTATTCTAACATTTCATTTCATTTTGGTCCAACGTCTATCTGTCGCTTTATGACCGGCATCCCACTCCTTTAACTTTCTTGCATATTAATTAGTGGTCCTCACTCTATTTTTATAGTCATTGTTATCCCGTATTTCTAATAATATTCAATGAATAACCCTCGAGGTCAAAATCGTCTGCCAAATGGTCCTGCCATTCAAACCGCTTAAATTATAAAGCTTTTATAGAGACTGCCGTAGCCCTTTGTTTTCTAATAAAGACATTAGCATTATACTCCCATTAAATCAAAAGGCAAACTGTACAACAACAAAAATGAGTTATTTTTTCATCATCAATTACCAGAATATTAACTTTGAAAGGTCATTTTTAATGTATATTTGTGTAAAAGTTGATTTAATTTTCTTTCTTAAGATGATTGTCTAATCTAACTATATATTATAACTTGTGAAAAAGAAAAGAAATATCAATCGAGAACGTGGTTCAGTATGTTCTTTTGACAAAAACTTGAAAGAGATGTCATAATATTTTAAAGACCGAAGCAAATAACAAAAAATAAAAATAACAAATATTCGCTTGTTGAGTATGTTGGAGGTGATCCAAGTTAGCGGGGACTTTGAAGCACACGACATTGCCATGCAGCAATATTTATCGCTTGTTCATAACCTCGCCGACCAGTTTGAAGCTTTTCAAATCTCCCACGTAATGCGGGGGCAAAATAAGAAAGCGGATGCGCTTAGCAAATTGGCTGCTTTGACTTTTGATCATCTGGGGAAGAAAGTTCTTATAGAAGAACTGCATGCGAAATCCATTGTTATGATGCCTTTTGTAGCACCTGTTGAGGAATCCAGCTCAATATGGATAACACCTATTATTGCTTTCCTGCGGGACGGCACATCACCTGCGGATTCCGTTGATGCGAAAAAGGTCCGCATCAAGGCACCACTGTATGCTCTTGAGGGTGATGTCCTATATCGAAAAAATTATTTAGGGCCGTACTTAAGATGTATTGGTCCGAAAGAGGCAGAGGAGGTTATACGCGAGGTGCATGAGGGTGCATGTGCTCTTCATTCGGGGCACAGGTCTATTGTGTCAAAAATTATGCGGCTAGGTTATTATTGGCCCACAATGTACGCAGATACTGCGCGAATAGTTAAGCAATGCGAATCCTGCCAAATACATGCACCTATCAGCAGGGCACCTGCGCATCCAATGATACCAGTCTCCTCACCATGGGCATTCTGCAAATGGGCAATTGACATAGTCGGACCATTTCCAAAAGGCCGAGGTAATATTATCATTTATTTTATACCATATGCTATTTACGTCAGTATCTTACGCATACTATGCACACGCAGGAAACATCAAATTCTTGATTGTTGCGATCGATTATTTCACGAAGTGGGTTGAAGCGCGACCGCTGGCAACAATTTCGGGAAAAAGGGTGCGAAACTTTGTATGGGAATACATTGTTTGTCGATTCGGCATACCAAATGAAATCGTTAGTGATAACGGTACACAGTTTGCGGGGGATCCTTTTCGTAGTTGGTGCGCAGAGCTTAATATTAAGCAGACTTTTACTTCCGTTGCGCATCCGCAGGCGAATGGCCAGTGCGAAGTCACCAACCGGGATATAATGGCCGGAATCAAAGCTAGATTGGGCCACGGCAGAGTTGGTTGGGTGGATGAACTACCAAAAATTTTGTGGGCACATAGAACAACGCCGAAAGCAAGCACTGGCGAAACTCCGTTCAGTTTGGTTTACGGGTCAGAAGCTGTTGTGCCCGCAGAGATTGGGGTACCAACGTTCCGCATACAGAATTTTGACGAACAAAATAACTCAGAAGCTTTGCGGGAAAATCTTAATCTGCTTGAAGAACGCAGACTCTCTGCGGCGGTAAACGAAGCCAATAACAAGCAGAAAATTGCAAAGTACTACAATCAGCGTGTGCGTTCGCGCTCCTATAAGTGCGGGGACTTAGTTTGGCGTCAGAATGACGCAAGTCATGCAGAGGATACTGAGAAATTGGGCCCCCGCTGGGAAGGTCCGTATAGGGTAGCAAAAGCAAGCAACACCTTGGCATACCATCTGAGACATTAGATGGAAAACCTGTGAAACGCACTTGGCACGCAACATTGTTGAAAAAATGTTATATGTAGCTGGATGGACCTGATCACTCCAATTTATTTTAGCACATTATTTTTTCTATGTATTTTCCGTCCGTTTGGGTGCGTCGCGGTTGTAATCATTATTAATGCCAATTGAATATTTACTCGCGCATACTTTTATTGTTTATTTCTATTTGTATGCGGTTCCTGCCTACTTAAGGGGTGTCCTCTGGCCCCTGTGCGGCAGAAGCCTGTTTGGTTACAAGGCTAGACATTAACGGCAGGCGAAGGGAATTGGTTTTCCCCTAGCCAAGCGCCACGCACACTAGATGGCGGCCAAGTTGACTTAAAAATACAAGCATTGGTTTGCTTGTGCGTAATTACTCTCGCATTGGTTTGCGTAAGGAACTCTTAAGCATAAAAGCATTGGTTTGTTTTTAGTTGCGTTGCTTACCATACAGCTAAAGTGCACCTCTAGCACATGACAAAGCAATGACGTGGTAGCTTTTGAGTCTAAGTTGTTTAAGGTAAAATTGCTAAAATGTTGGTTTATTTTACGCAGTACCTGCGTATGCGCATGAGTTTTGGTTAACTGTGCGCATAGGCATGCGGTTCATCTTTTGTTTTGATTCGCGATATATAAACAATTAATAGATAACGCATGCATAACACAATAATGTATAATATAAACTAATGTTATTACAAATAAATCGTTTCAAGTGCCTGCCCAACACGGGACTTAGGGCCCAAAAATTGTATTTACAATTGCCTTCATGAACACAGGACTTGCGGCGCAAACAAATACAAGCTAACACTAATAATCCTCCTTGAGAAACCCGTCAACCGACATAGTCGGGTCCGCAGCAAAAGCATTGATCAGAGGGATTGGGATGGCTGTGATGGCTTCTTCCGCCTCCATTACCACCGCGGCCGTACCCTCCTTTAGCTTCTTTTGTACGGTGTCAGGGTACGGCGGTGTCAGAACGCAAGCTTGAATCACCTCCAGCACTGCCTTGTTGATTTCGTGGTCCTTCACTGCATCAACGTAGGCGTTAAACTTGTCGGATACTGGCCCGGAATCCATCACCTTCTGCGCAATGGTAGGAAGAGCGGTGCGAAGTTTTGTAAAGTCCGCTTCTGCCAATTCACGGCAGGTCACCGCGTCATCCTTCTCCCTGTTCTCCCTTTCCAGCTCTACCCGCAGACGCTCCGTCTCACCCTTAGCTTGGTCAACCGCACCAACCAGCTCGCGGTTTTTCTTCCTCTCCTCAATCAGGGCAGTTTTTGTTTCTGCCGCAGTCGCCTCCGCCGTTTCGCGCGCCTCCTCTGCGGCATCCTTGTCTCTTTTGACCTGGTCGACGCCCGCTTGTAGCAGTCCTAGCTCCGTTTCTTTACGCACGGCCACTTGATATAAGTTAGTGGACCGGCGGGCTTGATCCGCAAACATGCCAAAAAAGACGAGGCCGTTTTGGATAAAAGCGTTGTGTGCTTGATTAAACGGCAGTGCAGCTAGTTGGTTGCGGAACTCAGCCGGGAAGATTTGTTGAAGGAAGGCGGATTGCTCTGCGGCGTTTTCCGCCGATGACTGGGTGAGCTGTGCCAAGTTTGCCAAACGAAAGCTACCGTGTGGCGGGGTTGGTGTAGACTCGGAGTCAAGGTGTATCGTCATGTGTTTTGACTCGGCGGTAGCTTCGAGATCCGGATTGACTCGCGGTGGGGTGTGATGCGTCTCCTCAGTATGCTCTGCAAATTAGTAACTAGTTAGCACATGAGGTAAATCGTAAGATGTTGCACAAGGAAAGAGATGCTTACCGGTGATAGGAGGAAGGAGATCTGCGGATGCCGGGTCGACGGGGACAAAGTTGTCGTTCCGCATGTCCTCCGCCTGTTTGGGAGTAAGTTTCTTCTTTTTCTGCTTGGCTTGGGTAGTGTCGGCAACTTTGCGTTTGCTGCCCGAGGTGGCAGGTGTTGGCTCCTCATTCTCACCAGTCTTTTCCTGCTCAAGCGGCTCATTGACATTTTGCTTGCGGAATGAAATGGCCGCAATGTCCTCCGCGGTGAGCACTTTCTTCATCTTCATCTCTGCAAACATGTACGCAATATTAGAACCTGTACGAATGCGCTAGTGGTTTTATATTTATATGCATTTGTACTATTCCTACCCTTGCCATTCGGTGCGACTATGGCCGGACGCAGGTTCTTCCATGGCTAATGCGCGGAAATGTTTCCTAACCGCAGCATCACATTTCCATACGAACGGTGCACCAGTTGTGCGTTGGCACACTCCGCCAACAGCTTTCTTCCGTCATCATTAAGGGTGGGGGTTTTGTTCACATCCTTTGCCATATTTTCGCACCAGATAAGAGTTTGCAGAAAACTGGCCGCAACAACAGTTTGGTCAATGAAAAAGAAAGTTTCTTTCCATTGACCCGCATTCGATTTGGGGGTTTTTGTGAAATTTTGACGGGCGAAGAAGGTAAACCACGATTTGTGGTGGTTGGCTAGACGGTATAAATGGCAGAAGACCTTCACTAAGGGGACCTTGTTAAGTGCAGCACACCACATTTCAAACATCACAATCTTTCCTATCGCATACGGGTGTAGTTGCCCTAACCCTACGCCGAAGTGATCTAAAACGCCTAGAAAGAAATCTGATGGGGGCACCCTAAAATTACCATGCTTAAACGCATGCTCGTATATGGCTACCTTCTTTTCTGGTGGTGAATGAGCACGTTGGTTAGGCAACGGTGGCACCGGATTGTACTGTGCTAGTGGCGGGTATTGTTTCACTAACGAATCAATGTGCCTCTGCTCTATAATGGACTCTACACTATCTACATAAGTCTCGCTAGCCTTAGTCATTTTCTATTGAGTGTTTGGAGAATTACTAACCTTCGGGAGTAGGCCGGAGTATTCGAGATTTGATCGGAATTGACAGAGGCAGCGTATTGGAGAAGCAAATGGCAGGAGAGTAGAAATGAAGGTAAAGGGCGTCTATTTATAGTGTGGATTGGAAGTCTTGGGGTAACAAGGTTTCATCCTGGCTGTACACGTGTTACGCGATCAACGGGTGGCATTTTAAGTGCGCGTGTGGATGTCAGTTGGGTATAGTTACCTATGAGCGCGTGGACGACACGCGCCTGCCAACTGCCACTTTATGTCTTGTCAGCCGAATGGGTTTCTGCGACAGTGACAGGCATTAAATGACCTCGAAACACACGCGGAACATTGAATGCTTGCGGTTTTCTTGTTTTTCCGCTTAATAGTTTGATGTCATGTGTCTTGCGTCATATAACATCAAACTGGGGGGACATAATGATACCGCAACCCGCACGCGCACCTCATATGTATGCGGGCGCTTCATAGGGTGCGTATACGTGTGCTTGTGTGCGCTATGCGGTATGCGGATTTGTATCTGATGCCTTTCTTCTCGGTACAGCGATTGCTTGGCTAACAAGTAAATATCTTTTCCATAATTACATCCGTGATTCGGGGAGTTTGTTATGGAAAGGATTGCCAATATCTCGGATGGTTCTAGAATTAGGGTTTGCCTATATATACAAACCCTAACTATCATTCTGGGGATTATCACATTACGTAACTACCATCTGCCACACGTCTTAAGTAATTAAGCATCCTTCTCCGTCTCTTCAAGGTTAACAGGTTAGTTCTTCATTAAGCTAGCACCTACAACCTTATTTGGGGCCTTCTGATCAGCGACCGCTATCGAAGGTGGACTTAATCACTTGGCCACCCCGCCTACATCATCATGTCGGCCAGGGTTATTCACGGTAGCCGGACCGGAGAGCCTTGTTCTAAGATCCTTAAACCCCACCAACGAATTGAGCAGGCATGTTAAACCCTATGGTGAAAACATGCATGATCAAATTTCTTTCACTAATGGTTGAAGACAATTTAAAGTCGGCTATAGCCAGAACACAGATTACAAATAGTGCTTATCATCTTTCTTTTAATAATTAAAACAGACTTAATTAGAATAATTCCAATTTAACTAATCCTTAATTAGTACAATGTGCATAGTTTAAACTAAAATTTATAGTCAAAGTAATTTAAAATAATAACTATAATAGTTGGAGTTAACACCCAATTTTCTCAAAGAAATGAACGAAAAGAAGTTGCATACCAATTGATAATATCTACACTTTAATTAACAACCAAAAATATAAACAAATAAATATTATGTCAAGACTCAAGACCGTATATTATACGGAGTATATATTATTGATTTGAAAACTTCTTCATGTGAATTAGTACAAGTTTAAATGATCAGTCGTCCTTTTCCAAGTCTGTTGAGCAATTTAATATGAACGATAATTGATATGGACACACACATGGGCGTGATAAAATTTATAGATTTGAAAAACAAATAAACAAATAAATAACAGAAATAAAAAAATTGGGAGTTGCAATCCACATTGGAAACCCCATCTGGAATCTCCCATCAACATCTTCAATTTTGTCAAAATTATCACGTCTTCTTTTACCCCTTTAAATACTACGGAGTACACGTCACTTTTAAATATATGCGTGCTCAACAAAGTCAATCTCATCAGCTCAAACTTATGTTAATAATAATTACGTAATAATAATAATTAAAAAATATTACGGCAATATATTTTAACAAAACCAACCCCACCCCACCCCATCCTTATGTTCCGATTAATAATACACTAATTTAAATTTAATTTATATTTAGATACAAGTAGGTCTCTTATCGTATCTTTCATTCATTCTCTTTTTAATTAAATACTAAAATAAATTACGCATTATAATAATAAAATTAATGAAAAAGAAAAGGAAAAGAAATACTAATAATATGAGATGAATCCATATAGGGGCATCTTATAGGCCAAGCAATCCAATATCAATGTAAACGCCGGTCGAAGAGGACCGTGACACCCTAGCCAATGGGTGGATAATTGCATCTATGCCATTGCCTATATAAGATCATAGATATTGGTGATGGTGATTGTGAAGTTAAGTGAAGAGTTTTTGTAAGAAGTTTGATAGTGACGTGTTAAAAATTTTTTGGTATTTAAATGATAAAATATTAAAAATGTGAAGAGAGAAATAAAATTAACCAATGAGCACTTGACACCTCATGGTCTATATCTCTCTCTTAGGGCGTAATTGATTTACAAAAGCCCCACTACATGCGTTTGTGAGCGTTTGTGGTGACACCTCAAAAGTCATTGGGAGTATGCCGCCCTAATATCTATGGTCTAATACTAATTTGAGTCTTAATACTCCGTATTATTTATATCATTATCATTATTATTATAACTATTTTAGTATTTTTTTAAAATAAATTTATTATAGATGTACAATTAATAAACTGCTAATTCTAATTTTTTTTAACCACACTTATGATAAATTTGTAAAAAAAATAGTAGTTAATATTTTTTAGTAGTTAAAACAATAGTGTTTTGGGTTTAGTCCCTAAACCCTAACCCATAAACTCTAAACTCTAAACCGTTCTTATTAAAAACTCGTTACCCTAAATTTAAACCCTGAACCTAAATTTTTAAATCCTAATTACTAAGCCCTAAACACTATTTATCATTAATCAAAAGTTATTTTCCTCTTTTTTTTTTTGTTATCATACATCTGGTGTATGAACAGTGTTTAACATACATCAAATGTATGTTAACAAGCCAGTTAAAAAAATAATTTTACAAAATTAAAATCGATACCAGAATTTTTTTTTAAATCATATCTGTAGAACTAAAGATATATAAATTACAAAATCACTTATACCCTTATCCCCAAAACTCCCCGTAGCTCTTGATCGTTTTCATATATATATATATATATATATATATATATATATATATATATATATATATATATATATATATATATATAGTTAAAGGATCCAATGAGAACCTTTGTTTCCTAGGGAACTGTGAGAACCAAAAGTAAAAAATAAAAAAAATGTGTGAGCATTTTAGGGGTATATTCGAGCAAGTTTGATTAGATGCAAGAACTAATTTTGTTCTACATTTTATGTAGAACTGGATGTAGAACATTATGTTCTACATGTTTTTCTTCATTAGCAATTATCTAACATGTTTTTAATGGTTTTAGGATTTAGAGTTTAGATTTAGGGTTTAAATTATAGGATTTAGGGTTTAGATTGAGAACACACACGGTTTAGAGTTTAGGGTTTTGGATTTTTAAACCCAAAACACTAAACCATAAACCCTAAACTCCAAATCGGGCTAATTTTTTTTTTAAAAAGGTGATTTTGAACAAAACAAGTGAAATTCGAACAAAAACAGAGTCAAGTCGAACGATTATCGGCATGTTCGAACAGATTTTCGTTATACATTTCATATATTCAAACAAAAAAGGGCCAAGTCGAACAGAAAGTGGCTAAATCGAACAAATTTGTTTGTAGAACATAAATGTAGAATGAAAACTGAATCTATGCATCTAAATCAAATTGTTCGACCCTATGTTTTTTTTTGTTCGCACGTGTATTTTTATTGCTCGCCTCTGGAGTTCTTTGAGTTCTCTCCATTATGGAGTTCTAATGGGATCTTCCTACCATATATATATATATATATATATATATATATATATATATATATATATATATATATATATATATATATATATATATATATATATATATATATATATATATATATATATATATATATATATATATGTGTGTGTGTGTAGTGACCCGAACTTTTCCATGATTATATATTAAATGAAAACTATATTTGCATGATTAAATGTTTTCAACATGTTAAGCAATCAAACTTGTTAAGACTTGATTATTTAAAATGAGTTTCATGTAGACAATTGACCACTCAAGTTGACCGGCGATTCACGAACGTTAAAACTTGTAAAAACGACAAGATGATATATATATATATATATATATATATATATATATATATATATATATATATATATATATATATATATATATGGACATATATATGGTTAACATGAGATTATGATAAGTAAGTATCTCACTATGTATATTAACAATGTGTGATATACATAAAAAATGAGAATATTGAATTATGAAGCTCGAAATGATATACATAACGATTATCGTTATAACAACGTCTTACTAAATACATATGTATTGTATTAAGATATTGATATACTATATTTAACATGATAAAATGATAATTAAGTATATCATTGAGTGTATTAACAATGAACTATACAAGTAAGATGAGACTACTAACTTAAGGATTTCGAAACAATATATATATATATATATATATATATATATATATAACGATTATCGTTGTAATAGTATTTTAACATATATATATATATGATGTTAAGATATATTCATACATCATGTTATCATGTTAACATAACAATTTAACATCTCATTTAAGTATAATAACAATGAATTAATTACATTTAACAAGATCGTTAACTTAAAGGTTTCAAAACAACACTTACATGTAACGACTAACGATGACTTAACGACTCAGTTAAAATGTATATACATGTAGTGTATTTAGATGTATTAGTACACTTTTGAAAGACTTCAAGACACATATCAAAGTACTTCTACTTAACAAAAATGCTTACAATTACATCCTCATTCATTTTCATCAACAATTCTACTCATATGCAACCGTATTCGTACTCGTACAATACCCAGCTCCTAGATGTACACACTATTGGTATATACACATAAAAATCTGCTCCTTAGCAGCCTTAAATGATTAAGGAACATCTGGAACCAACCATTTGTCAACTAGCATGAATTATTTAGCAAGAAAACAAACTTAAGAATCTTTTCTTTCTTTATAATGAGTAAAAATGTTTTTATGATTTCACCTCATTTTTCCATCCCATTTTCTCATACTTACACTCCAAATTCTCTCTCAAAATACTCCTAACATCATACTTGATCATCTCCAAGCATTTTCACCATCTTTTATTTTCAATTACAAGCTTTAATCATCATAAAAATAACCATTAAAGAACACTTTAATAAATCTTTCAAACTTGCTAGATTACTTCCAAGCTTTCAAATCCATTCCAAGTAATCATCCAAGATCAAGAAACTTTTGTTAATCTCAGTAGGTTTTCATTCTAAATCAAAGTAAAGAATCATATTCAAGCTTTGGTCCATTTTCCATAAACATAACTATCTTAATTCAAGTAGTAATCTTACTTGAACTTGTTTTCGTGTCATGATTCTACTTCAAGAACTTCCAAGCCATCGAAGATCCTTTGAAGCTCAAGTTTATTTTTCATCATTTCCAGTAGGTTTACCTACTACACTTGAGGTAGTAATGATGTTCATAACATCATTTTTAACGACCCGTCAAAGTACACTTGACGACCATCATTATCTTGGTCCCACAGCTTGATCATAACTCTATATGAATTTGATAAATAACCTTGCATTCTTTATTTAAAAATGATTTTCTATAAAGGAAACCTACCAAAATATGTAAGTTTAGAAAAACCATACATTATTACTTAACCAAAAGTTGACCAAAACAAAGTCAACAACATCCACTATTAAATGTATCAAAATAGAATGCAAGTTAATGTTTAACAAAAGCTGCCATCATAAATATGCAGACTCTCTAAGCACAGCGGAAGCAATCAATCATGAACCTGAGAATAAAACATGCGAGTAACTGTCAACAAAAATGTTGAGTGAATTATAGGTTTAATATTGCAAACAATATTTAATTTAAACAATAAAAATTTATGTTTGAAAACATAAAAAACTCCTTTTTGGACCACAAAATTATATGCTAGAAAACATATAAAAACATTATTCCATTTACCGTGAGCCACCTGGTAACCACTTAATCATTTATTTACCCTTGCCAAACACAATATATAGTATACACCGAACAAGTGTATCTTCAACTAAATACGAAGTACTAAACATTCCGATTATAAATTGCTAGCGCGGCTAGCTCGAAATGGGGTTGTCAAACCCGATAGATCTATCCGTAGGATTCACGTTTACTAGTAGAAACCAGTGATTACAATTACCAGATTAGGAAATATTTTTGTTCGACCCACAATGAATAATTTAAACCAACTTCCACTTGTGTCCAATACGAAAAATAAAATGCATGTATTCTCATCCCAAAAGATTTAAAATAGAAAAATGGGACTATAACACACCTTAAAGCAAACGAAGTAACCACACAAATATGTGAACAACAAAAGAATTAAAGTGATCAGGAATGATCACAACGTCGACCTATAAATAAAGCAGATCGATATAAGTAACTAACTTAGTTCAAGTCTTAGTATGATAGTTATTGTACATGTTGCAAGTAGACATAGAACAACACTCAACATGCATCGGTTTGATCGGAACAGCGTACGGACACACACTTTCTATTTTTAGAAAGTTTCTATTTTTAGCCGGTTTCCATTTTTGGAAAGTTTCTATTTTTGGAAAGTTTCTATTTTAGGAAAGTTTCTATTTTTGGAAAGTTTCTATTTTAGAAAAGTTTCTATTTTTGGAAAGTTTCCAAATTTAGAAAGTTCTATTTTTAGAAAGTTTTAAGTTAGGAAAGTTTCCTTAATTAGAAAGTCAACAAAAGTCAACTGAAAGTCAAAGTCAACCGAAAGTCAACTCAAAAGTCAACCTCAGTCAAACATAGTCAATATTAATTTTAAAAGTGTAAGTTATAATAATAATGTAAGTTATAATGTTTATTAAAGTTAAATATGCATAATTATGTCATAACATAAGTTTAATTAAAATGAATTATTAAGGTTAACATAAGTTTAAATGATATAATTAATATAACATAAGTATTTAATTAATAAATTAAATATTAATCATAATATAAATATTATTAATTAATAATAAATTTTAAATCATATCATAAGTATTATTAATTAATAATGAATTATTAATCATATCATAAGTTTCTAATTATACTTATTAAATCATAAGTATTTAATAATTAAATCATAATTAAATAATAATTAAGCCTTATAATAATTAAATAATTAATTAATCCTTATTATAAGTCTTATAATAATAATCTCATAATATAAGTTTAATACTTATCATAAGTATTTTTCATTAATAATAAAAGTATTATTAATCATAAGTTTAATTAAAATGTTAATTAAATCATAAGTAATAATTAAATGATATAATAAATATATATCATAAGTCTTAAATTATAATAATTACTTTTTATATCATAAGTAATTAATTAATAATGAATATCATTATTTTTATCATAAGTTTTAATAATTAACCATAAGTCTTAATTCAAAAGTTCATCGGGTCGTATCTTGAGCCCTGGGTGTCGGTTTTCGGCGAGCCTTATATATATCTCTGCCTAATCAAACCACCCGACACATTGGTTCACTCAAGAACACACCAAGAACAGTCCCTAAGTCGTGATGATCAGCCATTACACCACTTGGAACTTTAATTCAATCAAAAACGTGTTTTAGCCATAACGGGTGATTCGTGGCTCGGATTTAGATGACCCGAACATGAAAGTTCATCTCACCTTCAATCTTAACACACTAACACACCCTAAAGACACCAAAGATGGTCACAAAGTCGGACCAAACCTGGTTCATATCAATTTCACATTTCAATCTTAACAAAATACCATTTTGATCATATCTAGGGCTCCGGGAATCGAAACGACATGAATCCGGAGTCTAACATTAATGTCTTGATGAGAGGAACTCATCTAACTACTTTATTTTCACTTTTATAACAGTTACAATATCATAAAAGAACGAAATAGCTGCTGTCCCAATCAAATCAAACCGAAAACATGTGTTTTTGAGCAATTCTACGCATACAATCATCAAAACAATAACATGTAACTATCATACTATCAATATAACATCAAAATACAGAAAAATAATGAAAAATTAAAAATCTAGGGTTAGGGTTTATACCCTAATCAAGAATCAAGTGGTATAGATGTGTAGAGGAGATCGTGTAGAACGCGTTGTTGTAAATGGCTTCTTGATCCAAGTAATATTTTTGATGAAGATGATGATGGTATGGTTGAGATGGGCGACGGCCATGGGTGAAGGAGGAAGAAGAAATGAGAGCAAAATGGATTTTTAGGTTTAGGTTTCTAAATTGTGAAATGAAAATAAAATAAGTGAAATGGAAAAACAAAGGGAGTACTCCCCCTCCCTAAATTCGGCTGATGGGGGTGTGTGGGGTGGGCCCCACTAGCCCAATTTTGTTAAATGGTCATTTACTTGTGGTCCGAATGCCCGAACGAAACCCGAAACGTGAAAACACGCTTACGCGATTGAAAATTCGGAGAGATAACAAATACGCGAAGAAAAAAAAATATAAATACTATATATAATCATATGATATTAAAATATCATATTTAAAATAATTAGGACTTAAAAATCCCGAAAGCTCGACCGTTGGTTTGAAAACCGAAAAGATTCGTCGGATAGAAATCCACGACACTCAGAAACGTACAACTTGAAATATGAATACAAATATTCATATATCACATAATAATTAATATATTATTACAAAAATAATAATATAGGTCATAGAAATGATGTGGCACGAATAACAGTTAACAGTTGTTAAATAATTAACGGCAAAAGATAACGGAAAAAGTAGGGTCGTTACAGTACCTTCCCGTTACAGAAATTTCGTCCCGAAATTTAAGCAGGTGCAGGGGTTGACTCAGCATCTGAGAACAAATGCGGGTACTTCTGCTTCATCTGATCTTCACGCTCCCAAGTGTACTCGGGACTGCGTCTGGTGTTCCATCTAACTCGGACAATAGGAATTCTACTCTGCTTAAGAGTCTTAACCTCTCGGTCCATAATTTCTACAGGCTCCTCAATAAAATGAAGTTGTTTATCAACATGAAGTTCTTCCAGAGGAATAGTCTTATCGGCCTCGGCCAAACACTTCTTTAAATTCGATACATGAAAAACATCGTGAACAGCACTGAGTTCTTGTGGCAGCTTCAAACGATATGCCACGGGTCCAACTCTCTCAATAATCTCAAACGGTCCAACAAAACGAGGATTCAACTTTCCCCTTTTATCAAAACGTATCACGCCCTTCCAAGGTGATACCTTCAATATAACACGGTCATCGACCTGAAATTCAATATCGTTCCTTCTCTTATTGGCATGACTCTTTTGCCGACTTTTGGCGGTTCTCAATCTTTCCTTAATCTGTACGATCTTCTCGGTAGTCTCATGAATAATTTCTGGACCTGTAAGTTGAGCATCCCCAACCTCATTCCAACAGACAGGAGACCTACACTTTCTACCATACAGAGCTTCAAACGGTGCGGCTTTAATCCCTGCATGATAACTGTTGTTATAAGAAAAATTCACTTAACGGCAAATATCTATGCCACCCATTACCAAAATCAATAACACACGCTCGTAACATGTCTTCTAACGTTTGAATGGTCCTTTCACTCTGACCATCCGTCTGCGGATGATAAGTGGTGCTCATATCTAACTTAGTTCCCAAAGCTTCCTGTAAGGATCGCTAAAACCTCGATATAAATCGACTGTCTCGGTCCGAAATAATCGATACACGAACACCATGTCTCGAAACAATCTCCTTCAAATACAAACGAGTAAGCTTCTTCATTGAATCTGTTTCCTTAATTGGCAAAAAAATGTGTTGACTTAGTGAGTCGGTCAACAATCACCCAAATGGTATCATAACCACCCACAACTCTTGGTAACTTCGTAATAAAGTCCATCGTAATACCTTCCCACTTCCACTCGGGAATTTCAGGTTGCACCAGAAGTCCAGATGGTTTCTGATGTTCGGCTTTAACCTCAGCACAGGTCAAACACTTAGCCACATAAGTAGCCACCTCAATTTTCAAATTAGGCCACCAATACAGCTCCTTAAGATCATGATACATCTTCCCTAAACCAGGATGAATAGAGTACCTAGACTTATGAGCTTCATCTAACACCAGTTGTCATAAATCATCAAATTTTGAATCCCAAAGGCATCCAGCAAAATACCGAGTGCCATCGATTCGTACCTCAAACTGTTTACTCAAGCCTCGAACCTTCCCGTTACAAAATTCTCCTCCTTCAAGGCTTCTTGTTGAGCCGCAAGAATCTGTCTTGCAAGGTTTGTTCGAATTGTCATATTCAAGGCTCTAAATCTACGAGGTTCAACTCTCTCTTTTAGACTCAAAGCATCAACCACAACATTGGCCTTTCCAGGATGATATAAAAGTTCGAAATCATAATCATTCAATGTCTCAACCCGTCATCGTTGCTTCATATTTAGCTGTTTTTGATCAAGAATATGTTGAAGACTTTTGTGATCGGTGTACACTGTACTTTTGACCCCATAAATAATGTCTCCAAATCTTAAGTGCGAACATAACAGCTCCCAATTCTAAATCATGGGTTGTATAATTCTTGTTCATGAATCTTCAACTGACGTGACGCCTAAGTAATGACTTTCTTTCGCTGCATCAAAACACAACCAAGGTCTTGGCACGAAGCATCACAAGGTAGTGATAATATCGGTGCAGAAGTTAACTTCTTCAGTGTTTGGAAAGCAGACTCTTATTCACTCTTCCACTCGTACTTCTTCCCCTTATGCGTTAAAGCAGTCAGAGGTTTCGCTATACGATAGAAATCTTGAATGAACCTTCTATAGTAACCCGCTAACCCTAAAAACGACGAACTTGAGTAGGAGTTTTCAGAATTTTCCACTTTTCAATCGCCTCGATCTTAGCAGGATCCACCTGTATTCCTTGTTTACTAACAACATGTCCAAGGAACTGAACTTCTCTTAACCAGAAAGCATACTTAGAGAACTTAGCCTACAACTCTTCTTTCCTCAATAAATCAAGCACTAACTTCAAATGCTCTTCATGCTCTTCATCACTCTTAGAATAAATAAGGATGTCATCGATGAATACAATAACGAATTTGTCCAGATAGGGTCTACACACACAGTTCATGAGGTCCATGAACACAGCAGGTGCATTTGTCAATCTGAACGGCATAATAAGAAATTTGTAGTGACCATAACTGGTGCGAAAAGCAGTTTTTGGAAAATCAGAATCTTTAACACGCAGTTGATGATAACCGGAATGAAGATCGATCTTAGAATAAACAGACGAACCTTGAAGCTGATCGAACAGATCATCAATTCTAGGAAGAGGGTAACGGTTTTTAACTGTAAGTTTGTTCAACTCACGATGATCAATACACAATCGGATCGAACCATCTTTCTTCTTAACAATCAAAATAGGAGCTCCCCACGGGGACGAACTGGGATGAATGAAATATAGTTGCAACAATGCAGGAAGAAATAAATGGAGTATTCACATCAGTGGCATGGATAATTAAGGCAATTCTCTCAAAGGAGATAACGAGGATCATGGACTTCAAAGTAAATTTTCATTACATTTCTGAAAGGAAGACGTATGAAAGGTGTGATCTTTCAACGAGAGTGAACTTCCTCGCACAATGAGCGAGTCAATCTAGGATTCATCCTTATTCTTAAATTTATGTGCGGATGAAAAGAACGCGAATCATGGGTTATAAAGAATAGCCGACTCCAGGTGAGATGAATCTCCAAAAATAATTTCGTGCACCTCAAAGTATTGTATCCTAGGATTGATGTTTACGAGGGTGTTGCGGTTGACATCGAATATTGAGAGTAGAAACTCCTCAAACGGTCTAGTGTAATATATATCCATGATACCCACTATAACAACAGTTGGGTTTATCGGTCCGTGTTTCGGCCATGTCCAACCATAAGAGGGTAAATTTTACGAGCGCAAAGACTTTCCAACAAATTTTATAAAACCGGCATCCAAAGTGGTGTAAGAGTTTCTATCAATGAACTTAATGGTTAGTTTCATCCTTAAACGAAGGATGAGAAGAACTGCGATCCAAACACTCTGTAGAGTAATGCTAAAATTTGATAAAATCAATCAAAGGAGTTTTAAAAAAGCTTTAAACGTTTGATGTGACAATATAAACGGAACAAAGTTCTTAGTAAATTTAGAAGTATGTACAACGTGTACCATTTTATATAAAACAAATTGACTTAGTCAAACAGCTCAATAAATGAGTGGTTTTAAAATAATTTTGAAGGTATGATTTAGTATATACTAGCCAAAATAGGCAAGGGTAAATTTATTCATTTGAATCCATACATACATATATGATTTTATAAATTGTATACATGACAAAATATTTCATTACTTCTATTCGCCCATAAATCTCGTGAGAGCCGCCCAATTAAACAAATGTGTAAAACTCTCGATGATAAACAGAGTATCTGTATTTCAGAGGTTACAAGTTGAAGTAAGATCGTGGAAGATCGAGTAAAGAACTTGAATCGTCGTGCGACATTTGACCAACAAATGTTACGAGGTCATGAAAACCAATGAGTTAAATGTTGTTTTGACTATTATCAGGACATAAGTCCTTGGGCCAAAACTGTTCCCGAGCGAAGCTGTTGCTAACAAGCGAGTTATGAAGGATAGGGCATGAGATAGATAATCTGGTGAAAATGAGCTCCTCGCATATCAACAAATAAGATAATGAATATTTTCCCTACCCATGTAATACATCAAAATTTCTGAATTAGTAGTGTGAAAATTTTCTTTGATTCGCTTTCTATTCCTCATGTCAGAATATTGGGACTTCTTTATGAATTAACGTAATGTAATCACATTGGTCTGACACCATTATATTTCACTAATTCATAGTTCCATTCCAATAGCACTACATGAGGTCAGGACACTCGATCAACCTCGGATTTCCACACAATTTCTCTAAAATGATTTCTTAAACAATGTGCTAAGGATAGCACAAGAGACAAAACATCAAAAGTAATGAATAGGAGTAACGATGACATAGAAATGTCTTCGAAGTGCCAAAAATCTCTAAAAGTCAGGAATGACGTTTTTCGGTTCAAAAACCAAAGCACATAGGCACAGCGGCACAAAGGCACGTAATATAACAAACATGTTATATACCTAAACATAATAGCTGACATTGAAATGCCGAGCATTTAGAAGTCAAAAATGACATCTCGCGTAATATAACTCAAATGTTATATACATAACCATAATAGATGACATAAAAATGTCGAGAATTTCAGAAGTCAAAAATGACATCCCTCGGTTTCACTACCCGAGGTGTTCTTATAAGGATAAGTTCGCATGAGTCAAAGAATACATTTAAATCGGAATGGGAGTTCCTCCCGGATTCCGAACATAATAGAGTCGTATGTATGATAACAATATACATACCAATACAATACAAATAATCACATATAATAATATATTATAGGTCGGGCTGTAGACTAGACTCACTAATGCACCCTATTGACTCGGGTAACGACATCAATGCAGCCTAATTCCCTACAACCAAGGCTCTGATACCAACTTTAACGACCTGTCAAAGTACACTTGATGACCATCGTTATCTTGGTCCCACAGCTTGATCATAACTCTATATAAATTTGATAAATAACCTTGCATTCTTTATTTAAAAATGATTTTCTATAAAGGAAACCTACCAAAATATGTAAGTTTAGAAAAACCATACATTATTACTTAACCAAAAGTTGACCAAAATAAAGTCAACAACATCCACTATTAAATGTATCAAAATAGAATGCAAGTTAATGTTTAACAAAAGCTACCATCATAAATATGCAGACTCTCTAAGCACAGCGGAGGCAATCAATCATGAACCTGAGAATAAAACATGCGAGTAACTGTCAACAAAAATGTTGAGTGAATTATAGGTTTAATATTGCAAACAATATTTAATTTAAACAATAAAAATTTATGTTTGAAAACATAAAAAAACTCCTTTTTGGACCAAAAAATTATATGCTAGAAAACATATAAAAACATTATTCCATTTACCGTGAGCCACCTGGTAACCACTTAACCATTTATTTACCCTTGCCAAACACAATAAATAATATACACCGAACAAGTGTATCTTTAACTAAATACGAAGTACTAAACATTCCGATTATAAATTGCTAGCGCGACTAGCTCGAAATGGGGTTGTCAAACCCGATAGATCTATTCGTAGGATTCATGTTCACTAGTAGAAACCAGTGATTACAATTACCAGATTAGGGAATATTTTTGTTCGACTCACAATGAATAATTTAAACCAACTTTCACTTGTGACCAATATGAAAAATAAAATGCATGTATTCTCATCCCAAAAGATTTAAAATTGAAAAATGGGACTATAACTCACCTTAAAGCAAACGAAGTAACCACATAAATATGCGAACAACAAAAGAAGTAAAGTGATCAGGAATGATCACAACGCTGACCTATAAATAAAGCAGGTCGATATAAGTAACTAACTTAGGTCAAGTCTTAGTATGATAGCTATTGTACATGTTGCAAGTAGACATAGAACAACACTCAACATGCATCGGTTTGATCGGAACAGCGTACGGACACACACTTTCTATTTTTAGAAAGTTTCTATTTTTAGCAGGTTTCCATTTTTGGAAAGTTTCTATTTTTGGAAAGTTTCTATTTTAGGAAAGTTTCTATTTTTGGAAAGTTTCTATTTTGGAAAGTTTCTATTTTAGGAAAGTTTCTATTTTTGGAAAGTTTCCAAATTTAGAAAGTTCTATCTTTAGAAACTTTTAAGTTAGGAAAGTTTTCTTAATTAGAAAGTCAACAAAAGTCAACTGAAAGTCAAAGTCAACCGAAAGTCAACTCAAAAGTCAACCTCGGTCAAACATAGTCAACATTAATTTTAAAAGTGTAAGTTATAATAATAATGTAAGTTATAATATTTATTAAAGTTAAATATGCATAATTATGTCATAACATAAGTTTAATTAAAATGAATTATTAAGGTTAACATAAGTTTAAATGATATAATCAATATAACATAAGTATTTAATTAATAAATTAAATATTAATCATAATATAAATATTATTAATTAATAATAAATTTTAAATCATATCATAAGTATTATTAATTAATAATGAATTATTAATCATATCATAAGTTTCTAATTATACTTATTAAATCATAAGTATTTAATAATTAAATCATAATTAAATAATAATTAAGCTTTATAATAATTAAATAATTAATTAATCCTTATTATAAGTCTTATAATAATAATCTCATAATATAAGTTTAATACTTATCATAAGTATTTTTCATTAATAATAAAAATATTATTAATCATAAGTTTAATTAAAATGTTAATTAAATCATAAGTAATAATTAAATGATATAATAAATATATATCATAAGTCTTAAATTATAATAATTACTTTTTATATCATAAGTAATTAATTAATAAAGAAAATCATTATTTTTATCATAAGTTTTAATAATTAACAATAAGTCTTAATTCAAAAGTTCATCGGGTCGTATCTTGAGCCCCAGGTGTCGGTTTTCGGCGAGCCTTATATATATCTCTGCCTAATCAAACCACCTGACACATTAGTGCACTTAAGAACACACCAAGAACAGTCCCTAAGTCGTGATGATCAGCCATTACACCACTTGGAACTTTAATTCAATCAAAAACGTGTTTTAGCCATAACGGGTGATTCGTGGCTCGGATTTAGATGACCCGAACATGAAAGTTCATCTCACCTTCAATCCTAACACACTAACACACCCTAAAGACACCAAATATGGTCACAAAGTCGGACCAAACCTGGTTCATATCAATTTCACATTTCAATCTTAACAAAATACCATTTTGATCATATCTAGGGCTCCGGGAATCGAAACGACATGAATCCGGAGTCTAACATTAATGTCTTGATGAGAGGAACTCATATAACTACTTTATTTTCACTTTTATAACTGTCACAATATCAGAAAAGAACGAAATAGCTGCTGTCTCAATCAAATCAAACCGAAAACATGTGTTTTTGAGCAATTCTACGCATACAATCATCAAAACAATAACATGTAACTATCATACTATCAATATAACATCAAAATACAGAAAAATAATGAAAAATTAAAAATCTAGGGTTAGAGTTTATACCCTAATCAAGAATCAAGTGGTATAGATGTGTAGAGGAGATCGTGTAGAACGCGTTGTTGTAAATGGCTTCTTGATCCAAGCAATATTTTTGATGAAGATGATGATGGTATGGTTGAGATGGGCAACAACCATGGGTGAAGGAGGAAGAAGAAATGAGAGCAAAATGGATTTTTAGGTTTAGGTTTCTAAATCGTGAAATGAAAATAAAATAAGTGAAATGACAAAAAAACAAAGGGAGTACTCCCCCTCCCTAAATTCGGCCGATGGGGGTGTGTGGGGTGGGCCCCACTAGCCAATTTTGTTAAATGGTGATTTACTTGTGGCCTGAATGCCCGAACGAAACCCAAAACGCGAAAACACGCTTACGCGATTGAAAATTCGGAGAGATAACAAATACGCGAAGAAAAATAAATATAAATACTATATATAATCATATGATATTAAAATATCATATTTAAAATAATTAGGACTTAAAAATCCCGAAAGCTTGACCGTTGGTTTGAAAACCGAAAAGATTCGCCGGATAGAAATCCACGACATGCAGAGACGTACAAATTGAAATATGAATACAAATATTCATATATCACATAATAATTAATATATTATTACAAAAATAATAATATAGGTCATAGAAATGACGTGGCACGAATAACAGTTAACAGTCGTTAAATAATTAACGGCAAAAGATAACGGAAAAAGTAGGGTCTCTACATCATTCGATTCATATATATATATATATATATATATATATATATATATATATATATATATATATATATATATATATATATATATATATATATAACTATCATATTCGAAGATTTAAACTTATAATCACTAGAACATAGTTTAGTTAATTCTAAACTTGTTCGCAAATAAAGTTAATCCTTCTAACTTGACTTTTAAAATCAACTAAACACATGTTCTATATCTATATGATATGCTAACTTAATGATTTAAAACCTGAAAATACAAAAAACACTGTAAAACCGGACATACGCCGTTGTAGTAACACCGCGGGCTGTTTTGGGTTTGATAATTAAAAACTATGATAAACTTTGATTTAAAAGTTGTTCTTCTGGGAAAATGATTTTTCTTATGAACATGAAACTATATCCAAAAATCATGGTTAAACTCAAAGTGGAAGTATGTTTTTCAAAATGGCCATCAAGATGTCGTTCTTTCGACGGAAATGACTACCTCTTTAAAAAATTACTTGCAACTTGTATTTCCAACTATAAACTTATAGTTTTTCTGTTTAGTTTCATAAATTTCAGTTCATTATGAAACCATAGTAACTTGAATCACTCAAAACGGATTTGAAACGAAGAAATGACGGGTAAAACAAAATTGGATAAATTTGCTAGTTTTAGCTACGAAAATTTTGTAACAAATCTAGACTAAACATATCCTAACTAATTTATATTGTATTATACATATTATGTAATCTGGGGATACCATAGAAACGTATACAATGTTTTGACATATCATATCGACCCATCTATATATATATATATTTCGGAAAAACCATAGACACTCTATATGCAGTAATGCTTGAGTTAGCTATACAGGGTTGAGGTTGATTCCAAAATAATATATATACTTTGAGTTGTGATCTAGCCTGAGACTTGTATACACTGGGTCGTGGATTGATTCAAGATAATATATATTGATTTATTTCTGTACATCTAAATGTGGACAACTAGTTGTAGGTTACTAACGAGGACTGCTAACTTAACAAACTTAAATCATAAAAACGTAATAAAAAAATGTTGTGAATATATTTCAATCATACTTTGATATATATGTACATATTTGTTATAGGTTCGTGAATCGACTCGTGGCCAAGTCTTATTTTCCCGACGAAGGAAAAATCTGTGAAAGTGAGTTATAGTCCCATTTTTAATATCTAATATTTTTGGGATGAGAATACATGCAGATTTGAAAATGATTTACAAAATAGACACAAGTAATTGAAACTACATTCTATGTTGAATCGTTATACCGGATATCGCCCTTGTTGAACTTGGTAACCTAAGAATTGGTGTTTATTATAATTGCCACCAGTTGACGCGAATCCTAAAGATAGATCTATAGGCTTTGACATGCCCCAGTCATAGAATTTGAATTGCTTTAGTACTTCGATATTATTTATGGGGATATTCTAGATGCATTTTGTTAATGCCGGTTACCAGGTGTTCAAACATATGAATGATTTTTATGCAGATTGCATGTTATTGAAAGATGAAATATTGTGGTCTATTATTACAATTTGATATATAGATTTAAACCTATAACTCACCAACAATTTTTTGTTGACATTGAAAGCATGTTTATTCTCAGGTGATTATTAAGAGCTTCCGCTGTTGCATACTAAATTAAGGACAAGATTTTGAGTCCATGTTTGTATAATATTGTTTAAAAACTGCATTCGAAGACATATATTGTTGTGTATTATTATTGTAAACCATTATGTAATAATCGTGTGAAAACGTTATATTTTAGATTATCATTATTTGATAATCGTCGTAGTATTTTAAACCTTTATCGATAAAATAAAGGTTATGGTTTGTTTTAAAATCGAATGCAGACATTGAAAAACGTCTCATATAGAGGTCAAACCTCGCAACGAAATCAATTAATATGGAACGTTTATAATCAATATGAACGGAACATTTCAGTTGGTATCCGAGCGTTGGTCTTAGAGAACCAGAAAATTGCATTAGTGTATCTTACCGAGTTTGTTAGGATGCATTAGTAAGTCTGGACTTCGGCCGTGTTTTCTTTAAAAACGATTGCTTAACACTTTTTGTTGGAAACTATATATTATTAACATGTAAATATTATGTGATATATTAATCTCTTAACATATTTGATATTGTGTGATAGATGTCTACCTCTAGTACAAATCCCATCGACTCACCTAATAATAATGAAGAGTCGAATATATTTTGGGAAGATTCACAAATTCCCGAGGAAGAACCGGAAGAGGAGGAACCGGAAGAGGAGGAACCGGAAGAAGAAGAGGTTCCGGAGGAAGAAATATTAATAACTACAGAAAAACGGTTAAATAAAAGAAAATCATCAACCAATGGACCAAAGTTAAAAATGGTCAATGGTGTTTCCGCTGAGGAAGCAAAATATTGGAAAAATTACCAATTTTTTGATGAATCGGATCCCGATGAGGATTCCGATGATGTTATAGAAATTACCCCGACACAATTTGAAAAGGCAAAAGAAAATAATAAGGGAAAAGGCATAAAAATAGAAAAACCCGAGTCCAACCCCGTTGACCTCTATGTTAACATGAAATGTCCTGATGGAAAATACCGTCAACACCCGTATTTCTTAAGTTTTAGCTATAACCTGGGAACATATAAGCCACCGGGTCCTTCTAGATCATTTGTGAAAAGAACGGCTCGTATTAGGGGAGCACCATATATCCCTAGGAAATTAGCGAAACAAACCAAGTCCGAAGAAGAAGAAACAAGTGAGTCGGAATAAAGAGTTGTAATCATGCAGTGTAATATATGTAATATAAGTGTGCTTGTACTTTCTTGTTGTATGTTAAAAAAAAAATTTGTTTGTATTATTTGATAATTATCTGTTACGAATCTAATTCTCGTCTGTTTTACAGTATAAAAACACAATGGACGTTAAGGATAGACAACCAAAAATTTTAGAAGACCTACCCGGAGACATGATTGATGAAATCTTGTCTAAAGTCTGTCAGAATTCGTTGGCACAATTATTTACGGAAAAATTAGTTTGTAGAACATTTGAAGAACGTTCCAGGCATGCCTTAGTTTATAAAAGGCTTTCATTTGAAAGATGGGGTATATCACATTGGGGACACCATAAGTTACGCCTTATTTTCTTTAAAGCGTTAAATGCGTGGAACCCAAATGCAATTTTACGCTACGGGTTAAGAACCTATTTTGACTCAACATATCCCAACGTAGGACTTCGTGAGTTAGAAAGAGCTTCTAACATGCAACATAAAGAAGCATGTTATGCTTACGGGTTAGTGATGTTTGCTTCTCACCAAAGTGAGAAAAAGAACATCGGATTACGACTTTTAAATAAAACCTTCCCACAAGTGACGGATTCAGTAGTTGGGGTGAGAAACAAGGTTTTTAGATTATTACGGGGCTGTTGGGCATTACGAAACCCTCGTCCCTTTGACGACGTTACAACATGTTATCTTGTCAACGGTCACAACGGTTATATTCCACAAGACCAAGGATGGGAAGTAGTCTTAGTAAAACCAGAATGCATGACTTGTTTCTGGACTTATGAATTACGTGTCTTTATTGCTTTTGCTGAACGACTTGCATATTAACTAGAATTGTCTTCACAATTGCCTTGTATCAAAGTTATTGTGTGCTATATTTCATGCTATATGTATAATAGCGGTATTGTAAGTTTGTAAAATATTGTATAAAAGTTTGAACGCGAAATATTATTGTAATCAGTTTTTCATATAGAACTGTAGTAGTTGAATTGTATATTAGCTAATAAGTATTAGCTACTAAATATTGTATAAAAGTTTGAACGCGAAATATTATTGAATGGAAAATTATAAAACGCTAATATGAAGAAAAAGCTTTTATAAATAAGTTCATATTATGCTACGAAATACTATTGACTACTCTTAATATTCTATATGATTAACTTAATATTTTTGGCTATTTTTGAAGGAAATGGCACCGACTACTCATCAGAACTTGAACATGAGCGAGGAAGACTTAGCCGCAGTGCAGGCCGCAATGCAAACATAGCCGCAGTGCAGGCCGCAATGCAAAATAATAACAATAACTCTGGTTCTAGCAGTGGAACTAATTCCACAAGAAATCGTGTAGGATGCTCCTACAAAGAATTCACTGCCTGCAAACCTTTGGAATTTGATGGAACCGAGGGTCCAATCGGATTAAAACGGTGGACTGAAAAGGTTGAATTGGTGTTTGCCATAAGTAAATGTACTGAAGAAGATAAAGTAAAGTACGCTACGCATACCTTCACAGGTACTGCGTTAACATGGTGGAACACCTATCTCGAGCAGGTGGGACAAGATGCTGCTTACGCATTATCGTGGTCAGCATTCAAGCATTTGATGAACGAGCAGTACCGTCCCAGAAATGAGGTCAATAAGCTCAAGTTAGAGCTTAGAGGGTTACAAACACAAGGATTTGATATTACCACGTACGAACGATGATTCACAGAGTTGTGCCTATTGTGCCCGGGAGCGTTCGAAGATGAAGAAGAGAAGATCGACGCGTTTGTAAAAGGGTTACCAGAAAGGATTCAAGAAGATGTGAGTTCACACGAGCCCGCCTCCATACAAAAGGCAAGTCGAATGGCTCATAAACTCATAAATCAGATTGAGGGAAGAATTAAAGAGCAGGCGGCCGAAGAAGCCAACACGAAACAAGTCAAGAGGAAGTGGGAAGAAAACAGTGACAAGAGTCACCAACAAAACAACAGTAACTGTCGTTTCAACAACCAACACAGCAATCACAACTACAATCGCCCCATTTTCGCAAAAACAAACGCAACAACAACTATCCCAACAATAACAACAACCACAATAACCGTCCTAACAACAATAACAATCGCAACAACAACTAAATCAATAACAACAATGGCAACAACAATCAGAACAATAAATGTCTAAGGTGTGGAGGGTATCATCCAGATAAGTTCTGTGTAGTAGTATGTACCAAGTGTAACAGAACCGGACATAGTGTGACGAAGTGTGATGTCTATGGACCAAAGGCATATAAAAATAACAGAACAAATAATTCCATTATTTGTTACGGATGCGGAAAGCCGGGTCATTTCAGCAAAGCATGCCCTAATCAAGGGAATAATAATGGGCAAGGCCGTGGACGAGTCTTCAACATTAATTCGGCAGAAGCGCAGGAAGACCCGGAGCTTGTTACGGGTACGTTTCTTATTGACGATAAATCTGCTTATGTTTTATTTGATTCGGGTGCAGATAGAAGCTATATGAGTAGAGATTTTTGTGACAAATTAAATTGTCCATTAATGCCTTTGGATAGTAAATTTTTACTCGAATTAGCAAACGGTAAACTAATTACAGCAGATAAAGTATGTCGGGATAGAGAAATTAAATTGGTTGACGAAACATTTAAGATTGACTTAATACCAGTCGAGTTAGGGAGTTTTGACGTAATAATTAGCATGGACTGGTTGAAAAATGTCAGATCAGAGGTCGTTTGTTACAAAAATGCGATTCGCATTGTACAGAGAAAAGAGCAGCGCGAAGCTAAATCTTATTAGTAATTTGATGGCGCAAAAGCTAATAAGAAAAGGTTGCTATGATGTTTTAGCACATGTTGAGAAAGTACAAACCGAAGAAAAGAACATCAATGATGTTCCCGTCGCAAAAGAATTTCCCGATGTATTTTCGAAAGAATTACCGGGACTACCTCCACACCGATCTGTTGAATTTCAAATAGAACTTGTACCAGGAGCTACACCAATAGCTCGTGCTCCATACAGACTAGCACCTAGCGAAATGAAGGAACTCCAATGCCAATTACAAAAACTTTTAGAGCGTGGTTTCATTCGACCAAGCACATCACCATGGGGAGCTCCTGTTTTGTTTGTCAAAAAGAAGGATGGTACATTCAGGTTGTGTATCGACTACCGAGAGTTGAAAAAACTTACCATCAAGAACCGTTATCCACTACCGAGAATCGACAACTTATTTGATCAACTACAAGGCTCGTCAGTTTATTCGAAGATCGATTTACTTTCTGGATATCATCAAATGCGGGTGAAGGAGGATGATATTCCGAAAACAGCTTTTAGGACGCGTTACGGTCATTACGAGTTTATGGTTATGCCATTTGGTTTAACTAACGCACCAGCTATGTTCATGGTCCTTATGAACCGAGTGTGTGGACCATATCTTGACAAGTTTGTCATTATTTTCATCGATGACATACTTATCAACTCAAAGAATGATCAAGAGCACGAAGAACATTTGAGAAAAGTGCTAGAGTTGTTGAGGAAAGAAAAACTATACGCTAAGTTTTCAAAGTGTGCATTTTGGTTGGGAGAATTTCAATTCATCGGTCACATAGTGAACAAAGAAGGTATTCAGGTGGATCCGACAAAGATTGAAACCGTTGAAAATGGAGAACCCCAAAAACTTCGAAACACATAAGCTTGTTGATTTCTAAATGCTTGAGCATTTTGTTCATTGGTTTGTTTCTGAGATGTGAAAAACTGTGTTTGAGTTTCAACTAGCTTCGTCATCATATCTTCTAAATTCGGCTTTTTATCATCGGTTTGTTGTGGTGGTTTGTTTTGAAAATTCGGTCTTTGCTGATTGTAAGTATTATTGGATACTTGTTGATTGCTAGGACCTTGTTGATTGTTGTATGGAATATTTCGGTTATAATTCTGGTTTTGATTGTAAATCGGTCTTGGCGGTTGATAATTATTCTGATAATTATTTCCAGGCCTTTGGTTTATGTATGAAATATTCTCTCTTTGTTCCATTGTTAATTCAATACTGAGACAATCTTTTGTCAAATGTGGTCCTCCACACTGCTCACAACTAATTCGTATTGAGTGAATATCCTTAGTCATCTTTTCCATTCGTCTCTCCACAGCATCTATCTTTGCGGAAATGGAATCTAAGTCATGGCTAGAATCGGCTCTAGCTGCTTTAGATGATCTAATGATATCTTTTTCTTGGTGCCACTCATGTGAGTGGGAAGCAGTGTTATCAATAATTTTGTAAGCATCAGTTTCGGTTTTCTTCATAATAGAACCACCAGCTGCTATATCTATGTCTTTTCTTGTAGTGATGTCGCATCCTCGATAGAATATTTGTACTATTTGACAGGTGTCTAAACCATGTTGCGGACATCCTCTTAATAACTTTCCATATCTTGTCCACGCCTCATATAGAGTTTCATTTGGTTTCTGTGTGAACGTAACAATTTCTGCTTGAAGTCTTACGGCTTTAGATGCAGGAAAGAATTGTTTAAGAAATTTGTCAATTAAAACATCCCATGTATCAATCGCTCCTTCAGGTAACGATTCCAACCAATCTTTGGCTTCTCCCTTTAAAGTCCAGGGAAATAACATGAGATATATCTGTTCATCCTCCACTTCTCGTATTTTAAATAGTGTGCAGATCCTATTAAAGGTACGTAGATGTTCATTTGGATCTTCCTTCGGCGCACCACTAAATTGGCATTGATTAGTCACCATGTGTAGAATTTGTCCTTTGATTTCATAATCTGGCGCATTAATGTCTGGATGAGTAATTGCGTGACCTTGGCCAGTGCGTTTAGCTCTCATTCGGTCTTCCATACTTAAAGGTTCCAGATTCTCCATAATTGAATTTGTTGAATCGGTATCACTAGATGATTCTGATTTAATGGTTCGTTCCTCAACAATCTCTGTTTGAATGATTGGTGGTTCCGGAGGAAAGTTTAGTGGTTCAGGATCTACGAACCGTTCCTGAATATTCTCCGGATTCTCAATTGTGAGGTCGGGTTCAAAAAATGGATTATCGAAAATTTGAACTGAAGTACTTGGTCGACTGGATGACGATTCTAAAGAAAAATCAACGGCGGTTATATTTGCTAAATGTCTTGATCTAGTTACAGGTGGTGAACGTACAAAATGTGGTGAACGTCTTGCTCGGTGCATTCACTGAATATCCTATTAGTTTTTAAAAGGAAAGAAAAATTATAATAAGTTATCCAATCAATAGACTTTTCTGATTTTGCCCACGTTTCGAATAGCCAAAAGATGCAGCAGAGGGGCAGGATTCGTTTGGTCTCAATATAATTGAGGACTGTTTTGCTCCAATAACCCGGTCCACGTACAAATCCAACTATTACTACGAACCAGAAAATTTTGATGTCTATCAATTTAACCACTTAAAATAAATTTTCGTAATTTTAAGAAATTTAGATAAGAAGTAGAAAAAATTCTAAGTCCTAAAAACTAGAATAGCGAGAAATAAGAGAGAAAAAGAGTTCGTCGCAAAAGGTAGAAAAAGAAAAAATGGTTGAAAAATAAAAGGTGACGGAAAAATAAAAGAAACTTATAAAAACTTAAAAATACTTTACTAACCTAACCTTATTACTACAACTAACTTAAAATTATAATCGCAAATTAAGATTACTAATTGGAATGATAATTGATACATAGTAAAAGGTGTAAAAATATTAAAGCTTACAGGAAAAACTAAATCCCAAATGGAAATAACTTAAAAAGAAACTAAAACTTAAAAAGGCGTCGCAAAATTCTAAAGCACCTAAATCTTAGTCTAAAGAAAAAGCACTTAAGGAATTCTACGGCAAAGCCTAAAAATCTAGGAGTAAAAATAACTATAGCAAAAACTAAGTTTAAAATTAAATATGAGCTAAAAATACAAAAGTTATGCTATAATGATTAAAAAGGGACAAAATATAAAAATATACAAAAAGTTGTAAAAAGTACAATTTTTATAAAAATATTATTTTTATATTATTTATTTAATAAAACTACTAATTTTACAATTTAATTAAAACTAATTAATACTAAATACATAATAAAAAGTAAAAGTAAAAATAAAACTAATAATAATAATAATAATAATAATAAGGGTTAAATAATAATAATAATTAATTAAATCCCGTAATTAATGCAGGATTAGGGTTTCTGTTTGCGTGTCAGAGAAGCGCCGCGAGTCGCGGTAATTAATGAAGAAAACCCCGCGAGTCGCGGGGTTCAGAAATTCAGTTGACAGATTTCAATATTCGACGCGTTTTTTCTTTATTTATTTATTTTTATTTTCTGTTTTCTATTTTTATATAAATAAAAGATATTTAAATAAAACTTATATTTTTATAAACTAAAATAAAAATAAATAAGCTTATAAAACTTAAATATTTAACAAAATCTTAAAAATACTTATATTTTTGTTTTTCTTTTTATATTTTTGAATAATTAAAACGTATTTTTACAAAAACGAATTTTAATAAAAGTTAACTAAAAATTGTTTTTTTTTTTTTTATATTAGCGTTGCGCTTCCGGCTTTTAAGATAATCCCCGGCAGCGGCGCCAAAAATACTTGATGTTATGCGAGGTGTATAAGAAATAGTTTATATTTTACTAGGAAAAACTATTAAATACGATACAATTTTACACAAGATATTTATTTATTTATAGAATGGATATACTTAAACCTTGCTACAACACTTATAGGCAGTGTACCTAATCGTACAGTAGTGTAGTTTTTAGTAAGTCCGGTTCGTTCCACAGGGAAATCTTTAAACAAAGCTCAACGCTATATTAGTTTACTTTTATAAAAATACAAATATATATATAAGTAATATTATTATTATAAAAAGGGGGTTTTTACCGTTTAATGACCGGTTTGTCGATTTTAAAACTTTAGTCGCAGTTAAAACCTAATGTAAAATATAAAATAAATACAAGACTTAAATTAAAGCGTAAAGTAAATAAAGATAATGAAATTGCGAATAATAAAAGTGCGATAAAATAAACTTGCGATAATTAAAAAGTACGATAATTAAAAGTACGATTAAACAACAATAAATAAAAGTGCGATAATTAGATGTGCAATTAAATATAAAATAAAGGAAATTAAATATGAAATAAAAGAATTATGCTTATTTAAACTTCCGTAATCATGATGTTTGACGTGTTGATTTTAGTTTTATGCCCATGGGTTAATTGTCCTTTGTCCTGGATTATTTAATATGTCCGTCTGGTTTTTGTCCATAACAGTCCATCAGTCATAAATATAAAGTGCGAGTGTCCTCATCAAATTATTATTATACCCGAAGTTAAATATTTCAACTAATTGGGGATTCGAATTGTAACAAGGTTTTAATACTTTGTTTAATGAATACACCAGGTTATCGACTGCGTGTAAACCAAGGTTTTACTACTTTGTTAACAATTACACCAATTACCCTTGAATGTAATTTCACCCCTGTTTTAATTATTCTAGTGGCTATTAATCCATTTCCGTGTCCGGTTAAATGAACGATTATTCGTACGTATAAATACCCCGCCCATCGTGTCCGATTGAGTGTATATGGTAATTTATAGGGACGCCCAATTGTAAATCTTTATATTAACATTAACAAACTTTCATTTAGTTAAACAAATATAAATCCCATTAATAGCCCATAGTCTAATTTCCACAAGTGTCGTTCTTTTGTCCAAACCCCAATTATGGTACAAAGCCCAATTACCCAATTTTAGTAATTAGCCCAACATCATGATTACTTCGTTTTAAATAAGCATAATAATAACTTAGCTACGAGACATTAATATAAAAAGGTTGAACATAACTTACAATGATTAAAAATAGCGTAGCGTTACACGGACAGAATTTCGACTTACACCCTTACAACATTCGCTAACATACCCTTATTATTAGAATTATAATTAAAATTAAAATTAAAATATAAATTATATATATATATTTTACGTATATATGAGAGAAGAGAGAAATAGAATATGAAAAATGATCAGAATTCGGTTTGCTTTATAGCCAGAGTTGATTTTTGGGGCTCCGCGACTCGCGGCAAAATCCTCTTCAAACTCCGCGAGTCGCGGAGAATGTATTTACAGCTCACACCCTTGGAGTTTCTCTGCCGACGGTTTTATAATATATATATATAATATATATATAATTAATATAATTAATTATATATTATATTATATTTATATGCATAGTTAACTTGTAATTTTTAGTCCGTTGCGTCGAGCGTTAAGAGTTGACTCTGGTCCCGGTTCCGGATTTTTGAACGTCCTTGCGTACAATTTTATATTTTGTATTTTGCGTTTTGAATCTTGTACTCTTGTAATTTCGAGACGTTTCTTATCAATAATTGGAACCTTTTTTTATTGTCTTTTGTACTTTTGAGCTTTTTGGTCGTTTGTGTCTTCAATTCGTCGAATCTGTCTTTTGTCTTCACCTTTTATTATTTAAACGAATATCTCTTGTAAATAGAACAATTGCAACTAAAAGCTTGTCTTTCTTGAGGAATAATGCTATGAAATATATGTTCGTTTTTAGCATTATCAAATATTCCCACACTTGAGCGTTGCTTGTCCTCAAGCAATATCGTCTTGAAATACTAGAATCACTTCTTTATTCTTCACACTTTGTACATCAGTGATTTCTATACGGCGGTATAAACAATGGTAGTAACGATATGGTTTACAGTCCCACATGACTATAAAAATTTAGATCCATTAAGGAAATTGGATCTTTATGAAAACATTTGATCTTTTGAAAATTAAATCTAGTTTTTACCCTAGATAAGTTTTCCGGAATAACCCTTTACCGGTGTTTGCAAAATATTTTTGTGGTTTTGGTGGGTTTCAGATTTGAAAATTTTAGCTCAAACTTGCGGTTTTGTGTCACCCACTTGCTAACCTTGTATTTGGAAAGCAACACGTCCAGTTTACTTGTTCCGTATATTACCTTTCGGCAAACTACCGTCCGGTTGTAAAGGAAAGCGTTGAACAAGCAACTGTTAAGGCAATGTCCCGTGACATGCTTTTGATTATGGTCTATAACGTGTCGGACGCAATTACTATCCTTGGTAGGAACAATAGTAAAGCTCACCCTTATAATTTTTCGGTCTGGCACAAGGTCCTGTCTTTGACCATGCTATGCAACCACCGTTCTTACGGTTGACACCCGATTTAGTTCAGGTGACCTAATGAATTCCAGGTGAATTCCTAGGATTTTACGTTCAATGGTAATAAACGCATTGAAAATAGGGTTTTCAGAAAACAAATCGGTTTATAATTTTGATCAAAATATTTTCTCGTTTAAGCTCGAGTTTAGATATCATCGAATTCCATGAGTTTGTAATTCTCAATCTTTAAGGTCAATCTCTAGGATTGAGTAATATCAGTCTTAAAAGCTGATTTTTAATCTTTAAGGAGATTATCCTTTCTGGGGATCTGATTCATTAGTCTTATCCAGCTAATTTGCATGGTGCCCCCCCCATTGTACGAGATAAATCCTTCTCATGGTTAGGATAAATCTGACCACTTGGCGACCCTGTTTAATGCTGAGGTCCGTGGATTTCCTGCTGATTTTAGTGATGACTTTTCTAGATTTTTCGTCAACCTACAGCTGGTCTGAACGACAACTTCATGACCTAAATCAAGAAGCGCGTTTCTTTTTCGGAAGACTTTACTTCCTTTTAATGATGGAATTGATTCATCGTGTAGATCCATCTTTTCTTTTCTTTCATCGGGTAAAACAGTTTAGTTTAGTCCAAAGCAAAAGTATTTTCAGTTATTTGTTACAGATATATGTGACATATGTTTAAGATAACTTGGTAAATTTTCCCGCACTTGGCTTTTATTTTCCTTTTTATCGTCCTCTATTCCATTTTAAATAAATTTTAACATTTTGGTTTGTTTCTCAATTTATGTCCTTTCCGAGGTAACAATAATTTCGGTGTTAAAACCTAGTTTTATCGTTCATAAATATGTATAAACATGATTTTGAATTCATTTAATTGAAAATTTTGAAAAATTTTACTAGAATTGGGTAGTCAGTATATAAGACTAGGGCTGTTCTTTTTTTATCAGAGAGCACTAGATTCTAATACAACTACTGCTTTACTAGTATTTTTAATGGTAACCAAGTGTTTAAGATAAAAATTTTAAAATCCGAAAGAATTTAACCCCTTCCCACACTTAAGATCTTGCAATGCCCTCATTTGCAAGAAATCAGTAACAATTTAAATTATTGAGGGTGATTTGTGTGAAAATGATTAAATTTTTACCAAAGTTTCCAAATATATTGGCGTTTGTTTGCTGAATGATAAATGGTGCACATCATTTGTTCATTCCGTCTTGTTGTTATTTCACATATATTTTGCATCTTGTCGTCAAAATTAGTTGCTTTTGCTGAACTTAATGCCAGTCTTTGAAAATGCGTTGTTTTACCCTGTTGTGTACATAAGATAAACTGCAAACATATATACATATTTTTGAAGTTTGGTATATTACCCCACATTCAAAAATTATTAAAATCTAAGAATAAAAGTTAGATAATTATAAAAATGATTACAATATTAACAAAAATATTAAATGTATCAATAATTACAAATTACAAAATAAAAAAAAATAATAAGTAAACTAAGGATGATATTGGTACCAATAGGGGTTCCAGGCATAACCATAAGTGCTATAGAATGCTTCGGCAGGGTCATACGTAGGATATGGTGGCTGCATCTCTATCGACCAAGGAGGGAAGATGGGTTTCGGTGTAGGAATATAGTTTCTACCTATATGTTGGCAATGAGCTATGATTTGGTTCTGATGAACTTGCCAATCTTCAAATGCTCTCTGTCTAGCATTTTCGTATTCCTGAGAAGCTATAAACCTATGCATTTCTTGCATCTCATTCCCCCCTCCTACATTACCTTGCTGCTGGTTTCTCTCCACCTGTGGATGTCTACCATGGTATCGTACTGCGGCGTTATTTCGCCTCTTCAAAACTTTCGCACCATGGTATACATTTAAACCTATAGTATCGCGGGGTTCCGGCTCTTCTAGTAATAATCCCCCCCGACTTATATCCACACCGAGATATTCACCAATCAAAGTAATAAAAATACCACCTCCTATTATGCTATGTGGTCGCATCCCCCGAACCATAGCTGATAAATAATAACCCACACAATATGGTATACTTACAGCGCTTTGTGGGTCTCGAATACACATATGGTAAAACAAATCTTGTTCATTTACTTTTTCTTTGTTCTTACCCCTTTGTGTAATCGAATTAGCTAAAAACCTATGTATCACTCTTAATTCGGCTCTATCTATATCCAAATAAGAGTAGTTTCCCCCTTTGAAACGGTGATGGCTTGTCATTTGACTCCACACACCGTGTGTATCAAAATTCTCATCTATCTTTCTACCGTTTAGTATCAATCCTCTACAATCGGCAGACGCTAACTCCTCAGGCGTATATATACTTAAAGCCTGAGCCATGTCCAGTAAAGACATGTGGCGCATCGAACTGCCTAACAAAAATCTAATAAAAGAACGATCGGTTAAACTAGCTACCCGATCATTCAACTCTATACTACATAACAATTCTTCACACCATACTTTATATACAGGTCTGCGTATGGTGAATAAACATATCCAGTCATTAAAAGAAGAATTACCATACCTCTGTACAAGTAATTCCCTAATTGGCCCGGCCAATTCTACAGCTTCTAAGGGTCCCCATTCTATGACCCTCGGTACCTCAACAACCTTGGAATGAAGAGTATGCAAACCCCGTTGATATTTTGGATAATCTATCCAAAGTCTGTCAAATCTCAGGTTCGGGTGCAACTCTTCCAAATGCATATCGGAAAAGGTCATGACTGGATGAGGTACATCCTGCTTGTAGTAGTTATCCACCTCCTGTTGTTCCAAATTCTCAGCAGGAGCATTGCGGGCTTGGGATGAAGATTCACCCCTTTCATTCTGCAAAACACATCAAACACAATTTTTGTGCATCCAAATATGCATTTGTGTCAGCAAAATCATCAATTACAATGACATTATCAATTTATATCAAACTTAAGCTCATTTTCATATTTTCATCAAATCTACACTTTTTCAAATAAGCATATACGAAAATGTTCGCCAAGTTCATAAGCATTCAACTCAAATAACATGTCAAAATAATCATTACTAGCAATTAAACAAGTCTCAAATGGCATTATCTTTCAAAAATCAAGTTCATGAATTTTAGACTTGAAAAAGTCCACTTTAATTCTCAAAATCATGTTTAGGCTCAAAGTTTGGATCATTTAACTACCTAGACATGTTACACTACTTAATTTAGCAATAATTCATGACAAAAATCGGCCATAACCTGTTTATATCAAAAAGCCCCAAATTTGCTCAAGAACACAAACCCTAGATTACTCAAAATTTGAAGTTTAAGGCTTCTAATCATGTTAAACAGCATCAATCTAGGTTATACAAGCATAATACATAAACAATTTAAGTCTAATTACACTAAAAACATCAAAATCAAATTGGGGAAAAAATAGCTCAAGAACACCAAATTTCGGATTAAATGGTGTTTAGGTGTAGAAATTTACCGTTTTTCTTGAGTAATTCTTAGATAGCATCCTTCTCAACATGATTTTAGCAAAAAAATTTGGTGATTAACGGTTAAAAATTGGGATTTTTGGGGGTGTTTTTCGTGTATTTTCGGGGTTTTTTCGCTGTGTTCTTCGCAGTGTTTTTGTGTGGGGGAGTGAAACTGAGCTGTTGCAGCTCTTATTTTTTTTTTCTGTAATCCGGTCTCTCCGCGAGTCGCGGGGATTAACCCTCCAAACTCCGCGACTCGCGGAGCTATTTTTTTTTTTTTTTTTTTTATATAATCATTAACTTTTGAAACAATTAAGTACTTAATTTTAAAATTTTGTTTCCCTTGTTATTTAGGACGAGGTCGTTTCGGATCGATGTCCTAGTCCGTCCCTCGACAAAATTTTAAAATTTGTCTTTTTGTAGCGATTGTTTTAAAAGCTAAGATTTTTGGGTTTTTTCAATGTTTTTGGCATACTCTAATTCAATAAGATTAAAAATAATGATATTAAAAGTTCTCGTCCCTCCCTCGGGTGAAGCAATTTCGGTTCAAAGACCTAGTCTTCAACTTACGACGAATTTTAAAAATCATATTCTTAACTTAATGAGATAAAGTAAATTTTTGTTTTTAAATTCACACAACTTAAATATAAAATTCAAAATTTATATTAAAAGTTCACACCAAACTTAAAATTTGAAATGCATAAAATTAAAAATTTATATTTTAGAAATTAAAAATTCACACCAAACTTAATTTAAAAATTTATAAATTCATACCAAACTTATATTATGGTTCAAATATTTACAATTTTAATTATATTGTTTTTTTACAAAATTTACAATATTAATTTAAGATTTAAATATTAATTTTAAAAACATGGTAAAAATAAATTTAAAAATCTTTTTGTCTTTTTATCCCACTTTAATCAATCAAATATTATCAAAAATATGCGCCCCTCTTTTCGGTAAAGTAATTTCGGTTCCAAGATCTAATTTAACTCATGACGAATTTTTGAAATATTTTGGGTTGATTGATTAAAGATATTTATACCTTAAGAATAAACGTTAAATTTCGCAGTGATGTAATAAATTTTTGAATGATATCAATAATTTCGGTCGCCAAACCTAATTTTATTTAATACCAATTTAATACTTTTTAGCGAACAAATTAGCGTTTATTATCAAAAGGTTAAAAATAAAAATAAAAATAAAAACTGTACAGACATACCTGTGAAATAGATTTCTTAGTTATATGATCTATCCCATTCATAAGATAGTCGGTTTAATTGGTTTTCCATAACTACATAGGCGTAACCTCGAGCATTCAGTGTCTTTTCTTCTAAACATATGAACGGTCCGTCTCTGCATAAAGTAACAAATTCGGTATTTGAATAGGTTTGATTATTGGAACATTTACCTCCATGTGACCATTTTCCGCATTTGTGACATCGTTCTACGTGTCGTGCTCTTCTTTTCGCTGCGGATTTTGATTTTCCTTTACCAAATTGTAACTTATTATCTTCGCATCTGGATTCTTTTCTAACTCCGTCCATTCTTTCTCTGATTACTGATACTATTTCACTCGGTAGTATGTCATTATTACGTTTAGTGATCAAAGCGTGTACCATTAGACCATGGTTTAGTTCACAGGCAGTCTTCATTTTGTAAAAACTTAAAAAAAAATAAAAATTCAGAATGGGGGGAGAAGACTAGTTCTTTAGGGTCTGCTAGGGAAAGACCATTCGGGTTCCATTTTCGAGAACTACACGAAAACAGACAATCTAACTCTAACAGAAATACATATTATCCTTTAAAGACTTGATTCTCCCCACACTTAGTTAGCTGTGGTGTCGAAATTGTGATTAACTTCGTTGTCGACTTCCATCGGACCATGTATGTAATGTTTAACTCTGTGACCATTAACTTTAAATTCAATCCCATTTGAATTTATTAATTCTATCGTTCCGTATGGGAAAACTCTTTTGACTATGAATGGTCCAGACCATCTTGATTTCAATTTTCCAGGAAATAGCTTGAATCGTGAATTGAAAAGAAGAACTCTGTCTCCTTCTTTAAATTCTTTTGAACTTCTGATTCTTTTATCATGCCACTTCTTCGTTCTTTCTTTATAGATTAACGAATTTTCGTATGCTTCATGTCTTAATTCTTCTAATTCGTTTAGTTGACTTAATCGTAGACATCCAGCTTCATGTAAATCAAGATTACATGTTTTCAAAGCCCAAAATGCTTTGTGTTCAATTTCTACTGGAAGATGACATGCTTTTCCATAAACAAGTCTAAAAGGTGTGGTTCCAATTGGAGTTTTGTAGGCTGTTCTAAAAGCCCAGAGTGCATCCTCCAATTTAATGGACCATTCCTTCGGATTTGATCCTACGGTTTTCTCTAGAATACGTTTTAAAGCTCGGTTGGTATTTTCAACTTGTTCACTTGTTTGTGGATGATATGCGGTGGAGATTTTATGAGTTACTCCATATCTTTTAAGAACTTTCTCAAGTTGATTATTACAGAAATGAGTACCCCGATCACTTATTAAAGCTTTCGGTGTTCCAAACCTTGCAAAAAGACGTTTTAAAAAGTTGACTACAACTCGTGCATCGTTAGTTGGGAGAGCTTGTGCTTCCGCCCATTTAGATACATAATCAATGGCTACGAGTATATATAGATTATTATGAGATTTTGGAAATGGACCCATAAAGTCAATACCCCAAATGTCAAATACTTCACATACTTGGATGACATTTTGTGGCATTTCATCACGTTGACTTATTTTTCCGGCCCTTTGACATGCATCACAGGATTTGCAAAGAAGGTGTGCGTCTTTGTAAATTGTAGGCCAATAGAATCCAGCTTCATAAACTTTTCTTGCTGTTAGTTGAGGCCCATAATGCCCTCCTGTTGGTCCTGTGTGACAATGGTTTAAAATTTTACTAGCTTCATCTCCAAATACACATCGGCGTATTATTCCATCGGGACAACTTTTAAACAGATGTGGATCTTCCCAAAAATAGTGTTTTATATCACTGAAGAATTTCTTTCGTCTTTGGTACGATAATCCTTTTTCAAGGAATCCACAAACTAAGTAGTTTGCATAGTCTGCAAACCATGGGATTTCATTATAATCTATCTTCAATAGATATTCATCAGGAAAGTTGTCTTGTATGGCCGATTCATTTAGAACTTCTAATTCGGGATTTTCAAGACGAGAAAGATGATCAGCGGCGAGATTTTCTGCTCCTCTTTTATCTCGGATTTCAATATCAAACTCTTGTAAGAGTAAGATCCAACGGATTAATCTTGGTTTAGCATCTTGTTTTGAAAATAGGTATCTAAGAGCAGAATGGTCGGTATAGACCACCGTTTTTGCTAGAACGAGATATGATCGAAATTTGTCAAAAGCAAAGACAATAGCAAGGAGTTCTTTTTCAGTAGTTGTATAGTTCGTTTGTGCTCCTTGTAATGTCTTACTAGCATAATATATAGGTTGAAATCGTTTTTCAATCCTTTGTCCTAAAACGGCTCCCATTGCAAAATCACTTGCATCGCACATTAGTTCAAATGGTAGATTCCAATTTGGTGTTATCATTATCGGTGCATTAGTGAGTTTTTCTTTAAGAATATTAAAAGATTTGATACATTCATCTGAAAAGACGAATGGCGCATCCTTTTCTAGGAGTTTATTCATAGGAGTGGCAATTTTAGAAAAATCTTTTATGAAACGTCGGTAAAAACCGGCATGCCCTAGAAAACTCCTAACTCCTCTAACATTGGTGGGATGTGGAAGTTTAGCAATTACATCTACTTTAGCTCTATCCACTTCAATTCCTTCTTTTGAAATTTTATGTCCAAGAACGATGCCTTCTTTAACCATGAAATGGCATTTCTCCCAATTAAGTACTAGATTTGATTTTTCGCATCTAATTAGCATTCGTTCCAGATTAACTAGACATGATTTAAATGTATCACCGAAGACTGAAAAGTCATCCATGAATACTTCCATGCATTCTTCTATCATGTCGTGAAAAATCGCCATCATACACCTTTGAAAGGTTGCAGGGGCGTTGCAAAGTCCAAATGGCATGCGTTTGTAAGCAAAAGTACCATAAGGGCACGTGAATGTGGTTTTCTCTTGGTCTTCGGGTGCTATTGGAATTTGAAAATATCCGGAAAATCCATCTAGAAAACAATAGTAACTATTTTCGGCTAATCTTTCCAACATTTGATCTATGAAAGGTAAGGGAAAGTGATCCTTTCTGGTGGCGTCATTTAATTTTCTATAATCAATACATACACGCCATCCTGTTACAGTTCTAGTAGGAATAAGCTCATTTTTCTCATTTGTAATGACAGTCATGCCACCCTTCTTAGGCACGCATTGAACTGGGCTTACCCATGGACTATCAGAGATTGGATAAATTAAACCTGCATCTAGCAGTTTAATAATCTCTTTCTTAACTACATCTTGCATATTTGGATTTAGTCTTCGTTGGCGTTGCACATACGTTTTATGACCTTCTTCCATAAGGATTTTATGTGTGCAATACGAAGGACTTATTCCTTTAATATCATGAATCTTCCATGCAATGGCTGGTTTATGAGCTTTCAACACAGAAATGAGTTGTGATTTCTCATTTTCAGTAAGAGAAGACGATATTATTACAGGTAATTCAGATTCACCATGTAAATAAGCGTATTCCAAATGGTTTGGAAGTGGCTTTAACTCTAATTTCGGAGGTTCTTCTATCGATGATTTATATCGATATCTGTCTTCTTCTTTTAGCATTTGAATTTCTTCTGTTGTTGGTTCATATCCATTAGCTATAAGTGTAGCTAACATTTCAGCTTCATCAATTGGTTCATTACCTTCTCCTAAAGAACATTCTCCTGTTCCTTTTAATTCTGGAAATTCTTTTAATAATTCTGCATGTGCATCTATAGTTTGAATATAATAACATGTATCATCTGCAGATTGTGGTTGTTGCATTGCTCTATCAACTGAAAAGGTAACACTCTCATCCTCTATACTTAGGGTCAGTTTCTTACCGAACACGTCTATCATTGCTTTAGCTGTGTTTAAGAATGGTCTTCCTATTATGAGAGGAACTTGAGAATCTTCTTCCATGTCCAAAACAACAAAATCTACTGGAAATACTAAAGTACCAACTTTAACTAGCATGTTCTCCATTATCCCTCTAGGATATTTTATTGATCTATCGGCTAGTTGTATGCTTATTCTGGTTGGTTTCAATTCTCCAAGGTCTAGTTTAGCGTATAGTGAATACGGCATTAGATTTATACTAGCACCTAAGTCTGCCAATGCTTCTATTGAACTAAGACTACCCAGAAAACATGGAATTGTGAAACTTCCTGGATCAGATAGTTTTTCAGGTATCTTATTCAACAGCACTGCTGAACAATTAGCATTCATAGTAACAGCCGAGAGTTCTTCCATTTTCTTTCTATTTGAGATTAGATCTTTCAAGAATTTAGCATATCTTGGCATTCCTGAAATCACATCAATGAAAGGAAGATTTACATTTATCTGTTTAAACATATCCAAGAATTTGGATTGCTCGGCTTCAAGTTTTTCTTTCTTCATTTTACTCGGGTAAGGAAGTGGTGGTTGGTATGGTTTAACATAAGGTTTATCCTTAACTGTGTTATTTTCATTAACCTTTTCAACTACCGGTTCTTTTTCCTTATCTTGATCAGGTTGTGGTTCTTGTGGAGTAGGAATAGTTTTATCAGAAGTTACAGGTATTTCAGGTGGTTTAAGTGTTGTACCACTTCTTGTGGTAATAGCTTTAGCTGTTTCATTCCGGGGGTTAGCATTTGTATCACTAGGTAGACTTCCCGGTTTTCTTTCACCTATTAACCTTGCTAGGTTACTTACTTCTTGTTCCAGATTTTGAATAGAAGCTTGATGATTTCTAAATGCTTGAGCATTTTGTTCATTGGTTTGTTTCTGAGATGTGAAAAACTGTGTTTGAGTTTCAACTAGCTTCGTCATCATATCTTCTAAATTCGGCTTTTTATCATCGGTTTGTTGTGGTGGTTTGTTTTGAAAATTCGGTCTTTGCTGATTGTAAGTATTATTGGATACTTGTTGATTGCTAGGACCTTGTTGGTTGTTGTATGGAATATTTCGGTTATAATTCTGGTTTTGATTGTAAATCGGTCTTGGCGGTTGATAATTATTCTGATAATTATTTCCAGGCCTTTGGTTTATGTATGAAATATTCTCTCTTTGTTCCATTGTTAATTCAATACTGAGACAATCTTTTGTCAAATGTGGTCCTCCACACTGCTCACAACTAATTCGTATTGAGTGAATATCCTTAGTCATCTTTTCCATTCGTCTCTCCACAGCATCTATCTTTGCGGAAATGGAATCTAAGTCATGGCTAGAATCGGCTCTAGCTGCTTTAGATGATCTAATGATATCTTTTTCTTGGTGCCACTCATGTGAGTGGGAAGCAGTGTTATCAATAATTTTGTAAGCATCAGTTTCGGTTTTCTTCATAATAGAACCACCAGCTGCTATATCTATGTCTTTTCTTGTAGTGATGTCGCATCCTCGGTAGAATATTTGTACTATTTGACAGGTGTCTAAACCATGTTGCGGACATCCTCTTAATAACTTTCCATATCTTGTCCACGCCTCATATAGAGTTTCATTTGGTTTCTGTGTGAACGTAACAATTTCTGCTTGAAGTCTTACGGCTTTAGATGCAGGAAAGAATTGTTTAAGAAATTTGTCAATTAAAACATCCCATGTATCAATCGCTCCTTCAGGTAACGATTCCAACCAATCTTTGGCTTCTCCCTTTAAAGTCCAGGGAAATAACATGAGATATATCTGTTCATCCTCCACTTCTCGTATTTTAAATAGTGTGCAGATCCTATTAAAGGTACGTAGATGTTCATTTGGATCTTCCTTCGGCGCACCACTAAATTGGCATTGATTAGTCACCATGTGTAGAATTTGTCCTTTGATTTCATAATCTGGCGCATTAATGTCTGGATGAGTAATTGCGTGACCTTGGCCAGTGCGTTTAGCTCTCATTCGGTCTTCCATACTTAAAGGTTCCAGATTCTCCATAATTGAATTTGTTGAATCGGTATCACTAGATGATTCTGATTTAATGGTTCGTTCCTCAACAATCTCTGTTTGAATGATTGGTGGTTCCGGAGGAAAGTTTAGTGGTTCAGGATCTACGAACCGTTCCTGAATATTCTCCGGATTCTCAATTGTGAGGTCGGGTTCAAAAAATGGATTATCGGAAATTTGAACTGAAGTACTTGGTCGACTGGATGACGATTCTAAAGAAAAATCAACGGCGGTTATATTTGCTAAATGTCTCGATCTAGTTACAGGTGGTGAACGTACAAAATGTGGTGAACGTCTTGCTCGGTGCATTCACTGAATATCCTATTAGTTTTTAAAAGGAAAGAAAAATTATAATAAGTTATCCAATCAATAGACTTTTCTGATTTTGCCCACGTTTCGAATAGCCAAAAGATGCAGCAGAGGGGCAGGATTCGTTTGGTCTCAATATAATTGAGGACTGTTTGGCTCCAATAACCCGGTCCACGTACAAATCCAACTATTACTACGAACCAGAAAATTTTGATGTCTATCAATTTAACCACTTAAAATAAATTTTCGTAATTTTAAGAAATTTAGATAAGAAGTAGAAAAAATTCTAAGTCCTAAAAACTAGAATAGCGAGAAATAAGAGAGAAAAAGAGTTCGTCGCAAAAGGTAGAAAAAGAAAAAATGGTTGAAAAATAAAAGGTGACGGAAAAATAAAAGAAACTTATAAAAACTTAAAAATACTTTACTAACCTAACCTTATTACTACAACTAACTTAAAATTATAATCGCAAATTGAGATTACTAATTGGAATGATAATTGATACATAGTAAAAGGTGTAAAAATATTAAAGCTTACAGGAAAAACTAAATCCCAAATGGAAATAACTTAAAAAGAAACTAAAACTTAAAAAGGCGTCGCAAAATTCTAAAGCACCTAAATCTTAGTCTAAAGAAAAAGCACTTAAGGAATTCTACGGCAAAGCCTAAAAATCTAGGAGTAAAAATAACTATAGCAAAAACTAAGTTTAAAATTAAATATGAGCTAAAAATACAAAAGTTATGCTACAATGATTAAAAAGGGACAAAATATAAAAATATACAAAAAGTTGTAAAAAGTACAATTTTTATAAAAATATTATTTTTATATTATTTATTTAATAAAACTACTAATTTTACAATTTAATTAAAACTAATTAATACTAAATACATAATAAAAAGTAAAAGTAAAAACAAAACTAATAATAATAATAATAATAAGGGTTAAATAATAATAATAATTAATTAAATCCCGTAATTAATGCAGGATTAGGGTTTCTGTTTGCGTGTCAGAGAAGCTCCGCGAGTCGCGGTAATTAATGAAGAAAACCCCGCGAGTCGCGGGGTTCAGAAATTCAGTTGACAGATTACAATATTCAACGCGTTTTTTCTTTATTTATTTATTTTTATTTTCTGTTTTCTATTTTTATATAAATAAAAGATATTTAAATAAAACTTATATTTTTATAAACTAAAATAAAAATAAAGAAGCTTATAAAACTTAAATATTTAACAAAATCTTAAAAATACTTATATTTTTGTTTTTCTTTTTTATATTTTTGAATAATTAAAACGTATTTTTACAAAAACGAATTTTAATAAAAGTTAACTAAAAATCTTTTTTTTTTTTTTATATTAGCGTTGCGCTTCCGGCTTTTAAGATAATCCCCGGCAGCGGCGCCAAAAATACTTGATGTTATGCGAGGTGTATAAGAAATAGTTTATATTTTACTAGGAAAAACTATTAAATACGATACAATTTTACACAAGATATTTATTTATTTATAGAATGGATATACTTAAACCTTGCTACAACACTTATAGGCAGTGTACCTAATCGTACAGTAGTGTAGTTTTTAGTAAGTCCGGTTCGTTCCACAGGGAAATCTTTAAACAAAGCTCAACGCTATATTAGTTTACTTTTATAAAAATACAAATATATATATAAGTAATATTATTATTATAAAAAGGGGGTTTTTACCGTTTAATGACCGGTTTTTTCGATTTTAAAACTTTAGTCGCAGTTAAAACCTAATGTAAAATATAAAATAAATACAAGACTTAAATTAAAGCGTAAAGTAAATAACGATAATGAAATTGCGAATAATAAAAGTGCGATAAAATAAACTTGCGATAATTAAAAAGTACGATAATTAAAAGTACGATTAAACAACAATAAATAAAAGTGCGATAATTAGATGTGCAATTAAATATAAAATAAAGGAAATTAAATATGAAATAAAAGAATTATGCTTATTTAAACTTCCGTAATCATGATGTTTGACGTGTTGATTTTAGTTTTATGCCCATGGGTTAATTGTCCTTTGTCCTGGATTATTTAATATGTCCGTCTGGTTTTTGTCCATAACAGTCCATCAGTCATAAATATAAAGTGCGAGTGTCCTCATCAAATTATTATTATACCCGAAGTTAAATATTCCAACTAATTGGGGATTCGAATTGTAACAAGGTTTTAATACTTTGTTTAATGAATACACCAGGTTATCGACTGCGTGTAAACCAAGGTTTTACTACTTTGTTAACAATTACACCAATTACCCTTGAATGTAATTTCACCCCTGTTTTAATTATTCTAGTGGCTATTAATCCATTTCCGTGTCCGGTTAAATGAACGATTATTCGTACGTATAAATACCCCGCCCATCGTGTCCGATTGAGTGTATATGGTAATTTATAGGGACGCCCAATTGTAAATCTTTATATTAACATTAACAAACTTTCATTTAGTTAAACAAATATAAAGCCCATTAATAGCCCATAGTCTAATTTCCACAAGTGTCGTTCTTTTGTCCAAACCCCAATTATGGTACAAAGCCCAATTACCCAATTTTAGTAATTAGCCCAACATCATGATTACTTCGTTTTAAATAAGCATAATAATAACTTAGCTACGAGACATTAATATAAAAAGGTTGAACATAACTTACAATGATTAAAAATAGCGTAGCGTTACACGGACAGAATTTCGACTTACACCCTTACAACATTCGCTAACATACCCTTATTATTAGAATTATAATTAAAATTAAAATTAAAATATAAATTATATATATATATATTTTACGTATATATGAGAGAAGAGAGAAATAGAATATGAAAAATGACCAGAATTCGGTTTGCTTTATAGCCAGAGTTGATTTTTGGGGCTCCGCGACTCGCGGCAAAATCCTCTTCAAACTCCGCGAGTCGCGGAGAATGTATTTACAGCTCACACCCTTGGAGTTTCTCTGCCGACGGTTTTATAATATATATATATAATATATATATAATTAATATAATTAATTATATATTATATTATATTTATATGCATAGTTAACTTGTAATTTTTAGTCCGTTGCGTCGAGCGTTAAGAGTTGACTCTGGTCCCGGTTCCGGATTTTTGAACGTCCTTGCGTACAATTTTATATTTTGTATTTTGCGTTTTGAATCTTGTACTCTTGTAATTTCGAGACGTTTCTTATCAATAATTGGAACCTTTTTTTATTGTCTTTTGTACTTTTGAGCTTTTTGGTCGTTTGTGTCTTCAATTCGTCGAATCTGTCTTTTGTCTTCACCTTTTATTATTTAAACGAATATCTCTTGTAAATAGAACAATTGCAACTAAAAGCTTGTCTTTCTTGAGGAATAATGCTATGAAATATATGTTCGTTTTTAGCATTATCAGAGGCACTACTTATATGGGGTCAAAAGTATTATATATACCGATCACAAAAGTCTCCAACACATATTTAATCAGAAACAACTGAACATGAGGCAGCGTAGGTGGATTGAGTTATTGAATGATTACGATTTCGAGATTCGTTACCATTCGGGGAAGGCGAATGTGGTAGCCGACGCTTTGAGTAGAAAGGACAGAGAACCTATACGGGTAAAAGCTATAAATATAATTATTCGCACTAACCTTACTACTCAAATAAAGGAGGCGCAACAGGGTGTTGTAAAAGAAGGGAATTTGAAGAATGAAATACCCAAAGGATCGGAGAAACACCTTAATATTCGAGAAGACGGAACCCGGTATAGAGCCGAAAGAATTTGGGTACTAAAGTTTGGAGATGTGAGAGAAATGGTACTTGGGGAAGCACATAAATCCAGATACTCAATACATTCCGGAGAGGTAAAGATGTACAAGGACCTCAAGAAACATTTTTGGTGGCCGGGTATGAAAGCCAATATTGCGAGATATGTAGAAGAATGTTTGACGTGTTCTAAGGTCAAAGCTGAACATCAGAAACCATCAGGTCTACTTCAACAACCTGAAATCCCGGAATGGAAATGGGAAAACATTACCATGGATTTCATTACTAAATTGCCAAGGACTGCAAGTGGTTATGATACTATTTGGGTAATAGTCGATCGTCTCACCAAATCAGCACATTTTCTGCCAATGAGAGAAGATGACAAAATGGAGAAGTTGGCGCGATTATACTTGAAAGAAGTTGTCTCCAGACATGGAATACCAATCTCTATTATCTCTGATAGGGATGGTAGATTTATTTCAAGGTTTTGGCAGACATTACAACAAGCATTAGGAAATCGTCTAGACATGAGTACTGCTTATCACCCACAAACTGATGGGCAAAGTGAAAGGACGATACAGACCCTTGAAGACATGCTACGAGCATGTGTTATCGATTTTGGAAACAGTTGGGATCGACACCTACCGTTAGCAGAATTTTTCTACAACAACAGTTATTACTCAAGTGTCGAGATGGCACCATTTGAGGCACTTTATGGTAGAAAGTGCAGGTCTCCGATTTGTAGGAGTGAAGTTGGGGATAGACAAATTACGGGTCCAGAGATAATTCAAGAAACTACCGAGAAGATCATTCAAATTCAACAACGGTTAAAAACCGCCCAAAGTCGACAAAAGAGCTACGCGGACATTAAAAGAAAAGATATAGAATTTGAAATTGGAGAGATGGTCATGCTTAAGGTTTCACCTTGGAAAGGTGTTGTTCGATTTGGTAAATGGGGGAAACTAAATCCAAGATACATCGGGCCATTCAAGATTATAGATCGTGTCGGACCAGTAGCTTACCGACTTGAGTTACCTCAATAACTCGCGGCTGTACATAATACTTTCCACGTCTCGAATTTGAAGAAATGTTTTGCTAAAGAAGATCTCACTATTCCGCTAGACGAAATCCAAATCAATGAAAAACTTCAATTCATCGAAGAACCCGTCGAAATAATGGATCGTGAGGTTAAAAGACTTAAGTAAAATAAAATACCAATTGTTAAGGTTCGATGGAATGCTCGTAGAGGACCCGAGTTCACCTGGGAACGTGAAGATCAGATGAAGAAAAATACCCGCACCTATTTCCAGAAGATGCGTCAACACTTCCAACAGCTTGAAATTTCGGGACGAAATTTATTTAACGGGTAGGTACTGTAGTGACCCGAACTTTTCCATGATTATTCCATGATTATATATTAAATGAAAACTATATTTGCATGATTAAATGTTTCCAACATGTTAAGCAATCAAACTTGTTAAGACTTGATTATTTGAAATAAGTTTCATGTAGACAATTGACCACCCAAGTTGACCGGCGATTCACGAACGTTAAAACTTGTAAAAACGACATGATATATATATATATATATATATATATATATATATATATATATATATATATATATATATATATATATGGACATATATATGGTTAACATGAGATTATGAAAAGTAAGTATCTCACTAAGTATATTAACAATGTGTGATATACATAAAAAATGAGAATATTGAATTATGAAGCTCGAAACGATATACATAACGATTATCGTTATAACAACGTCTTACTAAATACATATGTATTGTATTAAGATATTGATATACTATATTTAACATGATAAAATGATAATTAAGTATATCATTGAGTGTATTAACAATGAACTATACAAGTAAGATGAGACTACTAACTTAAGGATTTCGAAACAATATATATATATGTAACGATTATCGTTGTAATAGTAATTTAACATATATATATGATGTTAAGATATATTCATACACCATGTTATCATGTTAACATAACAATTTAACATCTCATTTAAGTATAATAACAATGAATTAATTACATTTAACAAGATCGTTAACTTAAAGGTTTCAAAACAACACTTACATGTAACAACTAACGATGACTTAACGACTCAGTTAAAATGTATATACATGTAGTGTATTTAGATGTATTAGTACACTTTTGAAAGACTTCAAGACACATATCAAAGTACTTCTACTTAACAAAAATGCTTACAATTACATCCTCATTCATTTTCATCAACAATTCTACTCATATGCAACCGTATTCGTACTCGTACAATACCCAGCTCCTAGATGTACACACTATTAGTATATACACATAAAAATATGCTCCTTAGCAGCCTTAAATGATTAAGGAACATGTGGAACCAACCATTTGTCAACTAGTATGAATTATTTAGCAATAAAACAAACTTAAGAATCTTTTCTTTCTTTATAATGAGTAAAAACGTTTTTATGATTTCACCTCATTTTTCCATCCCATTTTCTCATGCTTACACTCCAAATTCTCTCTCAAAATACTCCTAACATCATACTTGATCATCTCCAAGCATTTTCACCATCTTTTATTTTCAATTACAAGCTTTAATCATCATAAAAACAACCATTCAAAAACACTTCAATAAATCTTTCAAACTTGCTAGATTACTTCCAAGCTTTCAAATCCATTCCAAGTAATCATCCAAGATCAAGAAACTTTTGTTAAGAATTATATTCGCCTTTTTCCATTTACTTTTCCGTTATACTAATATAAAGTCCGTTATATGTTTATAACATCTCCCGTTGATAAGCGTTTTAAATTATCTCGTTTAGGTAATTCACGCACCCGAACGAAAGTTGAGGGACTAAACTTGACAAGGGATCAAACCCTTGACTAGGTCAAAGGGTCAAACCCCTTTCACCCATTCATTATCATCTCCATCTCTCTCTTTCTCTCTAGTAAGAACACACACCCATTTACAAAATTCATTCAATCATCATCTAAATCCGATCTAGGAGGCTTACAACAAAATAAATTACATATTCGTGATCCTCTCTTCATCCTCTTCATTTTGGTACCAACTTCATCTCGTTTGGGTAACATTTCTAAAACTCAAGATTTCTCTAAATTCGTGTTTTTGACTTGAAATGGTGTTAGTTAGTGTCTATGGCTCATTGTGATGTCGTGTATGTAATTTGTATGCTCGATCTCGTTGTTTTAGTGTAACTAGCATGAACTTGAATTTTGGTGTGTTGTTCTTGAATTTTGGATGATCATATGTGGTTAGATGTTAAAAGTTCATGTTCTAATTGTGTTCCTAGTATCATTAGCTTCGTTTTGATGTATAGGTTGATTAAGGAAACTCCAAGAACATGATTAGTGATTTTGTGAACTTGGATTAGGGTTTGATAAGCTTTAGATGAACTTTTGATGCACCAAATGCTATGAAATATTGTAGATAAGAATTTTGTTGCAATGTGTGTATGATTACCTTCGAAACGGCATATCATACATGTAAATTGGTTGCCCGAATCATGAAATGCATATTTGGAACTTGAACCTTGATTATGGACGTTTAAATGCGGTTTTGGGGTGTGTAAGTGTTGAATTGCTTGATGAAATGTGTCTAGGTGTTTTCCTCGTCAAATTACCTTTCCGGTGATATAAAATACATGTTCTAATTGTTTGCGGTTTGTAATTTGGGTTGGTTTGATTGTTGGTTCGTGCACTTAGAGTTGCAGCAAACAGGGCCTGCAACCCAACCAGGACGCCGTCCAGAAACTCAGGACGCCGTCCCAACCTTCATTTTGGGACGCCGTCTAGCAACTTGGGACGCCGTCCCAACCTTCATTTTGGGATGCCGTCTAGCAACTTGGGACGCCGTCCCGTTTGCCTAAAACTGGCTGTTTGCTTGACCTTTTGACGAAAAATGTTTGGCATGTTCTAGACCTCCGATTAACATGAAACTTGGCCAACATGCTCATATATGATTATATAACTTAGAAAAATTGTCGGATACCCGACCCGACCCCGTTGACTTTGACTTTGACCAAGTTTGACTTTTAATCAAACTTAACCAAATGGTTGTGCAATCGTTCTAACATGCTTTTATACTTGTATCTTGCATGAAACATGACAACTTGATTCACATGCTACATTATTGAGTCGTAACGAGCCATAGGACTAATTGAACATCTTTGACCTATCGTGTTTACCGTTATTGATACAACCTATTGTTTAGGTCAAGACTAGCATTGTTCTTTGCACACGTTTACTTGTCGAAGTACTTTACTACTCGTGCACTCAAGGTGAGATCATAGTCCCACTTTTACTCTTTTTGAACTTTGTAACGACCCGCACTTTTTCGATCATACTATACTTATAAGATTAATATTTACATAAATTAAACCTTGCCAACATGATAAGCAATCCAAATTGTCGAGACTTATATTTCCGAAAAGAGTTTTACACAACGTTTGACCGTCTAGTTTGACTGATGATATCACGAACTATACAATATATGATAATTATACGTTTGTGTATATATATGTATATATACATATTTAACATGATTAAGGAATGTTTTAATACCTCATTTTATATTAATAACAACAAGTTATATGTGTATTTTGAAACTACTAACTTAAGTTTTCAAAACGATAACTATACGTAACGTTATTTGACATAAATACTTAAGACATATAATGTTTATACATATATTGTATAAGTAATGTATTTAATCACTTTTAAGAACTTAAATACATAAAATCATATAAGTGTATTCACAAAAGATAGCTATATTTGAATCCTCATTCCATTTTTCACAAAATTTCTATACGTATACCTAGAGTATTTGTACTCGTATCATACCAAGCTTCTATACGTATTTACTATTGGTATATACACATCAAATCACCACCTAACCAGCCCTTATTCATGCCTTATGTATAAGGTAATTACTTTTGAATCATTGCAAGACTAATTACAAAAATACAAACTAAAATTTTGTCATGTTATCCTTAAAGATCACATTTTTAGGAGTATATATGTATCATCATTTTTGATTCATTTTTACTTCAATCTCTTAACTAAAAACACACACTCTTTCTTACTCTCTAAACTCCATAACAACCCAGCAAAATTCCATAAAGATCTAGCTTCAAAAACCATACTAAAACACCATAAGAAAACCATACAAAAACACTTCAAGAAAACCCTCCAAGAACACCAACTTACTTCCAATCTTTCATCCACTTCTATCACCCTTTTGATTCTAGCTTCTTACTTCTCTTTTACAGCAACTTCATCCAAGGAACTTGAGGTAGAATCTATGTTCATAACCTTATTCGATTCATATATATATAGCTATCATATTTTGTGGTATACAAGTTTAACAACAAGAACATAGTTTGAATGTTTTCAAACTTGTTTGCAAACTAAATAGATCCTTCTAACTTAACTTTTAAAAATACTTCAAGACCTGTAATATAACTTATGTATATGCTAATTTAACAAGGTAAAACTTGGTTTTTCAAAGTATAAGTATTTTTAGAAAAATGATCATTAAATGATTTTGTTGTAACAAAAATGTTTAACTTCATATGTTTCACTAATGTTTTACTTATGCCGTATGATTTTGAATACAAACTAAGGTATTTACAGTTCATAGTCTTAAAGAAGAACTCGATCCAAGAAGATGGCAATTTGAATCAACGAAAACGGATTTGTAACGAAGAAACTATGACCGAAACAAAATTGGTTATCCTAGATCATTTCAACTACGGGATCAATTGGAAAAAAATGATATAAATCACATATTTCTAAGATAACATGATATTTTATATATATGTACTTATAATTCAATTTTATATGGTTCAGGATCACCCGTAAACAATACGAGAAGATTAATCATAAGATCCCATGATTGTACGCAACACGTCATTTGACAACACCGGTACCATGGGTCAAGATTAATCTCGACCAATACATATACGATGGGGTTTTATTTATTTCGTTGGGGGTTTTATTTATTTCATTGCGGGTATATTAAACATCTAAAAATGAACCATTAAAATTGAATTACTAACATCGGACTGCTAACTACGGACTAAGGAATTATTCAAAGTATTAAAAGTATAACAAGAATATATTTATAACGTTTGTTTAAAAATGAAAACATATTGATATATTATATATGGATAGGTTCGTGATATCAACCGGAAGACCGAGTCAAATTATTTATATCATCAAGACAAGAGTGAGTATATAGTCCCACTTTTAAACTCTAAATATTTCGGGATGAGAATACATGTATTTTATGTTTTACGATATGGACACAAGTAACTGAAAAATATATTCTACGTTGAGTTGTACCACTGGCATACTTCCCTGTAGCTTGGTAACTGTTATTTACAGCGGTATTGTAAACGCGAATCCTGTTGATAGATCTATCGGGCCTGACAACCCCAACCGGACTGGACGACCAGTATTCAACGGTTGCACAGTACTTCGTTTTGTGACTACACTTGGTACGGTGTAGTAAGATTTCATATTAAAGGGAATATGCGACGTGAAAATGTTAAGTATGGTTACCAAGTGCTCAACCACTTAGAATATTTTTATTGAAATGTTTATATACGAAATCTTGTGGTCTATATATATATATTGCTGCGCACTAAACCTATAACTCACCAACTTTATGTTGACGTTTTTAAACATGTTTATTCTCAGGTGATAATTAAAGCTTCCGCTGCATTATGTTGAATCTAAGCAGGATCATGCGTACTCATACTTGTGTCAAAAATAAAACTGCATATCCGAGGACGTGTGTTGTAAAATATGCTAGAAATCGTGTTGTTATTATCATTTGTAAAGTTTGTAAGTCGAAGATTATCGCTAAACGATAATCATCTTTTTATTGTCTAAAGCTTGTAACAAAAATAATGGTTTGGTTTGTAATGTATAATATATGCAGTTTTTCTTTTTTTAAAAATGTCGCATATAGAGGTCAATACCTCGCAATGAAATCATACGTTATCTAACACGTTCTTATGGTTAAGGACGGGTTATGACATGTGGTATCAGAGCGTTGGTCTTAGCGAACCAGGTCTGCATTAGTGTGTCTAACCGAGAAGCCGTTAGGATACATTAGTAAGTCTGGACTTTGACCGGGTCTGAAAAAAAAAAAAAAAAAAAAAACCATTGCTTATCACTGTTGGTTAAAATTTATATGTAAATATTATATAAGTACTAATGGGTTAGTTGTTGTGTGATAGATGTCGAGCTCAAAAATTGTTATCACAATCAACGACTCCGAATCAGAATCTTCAGATGGCGTTCCAGTCATTAACCTGTCCGATGACGAAAATGATATCCTTGGGGAAGACTCACAAATTCCGGATGAACCAACTATAGAGAACCCGGAAAGTGAACCCGAGGAGGAAAGTGAACCCGAGGAGGAAAGTGAACCCGAGGAGGAAAGTGAACCCGAGGAGGAAAGTGAACCCGAGGAAGAAATACAGGAAATTACAAAAGACGAGTTCGAACTAGGAAAGAAACGAAAGGCTAATGAATTAGAAAATCCAAATCCCGAGTTTAATGAGAATGATGTGGCACCAATTCCACTCAACACTACCACCCCTATCCCCACTATTCCTATTCGTTCTGTCCCGGCATCCAGTTCTTCAGTCCCACAGCCAAAATATAGGTAGACAGTTAGGATAAGCGTTAAGCAAATCTTTGTGTCTAAACGTCCTAGAAAATAGATCAAACGATGCGCTGCTGTGTCAAACCATGGAACCGAATAATGTTTTGTATAATATTAATAGTGTGGTTTGCTTAATGTTCGATGTAAGATAAGCATATGTAAAATATTGAAGTATGAAATGCAATAATTTTCCATGGTTAAGTATTATTTAGATTGTAGTAATTGATTCTGTACTAAGCTATTAAGTATGAACATTAACGGGTAGGTACTACCCAAGATATAATTATAAAACGCTAATAAGAAGAAAAGGCTTTTATAATAATACCTGGTTCATATTATTAACAAGCTATAAATGTACTATAAATACACACTACATCTATAATATTCCATGTGAATAATTATTTTCTTTCATTAGGAAATGGCGCGATTGAATCGAATGACGGAACAAGAACTCGAGAACTTCATCAACCAGCGAGTCAACGATAGAATGCTATGGGTCGAAGCTGCAAGAGCTACTGCAGTTAATCCAAATCCTCGTGTAGGATGTTCCTACAAGACGTTTCAAGCTTGCAAACCTTCATCATTCAGTGGAACGGAAGGACCTATCGGTTTAACCCGATGGATAGAAAAGATGGAGACGGTGTTCAAAATCAGCGGTTGTGATGAAAAAGACATGACCAAGTTTGCATCGTGCACTTTACAAGATAGTGCACTCACATGGTGGAAGAATTATGTGAAGGCGGTAGGAGGAGATGTAGCTTATGATACTCCATGGGAAGAATTCAAAGCAATGATAATCACCGAGTATTGTCCAAGGAATGAGGTTATTAAGTTAGAAGATGAGTTACGAAGTTTGAAGGTGGTTGGTACTGAAATCACCAACTACAACCAGCGATTCATGGAATTAGTTTTGCTATGTCCTGAATTGGTTCCAACCGAAGAACGGAAGATTGAAATGTACAAAGCTGGTTTGCCCAAAAAGGTCAAGGCAAATGTTACAGCATCGAAACCTAAGACAATTCATGAAGCTATAACCATGGCAAACGAGCTAATGGATCAGGTCATCATGGATAAGAAAGTATCCAATACTGATGTGAAGGTATCAGGTAACAAAAGAAAGTGGAATGGAAATTATGATCGAGGTAACCAACAACAATCTTTTAAGAAACAAGAAAACACGCAAGGTGCGGGTAGTGGTTTAAGCTTTGGTTATAAAGGACAAAATCCTTTATGCAACCGTTGCCACAAACATCACTTTGGTTACTGTAGTGTGTTATGCACCAAGTGTAATCGACAAGGTCATCTTGCGGAAGATTGTAAGGCTCTCGTTACAAATGGCAACAAGACTCCTGCCACCAACGCAAATAGAACTGCTTTGGCTAACATTACTTGTTTTGGGTGTGGAAAACAAGGTCATTATAAGAGCCAGTGCCCGAATCAGAATGGCGGACCTGCACGTGGAAGAGCGTTTGTTATTAATGCTAGAGAGGCACGAGAAGACCCGGAACTTGTTACGGGTACGTTTACCATTAATAACTTATCAGCATCTATTTTATTTGATACTGGTGCCGATAGAAGTTACGTGTGTATAAATTTTTACACTAAATTGAATTGTTCATCATTACCTCTAGATGCTAAGTACTTGATTGAGTTAGCTAATGGTAAGCTAATTAAAGCCGATAAAATTTGTCGTGATTGTGAAATAAATCTAGCTGGAGAAACGTTTAAAATCGACTTAATACCCGTAGAATTAGGAGGTTTTGATGTAATAGTCGGCATGGACTGGATGTCCAAAGTAGGAGCGGAAGTTGTTTGTGCTAAGAAGGCAATTCGTATTCCTGGTAAGGATAAAATACCGGTGATGATTTATGGAGAGAAGGGTAATTCAAAACTAAAACTCATTAGCTGTTTGAAAGCCAAGAAGTGTTTAGAAAAGGGATGTTACGCTATTTTAGCACATGTTAATAAGGTCGAAAAGAAAGAAAAGTGTATCAACGACGTGCCTGTGGCAAGAGATTTTCCTGAAGTTTTTCCGGAAGAATTGCCGGGATTACCTCCATTTAGATCGGTAGAATTTCAAATAGATTTAGTACCAGGAGCTGCACCAGTGGCTCGTGCTCCATATAGACTTGCACCGTCCGAGTTAAAAGAACTTCAAAGTCAGTTAAAAGAATTACTGGATCGTGGATTCATACGACCGAGTACTTCACCGTGGGGAGCTCCAATTTTGTTTGTTAAGAAGAAAGATGGATCTTTTAGGATGTGTATAGACTATCGTGAATTAAATAAGTTAACTATCAAGAATCGGTATCCACTACCGAGAATTGATGACTTATTTGATCAATTGCAAGGATCATGTGTTTATTCGAAAATCGACTTAAGATCGGGCTATCATCAACTACGCGTCAAAGAAGAGGACATTCCGAAAACTGCTTTTCGGACACGTTATGGTCATTACGAATTTTTGGTTATGCCGTTTGGATTGACGAATGCGCCAGCTGTATTCATGGACCTCATGAATCGAGTTTGTAGTCCGTATTTAGATAAGTTTGTTATCGTTTTCATTGATGATATTCTTATCTATTCCAAGAGTGAGCAAGAGCATGAAGAGCATTTAAGGTTGATACTGGAGTTGTTGAGAAAAGAACAACTTTATGCTAAATTTTCTAAGTGTGCTTTCTGGTTGAAAGAAGTGCAATTTCTTGGTCACGTTGTTAATAGCGAAGGAATTCAGGTTGATCCAGCAAAAACTGAAGCTATTGAAAAATGGGAGACTCCTAATACACCAACACAGATACGCCAATTTTTGGGTTTAGCCGGTTATTATAGAAGGTTTATTCAAGATTTTTCCCGAATAGCTAAGCCGTTGACAGCGTTAACGCAAAAAGGGAAGAAATATGAATGGACCTCGGAGCAGGAGAACGCATTTCAAATACTGAAGAAGAAGTTAACTACGGTGCCTATATTATCGTTACCAGAAGGGAACGATGATTTTGAAATATATTGTGACGCTTCGCGACAAGGTTTTGGTTGTGTTCTTATGCAACGGAAGAAAGTTATTGCATTCGCATCCCGACAATTGAAGATTCACGAGCGAAATTATACGACGCATGATCTAGAATTGGGAGCAGTCGTGTTTGCATTGAAGATGTGGAGACACTACTTGTATGGGGTTAAATTCACTGTGTTTACTGATCATAAAAGCCTTCAACATATTTTTGATCAGAAACAATTGAACATGAGGCAACGTAGGTGGGTCGAGTTAATAAACGACTATGATTGTGAAATTCGTTATCATCCCGGGAAAGCGAACGTGGTGGCCGACGCACTAAGCAGAAAGGAACGAGAACCAATTCGAGTACGAGCGATGAACATAAAAATTCGCATGAATCTCAACTCACAAATCAAAGAAGTTCAACGAGAAGCACTTACTAAAGAAAATATAGGAAATGAAATAATGAAGAAGTATGAGAAGCAACTCGTTATGCGGGAAGATGGAATTCGATATTTTGCAAATCGTATTTGGGTACCGAAGTTGGGTGGATTAAGGAAGTTGATATTGAACGAGGCACATAAGACAAGATATTCGATACATCCTGGAGTTGGAAAGATGTACCAAGATCTTAAGACACGTTATTGGTGGCCTAACTTAAAGACCGACGTTGCAACATATGTTGGGGAGTGTTTAACTTGTTCTAAGGTCAAAGCAGAACATCAAAAGCCGTCAGGGTTACTTCAACAACCAGAAATTCCAGAATGGAAATGGGACGGTATTACCATGGATTTCATCACGAAGTTACCAAAGACTGCCTGGGGATACGACACCATTTGGGTGATTGTTGATCGTCTCACCAAGTCTGCACACTTCTTGCCTATAAAGGAAACGGATAGAATGGAGAAACTATTACGATTGTATATAAAGGAAGTTGTTTCAAGGCATGGAATACCTATTTCCATTATATCCGATCGTGATAGTAGATTTACCTCAAAATTCTGGCAATCACTACAGGAGGCACTAGGAACTCGGTTGGATATGAGTACCGCATATCATCCACAAACCGATGGACAGAGTGAAAGAACGATTCAGACTCTCGAAGACATGCTCAGGGCATGTGTGATCGATTTTGGAAACGGATGGGATAAATATCTACCGTTAGCAGAATTCTCGTATAATAATAGTTATCATGCGAGCATTGGAGCTGCGCCATTCGAAGCATTGTACGGAAGGAAGTGTAGATCTCCTATCTGTTGGAATGAAGTAGGAGATCGACATTTAACTGGTCCCGAGATCATACATGAAACGACTGAGAAGATAGTACAAATCAAGGAGAGATTGAAAACAGCCCGTAGTCGCCAAAAGAGCTACGCCGATGTCCGAAGGAAACCATTAGAGTTTCAGGTCGGGGACATGGTTATGCTAAAGGTGTCACCTTGGAAAGGTGTAATACGTTTCGGCAAAAGGGGTAAACTGAACCCAAGATACGTAGGCCCGTTTAAGATCAGCGAACGCATTGGACCGGTAGCTTATCGACTCGAGTTACCACAACAACTCGCCGGAGTACATAATACCTTTCACATCTCGAACCTTAAGAAGTGTCTTGCAAAGGAAGACCTTACCATTCCTCTTGAAGAAATCCATGTCGACGAGAAACTACAATTCGTCGAAGAACCAATCGAAATCATGGACCGTGAAGTTAAAAAGCTCAAACAGAGCAATATACCGATTGTTAAGGTTCGTTGGAATGCTAGAAGAGGTCCCGAGTTTACTTGGGAACGAGAGGATCAGATGAAGCAAAAGTATCCACACTTGTTTCTCGATGACGCAAAATAGGTACAATTTTAAAATTTCGGGACGAAATTTATTTAACGGGGAGGTAATGTAACGACCCGCACTTTTTCGATCATACTATACTTATAAGATTAATATTTACATAAATTAAACCTTGCCAACATGATAAGCAATCCAAATTGTCGAGACTTATATTTCCGAAAAGAGTTTTACACAACGTTTGACCGTCTAGTTTGACTGATGATATCACGAACTATACAATATATGATAATTATACGTTTGTGTATATATATGTATATATACATATTTAACATGATTAAGGAATGTTTTAATACCTCATTTTATATTAATAACAACAAGTTATATGTGTATTTTGAAACTACTAACTTAAGTTTTCAAAACGATAACTATACGTAACGTTATTTGACATAAATACTTAAGACATATAATGTTTATACATATATTGTATAAGTAATGTATTTAATCACTTTTAAGAACTTAAATACATAAAATCATATAAGTGTATTCACAAAAGATAGCTATATTTGAATCCTCATTCCATTTTTCACAAAATTTCTATACGTATACCTAGAGTATTTGTACTCGTATCATACCAAGCTTCTATACGTATTTACTATTGGTATATACACATCAAATCACCACCTAACCAGCCCTTATTCATGCCTTATGTATAAGGTAATTACTTTTGAATCATTGCAAGACTAATTACAAAAATACAAACTAAAATTTTGTCATGTTATCCTTAAAGATCACATTTTTAGGAGTATATATGTATCATCATTTTTGATTCATTTTTACTTCAATCTCTTAACTAAAAACACACACTCTTTCTTACTCTCTAAACTCCATAACAACCCAGCAAAATTCCATAAAGATCTAGCTTCAAAAACCATACTAAAACACCATAAGAAAACCATACAAAAACACTTCAAGAAAACCCTCCAAGAACACCAACTTACTTCCAATCTTTCATCCACTTCTATCACCCTTTTGATTCTAGCTTCTTACTTCTCTTTTACAGCAACTTCATCCAAGGAACTTGAGGTAGAATCTATGTTCATAACCTTATTCGATTCATATATATATAGCTATCATATTTTGTGGTATACAAGTTTAACAACAAGAACATAGTTTGAATGTTTTCAAACTTGTTTGCAAACTAAATAGATCCTTCTAACTTAACTTTTAAAAATACTTCAAGACCTGTAATATAACTTATGTATATGCTAATTTAACAAGGTAAAACTTGGTTTTTCAAAGTATAAGTATTTTTAGAAAAATGATCATTAAATGATTTTGTTGTAACAAAAATGTTTAACTTCATATGTTTCACTAATGTTTTACTTATGCCGTATGATTTTGAATACAAACTAAGGTATTTACAGTTCATAGTCTTAAAGAAGAACTCGATCCAAGAAGATGGCAATTTGAATCAACGAAAACGGATTTGTAACGAAGAAACTATGACCGAAACAAAATTGGTTATCCTAGATCATTTCAACTACGGGATCAATTGGAAAAAAATGATATAAATCACATATTTCTAAGATAACATGATATTTTATATATATGTACTTATAATTCAATTTTATATGGTTCAGGATCACCCGTAAACAATACGAGAAGATTAATCATAAGATCCCATGATTGTACGCAACACGTCATTTGACAACACCGGTACCATGGGTCAAGATTAATCTCGACCAATACATATACGATGGGGTTTTATTTATTTCGTTGGGGGTTTTATTTATTTCATTGCGGGTATATTAAACATCTAAAAATGAACCATTAAAATTGAATTACTAACATCGGACTGCTAACTACGGACTAAGGAATTATTCAAAGTATTAAAAGTATAACAAGAATATATTTATAACGTTTGTTTAAAAATGAAAACATATTGATATATTATATATGGATAGGTTCGTGATATCAACCGGAAGACCGAGTCAAATTATTTATATCATCAAGACAAGAGTGAGTATATAGTCCCACTTTTAAACTCTAAATATTTCGGGATGAGAATACATGTATTTTATGTTTTACGATATGGACACAAGTAACTGAAAAATATATTCTACGTTGAGTTGTACCACTGGCATACTTCCCTGTAGCTTGGTAACTGTTATTTACAGCGGTATTGTAAACGCGAATCCTGTTGATAGATCTATCGGGCCTGACAACCCCAACCGGACTGGACGACCAGTATTCAACGGTTGCACAGTACTTCGTTTTGTGACTACACTTGGTACGGTGTAGTAAGATTTCATATTAAAGGGAATATGCGACGTGAAAATGTTAAGTATGGTTACCAAGTGCTCAACCACTTAGAATATTTTTATTGAAATGTTTATATACGAAATCTTGTGGTCTATATATATATATTGCTGCGCACTAAACCTATAACTCACCAACTTTATGTTGACGTTTTTAAACATGTTTATTCTCAGGTGATAATTAAAGCTTCCGCTGCATTATGTTGAATCTAAGCAGGATCATGCGTACTCATACTTGTGTCAAAAATAAAACTGCATATCCGAGGACGTGTGTTGTAAAATATGCTAGAAATCGTGTTGTTATTATCATTTGTAAAGTTTGTAAGTCGAAGATTATCGCTAAACGATAATCATCTTTTTATTGTCTAAAGCTTGTAACAAAAATAATGGTTTGGTTTGTAATGTATAATATATGCAGTTTTTCTTTTTTTAAAAATGTCGCATATAGAGGTCAATACCTCGCAATGAAATCATACGTTATCTAACACGTTCTTATGGTTAAGGACGGGTTATGACAAACTTACATTTGGGATGAGAAAACATAAACATTTCTTTTACTAAGAGAACACAAGTACAGGAAAACAAACATTCTACATACGAGTTTAGAACAAAATCCTCAATTCGATTATCATTAGTTACACTTGTCGGGTGTAAGCGAGAACTTATGTTGTATGGATCCATATGGGTTTGACAAACCCTCATTCAAACGGTTCGCTACCGTTTACGAATGAAATATATTTTCGAGAAACAGTGTATGTTCTAGCACTAAGTGATGGGGTTCAATGGAAGGAAATGTTAAGCATTGATAATTGGGTGCTCGTGAAACAAACTTTTGGAATGTATTACTATTATTTCATTGATACAAATCTTGTGGTTCACTTGTACTTACTTACTTAAACCTATGATTTCACCAACGTTTTCGTTGACAGATTTCTATGTTTTTCTCAGGTCCTTGAACGATACATGATACATGCTTCCGCTCATTATTTTGATACTTGCATTGGATGTCGAGTATATATGCATACATGGAGCGTCTTTTGAATACTTTTAAATTGTGTCGCATAAGTTTCATTTGTACTTAAAACTTCGTATCGTAACTTGTGGTGGAACTATTCTTGTAAACTTGAACAACCTTTACATTTGAAATGAATGCGACATATCTTTTGGTCAAACGTTGTTTTAAAGACTTATGACCACGTAACGGGACCTAAGTAGACGGCGCCGTCAAATGACGATTTTGTCGGGTCGCTACAGATGGTATCAGAGCGTTGGTTGTAGGGATTTAGAGTTCATTGGTGTCAACCTCGAGTCATAGGGTACATTGGTGAGTCTAGACTACAACCGGCATATAGACTTGAAGTAGGAATTACTTGACTACTTGTGCATTTATACTCGAACGCTTCTACTCATATCTACTCTTAGTTCATCTTAATCTCATGTTGTTTAATTTGATTGACACGCCACCTTGACTATATGAAATGATGTCGAATGCACATATGAATCAGGGTAATATAATTTCCGGGATTATATTACGGTGACTCATATGAACGTTCCGACATTATGACATAAAGAATTTAAGGCGAGTCGAGGAAAAACTTCTCTTTATCTTTATTCTATATCACGGTTAGTATTATTGAGAATACTAATCAATGATATTCTTGTGTCTTGAAGGAACAATGGCTCCTCGTCGTGTACGCCGCAATGAAACTCCCGAACAAGCTCTCGAACGGATGATAGCCACCGCCGTAGATGCGGCCATGGCCGGTCACTCATCCAACAACAATAATAATAACAACCACAACAACAACAACAACAACCAAGGAGCCGGTAACTCTAGCGAAGGGTGCTCCTACAAATCTTTCATGGGGTGCAAACCCCACACTTATGATGGAACCGGGGGACCGGTTGTGCTTACTCGTTGGTTTGAACAAACTGAGGCCGTCTTTAGCATAAGCGGTTGCCGGGATCAAGACAAGGTCAAATACTCCACTCACACTTTCTCCGGAATTGCTCTAACATGGTGGAACACCTATGTTCAATCGGTGGGTACCGATGAAGCTCATGCCCTCTCTTGGGCCGATCTAAAGGAAAAGATGATTGTTGAATATTTTCCGCGCGAAGAAACCCGAAAGCTTGAGGAAGAACTAAGAGCTTTGAAAGCGGTCGGAAACGATCTTAAAGCTTATAATCAACGCTTCGCCGAACTATCCTTGATGTGTCCTAATCTTGTTAACCCCGAATCTCAAAGGATTGAGCTCTACATGCTCGGTCTTCCAAAAAGCATCAAACAAGGGGTGATGTCATCCAAACCCACTACTCATCAAGCCGCTATGAACATGGCTCGCCAACTAATTGAAACGGTTGACGAAATCGTAGTTCCGGCACCTAAGACCGAGGATAAATCGGGCGGCAACAAAAGAAAGTGGGAACCCTCCCAATCAAGCAACAACAACTTTGCTAAGAAGCCTTACACCTCCGACGGCAAGAAAGGTTATGCCGGGAACCTACCTCTTTGCAACAAATGCAACAAACATCACTTTGGCGAATGTAGTAAGTTAATTTGCCACCGGTACCAAGGAGTTGGTCATAAGGCCAACGATTGTAAAAGTGCCACTCCCGTCGCTCGAAAGTGGCCCAATGCACCAAAGACGGGCACTTGTTACGAATGTGGTCAAACAGGTCATTATAGAAATGCATGCCCAAAGAAGAAAGATAACCCCAACACGCGCGGCCGAGCTTTCAACATAAACACCGAGGAAGCCCGGGATGACACTGAACTAGTCACGGGTACGTTTCTTCTCAACAATTCTTATGTCTCTTGCTTATTCGATTCAGGTGCCGATAAATGCTTTGTATCCAAGACTTTGACTCATTCTTTTAGCACTCCACCTCTTCCATTAGATACCACTTATACCATTGAAGTGGCTAATGAGAAACTATTAAGTGCCGACACATATTACCGGGGGTGTACGATAAACATTTTGGGTAAGGAATTTGAAATTGACTTGATACCCATGGAACTAGGAAGCTTTGATGTAATAATCGGTATGAATTGGTTAGTCAAAACGAAATCTCACATTCTTTGTGATCTTGACGCAATCCGAATTCCTATCGAGAATGGTGAACCTTTGATCGTCTATGGCGATAAGAGTTGCACCGGACTCAACCTCGTTTCGTGTATTAAAGTTAGAAAACTACTCCGTAAGGGTTGTTTTGCGATCCTTGCTCACGTTAAGAAAGTCGAGTCCGATGAGAAGCACATCGATGATGTGCCAATTGTTAGTGACTATTCCGATGTATTTCCCGACGAATTGCCGGGTCTTCCGCCTCATCGACCGGTTGAATTCCAAATCGATCTTATTCCGGGAGCCGCACCCGTAGCACGTGCACCATATAGACTCGCTCCATCTGAAATGCAAGAATTGCAAAGTCAAATCCAAGAACTACTTGATCGTGGTTTTATCCAACCTAGCCATTCGCCTTGGGGCGCTCCGATTTTGTTTGTTAAAAAGAAAGACGGATCCCTACGAATGTGCATTGATTATCGTGAACTAAATAAATTGACGGTTAAGAACCGATATCCTCTTCCTCGCATCGATGACCTCTTTGATCAACTACAAGGGTCTTGTGTATATTCGAAAATCGATCTCCGCTCGGGTTATCATCAATTAAGGGTTAAGGGGGAAGATGTCTCCAAAACCGCTTTCCGGACTCGTTACGGTAGTTATGAATTCCTTGTCATGCCATTTGGTCTCACTAACGCACCGGCGGTGTTCATGGATCTTATGAACCGCGTGTGCAAACCGTATCTCGATAAATTTGTTATTGTGTTCATCGATGACATATTGATCTATTCTAAAAATGAAGAAGAGCACGAACAACACCTCCGACTTGTGCTTGAACTTTTAAGACAAGAACAACTCTATGCCAAATTCTCCAAGTGTGAATTTTGGTTAAAGGAAGTTCAATTTCTTGGTCATGTTGTAAGTGACCAAGGTATTAAAGTCGATCCAATGAAAATCGAAGCCATTAGTAAATGGGAGACTCCTACTACTCCTACTCACATTCGTCAATTCTTGGGTCTCGCCGGGTACTATCGTAGATTCATCGAAAATTTCTCTTTGGTTGCACGTCCTCTAACCGCATTGACTCACAAGGGAAAGAAATTCATTTGGGCGACCGAGCAAGAATCCGCGTTTCAAATCTTGAAAACGAAGCTAACCACCGCTCCTATCTTGTCACTTCCCGAAGGCAATGATGACTTTGTTGTATATTGTGATGCCTCGAAACATGGTTTTGGGTGTGTATTGATGCAACGAACGAAAGTCATTGCTTATGCTTCTCGACAACTCAAAATTCATGAACGAAACTATACGACACATGATCTCGAACTCGGAGCTGTTGTCTTTGCACTTAAAATGTGGAGACACTATCTTTATGGAACCAAGAGTACTATCTTCACCGATCACAAAAGCCTTCAACACATCTTCGATCAAAAGCAACTAAACATGAGACAACGACGGTGGATTGAAACTTTGAACGATTACGATTGCGAGCTTCGTTACCATCCCGGGAAGGCAAACGTAGTAGCCGATGCCTTAAGTCGAAAAGAAAGAGCGGTGCCTCTCTGTGTCCGAGCTTTAAACATCACCATTCACACCAACCTTAATAGCCAAATTCGGGTAGCCCAAGATGAGGCTCTCAAGGATGAAAACATCTCTCTCGAACACTTGAACGTCCTCACCTCTCGATTCGAAGTTAAAGAAACCGGACTCCAATATTTCGCCGGAAGAATTTGGGTGCCTAGTTATGGGGATCTACGAAGCCTTATTTTAGATGAAGCCCATAAGTCACGATACTCGATTCACCCCGGTGCCAATAAGATGTACCACGACCTTAAACAACTATATTGGTGGCCGAACATCAAAAGGGACGTAGCTACTTATGTTTCCAAGTGTTTGACATGTTCCAAAGTCAAAGCCGAACACCAAAGACCGTCCGGACTACTTCGACAACCCGAGATCCCGCAATGGAAGTGGGAAAGGATAACGATGGATTTTATCACCAAACTACCAAAAACGACGGGCGGTTATGATACCATTTGGGTTATTGTTGACCGTCTCACCAAATCCGCACACTTCCTTGCCATGAAAGAAACGGACAAAATGGAGAAACTTGCACAACTTTACATTAAGGAGATCGTAGCCCGACACGGTGTACCTTTATCGATTATCTCCGACCGAGATGGCCGTTTCGTTTCTAGATTTTGGCGTACATTGCAAGAAGCGTTGGGAACGCGTTTAGACATGAGCACCGCATATCATCCTCAAACCGATGGACAAAGCGAACGTACAATTCAAACCTTAGAGGACATGTTACGAGCTTGCGTGGTTGATTTCGGAAAAGCTTGGGACAAGCACTTACCTCTCGCCGAGTTCTCTTACAACAATAGTTATCACGCGAGTATTAAAGCCGCACCTTTTGAAGCGCTATATGGCCGCAAATGTCGTTCACCTCTTTGTTGGGCCGAGGTAGGCGACGTGCAAATCACCGGACCCGAACTCATTCACGAAACCATCGAGAAAATCGTTCAAATCCGAGATAGGCTTAGGACGGCCCGAAGTCGTCAAAAGAGCTATACCGACAAACGACGCAACGATCTTGAATTTCAAGTCGGTGACCGAGTAATGTTAAAAGTCGCGCCTTGGAAAGGTGTAATCCGTTTTGGGAAACGCGGGAAGCTAAATCCGCGGTATATTGGTCCTTTCGAAATCTTGGAGCGTATTGGGACCGTTGCTTATCGTTTAGATCTTCCGCCTCAATTGAACTCCGTTCATCCTACCTTCCATGTATCTAACTTGAAAAAGTGTCTTGCCGAACCCGATATCGTCATCCCTCTCGAAGAACTTACTATTGATGACAAACTTCATTTTGTGGAGGAACCGGTTGAAATTGTAGACACCTCCGTCAAGACATTGAAACAAAGCCGAATCCCGATTGTCAAGGTTCGTTGGAATGCCAAAAGAGGACCCTAGTTTACTTGGGAAAGACAAGATCAAATGCAAAGGAAGTATTCTCATCTATTCGTGAATTCGGAAACGCAAGATCTCGAGGAAGAAACAACGACTACTACGCCTACTTAAATTTCGGGACGAAATTTCTTTTAAGGAGTAGGTAATGTAACATCCCGCCTTTTTCCATTTACTTTTCCGTTATACTAATATAAAGTCCGTTATATGTTTATAACATCTCCCGTTGATAAGCGTTTTAAATTATCTCGTTTAGGTAATTCACGCACCCGAACGAAAGTTGAGGGACTAAACTTGACAAGGGATCAAACCCTTGACTAGGTCAAAGGGTCAAACCCCTTTCACCCATTCATTATCATCTCCATCTCTCTCTTTCTCTCTAGTAAGAACACACACCCATTTACAAAATTCATTCAATCATCATCTAAATCCGATCTAGGAGGCTTACAACAAAATAAATTACATATTCGTGATCCTCTCTTCATCCTCTTCATTTTGGTACCAACTTCATCTCATTTGGGTAACATTTCTAAAACTCAAGATTTCTCTAAATTCGTGTTTTTGACTTGAAATGGTGTTAGTTAGTGTCTATGGCTCATTGTGATGTCGTGTATGTAATTTGTATGCTCGATCTCGTTGTTTTAGTGTAACTAGCATGAACTTGAATTTTGGTGTGTTGTTCTTGAATTTTGGATGATCATATGTGGTTAGATGTTAAAAGTTCATGTTCTAATTGTGTTCCTAGTATCATTAGCTTCGTTTTGATGTATAGGTTGATTAAGGAAACTCCAAGAACATGATTAGTGATTTTGTGAACTTGGATTAGGGTTTGATAAGCTTTAGATGAACTTTTGATGCACCAAATGCTATGAAATATTGTAGATAAGAATTTTGTTGCAATGTGTGTATGATTACCTTCGAAACGGCATATCATACATGTAAATTGGTTGCCCGAATCATGAAATGCATATTTGGAACTTGAACCTTGATTATGGACGTTTAAATGCGGTTTTGGGGTGTGTAAGTGTTGAATTGCTTGATGAAATGTGTCTAGGTGTTTTCCTCGTCAAATTACCTTTCCGGTGATATAAAATACATGTTCTAATTGTTTGCGGTTTGTAATTTGGGTTGGTTTGATTGTTGGTTCGTGCACTTAGAGTTGCAGCAAACAGGGCCTGCAACCCAACCAGGACGCCGTCCAGAAACTCAGGACGCCGTCCCAACCTTCATTTTGGGACACCGTCTAGCAACTTGGGACGCCGTCCCAACCTTCATTTTGGGACGCCGTCTAGCAACTTGGGACGCCGTCCCGTTTGCCTAAAACTGGCTGTTTGCTTGACCTTTTGACGAAAAATGTTTGGCATGTTCTAGACCTCCGATTAACATGAAACTTGGCCAACATGCTCATATATGATTATATAACTTAGAAAAATTGTCGGATACCCGACCCGACCCAGTTGACTTTGACTTTGACCAAGTTTGACTTTTAATCAAACTTAACCAAATGGTTGTGCAATCGTTCTAACATGCTTTTATACTTGTATCTTGCATGAAACATGACAACTTGATTCACATGCTACATTATTGAGTCGTAACGAGCCATAGGACTAATTGAACATCTTTGACCTATCGTGTTTACCGTTATTGATACAACCTATTGTTTAGGTCAAGACTAGCATTGTTCTTTGCACACGTTTACTTGTCGAAGTACTTTACTACTCGTGCACTCAAGGTGAGATCATAGTCCCACTTTTACTCTTTTTGAACTTACATTTGGGATGAGAAAACATAAACATTTCTTTTACTAAGAGAACACAAGTACAGGAAAACAAACATTCTACATACGAGTTTAGAACAAAATCCTCAATTCGATTATCATTAGTTACACTTGCCGGGTGTAAGCGAGAACTTATGTTGTATGGATCCATATGGGTTTGACAAACCCTCATTCAAACGGTTCGCTACCGTTTACGAATGAAATATATTTTCGAGAAACAGTGTATGTTCTAGCACTAAGTGATGGGGTTCAATGGAAGGAAATGTTAAGCATTGATAATTGGGTGCTCGTGAAACAAACTTTTGGAATGTATTACTATTATTTCATTGATACAAATCTTGTGGTTCACTTGTACTTACTTACTTAAACCTATGATTTCACCAACGTTTTCGTTGACAGATTTCTATGTTTTTCTCAGGTCCTTGAACGATACATGATACATGCTTCCGCTCATTATTTTGATACTTGCATTGGATGTCGAGTATATATGCATACATGGAGCGTCTTTTGAATACTTTTAAATTGTGTCGCATAAGTTTCATTTGTACTTAAAACTTCGTATCGTAACTTGTGGTGGAACTATTCTTGTAAACTTGAACAACCTTTACATTTGAAATGAATGCGACATATCTTTTGGTCAAACGTTGTTTTAAAGACTTATGACCACGTAACGGGACCTAAGTAGACGGCGCCGTCAAATGACGATTTTGTCGGGTCGCTACAATTTTCACCATCTTTTATTTTCAATTACAAGCTTTAATCATCATAAAAACAACCATTCAAAAACACTTCAATAAATCTTTCAAACTTGCTAGATTACTTCCAAGCTTTCAAATCCATTCCAAGTAATCATCCAAGATCAAGAAACTTTTGTTAAGAATTATATTCAAGCTTTGGTCCATTTTCCATAAACATAACTATCTTAATTTAAGTAGTAATCTTACTTGAACTTGTTTTCGTGTCATGATTCTACTTCAAGAACTTCCAAGCCATCGAAGATCCTTTGAAGCTCAAGTTTATTTTTCATCATTTCCAGTAGGTTTACCTACTACACTTGAGGTAGTAATGATGTTCATAACATCATTCGATTCATATATATATATATATATATATATATATATATAACTATCATATTCGAAGATTTAAACTTATAATCACTAGATATAGTTTAGTTAATTCTAAACTTGTTCACAAATAAAGTTAATCCTTCTAACTTGACTTTTAAAATCAACTAAACACATGTTCTATATCTATATGATATGCTAACTTAATGATTTAAAACCTGGAAACACGAAAAACACCGTAAAACCGGACATACGCCGTTGTAGTAACACCGCGGGCTGTTTTGGGTTTGATAATTAAAAACTATGATAAACTTTGATTTAAAAGTTGTTCTTCTGGGAAAATGATTTTTCTTATGAACATGAAACTATATCCAAAAATCATGGTTAAACTCAAAGTGGAAGTATGTTTTTCAAAATGGCCATCAAGATGTCGTTCTTTCGACGGAAATGACTACCTCTTTAAAAAATGACTTGTAACTTGTATTTCCGACTATAAACTTATACTTTTTCTGTTTAGTTTCATAAATTTCAGTTCATTATGAAACCATAGCAACTTGAATCACTCAAAACGGATTTGAAACGAAGAAATGACGGGTAAAACAAAATTGGATAAATTTGCTAGTTTTAGCTACGAAAATTTTGTAACAAATCTAGACTAAACATATCCTAACTAATTTATATTGAATTATACATATTATGTAATCTTGGGATACCATAGAAACGTATACAATGTTTTGACATATCATATCGACCCATCTATATATATATTTCGGAACAACCATAGACACTCTATATGCAGTAATGCTTGAGTTAGCTATACAGGGTTGAGGTTGATTCCAAAATAATATATATACTTTGAGTTGTGATCTAGCCTGAGACTTGTATACACTGGGTCGTGGATTGATTCAAGATAATATATATTGATTTATTTCTGTACATCTAAATGTGGACAACTAGTTGTAGGTTACTAATGAGGACTGCTAACTTAACAAACTTAAATCATAAAAACGTAATAAAAAAATGTTGTGAATATATTTCAATCATACTTTGATATATATGTACATATTTCTTATAGGTTCGTGAATCGACCCGTGGCCAAGTCTTATTTTCTCGACGAAGGAAAAATCTGTGAAAGTGAGTTATAGTCTCATTTTTAATATCTAATATTTTTGAGATGAGAATACATGCAGATTTGAAAATAATTTACAAAATAGACACAAGTAATTGAAACTACATTCTATGTTAAATCGTTATACCGGATATCGCCCTTGTTGAACTTGGTAACCTAAGAATTGGTGTTTATTATAATTGCCACCAGTTGACGCGAATCCTAAAGATAGATCTATGGGCTTTGACACGCCCCAGTCAGAGAATTTGAACTGCTTTAGTACTTCGATATTATTTATGGGGATATTCTAGATGCATTTTGTTAATGTCGGTTACCAGGTGTTCAAACATATGAATGATTTTTATGCAGATTGCATGTTATTGAAAGATGAAATATTGTGGTCTATTATTACAATTTGATATATAGATTTAAACCTATAACTCACCAACAATTTTTTGTTGACATTTAAAGCATGTTTATTCTCAGGTGATTATTAAGAGCTTCCGCTGTTGCATACTAAATTAAGGACAAGATTTGGAGTCCATGTTTGTATAATATTGTTTAAAAACTGCATTCGAAGACATATATTGTTGTGTATTATTATTGTAAACCATTATGTAATAATCGTGTGAAAACGTTATATTTTAGATTATCATTATTTGATAATCGTCGTAGTATTTTAAACCTTTATCGATAAAATAAAGGTTATGGTTTGTTTTAAAATCGAATGCAGTCATTGAAAAACGTCTCATATAGAGCTCAAACCTCGCAACGAAATCAATTAATATGGAACGTTTATAATCAATATGAACGGGATATTTCAATATATATATATATATATATATATATGTGTGTGTGTGTGTGTGTGTGTGTGTGTGTGTGTGTGAGTGTGTGTGTGTGTGTGTGTGTAAGAGCTATTGAAAGATATGGGGTCGTTAATTCATTGTTGCCAATCAAGCAAGATTTCTTTGATCTATTGTAACTCAAAACTTTTACTTTGAATTTCATTAATTATCATAGTGCTTGTTTGCTCTATGTTTTTTAAAACTGCCATGTTTCTATACTTCCAAATAAGATACCTGATTAACCAAAATTTGAAAATGATCTTTCACTAGGAATTTGTTAAGTGTCTTTTGGTAGGTTTATAAAATTAATTGATTGCTGGATGAAGTTTGCGGGGGCGCCTGGGTCCGGATGAAAAGAAAACAAAAAACTATAGTAGAATATCTCTTTACGTTTTACATTGTGGTGAATGGGTAAATCATGTTGTGTGGGAATATATATATATATATATATATATATATATATATATATATATATATATATATATATATATATATATATATATATATATATATATATATATATATTGGTAGGATTAAGAGGGAAGTAATCAATCGGGGGAAGCGGGGGGAAGCAAAATCTTTTTTTTTTTCGTTTTTTTGAAAAAATTTTGTTCACGAACATTATAGATTGGATGAACATTTAATAAAGACACTTTGTGATAAATGTTTTTATTTTGGAGGAAAAACGCTCGAAGAACTAATATATAACAATTATCGTGTTTTTCGAGCGTATGTTGAGGTTTTAGATATTAGGGTTTATAGGGTTTGGATATTAGGGTTTAGAAATTTAAGGTTTAGGGTTTAGATTTAGGTTTAAAATTGAGTTTTTAACACGAACGGTTTAGGGTTTAGGGTTTAGGGTTTGGTGTTTTGGGTTTATGTAATAAACCCAAAACACCAAACCATTACATAAACTCAAAACACCAAACCCTAAACCCTGAACCCTAAACTCTAAACCGTTCGTGTTAAAAACTCAATCTAAATCCTAAATCAAAACCCTAAACCCTAATATCTAAACCCTATAAACCCTAATATCTAAACCCTAATAGCTAAAACCTCAATATATGCTCGAAAAACACGATAATTCTTATATATTACTTGTTCAAGCGTTTTCTCGCCAAAATAAAAACATTTATCACAAAGTGTCTTTATTAAATGTTCATATTTTCATCTCATCTATAATGTTCGTGCACAAAATTTTTTCAAAAAACGAAAAAAAAAGTTTTTGCTTCCCCCTCTTCCCCCCGATTGGTTACTTCCTTCTTGATCCTACCACTATATATATATATATATATATATATATATATATATATATATATATATATATATATATATATATATGGACATGATCAATGGGGAAGTAACCAATCGGGGAGAAGCGGGGGGAGGCAAAAAAAAATATTCGTTTTTTTTGGAAATTTTTTTTTCCGGCATCAAAATTACACGAAAATATGAACATTTAGAATAGACACTTCGTGATGAATGTTATTATTTAAGCGGGAAAACGATCGACAAAAATAACATTCAAGATAATATTGTTCGTGGAGAATGTTAACGTTTTTTTTCCATGTTTTGTGAAGTAAAATTTAGCCCGATTTAGAGTTTAGGGTTTGGTGTTTTGGGTTTATTACCAAACCCCAAACCCTAAACTCTAAACCGTTCGTGTTAAAAACTCAATCTAAATTCTAAATCTAAACCCTAAATCTAAACCCTAAACCCTAAATTTCTAAACCCTAATATCTAAACCCTATAAACCCTAATATCTAAACCCTAATATCTAAACCCCAATAGCTAAAACCTCAACATACGCTCGAAAAACACGATAATTGTTATATATTACTTCTTCGAGCGTTTTTTCGCCAAAATAAAAACATTTATCACAAAGTGTCTCTACTAAATGTTCATATTTTCATCACATCTATAATGTTCGTTAACAAAGGTTTTTCCAAAAACGAAAGAAAAAAAAAAGTTTTTGCTTCTCCCCGCTTCCCACCGATTGGTTACTATATATATATATATATATATATATATATATATATATATATATATATATATATATATATATATATATACACACACACACACATTATTATAAAGCGCGTGATAATAATCCTACGTGTCAATCTCTCAATTAATCTGAATTAAATTTACACACGTGTCAATTTCTTAATTAAACTGGATTTAATAATATTTTATCAATTAAATTTTTATATAGGTTGAAATTTACCTTCCATACTCATCTCAGAATTCAAATATATTTACTATAATTATTTCTTTAGTTTTTACGTATTAACTAAGGGGAGTATTTTGATTCCAATAGAAACTACGATCCCATAAATAACTAAAAACGCCTAATAATGGAGATTATTAAAAATAAATAAATATAATAGAAAAAGCACGGGGTATATGATAAGGTAAATATATCCATGCCATATATATTTAAAAACGTACGGAGTAAAATTTTGATATTTAATTTGACTTTGGAGTAAATCTTAAATAATTAATCATAACTAGCCTTTTAATTATATATTGTACGGGTTCTAAACCTTAGTAATATTTAATCACGATCACGGATTTGATATTTAATTTGACTTAAACAATAGGGAGTATATTATAAACTAATTAATCATAACTACCTGTTTAATCGTATTAACGTCTATGTAACTTACGGGCTCTAAACCTTAGTAATATTTGACAACGATCACGTATTATTTGTAATATTAATATTATTCTTTAACTTAAACGACACATTATTAATAATTAATCATAACCAGTCCTTTAGTCGTAATTTTAACGCCCATGCAACGCAAGTACTCTAAACCATAAATTATTTTTTATTACGTATTGTTTGTACTATCATATTCCAACTTAAACAATACATTATTTAATAACCATTCTAAATGTAACAAAGGTGTTGTATTAATTTTCAACTAACTTCACTCTTATATGTACTTCTATACTATTGTTATATAAATTCACCCTTAATTTGCAACTAACCATCTCAATGTAGCCCAGTGTTTAGACCCGTGATGTCTTAGATTCGAATCTTATGGTGATCCTGGAAGAGTTGGAAACAGCAAGAAAGTATTTCTAATGGACTGCATACACTAGAGTATGTGGTTAAATAACCCGCCCTTCCCAAGTAACCCGAATAGAAAAATCTTACAACTTTTACATAAATTCAAGAGTTGTGAAACCGTACATCTACAACTTCCGTCCAACGGACGGACTCATAAAACTTATATATATATATATATATATATATATATATATATATATATATATATATATATATATATATATATATATTCCATCAACATCAGGAGGGAGGTGTTGTAGACTTGTAGAAGTAGTAGGTTTCGATTCATAAAAAACTTTGATGGTACACCACTATTGTATTGTAATTGTAATGACCCGACCCGGCTTATTTAACTGACTTTTTCTAGAGCAGAGTACCCCACTAAAAGGACAAAACACCCATCATTTCATGTTCAACCATCATTAAATTATTGGTATCGGTATTTCTAGTCACGTCACCATTTTCCATTAAAGGTGGCTTTGTCTAACTATTTACTCCGTATTACCCTATCAGACATGGGTGCTGTGGGTCATCCACATTCTACAGTCTAGGCACACATTCCAGACTTTTGGTTTAAGTTTTCACCTGAAAATAATACTCCAGCAGCCAGCCTATCAACTTGGACTATAATTATCATTTATCATACGGAGTAGTAATAAACTAATAATTTGTAAAGAAATAGTTTTAAAAACAAACATGACACTCCATATGGACCATATCCACATGCGGAAGAGATACGGGGCAGGTAGTAATGTCCGTCTCTCCTAAATATAAAATTTAAATATGTAGGTAATGTATATACGATAATTTCTGTAGGAACAATTAAACAATATTAATTGATCTAATATTAAATATCGAATGCGAAAAAATTCGATATTGGGTTTAGTATCAAAACGACTCAATAAAACTATGATCTAATGATAAAAAACGTCTTTAATACGTAATAGATCACCAAATCAGAGTGCTAGACCTGTAAACTATCGAATTCACGGGTAGGAAAGTGTTTAGGTTCGTAACCCTAACAATGAACTCATAACTTACAATTTATAAGGTCTGCACGTGTAATCTTGCGTGTTGGGAAGTTATCCCACATCGACCACGGGACAAAACAAATGTATGTATATAAGTTTAATTAGGGGAAGTCCCTCTATCGACAATTGGTTTTATTAAGGATGGACTCTTGGACTTATATGTTGTACATGTTGTTGGGCTATACGATTTATCAATTCTGTCATGGTATCAGAGCTCAGGTAAGCGGTTTTACAAAGCGAGTCCGAGTCAGACCCCCATGTGTGTGCCGCCGTCGCTACAAAGAGATCGAGTCAGGCCGCTTTAGTGCCGCCATCTCTACAACCGTTCCACGCATCGATGTGAGAGGGCGTGTTGGGAAGTTATCCCACATCGGCCATGGAAAAAACAAATGTATGTATATAAGTGTAAGGGGAAGTCACTCTATCATCAATTGGTTTTAGAAAATGATGGACTCTTGGACTTATATGTTGTACATGTTGTTCGGCTATACGATTTATCAATTCTGTCAGTGCGGTTGCAGGATTCAACCGTGCGGTTACACTTACAGTAAGAAACTCAACTTTAAATGCATACAATCGATCGTAGACTTAATAAATACATTAACAATTAACAATCGATTATCCAAGTACTTAGTTAGTCTTAATACACACGAATACGCTATAGTCAACTCGAGACTTACGTTCATGCATCAACAATTTCAAAGAAATAAGATAAATAATCTAGAAATCTAGATAGAAAAAAAGGTTCGTTCATCCTTAAATTGAGTATTTAACGTATATATTTTATACTATATGGAATTTTTATATGACATGTTTATAAAGGTCAACCATAAATTCAACTTATATTTCATAATTACATAGCAAAATGGATAAACAAGCTGCACAATACAACTTGTCAAAGCGAATTATTAGTTAATTTATTACAAAAGATGGTGAAAACTTCACTAGCCATTCAAGAATTTTTCATTGTCGATCATTTCTTTTTAGTTTTTATGTATTCATTGAAATTGAATAGTATTTATGAAAAGGTTTCAAACACATTTGTGATCCATGTCTCTAAAAGAGTATGTGATACATGTGTTTTCATCAATCCAATTCACTTTTACTTTACTTGATCTAACGGATGCTTTAAAGGAAATGTCAACACGGTTTTGTTGAAAGTTCACATTGAGTTCCTATCAAGATTCATCCAGAAAGGATGATAATCATTTTGTGCCAAGTACACTTAAGTGGAGGAAATTAAAATAGCACATGGTTATGAAAAGGAAACAAAAGGGAACAGGAGAGATTAAAAGCCAAACTAACAATAGTTGGACTACAAGTGCTAAAAAATACTCCCTCCGTCCCACTACAAGTGTCCACTTACTTTTTGCACACAGTTTTAGGAAATCCCACTAACTTCATTCTCCACCAATCAGAATTCTTCTCTCTCCAGAATAACCTCTTCTAATTAGTTAAAATACAAAGTGAACACTTGTAATGGAACATTCCAAAATAGAAATATGACACTTCAAGTGGGACGGAGGGAGTAATAAATTGAGTAAAACTACTAAGGCAAATGCAATGCATGGTATGGGCCTGTGGCCATGTGGGCCTCGGTAAGGGTACAACGCAGCACATTAAAGAAGTACCGTCCATTATTATAAAAGAAGAAAACAAAAGTAAGTGGTGAGAGATCTTCTCCATATCAATCATCAATCAAATGTTAACACAACAAACCAAAAGAAAATTAAAGGAAATAGTAGATTATGGTAAACCAATAGTACGTGTATGTCTACCCTTTTAAAAGACAATGTGTAATCAATGTCTTCAATGCAACAGTGAAACCCACTCTCTATATTATATAATCCATGTACAGAATAAATTATTGCACTTGCACCTAATCTTTGCCATGTAATGTGACGCCAACAGATGAAATGTGATACAATTAATTTAAATACTGTATCCCAATAATATAATGAAAGTGTCAATAAGAAAAGCAAAAAGAATTCTCTAAGTTTATGCCTTTTCTTTTAAAAACAGTATTCCCTAAGTTTGAGGTCTCTACCAGCACTACTACACAAGTACCTCAATATATGGTTTATATTCACTTTAAAAACTTTCATCATATTGTACTAATTCACTTTAACATATGGATTCTTTTTTTAAAGGCTAACAAATGGTTTCTTTTTTTAAATGCTAACAAATGGATTATTACTATACACAATGTTTGTACAGTCTTTTTAAGAAATCTAATTATTCTTTCATTTCATGGTTCCAACAGTAAGATGATAGATGTAAATATATCCTATGACTTTGTTTAATATTGAAATACTCCGCAAGTCAATAAGGACAACTTCAGACTTATCAATTTGAGCTTAGTGCGTATTTGAGACTATAAGCTTGTAATAATAAGCTCGTAAACTGAAAAATTGATATTTATAAACTTTCTGAAAATCAAATAAAACCATAAACCAAAAACAAGGTAATATATACTCTAGTGGCATCCTTGTATTCTCACTCGCAATAGATTTTTAAATTCATAAGTCACTAGCTACATATCTTAGAATAGTCACACACAAAAAAGTCGAAAACGATCACAAGATAACCTTCATATGATTATACATCCATTTTGAAAGATTCACTCTTGCCGAATTAATTTTATTAACCAAATCCCACCGAATTACTTAAACATGAAAAATTCTCTTTTTACCGGTTTAAAGTATTTTGATATACTATGCTACTATAAGTAATATTTGTTGGTTTCCTATTATGCTACTAAAGAAACTATTGCTTCCAATTCCACTTTGAGTGATGAAGAGAAACCCTAATTGTGCAAGAATACTAATTTATGCTTGATTTCTTGTTTTCCACTCACTTCATTATTAGTGCATCTATGAATAAAAACGTGTATGCTAATGTTGCAATCAAACGCGTTCACTTTTCAAACTAAAGTACTTCCACACCAAACATTAAACATTACAAAAACATTAGGATCTTTAGTGGCAAAGAATTTATTGTATTGGACCTAATATTATGGTCGATCCTGGACATATTGATTTTTTTTGAAAGGCAAGTAAAAATTTTATATAAAAAAGAACCAATACACGAGATACAAACTAGCAAGGGGCTAGTCAAAGCACGAACCACACTCAAACCAATACACGAAACCACAAAACATAAGCTCGAAAACTAAACAAGGCACATAAACACGAGGACATTAGAGTAAACACGACACGGCACTAAGTAGGCTAAGATTCCGAGTCCGATGACGTTCCGGAGTCCGATGACGCGCAAGAGGAGCAGCATGAGCAACAGCCAATATCAACCCCCGTGTTATTCATCACATTCTCGATAAAATATCTATCGTGCCATCGAAAATTATCTCGACGTCGGTTACGCTTCATATAACTCCTACCCCACACATGTCGAATAAAGTGACTTTTGATCAAAGGAGGGGCTTTTTTCCTTCTAACACGAAAACGAGCTACCGCAGAATATACTGGATCGAGAGGGGCGTCCAGTAAGTCTTCACAAGCATTTTCAATAGGGCTAGGTACACCCATGTCACGATGGACTGAGCCCGGTTCAAGCCCATTTGGGGCATGATTATCCAAAAATTGATCACAGGAAGTTTCTGGCCCAATATGAGGAATGGGCCCGTTTTGGTTTTGAATCTCACTCGACAAGGGATCTGGAAAAACACGCGTGCCCTTACTATCCTCGACCATTATGCTTTCTGCTTTGGAACCAGCAACAGAAGATCTCGCAACTGATTGATACATTGATACATATTGATACATCATTAATTTCATGATAACAGGGAAAAGAATTATATGCGGTTTTACCATAATAAGTGTTGTAAAAAAGGTCGAGACGGGTGTCGCAACTGATTTACTTGTGTACCATCGCAACGGATTAAAAATGGGTTAAAACGGTCAACGTAAAAATACCGGCCAACAACGATAAAAACGGTCAAAAACCATAAAAATGATCGAGAAGGGGTCGAGACGGATTTTGACCAACGTTGACTTTTAATACTGTATATATTTTAAACATAAACATTAATTATTTCAAATTAATGGCAATTATTTCTGATTAAACATAGATATTTGCCTATAATTTTACATATTTATGTTTGAAATATGTATAAAAAGTTAATGTTGGTCATCCGTCTCGACCCCGTCTTGACCGTTTTAATCGTTGCGATGCTCCAAGGTCTTAACCGTATCGACCCGTCTCGCATCTTTTACAACCTTCACCAAATTACAATTCTTGATACCCATTTAATCCCAATGAAATTTATAAACTTGACATTATACTTGCAATTGTATTATTCCATTAAATAAATACATGAAAAACATAGTCCTCCCTGTAGATCATGTCATTTATTTATGTGCAGTTAGATTAAAGTAAAAAAATTATTGAAGCTGACAATTAGTCCTTATTGTGTGGGCCCCAAGGCTTAGTGGGCCAAAGGCGAACAGGAGGAGGTTACTTATAAAAACAAATCAGTATCACTAAAAATGAGCTTTTGGGTCCACTAGCAATGACAAACAAGAAAGATAAAATAAAAAGAAAACTAAAGAGTTGCTTGTTGCATGGGGGGGCCAACTATATATCACTAAGATGAGCATCAGAAATTTAAGAATCACACAAATACACACAGAGTGTGGTCCAAAAAACTTTTATGATTATAACAGTGAGCATCAAATAACAGCAAAATTGACCCAGAAGCAATTAGTATGGTGTGCATAATGGCCAAACAAATGACAGTGGAGCACCTTTCTTGTCTATATTCTCACATGGGAATCATTCCAAATTAGGTATAATATCCCCACACACTTTAAAGACTTTCAACTATATAGTTATCAAATCTCACTCACACAATCCTCTTGCCATGTCAAAAAGGTTAAAATGTGTGTGGGCAATTCTTACCCACTATGAAATGAAAAAAGAAGGATTCTTGAGTTGGAATATGGAGCTTAAAATGATATTTAATTGGTGCTAGTATACCTAGACTTGTCAGAGATTGGTCATTTTTTTGCACTCAAATGGTGGATTATGGCTTTAAAGTAGTTCATGTCATGTTGGTAGTGGGTGCTAAAGTTGATGGACTTTTTTACAAGATAGAACACTTACTTGGGGCATCATTTTATCCTTGATGTGTTTTAGGTCTCAACTTTTTTGGTACATTTCATTTATAGAGTTCATTATATTTATAAGTATATAATCATACATAAATAATTGTGATTGGTAAAATGCGTAGTTGTGATCGAAGGGATATGATATGAGGATGAAAAAACCCCGACCTCCGTTTTATGTTACACGTCATTCTTAGGCAACCATTGTGGTGCCAAATAGGATTAGAGTTTATAACTTTGTATATAACGTACGTCGTAAAAGGGGATCGAATAAGAATTAGGAATGCGCCGATGGATGTAATCCTATTTGAAACTCATACTTCCCAATAAAACCTACTGTGATCGGGTCGTAATCTGTAATCTTACTATATAGATTACGACGTACTTAGTGGTAATTAATTACAAATGCGTTGACCAGTCTTTCATCTGTCCTTTATTTAAAAAAAAAAAAAAAAAAAAAAAAAAAAAGGTCTCTCCCCTGCAACATAAAAGGTTCGCCAGCTTTAGAAGATTGGTTAAACACGGGACCAGCCCAGTGGTCCTAGTTAGATCAGGTCCAATTCATTTGGAAGATCAGTTCAAAATTAGGTCCCCACAAAAACTACTGTTTGGCCCAGATTGAAAAGACCCCGTTTAAGGCCCGAGTCAGTAAAGACTGAATATGCCCCGGAAAGCCCAGTTAAGACCTGAAAGAGCCAAGTCCAAATATTAAAAAATGCAAAATTTGCTTACATTTATTCATTGGAGTGATTACCTGAAATTTCAAATTAACGATATTTTGGGTGTAAAGTTTGATTTCGTAATCTATTTTTGAAGCTAGAAACTTTAGACCCCATATTATCAAACTTGTCTACTTATGTGTGTTTATATTATTAACAATTTCAGCCTTAAAAGATTATATAGCTTATAAAGTTATAATAATGTACATGATGTTTGATAATGACTAATATCTAAATCAGAATCAGAATCACCTAACGTACCAATTATGTTGCCTAATATTAAAGGCATCTCACATTGGCAGAATGACCATACAGAATTAGCCAGGAAGTTACAGATGATACAGGCCCAAGTGGTCGCATGCCCAATATTACATATCAGAATGGACCACCAATGAGGGTGACAAACTGGAACCATGATTTATGGACACATGCAACCTTTAGCTTGTGGTTGCATCCAGTCAGAACCCATCTTTTAAATGGTCCCCAACCTCAAGTGTATAAGGCAAGACCTTAATAATTCAGATCCCAACTTAATTGTTGTTTGATATAATATTCCTGCTCGCCCCATAAATTTATGTATTATGATATCCTAGAACCATAATATAACCTCAGGTATGAGTTGTTTACATGATATGTACTCCGTAATATGTAGTGTGCACTGCTGTCATTCCTATATAAGATTACATGGTTCTCTAAACCCAAAAACAAAAATTTATAAGTTCAAATGTAGCAAGAGGATGTTACTAAACTGTCTAAACCCAGTATGCCATTGTGTCAATGATGTTAATGAATGCTCAACAACATTTCAAAGAATGCCTTGTTAATTATATTATATTATATTATATTATATTATATTATATTATTATATTATATTATATTATATTATACCTACATACTAAAAGTCACCAAGAATTCTGTAGTTTCAATTGTTTTGGATTGTAGTTTTGCGTTTGCGTTCACACTGCACTCGGCCCCTTACCTTTGTCCTTTGTCCTTTGCCTCAATTTACACAACGACCCCTCAAGTTAAAATTTTCTCATGGGTAAAAAGTGTAAATATACAATTTTATTAACTAATTCCAACCGAATTTTTAGCGGGCCTTATCTTCTCGCTCGGTGCGAGTTAAATTTTTTCGAGCCCACCGTTCAACTCAAAAAAATCTTATGAACACAACGAGACTAACTATACGCGAAACGGGCACTTCAAAAAAAAAATGCTCAATACCTCGGACTATATTCAATACATATACACACCTATAATACGCTCCGTTAACTATGAATACGCAACCCAAAGGGGCCGCGACATCGCGCGGGCTCCTTTTTCTAGTTCCCAACTAAGAGAAGAACTTCGAATCATATAAAAATTTCCATGTAGGGTTAATTCGTTAGGTTACATGCCACCTATATGAATGAGCTGCTATATAAACTTGATTGACATTACTGGTCTGCCTGTTATCTCCTCTTATTAGGGATGGCATCGGGTCGGGTTTGGGTTGGGTTTAGGTAATTTCGGACCCGAACTCGATTAAGAAACCCCGCCCCAAATCCGGCCCGAAACCCGCCGGGTCCCCATTTACTTACATACTATCGAGTTTCGGGTTTCCCCACGGGTAAACGGGTATACCCGATTAATCATTCTGTATCTATTTTTCAATAAGTTACCAAATCATAATATCAAAAAATAACTTAACTACTTCATGTTTAAAGTATTATAAAATATCACATACAAAAAGTTGATTGAAAAGTGTCCTATAATACTCAAATACACAAAGTATATAAAATATCACATCTAGAAAATTTGTTGTATACGATTATATATTGAATAAAATTATACTCGTTTTCAAAACAAATAAGAGAAATCTTTCATACATTAACAATGTTATACTAATACTCAAATTTTACATAAAAATTATTATTAAAATTCCTCGGGCCGGGTATACGGGTATGCGGGTCGGGTAAATGGGTTTGTATCCAAAACCATACCCGAACCCGATTTTTTTTTTATAACCATCCCATACCCGGCCCATGATCCGACGGACTCAGGTCAAACCCGGCCCAATTATAACGGGTTTCGGGTTTCCCCATTGTATACGGGTCATTTTGCCATCCCTAACCCGACCCGCATACCCGTATACCCGGTCTGAGGAATTTTAATAATAATTTTATGTAAATTTTTAGTATTAGTATTATATTGTTAATGTATGAAACATTTCTTTTATTTGTTTTGAAAACGAGTATAATTTTATTCAATATAATCATATACAACAAGTTTTCGAAATGTGATATTTTGTATACTTTGTGTATGTGAATATTTTAGAAACTTCTCAATCAACTTTGTGTATGTGATTTTTTATAATACTTTAAACGTGAAGTAGTTAAATTATTTTTCTATATTTTAATTTGGTAACTTATTGAAAAATAGATTCAAAATGACTAATCGGGTATACCCGTTTACCCGGGGAACCCGAAACCCGATAGTATGAAGTAAATGGGGACCCGACGAATTTCGGGCCGGGTTTGGGGCGGGGTTTCTTAATCGGTTTCGGGTCTGGGATTACCTAAACCCGACCCAAACCCGAACCGATGCCATCCCTATATAAATACATCTGAATAGACTATGAGTGGTAAAAACGCATAAATATCGCTAATGAACATGAATGTTCTAAGTTTCTAACATGTCAGCAGTATAGCAGTGTATTGAACTTTCCGCCTCCCTATCAAATAATAGGTATCGAAATGTTATTATGCCCAATGTAGTTAACTGTTAAGTAGCTTGTCTTATCAATTAAGGATAATAATTTTGTAGAAAGGAGATTGGAAAACGAACAATAATTCCTATAATGAACACTTAAGTAGAGCATACAATCGTCAGACGCCATACTACTTTGAAAGACCTCCATTGATGTTATGAAAAAAGCACAACCTCAAGTAAAATAGCAATCAAAGAAGGAAATTTAAGCCAAAACTGAGTCGCATACGCAAGAATACAAAATGGAAAGCTTAAGTTTGTAGTTAGTAAAAAACGTAAACTTTCAAAGGTAGTGTTAACAGACATGGCTGTAGACTCAGTTTGTGCCGCTAGGTAACCTCATTTTCAAGCAAAACATGCACCATCTAACCTATAATGTTGTACTTCAACTACAAAACATTCAACTTCTTACTAGGAAACACAAGCATTTCAGTTTAACCATACTTATCAGATACATATTGCATAGTGCAACCACATCAGCACAATACCAACGTAAAACAGCTTTTTAAGCTAAGGTCCTTTAATGTACTGCTACTTAACAGAAAATAAGACTTCAAACCAGGTAACAGCAGATAGTAAGTAAAGCCACACACACAACATCATCTAACAGAGGCAAGAATTATAGAGTAAAATAGTAAACACAAATGAAAATATAAAAGTACCACTTAAAAGTGTTTTCACAGGACCATCATCTAAAAATAAAACATACCAAAGTACTCCCAAAACTGGGTAAAAGAAACATTATAGTAGCGAATATAACAAGTGATAAAAGGAGGACACACAAAATTCCTCCAACCATACCTCCTCTTCCAGCTTACAGCTTGTCTTCAAAGTCAGATAGCGGTGTCATCTGTTCCTTCAAACCTTTCCTCTTACGGATCTGGCTCACAAGAGTACTAGCCTGAGATCCAGCTTCCAATGGATCGGATGACATCATGTCCCAATGATCGAACACACACTGAGGGAAAGCTTGACCTGAAGTCGAAGCTCTCAAAGCACCAGAAAACCCGAATGACTCCACGACCGGAAGATAAGCCTTGATGTTGTAAAGTGGGGTACCAGGCCTCTGCATCTCCTCAAACACATGCCCACGCCTTTGATTTAGCACACTGTAAATACCTCCCAAAGCTTGCTCGGGTGCCTGAATTTCAACGAGGTAGACGGGCTCAAGAAGTCTCGGTTTAGCAGTAAGCTGGGACGCGTAAATGACCCTACGAGCAGTTGGGATAACCTGACCACCACCTCTGTGTATAGCATCAGCATGCAGAACAACATCACAGACCTCAAAGCAAATACCTCTCATGTTCTCTTCAGCCAAAGCTCCTTCCTTTGAAGCCCATTGAAAACCAGCAACCACAGAATCCTTGATTTCATTCAAATACTGAACTCCCTTACACATATCAACAACCATGTTGGGGCCGGTTGTTTCAGGGCCAAAACACCAGATTTTCTTAGCGAGATCCTTGTCCCAACCATATTCCTGTGACAAGATCTGTCCACGAACCTTGGGGTCATCACGTGGACCGATTCTGCCTTCATCAATGGCTTCAGCAAGACCTTCTTCCAAGGGACGAGCTTCCATGTACAGACGGTTGTGCTTGTTTGGGGACTTGCTCATCACAGTTCGGGAAGATTTTTCAAGCACGGTTTCCCGGAAAGACACAACTGGGTCGGAAACGACGATTTCAGCACCACCCATGAAATCGTCTTGCAAATCTTTCAAACAGATTTCAAGATGGAGTTCTCCTGCACCAGCAATGATGTGTTCACCTGACTCCTCAATGGTACAGACAACCATAGGGTCAGATTTAGCTAGACGTTTAAGACCCTCAACGAGCTTGGGAAGATCAGACGCAACTTTGCACTGAACCGCGACACGAACAACGGGTGAGACTGAAAACTTCATGGCACGAATGGGGTGGGCATCAACTTCCTTCTCGTTTGTCAATGTTGCATTCTTGGTGATGAACTGATCCAAACCAACCAAAGCCACTGTGTTACCACAAGGAACGTCTTCAACTGTTTCTTGTTTCTTTCCCATCCAGATAACAGTTCTCTGAACACTCTTCACATAAAGATCCTTCTTTTCACCAGGGACAAAGTTAGGACCCATAATCCTAACCTTCAAACCAGTAGAAACCCTGCCGGCAAACACACGACCAAAGGCAAAGAATCTGCCCTTGTCAGATGCGGGAATCATCTTAGACACATAAAGCATGAGAGGACCGTCGGGGTCACAGTTTCTAATGGCGTTAGCATACTGATCGTCCAAAGGACCCTCGTACAGATTCTCCACACGGTATCTTTGTGCAGTGTGAGGGGAAGGCAAATGAAAGATCATCATTTCAAGTAGTGCAGTAGCAGCAGGAAGCCATGTCTGCATAACACGCTTCATCAAAGCCTTACCCATCAACTCTTTCTCCTCAGATTTCAAAGTGACACCAAGCTTGGACAACATGGGCCACAACTGATCCTTCTGGTCATTCATGCAAGTATTGATAACTTGCTTAATTGGTTCATAACAGAACTGAACAAACCCACGCTTGCAAGTTGCTGAACCTGTGTTCTTGGTGGTCCACTTCTTGGTTTTTGGGTCAAAAAAGTTCTCACCCCATAACCTTTCCATCATTTTAGACTCGTCAACACCAAATTTTGAGGCGTACATCTTAGCAAAGTTGGTTAACGTGAAAGCCCAGCCATGGAGACCAGCAGAGAAAGCAACAGTACCTTTCTCAGGGTAAACCATGACATCACCAAGAAGTGGATCCTCATATGTGGCCATGATGACATTAGCATTTTCAATAACCCTCTGAAAAGTTTGATAAGCTTCTTCACCATCAACCTGAAGCTCAAGGAAACATCTGTCCATCTTGTTGACAGTCAACACAGGTCGAATCCTCTCACCAAGAGCTTGTCGAAGGACAGTTTCAGTTTGGACACAGACACCTTCAATACAATCTACCACCACAAGGGCACCATCAGTGATACGTAAGGCGGCAGTAACTTCAGAGGAAAAGTCAACGTGCCCAGGTGAATCGATAAGATTGATCAGGTACTCGTTCCCCATACGTTCTCCCTTGAAACTCTTAAGAGCTGCATCAGTCATCTCATAGTAAAGTGAGATACCGGTGGACTTGATGGTAATACCACGTTCAGCTTCATCAGCACGAGTATCAGTCATGCGAACATCTCCAGCAACTTCCTGGGCAATAATACCAGCAGCAGCCACCAAGGAATCGGTCAACGTTGATTTTCCTGCACAAAATAAAAAAAACATCAGACAGGAAACGCACACACAATCCAATTTTCGGGCAACAGAAGATTACACAACAAAAAATTCATAGAACAAATTTAGTCTGTTTTTAACTTTTAAACCGCAAAAGAAATACACTGGTTACCAAATAACTTGCTACAAGAGTATTGAATATTAAAATGACAAAAACCTATGGCTGCTGTAATACCATGTTATAATTTAAATAAACTTCAACCACATCAGCTATAATTAAAAAATGAAATTAAAGCTGCTTGAGTACCGTGGTCAACATGAGCAATAACAGACATATTACGAATGTTATGCTTCATGTCCATAATTCGGCGAAGCTCTTCAGCTGTAAACTTCACCTGTTGGATTCAAAAGAACAGTGAAATGTTAGTTTAATCGATAACACATAATTAAAAGCAATGACTAAAAAGAAAAATAAGAGCTGCCGGATTACTTACCATTTTAACTAGTTTTTATAGACGTAGCAAAATGCTTAAAGAAATCTTTTAACAAAAACCTGCAATAATAAGAAAAAACACACTTAATGAACAAACAAAGTTACATATAAGATATCAATATAAGTATACGATAAGCAGATACAAACACTATTGATCTGCATAACAAATATAACAAAAACAGTCATCTGAATACAGCCATAGAAAATATATACATGTTTTCACAGACAACTAAATTTACAAAGCAAAATATTTCAATATTAATACAAAATCAACAAATTTAAAATAAGAAACAAGCATTCACATGCAATTATCTTGTTAAACAAAAAAATAGTCTGACTAACTCTTGAAGTCAATCCAAACAAATCCTTTGCTATGTTCACAGTTAAACGATTTGAGCCATAAAACACATGATGAGACTTCAAGATACTAATCATCATCATACACTTGTACAGGTTTTGGAATAAACTACTTATATATCAAAGCACATATTCAATTCTTTCTACAGTTTTTAGAACAAACATCATATCAATTATCAATTAAATCATAACAAAATTTACTCAATCAGATAATTAGTTCGATTCAAACAAATGAAATCGTATTCATAACAATCAACTATGAGAATAGACGCTCTATATGTTGATATAGGCAAGAAATCGTATTCATATAGAGTAATAAACAGGTTGACATTTAAGTCAGATTTATAAGTATCACAGAACAATCCACTAATAACATGATGATAAACAAAAATTACTCAATCAAATAATTAGATCGATTCAAACAAATGAAGGTGTATCAAATACAGACAACATAGCAATCAAATAGACGCTTTATATATTGATATAGACAATAAATCGTATTCATATGAAAGTACTCCAATAAACAAGTTGATATTTAAGTCATATTCATGAATCGTATGAGTACCGCATAACTATTAACTAACAAGATGATGATAAACAGCAGTATATCATAATATATCAATTACTTTCAACGAAGCATCACGAAAATATCAAACGATATTAATCATCGATCATAAAACAATTGATATCAACATCGCATCACGAGCATATCAAACGATATATAATCATTGATCATATCCAAAACAAAACAAGCTAAATCGATTAAACATACGAACATATAACAGTATCTATTCATCTATATATCATAAACGACGAACCGTTAGAATAAAATAACAGCAATTATTAATAATAATCAGAAATGATCAAAATCAAACTACGATATCAGCGATGAACATTGAGATAGAGGACAGATCGGAAGAATAATTAGTGAGAAACGAATTAAAATTTGAGTTTACCTAAAAGAAGATGAGAGGATGCGGCGATGAAATGAGACCCTAATTTTTGGTCCACAACTACTGATATAAAGTGAGCGGCGGGTACCTCTCGAAACCCTAGATATATCGTTACCTTAGCCGATTTTTTATTTTTTATTTTGTGTTAATTAAATAAAAATAATTTAAAAGCGGAATATTCGGCCTTGGAATGAGAATCGCATCATTTTATGGACTGGGCTATTTCTTTTGAACAGCCCAATATGGACCCAGTATATTAGTCAAATACAAACAATTCAAAGGCGAAATCAAAATCAAAAATTGTTAATTATTTATGGTTCAAATGTTTAATGTTTGATTAACATTATTACAAGACTTGTGAACACCTTCAATACTTCACAATTTTATGGTGTGATTGCTTTTACGAAATGTAAGACCGGATACTTCTTCCATAATAACTTAAATATTCAATATTCAATACTCCGTATAAAAATGCACATAGTTTCAGAAAGATATATACGTAGTATATATATATATATATATATATATATATATATATATATATATATATATATATATATATATATATATATATATATATATATATATATTGGTCGTATGTTGTAACTTTATATTGTGACGACTATAACTAGTTATATTCTATATGAACATTTAAATTGAGGCAGTTTAGAATTTTTTTTTTTTTTAACGGCGATTTTTTTGGAATCAGCAGATCATTTATTTCAACGACTCTCATCATTTGCACGTATAACACACGTTCGGGCGGAAACTCGAACCTGGTCGAAGGTACCCGAAAACACGTCCATTCGAGCAATTTAAGTATTTAGTTGTATTCAAAATGATATATGATTATACTAAAAATAGTAGATAGTAGATGTTTATGGATGATAAATGGGTAATTTGGTATTTAACTATTTTTGTTGACTATACAAGTAGTATCAGAAAATAAAAGTGCTTCAACTATTAAACATCAACATCATGATTTTGACATTTTGAGGTTTAAGGTTTGATTCAAAAGCTTCAATATGTACCATTGTGAATAAAAAGAGATGTTTTGTTTCATATTCAATATTAGTTTTGAAACCTATGTAGCAAAATAAAAATTTTGGGGAAACTCGTCAAAATACACTTTTTAAAAGTTTTCTTTAAAAATACATTTTTTTTTAAATTGTCTTTTTACACCATTCGTTAGACCATCATTTTGGTCGACCACCTCATTTTTCAAGGTAGTCGACCAAACTTCAGCAGTGTCTGGTCGACTACCACCTCATTTAAACATGGTCGACCAACAAAACAAAAAATGAGATGGGCGACCAAATACTTGGTCGACTATCAAAATATGTTTCAAAAATTTTGAGTGACTGCAGGTGTTCTGAATATGGAGATGAGGTGATGATGTAAGCTATAGTTGCTTGGCACGTTGCTTGGTCAAATGACACGTGGATGTTATGCAAAGTATTTGAGAAATTTAGGGTGGCAGAAGATATATGCCTTCATGTAAATCATTTAATCAATATTAATTTTGTTTTATAAAATGTATTGAAAATGGTGTCCCGGTTAGTTTTCATCCGATTGAAATTGAGTTAAAAAATGATAGTGCTTTAAGCATTGAAAACACCAAACTTTTTGAAACATAGTTTAGTAGTCGACCAAACATGTGGTCGCCCGCGTTATTTTTTGTATTGGTGGTCGACTATGTTTAAATGAGGTGGTAGTCGACCATGTTTACATGGTAGTCGACCAAGAACTTAATGAAGTTTGGTCGACCACCTTGAAAAATAAGGTGGTCGACCAATGTGTATGGTGGTCGACCAAAATGATGTTCTACCGAATAGTGTATATTGCCAATTTTTTAGAAAAAAGTGTATATTGCTTGAATTTTTTTTAAACAAGTGTATTTCTGCCAATTATTATCACTCTAACAAGATATCACTATAAGAGATTTATTATTATGTGCTAATAATACAAGCAAAAAAAACCATTTTACCTGTTACATTTTTGGTCAATCAAAGACGGATCTTAATAGGAGCTATGATGGGTCTTTATCATTTAAGTATGTATGTAATGTAATATAAGTAGGTACGAGTTAAAGACCCGCGATTTCGCGAGAATTTTGAAGGATCAAATCTTATAAGATATAAAATTAAATATATGAATTAAAAAACTTTTATTATGTTTAGATAAACATTAAACCAAATATTTTATAGGGGTTTGAAATTTTTAAAATTTCAAAACGTACCAACGAACTATTATTAAGTCAATGATGAACATTAAACCAAATATTTTATAGGGGATTCAAATTTTTAAAGTTTTGAAATGTACTAACGAATAAATAAAAAAACAAAATTTTGATTCAAATTAAATAAATCATCTCCGATATGGTGATGTAGTTTTAGACGATTAAATTAATAATTGTGAATGGTTATCTCAGATCTTCGTTGTATTTTCCCACATATTCGACAATGTAGTTATTCTTGTTAGATGATCATGAATTGTGAATAATGTCATAACTCTGTCTTGTTAAAGAAATAGTTTCGTGTTCTTGCATGTAGCATATCAGTTGAACGTAATCTACCAATCCACATTATACACCGATGAGTAAGACACATCCAAGTACCATAAGTAATACTAAAGACATCAAATTTAGTATCAAAATTTTTCATATTAAATAAGCTATAGAAATGTGATAATATGTTTTCGATAATCGGTAGAATGTCGTTTTCAATGAATTCTCCAATCAATCTTCTACGTAGTTGTAATATACGTTGGTGATGTTCAGCAAACCAATCACTATACTTTTTTCTAAAGTTAATCGGATCTTCGGAAAATATTTAAACAAAAACTTGTAAGGTATACATAGTATTATTTTATAAAAGATCGAATGTAACGACTCAACTTCGTTTTACCAAAAACACGACTTATTTTTTTTTTTTTAAACAGACAACCTGGACGGCGTCCAGTTATGTGGACGTCGTCCAGCAGTGAAGACCAGGACGGCGTCCAAGACTTTTGGACGGCGTCTAAATGAACTAAATGTTTCTGCTCAGTTTTTCCAATTCACGCGGGCGGAAAACCCGCTTCCCAACACTTTTAAACGAAACGGTTTTTACAACACATTAGTATAATTATAATTAAGAGATTTCCACAATAAAAATCGAGTTTTACAACACCGGGCCCACATCGACTCAAATTACGACAAAGTGACCATTTCGACCCATTTATATATATATATATATATATATATATATATATATATATATATATATATATATATATATATATATATATATATATATATATATATATATATATATATATTGACGGATTAGGACTCTACAACCCAACCCGATACAATGAGTATAATCCGGGGGACTACCAAATCCCCCATCCGCGTCCAATTATCCAAAATCTACCCCATCAAGCCCAAGCGTTCCTAAGCGTCTAGTCTAACAACTAGTTAGCTTCAAAATTCACAATACCTGTAAAAAGGGAAACAACGAGAGGTAAGCTAAAGCTTAGTGAGTGCAATAGTTATACATATACATATATAACCTATTTACTTGCAACCACTTACACAATACCGCATACAAACTTATAACTCAAATAGCATGTCATCATACTCGTATTACTAACAAGTTGTACAATATCACAAAACCGCATTAGCATATACTCAACACAATATATATATATATATATATATATATATATATATATATATATATATATATATATATATATATATATATATATATGCTAAACAATCAACAAACCCCCATATGGTTAACCATAAACGCTATGGTGCTACCGGCTCGATGGTTCACACCATACGCATTTGAGTCATACTCTTTTATAGTGCTACCGGCTCGTGGTTCACACATTGTTTTATAGTGCTACCGGCTCGATGGTTCACACTTGATGCTACCAGCTCGATGGTTCACATCAAGATTTTATAGTGCTACCGGCTCTTTGGTTCACACTTCGGCGCTACCGGCTCGATGGTTCACGCCTCATTTTATAGTGCTACCTGCTCGATGGTTCACACTTTGACACTCGTCACATACATGTTATGGCACTACCGGCTCGATGATTCATACCATGACATTCACAAATAAATACGCCATATACACATACGTATAATTACTCCACTCACCTCGAAATGCCCGCACAAATCACGTATGTAAATCGCCTCCAAACGCAACCGAGCAAACCTTTTACCTATATTACACATATAGATATACAAACAATCAACATACATCCTCTACAAGAGAATTCGACACCAAAGCCCTTAACCAAGGGTTTTACCTACCTCCACAAATCCGCTCATTTAGACACCTAAAATGGACTACACCAATTACCACTACGGGTGGTAATTCCGACCCATCAAACAAGTACAATTTAACCAAAATTATACTTGACACCATTTAAACCAAAATCGCTTCCCATGATTACTTTCATTCAAAAACGCCGCTTAAGACCTAACAAAAGCGTTTAAAAACCATTTGATCAAAACTAGCGTCATTACCAACTTTGACCCATCAAAGTCAACCCATTTTGACATAAGTCCCAAAAACGTCTTTAATCACTAGCGGCTAGTGATTTACATTCCAAAACACCATTTAACACTTTAATCAAACATTTATATACTCGATTCATCACATCTTGACCCAAAACATAATTCAACACAAATCAAGGTCAATACCCATTTTGTGACGACCCGAAAATTTCCGACCAAATTTAAACTTAATCTTTATATGTTTCCGACACGAAAAGCAAAAGTCTGTAATGTTGAGTCTCAAAATATTTGAACTGTTTTCATACAAGCATTTAACTTTTGACTATTCCCAACGATTCGCGAATAATTGTGTATAAATAAATATGTAAATATAAATATAAGTGTATATATATTAGTTTGAAATAATATAATACAATTTAATCAGTTAAATTGTAAATATAAAGTAATATTTAAAATAAATAAACTGTTACTAAAATGAATCTACATATATATATATATATATATATATATATATATATATATATATATATATATATATATATATATATATATATATATATATATATATAAATTCTATGCATAAGTAATAATATATATTGTAAGGTACATAAAAAAATTATAAAGGCTAAATATTCAATACATGTTATTTTATAATATATATTATATAATTAGTAAATATGATATAATTAACAAACTGTAACATTAATATATTAAACGTAATTACAAGTTGAAAATATATTGTTATAATAAATTACTACTATTAATATTAATATCAATATCAGTATTATTAATATCATTATATGGAAATGAAAACATGTAACTTATTATATCTTCATTATTACTAGTATTATTAGTAAAGATCATTATTTTAACTATGAATTAATATTATTATAAAAATAATGTAAGTTATTATTATTATTATTTTTTATATATTTCTATTAATATTTATTATTATTATTAATTATTATCATCATTTATATAATTATTATGATTATGATTATGATTATTAGCATCATTATTATTATACTTATTTATTTATTAATACTAGAATCCAATATTTTGTTATACATTACCATCAAGTTAAAAAAAATCATATCTGTAGATTTGTACTGGGCGAATCTAAATCCACAAACACAAACAAAATTCAATTGAGAGTCATACTCAACTTTTACTGTTTCTTTATTTTTATTTATTCCTGATTTTTATCTGATCGATCCATTCCCAGAAACAAAACAAAATTCATTGAAATCAATGACAGATAATTGGTACGAATCAGTTTCATGTATCTATCATACTGTGTTCTTCTTGTCTCTAAAATTGTACAAATCAGAATTTAATAATAAGGAATCAAATAAATAGTATTGAAAGTGTAATTTACTTTTCTATTTTCCTTCTGACAGAAGATATGTTGTCGAACGAATCAAGCTTTACAGAGTTTGATTCCTGACTGATTTGTTAAATATTTGTACCATATATTATACAATTCTGTTTTCAATACCCATCTTCTTTTAAATTCTTGTTTTCTTCTTCCTGGATTGATTCTTCTGTCGATCCAATCAAAGCTACGACACAATCGGTAATAGAATCTTGTGCTGTATATATCGTACGAATCTGTTACACTTCACTATCTACTTTATTTTTTTTCTTGTTTGATCCTTCTAGCTCGATTCTTCCTTTCGACTCCTTCAATTGTATATAACAAGTATATCATTTTTTTTTAAACCAACCCTATTAACGAACCCTCATCAACAAATACTATTAGTTATTTATATTTGAAATTCAACATAACGACATAAACACGAACCTGCTATTTACTTCATCTTGTTTATGTTCCTTTCTAACACTCTTTCGTTTACTGCTACTTTTTGATTTACACATACACACACGCATGAACGCCTTCATCTTCACGCCACCACTAAATCTACTACAACCATACATCTTCATCATTATTCACCACTTCTCTAACAAAACCCTAATATCCATCACCACCACTTCCGGCTACCTCAATCACCATCTTTCCACTGCTACAGAACATTGTCATCACCACAATTCACCACCTACATCACTACCACCACTGCTAAATGTTCGATCACCATAACCCTGGACACTATCAACACCTCTTTCTCCCACACATATATATATATATATATATATATATATATATATATATATATTTATAGTCGTATAAATAAATGATAGATATAAATATATATATACATACCCACCACCGAATCTTATTTAGATTACATTGATCACCATTGAATCAATCGTTTTCCTCAAAACTTAACCCAACTTTTATTCCTTCTTCTCCAAAAACTCTTGTTACTATTGACGTTCAAAAAACTCAACAGAAGCCAATACAGCTGCTGTGCTTTTGTCTTTCTGTTGAATTACAACCACAAAACGAATTAAGTAAAGATAATGAATATGTTTGTTTTTCTTTTGTTGTCTGTGGACCGATTTATAAAAGAAATTATGATAGTGGAGCAATTATTGTGGGTTTGTGCTCCCTTTTACTTTTGGTCGACACCTTATCAAGGAGAAAACCTCACCATATTTTTTTTATTCTAGCTGTTTTGGCTATATCACGTTACACATGATTGAAGTAGGGTCGGTTTAAGAGTTTAATTAATTAAAGTTTTGAGCTGTTCGAACTGCAAAACAAATTTTAGGTGATCATGGACCGAGTCATTTATGGGCTGCTATGTTTATGGTGTAATTACGGGCCAATTGTTTTCATCTTGATCATGGGCCGTGACTCAACTTTTGGTTCTCTACTGGATTGCTTTAGACCAAAGTCCATCGGTTATGTTTTGTGTTTCCTCACATTAAATTTAGTGATGATGAAGATTGACGAGAATATTTGTGATAGGTGCTGTAAAGGGATAACGTAGGAAGTGCATAATAATGATGATGATGACGCAATGATAAGATGAGAGGATGTGATGATGTTATGATTTTATGAGGTATATGATATTGATATGATTATTTGATTTCCTGACAATTTGAATTTGAGAAGATGGTGATTAAGTCTTGATTTTATGTGGAGAAACTAGTTAAGAAAACGATGATCCGAGATGATGATTTAGTTGGTGTGAGAAAGATGATGATACGTACGATGATTATGAGTGTTATGAGGATGATTGTGATGACTAATGATTATGATGGAGATGAAGAGATCATGGTGGTTATGGTTAAGTATGATGATGAAATAGGTTTTAAATTTAAGGAGAATGGCAAACAACGTTTTTGCACAATAAATAAATAAACATAGAGAATTATTTCAAGATGGTAGCGTTTGGTTCATTGGTTGGGCGTGTGGTTGGCAAGCGAGAGGTTGCGGGTTCGAGCCCGGGCTGAGTTGGTTTTCTATTTCTTTTTAGGAAGCTTATTCTAAGGTAGTATCTTATTATTATTATTATTATTATTATTATTATTATTATTATTATTATTATTATTATTATTATTATTATTATTATTATTATTATTATTATTATTATTATTATTAATATTAATATTATTATTATTATTAATACTATTATTATTATTATTATCATTATTAATATTATTATCATTATTATTATTATTATCATCAATATTATAATTATTATTATCATAAATATTATTTTTAGTATTAACATTAATTACTATCAAATATTATTCATAAGTATTATTAGTATTAAGAGTTACTATCAAAATTATAATCTTTATTGTAGAAAAAAAATAATACAACTTTTTATTTTATTATTATTGTTATTGTTAAAATTATCATCTTTACTAAAACTATATTTTATTAAAAATAACATTATTAATAAAATTATCATTTTTATTATTATTTTGAACTGACATTATTGATATCAATATTATTAACATTATAAAGAGATTACAACTTCTTAATTACTAGTATTAGTATTATATTACCAAATAACATATTAGTACATAACACTATATTTAAAACATATAACATATAAGTTATTAAAATAACACTTATATCTCTAATAATATAAATTCGTTCGATTAAAATCATATGTGTTAATATATATAAATGATATAGGTTCGTGAATCCGAGGCCAACCCTGCATTGTTCAATATAGTCATATGTATTTTTACTACAAAATACATTAGGTGAGTTCATTTGCTCCCTTTTACTCTTTATATATTTGGGATGAGAATACATGCATTATTTTTACAACTGCTTTATTAAATGCTTTTGAAATATATTTTGAACTGCGAATATATGCAATGCTTTTATAAATATTTGACGAGATAGACACAAGCAAAACATTCCTCGAATAAACTATTATGCAGACAGAAGTTCTGCGGATTATTATTGAATTATGTGAACGTGATAATTGCCACAATTGAATTATGTGGACATGATAATTGCCACCATTGAATTATGTGGACGTGATAATTGCCACCATTGAATTATGTGGACGTGATAATTGCCACAATTGAATTATGTGGACATGATAATTGCCACCATTGAATTATGTGAACATGATAATTGCCACCATTGAATTATGTGGACATGATAATTGTCACCAATTGATGTGAATGTTATGTATCGAGTGAATGATTTTTATACACCGGTTATGTGTATTAGTTTTTGTGCACGAGATATATGTACGGTTACTAAGATTTATGAAAAAATGGATTTCGTACACGAGAAAGGTGTACTGTATTTAAAAGATATCGCATGTACATTACAGGTGGGTATAGGATTCGGGCCCATTTGTACCATGCAGCATTTAAATCTTGTGGTCTATCAAAATGATGGATTTTATTGTTTTATGATAAACTTATGAACTCACCAACCTTTTGATTGACACTTTAAAGCATGTGTATTCTCAGGTATGAAAGAAATCTCCCGTTGTGCATTTGCTCATATTACATGGAGTCGTTCATGGCATATAGAGGTCAGAACCTCGCAATGGGACCAACTGTTGAAGACTTCGTCCAGATGGATTAGGAAAGATCACTACAGGTGGTATCAGAGCGGTGGTCTTAGCGAACCAGGTCTTGCATTAGTGTGTCTAACTGATAGTTGTTTAGATACATTAGTGAGTCTGGACTTCGACCGTGTCTGCATGTCAAAAGTTTTGCTTATCGTTTCGTGTCGAAAATTACCTGCTTATCATCCTTAGGAAATTGCCTGCTCATTATTCTTAGTCTAGACACATCTTACTGCATTGACTGCATGATTAGTGTACAGACAAAACTCATATCTTAGCGTATCTGCTAATTCATATCTTAGCGTATCTGTTACTGTAAAACTTTGCCTGACATATTCTGTAAATTCCTCCGTAATCTACAAAATCCTTTGTTATATATATAGATATTCTATATAATTAGAATACCATCGGATAGCCGGAACTCATTTCATATCAAAAAAAAAATAATCCTTTATTCAATCGTACGAAATGGAACTCGTCACTAGTTCAAGTTCCTTGGATTCCGATAGCTATTCCGATATGGAAACACACTTGAGCTCCGAAAGCAGTATAACCGGAATGGATCAACAAATCAGTCATCACCAATTCTAGATGAATTGGGGATGGGTTTGTAGTCAACTTAATCAATGAAGACGAGAGTAAGTCGATCCTTTCCACCAACCAAACTGCACTCTTGGCAAAGGACCTAAAGCACTTACTGGCGAACCTATCCGAAACACCATTTTCAGCCTCATTTCCAGGGTAGCTCGTCATGATTATATTCTATCTACAATTCTAAACCTTATTCACCCGCTCGTTCCGACCGACAATCATTCCAAAATTATGGAAAAAGTCAACGAGCTTCGCGCTTTACTAATCAATTTGGAGAATATGGTGCAAAACTTACCAGCTTCAACAACATCACCGACACCAACAGCACCACCAACACCAACATCAGTACCACCAACAATCCGAGTTTCAACATCACACGCCTCAACATCTCATTCTGTACCTCGAGCATAATCATCGTTCTACGTATCATTCTATATACTTTATCTTCGATCTACATATCGTTCTACATCATTTATCTTCATTCTACATAACAATTATATAATGTTTTAGAGATTATATATTCTAGTTCAAACGATAAATCAAATGAGTTTAATATTATATTGACTCATTAAATCCAGAATTACATCTGAAGAAAATATATATTTATATATATTTTCATAAAGATTGTAATTAAAAGTTCTTTTGTACAAAATGTTAATGGTGAAAATATTTTAACGGGTAGGTAATACCCGAGGAATATATAGTTTTCACATTAAAAATTACACTGTACATTCTTCAATTCAAATTCAGCGGTCAATAGTAATACTGCTCAAATCCGCACATATACGTATCCATGCACCAAAGAACAACTATTTTCATTCAAATTTAATTTCATAATTCGGATTTTGACCGATCAAAATTCAAGTCAAGATTTAACAGAAGACATCACTTTTAGATTCCTACATCTTTCAAAGCCATACTTTGAATTCAAAACTGTGCCAGATCCATTGGCGTGTTATTACCAAAAATAACTTTACAGTACCTTTCCAAAATTAGCCAATTTTGTCACAGCTCCAGCAAATCAACTTCGACTTTCATTCGGATTAACCTTATTATAACTTTGATATATAAGTTTGCCACTTGATTTCATCCTAAACAATCGTTCGTATCTTGACGATTACCATCAGCGTTTAATCATCTAAAAACACAATTCTCCTGAAATCACCTCGGATTGATAACCGATGATTCATATATGGTAGCATTAAATGCAGAGGAAACGGCAAAATTATAGATGGTCAAAATGGCCAAAAGTTTGATGATAAAGAATTGAGTGTTGGGAACGCTCGATAGAAAATTTGATATTGAAAAACGGATTGAGCTAACTATGAAGGAGACCAAGGACAAATACAAGGACCAAACACTATATTCAAAGAATCCTGGTAATTTTGGATCCAATGAAATCTTTAAAGAATATCTTGCTCCGAAGTCATGTTAAAATATTGCGGAAAATTTTTCTTCATCAACCTTCGAACTTAGAAATTCCAAAATATCATCATAAATATCTTCGATATTTCTGAGGATATTTTCATAAATATTCTTGTCCAAAATTATCTACCTCTTCGTGTTTTCTGTATTCCATTATATTGAAAACTTCTGTAAAATCTAAGTATAAATTATGAATGAATTGTGGAGAAGTGTTGGGAATTCAAGCATGGGTTAATATAATATAATGACACTTGGCCAACGTGATTATATTACAGTAAGTCATGCTGAAAGTTCTATTGGGACATGATGATTCACAGATCATAACGTCATCATGTGCCATGTTACACGACTCGTTTATTCTGTTTCATCATCGAACATATCAATAACATGTATTATTGATAGTTCTATCCTCAGAGATTCTGGTAATTTGACCAATCAAATCGTAAGAATACGATCTTTCATGCTTAAAACTTTATGATCATTCAAAAATCTATATCTATGAATTCTGGACCATTATTCGCTTGACTTGAAGTCGGGAAGAGAAAAACAAAGGCATGGAGCTTCTAAATATAAGGGAAAATACAAAGCCCAACAACAACATAAGAATTACAAACCGTGTATATCAATGCGTATAGCAATATAAAGACACGGGAGAAGGAAAAATACTATAACTCCAAGGTAATAGTAGAAGTGAATAGATTCCTCCGGTGATAAATGGAAAAGAAAATGAAAGATACGATAGGTAGGAAGATATCAAGAATCAGAACGGGATGGAACATTTCCACAATATTTTGGAAGTATGAATGGAGAAAGGAAGTATAAGAATGGTGAAAATAATGGAACGGAAGAGTTTAAATTTATAAGGGAAATATCAGATGCAATAATCGAAGGAGAATACTGCATTTAATTAAAGAGATCCTAATTTCCTTAAATCCCGAAGAATCAGGTCTTATAGATTTTCGAAGATTTTCTTTTAAATCCCTTGAATCCCGGAAATCTATCGTGACTACGTCAAAAGTTAAGACGAATCTCTATTTATTTATTCCACTCTTTTGTGATAGCTTTACTCATACACTTCGAGTAATCAATTTTTTTTATATCCTTATTACTCATTAATGACGAAACTCTATTTATCAACTCATAATTGTCATGAAAACATTCTTATTGTTAACCATGACAACAACACTCAAATTTCGGGACAAAATTTCTTTAACGGATAGGTACTGTGACGACCCGGAAATTTCCGACCAAATTTAAACTTAATCTTTATATGTTTCCAACACGAAAAGCAAAAGTCTGTAATGTTGAGTCTCAAAATATTTGAACTGTTTTCATACAAGCATTTAACCTTTGACTATTCTCAACGATTCGCGAACAATTGTGTGTAAATAAATATGTAAATATAAATATAAGTGTATATATATTAGTTTGAAATAATATAATACAATTTAATCAGTTAAATTGTAAATATAAAGTAATATGCAAAATAAATAAACTGTTACTAAAATAAATCTATATATATATATATATATATATATATATATATATATATATATATATATATATATATATATATATATATATATATATATATATATATATATATATATATATATATATATAAATTCTATGCATAAGTAATAATATATATTGTAAGGTACATAAAAAAAATTATAAAGACTAAATATTCAATACATGTTATTTTATAATATATATTATATAATTAGTAAATATGATATAATTAACAAACTGTAACATTAATATATTAAACGTAATTACAAATTGAAAATATATTGTTATAATAAATTACTACTATTAATATTAATATCAATATCAGTATTATTAATATCATTATATGGAAATGAAAACATGTAACAAAGAGAGAAAAAAAAAAGAGAAGAAAGAGAGAAGAAATATTGATATTGATATTTCAAGAGAAATGGTACACCTTAAATGGCTACCATACATGTCTATTTATAGTATAAAATATTACTATGCAAGAAATATAATAATAATAAAATTAACATCCAATCTAGATATTTTATAACACTCCCCCTTGGATGACAATTTTATTAGAGAATAACTAGTACTGCCTCGTTAAAAACCTTGCTAAAGAAAACCCATTGGGATAAAACTTTAGCTAAGGGAAAAAGAGTGCAGCATAGAGTTGACTCCCCCTCAAGTAGGCAACGCCTGAGTTGTTACATCTTCTGAACATGCCTCATGCCAATATTATGAACGTGTGTTCTGAAAATAGCAGTTGGCAGTGCTTTGGTATAAAGATCAGCAGAGTTGTTGATTGAACGTATCTCATTTTAATCTGGTTGTCTTTTACGAGATCTTGAGTATATGAGAAGAATCTGAGGTTTTCATCTGAAACTGTATCATCTAAATCTTTTATGTAGAAGTTTAGCTCCTGTGATTTGTCTACAGTCTCCTTCATGGTTTGCTCAAACCCTTGTTTCAATTCCTATTCCCTTGTAGTCTTTTCTGAGCCTTACCAACATACCATTCTTTTCCATCAAACTTATGACCGTTAAGACCGTCTATGGCTTTGGCGCCTCGTCAGTATTTATATTTTGTTCAGTCACTTTTGATACTCTTCTTTCATTTGTATTATGCAAGCTGCATTTTCTTCATATATAGTTGTTGGTGAAGATAATTGTTAGTCTTTTATAGCGTTCTAGTCCACAATAATCAATAATGATTTGTGTCATTGATCTCAACCAAACACATTTTCGAGTAGTTTCATATAATGCAATCACTTCGTCATGATTTGATGATGTTGCAACAAGTGTTTGTTTTAAGAACGCCATGATTTTGTGGTACCTCCATTTAGGAATACATACTGAGTTTGAGATTTATCTTTATGAGGATTTAATGAATGACCTGCATATACATAATCAACCAAATCTTGTTTTGAAACGTTAGAATAAAATAATTTTAAATCAGCAGTTTCTCAAGGGTATCAAAATATGTGTTTGTCCCATTCCAATGTCTTTTTGTAAGGGCTGAGTTGAACCTTATCAACAAATTAACTGCAAAAGAAATGTCAGGTCTTGTACAATTTGTAAGATACATAACAGTCCCAATTGCACTAATATATATGGAACTTCTGATCCATTAATATCTTCATGATCTTCACGGGGATGAAATGGATCAGTGTCAATGTTGAGTGATCTAACAACCAATTGGTTTTATCTTTAAAAAAATGTTTTTAAAATCTTTTCAGTATAAGTTGTTTGATGTACAAGTAGACCATTAGGCATATGCTCAATTTGCAATCCAAGGTAATACTTGGTTTTTTCAAGATTTTTTATTTCAAAATAATTTTTTAGAAGTTGAATAATTTCATAGATTTCTTTATTTGTACCTATGATATTAAGATCATCAACATAAACAGCTATGATCACATATCTGGACATTGTTTTTATAAAACATACGTGCAAAATAAGTTTATATGTATACCCTTTTTTTTATCAAGTAGTCATTTAATCGGTTATACCACATACGTCCCGTTTGTATAAACCCATTTAGAAATCTTTGTGATTTAATGCAATATATTCCCTTGGGTTTTACATTAGATGCTTATGATACCTTAACCCTTTAGGTATATTCATATATATCACTATTAAGTGATCCATACAGATAAGTAGTAACAATATTCATGAAATGCATTTAAATAACTACCAGGTTGATTAAGTATCTAATAAGTAATTGTATCCATTACAGGAGGATAAGTTTTCCTCCTAATTCATTTCTGATCTTTGTGGGAAATATTGAGTTACAAGTCTAGTTTTGCCTTGTAATTTCATTTGCACATTTCTTTTCGGATAAAAATTCATTTGTATCCCATACGTTTCACATCTTTAAAAGTGATAACGATTGATCCGAAAACTTTTCTTTTATCGAGCGATTCTAATTCAGCTCGTATTGCTCCTTTCCATTGAGCTCAATCATGTCCATTTTGTATATTCAATGACAGATTTTCGTTCCAGATCATCATCTTTATTCATGATGTCATTGTAACATTATATGAAAATATCTCATCAAGATTTTTCATTTTATTTCGGTTCCATAATATTGCATAATTTATCGCAATTTATGTATTTACATTTATCAATATCCTCTGCAGAAGGAATATTGATTTGTGGTTCTTCTTGAACACTTTCTTTTACCTCATTATCAGCTGATTTTCTTTTTCGAAGATTTTTATCCTTGGAACCAATTGATCTTCCACGTTTGATGCGTGGTAAAGACTCAACAGTGACATTATTGCCAGCTTTTGGAATATCAGTTCGAGCTGGAGCATTTATCGCTGGTATATATGATTTAGTCACTTTTTTTTTATATCTGTAAATGCATAAAGTAATTAATTTGCAAGTTCTTGCATATGCATTATTTTTAAACTTTCGTTTCACATTCTTTTGTGCGAGTTCAATATACCTTAATTGATGTTCACATCATGAAGCATCATTTTATTTATTTATTTTGTTTACTTCACCCCCTAATCTAGGGAACAATGTTTTATTAAAATGACAATCAGCAAAACGTGCTGTAAAAATATCACCCATCATGGGTTCAGTATATCTTATGATTGAAGATGTTTCATATCCAAAATATATTACCATCTTTCTTTGAAAAACCATTTTATTGTGTTGTGGTGATACAATTGGAACATACACTGCACAACCAATGTTCTAAGGTGAAAATATTTGGCTCTTGGCCAAAATCAAGTAGTAAGTGAAAATATTTATGACTTCCACATGGTATAATGCGAATTAATGTCGCAGCATGTAAATTTACATGTCCACATATAAATATCGAGAGTTTTGTACTCATTATCAATTGTCTAGTTATTAGCTGCAAGCGTTTATCTATTGATTCAGCTAAACCAATTTTGTGTATGCACATGAGCAACTGGATGTTCAACAACAATCCCTGTAGATATATAATGATCATTAAATGCTTGAGATGTTAACTCACCAGCATTATCAAGTCTCATCCTTTTAATGGTGTAATTAGAATAATGTGTTCTCAATTTAATAATTTGTGCAAAAAACTTTGCAAATGCCATATTATGACTTGATAACATACAAATATGAGACCATCCGCTAGATGCGTCTATTAGAACCATGAAATATCAAAATGGTTCACATGATGGATGAATTGGTTTATATATCTTACCTTGAATTCTTTCAAGAAACATTTGTGATTCTTTTTCACAATATACTTTTCATTAATCACCATATGTGCTTTCCATTAATCACCATATGTGCTTTCCATTAATCACCATATGTGTTTTTTTTTTTTTTTAGAAATCACCATATGCGCTATTCATCATATGCGCTGCGTTTTTCATCATATTCGCTTTTAATCATATGCGCTTATCATATGCGTTGCATTTTTCATCATATTCGCTTTTTATCATATGCGCTGCGCTTTTCATCATATGCGCTTTTTATCATATGCGCTTATCATATGCGCTGCGCTTTTCATCATATGCGCTTTTCATCATATGCGCATCGTTTTTCATCATATGCGTTTTTCATCATATGCGCTTTTTATGTGAATAGTAAATTAATTAATTTCGTTTTACTATTCATATGAATTAATTTCGATTTACTATTTTGTTAATTGAGTAATATATATACATCATATACTTGTGACTCCGAAGGCTCAAATGAATTTGACCATATAGTTATATGTTGTACCTTGCACATTAATTTTCAGTAGAAGCTTTAGATGCATATTTTTTTCTTGATGAACTATTTGTTTCATATCTAGCTTAGGCAATTATTGTGAACATTTGGTCCCTATAAGAGCATTTATCTTTTAGACTTTTAGTTGATTTGTACTTGTCACAATTAGGGATAGCACCCGCGGGTCGTGGATGCGGATCCATTGGATCCATCACCCGTACCCGTGGATTTTTTTTTTTTAAATCAAATAACTGGAAATTTGGATTTTTTTTTTAAGAGACATCCAATTGAACCCTTGTTCGTTGAAACAATTTGACTATTTTTTTAACTCCCCATTATTAAACGGGCCATTTTGATGCACACTCTTAAAAAAATAATTTGTTTTTTAAGTTTTATTATTCAACCTCTTTTTTCAATGGTCACGTTTTTTAACAAAACATTTGACAAGTTTGGAAAAAAGTTTTTTTTTTTACTTTGCTTTCTCCCTTTCTGTATAACTCATTTAAACACTTTCTTTCTTTTTTCTTTTTTTTTTTTTAAAAAAAAACTTCCCTTTTTTTTTACGTTACCCGTAAATTATAAATATATATATATAAAAAACTTTTTGTTTTTAAAAAAAAACTTTCTAGTTTTTAAAAGGCCACTTGACCAATTTTTTAATTCTTTCACAACACCCGATATCGTGATCGTGACCTTTCACCAAAGCAAGAGATATTCTTGGTAAACTAAACACTGACTTGTGTTTGGAATTGTCGGCCACAAAAAAAAAAAAATTCATTTGATGAAAGTATACGGAGTATTTGATTAGAGAGGTCAACAAGGCATAATTTGGCTTTTCTGATCCTTGCTAGTCTAAACGGTATAAGATAATATTAAAAGATGAGATAACTATTAGGACTAAGCCTATAATTAAGACAATCTTTTGTATAAGAATTTTTGTATCTTGATTTGGAAGTACTGTGTAAAAAAAAATCTTGGTGGAAGTTCAACCCATTCTTAGATAAATTTTAAGGCAACCACAAGATGACATTGATGATTTTATTAAAATGGATAGGGTAAAAATATCTTGTGGAAGATGTCCATTCTAACTTAATAATCTGTACATCATTTCCGTCCAGCTTCTTCTTTAAAAATTTTTGTTGATTATATGTGCAATAACTTGCAAGTTTCACTTTAATCTTTTTTTTTTTTTAATTATAGAAGGAGATCACTTCATTTTCAAGACTTCATTTTTGACAAAAAGCTACTCCATTTTACCATTCCCCCTTTTTTTTCTTATTTTAACTTTTAAGATTATAAATTTAAGAATAAACATTAGTATGTATGAAATAAATAATGATTAATTGCATAAGTAATCATAAATGTTAGATAACATATAAAGACCCCATCGTATTCTTATTGATCGGAATTAATCTCGACCCATGGTACCGTGTTGTCAAATGACGTGTTGCGTACATAAAGTACCGTGTTGTCAAATGACGTGTTGCGTACAATCATGAGGTCTTATTAACATAAATATAAATGTTAGTGAAGTTAATAAGAGTTAGATTACAGAAAATATAATTCAGGCGATATAACCGGCCATATATAACTTAAATAACATAAATATAAATGTTAGTGAAGTTAATAAGAGTTAGATTACAGAAAATTAATTCAGGTGGTATAACCGACCATATATATAAATGTTAGTGAAGTTAATAAAAGTTAGATAATTTCTTACCTTGATTAGTGACGTGTGCTTGCTTAGATAAACCTTGATTATACGGAGCACTTCGTGCTTTATTTGATAAACACCGAAAATAGTGAAAAAAGGGGTATAATCAGGATAACCAGAAAATTCATATCTTGATCTTTTCACAATCATCTCTAGAGTGAAATATTTAGTTATAGCTAATTGAATGGTAGGATAATGGGTGATGACTGATGAGCTAATGGGCTTTTTCTATATGGTGTAAACTAATTGGTTTACATAGAAATTCGTTTGTGATGCCAATAGTCCCATTAATAGGTATAGTTATTATAAGATTAAGTGTCCTTATTAAAATTTGAATAATTATAGTTACAACCCGACCTATTATAACATCGTGCTGATAACGTGTTATAATTCAGTAGGCTTATAACTACCTTTAGTGGTTATAAGAACAAAGAGAGAAAAAAAAAGAGAAGAAAGAGAGAAGAAATATTGATATTGATATTTCAAGAGAAATGGTACACCTTAAATGGCTACCATACATGTCTATTTATAGTATAAAATATTACTATGCAAGAAATATAATAATAATAAAATTAACATCCAATCTAGATATTTTATAACAATTATATCTTCATTATTACTAGTATTATTAGTAAAGATCATTATTTTAACTATGAATTAATATTATTATAAAAATAATGTAAGTTATTATTATTATTTTTTTTATATATTTCTATTAATATTTATTATTATTATTAATTATTATCATCATTTATATAATTATTATGATTATGATTATTAGCATCATTATTATTATACTTATTTATTTATTAATACTAGAATCCAATATTTTGTTATACATTACCATCAAGTTAAAAAAAAATCATATATGTAGATTTGTACTGGGCGAATCTAAATCCACAAACACAAACAAAATTTAATTGAGAGTCATACTCAACTTTTACTGTTTCTTTATTTTTATTTATTCCTGATTTTTATCTGATCGATCCATTCTCAGAAACAAAACAAAATTCATTGAAATCAATGACAGATAATTGGTACGAATCAGTTTCATGTATCTATCATACTGTGTTCTTCTTGTCTCTAAAATTGTACAAATCAGAATTTAATAATAAGGAATCAAACAAATAGTATTGAAAGTGTAATTTACTTTTCTATTTTCCTTCTGACAGAAGATATGTTGTCGAACGAATCAAGCTTTACAGAGTTTGATTCCTGACTGATTTGTTAAATATTTGTACCATATATTATACAATTCTGTTTTCAATACCCATCTTCTTTTAAATTCTTGTTTTCTTCTTCCTGGATTGATTCTTCTGTCGATCCAATCAAAGCTACAAAATAATCGGTAATCGAATCTTGTGCTGTATATATCGTACGAATCTGTTACACTTCACTATCTACTTTATTTTTTTTCTTATTTGATCCTTCTAGCTCGATTCTTCCTGTCGACTCCTTCAATTGTATATAACAAGTATATCATTTTTTAAACCAACCCCATCAACGAACCCTCATCAACAAATACTATTAGTTATTTATATTTGAAATTCAACATAACGACATAAACACGAACCTGCTATTTACTTCATCTTGTTTATGTTCCTTTCTAACACTCTTTCGTTTACTGCTACTTTTCGATTTACACATACACACGCGCATGAACGCCTTCATCTTCACGCCACCACTAAATCTACTACAACCATACATCTTCATCATTATTCACCACTTCTCTAACAAAACCCTAATATCCATCACCACCACTTCCGGCTACCTCAATCACCATCTTTCCACTACTACAGAACATTGTCATCACCACAATTCACCACCTACATCACTACCACCACTGCTAAATGTTCGATCACCATAACCCTGGACACTATCAATACCTCTTTCTCCCACACACATATATATTTATAGTCGTATAAATAAATGATAGATATAAATATATATATACATACCCACCACCGAATCTTATTTAGATTACATTGATCACCATTGAATCAATCGTTTTCCTCAAAACTTAACCCAACTTTTATTCCTTCTTCTCCAAAAACTCTTGTTACTATTGACGTTCGAAAAACTCAACAGAAACCAATACAGCTGCTGTGCTTTTGTCTTTCTGTTGAATTACAACCACAAAACGAATTAAGTAAAGATAATGAATACGTTTATTTTTCTTTTGTTGTCTGTGGACCGATTTATAAAAGAAATTATGATAGTGGAGCAATTATTGTGGGTTTGTGCTCCCTTTTACTTTTGGTCGACACCTTATCAAGGAGAAAACCCCACCATATTTTTTTTATTCTAGCTGTTTTGGCTATATCACGTTACACATGATTGAAGTAGGGTCGGTTTAAGAGTTTAATTAATTAAAGTTTTGAGCTGTTCGAACTGCAAAACAAAATTTAGGTGATCATGGACCGAGTCATTTATGGGCTGCTATGTTTACGGTGTAATTACGGGCCAATTATTTTCATCTTGATCATGGGCCGTGACTCAACTTTTGGTTCTCTACTGGACTGATTTGGACCAAAGTCCATCGGTTATGTTTTGTGGTTCCTCACATTAAATTTAGTGATGATGAAGATTGACGAGAATATTTGTGATAGGTGCTGTAAAGGGATAACGTAGGAAGTGCATAATAATGATGATGATGACGTGATGATAAGATGAGAGGATGTGATGATGTTATGATTTTATGAGGTATATGATATTGATATGATTATTTGATTTCCTGTCAATTTGAATTTGAGAAGATGATGATTAAGTAGTGATTTTATGTGGAGAAACTAGTTAAGAAAACGATGATCCGAGATGATGATTTAGTTGGTGTGAGAAAGATGATGATACGTACGATGATCATGAGTGTTATGAGGATGATTGTGATGACGAATGATTATGATGGAGATGAAGAGATCATGGTGGTTATGGTTAAGTATGATGATGAAATAGGTTTTAAATTTAAGGAGAATGGCAAACAACGTTTTTGCACAATAAATAAATAAACATAGAGAATTATTTCAAGATGGTAGCGTTTGGTTCATTGGTTGGGCGTGTGGTTGGCAAGCGAGAGGTTGCGGGTTCGAGCTCGGGCTGAGATGGTTTTCTATTTCTTTTTAGGAAGCTTATTCTAAGGTAGTATCTTATTATTATTATTATTATTATTATTATTATTAATATTATTATTATTATTATTATTATTATTATTATTATTATTATTATTATTATTATTATTAATACTATTATTATTATTATTATTATCATTATTATTATTATTAATATTATTATCATTATTATTATTATTATCATAAATATTATAATTATAATTATCATAAATATTATTTTTAGTATTAACATTAATTACTATCAAATATTATTCATAAGTATTATTAGTATTAAGAGTTACTATCAAAATTATAATCTTTATTGTAGAAAAAAAATAATACAACTTTTTATTTTATTATTATTGTTATTGTTAAAATTATCATCTTTACTAAACTATATTTTATTAAAAATAACATTATTAATAAAATTATCATTTTTATTATTATTTTGAACTGACATTATTGATATCAATATTATTAACATTATAAAGAGATTACAACTTCTTAATTACTAGTATTAGTATTATATTACCAAATAACATATTAGTACATAACACTATATTTAAAACATATAACATATAAGTTATTAAAATAACAAGTATATCTCTAATAATATAAATTCGTTCGATTTAAATCATATGTGTTAATATATATAAATGATATAGGTTCGTGAATCCGAGGCCAACCCTGCATTGTTCAATATAGTCATATGTATTTTTACTACAAAATACATTAGGTGAGTTCATTTGCTCCCTTTTACTCTTTATATTTTTGGGACTGAGAATATACATGCGCTGTTTTTACAACTGCTTTTGTAACATCCCGCATTTTTCCGTTAAATTATTTTAACGCCCGTCTTTTTCTTTTTAAATAATACCCTTCATATCTAGATTCGTATCCTTTGTTAAGTAACATTTTAAATATTCTCGTTATCGGATTTTTAATATCTCTCGTACTTCCGTGTAATTTAAAATAATTCGTTTGGTCAATTCACGCACCCGCAACCGAACGCGAGGGACTAGTTTCGCCATTGGAGCAAAGATGTGACTAGCTTGACTAGTCAACACCCACCTCCCCATTTTCCTTTTCATTTTCATTTCCATTTTCTTTCTATACTTTCCAATTTTCTCTCAAACACCACTACAAAGAATCATCATCTAAATTCGGATTTGGAAGCTTCAACCAAAACAAAATACATATTTGGAATCCTCTCTTCATCCTCTTCAATTTGATACCAACTTCATCTCATTTGGGTAACTTTCTAAAATCACTAATTTTATGTGTTCTTGAGATTTTTGAGTTATAAAGTTGTTAATTAGTGTCTATGGCTCATTGTGATGTCGTGTATGTAATTTGTATGCTCGATTCGTTGTTTTTGGTGTAACTAGTTCAATATGAAAATTACTTGCTAAATCCTTGATTTTGGATGATCAAATATTGTTAGATTGTTAAAGTGCATGTTTTAAAAGTGTTACTAGTATCATTAGCTTCGTTTTGATGTATAGGTTGATTAAGGAAACTCCAAGAACATGATTAATGATTTTGTGAACTTGGATTAGGGTTTGATGAGCTTTACATGAACTTTTGATGCGTCAAATGCTATGAGATATTGTTGTTAAGTGTTTTGTTGCAATGTGTGTTTGATTACCTTCGAAACGGCATAACATACATGTAAATTGGTTGCCCGAATCATAAAATGCGTTTTTGGAACTTGAACTTTGATTATGAATGTTTAATTGCGGTTTTTGGTTGTTGTAAGTGGAAGTTTGATTGATGAAATGCGTTTAGATGTTTTCCTTGTCAAAATACCTTTCCGATGGTATAAGATACATGTTCTAAGTGTTTTCGGTGCATGAGATGTGTTAAATTGTATTTTGGTTCGTGACTTGGACCATTTTTCTGCAAACTGCATGTTTCCCAGGTATTGCGCGCCGCGCATATACCCGCGCACCGCGCAGAATTAGAAATCCCAGATGTTTGCCTTCGTGGTTAAGTTCTGACCAGGATTTACACTTGGGTGCGCGCCGCGCAACCCATAGCGCGCCGCGCATCTGCCCAGCTCATTTTGTCTTTGTTTTTCATGTCACAAAAATGTTTCCCGCTTTACTATAACCCCGTTTACCATGAAACTTGACTATTATGCTCGTATATGACTTCTCATCATGAGAAAATTGTCGGACACCCGACCCGACCCCGTTGACTTTGACTTTGACCAAGTTTGACTTTAGTCAAACTTAACCAAACAATTATACAATCGTTCTAACATGTTTAACTACTTGTAACGTGCATGAAACTTGACAATTTGCTTCACATGCTATATTAATCGAGTCGTATTGAGCCATAGGACTAATTGAACATCTTTGACCTTTCGTGACTATCGATATTGATACAACCTAATTGTTTAGGTCAAGACTAGCATTGTTCTTTGCACACGTTACTTGTCGAAGTACTTTTTGTTCGTGCATACAAGGTGAGATCATAGTCCCACTTTTACTCTTTTAAACTTACTTTTGGGATGAGAAAACATAAACGATTCTTTTGAACTAAGTGAACACAAGAACGGGAAAACAAACATTCTACATACGAGTTTAGAACGAAAATCCTCAATCCGATTATCATTAGTTACATCAGATGGTGTAAGCGAGAACTTATGTTATATGGCCATATGGGTTGACAACCCTCATCTTTGACGGTTCGCTACCGTCTACGGATGAAATATATTTTCGGGAAACAGTGTTGTTCTAGCACTAATTTATGGGGTATTCAACGGACGGAATGTTAAGCTTTGATAATTGGGTGCTCGTGAATATTAACTTTTAGAATGTACTATGACTTTATCGATGTTGCAAATCTTGTGGTTCAACTTACTTTTACTCACTTACTTATTTAAACCTGTGATTTCACCAACGTTTTCGTTGACAGATTCTCTATGTTTTTCTCAGGTCCTTGAACTTAGGTGATATATGCTTCCGCTCATACTTTTGATACTTGCATTGGATGTCGAGTATACTTGCATACGTGGAGCGTCTTTTTGACTACTTTTAATCGTGTCGCACGTGTTTCATACAAACTTTAAACATTGTTATGTACTTGTTATGGAAACTACTTTTGTAAACTTTGAAACACCCTTATTTATGAAATGAATGCGACATACTTTTCGGTCAAACTTTGTTATAAAGACTTACGACCATGTAATGGGACCATACGTAGATGACGCCGTCATTTGACGATTTGTCGGGGTCGCTACAAGTGGTATCAGAGCCTTGGTTGTAGGGATTTAGAGTTCATTTGTGTCCACCCCGAGTCATAGGGTACATAGGTGAATCTAGACTACAACCGGCATATAGACTGAAGTAGGAAATTACTTGACTATTTGTGCATTTATACTCGAACTCTTCTATCATATCTAACTCGTATTCGATCTTGATCTTACGTTGATAAATTTTGTTGACGCGCCACCTTGACTTTATAAAGTAATGTTAAATGCACATGTAAATCAGGGTAATATAATTTCCGGGATTATATTACGGTGATTCACATGGACGTTCCGACATTATGACGTAAAGAATTTAAGGCGAGTCAAGGAAAAATTTCCTCTCTATCCTTATTCCATACTCCGGTTAGTATTGTTGAAAATACTAACCAACGATATTCTTGTGTCATGAAGGAACAATGGCTCACCAAGGTCAACACAATACTCCTCTCGAAACCCTAGAACAAGCTCTTCAACGAATGATAACCACCGCCGTGGGTACGGCCATGACTGATCACTTTTCTAACAACAACAATCATGGAACCGGTAATTCAAGCGAAGGTTGCTCCTACAAGAACTTCATGAAGTACAACCCTCCCACTTTCGATGGAACCGGAGGACCGATTATTCTCACCCGATGGTTTGAACAAATGGAGACCGTTTTTGATACGAGCGGTTGTCGAAACCAAGATAAGGTCAAGTTTTCCACTCTCACTTTCACCGGTGTTGCTCTCTCATGGTGGAACACGTATGTACAATCAGTGGGTATCGATGAAGCCCACACACTCTCTTGGACCGAATTAAGAGAAAGAATGATCACCGAATATTTTCTGCGCGACGAGACTCGAAGGCTCGAACAGGGTCTAAGGAATTTAAAAACGGTCGAGAATGACCTCGAAGCTTATAATCAACGGTTTACCGAACTAGTCTCAATGTGTCCAAATCTCATGACTCCCGAATCCCTAAGAGTCGAACTTTACATGGATGGCCTCCCTAAGAGCATTCAACACAGGGTAATGACATCTCGACCCACTAACCTACAAGAGGCTTTAACAACGGCCCGCCAAACTTTAGAAACGGCGAAGGAAATGGAAGCACCGGCACCAATGGTCGAGAACCACCCGAGTAACAACAAAAGAACATGGGGAGCCTCTCAATTTAGCAACCACAACAATAACAACAACCCCGCCAAGAAGCCTTTCACCTCCAACGACAAGAAAGGCTATGCCAGAAAACTACCTTTTTGTAACGAATGCCACAAGCATCACTTTGAAGAATGTGGCAGGTTTCGCCACCGGCGCCAAGGAAGTGGTCACATCGCCAAACGTTGTGGAAGTACCACCCCCGTCGCTCGAATGATGCCCAACGCACACAGGACGGGTGCTTGCTTCGAATGTGGTCAAACGGGTCATTTTAGGAATGAATGCCCAAATAAGAAAATCAACCCCAACGCACGCCGTTAAACTTTCAACATCAACGCCTAGGATGCCCGAGACGACGATGGACTAGTCACGGGTATGTTTCTTCTCGAAATTCTCACGTTTCATGTTTATTCGATTCGGTTACCGTTAGACGTTTTATAAACAAGGCTCTGACTCATACTCTTTGCACTTCACCTTTTTCCCCTAGACACTACTTAGGCAATTTAAGTGACCAACGAAAAATATTGTGTGCCTATAAATTTTATTGGAGGATATACGTTAAGACTTTTGACTTGACACCTATAGAACTAGGGAGCTCGGAACCTATTCGTTAAAAAGAAAATGTTTCCCCATCATCTTGTATAGATTATTGTGAACTGAGTAATTTTCGGTTGGAAACCGATATCCTCTTCCTCGTATCCATTACCTCATGATTACTTGCATGAATCCCGTGTGTATTCCAAAACGACCTCCGTTCCGGTAATCATCAATTGGGGGTTAAGGGAGACGATGTCTCCTAAGCCATTTTTTTTCCAAACTCGCAACGTTAGTTGTAAATCTCTCTTAGTACCATTCGATTTATTTAGGACTCTGCCCGTATTCATGAACCTCCTAAAACGCGTATGCAAATTTTCATAGACGAATCCGTTATCGTATTTATAGACAAATCTTAACCTATTCAAGCAAAGAAGAAAACGCGCAACATCACCATCTTACGCTCGAACTTTTGAGAAAAGAGCAACTCTATACCAAATTCTCCGAGTGGGAATTTTTGTGGAACGAAGTCCAATTTTCTAGACCATGATGTTAATGGTCGAGGCATTACAATCAATCTCCAAATCAAGCCACATGTAATCAGGAAACTCTCATGACTCAGACTTACCGCAGATTCATTTTCGACTTTTTCTCGTGATGCTCGTTCTTTACCCTCGATAACTCATTAAGGTAGAAATCTAAACCTCTACGTGCCCGAATCTTGAACGTGATTATTCACACCAACCTTGCTAGCTTAATTCGTATAGCACCAGGTGGAACTCAAATATGGAAATATTTCTACTTGAACGCCGAAAGGCATACTCTCTTGACTCAAAATCAACGTAACTAAAATTCGTTATTTTGCACGAAGAATTCGAATACTAAATTGTGGATCCGATCAATATTCTCGTCATCACGTACCACACTACATACCTCTGTTATTTCACCGTTACCATCTGATATTACTGGAAATTAAGATAACACACAATCCAACGATACTTCACTCTTCTTTGACTTAACGCCCTTGTGTTTCTGATAATCGGCCAACTATTATTCAACCCCGAACTATACAACTACGTGTACTATCTCGTTTCTCTTTCAGACTTCAACTTTTGACAACTAGAGGCACGTTATGGCAACCTCGAAATGCAAGCTCATCCTATTCTAAGTCCTCATTTCACTCCTATCTTTATCGCTCGCATTTCCGTTTAATGAAACTCCTTGTGACATTTCTCCATGGATAGAGAAACTCCTCATATTACCTTAACATTCGCCACGAGGGTGAATAGTCCTAACGAACATATTTCGAACCCTAACTGACTTGTTCAAACATATCTTAAGAGATTCTATTCCAGTACGGTGTATCTTCGTCATTTATCCTGTATCGAAATACTCGTTTCACTTCTAGTGTTACAAGAAACCTTGGGAACTCGCTTAGACACATGTACCGCGTATCTCCCACAACCGACGAACCGAGCAAACGTACGATTCAATCTTGGAAAGACATGTTACAGACTCGTATTGTCACCTTTAGTAGATCACTCTTACAACAGTAGTTACCACTCGTGTGTTCACGCGCACTTTCCGAAACCCTATATGACCGCTAATGTCATACCCCTGTTCATTTAACCAAAGCATCAACCACCGAAATCTGAACTCCATCAAGAAACAACAATTGAAATCATTCAAATCCGAGGAGGGCTCGAGACGATCCGTAGTCGCCAAAAGAGTTATACCAAACTTAGATGAAAACCTCACAAATCCCAGTGTGTAACCGCGTAATATTGAGAAACCGCACCTTGGAAAGGTGTAATCCATTTTGGGAAATCGAGAAAGGCTATAGCCGCAATATTGAACCTTTTGAAACCTTGGGGCGTATTGGAACCGCTTCCTACCGTTTAGAACTTCCGACTAAATTAAGTTTCCGTTTACCCTACATTTCGTGTAACAAACTTAGAAACGTGTCCTGCGGAACAGGAACATGCAATCCTGCTAGATACACCAACTATCGATGACAAACTTCTCTTCATAGGAAAACCAGTTGAAACCAGGGATCGTAAAAAAAAAAAAAAAAAAAAAAAAAAAAAAACACCAAACCTTAATACAACGTGAAACCCTAACTATCCAAATTCATGAGGACACTCAAGGACGTACCTTCACTTATTCATATCATGAACAACGTAAAGTCTCGAGTAAGAGATATCGACTACTACTTCCAACTAAATTTCGGGACGAAATTTCTTTTGAGGTGTGGATAATGTAACATCTCGCATTTTTCCGTTAAATTATTTTAACGCCCGTCTTTTTCTTTTTAAATAATACCCTTCATATCTAGATTCGTATCCTTTGTTAAGTAACATTTTAAATATTCTCGTTATCGGATTTTTAATATCTCCCGTACTTCCGTGTAATTTAAAATAATTCGTTTGGTCAATTCACGCACCCGCAACCGAACGCGAGGGACTAGTTTCACCATTGGAGCAAAGATGTGACTAGCTTGACTAGTCAACACCCACCTCCCCATTTTCCTTTTCATTTTCATTTCCATTTTCTTTCTATACTTTCCAATTTTCTCTCAAACACCACTACAAAGAATCATCATCTAAATTCGGATTTGGAAGCTTCAACCAAAACAAAATACATATTTGGAATCCTCGCTTCATCCTCTTCAATTTGATACCAACTTCATCTCATTTGGGTAACTTTCTAAAATCACTAATTTTATGTGTTCTTGAGATTTTTGAGTTATAAAGTTGTTAATTAGTGTCTATGGCTCATTGTGATGTCGTGTATGTAATTTGTATGCTCGATTCGTTGTTTTTGGTGTAACTAGTTCAATATGAAAATTACTTGCTAAATCCTTGATTTTGGATGATCAAATGTTGTTAGATTGTTAAAGTGCATGTTTTAAAAGTGTTACTAGTATCATTAGCTTCGTTTTGATGTATAGGTTGATTAAGGAAACTCCAAGAACATGATTAATGATTTTGTGAACTTGGATTAGGGTTTGATGAGCTTTACATGAACTTTTGATGCGTCAAATGCTATGAGATATTGTTGTTAAGTGTTTTGTTGCAATGTGTGTTTGATTACCTTCGAAACGGCATAACATACATGTAAATTGGTTGCCCGAATCATAAAATGCGTTTTTGGAACTTGAACTTTGATTATGAATGTTTAATTGCGGTTTTTGGTTGTTGTAAGTGGAAGTTTGATTGATGAAATGCGTTTAGATGTTTTCCTTGTCAAAATACCTTTCCGATGGTATAAGATACATGTTCTAAGTGTTTTCGGTGCATGAGATGTGTTAAATTGTATTTTGGTTCGTGACTTGGACCATTTTTCTGCAAACTGCATGTTTCCCAGGTATTGCGCGCCGCGCATATACCCGCGCGCCGCGCAGAATTAGAAATCCCAGATGTTTGCCTTCGTGGTTAAGTTCTGACCAGGATTTACACTTGGGTGCGCGCCGCGCAACCCATAGCGCGCCGCGCATCTGCCCAGCTCATTTTGTCTTTGTTTTTCATGTAACAAAAATGTTTCCCGCTTTACTATAACCCCGTTTACCATGAAACTTGACTATTATGCTCGTATATGACTTCTCATCATGAGAAAATTGTCGGACACCCGACCCGACCCCGTTGACTTTGACTTTGACCAAGTTTGACTTTAGTCAAACTTAACCAAACAATTATACAATCGTTCTAACATGTTTAACTACTTGTAACGTGCATGAAACTTGACAATTTGCTTCACATGCTATATTAATCGAGCCGTATTGAGCCATAGGACTAATTGAACATCTTTGACCTTTCGTGACTATCGATATTGATACAACCTAATTGTTTAGGTCAAGACTAGCATTGTTCTTTGCACACGTTACTTGTCGAAGTACTTTTTGTTCGTGCATACAAGGTGAGATCATAGTCCCACTTTTACTCTTTTAAACTTACTTTTGGGATGAGAAAACATAAAAGATTCTTTTGAACTAAGTGAACACAAGAACGGGAAAACAAACATTCTACATACGAGTTTAGAACGAAAATCCTCAATCCGATTATCATTAGTTACATCAGATGGTGTAAGCGAGAACTTATGTTATATGGCCATATGGGTTGACAACCCTCATCTTTGACGGTTCGCTACCGTCTACGGATGAAATATATTTTCGGGAAACAGTGTTGTTCTAGCACTAATTTATGGGGTATTCAACGGACGGAATGTTAAGCTTTGATAATTGGGTGCTCGTGAATATTAACTTTTAGAATGTACTATGACTTTATCGATGTTGCAAATCTTGTGGTTCAACTTACTTTTACTCACTTACTTATTTAAACCTGTGATTTCACCAACGTTTTCGTTGACAGATTCTCTATGTTTTTCTCAGGTCCTTGAACTTAGGTGATATATGCTTCCGCTCATACTTTTGATACTTGCATTGGATGTCGAGTATACTTGCATACGTGGAGCGTCTTTTTGACTACTTTTAATCGTGTCGCACGTGTTTCATACAAACTTTAAACATTGTTATGTACTTGTTATGGAAACTACTTTTGTAAACTTTGAAACACCCTTATTTATGAAATGAATGCGACATACTTTTCGGTCAAACTTTGTTATAAAGACTTACGACCATGTAATGGGACCATACGTAGATGACGCCGTCATTTGACGATTTGTCGGGGTCGCTACAGCTTTATTAAATACTTTTGAAATATATTTTGAACTGCGAATACCTGCAATGCTTTTATAAATGTTTGACGAGATAGACACAAGCAAAACATTCCTCAAATGAATTATTATGCAGACAGAAGTTCTGCGGATTATTATTGAATTATGTGGACTTGATAATTACCACAATTGAATTATGTGGACATGATAATTGCCACCACTGAATTATGTGGACATGATAATTGCCACCACTGAATTATGTGGACATTATAATTGCCACCATTGAATTATATGGACATGATAATTGCCACCTTTGAATTATGTGGACGTGATAATTGCCACAATTGAATTATGTGGACATGATAATTGCCACCATTGAATTATGTGGACATGATAATTGCCACCATTGAATTATGTGGACATGATAATTGCCACTAATTGATGTGAATGTTATGTATCGAGAGAATGATTTTTATACACAGGTTATGTGTATTAGTTTTTGTGCACGAGATATGTGTACGGTTACTAAGATTTATGAAAAAATGGATTTCGTACACGAGAAAGGTGTACTGTATTTAAAAGATATCGCATGTACATTACGGGTGGGTATAGGATTCGGGCCCATTTGTACCATGCAGCATTTAAATCTTGTGGTCTATCAAAATGATGGATTTTATTGTTTTATGATAAACTTATGAACTCACCAACCTTTTGGTTGACACTTTAAAGCCTGTTTATTCTCAGGTATGAAAGAAATCTTCCGCTGTGCATTTGCTCATATTACATGGAGTCGTTCATGGCATATAGAGGTCAGAACCTCGCAATAGGACCAACTGTTAAAGACTTCGTTCAGATGGATTAGGACGGGTCACTACACATTTTGACTAGTACACAAGTTCTTATGAACATCTATACACTAACACATTTATGATTTAGTGATTATGCCCAAAACCATGACCAAATTCTTCATCAAACCCTAACCCGCCAATAACGGGTCAAAACCCATCTACTAACCACAACAAACTCATTTTACAACTATTCAAGGGTTTCTAACAAAATCAAGCTCAAACCCTAATTTGAATATCAAAATCAAATAAAGAAAATCGGAGTTAGGACTTACCACCACTACCAAAACGTAGCTAAGGACGCAAGGAACAACTTTAACACTCAAACCTTTACCCGATTCAAGCTTCTTCTTCTCCAATCGAAGCTTTCTCTCTCTAAAACTCACCCTCTCTCTCTAAATAAGATGGGAGTGTTTGTGTGGGTGAAAATGAGGCTTGAAAGAGCCTTTGATCAGTTTTGATGATCCCAAACCCCCCCCCAAAGTGAAAAGACCAAAACACCCCAAAATATACCCTTTAAAAACATTAAAATATCACAGCTGGCCCGTCAGGCCTTTTGGACGGCGTCTAAAAAGGTTGGACGGCGTCCAGATCAACTGGATCAGTTTTCTGAACTTGTTTTGGTCCTAACTTTCAAACCGTAACTCCGTTTTCGATGAATCAAATATCGTTGAAAACGTAATGAGATTTCCTTTCTAATGGTAAGGTTTTGAAATATCAAATCAAACTTTATTTGGGATCCAAATATACGCTTACATGCCTCGTAAATCGAATGACGTCCAAAATAACGTGCAACAGAAAACAGTGTGTTACAACTCTCCCCCACTTAGCCTGGATGACGTCCCCGTGATCTTCATCATCTACCAAGAGGTAAGTGCTCCAAAGCCTTCTCACTTACTTACAACTAGGAACAACGCCTCACGATCCTATGAAACACAACCAAACTCGATGTCCATAACAATTTTCATTAACCCGAATATCTCACCACACGCTAATAATCACTAGCATGCATTACCGCAACAACCGATATCTCATGCGCTCAAAGTTTAAATGCCCATTTAGGAAAAATACGAAAAACACCGTTATCCCTTCAAGTTCTCCCGGCTACAAATCGCAACAATCTACATCCATAACTATATCAACCAACACAATCTACTAAATCCACTACGTCGTGAACCATGTCTTACATTAATCCCAATCGAGAAGGATTCATGCTTCCATAAAACTCCGTACTCCATCGGTTCATAAACGTACTACTCAACCGGTCATTCATGAACATTCTCTAGATCGAGAACCAACTTCCTCCTGCTCCACAACTGGGTCATTCCTTCAACAAAGAAATTTTGGTAACCCCAAAATAATCACTTAGGAGCACCACTTTCCCATCAATCGATCCGCACACGACCATCCGTCACTGGATTAATCCAGGACGACAATTGATGTTATGCGAGGTGTATATAAAATAGCTATTAAATTTTACAAGGAAATACTATTAAATACGATACAATTTTACACAAGATATTTATTTATTTAGAGAATGGACATACTTAAACCTTGCTACAACACTTATAGGCAGTGTACCTAATTGTACAGTAGTGTAGTTTTTAGTAAGTCCGGTTCGTTCCACAGGGAAAATCTTTTAATCAAAGCTTAACATTATATTAGTTTAATTTTATAAAAATACAAATATATATATATATATATATATATATATATATATATATATATATATATATATATATATATATATATATATATATATATATATATAAGTAATATTATTATTATAAAGGGGGGTTTTTACCGTTTAATGACCGGTTTGTCGATTTTAAAACTTTAGTCGCAGTTAAAACAAAATGTAAAATATTAAATAAATAAAAGACTTAATTTAAAGCATAAAGTAAATAACGATAATGAAATTGCGAATAATAAAAGTGTGATAAAATAAACTTGCGATAATTAAAAAGTACGATAATTAAAAGTGCAATTAAATACAATAACAATAAAAATGCGATAATTAGAAGTGCAATTAAATATAAAATAAAGGAAATTAAATATGAAATAAAAGAATTATGCTTATTTAAACTTCCGTAATCATGATGTTTGACGTGTTGATTTTAGTTTTATGCCCATGGATTAATTGTCCTTTGTCCTGGATTATTTAATATGTCCGTCTGGTTTTTGTCCATAACAGTCCATCAGTCATAAATATAAAGTGCGAGTGTCCTCGTCAAATTATCCTTATACCCGAAGTCAAATATTCCAACTAATTGGGGACTTAAACTGTAACAAGATTTTAATACTTTGTTTAATAATTACACCAGGATGTCGACTGAGTGTAACCCAAGGTTTTAATACTTTGTTATCAATTATGCCAAGTGTCCTTGTACATAATTTCACCCCTGTTTTAATAATTCTAGTGGCTATTAATCCATTCCCGTGTCCGTTTAAATGAACGATTATTCGTACATATAAATACCCCGCCCATCGTGTCCGATCGAATGTAAATGGTTATTTATAGGGACGTTCAATTGTAAATCTTTATATTAAAATTAACAAACTATCATTTAGTTAAACAAATATAAAGCCCATTAATAGCCCATAGTCTAATTTCCACAAGTGTCGTTCTTTTGTCCAAACCCCAATTATGGTACAAAGCCCAATTACCCAATTTTAGTAATTAGCCCAACATCATGATTACTTCGTTTTAAATAAGCATAATAATAACTTAGCTACGAGACATTAAATTAAAAAGGTTGAACATAACTTACAATGATTAAAAATAGCGTAGCGTTACACGGACAGAATTTCGACTTACACCCTTACAACATTCGCTAACATACCCTTATTATTAGGATTAAAATTAAAATTAAAATTAAAATATAAATTATAAATATAAATATTACGTATAGATAGATGGATGGATATATATTGATATTAAAATTCGTCGAACTGCGTTGGCTTTTATAGGCATTTTCATTTTTTGGGGCTCCGCGAGTCGCGGTTCTTTTAGCCTTCGAACTCCGCAAGTCGCGGAGTTCGTTTTTACAGCTCATTCAGCCTTGGCTCTTTGTTTGCCGACGATTTTAAATAATAATAATATATATATAATTTTTAAGAATTATTTATATATTATATTATATTCATGTGCATAATTGACTTTTAATTTTTAGTCCGTTGCGTTGAGCGTTGAGAGTTGACTCTGGTCCTGGTTCCGGATTTTTGAACGTCCTTGCGTACAATTTAATATCTTGTACTTTGCGTTTTGAATCTTGTACTCTTGTAATTTTGAGACGTTTCTTATCAATAATTGGAACCTCATTGATTGTATTTTGTACTTTTGAGCTTTTTGGTTGTTTGCGTCTTCAATTCGTCGAATCTGTCTTTTGTCTTCACCTTTTATTATTTAAACGAATATCACTTTTAAATAGAACAATTGCAACTAAAAGCTTGTCTTTCTTGAGGAATAATGCTATGAAATATATGTTCGTTTTTAGCATTATCAAATATTCCCACACTTGAGCGTTGCTTGTCTTCAAGCAATATAGTCTTGAAATACTAGAATTACTTCCTTATTCTTCACACTTTGTACATCAGTGATTTCTATACGGCGGTATAAACAATGGTAGTAACGATATGGTTTACAGTTCCACATGACTATAAAATTTAGATCCATTAAGGAAATTGGATCTTTATGAAAACATTTGATCTTTTGAAAATTAAATCTAGTTTTTACCCTAGATAAGTTTTCCGGAATAACCCTTCACCGGTGTTTGCAAATTCTTTTTTTTTGTGGGTTTGGTGGGTTATATATATATATATATATATATATATATATATATATATATATATATATATATGTCACCCACTTGCTAACCTTGTATTAGGAAAGCAACACGTCCAGTATACTTGCTCCGTATATTACCTTTCGGTAAACTACCGTCCGGTTGTAAAGGAAAGCGTTGAACAAGCAACTGTTAAGGCAATGTCCCCTGACATGCTTTTAATTATGGTCTATAACGTGTCGGACGTAATTACTATCCTTTGTAGGAGAAATAGTAAAGCTCACCCTTATAATTTTCCGGTCTGGCACAAGGTCCTGTCTTTGACCATGCTATACAACCACCGTTTTTACGGTTGACACCCGATTTGGTTCAGGTGACCTAATGAATTCCAGGTGAATTCCTAGGATTTTACGTTCAATGGTAATGAACGCATTGAAAATGGGTTTTCAGAAAACAAATCGGTTTATAATTTTTGATCAAAATATTTTCTCGTTCAAGCTCGAGTTTAGATATCATCGAATTCCATGAGTTTGTAATTCTCAATCTTTAAGGTCAATCTCAAGGATTGAGTAATATCAGGCTTAAAAGCTGATTTTTGATCTTTTAAGGAGATTATCCTTTCTGGGGATCTGATTCATTAGTCTTATCCAGCTAATTTGCACGGTGCCCCCCATTGTACGAGATAAATCCTTCTCATGGTTAGGATAAATCTGACCACTTGGCGACCCTGTTTTATGCTGAGGTCCGTGGATTTCCTGCTGATTTTAGTGATGACTTTTCTAGATTTTTCGTCAACCTACAGCTGGTCTGGACGACAACTTCCTGACCTAAATCAAGAAGCGCGTTTCTTTTTCGGAAGACTTTACTTCCTTTTAATGATGGAATTGATTCATCGTGTAGATCCATCTCTTCTTTTCTTTCATCGGGTAAAACAGTTTAGTTTAGTCCAAAGCAAAAGTATTTTCAGTTATTTGTTACAGAAATATGTGACATATGTTTAAAATATCTTGGTAAATTTTCCCACACTTGGCTTTTATTTTCCTTTTTATTGTCCTCTATTCCATTTTAAATGAATTTTAACATTTTGGTTTGTTTCTCAATTTATGTCCTTTCCGAGGTAACAATAATTTCGGTATTAAAACCTAGTTTTATCGTTCATAAATATGTATAAACATGATTTTGAGTTTATTTAATTGAAAATTTTGAAAAATTTTACTAGAATTGGGTAGTCAGTATATAAGACTAGGACTGTTCTTTATTATCAGAGAGCACTAAATTCTAATACAACTACTACTTTACTAGTATTTCTAATGGTAACCAAGTGTATGAAGTAAAAAATATTAAAAATCTGAAAGAATTTAACCCCTTCCCACACTTAAGATCTTGCAATGCCCTCATTTGCAAGAAATCAGTAACAATTTAAATTATTGAGGGTGATTAGCGTAGAAATGATTAAATTTTACTAAAGTTTCCAAACATATTTGTGTTTGCTTGCTGAATGATAAATGGTGCATATCATTTGTTCATTCCGTCTTGTTGTTATTTCACATATATTTTGCATCTTGTCGTCAAAATTAGTTGCTTTTGCTGAACTTAATGCCAGTATTTGAAAATATGTTGTTTTACCCTGTTGTGTACATAAGATAAACTGCAAACATATATACATATTTTTGAAGTTTGGTATATTACCCCACATTCAAAAATTATTAAAATCTAATAATAATATTTAGAAAATTATAAAAACTAATACAAATCCAACATAAGTATTAAATGTATCAAGATTACAAATTATAAAATAAATAAAACTAAGTAGACTAGGGATGATACTGATACCAGTAGGGGTTCCATGCATAACCATATGTGTATAAAATGCTTCGGCTGGGTTATACGTAGGATACGGTGGTTGGATTTCTATAGACCAGGGAGGAAATACGGGCGATGGAGTAGGAATATAGTTTCTACCTATTTGTTGGCAATAAGCTATGATTTGGTTTTGATGAACTTGCCAATCTTCAAATGCTCGATGTCTAGCATTTTCGTATTCTTGTGAAGCTATAAACCTTTGCATTTCTGTCATTTCATTTCCCCCTCCCACATTACCTGGCTGTTGGTTTCTCTCAACCTGTGGATGTCTACCATTATATCGTACTGCGGCGTTATTTCGCCTCTTCAAAACCTTCGCACCATGGTATACATTTAAACCTATTGTATCGCGGGGTTCTGGTTCTTCGACTAATAATCCTCCCCGACTTATATCCACACCGAGATATTCAGCAATCAAAGTAATAAATATACCACCTCCTATTATGCTATGCGGTCTCATCCCCCTAACCATAGCTGATAAATAATAACCCACACAATAAGGTATACTTACAGTGCTTTGTGGGTCTCGAATACACATGTGGTAAAACAAATCCTGTTCATTTACCTTTTCCTTGTTCTTACCTCGTTGTGTAATCGAATTGGCTAAAAATCTATGAATTACTCTTAACTCTGCTCTATCTATATCCAAATAAGAGTAATTTCCCCCTTTAAATCGGTGATGGCTAGTCATTTGACTCCATACACCATGCGTATCAAAATTTTCGTCTATCTTTCTACCATTTAGTATCAACCCTCTACAATCGGCAGATGCTAACTCCTCAGGCGTATATATATGTAAGGCCTGAGCCATGTCTAGCAAAGACATGTGTCGCATCGAACCTCCTAACAAAAATCTAATAAAAGATCGATCGGTTAAACTAGCTACCCGATCATTTAATTCTATACTACACAACAATTCTTCACACCATACTTTATATACAGGTCTACGCATGTTGAATAACCGTACCCAATCGTTAAAAGTAGAATTACCATACCTCTGTGCAAGTAATTCCCTAATTGGCCCGGCCAATTCTACAGCTTCTAATGGTCCCCATTCTATGACCCTAAGTACTTCAACAGCTTTAGAATGAAGAGTATGCAAACCCCTTTGGTATTTTGGATAATCTATCCAAAGTCTGTCAAATCTCAGGTTCGGGTGCAAATCTTCCAAGTGCATATCAGAAAATGTCATGACTGGATGAGGTATATCTTGTTTGTAGTAGTTATCCACCTCCTGTTGTTCCGTATTCTCAGCAGGAGCATTGCGAGCTTGGGATGAAGATTCACCCCTTTCAGTCTGCAAAACACATCAAACACAATTTTTGTGCATCCAAATATGCATTAGTGTCAGCAAAATCATCAATCAAAATAATTAAAATGACATGTTTAATTTATATCAAACTTAAGCTCATTTTCATATTTTCATCAAATCTACACTTTTTCAAATAAGCATATACGAAAATGTTCGCCAAGTTCATAAGCATTCAACTCAAATAACATGTCAAAATAATCATTACTAGCAATTAAACAAGTTTCAAATGGCATTATCTCTCAAAAATCAAGTTCATGAATTTTAGACTTGAAAAAGTCCACTTTAATTCTCAAAATCATGTTTAGGCTCAAAGTTTGGATCATTTAACTACCTAAACATGTTACACTACTTAATTTAGCAACAATTCATGACAAAAATCGGCCATAACCTGTTTATATCAAAAATCCCCAAATTGCTCAAGAACACAAACCCTAGATTACTCAAAATTTGAAGTTTAAAGCTTCTAATCATGTTAAATAGCATCAATCTAGGTTATACAAGCATAATACATAAATAATTTAAGCATAATTACACTAAAAAGCATCAAAATCGAATTGGGAAAAAAAATTGCTCAAGAACACTAATTTTTGGATTAAATGGTGTTTATGTGTAGAAATTTATCATTTTTCTTGAGTAATTCCTTGATAGCATCCTTCTTAACATGATTTTAGTAAAAGATTTGATGATTAACGGTGAAAAATTGTGAATTTGGGAGTGTTTTTTCGGGTTTTTTCGCAGTATTTTCGCAGTTTTTGTGGATGGGGAAGTGTGGACTGATCAGTTTACGTTTTTATTTTTTTCTGGGTTTTGGTCCCTCCGCGAGTCGCGGTGTTTGACCCTTCAAACTCCGCGAGTCGCGGAGTTTGTATTTTTTTTTTTTTTTTGTAAACATCTTATACTAATTAAAACAATTAAGTAATTAATTTTAAAATTTTGTTTCCCTTGTTATTTAGGACGAGGTCGTTTCGGATCGATGTCCTAGTCCGTCCTTCGACAAAATTTTAAAATTTGTCTTTTTCAAGCGATTGTTTTAAAAGCTTAGATTTTTGGTTTTTTTTTTTAATGTTTTTGGCATACTTTAATTCAATTAAAAATAATGATAATAAAAGTTCTTGTCCCTCCCTCGGGTAAAGTAATTTCGGTTCAAAGACCTAGCCTTCAACTTACGATGAATTTTAAAAATCATATTTTTAACTTAACGAAATAAAGTAAATTTTTGTTTTTAAATTCACACCAAACTTAAATTTAAAATGCATAAAATTAAAAATTCACACCAAACTTAATTAAAAATTCATATTATAAATTCACACCAAACTTATATTTAATTTTGTTGTTATACATACAAACTTATATTAAAAATATTAAAATTTTTCAAATATTGACAAACTTAAATATATTGATCTTACAAAGTTCACAATATTAATTTAAGATTTATATATTAATTTTAAAAACATGGTAAAAATAAAATTAAAAATCTTTTTGGCTTTTATCCCACTTTAATCAATCAAATATTATCAAAAATATGCGCCCCTCTTTTCGGTAAAGTAATTTTGGTTCCATAACCTAATTTAACTCATGACGAATTTTTGAAATATTTTGGGTTGATTGATTAAAGATATTTATACCTTAAGAATAAACGTTAAATTTCACAGTGATGTAATAAATTTTTGTATGATATCAATAATTTCGGTCGCCAAACCTAATTTTATTCAATACCAATTTAATACTTTATAGCGAACAAATTAGCGTTTATTATCAAAAGGTTAAAAATAAAAATAAAAATAAAAACAAAAAACTGTACAGACTTACCTGTGAGATAGTATTCTTAGTTATACGATCTATCCCATTCATAAGATAGTCGGTTTAATTGGTTTTTCATGGCTACATAGGCGTAACCTCGAGCATTCAGTGTTTTTTCTTCTAAACATATGAACGGTCCGTCTCTGCATAAAGTAACAAATTCGGTATTTGAATAGGTTTGATTATTTGAACATTTACCTCCATGTGACCATTTTCCGCATTTGTGACATCTTTCAAGGTGTCGTGCTCTTCTTTTCGCTGCGAATTTTGATTTTCCTTTACCAAATTGTAACTTATTATCTTCGCATCTGGATTCTTTTCTTACTCCATCCAATCTTTCTCTGATTACTGATACTATTTCACTCGGTAGTGTGTCATTATTACGTTTAGTGATCAAAGTGTGTAGCATTAGACCATGGTTTAGTTCACAGGCAGTCTTCATTTCCTAAAAAAAAATAAAAATTCAGAATGGGGGAGAAGACTAGTTCTTTAGGGTCTGCTAGGGAAAGACCATTCGGGTTCCATTTTCGAGAACTACACGAAAACAGACAATCTAACTCTAACAGAAATACATATTATCCTTTAAAGACTTGATTCTCCCCACACTTAGTTAGCTGTGGTATCGAAATTGTGATTAACTTCATTGTCGAATTCCATCGGACTATCTATGTAGTGTTTAACTCTGTGACCATTAACTTTAAATTCAATCCCATTTGAATTTATTAATTCTACTGTTCCGTATGGGAAAACTCTTTTGACTATGAATGGTCCAGACCATCTTGATTTCAATTTTCCAGGAAATAGCTTGAATCGTGAATTGAAAAGAAGAACTCTGTCTCCTTCTTTAAATTCTTTTAAACTTCTGATTCTTTTATCATGCCATTTCTTCGTTCTTTCTTTATAGATTAACGAATTTTCGTATGCTTCATGTCTTAATTCTTCTAATTCGTTTAGTTGACTTAATCGTAGACGTCCAGCTTCATGTAAACAAGATTACATGTCTTCAAAGCCCAAAATGCTTTGTGTTCAATTTCTACTGGAAGATGACATACTTTTCCATAGACGAGTTTAAAAGGTGTGGTTCCAACTGGAGTTTTGTAGGCTGTTCTAAAGGCCCAGAGTGCATCCTCCAATTTAATGGACCATTCCTTCGGATTTGATCCTACGGTTTTCTCTAGAATACGTTTTAAAGCTCGGTTGGTATTTTCAACTTGTCCACTTATTTGTGGATGATATGCGGTGAAGATTTTATGAGTTACTCCATATCTTTTAAGAACTTTCTCAAGTTGATTATTACAGAAAAGAGTTCCCCGATCACTTATTAAAGCTTTCGGTGTTCCAAACCTTGCAAAAAGACGTTTTAAAAAGTTGACTACAACTCGTGCATCATTAGTTGGGAGAGCTTGTGCTTCCGCCCATTTAGATACATAATCAATGGCAACGAGAATGTAGAGATTATTATGAGATTTTGGAAATGGACCTATAAAGTCAATACCCCAAATGTCAAATACTTCACATACTTGAATGACATTTTGTGGCATTTCATCACGTTGACTTATTTTTCCGGCCCTTTGACAAGCATTACAGGATTTGCAAAGAAGGTGTGCATCTTTGTAAATTGTAGGCCAATAGAATCCAGCATCATAAACTTTTCTTGCTGTTAGTTGAGGCCCATAATGCCCTCCTGTTGGTCCTGTGTGACAATGGTTTAAAATTTTACTAGCTTCATCTCCGAATACACATCGGCGTATTATTCCATCTGGACAACTTTTAAATAGATGTGGATCTTCTCAAAAATAGTGTTTTATATCACTAAAGAATTTCTTTCGTTTTTGGTACGATAATCCTTTTTCAAGGAATCCACATACTAAGTAGTTTGCATAGTCTGCAAACCATGGAATTTCATTATAATCTATCTTCAATAGATATTCATCAGGAAAGTTGTCTTGTATGGCCGATTCATTTAGAACTTCTAATTCAGGATTTTCAAGACGAGAAAGATGATCAGCGGCGAGATTTTCTGCTCCTCTTTTATCTCGAATTTCAATATCGAACTCTTGTAAGAGTAAGATCCAACGGATTAATCTTGGTTTAGCATCTTGTTTCGAAAATAGGTATCTAAGAGCAGAATGATCGGTATAGACCACCGTTTTAGCTAGAACGAGATATGATCGAAATTTGTCAAAAGCAAAGACAATAGCAAGGAGTACTTTTTCAGTAGTTGTATAGTTCGTTTGTGCTCCTTGTAACGTCTTACTAGCATAATATATAGGTTGAAATCTTTTTTCAATCCTTTGTCCTAAAACGGCTCCCATTGCAAAATCACTTGCATCGCACATTAATTCAAACTGTAGATTCCAATTCGGTGTTATCATGATTGGCGCATTAGTGAGTTTCTCTTTAAGAATATTAAAAGATTTAATGCATTCATCTGAAAAGATGAATGGAGCATCTTTTTCTAGGAGTTTATTCATAGGAGTGGTAATTTTAGAAAAATCTTTTATGAAACGTCGGTAAAAACCGGCATGCCCTAGAAAACTCCTAACTCCTCTAATATTGGTGGGATGTGGAAGTTTAGTAATTACATCTACTTTAGCTCTATCCACTTCAATTCCTTCATTTGAGATTTTATGTCCAAGAATGATGCCTTCTTTAACCATAAAATGGCATTTCTCTCAATTAAGAACTAGATTTGATTGTTCGCATCTAATCAGCATTCGTTCAAGATTAGCTAGACATGTTTCAAATGTATCACCGAAGACTGAAAAGTCATCCATGAAAACTTCCATGCATTCTTCTATCATGTCGTGAAAAATCGCCATCATACACCTTTGAAAGGTTGCAGGGGCGTTGCAAAGTCCAAATGGCATGTGTTTGTAAGCAAAAGTACCACAAGGGCACGTGAACGTGGTTTTCTCTTGATCTTCGGGTGCTATTGGAATTTGAAAATATCCGAAAAATCCATCTAGAAAGCAATAGTAACTATTTCCGGCTAATCTTTCCAACATTTGATCAATGAAAGGTAAGGGAAAGTGATCTTTTTTGGTGGCGTCATTTAATTTTCTATAATCAATACACACACGCCATCCTGTTACAGTCCTAGTAGGAATAAGCTCATTTTTCTCATTTGTAATGACAGTCATGTCACCCTTCTTAGGCACGCATTGAACTGGGCTTACCCATGGACTATCAGAGATTGGATATATTAAACCTGCATCTAGCAGTTTAATAATTTCTTTCTTAACTACATCTTGCATATTAGGATTTAGTCTTCATTGGCGTTGCACATACGTCTTATGACCTTCTTCCATAAGGATTTTATGTGTGCAATACGAAGGACTTATTCCTTTAATATCATGAATCTTCCATGCAATGGCTGGTTTATGAGCTTTTAACACAGAAATGAGTTGTGATTTCTCATTTTCAGTAAGAGAAGACGATATTATTACAGGTAATTCAGATTCACCATGTAAATAAGCGTATTCTAAATGGTTTGGAAGTGGCTTTAACTCTAATTTCGGAGGTTCTTCTATCGATGATTTATATCGATATCTGTCTTCTTCTTTTAACATTTGAATTTCTTCTGTTGTTGGTTCATATCCATTAGCTATTAGTGTAGCTAACATTTCAGCTTCATCAATTTGTTCAGTTCCTTCTCCTAAAGAACATTCTCCTGTTCCTTGTAATTCTGGAAATTCTTCTAATAATTCTGCATGTGAGTCTATAGTTTGAATATAATAACATGTATCATCTGCAGATTGCGGTTGTTGCATTGCTCTATCAACTGAAAAGGTAACACTTTCGTCCTCTATACTTAGGGTCAATTTCTTACCGAACACGTCTATCATTGCTTTAGCCGTGTTTAAGAATGGTCTTCCTAATATGAGAGGAACTTGAGAATCTTCTTCCATGTCCAGAACAACAAAATCTACTGGAAATACTAAAGTACCAACTTTGACTAGCATGTTCTCCATTATCCCTCTAGGATATTTTATTGATCGATCGGCTAGTTGTATACTTATTCTTGTTGGTTTCAATTCTCCAAGGTCTAGTTTAGCGTATAGTGAATACGGCATTAAATTTATACTAGCACCTAAGTCTGCCAATGCTTTTATTGAACTAAGACTACCCAGAAAACATGGAATTGTGAAACTTCCTGGATCAGACAATTTTTCTGGTATCTTATTCAACAGCACTGCTAAACAATTAGCGTTCATAGTAACAGCCGAGAGTTCTTCCATTTTCTTTCTATTCGTGATCAGATCTTTCAAGAATTTAGCATATCTAGGCATTCCTGAAATCACATCAATGAAAGGAAGATTTACATTTATCTGTTTAAACATATCCAAGAATTTGGATTGCTCGGCTTCAAGTTTCTCTTTCTTCATTTTACTCGGGTAAGGAAGTGGTGGTTGGTATGGTTTAACATAAGGTTTAGCCTTAACTATGTTATCTTCATTAACCTTCTCAACTACCGGTTCTGTTTCCTTATCTTGTTCAGGTTGTGGTTCTTGTGGAGTAGGAATAGCTTCATCAGAAGTTACAGGTATTTCAGGTGGTTTAAGTGTTATACCACTTCTTGTGGTAATGGCTTTAGCTGTTTCATTCCGGGGGTTAGCATTTGTATCACTAGGTAAACTTCCCGGTTTTCTTTCACCTATTAACCTTGCTAGGCTACTTACTTCTTGTTCCAGATTTTGAATAGAAGCTTGTTGATTTCTAAATGCTTGAGCATTTTGTTCATTAGTTTGTTTCTGAGATGTGAAAAACTGCGTTTGAGTTTCAACTAGCTTCGTCATCATATCTTCTAAATTCGGCTTTTTATCATCGGTTTGTTGTGGTGGTTTGTTTTGAAAATTAGGTCTTTGCTGATTGTAATTATTGTTGGACACTTGTTGATTGCTAGGACCTTGTTGGTTGTTGTATGGAATATTTCGATTATAATTCTGGTTTTGATTGTAAATAGGTCTTGGCGGTTGATAATTATTCTGATAATTATTTCCAGGCCTTTGGTTTAGATATGAAATATTCTCTCTTTGTTCCATTGTTAGTTCAATACTGAGACAATCTTTTGTCAAATGTGGTCCTCCATACTGCTCACAACTAATTCGTATTGAGTGTATATCTTTAGTCATCTTTTCCATTCGTCTCTCGACAGCATCTATCTTTGCGGAAATGGAATCTAAGTCATGGCTAGAATCGGCTCTAGCTGCTTTAGATGATCTAACGATATCTTTTTCTTGGTGCCACTCATGTGAGTAGGAAGCAGTGTTATCAATAATTTTATAAGCATCAGTTTCGGTTTTCTTCAAAATGGAACCACCAGCTGCTATATCGATGGCTTTTCTTGTAGTGATGTCGCATCCTTGGTAGAATATTTGTACTATTTGACAGGTATCTAAACCATGTTGCGGACATCCTCTTAATAACTTTCCAAATCTTGTCCATGCCTCATAAAGAGTTTCATTCGGTTTCTGTGTGAACGTAACAATTTCTCCTTGAAGTCTTACGGCTTTAGATGCCGGAAAGAATTGTTTAAGAAATTTTTCAACTAAAACATCCCATGTATCAATCGCCCCTTCAGGTAACGATTCCAACCAATCTTTGGCTTCTCCCTTTAAAGTCCAGGGAAATAACATGAGATATATATGTTCATCTTCCACTTCTCTTATTTTAAATAGTGTGCAGATCCTATTAAAGGTATGTAGATGTTCATTTGGATCTTCCTTCGGCGCACCACTAAATTGGCATTGATTAGTCACCATGTGTAGAATTTGTCCTTTGATTTCATAATCTGGCGCATTAATGTCTGGATGAGTAATTGCGTGACCTTGGCCAGTGCGTTTAGCTCTCATTCGGTCTTCCATACTTAAAGGTTCTAGATTCTCCATAATTGAATTTGTTGAATCGGAATCACTAGAGGATTCTGATTTAATGGTTTGTTCTTCAACAATCTCTGTTTGAATGATTGGTGGTTCCGGAGGAAAGTTTAGTGGTTCAGGATCTATGAATCATCCCTGAATATTCTCCGGATTCTCAATTGTGAGGTCGGGTTCAAAAAATGGATTATCGGAAATTTGAACTGAAGTACTTGGTTGACTGGATGATGATTCTAAAGAAAAATCAACGGCGGTAATATTTGCTAAATGTCTTGATCTAGTTACAGGTGGTGAACGTACAAAAGGTGGTGAACGTCTTGCTCGGTGCATTCACTGAATATCCTATTAGTTTTTAAAAAGGAAAGAAAAATAATATAAGTTATCCAATTAATAGACTTTTCTGATTTTGCCCACGTTTCGAATAGCCAAAAGATGCAGCAGAGGGGCAGGATTCGTTTGGTCTCAATATAATTGAGGACTGTTTGGGTCCAATAACCCGGTCCACATACAAATCCAACTATTACTACGAACCAGAAAATTTTGATGTCTATCAATTTAACCACTTAAAATAAATTTTCGTAATTTTAAGAAATTTAGATAAGAAGTATAATAAAAAATCTATGTCCTAAAAACTAGAATAGCGAGAAATAAGAAAGAAAAAAGAGCGTGTCGGAAAAAGATCGAAAAATAAAAATAAGAAAGAAAAAGAGTGACTTATAGAACTTAAAAACACTCGACTAACCCAACCTTATTACTATCACTAACTTAAAATTATAATCGCAAATTGAGATTACTAATTGGAATGATAATTGATACATAGGTAAAAGGCGTCTAAAAATAAAAATAAGAAAGTAGCGCGTTGAAACTTAAAAAGGCACTAAAAACTAAAAATAAAAAGTTGCTTCTGAAAATATTAAAGCTTACAAGTAAAACTATATCCCAAATGGAAATAACTTAGAAAGTTACTAAAACTTAAAAAGACGTCGCAAAATTCTAAAGCATTTTAATCTTAGTCTAAAGAAAAAGCACTTAAGGGATTTTACGACAAAGCCTAAAAATCTAGAAGTAAAAATAACTATGGCAAAAACTAAGTTTAAAACCAAAAATTAGCTAAAAATACAAATATTACGCTAAAATAATAAAAAAGGTACAAAATATAAAAATATACAAAAAAAATTGTAAAAAGTACAATTTTTATAAAAATATTATTTTTATATTATTTATTTTATAAAACTATTAATTTTATAATTTAAATAAACTAATTTAACTCAAATACAAATTAATTAAAAAGAAACTTAAAACTAATTATAATAATAAGTAATTTAAGGTTAATAATAATAATTAATAATTACTCCGTAATTAATGCTGATTAGGGTTCCTGTCACGCGTGTCAGGGCTGCTCCGCGAGTTGTGGTGCTCGAAACTGGAAACTCCGCGAGTCGCGGGGTTCCAATTTTCAGATGACAGGTTGATTAAAATTCGACGCGTTTTACTTTTTTTTTTTCGGTTTTTAAATTTATATTTTAAATAAACACAAAATTTTTAAATAAAACTTATATTTTTATAAAATAAAAGTAAAGAAACTTTATAAAACTTTAAATATTTAACAAACTCTTAAAAATATTTATATTTTTGTTTTCTTTTTATGTTTTCGAATAATTAAAAACGTATTTTTACAAAAGCGTATTTTAATAAAAGTAAACTAAAAATAATTTTTTTTTTTAAATTAAAATTTAGCGTTACGCTTCCGGCTTTTAAGCTAGATTGTCCCCGGCAGCGGCGCCAAAAATACTTGATGTTATGCGAGGTGTATATAAAATAGCTATTAAATTTTACAAGGAAATACTATTAAATACGATACAATTTTACACAAGATATTTATTTATTTAGAGAATGGATATACTTAAACCTTGCTACAACACTTATAGGCAGTGTACCTAATCATACAGTAGTGTAGTTTTTAGTAAGTCCGGATCGTTCCACAGGGAAAATCTTTTAATCAAAGCTTAACGCTATATTAGTTTAATTTTATAAAAATACAAATATATATATAAGTAATATTATTATTATAAAGGGGGGTTTTTACCGTTTAATGACCGGTTTGTCGATTTTAAAACTTTAGACGCAGTTAAAACAAAATGTAAAATATTAAATAAATAAAAGACTTAATTTAAAGCATAAAGTAAATAACGATAATGAAATTGCGAATAATAAAAGTGCGATAAAATAAACTTGCGATAATTAAAAAGTACGATAATTAAAAGTGCAATTAAATACAATAACAATAAAAATGCGATAATTAGAAGTGCAATTAAATATAAAATAAAGGAAATTAAATATGAAATAAAAGAATTATGCTTATTTAAACTTCCGTAATCATGATGTTTGACGTGTTGATTTTAGTTTTATGCCCATGGGTTAATTGTCCTTTGTCCTGGATTATTTAATATGTCCGTCTGGTTTTTGTCCATAACAGTCCATCAGTCATAAATATAGGTGCACAAAAACCGGATCCGGACCGGATCCGGATTTAAAAAAACCGGACAAAAAAAATCCGGATTTTTCCGGATCCAGTTCCGGTTCCGGATCCGGTTCTCGGGGTCGGTTTTTTTTCGGATTTTTTTTCGGAATCGGATTTTTTTCGGATCTCGACCGGATTTTTTTCGGACTAAGATCTTTGTCGGATTTTGTTTTTTACTGGTTATATTTTTACCGGTTCGATTTTTATAACTTTTGAACAACAATAATATAATCAATATAAACAAAATATATAACGCTACAACAATTATAAATAATACAACAACATTTTTATTCAAATGATTAACCACTAAAGATAATATAAATAACAATAACAATACATTTATTTGAACGATACAAGTTACAACTATAAGTATACAAAAGTTAATACATTATTCGAGCTTCGGCATGGCCATCACCCGATAATGTATTACGAGCAAAGTATATTGAGCTTCGGCATTGCCATCACCCATTATACATTACTCGACTACTCGTCTTGCCTTCGTCGTTCGAAATAGTCTTCACTTGCTTCAAATTCGGGGTCATCAACCGCAAATGTTCGTTGGTAATTTGCAATATATTCTTCCATGTTAATGGGATCATATTCACCTTCCTCCACTTCGGTCTCGGTATTTCCTTCGGTTGATGAAGGTGATAATCCCGCTTCTATTTCTTCCATCTCTATAAAATCTTCAACGTCATTATCTAACGGACATTCTAATGACGTTTGATCTTGTATCCTATCTACCCCGTCCAAATAATCCTTCAAACATACGCATACTTCCACGGCTTGGGGGGTAAGTCTTGACCTTCTTTCCGAAATAATTCGACCGCTAAGAGAAAAAGCCGATTCGGAAGCTACGGTTGAGGCTTGAACGGCTAATAAGTCACGAACCATAGCGGATAATATTGGATAGGTGTCTTCTTTTGTTTTCCACCAAGCCAAAACATCAAAGTTGTGAAATTGTTCGGGATTCATGTTTAGTGCAAAGTTTCCAATTTTGTAATTTCCCAACTCGCTTGTGGGTGCCGATGTTCGGGCACGTTTTGAAGCGTCTTCACGTAATTGGTTAAAAAGAGTAATATTAAGGTCTCGGGCCCTTCGAGAAGATGATCCGCTCTCAAATTGGTCAACAATTGGGTTTGATTGTCGACCATAAGTTGTTGCATAAATTGAAAATAATTGCTCAAAGGTGTCATTAAATGCGAATATTTGGTTGTTTATATAGTTGGGTTCGGCGTCTTCGGGACCATGAATACAATCCAAATTTTGATATATTGTTGTCATCAAAAGTTCCACCCCACTAAAATTGATTTTCGGGTCAACAGCGGCCGCAAATAAAAAAACTTTGGGTATTGTTCCAAAATATTTTTTTAGTTTTTTTCTTATGTGAAAAACGGTTTGTCTAAAAATACGATTATTTGAGTTCGCAAATTCGTTAATTTTTTCCGTCATTATATAAAGTTGTTGTAAAACTAGTGAGCTAGTTGGGTAATAAACACCCGAAACTTTTGTCGTTGCCTCTTTAAAAACTTGTAAAAAATTTGTTAATGCTTCCAAGTCATCCCATTCGTCGTTATCAATCGGTTCGGAATATCCCTTTCTAATTAGTCTATTATTAAAACCGATTAAAGTTTCTTTTTGTCGTAATATATTTTCAAACATAAGACAAGTAGAATTCCACCTAGTATTATTATCAAAATAAGGACCTAACCAAGTGCCATTACAATTTTTAACAAAATTTTTATAGTTTTTATGTCGTTCGTTGCTCGTACGATATATCGTTACTAATAATTTTCTAAATTTATCTTTTAACGAACTACAATAAGTTAAACAATCTTGAACGGCCAAGTTTATAATATGAGCAACACAACGTGTATGTATAAACGCACCATTTAAAACCGGTTGCATTCGTATTTTTAACATATCCATGGCACTAGTATTATTAGAAGCATTATCTAGCGAAATAGTAAAAACTTTATCGATTAAATTATATTCAGTCAAAGTGTCTTGTATAATTTTTCTTAAATTATTACCATTATGCGGATAAGCAAATAATTTAAAAGCGATAGTCCGTTTCATTAATAACCACGAATCGGGATGGAACCAATGAGCGGTAACGGCTAAATAAGAATTTGCCGTTCCGTGTGGTGCGGTCCAAACATCACAAGTTATAGAAACTTTATGTTTATATGTTCGAAAACCTTCAATTATATCATTTTTAGCTTTTTTCCATAATTTAAAAGCGTCACGTCTAAGAGTAGTACGACTTACATTGTCATATCGCGGTTGTAGTCGGTTGCGAATTAGCTCCGTAAGCTTTGGATTGTCGAAGTGGTTGAAAGGAAGCCCTTGTTGAATGACAAACCTTGCCAAATCTTGACGAAGAGCTTCTTGATCGTATACAAAAATCGAACCATCCCGACCAAGTGTAGGTTGTGTCGGGTCTTGAGCGGCCCCCGAACAACTTTTTGCAAGATGTTTTCTTAAAGTAGAGTTACCCGAAACACCTAGGAACTTACCACATCTCTTGCAACGAGCTTTTTCTTGATTATCGGTCATCACGCACAAGTCGAAATTAGCCCAAACGTCGTCTTTACGACTCGTATTTTTGATCGTACGAACATCGTTGTTGGTATAACGTTGTGAAGATTGGGCAACGGAAGCGGCATCGGAAGCGGATGCTTGTGAGTTATCCATTATAGGATTAGTAAGTAGAGTTTAGTGAGTAATTATAGTGTAATTATAGAGTTTTTTGAGATTTAGAGAGAATAGAGAGAATTAGATGGTGTGTTTTCAACCAAAACCCAATACCATCTATTTATACTACACTTGAAGGGGTAAAATGGTCAAAAAAAGTTCAAAAAACTGCAAAAAAAACGCTCCAAACGGCTAGTTTTTTTTTGATTTTCGAACAGCAAAAAAAAAAAAAAAAAAAAAAAAAAAAAATCCGGTTTTTATCCGGTTTTCAAAAATCCGGATAAAATCCGGTTTTTATCCGGTATTTATCCGGTTCTGGGGCAACGGCTAGATCCGGTCGGATCCGGATCGGATCCAGGAACCGGATCCGGTTCTGACAGGATCCGGATCTGACAAGATCCGGTTTCGGATTTTTTTTCGGATTTTTTTCGGATCCGGTTTTTTTGTTCACCTGTAGTCATAAATATAAAGTACGAGTGTCCTCGTCAAATTATCCTTATACCCGAAGTCAAATATTCCAACTAATTGGGGACTTAAACTGTAACAAGATTTTAATACTTTGTTTAATAATTACACCAGGATGTCGACTGAGTGTAACCCAAGGTTTTAATACTGTGTTATCAATTATGCCAAGTGTCCTTGTACATAATTTCACCCCTATTTTAATAATTCTAGTGGCTATTAATCCATTCCCGTGTCCGGTTAAATGAACGATTATTCGTACATATAAATACCCCGCCCATCGTGTCCAATCGAGTGTAAATGGTTATTTATAGGGACGTTCAATTGTAAATCTTTATATTAAAATTAACAAACTATCATTTAGTTAAACAAATATAAAGCCCATTAATAGCCCATAGTCTAATTTCCACAAGTGTCGTTCTTTTGTCCAAACCCCAATTATGGTACAAAGCCCAATTACCCAATTTTAGTAATTAGCCCAACATCATGATTACTACGTTTTAAATAAGCATAATAATAACTTAGCTACGAGACATTAAATTAAAAAGGTTGAACATAACTTACAATGATTAAAAATAGCGTAGCGTTACACGGACAGAATTTCGACTTACACCCTTACAACATTCGCTAACATACCCTTATTATTAGGATTAAAATTAAAATTAAAATTAAAATATAAATTATAAATATAAATATTACGTATAGATAGATGGATGGATATATATTGATATTAAAAATCGTCGAACTGCGTTGGCTTTTATAGGCATTTTCATTTTTTGGGGCTCCGCGAGTCGCGGTTCTTTTAGCCTTCGAACTCCGCAAGTCGCGGAGTTCGTTTTTACAGCTCATTCAGCCTTGGCTCTTTGTTTGCCGACGATTTTAAATAATAATAATATATATATAATTTTTAAGAATTATTTATATATTATATTATATTCATGTGCATAATTGACTTGTAATTTTTAGTCCGTTGCATCGAGCGTTGAGAGTTGACTCTGGTCCTGGTTCCGGATTTTCGAACGTCCTTGCGTACAATTTAATATCTTGTACTTTGCATTTTGAATCTTGTACTCTTGTAATTTTGAGACGTTTCTTATCAATAATTGGAATCTCATTGATTGTATTTTGTACTTTTGAGCTTTTTGGTCGTTTGCGTCTTCAATTCGTCGAATCTGTCTTTTGTCTTCACCTTTTATTATTTAAACGAATATCACTTTTAAATAGAACAATTGCAACTAAAAGCTTGTCTTTCTTGAGGAATAATGCTATGAAATATATGTTCGTTTTTAGCATTATCAACAATAATACACCACGAGTTAGACAAAACATCAACACTTCGTCTCTGGGTTTCTCTCCTAAACCCTACAACACATTCATACAATACGGCTTCCTAGTACTAGCATGAAGACTATTCGTATACTAGAATCTCGTCAACAGCGAATTATCATCATAACAATTCGCGATTTGCCCCACGACCCACAAAATTATTCATTCATGCAGGGTGAATCCTCCTACCTATACCGTCCGTTAAGGATGGCCTCGACATTTCAATGCGACTAATAGGTCACATCACTAGGAATCACACCCTGTCACATCACTAGGAATCACACCCTCGTTAACCAACCACATCCTCGTGTCTCTATGTGAGACAATCGGAATCGACACTCTCCGCCTCGCAATCATCCATAAAGTAGAATAATCCATTGACAATTTCCAAGATCACATTTCCCGACAGGGAAAATACAGTATTCACCACGATATCGAACTCATTCCCATCAATAATCCTATCCGAGTTTCACGACAACTCAGATTTTCACTATGAGGGCACCCGCAATGACCGCTTCATTTTCTCACTTCTGTGGTCTTGAACTGCATACTTGGTCTCATACCACACTTTGTACTACACGACCACCTTACATAAGAATTCTTACACTTCCTTTCACCCCATCATCAGAATCTTCACTGACAACATTCCGGAATTGTAACTCACAATCGTAATGCACGATCTCGAGTCGACATCAACAACCCGTCACTCTTCCACGTTAGGAACTCTGAATACCTATCGAGGCTTAGCACGGTACACTCTGACACTTCACTATACATAATACCACCGGAGCTTCCTCGGGCGGTAGTAAAAACTCCCCCACTTAGGATTCAGCTCCACATTCTTACCGCCAAGATAATAACATCCTGCGGAATTATCATTCCAGGAAACACATGACCACCCTCATCGTTGGTCATATACTCCAAGTCACCACGAATGCACTTTAGGCTCTCAGAGCCGACAAGCACCTTCACTTGAGATGTCGTACACGCGACAACATCTCACCTTCATACCACAATTACAAATAACAATCCTTCACCGTTCGCAAAGCGAACTCCACCGAAGTCTTACGTACACCTCTACGACTAGGCATATGCCACTCCGCTTAATAAGTCGCGCATCTTAGTTGAGATCACCTGACCTTCCTCGCAACGAACCATTATCCGCAATTGATCACTCTCATGGAGAAGAGTGACCAATCCGATACAATAATTGCATTGACCACAATATCAACACTTCATCATAACCTTTGGCCTAACCAATCATTAAGTCTATCACCGGCTCACCAATCATCTTTACCCGTCTATCACTTAAGAGCACAAGATTCGCTCATCCCTCACTTCATAAGAAGTGTTTACTGCAATGCTCTTAGACTTCGACTTTCGCAACCGTTGAATTACTATCACCCGTCGATCACCATTGTAATCTCCGCTGCTTCCAAGGGTATCTCACTGGAACCCTAAGCACAAAGTGATCACGCCATCACCGGAGTTGAACATCACACTAGCAGGTATAAGGAGGCACCTGACGCAGTGTCATGCAGACTCCCACCACAATTAACCGAATTTTAGAAACTTGATCTTTAGGTTCCATACACCCGATGTCACCCATCTCTCCATAATAATGACCCGAAGTCACACCTACCCGACAAACCTCACGGTTTATTGTCTTATCGAAAGTTCCTAGCGATCACACGCTACCCGCAATTTCCATAAGGCCAAAACAATATAGCCTAACGAAACCCTTCATCCAACACTAAGGAGATGCTTGAAAACACCAAGTCTTACATCCTTCCATACCTAGATAAAACCACTACTACAAAGTATATTCCATTAGCTACGTTACCCCATAATCCACAATTTACTAACACAGTCATCAATATACAGGTCCCACTCATATGAGTTTAACGACCCGAAGACTCGATTTGCCAATTCCAAGGCGACTCCCAACAAGAATCCTAACACGATTCTCTAACCACACACTCTACCGAGTGTAACTCAAAACTACACTCATTAGACTTGTCGCATTCCATTACGGAATCCAAGTCTTCGTCGCACACACACGCACACCATTATGGGTTATCCTGGTTACGATGGGTAACTACAACCAATGACAATCTCAACCGTGCACCCACTACTTAGGGTGACTACGCACGTACCGAACTCGTGAGTTCGCTCACTCACCTTAGCTAACTGAAACCACCGTAACACTTCCCCACTCATAAAGAACTCGATGTGACAACAAGCACATCACCCGAAACCACTATATCCTAGGAACCAATAAAAGATTCCTAACTCGTCCCGATTCTACCCCAACCATGCCACGTTTCCTCCGCTCGGTACTCGTCATGTCATGCTTGGTGTCAAGATACACGGTTGTAATAATGGTGATCAGTCACTATTACAATTGCCTACCTTACCATTTTCGCATGGTCACGCAAAGTACTTTACCCGGACTGACGCGACATTCACACAAAATAACACGCGATTAACTCCTAGTACCCGAATGACCAAAGTCCTTACCGTGAACTTAATCACTCAAAACCGCCAAACATTTGAATCTCTTCAATAAATTCATCCATAGGACACCGTACCAAATAGATACCTCTATATACACACACCAATATACAATATAATAATAAATGTACACAAGTGCACCGTAACAACAAGTCAACCTACAACTTAGGTGACTATCACTAAAACAACGTCCAAGTTTGCCTACTTAAATTAGGCATTAGCAATCTAAGGCACTAATTTACTCACGAAATAAGGCCCCACATAATCCCGCATTGGACAAACACAAGTCCTAGTTAGTCACCTACTCTAAGGCACTAACAAATCTCAATCCGACCCGTATTCCTACAAGTCCCGTAAATAATACATAACCGCCAATAAGTCTAAGACTAGGCACCTATTCCAAGGTCACATAATTCCCTTAGACCATGCTCTGATACCACTTGTAACGACCCAAATTCGTTTTACCAAAAACACGACTTATTATTTTTTTAAACAGACAACCTGGACGGCGACCAGTTATGTGGACGGCGTCCAGCAGTGAAGACCAGGACGGTGTCCAAGACTTTTGGACGGCGTCCAAATGAACTAAATGTTTCTGCTCAGTTTTTCCAATTCACGCGGGCGGAAAACCCGCTTCCCAACACTTTTAAACGAAACGGTTTTTACAACACATTAGTATAATTATAATTAAGAGATTTCCACAATAAAAATCGAGTTTTACAACACCGGTCCCACATCAACCCGAATTACGACAAAGTGACCATTTCGACCCATTTATATATATATATATATATATATATATATATATATATATATATATATATATATATATATATATATATATATATATATTGACGGATTAGGACTCTACAACCCAATCCGATACAATGAGCATAATCCCGGGGACTACCAAATCCCCCATCCGCATCCAATTATCTAAAAGCTACCCTATCAAGCCCGAGCGTTCCTAAGCGTCTAGTCTAACAACTAGTTAGCTTCAAATTCACAATACATGTAAAAAGGGAAACAACGAGAGGGTAAGCTAAAGCTTAGTGAGTGCAATAGTTATACATATACATATATAACGTATTTACTTGCAACCACTGATGTCGTATGGGGTGTATACAAAATAGTATTATTTTTAGTGCGAAATACTATTAAATATGCTACAATTTTACACAAGTTATTTATTTATTTATCGAGTGGATATACTTAAACCTTGCTACAACACTTATAGGCAGTGTGCCTAATCGTATTATAGTATAGTTTTTAGTAAGTCCGGTTCGTTCCACAGGGAGCTCGTGAAGTATAACACTATATTTTTTTACACACAATAATTGTAAAAATACAAATATATATATATAAGTAATATTATTATTATAAAGGGGGGTTTTTACCGTTTAATGACCGGTTTGTCGATTTTAAAACTTTAGTCGCAGTTAAAACCAAATGTAAAATATTAAAAATAAATACAAGACTTAAATTAAAGCATAAAGTAAATAACGATAATGAAATTGCGAATAATAAAAGTGCGATAAAATAAACTTGCGATAATTAAAAAGTACGATAATTAAAAGTGCAATTAAATACAATAACAATAAAAATGCGATAATTAGAAGTGCAATTAAATATAAAATAAAGGAAATTAAATATGAAATAAAAGAATTATGCTTATTTAAACTTCCGTAATCATGATGTTTGACGTGTTGATTTTAGTTTTATGCCCATGGGTTAATTGTCCTTTGTCCTGGATTATTTAATATGTCCGTCTGGTTTTTGTCCATAACAGTCCATCAGTCATAAATATAAAGTGCGAGTGTCCTCGTCAAATTATCCTTATACCCGAAGTTAAATATTCCAACTAATTGGGGACTTAAACTGTAACAAGATTTTAATATTTTGTTTAATAATTACACCAGGATGTCGACTGAGTGTAACCCAAGGTTTTAATATTTTGTTATCAATTATACCAAGTGTCCTTGTACATAATTTCACCCCTGTTTTAATTATTCTAGTGGCTATTAATTCATTCCCGTGTCCGGTTAAATGAACGATTATTCGTACATATAAATACCCCGCCCATCGTGTCCGATTGAGTGTATATGGTAATTTATAGGGACGCCCAATTGTAAATCTTTATATTAACATTAACAAACTATCATTTAGTTAAACAAATATAAAGCCCATTAATAGCCCATAGTCTAATTTCCACAAGTGTCGTTCTTTTGTCCAAACCCCAATTATGGTACAAAGCCCAATTACCCAATTTTAGTAATTAGCCCAACATCATGATTACTTCGTTTTAAATAAGCATAATAATAACTTAGCTACGAGACATTAAATTAAAAAGGTTGAACATAACTTACAATGATTAAAAATAGCGTAGCGTTACACGGACAGAATTTCGACTTACACACTCAAACGATCTCTATCATAAATCTTATTATTATCATAATTTAAAATTAAAATTAAGATTATTATTAGAACATTTATATTATAATTATGATAGAGAGATATAGAATTTTGATATTGATATTGATAAAGGATGGAAAAGGGATCGGATAGATAGATTTAGGATTAGAAAAAGGTGTCTCCATTTCAACGAACTACATAGCCTTTTATAGGAAAATTATAAATTTGAATTTTCATTTATGACCCCTTAACTATGCTCAATTAACAACTTTATATTATTTATTATTATTCTTATTATGAATTATTTAAATATTATATTTTATTCTTGTGCATAGTTGACTCATAATTTTTACACCGTTGCGTCGAGCGTTGAGAGTTGACTCATGTCCCGGTTCCGGATTTTCGAACGTCCTTTCGTACAATTTTATATCGTGTACTTTGCGTTTTGTAACTTGTACTCTTGTCATTTTTAGACGTTCTTCATCAATAATTTGAACCTTTTTGATTGTATCTTGTACTTTTGAGCTTTTTGGACCTTTGTGTCTTCAATTCGTCGTTTTCGCCTTTTGTCTTCGCACTTATTTAATATAAACGAATATTACTTGAAAATGGAACAATTGCAACTAAAATCTTGTATTTCTTGGGGGATAATGCTATGAAATATATGTTCATTTTTAGCCTTATCAATATTCCCACACTTAAGCGTTGCTTGTCCTCAAGCAATATAGTCTTGAAAAACACTTGAATCACTTCTTTATTCTTCACACTTTGTACATCAGTGATTTCAATACGGCGGTATGAACAATGATAGTAACGATGTGGTTAAAGGTGGGTGTGTCTTTTATAGTTGCCTCGGGTTTAGGTCAACGACACTGGCAATCAAATAGCCGATTTACTTTCGGTTTCCAAAGCAAAGTGCACATTTGAAAGGCGGTTTACAGTCCCACATGACTATAAAAATTTAGATCCTTTAAAGAAATTGGATCTTTATGAAAACATTTGATCTTTTGAAAATTCAAGCTAGATTTTACCCTAGACAAGTTTTCTGATTTGATCCATCATTGGTGTTGCAAAATATATTTGTGGATCAATATTTTGGCTAAAAACTTTTAGGTTCGTGTAATCCATTGCTATCCCGGTATCGAATAGCACACATCCAGTTTACTTGTTCCGTATATTACCTTTCGGTAAACTACCGTCCGGTTGTAAAGGAAAGCGATGAACAAGAAACTGTTAAGGCAATGTCCCGTGACATGCAGATGATTATGGTCTTATTAACGTGTCGGATGCTAGTACTATCCTTTGTAGGAGCAATAGTAAAGATCATCCTATGATTTTTTGGTCTGGCACAAGGTCCTGTCTCCGACCATGCTATGCAACCACCGTTCTTACGGTTGACACCCGATTTGGTTCAGGTGACCTAATGAATTCCAGGTGAATTCCTAGGATTTTACGTTCAATGGTAATGAACGCATTGAAAATGGGTTTTCAGAAAACAAATCGGTTTGTATTTTGATCAAAATATTTTCTCGTTCAAGCTCGAGTTTAGATATCATTGAATTCCATGAGTTTGAATTCTCAATCTTTAAGGTCAATCTTAAGGATTGAGTAATATCAGGCTTAAAAGCTCATTTTTAATCTTTAAGGAGATTATCCTTTCTGGGGATCTGATTCATTAGTCTTATCAAGCTAATTTGCACGATGCCTCCCCATTTTACAAGACAGATCCTCTCATGGTTAGGATAAGTCTGACCACTTGGCGACCCTATTTAATGCTGAGGTCCGTGGATTTCCTGCTAATTTTAGTGATGACTTTTCTAGATTTTTCGTCAACCTACAGCTGGTCTGGACGACAACTTCTTGACCTAAATCAAGAAGCGCGTGTCTTTTTCGGAAGACTTTACTTCCTTTTAATGATGGAATTGATTCATCGTGTAGATCTATCTCTTCTTTTCTTTCATCGGATAAAACAGTTGATTATCGTTCCAAAACAAAAGTATTTTAAATTATTTGTTACAGAAATATGTTACATATGTTTAAAATAACTTGGTAAATTTTCCCACACTTGACTTTTATTTTCTTTTATTTGCCTTTTTGTTCTCCTCTATTCCGTTCTTAAATGAATTCTAACATTTTGGGTTGTTTCTCAATTTATGTCCTTTTCGAGGTAACGATAATTTCGGCTCAATGACCTAGTTTTCATCGTTCATAAATATGTATAAACATGATTTTAAATTCATTTTGTTGAAAATTTTGAAATTTTTTACTAGAAGTGGGTAGTCAGTATATAAGGCTAGGGCTGTTCCTTGTTATCGGAGAGCACTAGATTCTAATACAACTACTGCGTTACTAGTATTTTTAATGGTAACCAAGTGTTTAAATCAAAAATTTTTAAAATCCGAAAGAATTTAACCCCTTCCCACACTTAAGATCTTGCAATGCCCTCATTTGCAAGAAATCAGTAACAATTTAAATTATTGAGGGTGATTTGCGTAGAAAAATGATTAAATTTTACCAAAGTTTCCAAACATATTGGATTTTTTTTTTTTAAAACGAATTTTTTTTTTCTTAAAAAAAACGTTTTTTTTTTTTACAATTTTTTCTTTTTTTTTTCTTTTCAATTTAGATTATAAAGGGTGTGAGGTGGTCGAGTAGGTACGAAATAAGGCCAAAAAAAATCAGTGATAAGAAAGTTGAAGATGTTGATTCCGATGACTTTTTTCAGTTTAGTTCCAACAAATTTTCACAAGTTGAGGAAGTAGTAGATGGAAGAAGATGGGTAGAAAGATAATAAAGTAAAAGTGATGAGTGACTATGTGATAAATATTACTGTATAGTTGATAGTACCTTACAGCTGTAAAGGGTATGTCATGTCATGGTCTGCTAAGTTTAGATATTTTATTTTTAATAGTAAAGTAAGGTAAAGTACTCCGTAATATAATACAGAGTAAAAATTAAAAGTAGAAATATGTAGTAGTAAAACAAAACAATATATCTTATAATACAATACCTTGGGGGGTTATACTCATTAAAGAAACAATGTTCGGTGACTTTTAACTAGTGTCCTTTATCGTTGTTATCTGAAAACATAAATTTATATTATTTTAGAAGTCTAATATTGATACTTATATGTATATTAAAACATATATAATAAAAAGTCAATGAAAGTCAATATCCGAGTTCTCCCCGAGTCGCGAGTTTTACAACCTTGCTATAAATACTATTTCGAACACGTGATTTTACTTATAATTACCTATACTTGATGCTATAATTTTACTTATTAATTTTTTTTTTCAAAATATATCTTAAAATAAGGTAACTAGTTGTCTAGATTCCTTTTTTTATATAGCGTTTCGCTTCGGCGATCCCCGGCAGCGGCGCCAAAAATACTTGATGTCGTAGGGGGTGTATAGAAAATAGTATTATTTTTAGTGCGAAATACTATTAAATATGCTACAATTTTACACAAGTTATTTATTAATTTATCGAGTGGATATACTTAAACCTTGCTACAACACTTATAGGCAGTGTACCTAATCGTATTATAGTATAGTTTTTAGTAAGTCCGGTTCGTTCCACAGGGAGCTCGTGAAGTATAACACTATATTTTTTTACACACAATAATTGTAAAAATACAAATATATATATATATATATAATATTATTATTATAAAGGGGGGTTTTTACCGTTTAATGACCGGTTTGTCGATTTTAAAACTTTAGTCGCAGTTAAAACCAAATGTAAAATATTAAAAATAAATACAAGACTTAAATTAAAGCATAAAGTAAATAACGATAATGAAATTGCGAATAATAAAAGTGCGATAAAATAAACTTGCGATAATTAAAAAGTACGATAATTAAAAGTGCAATTAAATACAATAACAATAAAAATGCGATAATTAGAAGTGCAATTAAATATAAAATAAAGGAAATTAAATATGAAATAAAAGAATTATGCTTATTTAAACTTCCGTAATCATGATGTTTGACGTGTTGATTTTAGTTTTATGCCCATGGGTTAATTGTCCTTTGTCCTGGATTATTTAATATGTCCGTCTGGTTTTTGTCCATAACAGTCCATCAGTCATAAATATAAAGTGCGAGTGTCCTCGTCAAATTATCCTTATACCCGAAGTTAAATATTCCAACTAATTGGGGACTTAAACTGTAACAAGATTTTAATATTTTGTTTAATAATTACACCAGGATGTCGACTGAGTGTAACCCAAGGTTTTAATATTTTGTTATCAATTATACCAAGTGTCCTTGTACATAATTTCACCCCTGTTTTAATTATTCTAGTGGCTATTAATTCATTCCCGTGTCCGGTTAAATGAACGATTATTCGTACATATAAATACCCCGCCCATCGTGTCCGATTGAGTGTATATGGTAATTTATAGGGACGCCCAATTGTAAATCTTTATATTAACATTAACAAACTATCATTTAGTTAAACAAATATAAAGCCCATTAATAGCCCATAGTCTAATTTCCACAAGTGTCGTTCTTTTGTCCAAACCCCAATTATGGTACAAAGCCCAATTACCCAATTTTAGTAATTAGCCCAACATCATGATTACTTCGTTTTAAATAAGCATAATAATAACTTAGCTACGAGACATTAAATTAAAAAGGTTGAACATAACTTACAATGATTAAAAATAGCGTAGCGTTACACGGACAGAATTTCGACTTACACACTCAAACGATCTCTATCATAAATCTTATTATTATCATAATTTAAAATTAAAATTAAGATTATTATTAGAACATTTATATTATAATTATGATAGAGAGATATAGAATTTTGATATTGATATTGATAAAGGATGGAAAAGGGATCGGATAGATAGATTTAGGATTAGAAAAAGGTGTCTCCATTTCAACGAACTACATAGCCTTTTATAGGCAAATTATAAATTTGAATTTTCATTTATGACCCCTTAACTATGCTCAATTAACAACTTTATATTATTTATTATTATTCTTATTATGAATTATTTAAATATTATATTTTATTCTTGTGCATAGTTGACTCATAATTTTTACACCGTTGCGTCGAGCGTTGAGAGTTGACTCATGTCCCGGTTCCGGATTTTCGAACGTCCTTTCGTACAATTTTATATCGTGTATTTTGCGTTTTGTAACTTGTACTCTTGTCATTTTTAGACGTTCTTCATCAATAATTTGAACCTTTTTGATTGTATCTTGTACTTTTGAGCTTTTTGGACCTTTGTGTCTTCAATTCGTCGTTTTCGCCTTTTGTCTTCGCACTTATTTAATATAAACGAATATTACTTGAAAATGGAACAATTGCAACTAAAATCTTGTATTTCTTGGGGGATAATGCTATGAAATATATGTTCCTTTTTAGCCTTATCAACCACTTACACAATACCGCATACCAACTTGTAACTCAAATAGCATGTCATCATACTCGTATTACTAACAAGTTGTATAATATCACAAAACCGCATTAGCATATACTCAACACAATATATATATATATATATATATATATATATATATATATATATATATATATATATATATATATATATATATATATATATATATATATAATATGCTAAACAATCAACAAACCCCCATATGGTTAACCATAAACGCTATGGTGCTACTGGCTCGATGGTTCACACCATACGCATTTGAGTCATACTCTTTTATAGTGCTACCGGCTCGTGGTTCACACTTTATTTTATATTGCTACCGGCTTGATGGTTCACACTTGATGCTACCGGCTCGATGGTTCACATCATGATTTTATAGTGCTACCGGCTCGATGGTTCACGCCTCATTTTATAGTGCTACCGGCTCGATGGTTCACACTTTGACACTCGTCACGTACATGTTATGGCACTACCGGCTCGATGGTTCATACCATGACATTCACAAATAAATACGCCATATACACATACGTATAATTACTCCACTCACCTCGAAACGCCTGCACAAATCACGTATGTAAATCGCCTCCAAACGCAACCGAGCAAACCTTTTACCTATATTACGCATATAGATATACAAACAATCAACGTACATCCTCTACAAGAGAATTCGATACCAAAGCCCTTAACCAAGGGTTTATACCTACCTCCACAAATTCGCCCATTTAGACACCTAAAGTGGACTTCACCAATTACCACTACGGGTGGTAATTCTGACCCATCAAACTAGTACAATTTAACCAAAATTATACTTGACACCATTTAAACCAAAATCGCTTCCCATGATTACTTTCATTCAAAAACGCCGCTTAAGACCTAACAAAAGCATTTAACAACCATTTGATCAAAACTAGCGTCATTACCAACTTTGACCCATCAAAGTCAACCCATTTTGACATAAGTCCCAAAAACGTCTTTAATCACTAACGGCTAGTGATTTACTTTCTAAAACACCATTTAACACTTTAATCATACATTTATATACTCGATTCATCACATCTTGACCCAAAACATAATTCGACACAAATCAAGGTCAATACCCATTTTGACTAGTACACAAGTTCTTATGAACATCTATACACTAACACATTTATGATTTAGTGATTATGCCCAAAACCATGACCAAATTCGTCATCAAACCCTAACTCGTCAATAACGGGTCAAAACCCATCTACTAACCCCAACAAACCCATTTCACAACTATTCAAGGGTTTCTAACAAAATCAAGCTCAAACCCTAATTTGAATATCAAAATCAAATAAAGAAAATCGGAGTTAGGACTTACCACCACTACCAAAACGTAGCTAAGGACGCAAGGAACAACTTTAACACTCGAACCTTCACCCGATTCAAGCTTCTTCCTCTACAATCGAAGCTTTCTCTCTCTCTAAAACTTACCCTCTCTCTCTAAATAAGATGAGAGTGTTTGTGTAGGTGAAAATGAGGCTTGAAAGAGCCTTGGATCAGTTTTGATGATCCCAAACCGACCCCAAAGTGAAAAGACTAAAACACCCCAAAATATACCCTTTAAAAACATTAAAATATCACAGCTGGCCCGTCAGGCCTTTTGGACGGCGTCCAAATCAACTGGATCAGTTTTCTGAACTTGTTTTGGTCATAACTTTCAAACCGTAACTCCGTTTTCGATGAATCAAATATCGTTGGAAACGTAATGAGATTTCCTTTCTAATGGTAAAGTTTTGAAACATCAACTCAAACTTTATTTGGGATCCAAATATACGCTTACATGCCTCGTAAATCGAATGACATCCAAAATAACATGCAACAGAAAACAGGGTGTTACATCGAAGTATATAAATTATATTAAATTAAGATGTACCAAGATTGAGGTCTGGTTCCTGGCAATCTTAAATGTGATATAATACTTTAGCAATGTAATTGTAAATGGATTGAGAATTGAAAGTCATAAATTCAAATATTTTCTATTTTTTGGTGAACATGTATTAAAAAGTACCTTTTGTAGAAGTTCGTTATTTAGTTGTTTTTTTTTTACCCGTTGCGATCATCTCCCCTTTCAACTATGCTGATGCAGCGATAATAACCCCGCCCCCATCGCTGCCCGGGAGGAAACCTTGAAACCGATCCAAGGGCACGGTAAAGTAAAACCCCCTCCCTTTTACCCCGCAAATGATATAGAAATGTCATAGGTGGATACTTCATGACAGGGATGAAATTGTGTTTTTAATATGTAGCCAAAGGGGGTTGAACTCCTGACCTCCCCTAAAGGAGGCAGGCCACTAATCGCTGGACCACATCATAACTTCCGTTTTTAGTTGTATTTCCATGTTCACCAATCCTTTACCCTAAACCTCAAACTCTAAACCCTAAACCCTAAACACTAAACCCTAAACCCTATACACTAAACCCTAAACCCTATATCTATACTCTAAACCATAAATTGTAAAAACCAAACCCTAAGCCCTAAACCCTATACTCTAAACCCCAAACCATAAATTGTAAAATCTAAACCTTAAATCTTAAAGTCTAAACCATAAACCCTAAACACTAAACATTAAACCTTATATTCGGTATATATGTTATTATTTTACTTAGTTAGATATATATGTTACTTTTAAAGGTTAATTGGGATATATATGATATTAGATGGGTATGTATGTTATTTTATAGGTTAATAGGGGCATATACGATATTCTCCCTAACACGAATAAACAAACTAAATCTAAACCCTAACCCTAACCCTAAACCCTAAAATCTAAGCCCTAGAATCTAAACCCTAAACTCTAACGTAAACCCTAACCTAAACCCTAAACACTAAATCTAAACTCAAAACCATAACCTTAAAATCTAAACCCTAAACCCTAAATCTAAACCCTAAACCCTAACCTAAACCCTAAACTCTAAATTCTAAACCCTAAACCCTAAAGTCTCAAGACTTTCTTATAAACAACATTCTTGGTGATATTTGAATCATTCCCATTGTCGTCCAATATGATTGGTTTTAATCCGTTTTTGTAGTCAAATACGCATGTCTGCAATGATTGTCTATGCCTGCAAATGATTTCACCCTGAAGTATAAATGGAAATTTTATTATAGTTTACACATTTTAAGTATTCTTAAACCCTAAATCTTATATCTAAACCCTAAACACTAAACCCTAAACCCTAAACTTTATACCATAAAATCTAAAACATAAACCCTAAACTCTAAAGCCCAAACTCTAAACCCTAAACTCTTAATCCTAAACATTAAACCGTAAACCCTATACACTAAACTAAACCCTAAAGCATAAATGCTAAAAATGTTAACCCTAAATCCTAAACTGTAAGCCATAAACCATAAACCCTAAATAGCAATTCCTAACACTTGAACCATTAATTCTCAAAATCGACATACTTGAAGATCATGGTGAACAAATCAATTTCATAGAAGCAACAAATCAAAATAGATAAAATTGAATGTTGATCGAATGCATTTAAACAGTAACTCAGTAAATTGAATGTTTGACATGATCTGAATGTGATTTTCATATACCAATGAACTGTATAACCCTATCCAAATCGCGTCTGTGATATTGTAACGACCCTGGATTTTCCAACGTTTAATTATTAATAATTTATTATTAATGCTTGCGTTTTAATAAACGTGTTCTTATACGTGTTACTTGTTATCGTATTTAACTTTACATGCCCGATTTGTCTTTGTGACACACGTACTTTACACGAATAATATTTTCGAATATTATTTACATTCATGATTATTTATTATTAATCATTTTTAATTAACTAAGGTTACTAGTTAATTACTTGGGCTTTAATTGATTAATTTCATACTTACTTGGACTTGGACTTTTATTATTGGAAATGGACTTGGAAGCCCACCCTACTTCCTTGATGGACTAATTAGCCCATCTTTTATGCAAGTATTACATCAAGTGTAAACTTAGATTAATTAGTGAATGAAAGACTAGTTACTTGTATCCTTACACCTTGTTCCCATGCCAATTTGCTTTATTACCATTTTAAGCTCACACGTTCATCCATGCATGAAAGAAACTAGCAAACATTTCCCCTTTTTGCACTCCCTTGGGCCGTCAGTTTTAGGATGGGTAAAGGGGGGGTTCCAAACTTTTTTTTGAGTTACTTATTACTTGTATTATCTTCATTTTTACACACACTATCTACTTGCACTTTCATTTACTCTTCATTCTCTCTCAAACTTGTAAGTTACAAGGCTTCATTTCCTCTTCTTTTTCTTGTGAAAACCGAAACCATAAACCTTCATCATCATCATTCTTACTTGTTTAAGTTACTTGTTCTTTGTTGTAGTTTACTTACTTGTTGTTTGTAGTTGTTTACTTAATAGTTGTAAGAATCAAACTTCCTAGTTTATTCTTCATATTATCTTGTATTACAAGAACAAATAAGAACCTAAACTTTCTAGTTTATGGTTCTACATTTAATGTTTTAAAAGAATTAAAGTTCATGAGTTCTAAAATCATACTTGTGTTCATGTTTGTAAACTTAAGGTTTACTTTCTTAAAGATCAAAGCCTTGACTTGAATCTTTAAAGTATGAACAACCATGAACTTTTCACTTGTAAATTTAACTTAATTCTTACTTTGTACATGCTTTAAATTCGTGAATCTTGTTGTTATTGGTCAAGTATTACTAGTTAATCTTGATCTCATTTATCTTAAACTAAAAGTTAACTTTGTAAGTTCAAGAACATGGAGGTTTAACTTTCTAGTTACAACTTCATATACTTATGTTGGATCTAATTTTATATAACTTATGGTCTTCTAATTTTGTTGTAAATAAGAGCTTACAAGCTTACATACATTTTTCAAGTTGAAAATCTAAGTTTCATAACTTATGGTTTCATTAAAGTGTAGATCCAAGTTTTGTAACTTAGGATCTAACTTAAGAACACTAGATCTAGACTTTCTAGTCTAGGATCTTTAAGATATAGCTAAGATCTAAGTTCTACAACTTATGATCTTGATTATTTAGTTTACTTTCAAGTTTGTAGTTTAATATTACTTTTGTAACTCATGTATGTGTTGGATCTAAGATCTTGATGTAACTTTGGTTCATCAAACTACATACAACTCTTAAATGAGTTGTGCTACTTATCTTAGACTTGCACTAGTGTTATGATGGTCAAAACTTAGTAAAGATGATGTAAACACATCAACGAGTTGTACACTTGAAGCTATATGCATCAAGGATGAGAACCGTGATGAACATCAAGCACCAAGAACCCACCGAAGCACTCTGTTTACTGTTTTTGGAGGTCTGATAAGTAACCTAGGCTACTGTAAATTTGATTTTCAGTTAGTTCGGTTCGATTATATGATCTTCCGTTTAGGCCTCGTCTTAATCCGAGTTACGGGTTAGGATTTATGGCTCTCCAAATGTTACTACACCCTATTAACGTTGTGCTGAAATTTCTGACCTTCTCGCACTTAAACTGTCACCACGGTCAAACGAAGACGTGTTTGGTTCTGTAAATTTGTCAGTACCTAGGGGACTCATATATGGAGCCATGGCCATTGGTCTCACCTTATTTCAGTTTGTATAGAGGTCGTGGCGACTGAACGAAGTCAGCCTTTATTTCAAACCCTAGTCTTGACTTGAAACTTACTTTACAAAGGTAATTGAATATATGAAACAGTTCTAAAATTTTGAGACTCAATCTAACAACAACAACAACAACAATAACGTGTCAAAATAATAAATCATATAGAGAATTGGTTTAAATAAGTCAAAATTTTTCGGGTCATCACAGTACCTCCCCGTTAAAGAAAATTTCACCCCGAAATTTTGAGTAGTACCTGTTTTATGAGCGATATCAGTGAACAAATGCGGATACTTTTGCTTCATTTAAACTTCACGTTCCCAAGTAAACTCGAGTCCTCGTCTTGCGTTCCAACGAACTCTAACTATCGGTATTTTGCTTTGTTTTAATTGTTTGACCTCACGGTCCATGATTTCAACAGGTTCTTCGATAAAATGGAGTTTATCATTGATTCGTATTTCGTTAAGAGGAATTACGACATCCTCTTCAGCTAAACATTTCTTTAAATTTGACACGTGAAATGTGTCATGAACACTACTAAGTTCTTGCGGTAGCTTTAATCAATAAGCAACTGCTCCAATTCTTTCGGTGATTTCAAAGGCTCCTACGTACCTAGGACTTAGCTTTCCTCATTTACCGTATCGTACAACGCCTTTCCAGGGTGACACTTTCAACATGACTTTGTTGCCCACTTGAAATTCTAGCGATTTTCTTCTTACATCAGCATAACTCTTTTGGCTACTCATGGCCATTTTCAATCGCTATTGTATTTGAATGATCTTTTCGGTGGTTTCGTGAATAATTTTTGGTCCGGTAAGTTGTCTTTCTCCTACTTCACTCCAACAAATAGGAGATCTGCACTTTCTACCGTAAAGTGCTTCAAATGGCGCAGCGTTGATGCTCGTATGATAGCTGTTATTGTATGAAAATTCTGCCAACGGTAAGTGTCGATCCCAACTGGTTCCAAAGTCAATCACGCATGCCCGTAACATGTCTTCCAATGTTTGTATTGTTCTTTCACTTTGACCATCTGTCTGTGGGTGATAAGTGGTGCTCATATCTAATCGAGTTCCCAATGCTTTTTGTAATGACTGCCAAAAACGTGATGTGAATCATGTGTCGCGATCAGATATGATGGAGATAGGTACACCATGCCTGGAAACTACTTCCTTCAAATAGAGGTGTGCTAATTTCTCCATACTGTCTGTCTCTTTTATTAGTAGAAAGTGAGCTGATTTAGTGAGGCGATCAACTATCACCCAAATAGTATCATGACTACTTGCAGTCCTTGGCAGTTTCGTAATGAAATCCATAGTTATTCTTTACCATTTCCACTGAAGAATTTCCTGTTGCTGTAGTAACCCTGACGGCTTTTGGTGTTCAGCTTTGACCTTGGCACATGTCAAACATTTGCTTACATAAGTAGCAATTTCTGTCTCCATATTAGGCCACCAATAGAACTTCTTGAGATCGTGGTACATTTTCCCGTATCCTGGGTGAATTGAGTACCTCGTTTTGTGTGCTTCATCTAGTACTAGTTACCTTAGGTTACTATGTCTTGGTACCCATATCCTACCAGCAAAATACAGGGTTCCATCGGCTTTTACTTTAAGCTGTTTTTCTAACCCTCTGCTCATTTTACCTTTTTTATTTTCTTCTTTTAAAGCTTCTAAATGTGCTGCTTGAATTTACTTTGTGAGATCGGTACGAATTGTAATGTTCAAAGCTCGGACCCTAAGAGGTTTTACTCTTTCTTTCCGACTTAGGGCATCAGCTACAACATTAGCCTTTCCGGAGTGGTAACGGATTTCACAATCGTAATCGTTTAACAACTCTACCCAGCGACGTTGTCTTATATTGAGTTGTTTTTGATCAAAAATATGCCGAAGGCTCTTATGGTCGGTGTACACTATACACTTGGTGCCATATAGATAGTGTCTCCATATTTTGAGTGCAAAAACTACTGCTCCAAGTTCTAAATCATGCGTCGTATAGTTCTTTTCATGAATTTTTAGTTGTCGTAAGGCATATGCGATAACTTTTGTGCGTTGCATTAATACACATCCTAAACCTTGACGCGAAGCATCACAATAGATCATGAAATCATCATTTCCTTCTGGTAATGACAAAATGGGTGCAGACGTTAACTTCTTCTTTAATAACTGGAATGAGGATTCCTGTTCCGTGGACCAATCATACTTCTTTCCCTTTTGAGTCAATGCAGTTAAGGGTTTGGCGATTCTAGAGAAATCTTGAATGAATCTTCGGTAGTAACCAGCAAGACCTAAGAATTGGCGAATTTGTGTTGGAGTCTTCGGTGTTTCCCATTTACTAATGGCTTCGATCTTGGCAGGGTCAACTTTAATTCCATGTTTACTGACAACATGGCCCAAAAATTGTACTTCTTGTAACCAGAAATCACACTTCGAAAATTTTGCGTACAATTCTTCTTTCTTGAGTATCTCTAGTACCAGTCTTAAGTGTTACTCATGTTCTTCCTTGTTCTTTGAGTAAATCAATATGTCGTCGATAAAAATAATGACAAATTTGTCTAAATACGGTCTACAGATGTGATTCATTAGATCCATGAATACTGCCAGAGCATTAGTCAATCCAAAAGGCATGACTAAAAATTCATAGTAACCGTAACGGGTTCTGAACGCGGTTTTAGGAACATCTTCTTTCTTCACTCTCAGCTGATGATATCCGGAGCGTAGATCAATCTTAGAATAAACACTTGATCCTTGCAATTGATCAAACAAATCATCAATCCTCGGTAATGGGTACCGATTCTTGATCGTTAATTTGTTTAATTCTCGGTAATCTATGCACATTCTCATAGATCCATCCTTCTTCTTGACGAACAGAATAGGAGCACCCCAAGGTGAAAAACTGGGGCAAATAAATCTACGGTCCGATAATTCTTGCAACTGGTTTTGTAATTCTTGCATTTCTGAAGGTGCAAGTCTATATGGGGATCGGGCTACAGGTGCAGCTCCTGGTACGAGATCAATCTGGAATTCTACACATCTGTGTGGAGGTAGCCCCGGTAATTCTTCTGGAAATACTCCGGGATATTCTCTTACAACCGGCATGTCATCAATGCTTCTTTCTTCAGTATCGATCTTCTTTACGTGTGCCAGAATAGCATAACAACCTTTTCTTATAAGTTTCTGGCCCTTCATACAGCTGATAAGGTTCAGCTTTGAGTTGCTTTTCTCCCCATAAATCATTAATGACGTTTCATCCTTTCGAGGGATGCGGATCGCTTTCTTAGCACAAACAACTTCCGCTCTTGTTTTGGACATCTAGTCCATGCCAACGATTACGTCAAAACCCCCTAATTCTACGGGTATCAAATCGATTTTGAAGGTTTCACCAGCGAGATTTATTTCGCAACCATGGCAAATTTTATCGGCTTTTATCAGTTTACCATTAGCTAATTCAATAGTATATTTATCTTCTAGAGGTAATGATGCACATTTTAGTTTAGAACTAAAGTCTTTACACATATAACTTCTATCAGCACCCGTATCAAACATTATAGAAGCTAGTTGATTATTAACGGTAAACGTACCCGTGACAAGATTAGGATCCTCACGTGCTTCACTGACACTAACATTAAATGCCCTCCCACGTGTGGGTTCTTTGTTCTTCTCCTTATCAGAGCATTGATTTATAAAGTGACATGACTTCCCGCATCCAAAACATTTCTTGACATCGGTCGGTTTTGTCTTTACTTCAGAAACGGTGGTATAACAATCTTTCACCACATGTCCTTTCTTGTTGCACTTATCACAGACCACTTGGTAATAACCTGCATGATGTGTGTAACATCTTTTGTAGAACGGATGTGGTCCATTATAGTTTGGACTTGCAGTTGCCCCATCTTGTTTACCTTTAAAAGTTTCTTGTTTCTTCAGGTGAGTACTTTTGCCCTTATAGTCTTCCCATTTCCTCTTTCCTTCAGTTGTCTTGACTTCGGTAATTGGTGCCTTAATTGAACTCTCTGTGATCTGGTCCATGAGTTGGTGTGCCATTGTCATGGCTTCCTGCATCGTATTCGGTTTGGACGATGTAACATTTCCTTTAATATTGATCGATAAACCGTCAATATACATTTCTATCTTTCGATTCTCATTTGGCACCAATTCGGGACACAACAAGGCTAGTTCCATGAAACGCTTTTCATAGATATTGAGATTCGCACCGAAAACCTTCAGATTACGTAACTCAGATTCCATTTTTCTGATCTCGTTTCGAGGACAGTACTCCTCGATTAACATCTTTTTCAGTTCTTCCCAAGAGATATCATATGCCGTATCTATTCCTTCTGCTTTAGCATAATTGTTCCACCAAGTAAGTGCACCGTCTTGTAACGTGCACGAAGCATACTTTGACTTGTCTCCGTTCGCACAATTACTGATTTTGAAAACGAACTCCATCTTTTCAAACCATCGGGTTAGACCGACCGGTCCCTCAGTTCCACTAAACGTCTGTGGTTTGCATCCTTGAAAAGTTTTGTATGAGCATCCGTTTCATGAGTTTGTGTTTACGGCTGCTGCTTTGGCTGCTGCTTCGGCTGTTGCTTTTGCTGCCTCAGCTGCAGCAATTCTTTCATTCACACGTTTCTCGACTAGTTCCTCAAACTCAGCATCCGACATTTGAGACATGTTTCTTCAATAAACACAACAGAGATAATTTAATCATATAGAATATTATAGGTAAAATGAGTTGTCAATAGTTAATCGTAGCATATTAATAATATGAACCAATTATTATAAAAGCCTTTTCTTCTTATTAGCATTTTATAATTATTTCTAGGGTATTACATACCCGTTAAGTTCATACATAATAGCTAGTACAAGGAATTAACTACTAAAATCCTAATAATATTCCACTATGAAAAATTATAGCGAGTTACTACGTTATTATGTAATAATAATAATAAGAAGTAGTAATAATACAAATAATCATTCCATACATTTATTATTAATAAACTAAAATAATACAATACCATAAAATACCGATATTTTACATATGCTTATTCTACATAACAAGATAGAGTAGCACACATAAGCAATAGAATAGCGCATGGAAGATTTATGGTTGCGAGGTCGTTTATTCAGAACTATCAGAAACTTCTTCCCATTTGGTTCTCTCTGCCAATTGTTTGTGTGTGCATGGTCCGACTGACATTCTAGCAATGTATTTAATTTTTGGTTGGGGTTTTGAGGTGCCCGGTGCCTCAGTGGGTTTACTATGGTAAGGGTGGTGACGAACCGAATGGTCCTGTTCCTTTTTAATAATTAAGGACTTTTTATTATTGTGGTTGTTTTTATTATCTATAGCAAGTTGGAATTTCTCCTTAGTGACCTCTTTTATTTCATTAGCGAAATCCTCTTCCTCACTGATCTCGTCTGATGACGAACTGTCTGAGTCATGTGTAGGAGAATATGATGACGAACTGTCTGAATCATGTGTACGAGAATATGTACCGGTGGTCATGAACCGAAATCTGCCAGGCGTAATCTTCACAACCCGCCCGTCGGCGGTGTATCTGGCCCAATGTCCATGTTCGTTTAGAAATGGATGATCCTCGTTTATTCCAGGGATCATGGGTCCATGCCAACGATACTGTGGCTCCGGAAAACTAGAGTTGGGTGGAGCTGGAACCTCCTCTGGGTTTACCGGGAGTTGAGATTCCCCGGCTAACACAATTTCTTCTTTAATATGTATTGGAACGCCCTTTTCAGTTGTGGATAGAATAGATTCAGTGTCCGATTCCGAGTCGTACAAAATGATAGGATTAGAAGAAGTCATCTATCACATAATTGAAACAACAATTACGTTAGCATATATATATATATATATATATATATATATATATATATATATATATATATATATATATATATATATATATATATCACATATAGTGTTTTTGACCAAATGATAAGCAAAAATCAGTAAAAACTGATATGGTCATAGTCCAGACTCACTAATGCATCCTAACAATTACCAGTTAAACACACTAATGTAATTTCTGGTTCCCTATGACCTCAAGTTCTGATACCAACTGTAACGACCCGTAAAAATCGCTATTGACGCGGCACGTTAATCATTGATTCCACAGTGAGGTTTTGACCTCTATATGATACGTTTTGATAAAATATTGCATTCATTAAAATAAATGACTTTCTAAACATACAAAGTTATAAACATGTGGGCGAGTGCTTAGGTATAAGCAAAACCCCAAAATACATAAGTCTTTAATTTACAGGTTGACATCACAGTCCAATTATTTATTACACAACGCAGTTTTATTTTGAATGCAATAAACTTTATACAAAGCATGAGAGACTCCATGCAGGCAACAAGCACATCACAGCGGAAGCAGTCTAAGGACCTGAGAATAAAACATGCAAAAAAAGGTCAACACGAATGTTGGTGAGTTATAGGTTTAATTGCTCGAGTCATAAGTATATAAAGATAGACCACAAGATTTCATCAAAACTTTATCAATAGATTCTACGTAACAGAGCACCCTGGTAACTAAACTTAATGCTATACTTATAATTACCCCATTCGTTTTAATACACGCAAACCAATGAATCATAAACTCAAATAACATACGTCCGTTAAAAGGATAGCGCTCTAGCTCGGACGGGGATGTCAAGCCCTATGAATCCATATACAATTATTCGCGCCCACCAGTCCATATCCTATGTACTGGCAGCTACTAGTTACCAAAGCTAAGAGATTTTCAGTTTAACTCAGTGTAGAATTTAGTATGTACTTGTGTCTTATTGCGTTTAAAATAAATTGCATGTATTCTCAGCCCAAAAATATTTAAAGTATTTAAAAAGGGAGACTATAAACTCACGGTTCAATATTGAGACTCAATATTGTAGGCAAATTGCGTAGACGTAATGATGGTAGACGACTGTATGGTTGGCCTTGGATTCAAGAACAATACCCCGAACAATACTCAATATTTCCTTAGCTTAAAACGGTTTGAAACCCGAATTAAAACACCCTCGAATATACTTTATTATTATTATTAAACTTAAAATTAAAATTAAAATTATAAATATAAATATAAATTACAGTATGAGTGTGAAGATTAGTCGAGCAAACTGGGGTATTTATAGTACCTTTTCATTTACTGTAGCCCATGCGATCGCATGGATTTTCAGTGTTTTTGCCATGCGATCGCATGGCCGCCTGATCCGCCTTTGTTTGCTAGTTCGTCGACATCAAATAGTGTTTACTGTAGCAAATAGTGTTTACTGTAGCAAATAGTGTTTAATGTAGCAAATAGTGTTACTGTAGCAAATAGTGTACTGTAGCAAATAGTGTTTCACTGTAGCAAAGTCGCTTTCACTGTAGCACTGTAGCAAAGTCATTTTCACTGTATTAAATAGTGTTTTACTGTAGCAAAGTCATTTTTACTGTATCAAATAGTGTTTTACTGTATCAAAGTCGTTTTTACTATAGTAAATAGTGTTTTACTGTAGGAAAGTCGTTTTTACTTGTACATCTTATAATATATATATATATATATATATATATATATATATATATATATATATATATATACATATTATTGTTCGTGAATCGTCGAGAGTAGTCAAAGGTAATTGAATATATGAAACAGTTCTAAAATTTTGAGACTCAATCTAACAACAACAACAACAACAATAACGTGTCAAAATAATAAATCGTATAGAGAATTGGTTTAAATAAGTCGAAATTTTTCGGGTCATCACAGTCATCATTTTGGAGAGCAGTTCAGACTCGTCCGCCACCTCGCCTGCCATTGTTACCGATTCTCATATCCCGTCATCGACACCCCCAGTGACTCAGGCGCTTCGTCCTCCGAAGCTAGTAGCCATGCACCCGGCCCAGTGATTACCTCGGACGGAGCTGAGGACCCACCGGAGATTCCAGCTCCACTTGCCCAGGACCTCCGAAGCCACATCACCATCCCGGTGGTGCTGTGATTCCCGGAGAGCTTGGGAAAGGTCCGGTCTGTAATGAGCATAACCATTGGTGCCGACGCCTTCCTGATGGACGTTTAGTACCGATCCCGCCTTTTAGATACTGACTGATGATGGCCGCCCGAGGAGAGCCACCCGTGCAGCCACCCCCAGCCGATTTAGACTACCCATCATCCGCCGACTCTTCATATGAGGACCCGGATGAGGCACCTGTGCAGCCACCCTCCACCCCGCCGAAGAAGCGGTACCGTTTCGATGGTACCGTTATTCCAGGGATTAATGGAGGTCGACCATTCGTTAACGCACATGGACTGAGGTCTAGGGTCACCGCCCGTAAGTGGGTTGTGCCTTACCCTGCTGATCCTTTTGTTGGTAAGCCTTACCGCTTTGCAGCCTCTACTTCTGGAGCCGGACCTTCTGCACCACCAGCTCCACCAGCACCACCCGTACCGACTGCACCGCCTGCCCCACCATCTCCCTCTGTCGAGGAACTGACAAGGGAAGTGGAGACGCTCCACGCTCGGGTAGCTGAGCTCGAGGACCAGATGTCCCACATAATGGACATCCTTCACCCACCATCACCTTAGGGCTTTTGTAGTAGATTTCATTATGTAATCTCATTTGTAGTTTTATGTTTCACTTATGCATTGTACGAACCTATGCGGATGTATGCAACTTATTATTAATGAATGGAACTTTGTGTTGTTTAATTTTTGCACAGTGTTCTATTTACGTTACTGTATGATGATTCTGTGGTATTTGTACCTAGTTGCATTACTTAATAAACATGTGATGTGTTGATTCCATGTTGGTTACCATATACTGTATTATTATTTATTGAATGCTGCATTTTGACTCGAGTCAAAATTTTTGTTTAGAACATCAATGGCCAACGGAAGATCAACACCCACCGCAGCCCAAATCGAGGAAATGATCAATGAATGATTCGCCGCAGCTTTAGCGAAAATGAACCCCCAAGCTCCACCACTACCGGTTATCCAGCCCATTCGTAATGGGTGTACATACAAATAGTTTCAAAGCTACAAGGGGCCAGTTGGTCTCACTAGGTGGTTTGAGAAATTAGAATCTGTGTTTCGAGTTAGTAACTGCTCAGAGGCGAACAAAACCAAGTATGCTTCATGTACGCTGTCAGACGGCGCACTAACTTGGTGGAACACTCTGACTCAAGCAAAGGGTATTGATGAGGCATATGCCACTCCATGGGAAGAGTTTAAGGGGGCCATGTGAAATGTCCCGTTCTTATTGATTAAAAACGTTCCATATTAATTGATTTCATTGCGAGGTTTTGACCTCTATATGAGACGTTTTTCAAAGACTGCATTCATTTTAAAACAAACCATAACCTTTATTTCATCAATAAAGGTTTAAAAGCTTTACGTAGATTATCAAATAATGATAATCTAAAATATCCTGTTTACACACGACCATTACATAATGGTTTACAATACAAATATATTACAACAAAATAAGTTTCTTGAATGCAGTTTTTACACAATATCATACAAGCATGGACTCCAAATCTCGTCCTTATTTAAGTATGCGACAGCGGAAGCTCTTAATAATCACCTGAGAATAAACATGCTTAAAACGTCAACAAAAATGTTGGTGAGTTATAGGTTTAACCTATATATATATCAAATCATAATAATAGACCACAAGATTTCATATTTCAATACACATCCCATACATAGAGATAAAAATCATTCATATGGTGAACACCTGGTAACCGACATTAACAAGATGCATATATAATAATATCTCCATCATTCCGGGACACCCTTCGGATATGATATAAATTTCGAAGTACTAAAGCATCCGGTACTTGGATGGGGTTTGTTAGGCCCAATAGATCTATCTTTAGGATTCGCGTCAATTAGGGTGTCTGTTCCCTAATTCTTAGATTACCAGACTTAATAAAAAGGGGCATATTCGATTTCGATAATTCAACCATAGAATGTAGTTTCACGTACTTGTGTCTATTTTGTAAATTATTTATAAAACCTGCATGTATTCTCATCCCAAAAATATTAGATTTTAAAAGTGGGACTATAACTCACTTTCACAGATTTTTACTTCGTCAGGAAGTAAGACTTGGCCACTGGTTGATTCACGAACCTATAACAATATATACATATATATCAAAGTATGTTCAAAATATATTTACAACACTTTTAATATATTTTGATGTTTTAAGTTTATTAAGTCAGCTGTCCTCATTAGTAACCTACAACTAGTTGTCCACAGTTAGATGTACAGAAATAAATCGATAAATATTATCTTGAATCAATCCACGACCCAGTGTATATGTATCTCAGTATTGATCACAACTCAAACTATATATATTTTGGAATCAACCTCAACCCTGTATAGCTAACTCCAACATTCACATATAGAGTGTCTATGGTTGTTCCGAAATATATATAGATGTGTCTATATGATAGGTCGAAACATTGTATACGTGTCTATGGTATCTCAAGATTACATAATATACAATACAAGTTGATTAAGTTATGGTTGGAATAGATTTGTTACCAATTTTCACGTAGCTAAAATGAGAAAAATTATCCAATCTTGTTTTACCCATAACTTCTTCATTTTAAATCCGTTTTGAGTGAATCAAATTGCTATGATTTCATATTGAACTCTATTTTATGAATCTAAATAGTTAAAGTATAGGTTTATAGTCAGAAAAATAAGTTACAAGTCGTTTTTGTAACGGTAGTCATTTCAGTCGAAAGAACGACGTCTAGATGACCATTTTAGAAAACATACTTCCACTTTGAGTTTAACCATAATTTTTGGATATAGTTTCATGTTCATAATGAAAATCATTTTCTCAGAATAACAACTTTTAAATCAAAGTTTATCATAGTTTTTAATTAACTAACCCAAAACAGCCCGCGGTGTTACTACGACGGCGTAAATCCGGTTTTACGGTGTTTTTCGTGTTTCCAGGTTTTAAATCATTAAGTTAGCATATCATATAGATATAGAACATGTGTTTAGTTGATTTTAAGAATCAAGTTAGAAGGATTAACTTTTATTTGCGAACAAGTTTAGAATTAACTAAACTATGTTCTAGTAATTACAAGTTTAAACCTTCGAATAAGATAGCTTTATATGTATGAATCGAATGATGTTATGAACATCATTACTACCTCAAGTTCCTTGGATAAACCTACTGAAAATGAGAAAAATAGATCTAGCTTCAAAGGATCCTTGGATGGCTTGAAAGTTCTTGAAGCAGAATCATGACACGAAAACAATTTCAAGTAAGATTTCCACTCGAAATAAGATTGTTATAGTTATAGAAATTGAATTAAAGTTTGAATATGATTATTACCTTGTATTAGAAAGATAACCTACTGTAAGTAACAAAGGTTTCTTGATCTTGGATGATTACTTGGAATGGATTTAGAAAACTTGGAAGTAAACTTGCAATCTTGGAAGTATTCTTGATTTTATGAAACTAGAACTTTTGGAATTTATGAAGAACACTTAGAACTTGAAGATAGAACTTGAGAGAGATCAATTAGATGAAGAAAATTGAAGAATGAAAGTGTTTGTAGGTGTTTTTGGTCGTTGGTGTATGGATTAGATATAAAGGATATGTAATTTTGTTTTCATGTAAATAAGTCATGAATGATTACTCATATTTTTGTAATTTTATGAGATATTTCATGCTAGTTGCCAAATGATGGTTCCCACATGTGTTAGGTGACTCACATGGGCTGCTAAGATCTGATCATTGGAGTGTATATACCAATAGTACATACATCTAAAAGCTGTGTATTGTACGAGTACGAATACGGGTGCATACGAGTAGAATTGTTGATGAAACTGAACGAGGATGTAATTGTAAGCATTTTTTGTTAAGTAGAAGTATTTTGATAAGTGTATTTAAGTCTTTCAAAAGTGTATAAATACATATTAAAACACTACATGTATATACATTTAACTGAGTCGTTAAGTCATCGTTAGTCGTTACATGTAAGTGTTGTTTTGAAACCTTTAGGTTAACGATCTTGTTAAATGTTGTTAACCCAATGTTTATAATATCAAATGAGATTTTAAATTATTATATTATCATGATATTATCATGTATGAATATCTCTTAATATGATATATATACATTAAATGTCTTTACAACGATAATCGTTACATATATGTCTCGTTTAAAAATCATTAAGTTAATAGTCTTGTTTTTACATATGTAGTTCATTGTTAATATACTTAATGATATGTTTACTTATCATAGTATCATGTTAACTATATATATATCCATATATATGTCATCATATAGTTTTTACAAGTTTTAACGTTCGTGAATCACCGGTCAACTTGGGTGGTCAATTGTCTATATGAAATATATTTCAATTAATCAAGTCTTAACAAGTTTGATTGCTTAACATGTTGGAAACATTTAATCATGTAAATATCAATCTCAATTAATATATATAAACATGGAAAAGTTCGGGTCACTACAGTACCTACCCGTTAAATAAATTTCGTCCCGAAATTTTAAGTTGTTGAAGGTGTTGACGAATCTTCTGGAAATAGATGCGGGTATTTCTTCTTCATCTGATCTTCACGCTCCCAGGTGAACTCGGGTCCTCTACGAGCATTCCATCAAACCTTAACAATTGGTATCTTGTTTTGCTTAAGTCTTTTAACCTCACGATCCATTATTTCGACGGGTTCTTCGATGAATTGGAGTTTTTCGTTGATTTGGATTTTATCTAACGGAATAGTGAGATCTTCTTTAGCAAAACATTTCTTCAAATTCGAGACGTGGAAAGTGTTATGTACAGCCACGAGTTGTTGAGGTAACTCAAGTCGGTAAGCTACTGGTCCGACACGATCAATAATCTTGAATGGTCCAATATACCTTGGATTTAATTTCCCTCGTTTACCAAATCGAACAACGCCTTTCCAAGGTGCAACTTTAAGCATGACCATCTCTCCAATTTCAAATTCTATATCTTTTCTTTTAATGTCAGCGTAGCTCTTTTGTTGACTTTGGGCGGTTTTCAACCGTTGTTGAATTTGGATGATCTTCTCTATAGTTTCTTGTATAATCTCCGGACCCGTAATCTATCTATCCCCCACTTCACTCCAACAAATCGGAGACCTGCACTTTCTACCATAAAGTGCTTCAAACGGCGCCATCTCAATGCTTGAATGGTAGCTGTTGTTGTAGAAAAATTCTGCTAACGGTAGATGTCGATCCCAACTATTTCCGAAATCAATAACACATGCTCGTAGCATGTCTTCAAGCGTTTGTATCGTCCTTTCGCTCTGCCCATCAGTTTATGGATGATAGGCAGTACTCATGTCTAGACGAGTTCCTAATGCTTGCTGTAATGTCTGCCAGAATCTTGAAATAAATCTGCCATCCCTATCAGAGATAATAGAGATTGGTATTCCATGTCTGGAGACGACTTCCTTCAAATACAGTCGTGCTAACTTCTCCATCTTGTCATCTTCTCTTATTGGCAGGAAGTGTGCTGATTTGGTGAGACGATCAACTATTACCCAAATAGTATCAAAACCACTTGCAGTCCATGGCAATTTAGTGATGAAATCCATGGTAATGTTTTCCCATTTCCATTCCGGGATTTCGGGTTGTTGAAGTATACCTGATGGTTTCTGATGCTCAGCTTTGACCTTAGAACACGTCAAACATTCTCCTACGTATTTAGCAACATCGGCTTTCATACCCGGCCACCAAAAATGTTTCTTGAGATCCTTGTACATCTTCCCCGTTCCAGGATGTATTGAGTATCTGGTTTTATGAGCTTCTCTAAGTACTATTTCTCTCATATCTCCAAATTTTGGTACCCAAATCCTTTCAGCCCTATACCGAGTTCCGTCTTCCCGAATATTAAGATGCTTCTCCGATCCTTTGGGTATTTCATCCTTTAAATTTCCCTCTTTTAAAACTCCTTGTTGCGCCTCCTTTATTTGAGTAGTAAGGTTATTATGAATCATTATATTCATAGATTTTACTCGAATGGGTTCTCTGTCCTTCCTGCTCAAGGCATCGGCTACCACATTTGCTTTCCCCGGGTGGTAACGAATCTCAAAGTCGTAATCATTCAACAATTCAATCCACCTACGCTGCCTCATATTCAGTTGTTTCTGATTAAATATGTGTTGAAGACTTTTGTGGTCGGTATATATAATACTTTTGACCCCATATAAGTAGTGCCTCCAAGTCTTTAATGCAAAAACAACCGCGCCTAATTCCAAATCATGCGTCGTATAATTTTGTTCGTGAATCTTCAATTGTCTAGACGCATAAGCAATCACCTTCGTTCGTTGCATTAATACACAACCGAGACCTTGCTTTGATGCGTCACAATAAATAACAAAATCATCATTCCCTTCAGGCAATGACAATATAGGTGCCGTAGTTAGCTTTTTCTTCAATAACTGAAACGCTTTCTCTTGTTCATCATTCCATTCAAATTTCTTCCCTTTATGCGTTAATGCAGTCAAGAGTTTTGCTATTCTGGAAAAGTCTTGGATGAACCTTCTGTAGTAACCAGCTAGTCCTAAAAACTGGGGTATGTGTTTCGGAGTTTTTGGGGTTTCCCACTTTTCAACAGTTTCTATCTTTGCCGGATCCACCTTAATACCTTCTTTGTTCACTATGTGACCGAGAAATTGAACTTCTTCCAACCAAGATGCACACTTTGAAAACTTAGCATACAATTCTTCCTTCCTCAATACTTCTAACACCTTTCTCAAATGTTCACCGTGTTCTTGGTCATTCTTTGAGTAAATAAGTATGTCATTAATGAAAACAATGACAAACTTGTCAAGGTATGGTCCACACACTCGGTTCATAAGGTCCATGAACACAGCTGGTGCATTAGTTAAACCAAATGGCATGACCATAAACTCGTAATGACCGTAACGTGTTCTGAAAGCAGTCTTTGGAATATCATCTTCTTTCACCCGCATTTGATGATACCCGGAACGTAAGTCAATTTTTGAATAAACAGACGAGCCTTGTAGTTGATCAAATAAGTCGTCAATTCTCGGTAGTGGGTAGCGGTTCTTGATGGTAAGTTTGTTCAACTCTCGGTAGTCGATACACAACCTGAATGTACCATCTTTCTTCTTGACAAACAAAACAGGAGCTCCCCACGGTGATGTGCTTGGTCGAATGAAACCACGCTCTAAAAGTTCTTGTAATTGGCTTTGCAGTTCTTTCATCTCGCTGGGTGCGAGTCTGTAAGGAGCACGAGCTATTGGTGCAGCTCCTGGTACAAGATCTATTTGAAATTCAACGGATCGATTTGGGGGTAATCCCGGTAATTCTTTCGGAAATACATTGAGAAATTCTTTTGCACTGGGAACATCATTGATGCTCTTTTCTTCAGTTTGTACTTTCTCGACGTGTGCTAGAACAACATAGCAACCTTTTCTTATTAGTTTTTGTGCCTTCAAATTACTAATAAGATGTAGCTTCGTGTTGCCCTTTTCTCCGTACACCATTAAGGGTTTTCCTTTTTCTCGTATAATGCAAATTGCATTTTTGTAACAAACGATCTCTGCTTTCACTTCTTTCAACCAGTCCATACCGATTATCACATCAAAACTCCCTAACTCTATTGGTATCAAATCAATCTTAAATGTTTCGCTAACCAGTTTAATTTCTCAATTCCGACATATATTATCTGCTGAAATTAATTTACCATTTGCTAATTCGAGTAAAAAATTTACTATCCAAAGGCGTCAATGGACAACTTAATTTAGCACAAAAATCTCTACTCATATAGCTTCTATCCGCACCCGAATCAAATAAAACGTAAGCAGATTTATTATCAATAAGAAACGTACCCGTAACAAGCTCCGGGTCTTCCTGTGCCTCTTCCGCATTAATATTGAAAACTCTTCTGCGGCCTTGTCCATTCGTGTTCTCCTGGTTCGGGCAATTTCTAATAATGTGGCCCGTTTTTCCACATTTATAACAAACTACATTGGCATAACTTGCTCCGACACTACTTGCTCCGCCATTACTCATTCCGACACCATTTGTTCCTTTCGTTCTATTAACCCCTGGTCCGTAGACCTCACACTTCGCCGCGCTATGACCATTTCTTTTACACTTGTTGCAAAATTTGGTGCAGAACCCTGAGTGATACTTTTCACACCTTTGGCATAGCTGCTTCTGATTGTTGTTGTTGTTGTTGTTGTTGTTGCGGTTATTATTGTTGTCGGGATGATTGTTGTAGTTGCTGTTGTTGTTGTTGTTGTTGTTGTTGGGCCGTTTGTTATAGTTGCGATTGATGTTGCGATTGTTGGGATAATTGTTGCGATTATTGTTGTAATTGCTGTTGTTGTTGTATTGGTGATTCTTATCACCGTTTTCCTCCCACTTTCTTTTGACTTGCTTTACATTGGCCTCTCCAGCAGTCTGTTCTTTAATTCTTTCTTCAATCTGGTTCACTAGTTTGTGAGCCATTCTACATGCCTGTTGTTTGGAGGCGGGCTCGTGTGAACTTATATCTTCTTGGATTCTTTCCGGTAATCCTTTCACAAACGCGTCGATCTTCTCTTCCTCATCTTCGAATGCTCCCAGACATAATAGGCACAATTCTGTGAATCGTCTTTCGTACGTGGTAATATCAAATCCTTGGGTTCGTAACCCTCTAAGTTCTGTCTTGAGCTTATTGACCTCGGTTCTGGGACGGTACTTCTCGTTCATCAAGTGCTTGAATGCTGACCACGGTAGTGCGTACGCATCGTCTTGTCCCACTTGCTCTAGATAGGTATTCCACCATGTTAACGCAGAACCTGTGAAGGTATGCGTAGCGTACTTCACTTTGTCCTCTTCAGTACACTTACTTATGGCAAACACCGATTCGACCTTCTCGGTCCACCGTTTCAATCCGATCGGTCCTTCGGTTCCATCAAATTCCAAAGGTTTGCAGGCAGTGAATTCTTTGTAGGTGCATCCTACTCGATTTCCTGTACTGCTAGATCCAAGGTTATTATTGGTATGTAGCGCAGCCTGTACTGCGGCTATGTTTGAAGCTAGAAAAGTACGGAATTCCTCTTCATTCATATTCACGGTGTGTCGAGTAGTCGGTGCCATTTCCTTCAAAATAGTCAAATGGAACAAGTTAATCATACAGAATATTAAGAGTAGTTAATAGTATTTCGTAGCATAATATGAACTCATTTATAAAAGATTTTTCTTCATATTAGCGTTTTATAAGTTTAAATTCGGGTAGTACCTACCCGTTAAGTTCATACTTAGTAGCTAATATTCAATTCAACTACTACAATTCTATATGAAAAACTAATTATAATAATATTTCGCATTCAAACTTTTATACAATATTTTACAAACTTACAATACCGCTTATTTTACATAAAGCATGAAATATAGCACACAATAACTTTGATACAAGATAGTTGTGAAGATAATTCTAGCTAGTACACAAGTCGTTCAGCAAAGGCAATAAAGACACGTAATTCATACGTCCAGAAACAAGTCATGCATTCTGGTTTTACTAGGACTACTTCCCATCCTTGGTCTTGTGGAACATAACCTTTATGGCCGTTGATAAGACAGCGTGTTGTAACGTCGTCAAAGGGACGAGGGTTACGTAATGTCCAACAGTCCCGCAACAATCTAAAAACCTCAATTCTTACCCCAATTACCGACTCCGTCACTTGTGGGAATGTTTTGTTTAATAGTTGTAGCCCGATGTTCTTGTTCTCACTTTGGTGAGAAGCGAACATTACTAATCCGTAAGCATAACATGCTTCTTTATGTTGCATGTTAGCCGCTTTTTCTAAATCACGAAGTCCAATATTCGGATATATTGAGTCAAAATAATTTCTTAACCCATTGCGTAAAATAGCATTTGGGTTCCCCGCAATATATGCGTCAAAGTAAACACATCGTAACTTATGGATTTCCCAATGTGATATCCCCCATCTTTCGAACGAAAGCCTTTTATAAACCAAGGCATTCTTGGAACGTTCTTCGAATGCCTTACAAACTGATCTCGCCTTAAATAGTTGTGCCGAAGAATTCTGACCGACTCTAGACAAGATTTCATCAATCATGTCTCCGGGTAGGTCTCTTAAAATATTGGGTTGTCTATCCATTTTGTGTTTTTATACTGTAAAATAGACAAGAGTTAGATTCATAAAAAAAATACTTATTAATACAAGCAATTTTTACATATATCATAAAGCATAAGCACACTATATTACATATATTACACCACACGAATACAACTATCTTATTCCGACTCGCTTGTTTTTTCTTCTTCGGTTTTGGTTCGTTTTGCCAAGTTTCTAGGGATATATGATGTTCCCCTAATACGAGCCGTCGTTTTCCACATTGGTTTAGAAAAACCTGGTGGTTTAGAGGATCCCGGGTCATTGTTACAACTTAAGGACTTCGGGGGTTGACGATACATATAAAGTTCATCGGGGTTGGAATTAGATTTCTCTATTTTATGCCCTTTCCCTTATTATTTTCTTTTGCCTTTTTAAATTCAGTTGGGGTAATTAATATAACATCATCGGAATTCTCGTCGGAATCCGATTCATCGGAGAATTGGTAATCCTCCCAATATTTTGCTTCCTTGGCGGAAACACCATTGACCATAATTAAATTTGGTCGGTTGGTTGAGGATTTTCTTTTACTTAACCGTTTTATTATTTCTCCCACCGGTTCTATTTCTTCATCCGGTTTCGATTCTTCTTCCGGTTCCGATTCTTCTTCCGGTTCCGACTCTTCTTCCGGTTCCTCTTCGGGAACTTGCGAATCAGTCCACGAATCATTCCAATTTACATTTGACTCTTCATTATTATTAGGTGAGTCAATGAGACTTGTTCTAGAGGTAGACATCTATCACATAATATCAAACGCGTTAAGAGATTAATATATCACATAATATTCACATGTTAAAAATATATAGTTTCCAACAAAAATTTTTTTCAAGTAAACACGGTCGAAGTCCAGACTCACTAATGCATCCTAACAAACTCGATAAGACACACTAATGCAAAATTCTAGTTCTCTAAGACCAACGCTCGGATACCAACTGAAATGTCCCGTTCTTATTGATTAAAAACGTTCCATATTAATTGATTTCATTGCGAGGTTTTGACCTCTATATGAGACGTTTTTCAAAGACTGCATTCATTTTAAAACAAACCATAACCTTTATTTCATCAATAAAGGTTTAAAAGCTTTACGTAGATTATCAAATAATGATAATCTAAAATATCATGTTTACACACGACCATTACATAATGGTTTACAATACAAATATATTACAACAAAATAAGTTTCTTGAATGCAGTTTTTACACAATATCATACAAGCATGGACTCCAAATATCGTCCTTATTTAAGTATGCGATAGCGGAAGCTCTTAATAATCACCTGAGAATAAACATGCTTAAAACGTCAACAAAAATGTTGGTGAGTTATAGGTTTAACCTATATATATCAAATCATAATAATAGACCACAAGATTTCATATTTCAATACACATCCCATACATAGAGATAAAAATCATTCATATGGTGAACACCTGGTAACCGACATTAACAAGATGCATATATAATAATATCCCCATCATTCCGGGACACCCTTCGGATATGATATAAATTTTGAAGTACTAAAGCATCCGGTACTTGGATGGGGTTTGTTAGGCCCAATAGATCTATCTTTAGGATTCGCGTCAATTAGGGTGTCTGTTCCCTAATTCTTAGATTACCAGACTTAATAAAAAGGGGCATATTCGATTTCGATAATTCAACCATAGAATGTAGTTTCACGTACTTGTGTCTATTTTGTAAATCATTTATAAAACCTGCATGTATTCTCATCCCAAAAATATTAGATTTTAAAAGTGGGACTATAACTCACTTTCACAGATTTTTACTTCGTCGGGAAGTAAGACTTGGCCACTGGTTGATTCACGAACCTATAACAATATATACATATATATCAAAGTATGTTCAAAATATATTTACAACACTTTTAATATATTTTGATGTTTTAAGTTTATTAAGTCAGCTGTTCTCGTTAGTAACCTACAACTAGTTGTCCACAGTTAGATGTACATAAATAAATCGATAAATATTATCTTGAATCAATCCACGACCCAGTGTATACGTATCTCAGTATTGATCACAACTCAAACTATATATATTTTGGAATCAACCTCAACCCTGTATAGCTAACTCCAACATTCACATATAGAGTGTCTATGGTTGTTCCGAAATATATATAGATGTGTCGACATGATAGGTCGAAACATTGTATACGTGTCTATGGTATCTCAAGATTACATAATATATAATACAAGTTGATTAAGTTATGGTTGGAATAGATTTGTTACCAATTTTCACGTAGCTAAAATGAGAAAAATTATCCAATCTTGTTTTACCCATAACTTCTTCATTTTAAATCCGTTTTGAGTGAATCAAATTGCTATGGTTTCATATTGAACTCTATTTTATGAATCTAAATAGAAAAAATATAGGTTTATAGTCGGAAAAATAAGTTACAAGTCGTTTTTGTAAAGGTAGTCATTTCAGTCGAAAGAACGACGTCTAGATGACCATTTTAGAAAACATACTTCCACTTTGAGTTTAACCATAATTTTTGGATATAGTTTCATGTTCATAATAAAAATCATTTTTTCAGAATAACAACTTTTAAATCAAAGTTTATCATAGTTTTTAATTAACTAACCCAAAACAGCCCGCGGTGTTACTACGACGGCGTAAATCCGGTTTTACGGTGTTTTTCGTGTTTCCAGGTTTTAAATCATTAAGTTAGCATATCATATAGATATAAAACATGTGTTTAGTTGATTTTAAGAATCAAGTTAGAAGGATTAACTTTTATTTGCGAACAAGTTTAGAATTAACTAAACTATGTTCTAGTAATTACAAGTTTAAACCTTCGAATAAGATAGCTTTATATGTATGAATCGAATGATGTTATGAACATCATTACTACCTCAAGTTCCTTGGATAAACCTACTGGAAATGAGAAAAATAGATCTAGCTTCAAAGGATCCTTGGATGGCTTGAAAGTTCTTGAAGCAGAATCATGACACGAAAACAATTTCAAGTAAGATTTCCACTCGAAATAAGATTGTTATAGTTATAGAAATTGAATTAAAGTTTGAATATGATTATTACCTTGTATTAGAAATATAACCTACTGTAAGTAACAAAGGTTTCTTGATCTTGGATGATTACTTGGAATGGATTTAGAAAACTTGGAAGTAAACTTGCAATCTTGGAAGTATTCTTGATTTTATGAAACTAGAACTTTTGGAATTTATGAAGAACACTTAGAACTTGAAGATAGAACTTGAGAGAGATCAATTAGATGAAGAAAATTGAAGAATGAAAGTGTTTGTAGGTGTTTTTGGTCGTTGGTGTATGGATTAGATATAAAGGATATGTAATTTTGTTTTCATGTAAATAAGTCATGAATGATTACTCATATTTTTGTAATTTTATGAGATATTTCATGCTAGTTGCTAAATGATGGTTCCCACATGTGTTAGGTGACTCACATGGGCTGCTAAGAGCTGATCATTGGAGTGTATATACCAATAGTACATACATCTAAAAGCTGTGTATTGTACGAGTACGAATACGGGTGCATACGAGTAGAATTGTTGATGAAACTGAACGAGGATGTAATTGTAAGCATTTTTGTTAAGTAGAAGTATTTTGATAAGTGTATTGAAGTCTTTCAAAAGTGTATAAATACATATTAAAACACTACATGTATATACATTTTAACTGAGTCGTTAAGTCATCGTTAGTCGTTACATGTAAGTGTTGTTTTGAAACCTTTAGGTTAACGATCTTGTTAAATGTTGTTAAGCCAATGTTTATAATATCAAATGAGATTTTAAATTATTATATTATCATGATATTATCATGTATGAATATCTCTTAATATGATATATATACATTAAATGTCTTTACAACGATAATCGTTACATATATGTCTCGTTTAAAAATCATTAAGTTAGTAGTCTTGTTTTTACATATGTAGTTCATTGTTAATATACTTAATGATATGTTTACTTATCATAGTATCATGTTAACTATATATATATATATCCATATATATGTCATCATATAGTTTTTACAAGTTTTAACGTTTGTGAATCACCGGTCAACTTGGGTGGTCAATTGTCTATATGAAACATATTTCAATTAATCAAGTCTTAACAAGTTTGATTGCTTAACATGTTAGAAACATTTAATCATGTAAATATCAATCTCAATTAATATATATAAACATGGAAAAGTGCGGGTCACTACACCATGATTGAGGAATATTGCCCTAGGACAGAGATCCAGAAAATGGAGATTGAGTTTATGCAGTTGAAGGTTGTGGAAAATGATCTCGATGGTTACAACCGTAGGTATCTAGAATTAGCCCTGATGTGTCCTACCATGGTTACCCTGGAGTTTAAGCGTATGGAAAGGTACTTGTGGGGACTTTCTAAGTCCATTAAGGGAAATGTCACCTCATCTAAGCCGCCAAGTGTCCCGGAAGCAATGCGCATGGCGCACACCTTAATGAACCAAATTATCAGCGATGAACCGGAGAAGGCAAAATTCGAAGCGGGTAGTAGTGATAAGCGTAAGTGGGACAACAACAAGGGGAGAGCCTATGATCAAACCCCCGCTAAGAGGCACAACAACGTTCGAAATCCCAATCCGAACACCAACTCGAACCCCAACTACAAGGTCAGCCTGCCACAGTGCAAGAGGTGCTACAAGCACCATACCGGGTACTGTAACGTTGTTTGTGAAAAATTCAAAAAGACAGGGCATATTGGCAGAGACTGCAAGATCACCACCATAACTGGGAAGCCGAACCCCAATGGACCGAGAAAGTGCTATGAATGCAGACAAACGAGCCACTTCAAAAATGAGTGTCCCACCAAGCGAAAGGACGGCGGACCACCGCGTGGACGAGCTTTCAATGTAAATGCAAGGGATGCTCGTGAAAACCCCGACTTGGTCACAGTTATATTCACTATCAACAATCTATTATCTTCTGTCCTATTTGATACTGGTGCCGATAGAAGTTACGTATGTAGACACTTTTGCTCTAAGATAAATTGGTCGTTAGTTCATTTAAAGGAGAGTATGCTTGTAGAAGTAGCCAATGGAAAACTTGAGAAAGTTGACCAAATTAGTCGAGGAGCTATTATCAACATAGCTGGTGTGGATTTCGAGATTGACTTAATACCCATTAAATTGGGAAGCTTTGACGTTATTGTTGGTATGAACTGGTTAACCAAGATAAGGGCCGACATTATCTGCGGAGATAAAGCTCTTCGTATACCACACGGAAATGGTGAACCACTGATTATTTACAGAGAGAGATGTAGCTCGAAACTGAATCTCATTAGTTGCATGAAAGCACAAAAGATCATGAAGAAAGGACGTCTTGCTGTTTTGGCACATGTGAAAACGTTAGAAACTGAGGTCAAGAGCATGGATGACGTACGAATTGTGAACGAATTTTCCGATATCTTCTCGGAAGAATTGCCTGGATTACCGCCGCCAAGAGTAGTAGAGTTTCAGATTGATTTAGTGCCAGGAGCTGCACCCGTAACTCGCGCACCTTATCGACTCGCACCTTCCGAAATGCAAGAGTTGCAGAGCCAATTACAAGAACTGCTAGACCGCGGATTTATCTAACCAAGTTCCTCGCCTTGGGGCGCACCTATTTTATTTGTGAAGAAGAAGGACGGATCATTCCGCATCTGTATCGACTACCGCGAACTCAACAAATTGACGATCAAGAATCGGTATCCTCTTCCCCGAATTGACGATCTTTTTGATCAACTACAAGGATCGAGAGTTTACTCTAAGATCGATTTACAATCCGGTTATCACCAGTTGAGGGTGAAAGAGAGCGACGTGATGAAGACTGCATTCAGAACTCGGTATGGTCATTATGAGTTTCTCGTGATGCCATTCGGTTTAACCAACGCACCTGCCGTATTCATGGACCTCATGAATCGTGTATGCAAGCCATACCTGGATAAGTTCGTTATTGTCTTCATAGATGATATCCTCATCTACTCCAAAAGCGAAGAAGAACATGAACAACATCTTCGTCTAGTGTTGGAACTCTTGAGACAAAAGCAACTTTACGCCAAATTCTCCAAGTGTGAATTTTGGTTGAAGGAAGTCCAATTTCTGGGTCACGTTGTGAGTGATCAAGGTATCAAAGTTGATCCCGCAAAGATCGAAGCTATCAGCAAGTGGGAAACCCCCACTACTCCGACTCACATCCGCCAATTTTTAGGTCTCGCCGGTTACTACCGAAGATTTATTGAAGGTTTCTCTCTGATCGCGCGTCCTTTGACCGCGCTGACTCACAAAGGGAAGAAGTTCATTTGGGAACCCAAACAGGAATCTGCATTTCAAACCTTGAAGAAGAAGTTAACCACCGCACCTATCTTATCACTTCCTGAAGGCAGTGACGATTTCGTCGTTTATTGCGATGCTTCGTAAAGTGGTTTTGGTTGTGTACTGATGCAACGAACAAAGGTTATCGCTTATGCCTCCCGACAACTGAAGATTCACGAGCGAAATTACACAATGCACGATCTCGATCTTGGAGCCGTTGTCTTTGCATTAAAGCTATGGAGACACTATCTTTATGGAACTAAGAGCACTATTTTCACCGATCATAAAAGTCTCCAACACATTTTCGATCAGAAGCAACTGAATATGAGACAGCGTCAATGGATCAAGACGCTGAACGACTATGATTGTGAACTTCGTTATCATCCTGGCAAGGCCAATGTTGTAGCCGACGCTTTGAGCCGAAAGGAGAGGATGGCACCTCTTCATGTTCGGGCACTGCACATCACCATTCATTCGAACCTCAATAGCCAGATCTGAGTAGCCCAAGATGAGGCTCTCAAGGAGGGGAATATATCTCATGAATACTTGAACATTCTCGTCTCTCGATTCGAAGATAAGGAGACTGGACTCCGATGCTATGCCGGAAGAATTTGGGTACCCCGTTATGGAGATCTACGGAACCTTATACTAGATGAAGCCCACAAGTCGAGATATTCGATTCATCCAGGAGCCGGTAAAATGTACCACGATCTTAAGGAACAGTACTGGTGGCCTAATCTTAAGAAGGACGTTGCAACTTATGTTGGTAAGTGTTTGACTTGCTCGAAAGTTAAGGCCGAACATCAGAGGCCTTCTGGGTTACTTCAACAACCGGAAATCCCGCAATGGAAGTGGGAAAGGATAACAATGGATTTCATTACGAAGTTACTAAAGACGGTGGGCGGATACGATACCATCTGGGTTATTGTTGACCGACTCACTAAATCTGCACACTTCTTAGCCATGAAGGAAACGGATACGATGGAAAGACTAGCTCAACTATACATGAAAGAGGTTATATCTCGTCATGGTGTACCTCTATCGATCATCTCAGATCGCGATCCCCACTTTGCTTCTAGATTTTGGCGTTCTTTGCAAGAAGCCTTGGGAACCCGTCTCGACATGAGCACTGCGTATAACCCACAGACCGACTGACAAAGCGAATGCATGATTCAGACTTTGGAGGACATGTTGCGTGCTTGTGTTATTGATTTTGGAAAGGCTTGGGAAAGGCATTTGCCGTTAGCCGAATTCTCTTACAACAACAGTTATCATTTGAGTATTAATGTCGCACCTTTTGAAACGTTGTATGGCCGCAAGTGCCGATCTCCTATTTGTTGAGCCGAAGTAGGCGAAAAGCAAATCACCGGACCCGAGAAAGTCCATGAAACAACTGAGAAGATTGTTCAGATTCAAGCGAGGCTTAAGACGGCCCGTGATCGCCAAAAGAGTTATGCAGACCTTAAACGTAAAGACTTTGAATTCAATGTGGGTGACCGTGTAATGTTGAAGGTCACACCTTGTAAAGGTGTGATCCGTTTTGGAAAATACGAAAAGTTAAACCCGCGATACATTGGTCCTTTCGAAATCTTGGAGCGTGTTGGACCCGTTGCTTACCGTTTAGATCTTCCAACTCAATTGAGCTCAGTTCATCCTACTTTTCATGTATCGAATTTGAAGAAGTGTCTTGCTGAACCGGAACATGTCATACCATTGGAGGAACTTACAATTGATGATAAAATCCACTTCGTGGAAGAGCCTGTCGAAATTATGGACCGTGAGGTCAAAACTTTGAAACACAATAAGATTCCGATCATCTAAGTATGATGGAATGCCAAACGAGGACCCGAGATTACCTGGGAACGAGAGGATCAAATGATACAGAAGTATCCTCACCTTTTCTTAACTCCTCCATCTACCTCAGCTTAAAATTTCGGGACGAAATTTTCTTTAACAGGTGGGTAATGTAACGACCCTGGATTTTCCAACGTTTAATTATTAATAATTTATTATTAATGCTTGCGTTTTAATAAATGTGTTCTTATACGTGTTACTTGTTACCGTATTTAACTTTACATGCCCGATTTGTCTTTGTGACACACGTACTTTACACGAATAATATTTTCAAATATTATTTACATTCATGATTCTTTATTATTAATCATTTTTAATTAACTAAGGTTACTAGTTAATTACTTGGGCTTTAATTGATTAATTTCATACTTACTTGGACTTGGGCTTTTATTATTGGAAATGGACTTGGAAGCCCACCCTACTTCCTTGATGGACTAATTAGCCCATCTTTTATACAAGTATTACATCAAGTGTAAACTTAGATTAATTAGTGAATGAAAGACTAGTTACTTGTATCCTTACACCTTATTCCCATGCCAATTTGCTTTATTACCATTTTGAGCTCACACATTCATCCATGCATGAAAGAAACTAGCAAACATTTCCCCTTTTGGCACTCCCTTGGGCCGTCAGTTTTGGGATGGGTAAAGGGGGGTTCCAAACTTTTTTTTGAGTTACTTATTACTTGTATTATCTTCATTTTTACACACACTATCTACTTGCACTTTCATTTACTCTTCATTCTCTCTTAAACTTGTAAGTTACAAGGCTTCATTTCCTCTTCTTTTTCTTGTGAAAACCGAAACCATAAACCTTCATCATCATCATTCTTACTTGTTTAAGTTACTTGTTCTTTGTTGTAGTTTACTTACTTGTTGTTGGTAGTTGTTTACTTAATAGTTGTAAGAATCAAACTTCCTAGTTTATTCTTCATATTATCTTGTATTACAAGAACAAACAAGAACCTAAACTTTCTAGTTTATGGTTCTACATTTAATGTTTTAAAAGAGTTAAAGTTCATGAGTTCTAAAATCATACTTGTGTTCAGGTTTGTAAACTTAAGGTTTACTTTCTTAAAGATCAAAGCCTTGGCTTGAATCTTTAAAGTATGAACAACCATGAACTTGTAACTTGTAAATTTAACTTAATTCTTACTTTGTACATGCTTTAAATTCGTGAATCTTGTTGTTATTGGTAAAGTATTACTAGTTAATCTTGATCTCATTTATCTTGAACTAAAAGTTAACTTTATAAGTTCAAGAACATGGAGGTTTAACTTTCTAGTTACAACTTCATATACTTATGTTGGATCTAAGTTTATATAACTTATGATCTTCTAATTTTGTTGTAAATAAGAGCTTACAAGCTTACATACATTTTTCAAGTTGAAAATCTAAGTTTCATAACTTATAGTTTCATTAAAGCGTAGATCCAAGTTTTGTAACTTAGGATCTAACTTAAGAACACTATATCTAGACTTTCTAGTCTAGGATTTTTAAGATCTAGCTAAGATCTAAGTTCTACAACTTATGATCTTGATTATTTAGTTTACTTTCAAGTTTATAACTTAATATTACTTTTGTAACTCATGTATGTGTCGGATCTAAGATCTTGATGTAACTTTGGTTCATCAAACTACATACAACTCTTTAATGAGTTGTGCTACTTATCTTAGACTTGTACTAGTGTTATGATGGTCAAAACTTGGTAAAGATGATGTAAACACATCAACGAGTTGTACACTTGAAGCTATATGCATCAAGGATGAGAACCGTGATGAACATCAAGCACCAAGAACCCACCGAAGCACACTGTTTACTATTTTTGGAGGTCTGATCAGTAACCTGTGTGACAACCCGGAAATTTCCAACCAAATTTAAACTTTAATCTTTATATGTTTCCGACACGATAAGCAATATTTGTTAAGTTAAATTTCAAGAATTTTAAACTATGTTCATACATTCATTCAACCTCGACCAAGTTCCAACGATTCACGAACCATTAAACGAATATGATTATATATGTATATGTGTATATATATTATAACTTGAAACGTAAAAAAAATATTAGATTAAATACTTTATATGATTGTATCTGTTTCAAAATGTTTATCAATGGAATTAGAAGATAAGATCAAATGATTGAATTATCAGATATATTGAATTATGATTACAAGTCTCTGTTGAAAGGCCCACGTTAATTTGAGAAATCTTTCCATTTTAACAATATTCGGAAAATGGTAAAGTGATTTATAAATAAGAACACATTGTCAATCATTGAGAACTAGACAAAGGATAGTGGAAGATTGAATCTCATAAAGACTCGATTGATCTATTTAGTTTCAAACGTACAAAAACGTTTTCAGTTTAAAAAGAACTTTATTATTAAAGTGTATATAACTTTTATAAATATCTAGAACCACTTTTGACAACTCATTACTTAACTAGTATGATAAAGATAACAATATTTATATTTTATTTTATTAAATATATATAACGATTTAAATTAATATTATATATATTTATACGCGTATTATACGTACATAGTTTTATACTTTTACTATAATTAAACTTTACCTTTACTTTATTTTTACTTTACTTTAACTTTAATAATTCATACTTTAATAATTCACTTTAATAATTCATACTTTAATAATTCACTTTAATAATTCATACTTTAATAATTCACTTTAATAATTCAAAAATCTATTATAAATAGAATTCAATAGGTTTCATTATTTCATAGAAACTTGAAAATATTTTTCTCTAAACTCTCTCAATCGATTTACATATATATATTTACTCCGTATTATTTCAAGATATTATTAGTATACATAAAATATTACGACGGAGTGCTGTCCGAGTGGTTTCGAAATTGTTTTTCGAGTAGGATAGGATTAAGGAAATTATGAGTTATAGCTATGGAGGTGATTGAGTATGGTTCATGGGTATGCTCGTGAGGTCAATATAGTGTTTATCATTTCCGTTGCGTCTACGTACCTTTCCTGCAATATTGAATCTCAATATTGATACGTGAGTACTCATAATTTAACTTTTACATACTAATAGTGTATCCCTGACTAGTGCTCGAGTATTTAGGATTATGCATGCTTGTACTTTTGATATTGCCCTTAGACAGGTTAGGTTGAATCTTGAATTAGTTACACTTGCGGTTGAGATAAGGTATAAGATATGCATGTCCTTGGAAAGCTAGCGAAAAATTAAGAACTTTTCCTTTAGATATCGAATGGTTTCGATGAACGGATTAGAAGTTATAATCAATTGAATTTTCGATATTTTTATTAAAAATGATTATTATTATTATCGTCGTTTTTATCGTCGTTCTAGTTTTATCTTATTATTATGATTATTATTATCTTTATCAATAAAAGGGATTTATCATTAAAAATTGTTATTTTTTTATTATTACTATCGTTATTATCGTTAAAGTTATAATTAGTATTATTATTATTATCTAATTATTATTATTATTATCATTATTAATATATATATCATTATTTAAAAATGGTTATTGTTATTGTTATTATTATTATTACTATATTATCATTAAGATAATTATTAGTATTATCGTTAATAATGTTATAGTAACTATCATTATTAATATTAGTGTAATTAAAACAAATATTTGTAACACCTAATTATTTTGATTACTATTATTATCATTATTATGAACACGATATAAAAAACGATTAAAAGCTATTAAACGAAACGATTAGGAAATAATGAGTAAGAGTATCATGATGAAATTAAAATATTATAAGATATTGATTTAGATAAAATTATCGTTCTTATTATTTTTATCATTACTATTATTATTAAAAGTATCGTTAGTATTAAAACTATCATTTTAACAAAAATTATCATTTTAATAGAAATGTCATTGTTACTATAAAATATCATTATTATTATTATTTTAAATAGAATTGTTATTTTAAAGATAATATTAAAAATTATCGTAAATATTAAAGTTATCATAATTAGAATTATCGTTTTATCATAATGTCATCTCAGTAATTATAAATATTGATATTTTTATAATAATAATTATTATTACAAAATAATACAACTTTTACTTACTATCATTATAGATATTATTTTATCAAATAAATATGTGATACAAACATATTTTACTACGTGTAATAACTTACTTTAATAATACATATCATATTATCTTTATGATATTAAATGAACCCTATAAATTTTATTACTTAATATATATAAAAGTATATTTTATTATATAAATTTAATATAAAATTTTATTTATTAATAAATAAATTATATTATTTACTCTAATAAATCTTTTAAAAATATTTAAAAATATAAAACGACGATATTTAAACTATATATTAATCATGTATAGATTTTTTGAAATTATTTTGAGTCAAATTTACTTTTGTTGACTTTTGCATATTAGTCTCGAGCATTAGGATTGTGGTACACTATGACTTGACCTAATTTGTTAGACAAATATTGACCAATACATAAATATATATAATTAATTTAGGTTCGTGAATCCGAGGCCAACCTTGCACTTGTTCAATGACGTTATATGTATTTTTACTACGAAATACAGTATGGTGAGTTTCATTTGCCTTTTTACCCTTTATATTTTTGGGACTGAGAATACATGCGCGTTTATAAATGTTTGACGAAATAGACACAAGTAATTGAAACTACATTCTATGGTTGAATTATCGAAATCGAATATGCCCCTTTTTATTAAAGTCTGGTAATCTAAGAATTAGGGAACAGACACCCTAATTAACGCGAATCCTAAAGATAGATCTATTGGGCCTAACAAACCCCATCCAAAGTACCGGATGCTTTAGTACTTCGAAATTTATATCATGTCCGAAGGAGGATTCTGGAATGATAGGGGATATTCTTATATGTATCTAGTTAATGTCGGTTACCAGGTGTTCACCATATGAATGGTTATTTTTGTCTCTATGCATGTGACGTATATTTATGAGAACTGGAAATGAAATTCTTGTGGTCTATTAAAATGATGGAAATAAATGATTATGATAAACTAATGAACTCACCAACCTTTTGGTTGACACTTTAAAGCATGTTTATTCTCAGGTGTTAAAGAAATTTTCCGCTGTGCATTTGCTCATTTTAAAGATATTACTTGGAGTCTTTCATAGCATATTTCGAAGAACGTTGCATTCGAGTCATTGAGTTCATCAAAGATTATTATTAAATCAATTTATAGTTGGATAGTGGATATTATGAAATGGTATGCATGCCTGTCAATTTTCGATGTAAAGAAAGTTTGTCTTTTAAAAATGAATGCAATGTTTGTAAAATGTATCATATAGAGGTCAAATACCTCGCAATGTAATCAACTATTGTGAATCGTTTATAATGTATATGAACGGGTCCTTTCAGTTGGTATCAGAGCGGTGGTCTTAGCGAACCAGGTCTACATTAGTGTGTCTAACTGATAAGTCATTAGGATACATTAGTGAGTCTGGACTTCGACCGTGTCTGCATGTCAAAAGTTTTGCTTATCATTTCTAGTCGGAAATCATCTGCTTATCATCCTTAGGAAAATTACCTGCTTATCATTATTAGTCTAGACACGTCTTGCTGCATTGATTGCATGAATAGTGTATAGATAAAAATTCATATCTTAGCATATCTGCTAAATCATATCTTATCGTATCTGTTACTTTAAACTTTGCCTGACATATCCCGCAAAGTCCTCCGTAATCTACGAAATCTTTTGATCTATATATATATATATATATATATATATATATATATATATATATATATATATATATATATATATATATATATATATATATATATATATATATATATATATATATATATAATTCTATGTAATTAGAATACCATACGTTAGCCAAAATCATTTCATATCGGAAAAAAAAATCCTTTATCCAATCGTACGAAATGGAATTCGTCGTCAGTTCAAGTCACTCAGATTCCGAAATGGAATCCCATTCAAGCTCCGAAAGCAGTGTGACCGGAATAGATCAACCAATCAGTCATCACCTATTCTGGATGAATTGGGGATGGGTTCGTAGCCTCCTCAATCGTTGGAGACAAGAAGAAGGTGATCCCTTCCATCCACCACATTGCCCTCTTGACGAAGAACCTGAAGTACTTACCGGCGAACCTGTCCGGAACACCATTTTCTCGCTCATTTCCAGAGTATCTCGTCATGATTATATATTACATCAAATTTTAGATTTTATTTATCCGCTCGTCCGAACCGACAATCACCCCGGTGTAATAGAAGAAGTCAACGAGCTTCGCGCTCGGGTAGTGGCTTTGGAGAATATGGTGCAGAGATTACAAACACCAGCAGCAGCATCAGCAGTATAACCAGTACCACTATCATCAACGCCAACAGTACCATTACCACCTCCAACCACAACCGCGTCGTAAACCTCAACTTCACAATCTGTCCCACGAGCATCAACGTCATACGCACCATAGATACCAAGGAGTACCAACAACAATAACTGATGAAGTATTAATTCATAAATTCATTGGAGAAACATTCCGCGGTGATTATGTAATCTCTAAAGTCTTAGAGATTATCTAATCTAGCCCTAACCATAAATCAGTTAAGCGAACCAAAATGATAGAAGGAAGAGTAGAAACCCTGACAAAAATGGTGTGTGATTAACAAGCTAAACTTGTTTTACCAACATCATCAACAGTACCATCAGCGTTACCAGCATCGTCAGTACAGTCAACATCCGAATCAACAACACAGATAACATCACAAACTCCGTCAGTTCAAGAATCACTGTGGACATCATTACGAATCAATAACGTGTATATTGTATCAACGAGTTATGAAGAATTAACTCATTCCCTCTGAAGAAATTATATGTATATTATATATATATATATATTGAAATAAATCTTTCCGTGCTAAGCTATTGTGTGTGAATCTTAACTACTCGGTTAATTCATATTACAAATATGCAATAATGTACGTCCTTCTGCCGCAACTTAACCAGCGTTAACTACAATCTTTGTCGCAATTCAACAAATTCCAATTCATAATAAATCAAGTATATATTTGATTTTACACTTTCATCATCGATGTACCCGAAACTTTTCAGATAACATTATTCGTACTTTGCGAAATTCACAAGAATTCCACGAACCGAACATCATACATCAACAAATAACGAAGTATTGATTCATAATTTCAATGTCATTAAAGAAATACTGCGTAAAAGTTATGTACTTTTTAAAGCCTTTAGGGATTATTCAATTCTAGTTTCAACCGTAAATCAAATGAGTTTAATTTAACATTAACTCATTAAATCTATGTTACATCTGAAGAAAATATACATATATATTTTTTCATAAAGACTGTAATAAAATTCTTTTGTACAAAATATTAATTGTAAAATTTTTTTAACGGGTAGGTAATACCCGAGAGATATATAAATTCACAATTAATATGTTACATTCTTCGAATCTGCTTCAGCAAATCATCCATTATACTCCCTACTTTCACAACAATATACATTCTTTTATAGAAATCAAAACAACCATACTCATTCAAAATTTAATTACATATTCTGATTTTGAAATCTCAAAATTCAACTTGAGATATATTTTGATCCTTACATCTTTTACAAGCTATATTTTGACTTCAAAACTGTGTTAGAACATCAAATGTATGTTAACGATTACAATCGGTATTCAAACTCTTCGAAAATTTCTGAAGACACTTCGAATGATGAGCAATCGAGATGATGATCCAACCACATGTTACCCACAGTTATGTACCCGAAAAACTCTTGAAACCTAAGTAAAAGTTCCGCGTCAGATTCTTTGGCATTTATTAGCAAAAATAACTTTGCGACTCCTATTCAAAGTAGCCAGTTTTGTCACAGCTCCAGCAAGTCAACTTTGACTTTTCAGTCAGACTAACCTTATTATAACCTTGAGATATACACCATCGTTACCAGGGAACCTTTTACATTCCACCACATTATTAGCAGATGTACCAACAACTTCATTACCCTTTAACTTTAGCCTCTCCAAAAAGTCATTATAATTATTCATTGAAACCCCATCATTTACTCATTCGCATCTTATAATGAGAATTGCCATACGAATCATTGGGAATTAGCAATCAGTATTTTGAAATCTCGCAGCATGTCTATGTCAACAGTTATATGTGTATATATAACGTCTATCTTCTGGACTTAATTTAAATGTGAAGTTTCTGAAAAACACTCCGAACTACGAATTGGTTCTCTAAAAAAAAAATGCTGATGAAGCAGCAAAAACTATAAACGACTTTAAACGGTAAAAGCTGGATGATAATGATGAAGTGTGCTGGCAAAGTGCAGAAAAAGAGAAGTTTTGGAACTGGAAAATGGATTGAGCAAAGTAGGAAGGAGGCTGTGGACAAATTACAAAGACTGAACCTGACTTCAAAGGATCCAAAGGATTCAGTACCTGCTGAAGTCATTAACGAATACCTTGTTCCTGACTCTAAACCCCTGCGGACAATATTCTTCATCATCCTCTGATATTAGAAATTCTAAAATATCATCATATCTTTCATTATAAATATCCTCCATATTTCTGAAGATATTTTCTTAATTTTTCTTATTTGAAATCATTTACCTCTTCGCGCTATCTGTATTACATCATAAAAGAAACTATTTTAGTTTCTAATTTCTGAAACATTCAAGTTTAAAATAGGAATATTTTGAAGTAGTGTTGGGAACTGAAGCATGAATTAGTATAATATAATGACACTTGATCAATGTGATTATATTACAGTAAGTCATGCTGAGTTTCTAAATGGAACGTGATGATTCACAGATCATAACATCATCATGTGCCATGTTATACGACTCTTGTATTCTATTTAACCTTTAAAATATCAAGAAAATATTTCTTGATGATTCGGCCTTTTCCAAGGTATTCTAGTAATTTGACAAGTCAAGATCGTGCCATCACAATTTCCTTCCTAGAACATTAACAATGTTCATTCCGAAATTCATATCTGTGAATTCTGGACCATTACAAGCGGTGCTTAATCGCAAGAAGAAGAAACAAAAGGACAAAACTCCGAAATAGAAATTGGGGTATAAATTGCAGCAAATAAAAGAGAGCATTAACTCTGAATGATAATGATTATAGAAGACAGAAGCAGAGACTTTGAAATATAAGGGAACATATAAAGCCCAACGACAAACCAGAAATTATAAACCATATATATCGATGCATATAGCAATATAAAGACACGGGAGAACTAGAAACACTATAAAACCCAAGAGTATAGTAGAAGTAAATAGATTCTTCCGGCAGTAGATGAAAAAGAAGAATGACTGATATGAAAGTTAGAAGTATATCGAGAATCAGAACTGGATGGAGCATATTGATGAATACTTTAAAATATGAGTTGAGGGGGAAAGAATAGAAGGTGATGAAACATGACTAGGAACTTAGAAATCAACAGATTTAACTCACACAATGGCGGAATAAGTGAATCAAACCCTCTAGTGAATAGGTTAAGTTTTTTTTTTTGATTAATTTAGTCAAACCACAACTAAATCAAGTGTGAGTAGATCAACACCTAGAGCTATTATTCACCACCTGGGTGATTTGGACTGAGAGAGAATCGGAGGAGCTCACTAGATCTGAGTGTGTGTAACAAATGAGAGGCTTAACCTAAAATGAAGAAAATAAGACTTTATATACCCCTGCTGTTGACTCACCCATACAATTCATTCATCACACGTACAAGTTAGCTTCATCAACCGTACGGGTGATCACTCACTCGTGTCTTCTCATTTAGGTTGTAATTGTGACTTAGCTCAGCATCAACCGTGCGTATGAGCCTGTCATCCATACTAGTGAGGCTTCACTCGTACGTCTAACTAAGTCTAACATAGTCAAACATCTAAATCTCGTTCCTGCAGTTCCTGTAACCACATACAAATACGGATAGGATAATAACGAGCAATCATGGTGGCCTGTAAATTGTTGTACCTGCAATGGACGTGGGTAGATGACTAGGAACTTGCATAAAATGCATCAACAGAAGGTGTGAGTTGTAAGGAAACGAAGGAGGTGAATTTATAAGAAAATCTCCGACAGAACAATTAAAATGGACCATCGCATTTAAAGCGGATCCTAATTCCCTTGATTACCGGAGAGTTAAATCTTATTAAGAAGATTTTCTTCAAATCCCTTGAAATCTGGGAATCAATCATATCTACGTCAAATGATAAGATAAATCTACACTTACTCATTTCACTCTTCTATGTTAGCTTCATTCGTACTCTTCATATAAATAGATTGTTTATCCAAATTATTCGCTGATGATAAAACTCTAATTTTCAACCCGTATGCATCATGAAAACATACTTATTATCATTCACGACCTTTCCACTCAAATTATTAATAATTTATTATTAATGCATGCATTTTAATAAATGTGTTCTTATACGTGTTACTTGTTACCGTATTTAACTTTACATGCCCGATTTGTCTTTGTGACACACGTACTTTACACGAATAATATTTTCAAATATTATTTACATTCATGATTCTTTATTATTAATCATTTTTAATTAACTAAGGTTACTAGTTAATTACTTGGGCTTTAATTGATTAATTTCATACTTACTTGGACTTGGTCTTTTATTATTGGAAATGGACTTGGAAGCCCACCCTACTTCCTTGATGGACTAATTAGCCCATCTTTTATGCAAGTATTACATCAAGTGTAAACTTAGATTAATTAGTGAATGAAAGACTAGTTACTTGTATCCTTACACCTTATTCCCATGCCAATTTGCTTTATTACCATTTTGAGCTCACACATTCATCCATGCATGAAAGAAAATAGCAAACATTTCCCCTTTTGGTACTCCCTTGGGCCGTCGGTTTTGGGATGGGTAAAGGGGGGTTCCAAACTTTTTTTTGAGTTACTTATTACTTTTATTATCTTCATTTTTACACACACTATCTACTTGCACTTTCATTTACTCTTCATTCTCTCTCAAACTTGTAAGTTACAAGGCTTCATTTCCTCTTCTTTTTCTTGTGAAAACCGAAACCATAAACCTTCATCATCATCATTCTTACTTGTTTAAGTTACTTGTTCTTTGTTGTAGTTTACTTACTTGTTGTTTGTAGTTGTTTACTTAATAGTTGTAAGAATCAAACTTCCTAGTTTATTCTTCATATTATCTTGTATTACAAGAACAAACAAGAACCTAAACTTTCTAGTTTATGGTTCTACATTTAATGTTTTAAAAGAGTTAAAGTTCATGAGTTCTAAAATCATACTTGTGTTCAGGTTTGTAAACTTAAGGTTTACTTTCTTAAAGATCAAAGCCTTGGCTTGAATCTTTAAAGTATGAACAACCATGAACTTGTAACTTGTAAATTTAACTTAATTCTTACTTTGTACATGCTTTAAATTCGTGAATCTTGTTGTTATTGGTAAAGTATTACTAGTTAATCTTGATCTCATTTATCTTGAACTAAAAGTTAACTTTATAAGTTCAAGAACATGGAGGTTTAACTTTCTAGTTACAACTTCATATACTTATGTTGGATCTAAGTTTATATAACTTATGATCTTCTAATTTTGTTGTAAATAAGAGCTTACAAGCTTACATACATTTTTCAAGTTGAAAATCTAAGTTTCATAACTTATGGTTTCATTAAAGTGTAGATCCAAGTTTTGTAACTTAGGATCTAACTTAAGAACACTAGATCTAGACTTTCTAGTCTAGGATCTTTAAGATCTAGCTAAGATCTAAGTTCTACAACTTATGATCTTGATTATTTAGTTTACTTTCAAGTTTATAACTTAATATTACTTTTATAACTCATGTATGTGTCGGATCTAAGATCTTGATGTAACTTTGGTTTATCAAACTAAATACAACTCTTTAATGAGTTGTGCTACTTATCTTAGACTTGTACTAGTGTTATGATGGTCAAAACTTGGTAAAGATGATGTAAATACATCAACGAGTTGTACACTTGATGCTATATGCATCAAGGATGAGAACCGTGATGAACATCAAGCACCAAGAACCCAACGAAGCACACTGTTTACTATTTTTGGAGGTCTGATCAGTAACCTGTGTGACAACCCGGAAATTTCCAACCAAATTTAAACTTTAATCTTTATATGTTTCCGACACGATAAGCAATATTTGTTAAGTTAAATTTCAAGAATTTTAAACTATGTTCATACATTCATTCAACCTCGACCAAGTTCCAACGATTTACGAACCATTAAACGAATATGATTATATATGTATATGTGTATATATATTATAACTTGAAACGTAAACAAAATATTAGATTAAATACTTTATATGATTGTATCTGTTTCAAAATGTTTATCAATGGAAATAGAAGATAAGATCAAATGATTGAATTATCAGATATATTGAATTATGATTACAAGTCTCTGTTGAAAGGCCCACGTTAATTTGAGAAATCTTTCCATTTTAACAATATTCGGAAAATGGTAAAGTGATTTATAAATAAGAACAAATTGTCAATCATTGAGAACTAGACAAAGGATAGTGGAAGATTGAATCTCATAAAGACTCGATTGATCTATTTAGTTTCAAACGTACAAAAACGTTTTCAGTTTAAAAAGAACTTTATTATTAAAACGTATATAACTTTTATAAATATCTAGAACCACTTTTGACAACTCATTACTTAACTAGTATGATAAAGATAACGATATTTATATTTTATTTTATTAAATATATATAACGATTTAAATTAATATTATATATATTTATACGTGTATTATACGTACATAGTTTTATACTTTTACTATACTTAAACTTTACCTTTACTTTATTTTTACTTTACTTTAACTTTAATAATTCACTTTAATAATACATACTTTAATAATTCACTTTAATAATTCATACTTTAATAATTCACTTTAATAATTCATACTTTAATAATTCACTTTAATAATTCAAAAATTTATTATAAATAGAATTCAATAGGTTTCATTATTTCATAGAAACTTGAAAATATTTTTCTCTAAACTCTCTCAATCGATTTACATATATATATTTACTCCGTATTATTTCAAGATATTATTAGTATACATAAAATATTACGACGGAGTGCTGTCCGAGTGGTTTCGAAATTGTTTTTCGAGTAGGATAGGATTAAGGAAATTATGGGTTATAGTTATGGAGGTGATTGAGTATGGTTCATGGGTATGCTCGTGAGGTCAATATAGTGTTTATCATTTCCGTTGCGTCTACGTACCTTTCCTGCAATATTGAATCTCAATATTGATACGTGAGTACTCATAATTTAACTTTTACATACTAATAGTGTATCCCTGACTAGTGCTCGAGTATTTAGGATTATGCATGCTTGTACTTTTGATATTGCCCTTAGACAGGTTAGGTTGAATCTTGAATTAGTTACACTTGCGGTTGAGATAAGGTATAAGATATGCATGTCCTTGGAAAGCTAGCGAAAAATTAAGAACTTTTCCTTTAGATATCGAATGGTTTCGATGAACGGATTAGAAGTTATAATCAATTGAATTTTCGATATTTTTATTAAAAATGATTATTATTATCGTCGTTTTTATCGTCGTTCTAGTTTTATCTTATTATTATGATTATTATTATCTTTATCAATAAAAGGGATTTATCATTAAAAATTGTTATTTTTTTATTATTAATATCGTTATTATCGTTAAAGTTATAATTAGTATTATTATTATTATCCAATTATTATTATTATTATTATTATTATTGTTATTAGTATTATTATTATTATCATTATTAATATATATATCATTATTTAAAAATGGTTATTGTTATTGTTATTATTATTATTACTATATTATCATTAAGATAATTATTAGTATTATCGTTAATAATGTTATAGTAACTATCATTATTAATATTAGTGTAATTAAAACAAATATTTGTAACACCTAATTATTTTGATTACTATTATTATCATTATTATGAACACGATATAAAAGACGATTAAAAGCTATTAAACGAAACGATTAGGAAATAATGAGTAAGAGTATCATGATGAAATTAAAATATTATAAGATATTGATTTAGATAAAATTATCGTTCTTATTATTTTTATCATTACTATTATTATTAAAAGTATCGTTAGTATTAAAACTATCATTTTAACAAAAAATATCATTTTAATAGAAATGTCATTGTTACTATAAAATATCATTATTATTATTATTTTAAATAGAATTGTTATTTTAAAGATAATATTAAAAATTATCGTAAATATTAAAGTTATCATAATTAGAATTATCGTTTTATCATAATGTCATCTCAGTAATTATAAATATTGATATTTTTATAATAATAATTATTATTACAAAATAATACAACTTTTACTTACTATCATTATAGATATTATTTTATCAAATAAATATGTGATACAAATATATTTTACTACGTGTAATAACTTACTTTAATAATACATATCATATTATCTTTATGATATTAAATGAACCCTATAAATTTTATTACTTAATATATATAAAAGTATATTTTATTATATAAATTTAATATAAAATTTTATTTATTAATAAATAAATTATATTATTTACTCTAATAAATCTTTTAAAAATATTTAAAAATATAAAACGACGATATTTAAACTATATATTAATCATGTATAGATTTTTTGAAATTATTTTGAGTCAAATTTACTTTTGTTGACTTTTGCATATTAGTCTCGAGCATTAGGATTGTGGTACACTATGACTTGACCTAATTTGTTAGACAAATATTGACCAACACATAAATATATATAATTAATTTAGGTTCGTGAATCCGAGGCCAACCTTGCACTTGTTCAATGACGTTATATGTATTTTTACTACGAAATACAGTATGGTGAGTTTCATTTGCCTTTTTACCCTTTATATTTTTGGGACTGAGAATACATGCGCGTTTATAAATGTTTGACGAAATAGACACAAGTAATTGAAACTACATTCTATGGTTGAATTATCGAAATCGAATATGCCCCTTTTTATTAAAGTCTGGTAATCTAAGAATTAGGGAACAGACATCCTAATTAACGCGAATCCTAAAGATAGATCTATTGGGCCTAACAAACCCCATCCAAAGTACCGGATGATTTAGTACTTCGAAATTTATATCATGTCCGAAGGAGGATCCCGGAATGATATGGGATATTCTTATATGTATCTAGTTAATGTCGGTTACCAGGTGTTCACCATATGAATGATTATTTTTGTCTCTATGCATGGGACGTATATTTATGAGAACTGAAAATGAAATTCTTGTGGTCTATTAAAATGATGGAAATAAATAATTATGATAAACTAATGAACTCACCAACCTTTTGGTTGATACTTTAAAGTATGTTTATTCTCAGGTGTTAAAGAAATTTTCCGCTGAGCATTTGCTCATTTTAAAGATATTACTTGGAGTCTTTCATAGCATATTTCGAAGAACGTTGCATTCGAGTCATTGAGTTCATCAAAGATTATTATTAAATCAATTTATAGTTGGATAGTGGATATTATGAAATGGTATGCATGCCTGTCAATTTTCGATGTAAAGAAAGTTTGTCTTTTAAAAACGAATGCAATATTTGTAAAATGTATCATATAGAGGTCAAATACCTTGCAATGTAATCAACTATTGTGAATCGTTTATAATGTATATGAATGGGTCCTTTCAACCTGGGCTACTGTAAAGTTGATTTTGAGTTAGTTCGGTTCGATTATATGATCTTCCGTTTAGGCCTCGTCTTAATCCGAGTTACGGGTTAGGATTTATGGCTCTCCGAAAGTCACTACACCCTATTAACGTTGTGCTGAAATTTCTGATCTACTCGCACTTAAACCGTCACCCCGGTCAAATGAAGACGAGTTTGGTTCTGGAAATTGGTCAGTACCTAGGGGACTCATATACGGAGCCATGGCCACTGGTCTCACCTTATTTCAGTTTGTATAGAGGTCGTGGCGACTGAACGAAGTCAGCATTTATTTCAAACCCTAGTCTTGACTTGAAACTTACTTTACACTTTTTGTTTAATGATGAATGATGATGGTACTTAAGACCTAATTTACATACTTTTAAACCTTTGGAAACGATTTATGGACTTAGTAACTTTTGACTTAGGTTGAGGACCTTCCGGACCAACTACTTGCTTACTATTCCCGCGTATCGACTTTTACTACTTTCCACTGAGAGTTATAGCATCCCTTTTTACTTTAACTATTTTGGGAACTGAGAATACATGCGCATTTTACATTTTAAATACTAGGCACGAGTACTTAAACTTTATATATGTGTGGGTTATACAATGGCATAAATTTTCCCCTTAGCTCGGTAACGTTTAATCATTGGTCTTTGAACCGGTGAACGCGAATCTTAGATATGGATCCATAGGATTTGACATCCCCACTCGGGCTAGTAGCGCTAGCATTTAACGGGTGTTTAATACTTCGTAAACATAGGCACTCACCAAGTGTACTTTTAGGGGGTGATAAACGTTAAGTTAGTTACCAAGTGCCCACGGTTATACATATACTTTTCATACTGTTTTGAAACGCTGTTGAAGCACTGAAATCTCGTGGCCTACCTTACATTACTGTTATACTTAAACTATAGCTCACCAACCTTTGTGTTGACGTTTTTAAGCATGTTTTTCTCAGGTGCTTAAGGTTTGCTTGCTTCCGCTGTACTAATCATGCTTTGTAGACACCCGCTGCGCTTATTAGAGATGTCACCGCATGAAACGTTTAATTTGCATTCAAACTATATTACTTTTGAAACGATGTAATTGTAACAACCTACGGGTCACGTACTATTATTTTTTGCTTGCTATTCGTTGAAGCATACTTTCGGATGTTAAACATTTGACGTTGGTTAAAACGTCACCTTTTATCATGAATGCAAACTCTTTTTGAAACAGCATATAGTATTTGATCTTGTAATGATCCTGTTGTTGATGATTCGTACACAATGGTTTTGTACGGGGCATCACAGATATGACTTGATCACCGACATTGTTATGAATAGGGCTAGAGAATTAATTCTTTGGATAGTCAAATAGATCTATTGCTGGATTATGTACAAAATTTCCTGTTACCGTTTGTTATATACATTAACTCAATGTTGATCTTCAGTCTACTAAGTGCTTGATCCCTTACCTCAGTATTCTGAAAAGATAACCTCTAGTCATAAGCAGCCATATACATATTCTTTCCTTCGTACCCGATTTTAGCCAAATTTTCGATTAGAACAACCCAAACAAAATAGTCTGCTGCCACCAGTCCTGGAATTGGTCTGACCCGAATGCCTGGCGGGTCGAGCCCTGTTTCACTATCTAGTGACAAATGCTGCATCCAACACAATGGCCTAAAATTCACACTTTACTCTAATAAGTCCTCAAAATATAGTATTTATTTATCAACATCATCATCATTACTAAATCAAGTACATAATCAATTAATGGATCAATAATCACATAAACAAATCTGTGAAGTTGGACATACCTCGTGTGTATAATCCCATTATGGTAAAATTTATATGTGTAAATTAAGAATATAACCAATATAAAATATAAAATAATTAAAGATACAACATAAACCCTAAATCATATACCAAGAATCAGTAAAAAAAAATAGCGGAAAATTTTATAATTAAACCAACAAATATAAACCCTATATTAGATAAAGAAATTAACAGATTAGATAAACTCGTACCGATTAGATTTTTGCGATGGAATTGGTTGAATGAATCATCTCGAAATGAATTGTTTGATTAGTGATTGAGCTATGAATTGTAGACGCTTCTAATCAGATAATTTTTGATGGTGAATCGTATTGGAAAAGAAATTACGGAGTATTAGAAAAATTAGAAAAGGGATTAGATTATCCCGTGTTTATTTTAAAATGGTATTTTAGGGATGGAGTGTATGTAAAATTGATTTATTAGCTAATAGTTTTAGTGGATGATTAAGGACCGTTGGATCGAGGGGTATTATAATGTAATTTTTTAATCTAATGGTAATTAAGGGGTTTTTGAAAAATTTATTAGCTAATCGAGACTCTCTTTTAATGTATATAATGATGTAATGTAATAAATTTGTAGTCCACTAAGTTACGAAAGTTTAAACTTGATAATCAAATAATATATGTTTTTAATAAAATACATATATGTTCGTATGTAGAAGATAGGACTAAGGGTACGTTTATTTACCTCTTAATTGAATGGTTCAACGCTGAATGTTGAACCATTCATAATTCATCGCGTTTGTTTCTGACCTCTGAATGATAGATAATGTTGAATGATTCACCATTAAGTGCTGAATAAATCAAAGATGGAATTCTCTCTTAACCATTAAGCATCCAAGTTATATGTAATATTTTCTTTCAAGTTATATCAAGAACAATTATTAAACAGCTATATCGTAGTTTTTATTCATGTCAAAGGTTATTAAGGTAATTTTATATCATTCACATTATTCGTCCAAAGTGATTATCAAACGAGTTATTGTCATTTAGAAGCAACTTCATTCAGAATTTTTAAATCATTCAGATTATTAACCATTAAGCGCTTAATTAATCGGTTTTATTAAGCACACCCTAAAATGGTGAAAGCTCGCATAAGTATTATCAACAATTTAGTGCATCTTTTCCGTATCTTTCAAGCATTTTCATTTGAAATCAATTCCAAATAAAATCAATATTGTAATTACAAGAATTCAACTTAGATTATGCACAATTCTGAGCGATATTGTCAACAAAAATATTTATATTATGCATAAAATATTCAATATTACTGTAATCCTTACGCTGAAGTGTAGTCAGTTAGGTGAAAAAGTAAGTGTTTGACTGTGACGTGACAACGAAGTTAAATAGTGGTGAATGATAAATTTGAGCGGGGTAAAAGATTTTCGGTGATGCGGTAACATCTTATGTGAAGTTGGGTATAAATTAAATAAATTAATAATATATAAAAACTAATGGTGGATTCTGATTGACTAAAAACCCCCTAACGCGTTCGTTTGTTTCCGTTAGTTTGGTGATTGACCCCCTAGGGCATCAGTGCAGGGGCGGACCTTTATAGAGACTGGACGGGGCACCCGCCCCAGCTGGATTTTTTTTCAAAAAAGTTTACACTTGAAAAAAAAATTTTAACTAAAAAAATAACGTTTTTTTTAGTGTTTGCCCCACCTGTCAATGAAAAAATTAATAAATTTTTATACCCGCCCCATCTACGATCGGGTTCAAGTTCCGCCACTGCGTCAGTGGGCATCAGAGTTAAGGGTGTGAGGGAGCGTTAAGGTTAAAGGTGTCAGGGTTAAGGGCGTCATTGCGTTAGTGATGTAGACAAAAGATAATAAATAAGTGGGTCCCACGTGGGCCATGTCGGCCATAGGTATCTTTAAAGTAGATCGACGTGTGCGGTTTACATTTAAAGATTAAATAAGTGCGTGGGCCACATCAATTATGTAAATCGATCAATAATGTAAACGATCGATAAGTGCATGGGTCTCAGAGCATCTGTAAATAGTGTCATGGCTCGCCTATAAAAGGAAGCCTTAGTTTCATTTGTAATCAGGTTGTATTTGAATAATAAACTGTGACGCCCCAACTTTTAAGGTAAATTTATTTACTCGTTTTGGTATGTTTATTATACAAAATTATATTGATTGAGTTAAGTGTTGGTTAAGAAGGATTAACCTTGCAAAGTTAAGACTTTAGGAAAGGACCACCTAAATTATGAAAAGATAGGGAAGGACCAAAATTGCTAAATGGTGAAAGTTATGGTATAAGTGAATGAGCTAGATATTTCTAATTCATTTGAGATGTGTAAAAAAAAGTGAAATAAATAGATAGAGAGTAGAGAAAGACCGAGAGTAGAAAATCAAGAATTAGTGTTTCCAATATCTATGATCTAAAGTCCATATAAATCAAAGTTTGGAGCAATTAAGTGTACAATCATCATAAAATGAGCAAGAACATCTTCATATTCTTCATCTTTTGTTTCTAAGTCAAGTTAACTTTGAGGAATAATTTAAGGTATGTTCATATACTTGAAGTTTGTTAAGATTTTTGTTTAGAGTATGTTTAGTTCATGATTTTGAGTGAAAGTTAAAGTTTTTAGATGTTTTGAGTTAAAAATCACCTTATGCACATAAGGTGTTTGATGAAATGCTTAAGAGAAATTTAAAGTATATATTTGCTAGTAGAAATGAATGAGTCTTGTAAGAAAAAGGGATTTTGGGTAAGCTTTTGGTATGACAAGAAACTAGGATTGGTTAATTAAAGTTAGAAATTAAAGTGTAAGTAATAAGCAAGTGATTAATGAGATTAGCATGTTTATAGGTGCTAATCAAAGAAAGGAAGTTGGAAGCATTCAAAGTGTAGCTCAAGAGCAAGGTGAGTTGTATGGGGGTAATTTGGGCGGGAATGATATGGTTGTAGGTAGTCCGGATTGCATCCGTGCAAGAGGATTCCTATAATCATACGGGTGTAGAACATTTCTATGTTATTATGTTATGATGTTCATAAGGTAAGTTTGATGATGCAAGTGGTAAGACTTCGGTCAAACCCTTGTACGTTTGACGATGCATGTGGTGAGACTTCGGTCAAACCCATGTACGTTTGAAGATGCATGTGGTGAGACTTCAGTCAAACTCTTGTACATTTGATGATGCAAGTGGGGAGACTTCGGTCAAACCCTTGTAAGATTGATGATGCAAGTGGTGTGATTTCGATCAACCCTTGTACGGTTATCGTTCGGATCCGAATAAGACAATGACACCCTATGAGTTAAATATGATGTGATGTTATGTAAGCCTAATTACTTTCTATACACTCACTAAGCATTATGCTTACCCAATTTTTGTTTATGTGATGGTCTATAGTTCGAACAAGCATAGGGAGGGTAAGGCCCTGGAGTAGAAGTAGTGGAGCATTTGGCGCGTTGTAAGTATTATGCAAGTCTCTTTTAATTATAGCTCATGTAACCACTTGTGAGACGCCTTGTGTTTAATTATGTATTGTGTAAGTTGTGTGTTTAAGACAAGAGATTTGTAATGAAGATTAAGATTGTTACGTCTTTTGTTTTGTCTAAATGAAGGTTGATGTGAACGAATATATATATATATATATATATATATATATATATATATATATATATATATATATATATATATATATATATATATATATATATGTATGTATGTATGTATGTATGTGTGTGTGTGTGTGTGTGTGTGTGTGTGTGTGTATGTATGTATGTATGTATGTATGTATGTATGTAAATGAATGATAATTAACCCTTACATACTAAAAGGGGTGGGAAAGTGTGCAGTTTTAATTATATCGGAGGGGTGGGAAAGTGTGTAGTTTTAATTATATCGGAATGTAGTTTTGAGTTTGCGTTCACATTACAACTGGTCCCTCAGCTTTGGCTATATTTACATGACGACCCCTCAAGTTTGCATTTTTTCAGGGGTTAAAAGTGTAAATGTATTATTTTATTAAAATAAAACAAAATAATTCCACCCGAATTTATAACGGGCCCTATCTTCTCGCTCGGTGCGAGTTAAATTTTTCCGAAACCACCGTTCAATTCGGAAAAATCTTACGAACCCAACGGGACTAACTATACGCGAAATGGACAATTTTTAAAAAAACACTAAACACAACGACAACCTGTATCTTCCCGCTCGCCACGAGTTAAATTTTTTCGACGGCAGCGTCAGACTCGAAATAATTTTATCAACAAAACGAAACTAACCACGCTCGAAACGGACACTTTTTAAAAAATGCTAAACACAACGACAACCCGTATCTTTCTGCTCGCCGCGAGTTAAATTTTTCCGACAGCACCGTTACACTCGAAAAAATTTATTGAACAAATCAAAACTAACTACGTTCGAAACGGATACTTTTTAAAAAACGCTTAACACAACGACATCTAAAACGGCGCTTAACACATGGGCCGTGTTCCCCTCTGTAAATACACAACGCTATGTTAAATATGAATACGCAGCCCGAAAGCCCCCGCCGCAACGCGCGGGCCGGTCCGGACTAGTTACGATATATGATAACTGATGAATTATATTCAATTGTACTCTTAGACAATTGAATATATAATGCTTGGATAGGTGTCGCTATTCAGAATCCGTTAGGACTCAACGACGATAGCTCTGCTATTCAGAATCTAAAAGACTCGACAGAGAAAACCAAGTGAGGTTTATGAGACGCCCTTAATTCCAAACGAGGAAAACAAGTTTTTTTTTTTTTTTTTTTTTTTTTGCTACAATGCGCAGTGCTACAGTACCTTCAGCATTTTTCTGATCAAATTTCATGCCTGCGCACCCTTCAGGTCCCTTTTTTCTTGTTTTTAAGCCCTTTAACTCATTTTAAACAACCCCTTTTAATTCATCATAAAAATCACTTATAAAACACTCCAACGCATGTGAAAAGCCGACATTTTTGACAATTTAAATGATTACTACCATCATTTAGTCTTAAGTGGCCCATTTTGACACCTAACCCGTTACGAAAACTACTATACTTTGTTCTTTACCATTCAAACCATTTCATGGAAACGCTTGGCTAAATCGCCAAGTCGCAGGTTTGAAAAGATGGGAAACATTTCATGGAAACGCTTGGCTAAATCGCCAAGTCGCAGGTTTGAAAAGATGGGAAATGTTTTGAATGGTAAAGAACAAAACATTTACAATTCAAGCCACTTTCAGATTTATACTTAGCATCCGTTCATTTACAATTCATGAAATATGAATTATTCCACTATCAAGGAATCTTGTAATAAGAACCATTGAATGTGTATGCATACATTTACATTTAAATACTAGTGAATATTAAACGGATCCTCACGATCCTAAATTCAAGTGTTAAACGTTACTTAAACAATTCCGCACCGACGTAATCTTGAAAAATCCAGTGCGTCAAATATTGTCACTTCAAATGCCACATCAGATTGAGGTGCTTTTTTGGGGGATTTAACGTCTGGTTAAAAATCCTATGAGATGTCAAATAATGTGAGGTTAAAGAAAGAGAAAAAATAACTCTTTTTTATAAACCCATTTTACGAAAGACTTGAAGTTGATTTCGAAATGTTAGCTTCACACTTCTTTTCACGTATATATTATATATTTATATTTATAACTTGTTTTTTTGCCTGTGTGATCCACAATTATATATAATTCAGATTAACGCTTCAATTAATATAACGTTTTGTTAACTAATAATCACAAGTTTTCAATTTATCTATACATACAAGTTGGTTGAAAAAACTTTTCAATGAGAAACATATATTATAATGAGAACATTCTCATTTGAACGCGATATATATATATATATATATATATATATATATATATATATATATATATATATATATATATATATAGAGGTGGGTTCAAATGAGAACCAGTTAAAAAGAAAGAACTGTAAGAACCATTTTATCAAAAGGGCAAATTCGTAACACTATATTTATCTCTGTTATAATTAATTCCTTAAAATATGCTCCCATTCAAAATCATAAGGTTATGGTCGGTTATTAGTTTTCTCCCCGTGAGACACACCATTTTTACTCAAACAACACTCATATTTTTTTACATTCATTTCTGTAACAGTATTTATATATTTTTAAAATTTGTTCAACATGAAATAGTTTTATATTGTTTACATCACATTCTCATGAACAGTTTTTATGTTTCTTATTGTTTCATCAAAGAATTTAAGGCGTTGCCGCCATATCTGCTAAAACGATTTTTTTTTTCATTAATTATTACATTACATCGCATACTAAATGTACATATGAACATATGACGAATATGTACATAAACCACCGCTTATGAACGTGCACATATGAACACATTAGACTTGTAACCCATTCGTTCAATCACCACTTGATAATGAACATGCACATATGAACAAATGATAATGAATATGAACATGCACATATCAACAGATGATGAATATGCACATAAAAGCCAGCACTTGATGATGCATGTGCACATATCGTTCTTCCTTTGAACAAATTAAATTTCAAAAACCTTTTTTAGATCAATATACACATATGAACTCAAAGTAAATATCAGTTCAAATATTACGTCGGTATCTTTTTTTATCATCGCCATCATATGTTATGATCCGAATAATATATCCATGTGCACATGTGACCAACCTTATTCATCTACTTTTCGGTTATTTGTTCACAAGTAAATAGTACCATCTTCATTTTTAGATCCACTCGACCTCCACATCATTGAATATCCTGAGAGCAAGAAGTGGGATAGGCGGGAAAAAAGAAGATGACAAATAACATGGTGGTTGTTCGGTTTCAACGTTTGGGTGTGGTGGTGAGGTGCGATGGCAGCGGATCACACCGGATTACCTTTAGACTTGTCGGCGATGATTAAAATCATATTTCGATTCAGATTCATGGTGATAATGTTGGTTTCTCTAGTATGGGGAGTACCAGAATTATAAATTCATAAATAAATGATGAGATAATGGGGCATTCAAGTTGAGACACAATGTCACGTAATCCCTATAAATGTGGTGGGCGGTTTCTGTTTTGCTAGTAATTATTATAGGACCAAACTGCCCTTTCTTTATTAATAAATATTACATAATTATTGTTTAACTATCATCTTTCCATTAATATTCTCATCCACAAATATAAAAAAATCAAAGGTCAAGATTAGTTCTCACAGTTCTTGCAATATTTCTAGTTCTCATTAGAACTTTTGTCTATATATATATATATATATATATATATATATATATATATATATATATATATAATGCGTTCAAATGAGAACGTTCTCATTATAATTTTTGGTGAGAACACTTCTTAACCACATATTTATTTTAGGTGATTTAAAATTAAATATAATTACAAAAAGAATTAGAAGGGTGTAATAGTCATTATAGATTAGCATTTATCCACAATTATGTAATTTATATATATATAAATTGTGGTAAATGGTGTTAACCTACGATTGGTTGGCACCATTTGTTAATAGTAAGTTTTTTTTTTCTTTTTCAAAATATGATTTGCCCAACACCCTCAAACCACTAACCCAATACCATCCGGATCCCCTGATCCGTTCCAACTACCCGACCCGAATACCCGCTACTGTAGCTACAGTACCCTTTTTTTTTCCTTCGAAACCAACCCGCAGCGAAAGCGCCGGCCAAAAGACTAGTTATAAATCAATCAATCGGTTATACTCAACATAATTGTCCTATTTTATAGTAGCATTTCAATTTTTAATTCTATTTTAATTCCCCCTCGGCAAAGATCTCCAAAAAAAAAAAAAAAAAAAAAAAAAAAAGGATCTCCAGTTTTAAAAGCAACTTATGACGGTTTCTAACATTTATTTTGAATTAATGCATTAACTTCTTATTATAAATAGTGATGAGAATGAGATTGGTAGATGAATTGATGGAAACTAAACAAAGTTATAGGATTCTTTTGTTCGTTAGTATTATGAAACGCATTCATTCTAGAGAACAAAGTTATTTTGGATGCATCAAACAAAATTTCATTCTGGTGAACTAAATTATTTAAACGCATGCAATCTTGTGAACAAAAAACTTATATTATAGATGAAAGTGAAGGCATCCATATATTAAATTGAAATCTATGTTATTTTCATCCAACTAATTTGCATCCGAATATAATTTGATACATAAAGAATGAAAGTTATTTAAAAGCATCCATATACGTAAATGGTGAACAAGTAATTAATTAATATTAATATGATATGCTGTCCGTTGTTTGTTTAAACTAGTCACAAGGAAAACGCAGTTGATGTTTGGATGGATTAGATATTACAATTTTACCCCTTTTTGTTAATTTGGAACGATTTTTGAAATTTATGATCATCTATTGAATCAATGGTCCAGATTTGTTCTCACCATTACATATATATGAGAACATTCTCATAGGATCACTACCACACACACATACATACATACATACATACATACATACATACATACATACATATATACATACATACATATATATATATATATATATATATATATATATATATATATATATATATATATATATATATATATATATATATATATATATATATATATATATATGCAAAGTATCTAGATAAAAGTTCAACAAGGAGCAAAAAAATTATAATATTAGCTTATCTAGATTTGTAACACTTTGCATGTTGTAGCAGTGATGGATTAAAAACATGTTATCATCGGTAGCACAAAAAAATTTCACGACCAACTTTGCGACTTGTTGATGTCAATTTTAATCGAAAATCAAAAAGCTAACCTTTGTAAGTATAAGCATTTTATATATCACACATAAACATTTAAATAAAATTTCAATTTTTGTTTTTTAAAGAATATAAGTTTTCTTGTATTTACTTGTTTCTAAAATAAAGTTTAGTTAGATCTAACACGGGATATACAAAAAGTTAGAAGACTTTATTAAAATAAAAATTCTAAAAGTAATGAATAAAAAAATAGAAAGAATAAAAAACAAAACTCAACATTTAAATTTTTAGCGTTCGAAAAAAATCCTAACATTCCAATAAGGGTCATACCTGTAAAATAATATAAGTTGAAGGGTAAATTGTATAGTGCTCGTATGTGATAATAAGCGGGAAAAAAAAAAAATAATAATAATAATAATAATAATAATAATAATAATAATAATAATAATAATAATAATAAGAATAATAATAATAATAAATTATATCATAAAAGTAAACTTATGTCATAAAAGTAAAAATGAGCAGGTAAAAATGAGTAGGTACCTACTCAAAAAGTTAAAGAAAACTCTGATAAGTTTACACTTCGTCACCTACATTGACTCATAGTACGTGCTACTCCTTAATATGAGGTAGATCCACCAATGTGAGTTATTTCTTATAAAATGATTGTTTTCTTATAATTGATAATTTCGTTAGCTTTTACGTTTTCCTGCAATGCAAGGGCTTATAAAACTTTAGATCAATCGAAAAATATATAACATATCTAAATCACGGGCTCATAATTTGTTTCTTATAATTGATGTGTTCTTTAATTTTTAAGTTTTCTTATAATGCACATACTCATAAAACTAAGTATTATATAATTATAATTATAGTATTATATTCCATGGTTAATGATTGGCTACGTCTTGGTTCAAGAAACATATGAAAGAAGATTGATAAAGTAGTCCAAATTTATGGGCTGTCTTTGGTTGACCAATCCATAAATAGACAGGCCGCCATTTTTATATCAAAATCAAGCATAGATTGAATTGAATACGGAATATCGTTAAAATAATAAAAATCACACTTAACTATCAAGTCTCTTTAAAAAGGAGCTGATTCGTACACTACTAGATTTTAGTCATACACCACCAAAGGTGCATATAAATATTGTACTGTACAACACTGTAATGCATATTTGGTGGTGTATGGCTAAATTTGATAGTGTACGAATCAGCCCCCTTTAAAAATACGTTTGTACAATATTTATTTTTAATTCATGCTTTACAAACTTTTTCCACAAACTATTCACCGGTTCACAAGTTGGTAGTCACGGGGTTTGCTCACTCTAGTAGAAGGTTCAATATTAATAGTTAACATTGTTTTTTTTTTTTTTTTTTTTTTTTTTTTTTTTTTTTTTGTCGAGGAACCCCACTATGGGCCAGAGCACATTGGCCCCCCCACCGCAGGTAAACCCCGGGTAAACGGCAAGCCAACCCTCCACCGCTACCGGGTAAAACATCCTCCAGCTTTGGTCATTAAATGCGGGCACCCCTTGGAGTTGAACCCGAGACCTCCACCTTCATGGGAAGTGTTGGTGGCCACCCAGGCTAAGCCTGGATGGTTATAGTTAATATTGTTGGTTTGTGTTTGCAATGGTTTTGTTTAATATAATTCAATGTAATCATGTTGTGGGTTTAGTTCTGTAGAACGTCAAATAGATTATAAAATCTTGTCAAATAGACAGTTTGTAACAATTATATCACATTTAGATATTTTCGATTCAATTTAATTTGTGTTTATCAGAAAAAAGAATCAAGAAACATTGACTACTAAACTTTTAATATAATACTCCGTACATTGATTTGAGTACCATAAAGTATGTTTGACAAAACTAGGTGGTAGTTTTTAACTGTTAGCTAGTAACTAGTAGCTTTTAGCTGTTAGCTGATAGCTTTTAGGTAGTAGCTATTAACTTTTTATATATATTTAGTTGTTTTTTCCTCCCTCAAAAGCTTTAAGCTCTTGCAACTAAACAGGTCTTTCTATATAATATGAGTTTTTTCATAAAAGTTAAAAAATTAAAAGTTCTAAAAAGGTTGATGACAAAAATGACCATAAAGGGTACAACATCCCTTATGTTTCCTTTTGCGATAGGTCAATCCCATTTCCATGAGTGTTGATTTTTCCACCATTCAAATTACTCCATTCGCCACTAACTGTGCATTAACAGATTGTAATGTACAATTAAATAATGCATATTTGTAGTGGATGAAGTAATTTCGATGGTGGATATATAATTACCCTACTTCCATTTGTAGTCGCAGTTCATGTTGTCATCCATGTCACTCCACTTTTCACCCATGATACGAAAGTTTTTTTATTATTATTATTTTATTTTTTTCTTTTGTATCTTGATGGGTATGGTTATTTTGATACAACTGTTTAGGTATTTCAATGGTTTTGGCAGGGCGGAGTCAGGATTTAACGATAGAAAAGCTTACTCGATGATTAAAAAAGGCAAACCTAGTAAAATTAGAAGAGTTCAATTCCATATGTAAAACCTATTTTACATGTTTAATACATATATAGATAATTACTTTACGAAACTTTAATAACTATTAAGCAATAAAAAATGGTACTGTAAAATGTGCAATATACAAACTTATATTGCGCATTTAAATGCTTGATAAATAAACTTGTACGATATGTATTAGTTAATATTACTCCATTTGAAAGATAGGTAACCTAAATAATTGAGTTAAATGAATAATTGAGGAAGATTTACTTATAATAATTAAATATGAACTATTAATATTTCACTGAAATTGGATCCATTGAAGAAGATTGAACACTACTATGTCCCCTCCCTCTCTCCACTATTAGATTTTGGGTTAATATTTTGATTTTGATTGTTTAATTGAAATTTTATTTATTTTAATGAGTATTTTTCTTTTTATATATTCAGTTATTTTACTTTGAATTTTGAGTTAGGATATTTTTGATAATATAGGAAAAAACGTTTGTAGCAATTTTTATTAAAGGTTTTTTAAACAAATTTGTATTTTTAAACTTAGTAAATAAACTTGTTTTATTTACTAATTATATAAATTATCGATATTGAATTATTATAATCTTTAAGAAAATACAAAAATAAAAAGTTGACTAACATCCCGACTAACCTACCTTTCACTTTATATATTTTTAGTTAGTTAGATAATGGAGATATAGAGGTGGCCAAAGTTACCATTACCCATGCTTTTTTCAATTCTCATTCTATTCAGATTTAATTATGTCAATAGTCTTCAAAGTTTACTATTAATTTTATTTTGGGCCCAAAATTTTATTTTTACATGATAACCCTAATATTTACAATTGGTTTTATAGTGATCGACATAATTAACTATTGTTAACTTATATATGTTAATTTGTATCACGTGCGTTACATACGATGGTGTAAGTCATTTTGTGCTGTTGAGTATTATAAGACAAACATCATTCGTTTCCAACATTATTAATTGAATCACATTCAAGTTTCAGTCGTATACCCAAAACCCCAAATTACAACTCACCTACGATCGTCTAAAATTAATTTACGAAATGGATAACTATTGGTACGGTAGACTAGTTGTACTTCACACTTTAAGGACTTCGAAAAACCCTGGACGTAGATTCTAGTTGCCTAAATTTTGGTGTGTATTGTGTTTTGATTTGAAATTTGGTTTGCGATATTGTTGCAAATATGAAATGTGATTGAATGCATGTTAGTATTTTTGTATAGTGGTCAAATTGCAGGTTTGTACAATGGTATGACCCACCTGCGATTGATCGAGAATCATTATTGGAGTCGAAAAATATGCTTGAAATGAAACTCAAGATTGAGCAACGTAAAACAAGACGTCTACAGTTTATTTTAATCAACTATGTTAACCTTATCTACATATGTACTACTACCACTCAAGTATTCTCGATATAGAACATCACTGAAATATACTACAAGATAAATTTTCATAGTACATTGCTCTAGATATTTATCTCTAATCAAAATATAAATACATGTATTAGAAAATAAATGAAGCAATTGCAATAATAACATTACAACAACAAAACTCAATCACACACGTGTAAGGTATGTGGATGTGAGATGTCGACAATCATTCTTTTATCCTTGATTAAAGATAAGTCGTTTCTCCACCCAGAGTGAAACACTTCAAGAGTAGAAAAAGTTCTCACTCACTCTGTTCGACGGATAAAGAGATTGCTTCCAAGAGAATCTCTGGCCAATAAGTAGGAAAAGATGTTTGAAAAAATAAAAAATGAGACGTCAAGAAAATGGTAGAATCAAATTTCCATGAGTTTTAAGTTCAGCACGAAATTCATTTTAGACTCTAAGCGACAGTTAAATTGTAATAATAACATTTAAAAACATAAATGATGAAACATTACATTATAGTTAATCCAAGGTATGTGTATCCTAGCTTGCATATTCACTCGTATAGTGTACGTTGGAACATCAATGGGTTGACCCATATTAAATTAAAGATGTAACGGTTTGTTTAATATGGAAGACCATACTCGAATATGAATAGTATAGGTTCTGGGTATACGACGTGTGTTTGTCTTTCTATTATGTGGAAGTTAGGTTTAACATTTTAATATTGATTGACATAGAATGACACATCTGCCCTCATGTGACTTAAACAAAGATAAGTTAACAACAGTTAGTTATGAAAAACAATACAAAACCAAATATAAACATTATGGGTTACCATGCAAAAATATAACTTTAGGTCCCAAAGTGATATTACTAATAAATTGTAGGGATGATTGGCATAATTAAGTCTTCTATCAATAAAAAAGATTTTAATAACCAGATATAGTTTAATAACGAGGATAAAAAAACCCGCTCTGCGCTGCGAGATGGTTTGCTAGATTAACGGTTAGTTAATTGAACGTTTTAAAAAAACAGTTAACGGTCGGTTAATTTAACGATAAAAAAATCAATGAATGAAAAGGAAGAGAGAAAAAATGAAGTGAAAAAAAGTTGTAAATTTTTTTTTTGCTGTGAGGTGATTTTGATCGATTAATTTAACGTTTAAAAAACGGTTAACTATGGATTACTTAAACTTTTAAGAAAATAAAGGAATGAAAAATGAATGGAAAAAAATTAAGTGAAAAAAATTGTGAAAATATAATGAATTTGTTTTCTTCAAAAAAGGTCAAATTATCAAAATACCTCTAAAATTGAAGATAATTACATGTCGATGACAACTCATGAGGATTACTATATAAAGATATATCGTACTGTGTTTCACTACGGTGTTTAATGAATTCACAAATATATTAAAATCACAGATGTAACATAATTATATCATCTTCGTCTTGAACTTCTGATTTGGGAAGTAAAATTGGAAATGCCTGGTTAGACTCATGGTAGTCCTTGGCTCATTATAAACTTACGTGCATATTTTGAGATAACGGTATATGAAGGACTTCTAGAACATAGGCTAACCACTTCATTTGTTTTAAAGAAGAGATATGTAAAGATGAAATTACCATTATATATTTGGAAACAGTAATTGTTCTCATTAATTATTATTAATTATTAATCTTATATACTAAAACTCATACGGATTGCTGTCGTTTAATTTCTCCCTTAACGTCGTTTCGTATATGTTATATACCACAGTTGCAAATATTTTCAACTAACTGTATTTGGTGCAGCTGGTCGAGCGTTCCCTTTGTAAGCGACGGGTCTTGGGTACGAATCTTGGACAACTTATTTTTTGAGTGATTTTCTGGGTATGACACTTGCCCTATGACGTGGTATCCACTTTTGCACTTTTCCTGTTTTATTTCCTTTCTTTTCTTTTCTTATTTCTCTTCCAAATTACGTTCCATCTAAAATTCTCTCTTAACTTCCGAATCGTTTTTTCTGAATTGCATGTCTGTTTTTGCTTCAAGTTTTAGGGTTTATTCCGTCTTATTAGGGTTCGTTGCTGCTATTGTTCCGTACTGTATTCACCAACTGAAATCGGGTATGTTTTGGGTTTTTTTCGTTCCTGTATTCCTTTATGTTGTACATTGTGTATATTGTTGGTTGTTATATGTATAATTGTTTGCTATTTAATGTTTAATTAGGCGTTTTTGCAGCTGCTGTTGTGCCGATTTTACTTTTGGGTTTTTTTTCTCTTATCTGTTCAGTTAGTCAGGTATCTTCATATCTATATGCATGTCTGCTATTTTGCTTAATTTTGCATTCTATTTGTTGAATGTTATTGGTATTATCTTCATATCTATATGCATGTCTGCTATTTTGCTTAATTTTGCATTCTATTTGTTGAATGTTATTGGTATTGTCTTTGCCTAGGGTTTTTAGCTTTGTTTTAATTTCTCGATATTAGATAGCAGTTTTTGCATTTTTGTATTGCTATTGATTTGTATGTGGTCATGTGTTTGTGTCTGCTTGGGTGCTGATTGTGTCGAGATGGGTAAGGTTTAATTATGCCACCTAAAAAAAACCTAAACAACTTCCTGAATCTGCTGTACCATCTGTATCGGGTGGTGTAAGTGGTGATATGGATTTAAGTACTACTAGAAAAAGGAGGAGAGTCATTAGTGAATCATATGTTGGAGATGGTATTCCAATGAGTGTGAGTGGTTGTGCTACTTCTTTAAGTTCGTCTCCAGCCGATACCCATGATGATGTCGCCTTGCGAGTAGCTCCTTCTTATGGACATTCAGGTTTGTTACTTCGGTTCTTAAAATCTTTGCTTCTATTATTTGTTATTGTTTGATTTAAGTTTTCTGAGTATTTTTCGTCTAATTGTAGCCGGAGTATCTGTTGATTTCAATCAGTTAGCTTCCGGTTTGGAGAATTTAGAAGGTATGCTGATTACTATTTCCTAGCTAGGAGTTTGTGTTTTTTAGGGCATTATTAACTAAAATTTTATTTCTATTTGATTGTCAGGGGTGACGAGTGCGTATGGTGATCTTGGTGATTGTAATTGTGTTTGTTCTTTTTGTGGTGCCACTTTTTGGTATGAAGAAAGGCTGAGAATTTCATCGAAGGCTTTGAAGTTTAATCGTTGTTGCGAAGGAGGTCGGGTTGATTTGCCACGGGAGGACGCACCTCCTGCTACTTTTGTACAGTTGTTAAGTAATAAAAATTATGTTGACAACATTCGTGCATATAATCAGATGTTCAGCATGGCTCCATACGGGGCTCATATTGATGATTCAGTCAATAACAATAGAGGCCCATATGTATTTAAGATTTCGGGCCAAGTTTATCATTGAATCGGGTCGTTATGTCCGGAGGAAGGTGATCCTCCCCGTTTTTTGCAATTGTATATATACGATACCGTCAATGAAGTCCGAAATAGAATGAGATTTTTTAGTGGAGATAGTTCTGAAGTTCTTAGGACGGAGATTGTAGGGCTGCTCATAGAAGTGCTAAATGCCAACAATGAATTAGTGAAGTTATTTAGGTCTGCTAGGGATAGGATTTTAGCGAATGATGTTCCTGATTTACACGTTAGACTGTATAGTGTTATTGGTTCTAGACAATATGAATTGCCAACCAGTGATGATATTGGTGCTATTATCTTTGGGTTTAGTGATGGAACTAAGACAGACTATGATATGCTTATAGAGTATAAGGGTGGTACACCGAAACGAATAAATAAGTTGCATCCATCCTACATGTCGTTACAGTTTCCGCTGTTGTTTGTTTATGGTCAGACGGGATACCACCCAGGTTTAAAGCTGAGAAATATTCATGGAGGTGGTGGAAGGAGGAAGGACAAAATGACCATGAACATGTTTTATACTTATCAATTACATGATAAGTATAATATGTTTGGCTTGCTGTCTAGGTCTGGGAGGTTATTTCAACAATATGTCGTTACTGCGTATTGTAGTATAGAGTTAGATAGGCTCGACTATGTGAGAAATAATCAGCACAATATACGTAATGAATTCCTATCCGGTTTATATGATGCCCTAAGTCGAGGCGACTATTATGGTGCCGATGTTGGTTCAAGAACTATATTGCCTGCATCATTTACTGGGGGACCTAGATACATGTATAGTCACTATTTGGTTTCGTCCATTATCGAAGGCGTAATCTGGAAATTTCAGCTGAAAAGAAGATTTGCAGCCTTGATAATGGTTATGTAGTTCCATATAATCGCGCGTTATGTCTACGGTTCCATGCACACATCAACGTTGAATGGTGTGGTTGGACGATGCTCATAAAATATTTATTCAAGTATATCTCTAAAGGGACCGAATGTGTCGCTGCTCACATTCCCAGGCCCGTAGGTGGTGATACTTCCGCTAATGCTGAACAAAACCGAAACAACGATGAAATACAGAATTTTGTTGATGCTCGATTTATCTGTCCATATGAGGCATGTTGGCGTATATTTAACTTTCCGATTCATTTCCGTGAGCCAGCGGTTCAAATTCTTTCGGTTCATCTAAAAGACATGCAATTGGTCAAATTTCAGTCTAATCAGCGCTTAAGGTCAGTCGTGAATAATCCAGTCGTGAAAAAGACTACACTGATGGAATGGTTGTTTTATAATAGACATGAAGATGATGGAAAGCATTTAACCTATCTAGATTTCCCCCTAGAGTTTGTCTGGGTAGATAATGAAAAACGATGGAAAAGAAGGTATAATCTGAACAAGCCTTCAATAGGTCGACTTACATATATGCATCCCGCATTCGGTGAGGTATTTTATCTTCGGATGCTTCTATGCCATCAGAAAGGTAGCGTTTCATTCGAAGACCTAATGACCGTTGATAATAATGTCTACTCTACTTATCGGGAAGCATGTTTTGCAATGGGTCTATTGGGAAACGATAAGGAATGGTTCACCGCAATGGAAGAAGCAAGTGCAACTGCAGCATCCGGTCAATTACGCTCATTATTTTCTCAGATTCTTCTTCATTGTGAGGTTGCAGACCCGCTGAAGCTATGGAAGTAAAGCTGGAAACTAATGTCTGACGACATTCCAATCAGAGTTGCAGCTACTTTTCGTATGTCAAAGATACATATAAATCCATTAGAGTTGGAAAGCTATGTGCTGTATGAATTGGAGATTCTATTAAATCAACAATCTAGGTCTGTTTCCGATTTTGGTCTCCCTAAAATTCCTCAATATCTTTTAGACGATCTTCGGAACAGACTCATAATGGAAGAAAAAACTACGACCGTGAAGCCCTGCTCATCGAAAAGACCATTCTTGAATCGAAATTGAACGACAAACAACTAATGGTATACAACATGGTGGTTAGTTCAAATAGCTGCCGAAAACAAGAACTCATATTCGTTTATGGGCACGGTGGAACAGGAAAGACCTTTCTTTGGAAGGCAATCACGACTGCATTAAGGGCCGATGGCAAAATAGTACTCGCAGTAGCGTCATCTGGTATTGCTTCTTTATTATTGCCATCCGGTTAAACCGCACATTCAAGGTTTAAGATTCAAATCGATTTAACCGATGAAAGTATGTGTAATATCAAGAAACAAACACATATGGCACATCTGTTACAAAGAACGGAATTAATAATTTGGGACGAGGTTCCAATGAATGACCGAAAGTGCTTGGAAGCTCTCGATATAACTCTCAGGGATATCTATGATTCTCCAGAAGTTCCTTTTGGTGGTCTCACGTTTGTATTAGGCGGTGACTTTCGTCAGACTTTACCAGTAAAAAAAAAGATGCAGAAAACGTGAAATTCTCGATGCTTCTATAGCAAATTCTTACTTATGGAAACACTTTAAGATCATCACCCTGGAAGAAAATATGAGGTTGCATCAGCCAAACCTTTCCGTTATAGAAAAAAAAATATCACGAACTTCGTGGAGTGGTTATTGTAAATTGGTAATGGCAATATTGGCACTCCAGAGGAAACAGATCCACATAATGTTTCATGGGTAGAAATTCCAGAAAGATTTTGTATTACGGACACTGAAGATAGTCTCTCACACCTTATATCATTCATTTATGACGAAGAGCTGCTACAAAACCAGATGCGGTAAAGTTGTAGCAACAGGCAATAGTATGTCCAAAGAATGAAATAGCCGACATCATCAACAACATGATTCTAACAAGAATTGAGGGTATACAAAGGACGTACATGAGCTGTGATACCGCAACTCCATATAGTAATGATGGTGGACAAACAGAATTGCTGTACCCAATGGAATATTTGAACAGTCAAAATTTTTCGGGACTTCCACCACATGAGCTATGTCTGAAAACCGGCGCCCCCATAATTCTACTTCAAAATTTGAACGTTGCTGGAGGTTTATGCAATGGTACAAGAATGATAGTAACACAACTACTATCAAATCTGATTGAAGGCGAAATCATCACAGGAACAAGAGTCGGACAAAAAGTCCACATCCCTCGAGTTACTCTAATACATAAAGATAATATTTTACCATATATTTTCAAACGAATACAACACCCAGTAAAATTATCATATGCAATGACTATTAATAAAAGTCAGGGACAGTCTTTAAATAAAATTGGCATATATTTGCCAAAACCCGTTTTCGGTCATGGGCAATTATACGTAGCTCTTTCAAGAGCAACATCACCAAATGGTCTCAAAATTCTCATAAAAAATGAAGACGGTCAAAGCTCTAATGTGACGAAAAATATTGTATATAAAGACTTTTTGAAAACTATTTTCAGTCAACAGGTCATTAATAAACCATCATTTTTTATAGCAAAGTTAAAGTCTATATATGTGCACACTACTTAATATATTCAGTAATTGTTTATGTAAAAGATACACACTTCTAATCACTTAAAGTTCTCTATTTTTGCAGAATGAATCAACAAGCAGAACTGGTGCCGATTTCAACGCTACGTCAGGGACAGAGAATGAAAATGATAGAGGCAGTTTTATACTGACTATGGGTAGCGAAACGAGCCAAAGAAATTAAGCCTCACGGATACTCATGCATTCTACTGGACATGGAAGTAAGTTCTGCCAACATTAGTAATAATTTAGGTTAATAACCAACATAATATTTAATAGTCACAACTCATTAAAAGATAGAACTACTCCTTCAGAGAGAATAATAAATGTTTAACTTCATTATGTTTAGGGTAATGCAATTCAGGCAAATATAAATTGGAGAAATAAAAATACCTTCCTGCGCATCCTTCAAGTAAACAGAGCCTATAGAATATCAAATTTTGTATGCACACCATCACAAAACATAGACCAAGCAATCTCCAATCCTACATCTCTAGCTTTCGGACTTGAAACCCGCATCGAGAACATTCCAGCTATCGGTTACCCCTTACATTTCTTCGAATTCACTCCGTATGAGCATCTGACAGTAAACACTATCACAGGCAAGCACATACTACCATTAACTGCATTAAACCCGAATTAACAACTTATTTCTATTTGGGTTTAAGTCTATTAATTAATACATATTTACTGTAGATTACATAGGCTGCATACAGCACGTGGGAGACATTCAGAAAAGTATTGGGAAAAAAGGAGAGCTTATTTTACGCCGTTCTATGAATATTGTAAATCTCAGGTAACATTTCCAGTACTATGCAAAAGCATCATTAATATTGTCAGGAAATGTTTTAGAAAAACATTTCTAACAACAAATCCGCCTTTCATACAGCGAGGTGACAATTGAATTCACAATGTGGAATGACTTGGCAACAAATTTCGACAAAGATGCCTACAATGCAATGCCCAAACCAGTTATGATTGCTATCGGTTCTTGCTGGGTTAAAGAAAACATAGGTCGGTACAAAAAATAATTACATAAATAAAACGTCATATTAAAAATATATTCATTTACAATGAATTCAGAATATCAACATCAGTATTCATGAATTTTTTACGTATAGTATACCTAACATTCTGCAATTTACTCCAGTAACAACCCAATTACAGCTTTCCGGAATATCCACAACGCACTACTACCTAAATCCGGATATCGACAAATATCATCAGCAAATTGTGGAGTAAGTAACAGTAACACCTTTTAGTATTTTGGTACTCGACACTATTTGCATAGTAAGCGTTATTAACCTAGAAGTATATGTAGTGACTCGAACTTTTCTATGTTTATATATATTAAATAAAATTGTTATTTACATGATTAAGTGTTTCCAACATGTTAAGCAATCAAACTTGTTAATACTTGATTAATTGAAATTGGTTTCATATAGACAATTGACCACCCAAGTTGATCGGTGATTCACGAACGTTAAAACTTGTAAAAACTATATGATGACATATATATGATTATATATATAGTTAACATGATATTATGATATGTAAGTATCTCATTAGGTATTTTAACAATGAGTTATATACATAAAATTGAGTTTATTGAATTAAGAAACTCGAAACGATATATATAACGATTATCGTTATAACATCTTACTAAATACATATGAATCATAGTAAGATATTGATACACTATGTTTAATCATGATAAATGATAAGTAAACATTTCATTAAGTGTATTAACAATGAACTACATATGTAAAAACAAGACTACTAACTTAATGATTTCGAAACGAGACATATATGTAACGATTATCGTTGTAACAACATTTAACTGTATATATATCATACTAAGATATATTAATATATCATAATATCATGATAATATAATAATTTAACATCTCATTATATATAATAAATATTGGGTTAACAACATTTAACAAGATCGTTAACTTAAAGGTTTCAAATCAGCATTTACATGTAACGACTAACGATGACTTAACGACTCAGTTAAAATGTATATACATGTAGTGTTTTAATATGTATTCATACACTTTTGAAAGACTTCAAGACACTTATCAAAATACTTCTACTTAACAAAAATGCTTACAATTACATCCTCGTTCAGTTTCATGAACAATTCTACTCGTATGCACCCGTATTCGTACTCGTACAATACACAGCTTTTAGATTTATGTACTATTGGTATATACACTCCAATGATCAGCTCTTAGCAGCCCATGTGAGTCGCCTAACACATGTGGGAACCATCATTTAGCAACTAGCATGAAATATCTCATAAAATTACAAAAATATGAGTAATCATTCATGACTTATTTACATGAAAACAAAATTACACATCCTTTATATCTAATCCATATACCAACAACCAAAAACACCTACAAACACTTTCATTCTTCAATTTTCTTCATCTAAGTGATCTCTCTCAAGTTCTATCTTCAAGTTCTAAGTGTTCTTCATAAATTCTATAAGTTCTAGTATCATAAAATCAAGTATACTTCCAAGTTTGCTAGCTTACTTCCAATCTTGTAAAGTGATCATCCAACCTCAAGAAATATTTCTTATTTACAGTAAGATATCTTTCTAATACAAGGTAATACTCATATTCAAACTTTGGTTCAATTTCTATAACTATAACAATCTTATTTTGAGTGATGATCTTACTTGAATTTGTTTTCGTGTCATGATTCTGCTTCAAGAACTTTCAAGCCATCCAAGGATCCTTTGAAGCTAGATCCATTTGTCTCTTTTTCAGTAGGTTTATCCACAAAACTTGAGGTAGTAATGATGTTCTTAACATCATTCGATTCATACATATAAATCTATCTTATTCGAAGGTTTAAACTTGAAATCACTAGAACATAGTTTAGTTAATTCTAAACTTGTTCGCAAACAAAATTTAATCCTTCTAACTTGACTTTTAAAATAAACTAAACACATGTTCTATATCTATATGATATGCTAACTTAATGATTTAAATCCGGAAAACACGAAAAACACCGTAAAACCGGATATACGCCGTTGTAGTAACACCGCGGGCTGTTTTGGGTTAGTTAATTAAAAACTATGATAAACTTTGATTTAAAAGTTGTTCTTCTGGGAAAATGATTTTTCTTATGAATATGAAACTATATCCAAAAATCATGGTTAAACTCAAAGTGGAAGTATGTTTTCCAAAATGGTCATCTAGACGTCGTTCTTTCGACTGAAATGACTACCTTTACAAAAAAGACTTGTAACCTATAATTCTGACTATAAACATATACTTTTTATGTTTAGATTCATAAAATAGAGTTCAATATGAAACCATAGCAATTTAATTCACTCAACACGGATTTAAAACAAAGAAGTTATGGGTAAAACAAAATTGGATATTTTTTTATTGTTGTAGCTACGGGAAATATTGTAACAATTCTATACAAATCATATCCTAGCTAACTTATATTGTATTATACATGTATTCTAATATATTATGTAATCTTGGAATACCATAGACACGTATGCAAATGTTTTGACATATCATATCGACCCATCTATATATATTATTTGGAACAACCATAGACACTCTATATGCAGTAATGTTGGAGTTAGCTATACAGGGTTGAGGTTGATTCCAAAAATATATATAGTTTGAGTTGTGATCTAGCCTGAGACGTGTATACACTGGGTCGTGGATTGATTCAAGATAATATATATCGATTTATTTCTGTACATCTAATTGTGGACAACTAGTTGTAGGTTACTAACGAGGACAGCTGACTTAATAAACTTAAAACATTAAAACGTATTAAAAATGTTGTAAATATATTTTGAACATACTTTGATATATATGTACATATTTGTTATAGGTTCGTGAATCGACCAGTGGCCAAGTCTTACTTCCCGACGAAGTAAAAATATGTGAAAGTGAGTTATAGTCCCACTTTTAAAATCTAATATTTTGGGATGAGAATACATGCAGTTTTATAAATGTTTTACGAAATAGACACAAGTAAATGAAACTACATTATATAGGTGAATGATCAAAGCCGAATATGCCCCTTTTGCTTGGTAGCCTAAGAATTAGTAAACCGATCTACTAATTGACGTGAATCCTAAAGATAGATCTATTGGGCCTAACGAACCCCATCCAAAGTACCAGATGCTTTAGTACTTCGAATTCGTTTTTATCATGTCCGAAGGATTTCCCGGAATGATAGGGATATTCTTATATGCATCTTGTTAATGTCGGTTACCAGGTGTTCACCATATGAATGAATTTTATCTCTATGTATGGGATGTATATTGAAATATGAAATCTTGTGGTCTATTATTATGATTTGATAATATATAGGTTAAACCTATAACTCACCAACATTTTTGTTGACGTTTTAAGCATGTTTATTCTCAGGTGATTATTAAGAGCTTTCGCTATCGCATACTTAAATAAGGACAAGATTTGGAGTCCATGCTTGTATTATATTCTGTAAAAACTGCATTCAAGAAACTTATTTCGTTGTAACATATTTGTATTGTAAACCATTATGTAATGGTCGTGTGTAAACAGGATATTTTAGATTATCATTATTTGATAATCTACATAAAGCTTTTTAAACCTTTATTGATGAAATAAAGGTTATGGTTTGTTTTAAAATGAATGCAGTCTTTGAAAAACGTCTCATATAGAGGTCAAAACCTCGCAACAAAATCAACTAATATGGAACGTTTTTAATCAATAAGAATGGGACATTTCAGTTGGTATCCGAGCGTTGGTCTTAGAGAACCAGAATTTTGCATTAGTATGTCTTATCGAGTTTGTTAGGATGCATTAGTGAGTCTGGACTTCGACCGTGTTACTTGAAAAATGATTGCTTAACAAATTTTGTTGGAAACTATATATTTTTAACATGTGAATATTATGTGATATATTAATCTCTTAACGTGCTTGATATTATGTGATATATGTCTACCTCTAGAACAAGTCCCATTGACTCACCTAATAATAATGAAGAGTCAAATGTAAATTGGAATGATTCGTGGACTGATTCACAAGTTCCCGAAGAGGAACCGGAAGAAGAGTCGGAACTGGAAGAAGAATTGGAACCGGAAGAAGAATCGGAACCGGAAGAAGAAATAGAACTAGTGGGGAAAATAATAAAACGGTTAAGTAGAAGAAAATCCTCAACCAACCGACCAAAGTTAATTATGGTCAATGGTGTTTCCGCCAAGGAAGCAAAGTATTGGGAGGATTACCAATTCTCCGATGAATCGAATCCTGACAAGGATTCCGATGATGTTATAGAAATTACCTCAACACAATTTAATAAGGCAAAAGAGAACAATAAGGGAAATGGCATAAAAATAGAGAAATTTGATTCCAAACCCGATGAACTTTATATGTATCGTCAACACCCGTATTTCTTAAGTTGTGACAATAACCCTGGAACCTCTAAACCACCAGGTTTTTCTAAACCAATGTGGAAAACGACGGCTCGTATTAGGGGAACATCATATATCCCTAGAAACTTGGCAAAACGAACCAAAACAGAAGAAGAAGAAATGAGCGAGTCGGAATAAGATAGTTGTATTCGTGCGGTGTAATATATGTAATATAGTATGCTTATGCTTTATGATATATGTAAAAATTGCTTGTATTAATAAGTATTTTTTTTTATGAATCTAACTCTTGTCTATTTTACAGTATAAAAACACAAAATGGATAGACAACCCAATATTTTAAGAGACCTACCCGGAGACATGATTAATGAAATCTTGCCTAGAGTCGGTCAGAATTCCTCGACACAACTATTTAAGGCGAGATCAGTTTGTAAGACATTCGAAGAACGTTCCAAGAATGCCTTGGTTTATAAAAGGATTTCGTTCGAAAGATGGGGGATATCACATTGGGAAATCCATAAGTTATGATGTGTTTACTTTGACGCATATATTGCGGGGAACCCAAATGTTATTTTACGCAACGGGTTAAGAAATTATTTTGACTCAATATATGCGAATATAGGACTTCGTGATTTAGAAAAAGCGGTTAACATGCAACATAAAGAAGCATGTTATGCTTACGGGTTAGTAATGTTCGCTTCTCACCAAAGTGATAACAAGAACATCGGGCTACAACTATTAAACAAAACGTTTCCACAAGTGACGGAGTCGGTAATTGGGGTAAGAAATGAGATTTTTAGATTATTACGGGACTGTTGGACATTACGAAACCCTCGTCCTTTTGATGACATTACAACATGCTGCCTAGCCAATGGTCATAACGGTTATTTTCCACAAGACCAAGGATGGGAAGTCGTCTTAGTAAAACCAGAATGCATGACTTGTTTCTGGACTTATGAATTACGTGTCTTTATTTCCTTTGCTGAACAACTTGCGTATTAACTAGGTTTATCTTCAAAACTGTCCTGTATCAAAGTGTACTATATTTCATGTTATATGTAATATAGCGAAGTTGTAAGTTTGAAGAATATTTGTATGTGATATATTATTATAATCAGTTTTTCATATGGAATTGTAGTAGTTGAATTGTATATTAGCTACTAAGTATGAACTTAACGGGTAGGTAGTACCCGAAATTAAACTTATAAAATGCTAATATGAAGAAAAAGCTTTTATAAATGAGTTCATATTATGCTACGAAATACTATTGACTACTCTTAATATTCTGTATGATTAACTCAATTCAGTTAGCTATTTTGAAGGAAATGGTACCGACTACTCGACACACCATGAATATGAGCGAAGAGGAATTACATAACTTTCTTGCTTCCAATATAGTCGCAGTACAGGCTGGCTACATACCAACAATAACGCTGAATCTAGCAATGCAGCTAACGGCGCAAGAAATCGTGTAGGATGCACCTACAAAGAATTCACTGCCTGCAAACCTTTGGAATTTGATGGAACTGAAGGACCAATTGGATTGAAACGGTGGACCGAGAAAGTTGAATCAGTGTTTGCCATAAGTAAGTGTACTGAAGAGGACAAAGTTAAGTACGCTACGAATACCTTCACAGGTACTGCGTTAACGTGGTGGAACACCTATCTTGAACAGGTAGGACAAAATTCTGCTTACACACTACTATGGTCGGCATTCAAGCAATTGATGAACGAGCAGTACCGTCCTAGAAACGAAGTCAATAAACTCAAGGCAGAACTTAGAGAGTTACGAACACAAGGGTTCGACGTTACCACATATGAACGACGATTCACAGATTTGTCCCTATTGTTCCCGGGAGCATTCGAAGATGAAGAAGAGAAGATCGACGCATTTGTAAAAGGGTTACCAGTAAGGATTCAAGAAGATGTAAGTTCACACGAGCCCGCTTCTATACAGAAGGCAAGTCGAATGGCTCATAAACTCATAAATCAGATTGAGGGAAGAATTAAAGAGCAGGTGGCCGAAGAAGCCAACACGAAACAACTCAAGAGGAAGTGGGAGGAAAACGGTGACAAGAGTCACCAGTACAACAACAATAACAATTACAACCACAATCGCAACAACTATCCCAATAACCGCAACAACAATCACAACAATAACCGCAACAACAATCACAAAAATAACCGCAATCCTAACAATAACTACAACAAACATCTCAACAACAACAACTACAACAGCCGTTTCAACAACAATAACAATCCCAACAACAACCTCAATAACAATAACGACAACAAAAACTAAAAACAGCCATGTCATAGGTGTGAAGAAAATCACCAGGGGTTTTGCACGACATTTTGCAACAGGTGTAAAAGAAATGGTCATAGCGCGACAAAGTGTGAGGTCTACGGACCAAAGTTTAACAGAACTAAGGGAGCAAATAATGCCGAAACAAGTAATGCCGAAACGAATAGTGTCAGAGCAAGTAATACCAACGCTGTTTGTTTTAAATGTGGAAAACCGGGCCACATTATTAGAAATTGCCCGAATCAGGGGAATACTAATGGGCAGGGCCGTGGAAGAGTTTTAAATATTAATGTGGCAGAAGCACAGGAAGACCCGGAGCTTGTTACGGGTACGTTTCTTATTGACGATAAATCTGCTTATGTTTTATTTGATTCGGGTGCGGATAGAAGCTATATGAGTAGAGAATTTTGTGCTAAATTAAGTTGCCCATTGACGCCTTTGGATAGTAAATTTTTACTCGAGTTAGCAAATGGTAAATTAATTTCAGCCGATAATATATGTCGGAATCGAGAAATTAAACTGGTTAGCGAAACATTTAAGATTGACTTGATACCAGTAGAGTTAGGGAGGTTTGATGTGATAATCGGTATGGACTGGTTGAAAGAAGTGAAAGCAGAGATCGTTTGTTACAAAAATGCAACTCGCATTATACGAGAAAAAGGAAAACCCTTAATGGTGTACGGAGAAAAGAGTGATAATACTAAAAACGAACATATATTTCATAGCATTATCCCTCAAGAAAGACAAGCTTTTAGTTGCAATTGTTCTATTTACAAGTGATATTCGTTTAAATATTAAAAGGTGAAGACAAAAGGCAGATTCGACGAATTGAAGACGCAAAGGTCCAAAAAGCTAAAAAGTACAAGATACAATCAAAAAGGTTCAAATTATTGATGAGAAACGTCTAAAAATGACAAGAGTACAAGATGCAAAACGCAAAGTACACGATATAAAATAGTACGCAAGGACGTTCGAAAATCCGGAACCGGGACCAGAGTCAACTCTCAATGCTCGACGCAACGGACTAAAAATTACAAGTTAACTATGTATATAAATATAATATAATATATAATTAATTATATAAATTATATATATATTATATTTATATATTAAAACCGTCGGCAGACTAGGATCCAAACTTGTGTGAGCTGGATTTACGAACTCCGCAACTTGCGGAGTTTGTAGTGCAAAAATACCGCGACTCGCGGAGCTGTCCTGGACAAAAATGCCTATAAAAGCTCGCGCATTCTGAACGTTTGATATATCTTTTTCTTTCCATCCTACGTAAACTTATATATATATATATATATATATATATATATATATATATATATATATATATATATATATATATATATATATATATATATTTATATTTTAATTTTAATTTTAATTTTAAATCTTAATAATAAGGGTATGTTAGCTAATGTTGTAAGGGTGTAAGTCGAAATTTTGTCCGTGTAACGCTACGATATTTTTAATCATTGTAAGTTATGTTCAACCTTTTTAATTTAATGTCTCGTAGCTAAGTTATCATTATGCTTATTTAATCCGAAGTAATCATGATGTTGGGCTAAAAATATTAAAATTTGGATAATTGGGCTTTGTACCATAATTGGGGTTTGGACAAAAGAACGACACTTGTGGAAATTAGACTATGGGCTATTAATGGGCTTTATATTTGTTTAACTAAATGATAGTTTGTTAATTTTAATATAAAGATTTACAATTGGACGTCCCTATAAATAACCATATACACTCAATCGGACACGATAGGCAGGGTATTTATATGTACGAATAATCGTTCATTTAACCGGACACGGGAATGGATTAATAGTCACTAGAATTATTAAAACAGGGGTGAAATTATGTACAAGGATACTTGGCATAATTGATAACAAAGTATTAAAACCTTGGGTTACACGCAGTCGATAACCTGGTGTAATTATTAAACAAAGTATTAAAACCTTGTTACAGTTTAAGTCCCCAATTAGTTGGAATATTTAACTTCAGGTATAAGGATAATTTGACGAGGATACTCGCACTTTATATTTATGACTGATGGACTGTTATGGACAAAAACCAGACGGACATATTAAATAATCCAGGACAAAGGACAATTAACCCATGGGCATAAAAGTAAAATCAACACGTCAAACATCATGATTACGGAAGTTTAAATAAGCATAATATATTTTATTTCATATTTAATTTCCTTTATTTTACATTTAATTGCACTTCTAATTATCGCACTTTTATTTATTGTCATTGTATTTAATTGCACTTTTAATTATCGTACTTTTTAATTATCGCAATTTTATTTTATCGCACTTTTATTTATCGCAATTTCCTTATCGTTATTTACTTTACGCTTTAAATTAAGTTATATTTATTTTTATTATTTTACATTAGGTTTTAACTGCGACTAAAGTTTTTAAAATCGACAAACCGGTCATTAAACGGTAAAAACCCCCTTTTTATAATAATAATATTACTTATTTATATATTTGTATTTTTATAAATTAAAACTAATATAGCGTTAAGCTTTGTTTAAAAGATTCCCTGTGGAACGAACCGGACTTACTAAAAACTACACTACTGTATGATTAGGTACACTGCCTATAAGTGTTGTAGCAAGGTTTAGGTATATCCATTCTATAAATAAATAAATATCTTGTGTAAAATTGTATCGTATTTAATAGTTTTTCCTAGTAAAATATAAGCTATTTCATATACACCTCGCATAACATCAAATATTTTTGGCGCCGCTCCCGGGGAACAAAATCTAGCTTAAAAGCCGGAAATGCAACGCTAAATATAAAAAAAAAATTTATTTTTAGTTTACTTTTATAAAAAAAATACGCTTTTGTAAAAATACGTTTTAAAAATTCAAAAATATAAAAAGAAAAACAAAAAAATTTTTATATATTTTTAAGAGTTTGTTAAATATTTAAGTTTTATAAAGTTTCTTTATTTTTATTTTATAAAAATATAAGTTTTATTTAAATATTTTGTTTTTATTTAAAACAAAAAAAACACCGAAAAAAATATATATAAATCTATTTTTAAGATTTTTATAAAATTATAAAGTATTTCTATTTTTATTTTAGTTTTTAAAACATAAGTTTTTTAATTAATATAAATATTAAAACATAAAAATAAAAAATATAAAAATGAAAAATATATTAAAAACCGAACGATTTTGGCCTGCACCTCATTTGAAAATTCAATCACCACGACTTGCGGAGTTTTCTGGTACGTGGCACCGCGACTCGCGGAGCCACCCTGACACGCGTGTCCAGCAACCCTAATCAGCATTAATTACGGGGTATAATTTATTATAATTAAATTAAAACCCTAATTAGGTTTTTAATTTTTAATTAGTTAATTTAGTTTAGTTTTAATTATTTTATATATTTAGTTTAATTAGTTTAATTAAATTTTAAAATTAATAGTTTTATAAAATAAATAATATAAAAATAATATTTTTTTAAAAATTGTAATTTTTACAACTTTTAGTATATTTTTATATTTTGTCCCTTTTTAATTGTTTTAGCGTAATTTTTTGTATTTTTCGCTCGTATTTAGTTTTAAATATAGTTTTTGCCATAGTTATTTTTATTTCTAGATTTTTAGGTTTTGCCGTAAAATCCCTTAAGTGCTTTTTCTTTAGACTAAGATTTAGGTGCTTTAGAATTTTTCGACGCCTTTTACCTATGTATCAATTATCACTCCAATTAGTAATTTCAATTTGTAATTTTAATTTTAAGTTAGTGATAGTAATAAGGTAGGGTTAGTCGAGTGTTTTAAAGTTTTATAAGTCACTCTTTTTCTTTCTTATTTTTCGACGCCTTTTATTTTTCAACCCTTTTCTTTTTCGACCTTTTTCGACGCGCTCTTTTTCGTTCTTATTTCTCGACATCCTAGTTTTTAGGACATAGATTTTTATTCTACTTCTTATCTAAATTTCTTAAAATTACGAAAATTTATTTTAAGTGGTTAAATTGATAGACATAAAAATTTTATGGTTCGTAGTAATAGTTGGATTTGTACGTGGACCGGGTTATTGGAGCCAAATAGTACTCAATTATATTGAGACCAAACGAATCCTGCCCCTCTGCTGCATCTTTTGGCTATTCGAAACGTGGACAAAATTAGAAAAGTCTATTAATTGGATAACTTATATAATTTTTCTTTCATTTTAAAAACTAATAGGATATTCAGTGAATGCACCGAGCAAGACGTTCACCACCTTTTGTACGTTCACCACCTGTAACTCGATCAAGACATCTAGCAAATATTGTCGCTGTTGATTTTTCTTTAGAATCGTCATCCAGTCGACCAAGTACTCCAATTCAAATTTCCGATAATCCATTTTTTAAACCCGACCTCACAATTGAGAATCCGGAAAATATTCAGGGACGATTCATAGATCCTGAACCATTAATTTTTCCTCCGGAACCACTAATCATTCAAACAGAGATTGTTGAGGAACGAACCATTAAATCAGAATCCTCTAGTGATTCAGATTCAACAAATTCAATTATGGAGAATCTGGAACCTTTAAGTATGGAAGACCGAATGCGAGCTAAACGCACTAGCCAAGGTCACGTAATTACTCATCCAGACATTAATGTGCCAGATTATGAAATCAAAGGACAAATTCTACATATGGTGACTAATCAATGCCAATTTAGTGGTGCGCCGAAGGAAGATCCAAATGAACATCTTCGTACATTTAATAGGATCTGCACACTATTTAAAATAAGAGAAGTTGAAGATGAACAGATATATCTCATGTTATTTCCCTGGACTTTAAAGAGAGAAGCCAAAGATTGGTTGGAATCGTTACCTGAAGGGGCGATTGATACATGGGACGTTTTAGTTGAAAAATTTCTTAAACAATTCTTTCTGGTATCTAAAGCCGTTAGACTTCAAGGAGAAATTGTTACGTTCACACAAAAACCGAATGAAACTCTATATGAGGCGTGGACTAGATTTGGAAAGTTATTAAAAGGATGTCCGCAACATGATTTAGACACTTGTCAAATAGTACAAATATTCTACCAAGGATGCGATATCACTACAAGAAAAGACATAGATATAGCAGCTGGTGGTTCTATTATGAAGAAAATCGAAACTGATGCTTATAAAATTATTGATAACACTGCTTCCCACTCACATGAGTGGCACCAAGAAAAAGATATCGTTAGATCATCTAAAGCAGCTAGAGCCGATTCTATCCATGACTTAGATTCCATTTCCACAAAGATAGATGCTGTCGAGAGACGAATGGAAAAGATGACTAAGGATATACACTCAATACGAATTAGTTGTGAGCAGTGTGGAGGACCACATTTGACAAAAGATTGTCTCAGTATTGAACTAACAATGGAACAAAGAGAGAATATTTCATACATAAACCAAAGGCCTGGAAATAATTATCAGAATAATTATCAACCGCCAAGACCAATTTACAATCAAAACTAGAATTATAACCGAAATATTCCATACAACAACCAACAAGGTCCTAGCAATCAACAAGTATCCAATAATACTTGCAACCAGCAAAGACCTAATTTTCAAAATAAACCACCACAACCCGATGATAAAAAGCCGAATTTAGAAGATATGATGACGAAGCTAGTTGAAACTCAAACACAGTTTTTCACATCTCAGAAACAAACGAATGAACAAAATGCTCAAGCATTTAGTAATCAACAAGCTTCTATTCAAAATCTGGAACAAGAAGTTAGTAACATAGCAAGGTTAATAGGTGAAAGAAAACCGGGAAGTCTACCTAGTGATACAAATGCTAACCCCCGGAATGAAACAGCTAAAGCCATTACCACAAGAAGTGGTATTACACTTAAACCACCTGAAATACCTGTAATTTCTAATGAAGCTATTCCTACTCCACAAGAACCACAACCTGAACAAGATAAGGAAAAAGAACCGTTAGTTGAAAAGGTTAATGAAGATAACACAGTTAAGGCTAAACCTTATGTTAAACCATACCAACCACCACTTCCTTACTCGAGTAAAATGAAAAAAGAGAGACTTGAAGCCGAGCAATCCAAATTCTTGGATATGTTTAAACAAATAAATGTAAATCTTCCTTTCATTGATGTGATTTCAGGAATGCCTAGATATGCTAAATTTCTGAAAGATCTAATCTCAAATAGAAAGAAAATGGAAGAACTCTCGGCTGTTACTATGAATGCTAATTGTTCAGCAGTGCTGTTGAATAAGATACCAGAAAAACTATCAGATCCAGGAAGTTTCACAATTCCATGTTTTCTGGGTAGTCTTAGTTCAATAGAAGCATTGGCAGACTTAGGTGCTAGCATAAATTTAATGCCGTATTCACTATACACTAAACTAGACCTTGGAGAATTAAAACCAACAAGAATAAGTATACAACTAGCTGATCGATCAATAAAATATCCTAGAGGGATAATGGAAAACATGCTAGTTAAAGTTGGTACTTTAGTATTTCCAGTAGATTTTGTTGTTCTGGACATGGAAGAAGATTCTCAAGTTCTTCTCATATTAGGAAGACCATTCTTAAACACGGCTAAAGCAATGATAGACGTGTTTGGTAAGAAACTGACCCTAAGTATAGAGGACGAGAGTGTTACCTTTTCAGTTGATAAAGCAATGCAACAACCGCAATCTGCAGATGATACATGTTATTATATTCAAGCTATAGAATCACATGCAGAATTGTTAGAAGAATTTCCAGAATTACAAGGAACAGGAGAATGTTCTTTAGGAGAAAGTACTGAACCAATTAATGAAACTGAAATATTAGCTACACTTATGGCTAATGGATATGAACCAACAACAGAAGAAATTCAAATGCTAAAAGAAGAAGACAGATATCGATATAAATCATCGATAGAAGAACCACCGACATTAGAGTTAAAGCCACTTCCAAACCATTTGAAATATGCTTATTTACATGGTGAATCTGAATTACCTGTAATAATATCGTCTTCTCTTACTGAAAATGAAAAATCTCAACTCATTTCTGTATTAAAAGCTCATAAACCAGCCATTGCATGGAAGATTCATTATATTAAAGGAATAAGTCCTTCGTATTGCACACATAAAATTCTTATGGAAGAAGGTCATAAAACGTATGTGCAATGCCAACGAAGACTAAATCCTAATATGCAAGATGTTGTTAAGAAAGAAATTATTAAACTGCTTGATGCAGGTTTAATTTATCCAATCTCTGATAGTCCATGGGTAAGCCCAGTTCAATGCGTACCTAAGAAAGGTGGCATGACTGTCATCACAAATGAGAAAAATGAGCTTATTCCTACTAGGACTGTAACAGGATGGCGTGTTTGTATTGATTATAGAAAATTAAATGACGCCACCAGAAAAGATCACTTTCCCTTACCTTTCATTGATCAAATGTTGGAAAGATTAGCCGGAAATAGTTACTATTGTTTTCTTGACGGTTTTTCCGGATACTTTCAAATTCCAATAGCACCCGAGGATCAAGAGAAAACCACATTCACGTGCCCTTGTGGTACTTTTGCTTACAAACTCATGCCATTTGGACTTTGCAACGCCCCTGCAACCTTTCAAAGGTGCATGATGGCAATTATTCACGACATGATAGAAGAATGCATGGAAGTTTTCATGGATGACTTTTTAGTCTTCGGTGATACATTTGAATCATGTTTAGCTAATCTTGAACGAATGCTTATTAGATGCGAACAATCAAATCTAGTTCTTAATTGAGAGAAATGCCATTTCATGGTTAAAGAAGGCATCGTTCTTGGACATAAAATCTCGAAAGAAGGAATTGAAGTGGATAGAGCTAAAGTAGATGTAATTGCTAAACTTCCACATCCCACCAATGTTAGAGGAGTTAGGATTTTTCTTCGGCATGCCGGTTTTTACCGACGTTTCATAAAAGATTTTTCTAAAATTGCCACTCCTATGAATAAACTCCTAGAAAAGGATGCTCCATTCATCGTTTCAGATGAATGCATCAAATCTTTTAATATTCTTAAAGAGAAACTCACTAATGCGCCGATCATGATAACACCAAATTGGAATTTACCGTTTGAACTTATGTGCGATGCAAGTGATTTTGCAATGGGAGCCGTTTTAGGACAAAGGATTGAAAAACGATTTCAACCTATATATTATGCTAGTAAGACATTACAAGGAGCACAAACAAATTACACAACTACTGAAAAAGAACTCCTTGCTATTGTCTTTGCTTTTGACAAATTTCGTTCATATCTCGTTCTAGCTAAAACGGTGGTCTATACCGACCATTCTGCTCTTAGATACCTATTTTCGAAGCAAGATGCTAAACTAAGATTAATCCGTTGGATCTTACTCTTACAAGAGTTTGATATTGAAATCCGAGATAAGAAAGGAGCAGAAAATCTCGCCGCTGATCATCTTTCTCGTCTTGAAAATCCCGAATTAGAAGTTCTAAATGAATCGGCCATACAAGACAACTTTCCTGATGAATATCTATTGAAGATAGATTATAATGAAATTCCATGGTTTGCAGACTATGCAAACTACTTAGTATGTGGATTCCTTGAAAAAGGATTGTCGTACCAAAAATGAAAGAAATTCTTCAGTGATATAAAACACTATTTCTGGGAAGATCCACATTTGTTTAAAAGTTGTCCCGATGGAATAATACGCCGATGTGTATTCGGAGATGAAGCTAGTAAAATCTTAAACCATTGTCACACAGGACCAACAGGAGGGCATTATGGGCCTCAACTCACAGCAAGAAAAGTTTATGATGCTGGATTTTATTGGCCTACAATTTTCAAAGACGCACACCTTCTTTGCAAATCCTGTGATGCTTGTCAAAGGGCCGGAAAAATAAGTCAACGTGATGAAATGCCATAAAATGTCATTCAAGTATGTGAAGTATTTGACATTTGGGGTATTGACTTTATGGGTCCATTTCCGAAATCTCATAATAATCTCTACATTCTCGTAGCCATTGATTATGTATCTAAATGGGCGGAAGCACAAGCTCTCCCAACTAACGATGCATGAGTTGTAGTCAACTTTTTAAAACGTCTTTTTGCAAGGTTTGGAACACCGAAAGCTTTAATAAGTGATCAGGGAACTCATTTTTGTAATAATCAACTTGAGAAAGTTCTTAAAAGATATGGAGTAACTCATAAATTCTCCACCGCATATCATCCGCAAACAAGTGGACAAGTTGAAAATACCAACCGAGCTTTAAAACGTATTCTAGAGAAAACCGTAGGATCAAATCCGAAGGAATGGTCCATTAAATTGGAGGATGCACTCTGGGCTTTTAGAACAGCCTACAAAACTCCAATTGGAACCACACCTTTTAAACTCGTTTACGAAAAAGCATGTCATCTTCCAGTAGAAATTGAACACAAAGCATTTTGGGCTTTGAAGACATGTAATCTTTATTTACATGAAGCTGGACGTCTACGGTTAAGTCAATTAAACGAATTAGAAGAATTAAGACAAGAAGCATACGAAAATTCGTTAATCTATAAGGAAAGAACGAAGAAATGGCATGATAAATGAATCAGAAGTTCAAAAGAATTTAAAGAAGGAGACAGAGTTCTTCTTTTCAATTCACGATTCAAGCTATTTCCTGGAAAATTGAAATCAAGATGGTCTGGACCATTCATAGTCAAAAGAGTTTTCCCATACATAACGATAGAATTAATAAATTCAAATGGGATTGAATTTAAAGTTAATGGTCACAGAGTTAAACACTACATAGATAGTCCGATGGAAGTCGACAACAAAGTTAATCACAATTTTGATACCACAGCTAACTAAGTGTGGGGAGAATCAAGTCTTTAAAGGATAATATGTATTTCTGTTAGAGTTAGATTTTCTGTTTTCGTGTAGTTCTTGAAAATGGAACCCGAATGGTCTTTCCCTAGCAGACCCTAAAGAACTTGTCTTCTCCCCCCATTCTGAATTTTTATTTTTTTTAGGTTTTTACGAAATGAAGACTTCCTGTGAACTAAACCATGGTCTAATGCTACACGCTTTGATTACAAAACGTAATAATGACACACTTCCGAGTGAACTGGTATCAGTAATCAGAGAAAAATTGGACGGAGTAAGAAAAGAATCCAGATGCGAAAATAATAAGTTACAATTTGGTAAAGGAAAATCAAAATCCGCAGCGAAAAGAAGAGCACGACACCTTGATAAATGTCACAAATGCGGAAAATGGTCACACGAAGGTAAATGTTCAAATAATCAAACATATTCAAACACCGAATTTGTTACTTTATGCAGAGACGGACCGTTCATATGTTTAGAGAAAAAATGTTAAATGCTCGAGGTTACGCCTATGTAGCTATGGAAAACCAATTAGTCCGACTATCTTATGAGTGGGCTAGAGCATATCACTAAGAAATATATTTCACAGGTAAGTTTGTACAGTGTTCATTTTTATTTTTATTTTTATTTTTAACCTTTTGATAATAAATGCTAATTTGTTCGCTATAAAGTATTAAATTGGTATTCAATAAAATTAGGTCTTGCGACCGAAATTATTGATATCATACAAAAATTTATTACATCACTGCGAAATTTACCGTTTATTCTTAAGGTATAAATATCTTTAATCAATCAACTCAAAATATTTCAAAAATTCGTCATGAGTTAAATTAGGTCATGGAACCGAAATTACTTTACCAAAAAGAGCGGCGTATATTTTTGATAATATTTGATTGATTAAAGTGGGATAAAAGCCAAAAAGATTTTTAATTTTATTTTTTAAAAAATTAATAAATTAATATTTAAATAATATTGTAAACTTTTTAAATTAATATATTTAAAATTGTAAATATTTGAAAAATTGATATTTTTAAGTTTGTATGTAAAAAAAATATATAATATAAGTTTTGTGTGAATTTTTAATTTTAATAATATGAATTTTTAATTTTATGCATTTTAAATTTAAGTTTGGTGTGAATTTAAAAACAAAAATTTACTTTATTTTGCTAAGTTAAAAATATGATTTTTAAAAATTCGTCGTAAGTTGAAGACTAGGTCGTTGAACCGAAATTGCTTTACCCAAGGGAGGGACGAGAACTTTTATTATCATTATTTTTAATCTTATTGAATTAAAGTATGCCAAAAACATTAAAAAAACCCAAAAAAATCTTTGCTTTTAAAACCGCGCTTTAAATTGACAAATTTTAAAATTTTGTTGAGGGACGGACTAGGACATTGTTCCGAAACACCCTCATCCTAAAAAGAAACAAAATTTTAAATTTAATTAATTATATGTTCTAAAAGTGTAAGGTTTTATAAAAAAAAATGAAAAACAAATGTGATGTAACAACAAGACGGAATGAACAAATGATGTGCACCATTTATCATTCAACAAAAAACGCCAATATGTTTGGAAACTTTGGTAAAATTTAATCATTTTTCTACGCTAATCACCCTCAATAATTTAAATGGTTACTGTTTTCTTGCAAATGAGGGCATTGCAAGATCTTAAGTGTGGGAAGGGGTTAAATTCTTTCGGATTTTTAAAAATTTTTATTTAAACACTTGGTTATCATTAAAAATACTAGTAACGCAGTAGTTGTATTAGAATCTAGTGCTCTCTGATAACAAAGAACAGCCATAGTCTTATATACTGACTACCCAATTCTAGTAAAATTTTTCAAAATTTTCAACTAAATGAATTTAAAATCATGTTTATACATATTTATGAACGATAAAACTAGGAATTATTGTTACCTTGGAAAGGACATAAATTGAGAAACAAACCAAAATGTTAGAATCCATTTAAAATGAAATAGAGGACAATAAAAAGGCAAATAAAAGAAAATAAAAGCCAAGTGTGGGAAAATTTACCAAGTTATTCAAAATATATATCACATATTTTTGTACAAATAATTGAAAATACTTTTGTTTTGGACGATAATTAACTGTTTTACCCGATGAAAGAAAAGAAGAGATGGATCTACACGATGAATCAATTCCATCATTAAAAGGAAGTAAAGTCTTCCGAAAGAGAAACGCGCTTCTTTATTTAGGTCATGAAATTGTCGTCCAGACCAGCTGTAGGTTGACGAAAAACCTAGAAAAGTCATCTCTAAAATCAGCAGGAAATCCACGGACCTCAGCATAAAACAGGGTCGCCAAGTGGTCAGACTTATCCTAACCATGAGAGGATCTGTCTTGTAAAATGGGGAGGACGTCGTGCAAATTAGCTAGATAAGACTAATGAATCAGATCCCCAGAAAGAATAATCTCCTTAAAGATCAAAAATCAGCTTTTATGACTGATATTACTCAATCCTAGAGATTGACCTTAAAGATTGAGAATTACAAACTCATGGAATTCAATGATATCTAAACTCGAGCTTGAACGAGAAAATATTTTGATCAAAATTTCAAACCGATTTGTTTTCTGAAAACCCATTTTCAATGCCTTCATTACCATTGAACGTAAAATCCTAGGAATTCACCTAGAATTCATTAGGTCACCTGAACCAAATCGGGTGTCAACCGTAAGAACGGTGGTTGCATAGCATGGTCGAAGACAGGACCTTGTGCCAGACCGAAAAATTATAAGGGTGAGCTTTACTATTGCTCCTACAAAGGATAGTAATTGCGTCTGACACGTTATAGACCATAATTAAAAGCATGTCAGGGGACATTGCCTTAACAGTTGCTTCTTCAACGCTTTCCTTTACAATCGGACGGTAGTTTACCGAAAGGTAATATACGGAGCAAGTATACTGGACTTATTGCTTTCCTAATACAAGGTTAGCAAGTGGGTGACACAAAACCACAAGTTTTGAGCTAAAATTTTCAAATCTGAAACCTACCAAACCCACAAAAATATTTTGCAAACACCGGTGAAGGGTTATTCCGGAAAACTTATCTAGGGTAAAAAACTAGATTGAATTTTCAAAAAGATCAAATGTTTTCATAAAGATCCAATTTCCTTAATGGATCTAAATTTTTATAGTCATGTGGGATTGTAAACCATAACGTTACTACCATTGTTTATACCGCCGTAAAGAAATCACTGATGTATAAAGTGTGAAGAATAAAGAAGTGATTCTAGTATTTCAAGACTATATTGCTTGAGGACAAGCAACACTCAAGTGTGGGAATAGTTGATAATGCTAAAAACGAACATATATTTCATAGCATTATCCCTCAAGAAAGACTAGCTTTTAGTTGCAATTGTTCTATTTACAAGTGATATTCGTTTAAATATTAAAAGGTGAAGACAAAAGGCAGATTCGACGAATCGAAGACGCAAAGGTCCAAAAAGCTAAAAAGTACAAGATACAATTAAAAAGGTTCAAATTATTAATGAGAAACGTCTAAAAATGACAAGAGTACAAGACGCAAAATGCAAAGTACACGATATAAAATAGTACGCAAGGACGTTCGAAAATCCGGAACCGGGACCAGAGTCAACTCTCAACGCTCGACGCAACGGACTAAAAATTACAAGTTAACTATGTATATAAATATAATATAATATATAATTAATTATATAAATTATATATATATTATATTTATATATTAAAACCGTCGGCAGACTAGGATCCAAACTTGTGTGAGCTGGATTTATGAACTCCGCGACTTGCGGAGTTTGTAGTGCAAAAATACCGCGACTCGCGGAGCTGTCCTGGACAAAAATGCCTATAGAAGCTCGCGCATTCTGAACGTTTGATATATCTTTTTCTTTCCATCCTACGTAAACTTATATATATATATATATATATATATATATATATATATATATATATATATATATATATATATATATATATTTATATTTTAATTTTAATTTTAAATCTTAATAATAAGGGTATGTTAGCGAATGTTGTAAGGGTGTAAGTCGAAATTTTGTCCGTGTAACGCTACGCTATTTTTAATCATTGTAAGTTATGTTCAACCTTTTTAATTTAATGTCTCGTAGCTAAGTTATTATTATGCTTATTTAATCCGAAGTAATCATGATGTTGGGCTAAAAATATTAAAATTTGGGTAATTGGGCTTTGTACCATAATTGGGGTTTGGACAAAAGAACGACACTTGTGAAAATTAGACTATGGGCTATTAATGGGCTTTATATTTGTTTAACTAAATGATAGTTTGTTAATTTTAATATAAAGATTTATAATTGGACGTCCCTATAAATAACCATATACACTCAATCGGACACGATGGGCGGGGTATTTATATGTACGAATAATCGTTCATTTAACCAGACACGGAAATGGATTAATAGTCACTAGAATTATTAAAACAGGGGTGAAATTATGTACAAGGATACTTGGCATAATTGATAACAAAGTATTAAAACCTTGGGTTACACGCAGTCGATAACCTGGTGTAATTATTAAACAAAGTATTAAAACCTTGTTAAAGTTTAAGTCCCCAATTAGTTGGAATATTTAACTTCGGGTATAAGGATAATTTGATGAGGATACTCGCACTTTATATTTATGACTGATGGACTGTTATGGACAAAACCAGACGGACATATTAAATAATCCAGGACAAAGGACAATTAACCCATGGGCATAAAACTAAAATCAACACGTCAAACATCATGATTATGGAAGTTTAAATAAGCATAATTATTTTATTTCATATTTAATTTCCTTTATTTTACATTTAATTGCACTTCTAATTATCGCACTTTTATTTATTGTCATTGTATTTAATTGCACTTTTAATTATCGTACTTTTTAATTATCGCAATTTTATTTTATCGCACTTTTATTTATCGCAATTTCCTTATCGTTATTTACTTTACGCTTTAAATTAAGTTATATTTATTTTTATTATTTTACATTAGGTTTTAACTGCGACTAAAGTTTTTAAAATCGGCAAACAGGTCATTAAACGGTAAAAACCCCCTTTTTATAATAATAATATTACTTATTTATATATTTGTATTTTTATAAATTAAAACTAATATAGCGTTAAGCTTTGTTTAAAAGATTCCCTGTGGTACGAACCGGACTTACTAAAAACTACACTAATGTACGATTAGGTACACTGCCTATAAGTGTTGTAGAAAGGTTTAGGTATATCCATTCTATAAATAAATAAATATCTTGTGTAAAATTGTATCGCATTTAATAGTTTTTTCTAGTAAAATATAAGCTATTTCATATACACCTCGCATAACATCAAAGAGCATCGCAAAGTTAAATCTTATTAGTAACCTGAAGGCACAAAAACTAATAAGAAAAGGTTGCTATGCTGTGCTAGCACACGTCGAGAAAGTCAATTCCGAAGAAAAGAACATCAATGATATTCCCGTCGCAAAAGAATTTCCCGATGTATTTCCGAAAGAATTACAGGGATTACCCCCACATCGATCCGTTGAATTTCAAATAGACCTTGTACCGGGAGCTGCACCAATAGCTCGTGCTCCATACAGACTCGCACCCAGCGAAATGAAAGAATTACAAAGTCAGTTACAGGAACTTTTAGAGCGTGGTTTCATTCGACCAACCACATCACCATGGGGAGCTCCTGTTTTGTTTGTCAAAAAGAAAGATGGTACATTCAGGTTGTGTATCGACTACCGAGAGTTGAACAAACTTACCATCAAGAACCGCTACCCACTACCGAGAATTGACGACTTATTTGATCAACTACAAGGCTCGTCGGTTTATTCAAAAATCGATTTACGTTCTGGATATCATCAAATGCGAGTAAAGGAGGATGATATTCCAAAAACTGCTTTTAGGACGCGTTATGGTCATTATGAGTTTATGGTTATGCCGTTTGGATTGACTAACGCACCAGCTGTGTTCATGGACCTTATGAACCGAGTGTGTGGGCCATATCTTGACAAGTTTGTCATTGTTTTCATCGATGACATACTTATTTACTCAAAGAATGATCAAGAACACGAAGAACATTTGAGAAAAGTGCTAGAAGTATTGAGGAAAGAAAAACTGTACGCTAAGTTTTCAAAGTGTGCATTTTGGTTGGAAGAAGTTCAATTTCTCGGTCACATAGTGAACAAAGAAGGTATCCAGGTGGACCCGGCAAAGATCGAAACCGTTGAAAAGTGGGAAAACCAAAAACTCCGAAGCATATACGTCAATTTTTAGGATTGGCTGGTTACTACAGAAGATTCATCCAAGATTTCTCCAAAATAGCAAAACCCTTGACTGCATTAACGCATAAAGGGAAGAAATTTGAATGGAAGGATGAACAAGAGAAGGCGTTTCAGTTGCTAAAGAAAAAGCTAACTATGACACCTATATTGTCATTGCCTGAAGGGAATGATTATTTTGTGATTTATTGTGACGCATCAAAGCAAGGTCTCGGTTGTGTATTAATGCAACGAACGAAGGTGATTGCTTATGCGTCTAGACAATTGAAGATTCACGAGCAAAATTATACAACTCACGATTTGGAATTGGGTGCTGTTGTTTTTGCATTAAAGACTTGGAGGCATTATTTATATGGGGTCAAAAGTATTATATATACCGACCATAAAAGTCTCCAACATATATTTAATCAGAAGCAACTGAATATGAGACAACGCAGGTGGATTAAACTGTTGAATGATTATGATTTTGAGATTCGAAACCACCCGGGGAAGGTGAATGTGGTAGCCGACGCTTTGAGTAGAAAGGACAGAGAACCTATACGGGTAAAATCTATGAATATAATGATTCACAATAACCTTACTACTCAAATAAAGGAGGCGCAACAAGGAGTTTTAAAAGAGGGAAATTTAAAGGATGAAATACCCAAAGGATCGGAGAAGCATCTTAATATTCGGGAAGACGGAACCCGGTATAGGGCTGAAAGAATTTGGGTACCAAAATTTGGAGATATGAGAGAAATGGTACTTAGAGAAGCTCATAAAACCAGATACTCAATACATCCTGGAACGGGGAAGATGTACAAGGATGTCAAGAAACATTTTTGGTGGCCAGGTATGAAAGCTGATGTTGCTAAATACTTAGGAGAATGTTTGACGTGTTCTAAGGTCAAAGCTGAGCATCAGAAACCATCAGGTCTACTTCAACAACCCAAAATCCTGGAATGGAAATGGGAAAACATTAGCATGGATTTCATCAATAAATTGCCAAGGACAGCAATTGGTTTTGATACTATTTGGGTAATAGTTGATCGTCTCACCAAATTAGCACACTTCCTGTCAATAAGAGAAGATGACAAGATGGAGAAGTTAGCACGACTGTATTTGAAGGAAGTCGTCTCCAGACACGGAATACTAATCTCTATTATCTCTGATAGGGATGGCAGATTTATTTCAAGATTCTGGCAGACATTACAGCAAGCATTAGGAACTCGTCTATACATGAGTACTCCCTATCATCCACAAACTGATGGGCAGAGCGAAAGGACGATACAAACGCTTGAAGACATGCTACGAGCATGTGTTATTGATTTCGGAAATAGTTGGGATCGACATCTACCGTTAGCAGAATTTTCCTACAACAATAGCTACCATTCAAGCATTGAGATGGCGTCGCTTGAAGTACTTTATGGTAGAAAGTGCAAGACTCCGATTTGTTGGAGTGAAGTGGGGGATAGACAGATTACGGGTCCGGAGATAATACAAGAAACTACCGAAAAGATCATCTAAATTCAACAACGGTTGAAAACCGCCCAAAGTCGACAAAAGAGTTACGCTGACATTAAAAGAAAAGATATAGAATTTGAAATTGGAGAGATGGTCATGCTTAAAGTTGCACCTTGAAAAGGCGTTGTTCGATTTGGTAAATGAGGGAAATTAAATCCAAGGTATATTGGACCATTCAAGATTATTGATCGTGTCGGACCAGTAGCTTACCGACTTGAGTTACCTCAACAACTCGCGGCTGTACATAACACTTTCCACGTCTCAAATTTGAAGAAATGTTTTGCTAAAGAAGATCTCACTATTCCGTTAGATGAAATCCAAATCAACGAAAAACTTCAATTCATCGAAGAACCCGCCAAAATAATGGATCGTGAGGTTAAAAGACTTAAGCAAAACAAGATACCAATTGTTAAGGTTCGATGGAATGCTCGTAGAGGACCCGAGTTCACCTGGGAATGAGAAGATCAAATGAAGAAGAAATACCCACATTTATTTCCAGAAGATACGTCAACACCTCCAACTGCTTAAAATTTCGGGACGAAATTTATTTAACGGGTAGGTACTGTAGTGACCCGAACTTTTCCATGTTTATATATATTAAATAAAATTGTTATTTACATGATTAAGTGTTTCCAACATGTTAAGCAATCAAACTTGTTAAGACTTGATTAATTGAAATTGGTTTCATATAGACAATTGACCACCCAAGTTAACCGGTAATTCACGAACGTTAAAACTTGTAAAAACTATATGATGACATATATATGATTATATATATATATATATATAGTTAACATGATATTATGATAAGTAAGTATCTCATTAGGTATTTTAACAATGAGTTATATACATAAAATTGAGTTTATTGAATTAAGAAACTCGAAACGATATATATATAACGATTATCGTTATAACGTCTTACTAAATACATATGAATCATATTAAGATATTGATACACTATGTTTAATCATGATAAATTATAAGTAAACATGTCATTAAGTGTATTAACAATGAACTACATATGTAAAAACAAGACTACTAACTTAATGATTTCGAAACGAGACATATATGTAACGATTATCGTTGTAACAACATTTAACTGTATATATATCATACTAAGATATATTAATATATCATAATATCATGATAATATAATAATTTAACATCTCATTAGATATAATAAATATTAGGTTAACAACATTTAACAAGATCGTTAACTTAAAGGTTTCAAATCAACATTTACATGTAACGACTAATGATGACTTAACGACTCAGTTAAAATGTATATACATGTAGTGTTTTAATATGTATTCATACACTTTTGAAAGACTTCAAGACACTTATCAAAATACTTCTACTTAACAAAAAAGCTTACAATTACATCCTCGTTCAGTTTCATCAACAATTCTACTCGTATGCACCCGTATTCGTACTCGTACAATACACAGCTTTTAAATGTATGTACTATTGGTATATACACTCCAATGATCAGCTCTTAGCAGCCCATGTGAGTCACCTAACACATGTGGGAACCATCATTTGGCAACTAGCATGAAATATCTCATAAAATTACAAAAATATGAGTAATCATTCATGACTTATTTACATGAAAACAAAATTACACATCCTTTATATCTAATCCATATACCAACGACTAAAAACACCTACAAACACTTTCATTCTTCAATTTTTTTCATCTAAGTGATCTCTCTCAAGTTCTATCTTCAAGTTCTAAGTATTCTTCATAAATTCTATAAGTTCTAGTATCATAAAATCAAGTATACTTCCAAGTTTGCTAGCTTACTTCCAATCTTGTAAAGTGATTGATAATGCTAAAAACGAACATATATTTCATAGCATTATTCATCAAGAAAGACAAGCTTTTAGTTGCAATTGTTCTATTTAAAAGTGATATTCGTTTAAATAATAAAAGGTGAAGACAAAAGACAGATTTGACGAATTGAAGACGCAAACGACCAAAAAGCTCAAAAGTACAAAATACAATCAAAGAGGTTCCAATTATTGATAAGAAACCTCTCGAAATTACAAGAGTACAAGATTCAAAACGCAAAGTACAAGATATTAAATTGTACGCGAGGACGTTCGAAAATCCGGAACCGGGACCAGAGTCAACTCTCAACGCTCGACGCAACGGACTAAAAATTACAAGTTAACTATGTATATAAATATAATATAATATATAATTAATTATATTAATTATATATATATTATATTTATAAATAAATCGTCGGCAAGAAAGACTCCAAAAGCTGGTGAGCTGTATTTACAAACTTCGAGACTCGCGGAGTTTGAAGGCCAAAAGGGCCGCGAGTCGCGGAGCCCCAATTTCTGAAACTCCCTATAAAGATCGCGCATTCTGATCGTAAAAATCCATCTAATATCTATCTCTCTCAATATATACGTAAATATATATATTTATATTTTAATTTTAATTTTAATTTTAATTTTAATCCTAATAATAAGGGTATGTTAGCGAATATTGTAAGGGTGTAAGTCGAAATTCTGTCCGTGTAACGCTACGCTATTTTTAATCATTGTAAGTTATGTTCAACCTTTTTTACATTAATGTCTCGTAGCTAAGTTATTATTATGCTTATTTAAAACGAAGTAATCATGATGTTGGGCTAATTACTAAAATTGGGTAATTGGGCTTTGTACCATAATTGGGGTTTGGATAAAAGAACGACACTTGAGGAAATTAGACTATGGGTTATTAATGGGTTTTATATTAATTAAACAATACCTTGTTAATTTAATATACAAACTTATAATTCGACGTATTTATATATAACCACATACGCTTGACTGGGTACGGTGGGCGGGATATCTATAAATACCAAAAATTATTCATTTTACCGGATACGGAACTGGATTAATAGTTAATAGACTTGTTGAAACAGGGGTGAATTACATTCAAGGGTAATTAGTGTAATTGTTAACAAAGTAGTAAAACCTTGGTTTACACGCAGTCGATAACCTGGTGTATTCATTAAACAAAGTATTAAAACCTTGTTACAATTCGAATCCCCAATTAGTTGGAATATTTAACTTCGGGTATAAGAATAATTTGATGAGGACACTCGCACTTTATATTTATGACTGATGGACTGTTATGGACAAAAACCAGACGGACAGATTAAATAATCCAGGACAAAGGACAATTAACCCATGGGCATAAAACTAAAATCAACACGTCAAACATCATGATTACGGAAGTTTAAATAAGCATAATTCTTTTATTTCATATTTAATTTCCTTCATTTTATATTTAATTGCACTTCTAATTATCGCACTTTTATTTATTGTTATTTAATCGCACTTTTAATTATCGTACTTTTTAATTATCGCAAGTTTATTTTATCGCACTTTTATTATTCGCAATTTCATTATCGTTATTTACTTTACGCTTTAATTTAAGTCTTGTATTTATTTTATATTTTACATTAGGTTTTAACTGCGACTAAAGTCTTAAAATCGACAAACCGGTCATTAAACTGTAAAAACCCCCTTTATAATAATAATATTACTTATATATATGTTTGTATTTTTATAAAAGTAAACTAATATAGCGTTGAGCTTTGTTTAAAGATTTCCCTGTGGAACGAACCGGACTTACTAAAAACTACACTACTGTACGATTAGGTACACTGCCTATAAGTGTTGTAGCAAGGTTTAAGTATATCCATTCTCTAAATAAATAAATATCTTGTGTAAAATTGTATCGTATTTAATAGTATTTCGTAGTAAATATATAACTATTTTGTACCCCTTTGCTTTAACATCAAGTATTTTTGGCGCCGCTGCCGGGGACCCTCTTAAAAGCCGGAAGCGCAACGCTAATATATAAAAAAAAAAGAGATTTTTAGTTTACTTTTATTAAAATTCGTTTTTATAAAAATACATTTTAAATATTCGAAAATATAAAAAGAAAAACAAAAATTTATATATTTTTAAGAGTTTGTTAAAAGTTTTATAAAGTTTCTTTATTTTTATTTTATAAAAATATAAGTTTTATTTAAGTATTTTGTTTTTATTTAAAACATAAAATCAAAAACCGAAAAAAATATATATATATAAATCTAGTTTTAAGATTTTTATTTATAAAATTATAAAATATTTCTATTTTAGTTTTTAGATATAAGTTTTTATTATATAAATACTTTTATTAAAACAGAAAATATAAAACAATTAAATAAATAAAAAAAAAAACTCTTCGAATTTTAAATAACCTGTCAGTTGAATTCTGGAACCCCGCGACTCGCGGGGTTTGCTGCATCGATTACCGCGACTCGCGGAGTAACTCTGACACCGACAGAAACCCTAACTGCAATTGATTACGGGTAATTAATTATTATTATTATTATTTAACCCTAATTATTATTATTATTATAATTAGTTTTATTTTAAGTTTTACTTTTTATTTAATTTGTTTTATTTAGTTAAATTAGTTTAATTAAATTGTAAAATTAATAGTTTTAATAAATAAATAATATAAAAATAATATTTTTATAAAAATTGTACTTTTTACAACGTTTTGTATATTTTTATATTTTGTCCCTTTTTAATTGTTTTAGCGTAACTTTTGTATTTTTCGCTCATATTTAGTTTTAAACTTAGTTTTTGCCATAGTTATTTTTACCTCTAGATTTTTAGGCTTTGCCGTAAAATCCCTTAAGTGCTTTTTCTTTAGACTAAGATTTAGGTACTTTAGAATTTTGCGACGCCTTTTTAAATTTTAGTTTCTTTTTAAGTTATTTCCATTTAGGATTTAGTTTTTCCTGTAAGCTTTAATATTTTTAGACGACTTTTACCTATGTATCAATTATCATTCCAATTAGTAATCTCAATTTGCGATTATAATTTTAAGTTAGTTGTAGTAATAAGGTTAGGTTAGTCAAGTATTTTTAAGTTTTATAAGTTTCTTTTATTTTTCCGTCACCTTTTATTTTTCAACCATTTTTCTTTTTCGACGAACTCTTTTTCTTTCTTATTTCTCGCTATTCTAGTTTTAGGACATAGATTTTTATTCTACTTCTTATCTAATTTTCTTAAAATTACGAAAATTTATTTTAAGTGGTTAAATTGATAGACATCAAAATTTTCTGGTTCGTAGTAATAGTTGGATTTGTACGTGGACCGGGTTATTGGAGCCAAACAGTCCTTAATTATATTGAGACCAAACGAATCCTGCCCCTCTGCTGCATCTTTTGGCTATTCGAAACGTGGGCAAAATCAGAAAAGTCTATTGATTGGATAACTTATTATAATTTTTCTTTTCTTTTAAAAACTAATAGGATATTCAGTGAATGCACCGAGCAAGACGTTCACCACCTTTTGTACGTTCACCACCTGTAACTAGATCAAGACATTTAGCAAATATTACTGCCGTTGATTTTTCTTTAGAATCGTCATCCAGTCGACCAAGTACTCCAGTTCAAATTTCCGATAATCCATTTTTTGAACCCGACCTCACAATTGAGAATCCGGAGAATATTCAGGAACGATTCGTAGATCCTGAACTACTAAACTTTCCTCCGGACCCACCAATCATTCAAACAGAGATTGTTGAGGAATGAACTATTAAATCAGAATCCTCTAGTGATTCCGATTCAACAAATTCAATTATGGAGAATCTGGAACCTTTAAGTATGGAAGACCGAATGAGAGCTAAACGCACTGGCCAAGGTCACGCAATTACTCATCCAGACATTAATGCGCCAGATTATGAAATCAAAGGACAAATTCTACACATGGTGACTAATCAATGCCAATTTAGTGGTGCGCCGAAGGAAGATCCAAATGAACATTTACGTACCTTTAATAGGATCTGCACACTATTTAAAATCCGAGAAGTGGAGGATGAACAGATATATCTCATGTTATTTCCCTGGACTTTAAAGGGAGAAGCCAAAGATTGGTTGGAATCGTTACCTGAAGGGGCGATTGATACATGGGACGTTTTAGTTGAAAAATTTCTTAAACAATTCTTTCCTGCATCTAAAGCCGTAAGACTTCAAGCAGAAATTGTTACGTTCAAACAGAAGCCAAATGAAACTCTATATGAGGCGTGGACAAGATATGAAAAGTTGTTAAGAGGATGTCCGCAACATGGTTTAGACACCTGTCAAATAGTACAAATATTCTACCAAGGATGCGACATCACTACAAGAAAAGACATAGATATAGCAGCTGGTGGTTCTATTATGAAGAAAACCGAAACTGATGCTTACAAAATTATTGATAACACTGCTTCCCACTCACATGAGTGGCACCAAGAAAAATATATCGTTAGATCATCTAAAGCAGCTAGAGCCGATTCTAGCCATGACTTAGATTCCATTTCCGCAAAGATAAATGCTGTCGAGAGACGAATGGAAAAGATGACTAAAGATATTCACTCAATACGAATTAGTTGTGAGCAGTGTGGAGGACCACATTTGACAAAAGATTGTCTCAGTATTGAATTAACAATGGAACAAAGAGAGAATATTTCATACATAAACCAAAGGCCTGGAAATAATTATCAGAATAATTATCAACCGCCAAGACCAATTTACAATCAAAACCAGAACTATAACCGAAATATTCCATACAACAACCAACAAGGTCCTAGCAATCAACAAGTATCCAATAATACTTACAATCAGCAAAGACCTAATTTTCAAAACAAACCACCACAACAAACCGATGATAAAAAGCCGAATTTAGAAGATATGATGACGAAGCTAGTTGAAACTCAACGCAATTTTTCACATCTCAAAAACAAACTAATGAACAAAATGCTCAAGCATTTAGAAATCAACAAGCTTCTATTCAAAATCTGGAACAAGAAGTAAGTAACCTAGCAAGGTTAATAGGTGAAAGAAAACCGGGAAGTCTACCTAGTGATACAAATGCTAACCCCCGGAATGAAACAGCTAAAGCCATTACCACAAGAAGTGGTACAACACTTAAACCACCTGAAATACCTGTAACTTCTGAAGAAGTTATTCCTACTCCACAAGAACCACAACCTGATCAAGATAAGGAAAAAGAACCGGTAGTTGAAAAGGTTAATGAAGATAACACAGTTAAGGCTAAACCTTATGTTAAACCATACCAACCACCACTTCCTTACCCGAGTAAAATGAAGAAAGAGAAACTTGAAGCCGAGCAATCCAAATTCTTGGATATGTTTAAACAGATAAATGTAAATCTTCCTTTCATTGATGTGTTTTCAGGAATGCCTAGATATGCTAAATTCTTGAAAGATCTAATCTCAAATAGAAAGAAAATGGAAGAACTCTCGGCTGTTACTATGAATGCTAATTGTTCAGCAGTGCTGTTGAATAAGATACCAGAAAAATTATCTGATCCAGGAAGTTTCACAATTCCATGTTTTCTGGGTAGTCTTAGTTCAATAGAAGCATTGGCAGACTTAGGTGCTAGTATAAATTTAATGCCGTATTCACTATACACTAAACTAGACCTTGGAGAATTGAAACCAACCAGAATAAGCATACAACTAGCCGATAGATCAATAAAATATCCTAGAGGGATAATGGAGAACATGCTAGTTAAAGTTGGTACTTTAGTATTTCCAGTAGATTTTGTTGTTCTGGACATGGAAGAAGATTCTCAAGTTCCTCTCATATTAGGAAGACCATTCTTAAACACGGCTAAAGCAATGATAGACGTGTTCGGTAAGAAACTGACCCTAAGTATAGAGGACGAGAGTGTTACCTTTTCAGTTGATAGAGCAATGCAACAACCACAATCTGCAGATGATACATGTTATTATATTCAAACTATAGATGCACATGCAGAATTATTAAAAGAATTTCCAGAATTACAAGGAACAGGAGAATGTTCTTTAGGAGAAGGTAATGAACCAATTGATGAAGCTGAAATGTTAGCTACACTTATAGCTAATGGATATGAACCAACAACAGAAGAAATTCAAATGCTAAAAGAAGAAGACAGATATCGATATAAATCATCGATAGAAGAACCACCGAAATTAGAATTAAAGCCACTTCCAAACCATTTGGAATACACTTATTTACATGGTGAATCTGAATTACCTGTAATAATATCGTCTTCTCTTACTGAAAATAAGAAATCACAACTCATTTCTGTGTTAAAAGCTCATAAACCAGCCATTGCATGGAAGATTCATGATATTAAAGGAATAAGTCCTTCGTATTGCACACATAAAATCCTTATGGAAGAAGGTCATAAAACGTATGTGCAACGCTAACGAAGACTAAATCCTAATATGCAAGATGTAGTTAAAAAAGAAATTATTAAACTGCTAGATGCAGGTTTGATATATCCAATTTCTGATAGTCCATGGGTAAGCCTAGTTCAATGCGTGCCTAAGAAGGGTGGCATGACTGTCATTACAAATGAAAAAAATGAGCTTATTCCTACTAGGACTGTAACAGGATGGCGTGTATGTATTGATTATAGAAAATTAAATGACGCCACCAGAAAAGATCACTTTCCCTTACCTTTTATAGATCAAATGTTGGAAAGATTAGCCGGAAATAGTTACTATTGTTTTCTAGATGGATTTTCCGGATATTTTCAAATTCCAATAGCACCCGAGGACCAAGAGAAAACCACATTCACGTGCCCTTATGGTACTTTTGCTTACAAACGCATGCCATTTGGACTTTGCAACGCCCCTGCAAACCTTTCAAAGGTGTATGATGGCGATTTTTCATGACATGATAGAAGAATGCATGGAAGTTTTCATGGATGACTTTTCAGTCTTCGGTGATACAATTGAATCATGTCTAGTTAATCTGGAACGAATGCTTATTAGATGCGAACAATCAAATCTAGTACTTAATTGGGAGAAATGCCATTTCATGGTTAAAGAAGGCATCGTTCTTGGACATAAAATTTCAAAAGAAGGAATTGAAGTGGATAGAGATAAAGTAGATGTAATTGCTAAACTTCCACATCCCACCAATGTTAGAGGAGTTAGGAGTTTTCTAGGGCATGCCGGTTTTTACCGACGTTTCATAAAAGATTTTTCTAAAATTGCCACTCCTATGAATAAACTCCTAGAAAAGGATGCTCCATTCATCTTTTCAGATGAATGTATCAAATCTTTTAATATTCTTAAAAAAAATCTCACTAATGCGCCGATCATGATAACACCAAATTGGAATCTACCATTTGAACTAATGTGCGATGCAAGTGATTTTGCAATGGGAGCCGTTTTAGGACAAAGGATTGAAAAACGATTTCAACCTATATATTATGCTAGTAAAACATTACAAGGTGCACAAACGAACTATACAACTACTGAAAAAGAACTCCTTGCTATTGTCTTTGCTTTTGACAAATTTCGTTCATATCTCGTTCTAGCAAAAACGGTGGTCTATACCGACCATTCTGCTCTTAGATACCTATTTTCGAAACAAGATGCTAAACCAAGATTAATCCGTTGGATCTTACTCTTACAAGAGTTTGATATTGAAATCCGAGATAAAAGAGGAGCAGAAAATCTCGCCGCTGATCATCTTTCTCGTCTTGAAAATCCTGAATTAGAAGTTCTAAATGAATCGGCCATACAAGACAACTTTCCTGATGAATATCTATTGAAGATAGATTATAAAGAAATTCCATGGTTTGCAGACTATGCAAACTACTAGTATGTGGATTCCTTGAAAAAGGATTATCGTACCAAAGACGAAAGAAATTCTTCAGTGATATAAAACACTATTTTTGGAAAGATCCACATCTGTTTAAAAGTTGTCCCGATGGAATAATACGCCGATGTGTATTTGGAGATGAAGCTAGTAAAATATTAAACCATTGTCACACAGGACCAACAGGAGGGCATTATGGGCCTCAACTAACAGCAAGAAAAGTTTATGATGCTGGATTCTATTGGCCTACAATTTACAAAGACGCACACCTTCTTTGCAAATCCTGTGATGCTTGTCAAAGGGCCGGAAAAATAAGTCAACGTGATGAAATGCCACAAAATGTCATCCAAGTATGTGAAGTATTTGACATTTGGGGTATTGACTTTATGGGTCCATTTCCAAAATCTCATAATAATCTCTATATATTCGTAGCCATTGATTATGTATCTAAATGGGCGGAAGCACAAGCTCTCCCAACTAACGATGCACGAGTTGTAGTCAACTTTTTAAAACGTCTTTTTGCAAGGTTTGGAACACCGAAAGCTTTAATAAGTGATTGGGGTACTCATTTCTGTAATAATCAACTTGAGAAAGTTCTTAAAAGATATGGAGTAACTCATAAAATCTCCACCACATATCATCCACAAACAAGTGGACAAGTTGAAAATACCAACCGAGCTTTAAAACGTATTCTAGAGAAAACCGTAGGATCAAATCCGAAGGAATGGTCCATTAAATTGGAGGATGCACTCTGGGCTTTTAGAACAGCCTACAAAACTCCAATTAGAACCACACCTTTTAGACTTGTTTATGGAAAAGCATGTCATCTTCCAGTAGAAATTGAACACAAAGTATTTAGGGCATTGAAGACATGTAATCTTGATTTACATGAAGCTGGACGTCTACGATTAAGTCAACTAAACGAATTAGAAGAATTAAGACATGAAGCATACGATAATTCGTTAATCTATAAAGAAAGAACGAAGAAATGGCATGATAAAAGAATCAGAAGTTCAAAAGAATTTAAAGAAGGAGACAGAGTTCTTCTTTTCAATTCACGATTCAAGCTATTTCCTGGAAAATTGAAATCAAGATGGTCTGGACCATTCATAGTCAAAAGAGTTTTCGCATACGGAACGATAGAATTAATAAATTCAAATGGGATTGAATTTAAAGTTAATGGTCATAGAGTTAAACATTACATACATGGTCCGATGGAAGTTGACAATGAAGTTAATCATAATTTCACCACCCAAGAAAACCTTCAAAATGAAAACATAAATATGTTATCAACAACATATGAAAAATAAAAATTGGAATATAGGGAGGATTCAAATTTGAGTGATGAAGAAGAATTCCTATACAAACCTCCCATTCCAAGAAACGAAGAAAAATGTGAACAAGAAATTCAAATAGAAATGAAAGAATCAAGGAAAGAACACCCGAAAAAAGTTTACAAACCAACTCGACTTACTAAAGCAAGAGACCCGGGTGAATTTATCATTTCTTGCTTACTTAATGATGGTGCTGTATATAATGGACTCGCAGATTTAGGAGCAAGTGCAAATATTATGCCTCTTTCCTTATACAAAAGATTAGGCATGGGTAAATTAAAACCAACCAAAATAGGTGTTCAATCATTTGACCAAACCATTAAACACCCGGTTGGAATAGCAAATAATTTACTTGTTAACGTGGGAAGTTTGACCTTTGTTGCAAACTTCATAGTGATTAATATGGAGGAAAACCTTGATATTCCTCTAATTCTAGGTCGCCCATTTTTAGCAACCACCGAGGCATTCATTGATGTAAGAGAAGGTAGAATGACACTTAGGGATGGTGATACATCGATCACCTTTGTGAACCGAAAGTTTAGATCTCCACAAACCAAAACTGTTAGACCAATAAAAACGCATAAGTGTGGGAAAGATAAAGAAACACTTAATGATGATCCAATCACAAAGAATGCCGTTGATGATACGAAATTAGATGAACCCATTTTTAACAGTTCAACGAAGAAACTTTATAAACGGATTCACGATGCTAAGATTAAAGAAAACTTTAAGTTATATAACCGATTAATATCTAATTTATCGTCAAAAGAAAAGGCAATGTTAGTTGAATTTGTGAAAGTTACGGAGGAAATCAACAAATGGATTGAAGAAAAAGTCAAAGATATACAAGTTGTTGAAGATTCAATTGAAAATAATGTTAATCACAATTTCAACTAAGTATAGGGGGTTTATGTATTTCTGTTAGAGTTAGATTGTCTGTTTTCGTGTAGTTCTCGAAAATGGAACCCGAATGGTCTTTCCCTAGCAGACCCTAAAGAACTAGTCTTCTCCCCCCATTCTGAATTTTTATTTTTTTAGGAAATGAAGACTGCCTGTGATCTAAACCATGGTCTAATGCTACACGCTTTGATCACTAAACGTAATAATGACACACTACCGAGTGAAATAGTATCAGTAATCAGAGAAAGAATGGACAGAGTTAGAAAAGAATCCAGATGCGAAGATAATAAGTTACAATTTGGTAAAGGAAAATCAAAATCCGCAGCAAAAAGAAGAGCACAACACCTAGAAAGATTTCACAAATGCGGAAAATGGTCACATGGAGGTAAATGTTCAAATAATCAAACCTATTCAAATACCGAATTTGTTACTTTATGCAGAGACGGACCGTTCATATGTATAGAAGAAAAGACACTGAATGCTCGAGGTTACGCCTATGTAGTTATGGAAAACCAATTAAACCGACTATCTTATGAATGGGATAGATCGTATAACTAAGAAATCTATTTCACAGGTATGTCTGTACAGTTTTTATTTTATTTTTTTATTTTTAACCTTTTGATAATAAACGCTAATTTGTTCACTATAAAGTATTAAATTGGTATTGAATAAAATTAGGTTTGGTGACCGAAATTATTGATATCATTCAAAAATTTATTACATCACTGCAAAATTTAACGTTTATTCTTAAGGTATAAATATCTTTAATCAATCAACCCAAAATATTTCAAAAATTCGTCATGATTTAAATTAGGTCTTGGAACCGAAATTACTTTACCGAAAAGAGGGGCGCATATTTTTGATAATATTTGATTGATAAAAGTGGGATAAAAAGCCAAAAAGATTTTTAATTTTATTTTTACCATGTTTTTAAAATTAATATTTAAATCTTAAATTAATATTGTAAACTTTGTAAAAACAATATATTTAAAATTGTAAATATTTGAAAAATTAATATAAGTTTGGTGTGAATTTATTATATGAATTTTTAAATTAAGATTGGTGTGAATTTTTAATTTTTAAAATATGAATTTTTAATTTTATGCATTTCAAATTTTAAGTTTGGTGTGAATTCTTAATATTAATTTTGAATTTTATATTTAAATTGTGTGAATTTAAAAACAAAAATTTACTTTATCTCATTAAGTTAAAAATATAATTTTTAAAATTCGTCGTAAGTTGAAGACTAGGTCTTTGAACCGAAATTGCTTTACCCGAGGGAGGGACGAGAACTTTTATTATCATTATTTTTAATCTTATTGAATTAAAGTATGCCAAAAACATTAAAAAAAACTAAAAATCTTAGCTTTTAAAACAATCGCTACAAAAAGAAAAATTTTAAAATTTTGTCGAGGAACGGACTAGGACATCGATCCGAAACGACCTCGTCCTAAATAACAAGGGAAACAAAATTTTAAAAATTAATTACTTAATTATTTTATAAGTTAAGGATTATATAAAAAAAAAAAAAAAAAAACTCCGCGACTCGCGGATTTTGAAGGGTAATTCACCGCGAGTCGCGGAGGGATTGGATTACAGAAAAAAATAAAAAGAGCTGAAACAGCTCAGTCCACCTAACACAGAAAAAAAAACACTGCGAAAACCCTCGAAAAAACATAAAAAATACACCCTAAAATCACAATTTTTAACCGTTAATCATCAAATCTTTTACTAAAATCATGTTGAGAAGGATGCTATCAAGGAATTACTCAAGAAAAACGGTAAATTTCTACACCTAAACACCATTTAATCCGAAAATTAGTGTTCTTGAGCAATTTTTTCCCCAATTTGATTTTGATGCTTTTTAGTGTAATTATGCTTAAATTGTTTATGTATTATGCTTGTATAACCTAGATTGATGCTATTTAACATGATTAGAAGCCTTAAACTTAAAAATTTTGAGTAATCTAGGGTTTGTGTTCTTGAGCAAATTTGGGGCTTTTTGATATAAACAGGTTATAGCCGATTTTTGTCATGAATTGTTGCTAAATTAAGTAGTGTAACATGTCTAGGTAGTTAAATGATCCAAACTTTGAGCCTAAACATGATTTTGAGAATTAAAGTGGACTTTTTCAAGTCTAAAATTCATGAACTTGATTTTTGAGAGATAATGCCATTTGAAACTTATTTAATTGCTAGTAATGATTATTTTGACATGTTATTTGAGTTGAATGCTTATGAACTTGGCGAACATTTTCGTATATGCTTATTTGAAAAAGTGTAGATTTGATAAAAATGTGAAAATGAGCTTAAGTTTGATATAAATTGATCATGTCATTGTAATTATTTTGATTGATGATTTTGCTGACACTAATGCATATTTGGATGCACAAAAATTGTGTTTGATGTGTTTTGCAGACTGAAAGGGGTGAATCTTCATCCCAAGCCCGTAATGCTCCTGCTGAGAATGTGGAACAACAGGAGGTGGATAACTACTACAAGCAGGATATACCTCATCCAGTCATGACATTTTCTGATATGCACTTGGAAGATTTGCACCCGAACCTGAGATTTGACAGACTTTGGATAGATTATCCAAAATACCAAAGGGGTTTGCATACTCTTCATTCTAAAGTTGTTGAGGTACCTAGGGTCATAGAATGGGGACCCTTAGAAGCTGTAGAATTGGCCGGGCCAATTAGGGAATTACTTGCATAGAGGTATGGTAATTCTACATTTAATGACTGGGTACGTTTATTCACCATGCGTAGACCTGTATATAAAGTATGGTGTGAAGAATTGTTGTGTAGTATAGAATTAAATGATCGGGTAGCTAGTTTAACCGATCGATCTTTTATTAGATTTTTGTTAGGAGGTTCGATGCGCCACATGTCTTTACTAGACATGGCTCAAGCTTTACGTATATATACGCCTGAGGAGTTAGCATCTGCCGATTGTAGAGGGTTGATACTAAATGGTAGAAAGATAGATGAAAATTTTGATACACACGATGTATGGAGTCAAATGACAAGCCATCACCGATTCAAAGGGGGAAATTACTCTTATTTGGATATAGATAGAGCTGAATTAAGAGTGATTCATAGGTTTTTAGCTAATTCGATTACACAAAGAGGTAAGAACAAGGAAAAGGTAAATGAACAGGATTTGTTTTACCATATGTGTATTCGAGACCCACAAAGCGCTGTAAGTATACCTTATTGTGTGGGTTATTATTTATCAGCTATGGTAAGGGGGATGAGACCGCATAGCATAATAGGAGGTGGTATTTTTATTACTTTGATTGCTGAATATCTCGGTGTGGATATAAGTCGGAGGGGATTATTAGTAGAAGAACCAGAACCCCGCGATACTATAGGTTTAAATGTATACCATGGTGTGAAAGTTTTAAAGAGGCAAAATAACGCCGCAGTACAATACCATGGTAGACATCCACAGGTTGAGAGAAACCAACAACAAGGTAATGTAGGAGGGGGAAATGAGATGCAAGAAATGCAAAGGTTTATAGCTTCACAGGAATACGAAAATGCTAGACAGAGAGCATTTGAAGATTGGCAAGTTCATCAGAACCAAATCATAGCTCATTGCCAACATATAGGTAGAAACTATATTCCTACACCGAAACCCATATTCCCTCCCTGGTCTATAGAGATGCAACCACCGTATCCTACGTATAACCATGCCGAAGCATTTTATAGCACCTATGGTTATGCTTGGAACCCCTATTGGTATCAGTATCATCCCTAGTATACTTAGTTTTATTTATTTTGTAATTTGTAATGTTGATACGTTTAATACTTATGTTAATATTGTAATAGTTTTTATAATTGTCTAACTTTTATTCTTAGATTTTAATAATTTTTGAATGTGGGGTAATATACCAAACTTCAAAAATATGTATATATGTTTGCAGTTTATCTTATGTACACAACAGGGTAAAACAACGCATTTTCAAAGACTGGCATTAAGTTCAGCAAAAGCAACTAATTTTGACGACAAGATGCAAAATATATGTGAAATAACAAAAAGACGGAATGAACAAATGATGTGCACCATTTATCATTCAGCAAACAAACGCCAATATATTTGGAAACTTTGGTAAAAATTTAATCATTTTCAGACAAATCACCCTCAATAATTTAAATTGTTACTGATTTCTTGCAATTGAGGGCATTGCAAGATCTTAAGTGTGGGAAGGGGTTAAATTCTTTCGTATTTTAAAATTTTTACTTTATACACTTGGTTACCATTAAAAATACTAGTAAAGCAGTAGTTGTATTAGAATCTAGTGCTCTCTGATAATAAAGAACAGCCCTAGTCTTATATACTGACTACCCAATTCTAGTAAAATTTTACAAAATTTTCAATTAAATGAACTCAAAATCATGTTTATACATATTTATGAACGATAAAACTAGGTTTTAACACCGAAATTATTGTTACCTCAGAAAGGACATAAATTGAGAAACAAACCAAATTGTTAAAATTCATTTAAAATGAAATAGAGGACGATAAAAAGGAAAATAAAAGCCAAGTGTGGGAAAAATTTACCAAGTTATCTTAAACATATGTCACATATATCTGTAACAAATAACTGAAAATACTTTTGCTTTGGACTAAACTAAACTGTTTTACCCGATGAAAGAAAAGAAAAGATGGATCTACACGATGAATCAATTCCATCGTTAAAAGGAAGTAAAGTCTTCCGAAAAAGACACGCGCTTCTTGATTTAGGTCAAGAAGTTGTCGTCCAGACCAGCTGTAGGTTGACGAAAAATCTAGAAAAGTCATCACTAAAATCAGCAGGTTGGAAGTGTCTTTTGGAGTTAAGAGAGAGAATTCATCCTCACTTTTTTGAAGAGAATGGTAGCTTCTTATGGATCACTAATGATGACAGGAAAGTGGATTATTCAACATCACAGGTTTGGAGTGACCTGAGGATTAATAAAAGCAAAGTAGCCTGGAGCCATGTTATTTGGTTTAAGGGTTTTGAGCCTAAGCATGCATTTATTCTATGGTTGGCTGCTTTAAATAGGTTGAATACACAAGATAGGATTTCTAAATGGATGCCAAACAAAAATCTGTCTTGCTGTTTCTGTGGTATGATTCATGATTCTATTAATCACTTATTCTTTAGATGTGATTATAGTGATGCTATATGGAAGAAATTTAAGTCCATGATTCTGTTTAGAGGACTGCCTAATCACTTTGAAGGAATTGTTAATGCCTTAGCAATTTATCCTTTCTCCAATAATATTTGGAATGTTGTTAATCGTATAGTTTTTGCTGCATGTGTGTATTTCATATGGAATGAGAGAAATGGCAGGCTTTTTAAGCTGAAAAAGAAAGCCTCTAATGAGCTGTATGAAACAATTTATGACCATGTCAGATTCAAGTTGGTTACAATGAAGATTAGAAGATCTGCTGCAGTTTTGAAAGTGGCTCAATTATGGAACTTAGTGTATTCAGATAAAGGCTATAGCTTAGCATAATCTTTTTGGTGTATATGTTTTGTTTTCGGGTGTTTGTGGGCTTTTACCTTTTGTATTTGGGCTTTGGGTATGTCCTGGTCCTTTTTTTCCAAGAAATAATATATTTTGCTTTGCCGGAAAAAAATAAAAAATCAGCAGGAAATCCACGGACCTCAGCATTAAACAGGGTCGCCAAGTGGTCAGATTTATCCTAACCATGAGAAGGATTTATCTCGTACAATGGGGGGGGCACCATGCAAATTAGCTGGATAAGACTAATGAATCAGATCCCCAGAAAGGATAATCTCCATAAAAGATCAAAAATCAGCTTTTAAGCCTGATATTACTCAATCCTTGAGATTGACCTTAAAGATTGAGAATTACAAACTCATGGAATTCAATGATATCTAAACTCGAGCTTGAACGAGAAAATATTTTGATCAAAAATTACAAACCGATTTGTTTTCTGAAAACCCTATTTTCAATGCGTTCATTACCATTGAACGTGAAATCCTAGGAATTCACCTGGAATTCATTAGGTCACCTGAACCAAATCGGGTGTCAACCGTAAGAACGGTGGTTGCATAGCATGGTCGAAGACAGGACCTTGTGCCAGACCGAAAAATTATAAGGGTGAGCTTTACTATTGCTCCTACCAAGGATAGTAATTGCGTCCGACACGTTATAGACCTTAATTAAATGCATGTCATTAGACATTTCCTTAACAGTTGCTTGTTCAACGCTTTCCTTTACAACCGGACGGTAGTTTACCGAAAGGTAATATACGGGACAAGTAAACTGGATATGTTTCTTTCCAAATACAAGGTTAGCAAGTGGGTGACACAAAACCATAAGTTTTGAGCTAAAATTTTCAAATCTGAAACCCACCAAACCCACAAAAATATTTTGCAAACACCGGTAAAGGGTTATTCCGGAAAACTTATCTAGGGTAAAAACTAGATTTAATTTTCAAAAGATCAAATGTTTTCATAAAGATCCAATTTCCTTAATGGATCTAAAATTTTTATAGTCATGTGGGACTGTAAACCATATCGTTACTACCATTGTTTATACCGCCGTATAGAAATCACTGATGTACAAAGTGTGAAGAATAAAGAAGTGATTCTAGTATTTCAAGACGATATTGCTTGAGGACAAGCAACGCTCAAGTGTGGGAATATTTGATAATGCTAAAAACGAACATATATTTCATAGCATTATTCCTCAAGAAAGACAAGCTTTTAGTTGCAATTGTTCTATTTAAAAGTGATATTCATTTAAATAATAAAAGGTGAAGACAAAAGACAGATTCGACGAATTGAAGACGCAAACGACCAAAAAGCTCAAAAGTACAAAATACAATCAAAGAGGTTCCAATTATTGATAAGAAACGTCTAGAAATTACAAGAGTACAAGATTCAAAACGCAAAGTACAAGATATTAAATTGTACGCGAGGACGTTCGAAAATCCGGAACCGGGACCAGAGTCAACTCTCAACGCTCGATGCAACGGACTAAAAATTACAAGTTAACTATGTATATAAATATAATATAATATATAATTAATTATATTAATTATATATATATTATATTTATAAATAAATCGTCGGCAAGAAAGACTCCAAAAGCTGGTGAGCTGTATTTACAAACTCCGCGACTCGCGGAGTTTGAAGGCCAAAAGTGCCACGAGTCGTGGAGCCCCAATTTCTGAAACTCCCTATAAAGCTCGCGCATTCTGATCGTAAAAATCCATCTAATATCTATCTCTCTCAATATATACGTAAATATATATATTTATATTTTAATTTTAATTTTAATTTTAATTTTAATCCTAATAATAAGGGTATGTTAGCGAATATTGTAAGGGTGTAAGTCGAAATTCTGTCCGTGTAACGCTATGCTATTTTTAATCATTGTAAGTTATGTTCAACCTTTTTACATTAATGTCTCGTAGCTAAGTTATTATTATGCTTATTTAAAACGAAGTAATCATGATGTTGGGCTAATTACTAAAATTGGGTAATTGGGCTTTGTACCATAATTGGGGTTTGGATAAAAGAACGACACTTGTGGAAATTAGACTATGGGTTATTAATGGGTTTTATATTAATTAAACAATACCTTGTTAATTTAATATATAAACTTATAATTCGACGTATTTATATATAACCAAATACGCTTGACTGGGTACGGTGGGCGGGATATCTATAAATACCAAAAATTATTCATTTTACCGGATACGGAACTGGATTAATAGTTAATAGACTTGTTGAAACAGGGGTGAATTACATTCAAGGGTAATTGGTGTAATTGTTAACAAAGTAGTAAAACCTTGGTTTACACGCAGTCGATAACCTGGTGTATTCATTAAACAAAGTATTAAAACCTTGTTACAATTCAAATCCCCAATTAGTTGGAATATTTGACTTCGGGAATAAGAATAATTTGACGAAGGCTTTCGCTCTTTATATTTATGACTGATGGACTATTATGGACAAATCCGTATGGACATATTAAATAATCCAGGACAAAGGACAATTAACCCATGGGCATAAAACTAAAATCAACACGTCAAACATCATGATTACAGAAGTTTAAATAAGCATAATTCTTTTATTTCATATTTAATTTCCTTTATTTTATATTTAATTGCACTTCTAATTATCGCATTTTTATTGTTATTTTATTTAATTGCACTTTTAATTATCGTACTTTTTAATTATCGCAAGTTTATTTTATCGCACTTTTATTATTCGCAATTTCATTATCGTTATTTACTTTACGCTTTAATTTAAGTCTTGTATTTATTTTTAATATTTTATATTTGGTTTTAACTGCGACTAAAGTTTTAAAATCGACAAACCGGTCATTAAACGGTAAAAACCCCCCCTTTATAATAATAATATTACTTATATATATATTTGTATTTTTATAAAAGTAAACTAATATAGCGTTAAGCTTTGTTTAAAAAGATTCCCTTTGGAACGAACCGGACTTACTAAAAACTACACTACTGTACGATTAGGTACACTGCCTATAAGTGTTGTAGCAAGGTTTAAGTATATCCATTCTCTAAATAAATAAATATCTTGTGTAAAATTGTATCGTATTTAATAGTATTTCGTAGTAAATATATAACTATTTTGTACCCCTTTGCTTTAACATCAGTGATCATCCAACCTCAAGAAATGTTTCTTATTTATAGTAAGATATCTTTCTAATACAAGGTAATACTCATATTCAAACTTTGGTTCAATTTCTATAACTATAAAAATCTTATTTCGAGTGATGATCTTACTTGAATTTGTTTTCGTGTCATGATTCTGCTTCAAGAACTTTCAAGCCATCCAAGGATCCTTTAAAGCTAGATCCATTTGTTTCTTTTCCAGTAGGTTTATCCACAAAACTTGAGGTAGTAATGATGTTCTTAACATCATTCGATTCATACATATAAATCTATCTTATTCGAAGGTTTAAACTTGAAATCACTAGAACATAGTTTAGTTAATTCTAATTGTTCGCAAACAAAAGTTAATCCTTCTAACTTGACTTTTAAAATCAACTAAACACATGTTCTATATCTATATTATATGCTAACTTAATGATTTAAAACCGAAAAACACGAAAAACACCATAAAACCGGATATACGCCGTTGTAGTAACACCGCGGGCTGTTTTGGGTTAGTTAATTAAAAACTATGATAAACTTTGATTTAAAAGTTGTTCTTCTGGGAAAATGATTTTTCTTATGAACATGAAACTATATCCAAAAATCATGGTTAAACTCAAAGTGAAAGTATGTTTTCCAAAATGGTCATCTAGACGTCGTTCTTTCGACTGAAATGACTACCTTTGCAAAAACGACTTGTAACCTATAATTCTGACTATAAACCTATACTTTCTCTGTTTAGATTCATAAAATAGAGTTCAATATGAAACCATAGCAATTTGATTCACTCAACACGGATTTAAAACGAAGAAGTTATGGGTAAAACAAGATTGGATATTTTTTGATTGTTGTAGCTACGGGAAATATTGTAAAAATTCTATACAAATCATATCCTAGCTAACTTATATTGTATTATACATGTATTCTAATATATTATGTAATCTTGGGATACCATATACACGTATGCAAATGTTTTTACATATCATATCGACCCATCTATATATATTATTTGGAACAACGATAGACACTATATATGCAGTAATGTTGGAGTTAGCTATACAGGGTTGAGGTTGATTCCAAAAATATATATAGTTTGAGTTGTGATCTAGCCTGAGACGTGTATACACTAGGTCATGGATTGATTCAAGATAATATATATCGATTTATTTCTGTACATCTAATTGTGGACAACTAGTTGTAGGTTACTAACGAGGACAGCTGACTTAATAAACTTAAAACATTAAAACGTATTAAAAATGTTGTAAATATATTTTGAACATACTTTGATATATATGTACATATTTGTTATAGGTTCGTGAATCGGCCAGTGGCAAGTCTTACTTCCCGACGAAGTAAAAATCTGTGAAAGTGAGTTATAGTCCCACTTTTAAAATCTAATATTTTGGGATGAGAATACATACAGTTTTATAAATGTTTTACGAAATAGACACAAGTAAATGAAACTACATTATATGGGTGAATGATCGAAGCCGAATATGCCCCTTTTGCTTGGTTGCCTAAGAATTAGTAAACCGATCTACTAATTGACGCGAATCCTAAAGATAGATCTATTGGGCCTAGCGAACCCCATCCAAAGTACCAGATGCTTTAGTACTTCGAATTCGTTTTTATCATGTCCGAAGGATTTCCCGGAATGATAGGGGATATTCTTATATGCATCTTGTTAATGTCGGTTACCAGGTGTTCACCATATGAATGAATTTTATCTCTATGTATGGGATGTATATTGAAATGTGAAATCTTGTGGTCTATTATTATGATTTGATAATATATAGGTTAAACCTATAACTCACTAACATTTTTGTTAACGTTTTAAGCATGTTTATTCTCAGGTGATTATTAAGAGCTTCCGCTGTCGCATACTTAAATAAGGACAAGATTTGGAGTCCATGCTTGTATGATATTGTGTAAAAACTGCATTCAAGAAATTTATTTCGTTGTAACATATTTGTATTATAAACCATTATGTAATGGTCGTGTGTAAACAGAATATTTTAGATTATCATTATTTGATAATCTACGTAAAGCTTTTTAAACCTTTATTGATGAAATAAAGGTTATGGTTTGTTTTAAAATGAATGCAGTCTGTGAAAAACGTATCATATAGAGGTCAAAACCTCGCAACGAAATCAATTAATATGGAACGTTTTTAATCAATAAGAACGGGACATTTCAGTATATTGGTTAAATAGATCGATTTTGGTCTTGCCATGCAATTTTTATTCTTTTGGTACCGACTATTTTTTATATTGATTTATGAATGTTTATGACGACGATTTGAACTATATATTACTATTTTTTTTTAAAATGGCCATTATAATGATAATTCCTCAAGTTTTACCAGAAATTATATGTATGATTTGCCATAAACAACAAAATGTTGTCGGCTAACCTTTATAAGGAGAGGCTGTGATGACATATACAATATATGCACTAGAATGGGCCTTATTTTTCTTCTTTATTCAATATTGATATTGTTGGCTTTGAGATTTTATACACGTGATTATATACGCCAATTAGTTTACATTCTATGACAAATTTCATCGTAATAATTAGATACTTCACGGGAAATTTTAAAAAGGAGCTAAATTAGTAATTAATTAAACTCTATTTCATGCAGATACAGAACGAAATTCGCAACACAGCCACTTCTGCAACCGGCACGCGCGCGTTACGATGATCCAAATGAAGAAAAAAAGGCAGAAAATACCTTCTATCCGAAATACTACAATTTAACCCAGCTGCTTACAAGGTACATCGACACACACAAAAGATATTAGTATCGCAAACTTTACAAAATAGAAAAAAAATTCTAAATATTATACCGCAGGGCCGGACATTCAAATTTGAAGGAACAATATGCATGATCGTTGAAAACAACAATTGGTTCTATTACGGTCGTCCGACTTGCACAAGAGCAATGCGAGGAAACCCACCAGACTTACAATGTCCAGATCACGAAACTGAAGGCGAATGCCTATTCTGGTAAGTTATAAACACACCTAGTGGAATGCATACCGTATGTACTAATCCAAATCGTTTTCAGCTTTTAGCCTTTATTCATCAATAACCAATAATTATAAAATGATTTATTCCATCCCAATATTTGACGTATAATTGCCACCCTTCGTGAGTTTAAAAAAATATATACATACCTAAGACAGAATATTGCTTGGCATATAAATTTACTAAAACAACAAACATAGTCAGTTAATTACATAGAATGATGGATAGTTGCATCATTTTTGTCATAATAGTAGTTCATACATAACCCCAACGTCCAAAAAATTGCAGTTATTCATTCAAAGCAACAGTCATGGATGACACCGCTTCCACAATCGTCACTTTCTTCTCAAACTCGGCAGACGCATTAGTTGGTACGGACTACAAAACCATGGTAACAACGATGGGCCATGACAACAAGAAGGTAATTTCGCCTCAAATCAAACAACTTGAAGGAAAGCATTACATAATTGAAATCAGCATCGGCTCAGACAATTATGGAGAACCAATCTACATATTCAAACACCATTTTCCAGTCACATCACCAATAAAAATGTCAGAAATAGAACAGTCAGCAATAACTGAAACAACCTCATCATCGCCAGGTAATAAAAAAACAACATAGAAACCACGTAAAGCACAAGCAGAAAATATGCATATACTAATTCAGCATCTAACTGACTTAATGCAACACTACAATGCAGCAAAACACCAAGAAGAATTCAGTTGCCAACTTCAGACACCTATTCCACCAACTCCATCAAAGGAAGACACCCAAAGCAAACCCCAGCCTGACGAAACCAGTTGCCAAAGTCATACGCCACTACCACCGACACCAGCAAAGCAACAGGAACATAAGACAACCCTACCGGATATAAAAAGACCTCTCCCGACCACAACAGAAGAAGAAATACCAAAAAAGAAAAAAGACTAAGGAGCGGCCGTCTTCAATAATCACAACCCGCAGTACAACAAATCCGTAGTAGAAACCCGAAGTAAAATAATCGCAACCATTTTCATCATGTATATATTAAATGTTGCGTAAGTTCTCAGGCAGTACGTATCTATAAATGTAGCAACAGCCGTTTTCATTGTAAATATATATAGCTGTTGTAAAACTATCTCGGAAAGCATATACCTCTACGTGTACTAACAGCCATTTTCATTATAAATATATATAGCTGCATCATATAACTGCAATATCTAAACAGACAACTCAGGAATGACCGCAGCAACGCGCGGTCCGAAATAACCCTAGTTATAATTAGTACTAGTGAAATGACCCGTAGAACCACGAGTTTTTTAGACGGAACAATTTAATGATATGTTTTAGGTATTAAGTGAATGTAAATGTTAAAGTCATTTAGTTTAATGACCCGTGGAACCACGGATTCTGACTACGAAATTTGTCGTTATTTTTACAAACATATTGATGTACTTAACCTGATCATAATAAATGAACTACATTCATTCTCTCACCACTCTCTTCCAATTTTTATCACAATTACTATTTTTTTTGTCATAAAAACCTACATTAATTTTTTTACATTGAGACATGTAGTTCGGATACGTATGTAACGTAATTAATCTCGTAAAAGGAAACCATATTTGAATAATAATAATATAATAATAACTAGTCAAAGATCCGCGAATTCGCGGAATTTTTTAAAGAGATTTTGATATATCAAAAAACATGAAATAATTTTGATATTGAAATGTAACACTCTTAGAACACAAAAATCCTAACTAAATGAAATATCTCGTTAAAAAAAGAAATAAACATTATATAGGTATATCTTTCCATTGATGACTAAACGACTTCAATCTATGCATGTAATTGTCCACTGTTAGTAACGCCATAGATATTTGTCTTATTTTGAGTATGCCATTGATTTTCTGCATAGTTGCATCTGCCTGTCAATAAAAAATTAGTTGAATAAAGTTAAATAGTAAGTATCGATCTAACAAAATTATTAAGTACATCATAAGTTGTTCAGCTATTAGTTTCATATATTAGAAGAAAAAGTAAACCAAATACTTAAAGATGCAACCAATAAAACAATAGAACAATATTCTAACTGTCCATCAAATTTGTCATCGTCTCATTGATTATCTTGGTTTAAATTTGCCACTTTCAAATATGCACTCAACCTGGCAACATATAATTGTCTTTGAAACATCATCTCGAATAAAGGCCAAATTTCACTCTATTTATCATATCATATAGAATAATTGAATTAGATAGACTATTTTCCAGGTTATGGAAGACCTAATATCTAACTATATGTTTAAATTTCAATAATTTTCTCCATTACCAGTTATGATTTGAAATAACCTTCACTTCCCAAATGCTTATGTTTTTCAGCCTAACCATATTCACCCATTTGACCCATAATGATTCTTTTTGGGCAATTAATGAATATTTTTGGACAGTCATCTTTCACAATAATTGAAAAAAAAACTATAAGTACATATAATAAATATAAATAGAAACAATCATTTTATTTAATATTAACAAAGAAGTTCTAAAATTGGTACCTGATGAATATCTATTCTGAAGTATGCATCATCTAGAATGTACATAAGTATCATAATCATAATATTAACAAAAATTGAATGAAATTAATTATAAAAAAAACATAAAAGAATTACCATTTGTAAGTCTTCAAATACACCCAAGCAGATGAACAGAATCAACATCGAAGCTGTATAATCACTCGTAGCACAACAATCTGTTTGCACATCATGAACAACACTAAAACAGTGATGCACATTACGAACAACGCTAACACTATCACCATCCATTGTTGTCACAACATCCTGTAACTCACATAATTGATCAGCACAATTTATAAACTGCCCAGTAACTAACAATACACTACAAAATGTATTAATCATATAACTTATGCAAACAATGACAATAAAATATCCCATTAACAGCAGCAGCAGCAGTAATAAAAATTATAGAAAATCCTATCAACACAGGGCAACAAATTTCACATATATAAATCAAAACTATAAGTAACTAATAGTAACAACCCAAATATATTACCATAGCTTTACAAAAGCAAGATTTTAAGCACAGCAAGCTCTGTACAAACATCAACACTGTAACAAAAACTAAATATTCAAAAATCAGTCCAAAATTTAAAAAACTAAAAAGATGAAAATAAATTACAAACACAATACCTATTAACAAAAAAAACAATTAGAAATACAGAGACTTAATGAAGGCTACTAAAGGAAGGCTACTAAATGAAGGCTACCATAATAAAAAAATAAACATCCAAAAATCAATCAAAAACTTTTAAAACTAAAAAGATGAAAAGAAATTCCAAACACAATACCTATTAACAAAAAGCAATAAGAAACACAGAAACCAAACGCAGATTAAAAACCTAGATCGGCAAACCTATAACAGTTAAATCAAAGTTAGTAAACCATCAAAGAAACCCAAACAATGTTAATAACTCAGAGATATCAACAACTTGAAGTAAATAAAAGTCACTAAAGAATTTTAAAAAAACAAAATAACAATCGGAAAAAAAACATACCTCAATTGCAACGGAAGGAGTGATTGCATGAGTTAGTACCTTCGTAAGACCATAGGAAATAGATGATGAAATGAAACCCAAAATAATATTACGAAAATTAATACAAAATTACACGGGTACATCCATGCAATTAGACACGCAACCAAGTTATCTGACCCACTAACTCTATTAGGTTAATACGACAGTTTAAAACTTTCCAATTAAACCTAAACGACATTTGAAAGCCTACTTAATCAGAGACTTAAACGACATTTTTTGGTCAAAAGTTAAACATAAAACGACAATGCGTCGTTTGACTAATATATGTTATGATGAATATCTAATTTATGTACTATAACTAATATAATTGACATGAAATGCGTAGCTTTTTCAGATTTTAGAATCATTAAAAATAACAATTGGCTTCTTACAAAATTTCACGAAACGTAATATATTAATAAGTTCTTTGTCATTGTTAAAAGTCAATACCTTCAAAACATCTTTCAAATTCAGTGTATCAAGAATCACGATTAGTGGGCAAAATCGAAAAATTCAGCGGTCAATCTTAGTCAGTCTGTCATCTTATCCCTGTTGTTCTTATATCTTTGGAGGTACACACAAATATATAAGTTTGACCTACATATGAAATTTTTTTAAAGAATCTTAGCTTAAAAATTAAAATTTAAATACTTATCATGAAAGAGTAAAAAATATAAGTAAATCATGTTAACTCACATACACCATAACATAAAGTAATTAATATATACAAATTTCTCCCATATTATCACGGAGAATGATCTTGGGATGGCCTAATAACACAGAAAAGGCGTTGTAATATTGAAGCTTCAGTTTTACTATTATGTCAGTACGTTACATGATGAGCATTAACAAACACAAACTTTTAGTTCAAATGAAGATAACAAAGTCCTTTTGCTTATCTAATAGTGAAAGGACCCGTCCTAATCCATCTGGACGAATACATTACAATTGATTACATCGCGAGGTACTTGACCTCTATATGATACATTTTACAAACATTGTATTCGTTTTTAAAAGACAAACTTTCTTTACATAGAAGGTTGACGTCATGCATACCATTTCATAATATATCCAACTATAATTGACTTAATAATAATCTTGATGAACTCAACGACTCGAATGCAACATCTTTTGAAATATGTCATGAATGACTCCAAGTAATATCTCTAAAATGAGCAATGCACAGCGGAAGATTTCTTTCATACCTGAGAATAAACATGTTTTAAAGTGTCAACCAAAAGGTTGGTGAGTTCATAGGTTTATCATAGAACAATAAAATTCGTCATTTTAATAGACCACAAGATTTAAATCCTGCATGGTACAAATGGGCCCGAATCCTACACCCACCTGTAATGTACATGCGATATCTTTTAAATACAATACACCTTTTTCGTGTACACAATCCATTTTTCATAAATCTTAGTAACCGTACACATATCTTGTGCACAAAAATAACATACACATAACCTGTGTATAAAATCATTCTCTCGATACATAACATTCACTTTTCATTTCTTTCATAACTTGGCTTGGTAACCGACCTTAACATATAATGCGCATAATAATATCCCCAAAACAGAACATCTCGTCTGTATAATATATAATCCTCGAAGTACTAAACACCACGCCCACTAGCACTTCCGTCTAGTGAACATTCTGGGTGGGGGTGTTAAACCCGGTAGCTACCTTTAGGATTCGCGTCAATTAGGCGTGCACTAATTCTCAAAATTAGTGATGTTCCCTAATTCTTAGGTTACCAAGCAATCATAATCAGGGGAAAAATATTCATATCAATTGTGGCAATTATCACGTCCACATAATTCATTCGAGGAATGTTTTGCTTGTGTCTATCTCGTCAAACATTTATAAAAGCATTTCATGTAGTCGCAGTTCAAAATGTATTTCAAAAGCATTTAATAAAGCAGTTGTAAACGTAGCGCATGTATTCTCAGTCCCAAAAATGTAAAGAGTAAAAGGGAATCAATTGAACTCACGCATATAAATAATGTAAAACAGTTAATAAAGCATTTGCATGTATTCACAGCCCAAAAACGTAAAGAGTAAAAAGGGCAAATGAAACTCACCATACTGTATTTTGTAGTAAAAATACATATGACATCATTTAACAAGTGTAGGGTTGACCTCGGATTCACGAACCTATATCATTTATATATATATATTAACACATATAATCGTAATCGAATAAATATATATAGTATTATTAGTGATATAATTTTTATATTAATAACTTATATATATTTCATTATTTAATCAAATGTATTTATTTTGTATATAAAATATTAATATAGCTAAGGTATGTATATTAGATATACTTTTATGTAATTACTCTTTTGTTTATAAAATACTAGCTATAATAACTTTAAAATAATTATGCTGATAATAATAATAATTTTCATGGTACTATTAATATTAATGATAGTATTAATAATAGTTTTTATAAAAATATAAATTTAAAGTATTGATACTTTTATTAATAATTATATTAATTTTCAATAACAATAATACTTGTTAATGATTTTCATGTTAACGAAGTGCTAGTACTAATAGTAATGCTTATATCAATATTATTAATACTAAAAATTTTAAAATGATACTAATATTAATAATACAATAATTTTCTAACAATATAAATGATTATATATTACTAATAACAACAATCTTACTCATATTAATAATAAGAATAATAATAATAATACTTATTATATTTGTAGTTATAATAGTGTCAATCTTACAAGTAACTAGGTTACTAATAATAATTAGAATAATGATAATAATAACATTAAATATTATATCTAATAAAAATAATAATAACAACAATAATAATAATTCATGATAATAATAATAATAAAAATAATTAGATTGCTATCTTTAGTAAAATAGTCAAAAAGAATGCCTCAAGGGAGGATCGAACTCGCGACCACCTGCATACCCGCAAACACTCTAAACCATTGGGCTGTTGCCCATTTTCTGAAATATTACTGAACCTAAATGTATATATCCAATTTATTTGTCTCATCCTCTTCATCTTCTACAATTGAATTTTAAAAACCGAACCACAATCCATTAACTCGTAAAAATAAATACAAACTCGTTATATATATATAATATCCAACACATAACTATCTACTTGTGATTAATTGATTTGAATATATATATATATATATATATATATATATATATATATATATATATATATATATATATATATATATATATATATATATATATATATATATATATATAATAAGTAAATAATACTGCTGCTGCTCGTCGTATAAACCAAAAATAAAATAAAATTGGATTTCGAGTTTTAGTGCATTATAGCGAAAATATATAACACAAAACAGTTTGTAATTTGTTTATAGAAACTAAAGAAATCATCAATTCAACTTGAATCAAAACGTATAACACGAATTTGATTAAAGAACAAAATTTGACTTTTAAAAACCAAAAGCTTTGACTTCGAAATTCTTACTCAATTTAAGGAATTAAGAGTTGAGAATTTACAGAGAGATTAAATGGATGACTCCTAAGACATCTGCATTTAAAGATTTTAAATATTGGTTCGAAATCGAATTCTGGCCAAAAAGTGTATCACGCAGGAACCGAAAGTTTTAAAAAAAATGTTTTCTGTTCTCTGGTTTTTATTTTTTTCGAATGGCAGGTTGAGTGAAATCCCTTGATTGAATGAGTTAGCATCAGTAAAATTTTGTTTTATGGTGGTTGGAAGTCGACATGAATCACACAGGAAATAAAAAAAATGAAGAAAAAGAATAAAGTTTGATCTTGATTTGTCACAGATTTTGGATTATGCTATTGTGCCAATATTCGATCGTACCAGTTTAGGTAAGAAAACCAAAATCATCTACAGGATGATAATAACAGGTAACAGATTATGATTCTTCATTTATTTATAGAATTTTTATATAAATAATATTACTAATAAATAGTTATAACATTATTATTAATAATAAAAATTACTAATAACAATAATAATAATAATAATAATAATAAATATAATAAGTGTAATAATAATATGATAATCACAAAATAAAGGTTTTTAATAATAACTAAAAATAATACTAATAATACTTTTATTAATAATATTAGTTATTTTAATGTTAATTATTATTAATTATAATAACAATAATAATAATAATAATAATGATAATAGTAATAATACAAAAATTTATTCACTGATTTCATATCTATATAATATATATCTATTACTAATATTAATATTGATATTATTATTTAATGTAATAATAATATTACTAATACAACTATACTTTAAACTTGAAATAACATATTTTAAGTATTTATTGGGAATTTGTGATAATCATAACTTTAAAAGAATTTAATATTTAATATTACTAACATGGATTGGTATTACTAAAAATGAAAAATAGTAATGATATCAATAATATTAGTAATTGAATATATCCAATTATATCTATAATATTAATATTACTGATATTAATATTATTAATAAGTAATAGCAACTATCATTTAATTTGTAAACATATTAATTTTACATATTACTAATTATGTAATATTTAATAATTACATATAATACATATAATATATATATTCTATATATATATATATATATATATATATATATATATATATATATATATATATATATATATATATATATATATATATATATATATATAGTTACATATTTACTTACACACAACTGTTCGTGAATCGTCGGAAGTGGTCAAAGGTCAAATTACATATATGAAATCAGTTCAAAATTTAGACTCAACATTATAGACTTTGCTTATCGTGTCAAACTCATATTAAGATTAAGTTTAAATTCGGTCGGAAATTTCTGGGTCGTCACAAATAGCAACACACACACCATACTGAATTACTTGTAATTGAGAACTCGAGTGATTGGTATCAAAAGATTCACCAAAATCAGTCAAATCATATTCCAATGACAATACAACAATTAAAATTAGTAGTCACTTGAACGTGGCCTGTCTTTTAAGATTTCTCAATCAAAACTTTTGCCATTTATTATTCAAATGGAAAATGGAATTACCTTATAACAAACTCAAAATGAATTACCAAGGCCATGACATCACGAAAACAATTTGAATAATGTTCTAAATGATATTTTTCAAACTGCAAACACTCAATCATGTATTAAGGAACAACACTAATACTAAATGCATAAAGTTATTATTAGTAGACTAAACTTTAAAGGAATAACGAATTGAATATGAATGTTACGTTTAAGAGATGAAGATATCTAATCGAGTAACCATGTCATACTGATTTGAAGAGTCTAATTGACGACCAAACAAACAATGCGGTGGTAATATATAACGGGTCATGTGTGACAAATGGGTCATGGTAATGTTGGACCAGTTCCTACCTATATCATCTTCTTCCAAATATCTAAAATTAATTAGTGATTAATGTGTGCGAGGTGTACTAGGAAATAGTATTATTTTTACAAGGAAATACTATTAAATACGATACAATTTTACACAAGTGATTTATTTATATATACAATGGATATACCTAAACCTTGCTACAACACTTATAGGCAGTGTACCTAATCGTACAGTAGTGTAGTTTTTAGTAAGTCCCGTTCGTTCCACAGGGAAAATTAAACAAGCTTAACGCTATATTTTTAAAACTATATTTGTAAAAATTCAAAAATAAATATAAGTAATATTATTATTATAAAATGGGGGTTTTTACCGTTTAATGACCGGTTTGTCGATTTTAAAATTTTAGTCGCAGTTAAAACCTAATGTAAAATATTAAATAAATAAAAGACTTAATTTAAAGAGTAAAGTAAATAACGATAATGAAATTGCGCTAAATAAAAATGCGATAAATAAAAAGTACGACAATTAAAGAGTACGATAATTAAAAGTGCAATTAAATACAATGACAATAAATAAAAGTGCGATAATTAAAAGTGCAATTAAATATGAAATAAAAGAATTATGCTTATTTAAACTTCCATAATCATGATGTTTGACGTGTTGATTTTTAGTTTATTCCCATGGGTTAATTGTCCTTTGTCCTGGATTATTCGATATGTCCATACGGATTTGTCCATAATAGTCCATCAGTCATAAATATAAAGTGGGAAAGTCTTCGTTAAATTATTCTTATTCCCGAAGTCAAATATTCCAACTAATTGGGGATTCGAATTGTAACAAGGTCTTAATAATTTGTTTAATGAATACACCAGGTTATCGACTGCGTGTAGTCCAAGGTTTTACTACTTTGTTAACAATTACACCAATTACCCTTGAATGTAATCCACCCCTGTTTCAACAAGTCTATTAACTATTAATCAAGTTTCGTGTCCGGTAAAATGAACAATTATTGGTATTTATAGATATCCCGCCCACGGTACCCAGTCAAGCGTATGTGGTTATATATAAATACGTCAAATTATAAGTCTATATATTAAATTAACGAGGTATCATTTAGTTAATATAAAACCCATTAATAGCCCATAGTCTAATTTCCACAAGTGTCGTTCTTTTGTCCAAACTCCAATTATGGTACAAAGCCCAATTACCCAATTTTAATATTTAGCCCAACATCATGATTACTTCGGCATTAAATAAGCATAATAATAACTTAGCTACGAGACATTAATTTAAAAATAACATTAACCATAACTTACAATGATTAAAAATAGCGTAGCGTTACACGGACAGAATTTCGACTTACACCCTTACAACATTCGCTAACATACCCTTGTTATTAGAATTTAAAATTAAAATTAAAATTAAAATTAAAATATAAATATATTTACTTATATAGATAGAGAGATGGATGGATATATGTTTATTTTGTTCGACAAACTGCCTTTTTATAGCAATGTGGCCTGGATTTCAGGGCCATGCGATCGCATGGCTTTTGTGCCTCCAGGCCATGTGATCGCATGGTGGTAGGTAACAGCTCACAATTTTTTGTTTTCTTGTTTGTCGATGTTTTAATAAATAAATATAATATATAAATAATTATAAGAATTATTTAAATATTATATTATATTATATTTATGTGCATAGTTGACTTGTAATTTTTAGTCCTTTGCGTCGAGCGTTGAGAGTTGACTCTGGTCCTGGTTCCAGATTTTTGAACGTCCTTGCGTACAATTTAATATCTTGTACTTTGCGTTTTGCGTCTTGTACTCTTGTAATTTTGAGACGTTTCTTATCAATAATTGAAACCACTTTGATTGTATTTTGTACTTTTGAGCTTTTTGGTCGTTTGCGTCTTCAATTCGTCGAATCTGTCTTTTGTCTTCACCTTTTATTATTTAAACGAATATCACTTGTAAATAGAACAATTGCAACTAAAAGCTTGTCTTTCTTGAGGGATAATGCTATGAAATATATGTTCGTTTTTAGTATTATCAAATATTCCCACACTTGAGCGTTGCTTGTCCTCAAGCAATATAGTCTTGAAATAAAAATACTAGAATCACTTCTTTATTCTTCACACTTTTTACATCAGTGATTTCTATACGGCGGTATAAATAATGATAGTAACGATGTGGTTTACAGTCCCACATGACTATAAAAATTTAGATCCTTAAGAAAATTGGATCTTTATGAAAACATTTGATCTTTTGAAAATACAATCTAGTTTTTACCCTAGATAAGTTTTCCGGAATAACCCTTCACCGATGTTTGCAAATTATTTTTGTGGGTTTAGTGAGTTTCAGATTTGAAAATTTTAGCTTAAAACTTGCAGTTTTGTGTCACCCACTTGCTAACCTTGTATTAGGAAAGCAACACGTCCAGAATACTTGCTCTGTATATTACCTTTCGGTAAACTACCGTCCGGTTGTAAAGGAAAGCGTTGAACAAGCAACTGTTGAGGCAATGTCCCCTGACATGCTTTTAATTATGGTCTATAACGTGTCGGATGCAATTACTATCCTTTGTAGGAGCAATAGTAAAGCTCACCCTATAGTTTTTCGGTCTGGCACAAGGTCCTGTCTTTGACCATGCTATGCAACTACCGTTCTTACGGTTGATATCCGATTTGGTTCAGGTAACCTAATGAATTTCAGGTGAATTCTTAGGATTTTACGTTCAATGGTAATGAACGCATTAAAAATGAGTTTTTCAGAAAACAAATCGGTTTGTAATTTTGATCAAAATATTTTCTCGTTCAAGCTCGAGTTTAGATATCATTGAATTCCACGAGTTTGTAATTCTCAATCTTTAAGGTCAATCTCAAGGATTGAGTAATATCAGGCTTAAAGGCTGATTTTTGATCTTTAAGGAGATTATCCTTTTCTGGGGATCTGATTCATTAGTCTTATCCAGCTAATTTGCACGGCGTCCTCCCCATTTTACGAGACAGATCCTTTCATGGTTAGGATAAGTCTGACCACTTGGCGACCCTGTTTGATGCTGAGGTCCGTGGATTTCCTGCTGATTTTAGAGATGACTTTTCTAGGTTTTTCGTCAACCTACAGCTGGTCTGGACGACAACTTCATGACCTAAATCAAGAAGCGCGTGTCTTTTTCGGAAGATTTTACTTCCTTTTAATGATGGAATTGATTCATCGTGTAGATTCATCTTTTCTTTCAAATATTTTACAATTTACTGGGTAAAATTGATTAATATTGTCCAAAACAAAAGTATCTTCAATTATTTGTACAAAAATATGTGATATATGTTTTAAATAACTTGGTAAATTTTTCCCACACTTGGCTTTTATTTTCCTTTTTATTGTCCTCTATTCCATTTTAAATGAATTCTAATATTTTGGTTTGTTTCTCAATTTATGTCCTTTTCGAGGTAACAATAATTTCGGTGCTAACACCTAGTTTTATTGTTCATAAATATGTATAAACATGATTTTGAGTTCATTTAATTGAAAATTTTGAAAATTTTTACTAGAATTGGGTAGTCAGTATATAAGACTAGGGCTGTTCTTTATTATCAGAGAGCACTAGATTCTAATACAACTACTGCTTTACTAGTATTTTTAATGGTAACCAAGTGTATAAGTTAAAAATTTTAAAAATCCGAAAGAATTTAACTCCTTCCCACACTTAAGATCTTGCAATGCCCTCATTTGCAAGAAATCAGTAACAATTTAAATTATTGAGGGTGATTAGCGTAGAAAAATTATTAAATTTTACCAAAGTTTCCAAACATATTGGCGTTTGTTTTTTTTTTTTTTTTTTTTTTTTTGGCATACTTTAATTCAATAAGATTAAAAATAATGATAATAAAAGTTCTCGTCCCTCCCTTGAGTAAAGCAATTTCGGTTCAACGACCTAGTCTTCAACTTACGACGAATTTTAAAAATCATATTTTTAACTTAACGAAATAAAGTAAATTTTTGTTTTTAAATTCACACAAAACATAAATTTAAAATGTATAAAATTAAAAATTCATATTAATAATATTAAAAAAATTCACACCAAACTAATATTATATTTTTGTTTTTATTCATACAAACTTATATTAAAAATATTAATTTTTCAAATATTTACAAACTTAAATATATTGATTTTAAAAAGTTTACAATAATAATTTAATATTTAAATATTAATTTTAAAAACATAGAAAAATTAAAAATTAAAAATCATTTTGGTCTTTTATCCCACTTTAATCAATCAAATATTATCAAAAATATACGCCCCTCTTTTCGGTAAAGTAATTTTGGCTATATTACCTAGTTTTACTCCTAACGAATTTCTGAAATATTTTGGGTTGATTGATTAACGATATTTATACCTTAAGAATAAACGGTAAATTTTGCAGTGATGTAATAAATTTTTATATGATATCAATAATTTCGGTTACGCATACCTAATTTTATTGAATACCAATTTAATACTTTATAGTGAACGATTCAGAGTTTATTATCAAAAGGTTAAAAGCAATAAAACTAAAAATAAAAAAAACTGTACATACTTACCAGTGAAATAGAATTCTCAGTGACCTGTTTTAGCCCACTCATAAGATAGTCGGACTAATTGGTTTTCCATAGCTACATAGGCGTAACCTCGAGCATTTAACGTTTTTTCTTCGAAACATATGAACGGTCCATCTCTGCATAAAGTAACGAATTCGGTATTGGAATATGTCTGATTCGTCGAGCATTTTCCTTCGTGTGACCATTTTCCGCATTTCTGACATCTTTCAAGGTGTCGAGCTCTCCTTTTCACTGCGGATTTTGATTTTCCTTTACCAAACTGTAACTTATTATTTTTGTTCCTGGATTCTTTTCTTACTCCATCCAATTTACCTATGATTAATGATACTATTTCACTATGGAAGGGTGTCATTATTACGTTTAGTGATCAAAGCGTGTAGCATTAGACCATGGTTTAATTCACAGGAAGTCTTCATCTCGTAAAACCTAAAAAAAATAAAAATTCAGAATGGGGGGAGAAGGCTAGTTCTTTAGGGTCTGCTAGGGAAAGACCATTCGGATTCCATTCTCGAGAACTACACGAAAACAAAAAATCTAACTCTAACAGTAATACGTATTACCCTAAAAAGATTCGAACCTCCCCACACTTAGTTGGCTGTGGTGTCGAAATTGTGATTAACTTCGTTTTCAATTGGATCATCAACAATTTGTATATCTCTGACTTTTGCTTCAAGCGAATTGTTGATTTCCTCCGTAACTTTCACAAATTCAACAAACATTGCCTTTTCTTTTGGCGAAAAATTGGATAGTAATCGGTTGCATAACTTAAAGTTTCCCTTAATCTTAGCATCGTGAATCCGTTTATAAAGTTTCTTCATTGAACTGTTAAAAACGGGTTCATCTAATTTCTTATCATCAACGGGATTCTTTGTGATTGGATCATCATTAAGTGTTTCTTCATCTTCCCCACACTTATTCGTTTTTATTGGTTTAACAGTTTTGGTTGGTGGAGATCTAAACTTTCAATTCACAAAGGTGATCGATGTATCACCATCCCTAAGTGTCATTCTACCTTCTCTTACATCAATGAATGCCTCTGTGGTTGCTAAAAATGGGCGACCTAAAATTAGAGGAATATCGAGGTTTTCCTCCATATTAATCACTATGAAGTTTGCAACAAAGGTCAAACTTCCCACGTTAACAAGTAAATTATTTGCTATTTCAACCGGGTGTTTAATGGTTAGGTCAAATGATTGAACACCTATTTTGGTTAGTTTTAATTTACCCATACCTAATCTTTTGTATAAGGAAAGAGGCATAATATTTGCACTTGCTCCTAAATCTGCTAGTCCATTATATACAGCACCATCATTAAGCAAGCAAGAAATGATAAATTCACCCGGGTCTCCTACTTTAGTAAGTCGAGTTGGTTTGTAAACCTTTTTCGGGTGTTCTTTTCTTGGTTCTTTCACTTCTATTTGAACTTCTTGTTCACATTTTTCTTCATTTCTTGGAATGGGAGGTTTGTATAAGAATTCTTCTTCATCACTCCAATTTGAATCCTCCCTATTTTCCAATTTTGATTTTTCATATGTTGTTGATAACATATTTATGTTTTCATTTTGAAGGTTTTCTTGGGTGGTGAAATTATGATTGACTTCATTGTCAACTTCCATCGGACCATGTATGTAATGTTTAACTCTGTGACCATTAACTGTAAATTCAATCCCATTTGAATTTATTAACTCTATTGTTCCGTATGGGAAAACTCTTTTGACTATAAATGGTCCAGACCATCTTGATTTCAATTTTCCAGGAAATAGCTTGAATCGTGAATTGATAAGAAGAACTCTGTCTCCTTCTTTAAATTCTTTTGAACTTCTGATTCTTTTATCATGCCATTTCTTCGTTCTTTCTTTATAGATTAACGAATTTTCGTATGCTTCATGTCTTAATTCTTCTAATTCGTTTAGTTGACTTAATCGTAGACGTCCAGCTTCATGTAAATCAAGATTACATGTCTTCAAAGCCCAAAATGCTTTGTGTTCAATTTCTACTGGAAGATGACATGCTTTTCCTTAAACGAGTTTAAAAGGTGTGGTACCAATTGGAGTTTTGTAGGCTGTTCTAAAAGCCCAGAGTGCATCCTCCAATTTCATGGACCATTCCTTCGGATTTGATCCTACGGTTTTCTCTAGAATACGTTTTAAAGCTCGGTTGGTATTTTCAACTTGTCCACTTGTTTGTGGATGATAAGCAGTGGAGATTTTATGAGTTACTCCATATCTTTTGAGAACTTTCTCAAGTTGATTATTTCAGAAATGAGTACCCCGATCACTTATTAAAGCTTTCGGTGTTCCAAACCTTGCAAAAAGACGTTTTAAAAAGTTGACTACAACTCGTGCATCGTTAGTTGGGAGAGCTTGTGCTTCCGCCCATTTAGATACATAATCAATGGCAACGAGAATGTAGAGATTATTATGAGATTTTGGAAATGGACCCATAAAGTCAATACCCCAAATGTCAAATACTTCACATACTTGAATGACATTTTGTGGCATTTCATCACGTTGAATTATTTTTCCGGCCCTTTGACAAGCATCACAGGATTTGCAAAGAAGGTGTGCGTCTTTGAAAATTGTAGGCCAATAGAATCCAGCATCGTAAACTTTTCTTGCTGTAAGTTGAGGCCCATAATGCCCTCCTGTTGGTCCTGTGTGACAATGGTTTAAGATTTGACTAGCTTCATCTCCGAATATACATCGGCGTATTATTCCATCGGGACAACTTTTAAACAAATGTGGATCTTCCCAGAAATAGTGTTTTATATCACTAAAGAATTTCTTTCGTTTTTGGTACGATAATCCTTTTTCAAGAAATTCACATACTAAATAGTTTGCATAGTCTGCAAACCATGGAATTTCATTATAATCTATCTTCAATAGATATTCATCAGGAAAGTTGTCTTGTATGGCCGATTCATTTAGAACTTCTAATTCAGGATTTTCAAGAAGAGAAAGATGATCAGCGGCGAGATTTTCTGCTCCCTTTTTGTCTCGGATTTCAATATCGAACTCTTGTAAGAGTAAGATCCAACAAATTAATCTTGGTTTAGCATCTTGTTTTGAAAATAGGTATCTAAGAGCAGAATGGTCAGTATAGACCACCGTTTTAGCTAGAACGAGATATGATCGAAATTTGTCAAAAGCAAAGACAATAGCAAGGAGTTCTTTTTCAGTAGTTGTGTAATTCGTTCGTGCTCCTTGTAACGTCTTACTAGCATAATATATAGGTTGAAATCGTTTTTCAATCCTTTGTCCTAAAACGGCTCCCATTGCAAAATCACTTGCATCGCACATAAGTTCAAACGGTAGATTCCAATTTGGAGTTATCATGATCAGCGCATTAGTAAGTTTTTCTTTAAGAATATTAAAAGATTTGATACATTCATCTGAAAAGATGAATGGAGCATCATTTTCTAGGAGTTTATTCATAGGAGTGGCAATTTTAGAAAAATATTTTATGAAACGTCGGTAAAAACCGGCATGCCCTAGAAAAATCCTAACTCCTCTAACATTGATGGGATGTGGAAGTTTAGCAATTACATCTACTTTAGCTCTATCCACTTCAATTCCTTCATTTGAAATTTTATGTCCAAGAACGATGCCTTCTTTAACCATGAAATGGCATTTCTCCCAATTAAGTACTAGATTTGATTGTTCGCATCTAATAAGCATTCGTTCAAGATTAACTAGACATGATTCAAATGTATCACCGAAGACTGAAAAGTCATCCATGAAAACTTCCATGCATTCTTCTATCATGTCGTGAAAAATCACCATCATGCACCTTTGAAAGGTTGCAGGGGCGTTGCAAAGTCCAAATGGCATGCGTTTGTAAGAAAAAGTACCATAAGGGCACGTGAATGTGGTTTTCTCTTGATCCTCGGGTGCTATTGGAATTTGAAAGTATCCGGAAAAACCGTCAAGAAAACAATAGTAACTATTTCTGGCTAATCTTTCCAACATTTGATCAATGAAAGGTAAGGGAAAGTGATCTTTTCTGGTGGCGTCATTTAATTTTCTATAATCAATACAAACACGCCATCCTGTTACAGTCCTAGTAGGAATAAGCTCATTTTTCTCATTTGTGATGACAGTCATGCCACCTTTCTTAGGTACGCATTGAAATGGGCTTACCCATGGACTATCAGAGATTGGATAAATTCAACCTGCATCAAGCAGTTTAATAATTTCTTTCTTAACAACATCTTGCCTATTAGGATTTAGTCTTCGTTGGCGTTGCACATACGTTTTATGACCTTCTTCCATAAGGATTTTATGTGTGCAATACGAAGGACTTATTCCTTTAATATCATGAATCTTCCATGCAATGGCTGGTTTATGAGCTTTTAACACAGAAATGAGTTGAGATTTTTCATTTTCAGTAAGAGAATATTATTACAGGTAATTCAGATTCACCATGTAAATAAGCATATTCCAAATGGTTTGGAAGTGGCTTTAACTCTAATGTCGGTGGTTCTTCTATCGATGATTTATATCGATATCTGTCTTCTTCTTTTAGCATTTGAATTTCTTCTGTTGTTGGTTCATATCCATTAGCCATAAGTGTAGCTAATATTTCAGTTTCATCAATTGGTTCAGTACTTTCTCCTAAAGAACATTCTCCTGTTCCTTGTAATTCTGGAAATTCTTCTAACAAGTCTGCATGTGATTCTATAGTTTGAATATAATAACATGTATCATCTGCAGATTGTGGTTGTTGCATTGCTCTATCAACAGAAAAGGTAACACTCTCGTCCTCTATACTTAGGGTCAGTTTCTTACCGAACACGTCTATTATTTCTTTAGCTGTGTTTAAGAATGGTCTTCCTAATATGAGAGGTACTCGAGAATCTTCTTCCATGTCTAGAATAACAAAATCTACTGGAAATACTAAAGTACCAACTTTAACTAGCATGTTCTCCATTGTCTCTCTAGGATATTTTACTGATCGATCGGCTAGTTGTATGCTTATTCGTGTTGGTTTCAATTCTCCAAGGTCTAGTTTAGTGTATAGTGAATACGGCATTAAATTTATACTAGCACCTAAGTCTGCCAATGCTTCTATTGAACTAAGACTAACCAGAAAATATGGAATTGTGAAACTTCCTGGATCTAAAAGTTTTTCCGATATCTTATTCAACAGCACTGCTGAACAGTTTGCATTCATAGTAACAGCAGAGAGTTCTTCCATTTTCTTTCTATTTGTGATTAGATCTTTCAGAAATTTAGCATATCTAGACATTCCTGAAATCACATCAATGAAAAGAAGATTTACATTTATTTGTTTAAACATATCCAAGAATTTGGATTGCTCGGCTTCAAGTCTCTCTTTTCTCATTTTACTCGGGTAAGGAAGTGGTGGTTGGTATGGTTTAACATAAGGTTTAGCCTTAACTGTATTATCTTCATTAACCGTTTCAACTACCGGTTCTTTTTCCTTATCTTGATCAGATTGTGGTTCTTGTGGAGTAGGAATTGCTTCATCAGAAATTACAGGTATTTCAGGTGGCTTTAGCTGTTTCATTCCAGGGGTTAGCATTTGTATCACTAGGTAGACTTCCCGGTTTTCTTTCACCTATCAATCTTGCTAGGTTACTTACTTCTTATTCCAAATTTTGAATAGAAGCTTGTTGATTTCTAAATGCTTGAGCATTTTGTTCATTGGTTTGTTTTTGAGATGTGAAAAATTGAGTTTGAGATTCAACTAGCTTCGACATCATGTCTTCTAAATTTGGCTTTTTATCATCGGTTTGTGGTGGTTTATTTTGAAAAATAGGTCTTTGCTGGTTGTAAGTATTGTTGGATACTTGTTGATTGCTAGGACCTTGTTGGTTGTTGTATGGAACATTTCGGTTATAATTCTAATTTTGATTGTAGATTGGTCTTGGCAGTTGATAATTATTCTGATAATTATTTCCAGGCCTTTGGTTTATGTATGAAACATTCTCTCTTTGTTCCATTGTTAGTTCAATACTGAGACAATCTTTTGTCAAATGTGGTCCTCCACACTGCTCACAACTAATTCGTATTGAGTGAATATCTTTAGTCATCTTTTCCATTCGTCTCTCGACAGCATCTATCTTTGCAGAAATGGAATCTAAGTCATGGCTAGAATCGGCTCTAGCTGATTTAGATGATCTAACGATATCTTTTTCTTGGTGCCACTCATGTGAGTGGGAAGCAGTGTTATCAATAATTTTGTAAGCATCAGTTGCGGTTTTCTTCATAATGGAACCACCAGGTGCTATATCGATGTCTTTCCTTGTAGTGATGTCGCATCCTTGGTAGAATATTTGTACTATTTGACAAGTGTCTAAACCATGTTGCGGACATCCTCTTAATAACTTTCCAAATCTTGTACATGCCTCATATAGAGTTTCATTTGGCTTTTGTGTGAACGTAACAATTTCTCCTTGAAGTCTCACGGCTTTAGATGCCGGAAAGAATTATTTAAAAAAAATTTCAACTAAAACGTCCCATGTATCAATCGCCCCTTCAGGTAACGATTCTAACCAATCTTTGGCTTCTCCCTTTAAAGTCCAGGGAAATAACATGAGATATATCTGTTCATCCTCCACTTCTCGAATTTTAAATAGAGTGCAGATCCTATTAAATTTTCGAAGATGCTCATTTGGATCTTCCTTCGGCGCACCACTAAATTTGCATTGATTAGTCAGCATGTGTAGGATTTGTCCTTTGATTTCATAATCTGGCGCATTAATGTTTGGTTGAGTAATTGCGTGACCTTGGCCAGTGCTTTTAGCTCGCATTCGGTCTTCCATACTTAGAGGTTCCAGATTCTCCATGATTGAATTTGTTGAATCTGAATTACTAAAGGATTCTGATTTAATGGTTGGTTCCTCAACAATCTCTGTTTGAATGATTGGTGGTTCCGGAGGAAAGATTAATGGTTCAGGATCTATGAATTGTCCCTGAATATTCTCCGGATTCTCAATTGTGAGGTCGGGTTCAAAAAATGGATTATCGGAAATTTGAATTGGAGTACTTGGTCGACTGGATGACGATTCTAAAGAAAAATCAACGGCGACAATATTTGCTAGATGTCTTGATCTGGTTACAGGTGGTGAACGTACAAAAGGTGGTGAACGTTTTGCTCGGTGCATTCACTGAATATCCTATTAGTTTTTAAAAATAAGAAAAATTATATAAGTTATCAAATTAATAGACTTTTCTGATTTTGCACACGTTTCGAATAGCCAAAAGATGCTGCAGAGGGGAAGGATTCGTTTGGTCTCAATATAATTGAGTACTATTTGGCTCCAATAACCTGGTCCACATAAAAATTCAACTATTACTACGAACCAGAAAATTTTGATGTCTATCAATTTAACCACTTAAAATAATTTTTCGTTTAAATTTAAAGAAATTTTAGAGAAGAAATAGAAAAAATCTAAGTCCTAAAAACTAGAGTGTCGAGAAATAAGAAAGAAAAAGAGCGCGTCGAAAAATAAAAATAAGATAGTAGCGCGTTGAAACTTAAAAAGGAACTAAAAACTAAGAATTAAAAGTTGCGTCTAAAAATATTAAAGCTTAAAAGAAAAACTATATCCCAAATGGCAATAACTTAAAAAGGGACTAAATTTTATAAAATGGCGTCGTAAAATTCTAGAGCACCTAAATCTTAGTCTAAAGAAAAAGCACTTAAGAGATTTTACGGCAAATCTTAAAAATCTAGAAATAAAAATAACTATGGCAAAAACTATATCTTAAAACTAAATACGAGCAAAAAATACAAATATTACGCTAAAACGAATAAAAAGATACAAAATATAAAAATAAACTTAAAGTTGTAAAAAGTACAATTTTTATAAAAATATTATTTTTATATTATTTATTTTATAAAACTATTAATTTTATAATTTATAAAAACTTATTAAACTTAAAATACAAATTAATTAAAACTAATACCAAATATTATATAATTAAAACCCTAAACCCTAATTAGGGTTATAATTAAATAATAATAATAATATTTACCCCGTAATGATTGCTGTTTGGCAGTCAACTGTGGCGTGTCTGACAGGGCCATGCGATCGCATGGTCCTCACGTTAAAAATCCATGCGATCGCATGGATAAAGATTTCGGGCCAGGGTTGGGCTGCTACAGTACGGGCCTCGAGTTTTTATATTTTTTTTTCTGTATTCTGATTTATATATTTATATAATAACTTAAATACAAATTTAATTTTTAAAAACTAAAATAAAAATACTTTTTAACTTTATATATATTTAACAAACTATTAAAAATAAATTTATTTTGTTTTTTTCTTTTTGTATTTTTGAGTTTTTAAAACGTATTTTTACAAAAACGTATTTTTACTAAAGAAAACTAAAAATTAATAAAAATCTTTTTTTTATAGCGTTGCGCTTCCGGCGTTTAAGCAAGAATTTCCCCGGCAGCGGCGCCAAAAATACTTGATGTGTGCGAGGTGTACTAGGAAATAGTATTATTTTTACAAGAAAATACTATTAAATACGATACAATTTTAAACAAGTGATTTATTTATATATAGAATGGATATATCTAAACCTTGCTACAGCACTCATAGGCAGTGTACCTAATCGTACAGTAGTGTAGTTTTTAGTAAGTCCGGTTCGTTCCACAGGGAAAATTAAACAAGCTTAACGCTATATTTTTAAAACTATATTTGTAAAAATACAAAAATAAATATAAGTAATATTATTATTATAAAAGGGGGGTTTTTACCGTTTAATGACCGGTTTGTCGATTTTAAAACTTTAGTCGCAGTTAAAACCTAATGTAAAATATTAAATAAATAAAATACTTAATTTAAAGAGTAAAGTAAGTAACGATAATGAAATTGCGATAAATAAAAATGCGATAAATAAAAAGTACGACAATTAAAGAGTACGATAATTAAAAGTGCAATTAAATACAATGACAATAAATAAAAGTGCGATAATTAAAAGTGCAATTAAATATGAAATAAAAGAATTATGCTTATTTAAACTTCCATAATCATGATGTTTGACGTGTTGATTTTTAGTTTATTCCCATGGGTTAATTGTCCTTTGTCCTGAATTATTCGATATGTCCATACGGATTTGTCCATAATAGTCCATCAGTCATAAATATAAAGTGCGAAAGTCTTCGTCAAATTATTCTTATTCCTGAAGTTAAATATTCCAACTAATTGGGGATTCGAATTGTAACAAGGTCTTAATACTTTGTTTAATGAATACACCAGGTTATCGACTGCGTGTAGTCCAAGGTTTTACTACTTTGTTAACAATTACACCAATTACCCTTGAATGTAATCCACCCCTGTTTCAACAAGTCTATTAACTATTAATCAAGTTCCGTGTCCGGTTAAATGAACAATTATTGGTATTTATAGATATCCCGCCCACGGTACCCAGTCAAGCGTATGTGGTTATATATAAATACGTCAAATTATAAGTCTATATATTAAATTAACGAGGTATCATTTAGTTAATATAAAACCCATTAATAGCCCATAGTCTAATTTCCACAAGTGTCGTTCTTTTGTCCAAACCCCAATTATGGTACAAAGCCCAATTACCCAATTTTAATATTTAGCCCAACATCATGATTACTTCGGCATTAAATAAGCATAATAATAACTTAGCTACGAGACATTAATTTAAAAATAACATTAACCATAACTTACAGTGATTAAAAATACCGTAGCGTTACACGGACAGAATTTCGACTTACACCCTTACAACATTCGCTAACATACCCTTATTATTAGAATTTAAAATTAAAATTAAAATTAAAATATAAATATAAATATATTTACGTATATAGATAGAGAGATGGATGGATATATGTTTATTTCGTTCGACAAACTGCCTTTTTATAGCAATGTGGCCTGGATTTCAGGGCCATACGATCGCATGGCTTTTGTGCCTCCAGGCCTTGCGATCGCATGGTGGTTGGTAACAGCTCATAATTCTTTGTTTTCTTGTTTGTCGACGTTTTAATAAATAAATATAATATATAAATAATTATAAGAATTATTTAAATATTATATTATATTTATGTGCATAGTTGACTTGTAATTTTTAGTCCGTTGCGTCGAGCGTTGAGAGTTGACTCTGGTCCCGGTTCCGGATTTTCGAACGTCCTTGCGTACAATTTAATATCTTGTACTTTGCGTTTTGCGTCTTGTACTCTTGTAATTTTGAGACGTTTCTTATCAATAATTGGAACCACTTTGATTGTATTTTGTACTTTTGAGCTTTTTGGTCGTTTGCGTCTTCAATTCGTCGAATCTGTCTTTTGTCTTCACCTTTTATTATTTAAACGAATATCACTTGTAAATAGAACAATTGCAACTAAAAGCTTGTCTTTCTTGAGGGATAATGCTATGAAATATATGTTCGTTTTTAGCATTATCAGTGATCGACAAGTATTTCTTCATATAGATCAAATATTGCATCTTCTTCAAAACATTAAGTGATTCATTTTAAGGTAATAACTATGGTGACAAAGAGAACTTTATATTAATAATGTTATGAGAAAAATTGAGACTTACTGATCAAGTTCATTAAGGAGATAATAGCGAGTCTGACATAATACTTTTGAAGCTGCATTTATCCTGCCATTTCGAATTCGAAATTAAAAAATTTAGGATGGAAAAACGATTAAAGAACAAGTATATTAGAAGGATTCGATTCTAATTGATCGTGTAAATTTCTCTGATTAAGGAGGTTTGAGTACTTAACTTCCGAATACCGGAAGGTTACGATTTACTTCGTAACTCTTGAACACGTAGCATTAAACATGAATTGAATTAACATATTTGAATCAATCAACTATATGTTATTCTGGGATGAGATTCACAACGATTATGAAGGTGTTTCGCTGAATGATCGAATTTAGGGGATAATTGGGTGAACCGTGAAGGATTAATCAAAATGAATCGTAGAAGATGATGTTTGCTTGAAGGATCGAATTTGAAGGTGTTTGGTTGAAGGATTGAATTTGAGCGATGATTAAGGTTTGTGATTGTATAATTGTAGAAGATAATTTTGGAGAAGATATATTAGAAAGAAGGTACAACTTCTGACTTCAAATGCCGCATAAACAGATTTCCCAATCAAAATCAATTGTAAATGTAAATATGGAATAGTATCAATTTAATTTAATGTTTGAATTTTGATTCCGTTTTTAATGGTGAAACGCTGGACTACAGTTACAATTAAAATGTATTTTTCAAAATTTGAAATTTGAATTTAACTACTAATTAAATTAATTTAATTGTTAAATGTAAAATAAAGTTAAGTTGAGGTTATTAATGTTAATCTAGCTGTAAGTGAAAAACGAATTACGTAATAATCTTTTCAAAAATCAATCCAACGGCTGCATTTAATTTTTTTGTGAAAATGGATGGTCAAGATTAGTTATTTGAAAAGATTATTACTAAATTAAGCTCCTGCTTTAATATATAGAGGGATAGTAATAATAATAAAGTCTGCTTTAAAATTAAGTATTTTTATTTTTAATAATAATAATTAATAATAACAAATGACTCTTGAAATTTTTTTAAAACTTAAAATACAATTATTATATGAATGTTGTACAATATGCTTGAAATTTTGTACATGTGTTCAGGAGTTGTTTTGTAAAAAACAACTCATGTGTTCATGAGTTGTACAATATGTTTTAAAGCTTGTACATGTGTTCATGAGTTTGTATATGCTTTAAAGTTTGTACATGTGTTCATGAGTTGTTTTTAAAAAGTTTGTACATATGGTCTTGAGAGTATTGATATATTTTGGTTATTTATTTGTTTTGATTTTGTATTCTTTTTTAATTAAAATTAAAATTAATTTTATAATAGAATTAATATATAAAATAATAATGACATTATCATTATGAAAATCAAAAAGTAATTAGTGAAATGATGACATATTTTAGAGTTTTATATGAATATATATATATATATATATATATATATATATATATATATATATATATATATATATATATATATATATATATATATATATATATATATATATATATAGAGAGAGAGAGAGACATAGATAGATAGATAGATAGATAGAAGATAAGTTATAGTTATAAATAAAGAATAAAATTAACCACGTTTAAGGATAATTCATATTCATATATTTTATCAATACCATGTATTATAGCAGGAAGAAAGTAACGATTTATTAAGGATTCTAATTAACCATCTATCTATCTATAGTTTCTATTAAAATTCTATAATGATGATGTAATTATTAGGGTATTTTCTTTGTTAATAAAAAATCAAAAATAAAAAGAAAAAAATCTAAGCCATCTTGATGATGTCATTAACATTAATTAAATATTTTATTATTTATTTAGAATTTTTATCATATATACACTTCTTAACTTTAATAATAACACATTTACCCACTTAAATATGATTATATCATATGAGCCAATTTTAAACATATAAACTCATCATATTTACTCATTTATTCAATCTTAATGTGATACGTCTTTATGCCCTAATTTTTTTAGCGGCAATTATTCATGCTTGCTTTTTTTTTCTTCTTCGAGCTATGTACTATGATATTAACTACCATAAAACAATACATGCTAATCATCTAATCCTCAACGGTATAAAGCTATTATAAGGTGAGAATACATAATGTAATCACTATTAGTTATCTTTATATATCTTTAGCTGACTGAAATTTTTTTATTGTTGTTAATTTCTCTTAATTGATAGGCTACGAATACTATAAATCACGTTCAAAAAATTGATATGTATATCTAACTAATTATAGTTGTTTACTTTTTTTGCTCACATCACCAGTAGCACTTCAGTTATTGTTTTGACCAACAATATGATGAGATAACAATACTGATTTACATACATATACAACGATATTACTACAATAATAAAAATGATAATGATCCACCTTTCTATTTTGGGATGTCCCATTTCAAGTATCTAAATGATATTTCAATTAATCAGAAGAGGTTATTCTGGAGAGAGAAGATTTCTGATTGGTGGAGAAGGAAGTTAGTGTAAATTCCTAAAACTTTGTGCAAAAAGTAACTGGATACTTGTAATTGGACTGAGGGAATATTATTATTATATTATTATTATTATTATTATTATTATTATTATTATTATTATTATTATTATTATATAGGTTTTTTTTACGGGATTAATTACATTACATATGTATGCGAAATACATGTCCCAATAAAATGTTGTAATGTAAATTTTATGATAAGAAAAATAATAATTGTGATCAAAATTGAAAGTAAGTGGTGGGAGAATAAATGTAGTTCATTTATTCTGACTAAGTTAAGTATATCAATATACAACAACAACAACAACAACAACAACAACAAAATCCAATACCACATGAGTGGTGTATGGGGGGAGGTGATATGTAGACAATCCTTCCCCTATTCGAGAATAAAGACGAGTTAATTGTGATCAAAGTTAAGTATGTCTGACTAAGTTAAGTATATCAATATGTTTGTAAAACAAGTTTCATAGTCGGAATATGTGGTTCCACGGGTCATTAAACTAAATGACTTAGCATTTACGTTAATTTAATACATAAAACACATCGTTAAACTGTTTTATTTAAACAAACCCGTGATTCCACGGGTCATTTCACTAGTATTTTCTAAAACTTCATCTATTTTATGATTAACAAGTATTATAGCTCGATGAAAATAATGGTTTATTAAGCATTCTATTGAACATATTTCGTTCTTTAGTGATATGTCATGTCACATAGGTGCGTTCGATTACTTTTTAATCGAATAGTTCAATATCTTGAACTGTTCAAAATTTAGCGTGTTTGTTAATTGATGACACCTAAATGATAAATAAGATCCTTTAGCATAAGAGGAGATGACTTGTTTCTACTTGCAGGTGAAGAGATGATTTTCTTTATTTGTAGATGTGGGTGAACTACTTCCTTCTTATTTTAAAAAAGAGGAATAACTGTCTATATTTAACCTTTCACATGTTATACACTGTTGAAATTGGGTATTGTTGTTGTATATAAATGACAAATAATATTAAATCATTTAACAATATGTGTTGAATCATTAAGAGTTATTTTAACCATTTACCACTTTTATTCTTTTGATATTCTATTTAAATTACATCTAAAACACTTATTTTGAGGTTATATTTTTAATTTACTCATTAAAAAGGTTAATATGTTAACTTTTTATCATTTATATAATTTATTCATAATGATTATTAGATATCTGTTGTTGTTAATCAAAATATTTAAATCATTTAAATTCTCAACAATTCAGTATTAAACATTATGCATTATCAAGAACACTAAAAGAAACTAAAGTAAATAGTTTATAGTTTATAAGAATGATTTTTTGAGAAAAAAATTATTTTAAAACATGTTCAATTTGTAACTTTTTGTTTTAAACAATAAAATATCTTTCAAGAAAAAGAATATTAATTGTAATATTTTACTAGAATGTCAATTTAACACTTACATTATATTTATGTCGTGACATTATATTTTGAAAATCACATGGCTAAAATTTCTTTAGATTGTTATAGTTTGTTGTAATTTTCAAAATTGAGTTACACAGATTTAAAATGACCTTCATCGAGACAATTACTATAGGTGATGCGAAAAAAATCTATGAGAAAAAGTTGGCTTAAACTAGCTTGCTTCTATATACTCAATACCATATACTAAATACGGTGATGTTGTGAACACTAGTCGAGCCAACCTGACCCAACTCATTTTTTAAACTTTTTTTCCTTCTTCTTTTTTATAACTTTTTTTCTTTCTTTATTTTTTTTACGTTCGATTAACAGATCAAAATCATCCATTTCATTTAACCGATCAAAACCACCCCCGCAGCGAAGCGCGGGTATCTTCCCTCGTTATCATTTATAAATGAAAAATCAAAATCAAACCTATAATAGTTTCATTTTAGTTGTGAAATATAGTCGGAATGGGCTAGACTTTCACGTTCTCTTTATGATCATTCCAACGTTCCGATAACTTAGAACAAAGTTTAAATACTAGTTTTACACGACTATATGTAAATCGCTACTTATTTCTTCTAGAACGACAAAACAATTGATATGAATTATTCATAAATAATGCTAACAACAAGACTCGAAAGGTACTTTTTAATTGAAGTGTCTTCTCACACTACTAGAAAGGCACTCATTGTGGACGACATTTTTTATCTTTCCCAGACGACGGGTCGTCCCTGAAACCCTTTCTGAACGACTTGTCGCTCCAATGTGTCGTCCCCAAACTTTCGTCCGATAAAGTTTTTCCGAACGAAAGATGTTTTTTCCCAGTCGACAGTGGGGCCCACTTTGACTTTTTCAACTGGAATAGAAGACGACATTTCCGGATGACGTATTGGAACGACATGTCGTCCAGAAAGAAATATAATAAAATATTATTTAATTTATTAATTATTTAAAAATGTTTATTTAATTTAATATCGAACGACTTTTCTGAGACGACCGGTCGTCCATGAAAGAATAATAATAAAATAATATTTATTTTTTAAATTGATTAAAAATTAAACCACAATCCTTTATGTTAAAAACCTTATACGTTCGTCAATTTACTTGTGATAATCTAGTTTATGTTAAATTTGATCCTTTTGGTTTTTTGGTGAAAATTATCTAACCCGTCGCCTGCTTCTCCGATGTGATAGCACCGAGGATCTCTACCCAGTTACATCACCCACATTTCTCTCTTCTCAGCAGGCAATTCTCACAGTCCGGTTATATGACATCAGCGTCTCGGACATCCCGGACACGATGTTTTTCGAAGACTCCTTTCTAATAAAGATATTATTTGTAATAAATCATCGTTTCCCGTTCTTTGTCATGCCTGTCGACTTGGCAAACAAGTGAGACTCCCTTTTTCTGTTTCTAGTTCTAATGTTAATTATACTTTTGATATTATCCATTCTGATTTATGGACATCTACCGTTTCTACCCTTAGTGGTTTAAAATACTATATCATATTTCTTGATCATTTTTCGCATTATGTATGGGTATTTCTATTACGCAAAAAATATGACGCACTTACCACATTCATACAATTTCGTACTTTTGTTCGGACTCAATTTAACCAAGAAATCAAACCTTTTCAATGTGATAATTGGGTTTGGGGGGGGGGGGGGGGGAATTCGATAACATTGCTTTCCATCAACTTCTTCAAACCAATGGTATTCAATTCCGGTTCTCCTGCCATCACACCTCTCAACAAAACGGAAAATCTGAATGCATGAGCCGCACTATTAACAATCTTATACTCAACCTACTCTTTCAAGCTCATCTCCCACCCACTTACTGGGTGGAAGCTCTCCACGTGGCAGCCTACCTATGTAATATTCTTCCCTCTTCCGCCATCAATCACGACATCCGGTACTCCCGCCTCTTCAAGCAAAAACCTAACTATGCCACTCTCCGAGTCTTCGGTTGCCTCTACTATCCTCACCTTCCCACCACACACAAACTTTCTCCTCGCTCCACTCATGTATTTTTCTTGGAAACCCCTCCAATAATCGGGGTTACCGCTGTCTAGATCTTACGACTAGCAAAATCATCATTTCTCGTCATGTCACCTTCGATGAGACCTGTTTTCCTTTCGGTTCCATGACACCCACTCAACCACCATCATATGACTTTCTAGACCCTCCTCCAAACCCCTATTCTCGAACGTTTCATCTACCACCGGAGACACAACCTCCTCCTACTGATGCTACCGACCCCACACCTCCACCTTATCCTATTCCGGAGCCATAGCCTCCTCCTACTGAGGCTACCGACCCCACGCCTACACCTCATCCTATTCTGGATCCTCAGCCTCATCCTAATGAGGCTACATCCTCTTCTACTTCCAATCACCCCATGATCACCCGCACACTCCTTGGTACCACCAAACCGGTACAACGTCTTAACCTTCACACCACTGTCATATCACCCATTCATCGCACTTACTCTGAATCCTTTCATGACCTTAACTGGAAATAAGCTATGACTTATAAATATAATGTTTTAGTTAACAACAGTACTTGAAAACTTGTGCCTCGCGCATAGGACACGAACATAGTTCGCTCCATGTGTTTAACACCCCGCCAAATTACCATCTGACGGTGTGTTAATTCAGGTCCCACAGTTAACAGTTACGCCCTCTATATGAGACGTTTAGTGCAATCGCATTTAATTTTATTCAAAAATTAACTTTCAAGAACATAAGTCAATAATCCCAAAAATTGAAACACAGTTGTGATCGTAACCACATGCGAAGGTAAATAATGTTCTTTAAAATCAAATGCTGACTCCACGGCCAGTCATGCAGCAAACACAGCAGAAGCATACCTCCTAAGGACCTGAGAACAACAACACGCAAAAACAGGTCAACAAATAATGTTGGTGAATCTACAGGTTTAAATTAATGTAACAGTATATGAAGAAAAACAGTTATCAGAAAAATAGTTTGATTTCCTTGACCACGAGATTCTATCGTTGCATACACCGAGCACCTGAATACTAGCAATGACCCGAGTATAGAAGCCACTATACCCGCCTTTACCTCCTAAAATGTTATACACCTGTACGAGTGTATCTAATGTTCAAAATAAATGCACCACTACTTTTATAGTGGGTGAGGTTGTAAACCTAACGGATCCGTCCATCTAAATTGTGCTTACACCGATGGTATTAAAAGTATTCAAGCTAGAGGCTTTGTGTACAAACTCGATATGCATATGTGTAGTACTCATGTCAATACAAAAGTATTTGAAAATGTAAATATAACAGCGTGTATTCTCATCCCTAAAAACATGTAAAAAGCGGGACTGTAGACTCACCTTTGAAATAAGCTCGGAATGAAAAGTGAACAAATAACTTGTACGGTTTATAGCCGTGTAATGCAACCTAAGTATACGTATGTAGGTTGGTCAATATATGTATCTTAAATAAGTGTGGTTTCATAGTGTACGTTGTCTTATTGCTCGACTCGACGCGTTTCAAAGTAAAAGTCAACTATATCATGCAAGTCAAACAAAGTCAACCGAAGTCAAACCGAAAGTCGAACTTGGTCAAAGTAGTTAACTAAAGTCAAAATCAGTAGGTTCATGCCAAATATTGGTCAACATGTCAACCCTAAGTCAAACAATACGTTTTAGGTCATGAATGATCATTTTCACAATTTCAGTTTATCGTCATGCACAAAATTTATGAACACGTAGCATACTTAGCACATTATCTCATAGTACAAAATTCAAGTAAATATGACAAACTCCAGATCATATATATACTTAAAATAGATTCCAAAAAGTCCGGCCAGGGACTCATACGACAATTAAAAGTCAGGAATCAAAAGGGATACATTTGGGGTTTGCCAGGTCAGTTTCTGACCGCGCACTGATTTTATTTTGGCTATAACCGGAGTTAGGAACATGAAATTGATACAAGACCAGTGGATATAGTTCAAGGACAAATCAAAGTAAAACATATCAAAAATCTAGCAACTTTTGTTTAGCCAATTGATACAGTTTATTCGTGAAAGTTGATCATTCAGTTTTCAGCTCAAATTAGAATTCACATAAAGTATGGCTCTATTGTGCCCAATGCATAAGGTTTCAGAGATTGACATAAGCAAACAATAAGTCACATAACATTTTAAGTTTCATTTCCCAGAAGTATACATTCTCAATAAATATACAAAATCCACAGAGTACAAAACCGTGTTCAATTTACAGATTCGATTCTCATTTAGTTAGCCACATTCGCACGCGATTATCCGAAGATATAGATACATTTAGCCTATGATATCCATATTAAAGATGAAGTAATTTTTGTCTAATTTTCAAATATGTAAAGCTTTAATCACAGAAGTTAACACATTTTATCATACAAGGTTATTTTCATGCAAGTGTTGTATAAAACTACATTTACACTAATTCTAGCATATCTCGGGCTATACATAAGCAAACGACATGATATCCTAGTCTAACTTGAGTGTTTTTAAATTATATTTCCAGTGGTATAAGTCTCACATGCCAATTCATTTTCTATCAATACCAGATTTCTGATCAAGCAACAAAAACACAACGATAATTCAAATCGACATAACTTAATCATACGGAAACGAAATCAAGCGAATCCAAAGCCTAAACTCAATAGTTTTTCGCAAGGAATCTGATTATAACATAATAATTAGCATTTGAAAAACTTAAGTTTTCTGATCAAACAAATACAAATTCGTTTTTAATCCCTAGCGCATCAAACAATCAAAATAACGATTACAATTAACACGTACGCGTATAGACTTGAGCAATTGACAACATAACTATGAAACTTTAATAAAATTTAGATTTTAAAAATTAGGGTTTATGCAATTATACCTTTGATCGCTAAATTAAATACACCAACGCGTAGAGGAGATCGGGAATTACAAGTTTCGTGTTCAAGGTTTTATCAAAAAGTGAAAATTGAATGGTGGTAGTGGTGATGGTGGTCGAAGGTTTTGGGGAGGAGGAAGAAGTCGACTGCTTTTTTTTTCTTTCTAGTGAGGGTTTATACTAATTTGTGTTAATACTTGTATTTATACTAACCCCTAGTTTAAACAATTAGCACATAAGTCCCTAAAGTTATCAAAAATTAAACATAAAAGGGGTGGGGAGGGGGTTCGGCCGTGGCCCACATGGGAAGTATTCCCGGGCTCGTATTATCCAATTTCTTGTAATCGTGATCCGTTTTAAGTGCTGTTTAGTAGTACCGAAGGCCCGGAACGCTAACCCGATCGATAAACGCAACCAATTGTTTAATTTATTAAAAACCCAATAAATTAAATATTTTAAAAAGTTAATAATTAATAAAATTAATTATTAAAATAAACCCGAGCGTTTCGTTGCTCAAAAAGCTATTATCAAAATCGTATCGTTTTTATCGTATTTCATTATCCGAAATATTTATTTGAATTAATATCAACCCATATTAATTATTAAAACCCTCCGAAGATCAAGTACGCATTTAATAAACGTAAACACATAAAAGTTAAATAATCGCTGTTAAATAAACTAACGAAAGGTTAACGGAAGTAACGAAAAAACCAGGGTTGATACAATGTGGCTATTCAAGCACAAGTGTAATGCAGACGGTAATTTAAACAGGTACAAGGCTCGAATTGTAGCGAGCGATCGCAACCAGCAGGTTAGCATTGATTGTTGTAATAACCCGCCTTTTTCCGTTAAATTATTTTAACGCCCGTCTTTTTTTTTTAGAATATCTTTCATTATCTAAATTCGTATCTTCCGTTAATTAGGGTTTCAATATTCCCATTATTTAATTATAACATCTCTCGTTTACTCTAGCGTATTCAAAATAATTCGTTCGGTTAATTCGCGCACCCGCTTTTAAACTTGAGGGACTAATCGTGTCAAGAGGCCAAAGTGGTGACTAGGTCAACTAGTCAACCACCTCACCTCCTCCACTCATTCACTTCAACTTCCACCTCCCTTTTTCTCTCTAGTTCAAGAACACCCACTTCCACCCAATTCATTAAATCATCATCTAAATCATTTCAAGGAAGCAAACATCAAAACAAATTGTACTTTTGGAATCCTCTCTTCGTCCTCTACGTTATGATACTAATTTCACTACTTGGGGTAAGGTTTCTAAAAACTCTAGATTTTTGTTCTTGATGTTCTTGACTTGAAATAGTGTTAGTTAGTGTCTATGGCTCACTAGGTTATTGTGTATGTAAATGATTTGCTCGATTTTGTTGTTTTGAGTAACTAGCATGAACACTTGAAATGGGTTGTTGAATCCTTGATTTTGGTTGATTAAATGTTAAAGTTCATGTATTAAATGTGTTACTAGCATCATTAGCTTCAATTTGATGCGTAGGTTGACTTGGAAAACTTCACTAACATGATTATTAATTTTGTGATTTTTGGTTAGGGTTTGATAGCTTTTAAAATGAACATTTGATGCATTGAATACTATAAGATGTTATTGGCGAGTGTTTAGTTGTATTGTATGCGTAATTACCTACGAAATGGTGTATTATATGTGTGGGTTAAGTTCCCGAATCACCATTTGCATTTATGAGCTTGACATGCTAAATAATGATCATTCGACGAGGATTTAGTCATTTTAATTGTTGGATTCGCTTGATGATATGTGTTTAGTTGTATTCCTCGTTAAAATACCTTTCCAACGATATAAGATGCGTGTTTTGAATGTTTACGGTTGATAAATTGTGGTTGATTGAAGTTTAATTCGTGCATATGAAAAATTCAGCAACAGCACTGGAAACTAGGGCCTCCGCGATCGCGGAGCTCCCCACACACTAAACATAGCGATCGTGGAGCAGGGTCTGAAAGGCCTAAAACTAGCTGATCAAACTCACTTTGTGATTTCACGTTTTCACCCCCGCTTACTCGCAACTCCGATTAATATGAAACTTGGCCAACATGTTTATATATGATTACTAATTAAAGAAAAATTATCAGATACCCGACCCGACCCCGTTGACTTTGACTTTGACTTTGACCAAGTTTGACTTTTAGTCAAACTTGACCAAACACTTATGCAATCGTTCTAACGTGATTTTATACTTATATCTTTCATGAAACTTGACAACTTGATTCACATGCTATACTAATCGAGTCGTAACGAGCCATAGGACTAATTGAACACATTTCTCCCGACCTTGTGTCGTAACCGGTAATTGATACAAGTTATTTGTTTAGGTCAAGGCTAAGCAACTTTCATTTGCACAACGTTTAATTTCAAATACTTTGGCGTGCAACTACGGTGAGATCATAGTCCCACTTTTACTCTTTTATACTTATACTTGGGATGAGAAAACATAAACATTTCGTTTTACAAAGTGAACTCAAGTACGAAAACAAACATTCTACATGCGAGTTAGAACAAAAATCCTCAAGTCCAATTATCATTAGTTACACTTGTAGGGTGTAAGCGAGAACTTATGTTGTGTGAGCATAGGGGTTTGACGAACCCTCATTCGGACGGTTCGCTACCGTTAGCAGATGAAACGTATTTTCGTGTATAGTATAGGTTCTAACACTATGATGCAGAGGTACCATTCAGTAAAGCCTTGATAATTGGGTGATCGTGATACAAACAACACCTTTGGAATGCAAATGATTTGGATAATCAGCTTATACTAAATCTTGTGTTTCAATACAACTTACTTACTAAACCTATGATTTCACCAACGTTTTCGTTGACAGATTTTTCTATGTTTTTCTCAGGTCTTGAATGTTAAGTGATACATGCTTCCGCACTCTATTTTGATACTTGCTTGGATGTCGAGTATACATGCATACATGGAGCGTCTTTTGACTTTATTTAAATTGTGTCGCATAGGTTTCATTTGTACTTAAAACGTTGTAATGTAACTAGTTGTCGAACTACATTTGTAATCCTTTAAACATCTTTACATTTGAAATGAATGCGACATATTTTGGTCAAACTTTACTTTAAAGACTTATGACCACGTAACGGGACCTAAGTTGACGGCGCCGTCAATGACGATTTTGACGGGTCGTTACATGTGGTATCAGAGCGTTGGTTATAGGGATTTAGAGTTCATTGGTGTCAACCCCGAGTCATAGGGTGCATTAGTGAGTCTAGACTACAACCGGCATATAGACTTGAAGTAGGACTTGCTTGACTACTTGTGCGTTTATACTTGAACTCTTCTATTCATATCTAACTTCTATTCCATCTAAATCTCATGTTGTTTAATTTGATTGACACGCCATCTTAACCTTATGAGGTGATGTTGAATGCACATGTGAATTAGGGTAATATAATTGCCGGAATTATATTACGGTGACTCATGTGGACATTCCGACATTATAACATAGAGAATCGAGGGCGGGTCAAGGAAAATTTTCTCTCTATCTTTATTCCATATCACAATTAGTATTATTGAGAATACTAATCAACAATATTCTTGCATTTTCAAGGAACAATGGCTCGCCGAGGTCAACGCAATACTCCTCCCGAAAATCTCGAACAAGCTCTTCAAGGAATGATAGCCACCGCCGTAGATGCGGCCATGGCCGGTCACTCCTCCAACAACAACAACAATGTGACGACCCAACACGTCGTTAAACCGGCCCATATTTTTTTTATATTACATTAATATCATTAACATTTAGGTCCCAATTATGTTTCCAAAAACATCTTCATTACAATAGTAAGTTAAACCAACTTTAAAACATATGTTACAATAGTTGAAGTACAAAACAGGCATACAACCCAACACTCGTTTGAAATAACCAAAAGTAAACCTTGACCCAACTATTTTACTTTTCAACAAAACAGAGCATGGTGATTGGGAAAGCTACCCAATCCTAAGCAAAAGTCTAAAGCACAAACTTATAAAGCAACCCGCAAGCACTAGTCCCCATGCTTACCCAAGCCGCCACCTCGAGAACCTATAAAAATGTAAACAACGAGAGGGTATTATGAAAGCTTGGTGAGTATAAACATACTATATACATACATATGCATAAAATGAATACGTATAACCAAACACATAAAGTAAACACATACCGCAATCCAAGTATAACTAGCAAGCTATACCTAACGTACCACCGAGCCAAATCTGCAAGATTAGCTACAACATATAATAAGTATATATACGCATATACAATAGATAACCAAAACACCTAGGTTAACCCCTTAACCTCATACATATGAAGGTTGGCCGAACTACCCGGACCTTAGTGAATTTGCACTACCCGAGATTCACTTCCTTCACCGCTTCAACAACCGAGTTTGGCCGAACTACCCGAGCCTTGTGAATTCGCACTACCCGAGATTCACCACCTCATCACTAAGATGACCGAACTACCCGAGTCATCATGAATCCGCACTACCCGAGATTCATCTCCTCAACATCATCAACAACGACAGGGTTGGCCCGACATGCCAAAGTGAATCCGTATACTCCAAATATTCACTACCCCAAGGGTGGTAACCCAAAACGCATAAGCGTACAACATGGACTCAAACTCCAAGAATCCATTTCTCCCATCACATGTAGAGTGAATCCGAGCAAGGATCACTCTACCCACTCGCACCCATCCTATGCATACATACGCATATAATATATTTACACTCACCTTGAAGTCTTGATGGATGCATTATCACAAATTCGCAATTGCCAATGGAAAGTACCTATTCCATTCATCACATAACAAACAACACAATTATGGTGGATTACAAACCAACCCAAATTGACACTTAGTGCAATTTCGACCCAATTGCACTTTTAAACACAATCTATGCCCAAACTTACCAATAATCACATTCTAGAGTGATAAGGATTCCAATAACGCCAATCAAACCCAAACATAAGTGTTAAACACCAATCTTGCCCAATTTGCCTAAACCCTAATTTTGACCCATTTCAAAATTAGTCAATCCAAATACACCCAAATGGGTTCCAACACTTCTATAATCACTAACACTAGTGATTATTGATAGTGCTCCAAACGAACATATATTTAGTCGCAATATCATCCCAATATGTAAAGTTTTTTGTTGTAAATATTCTATTTTTAAGTTGTAATCGTTTAAATAAATAAAAGCGAAGACGAAGACGAAGCACGAAGATTAAAGAATTGAAGAAAAAGTGCCACTAAAACTGAAAAAGGGTCCTTAAAGCCATAGTGCACTCAAAAGCGTCCTAAAAAGTGAGTTAAAAGACTTGCGCGGATTTTGGGAGTTAAGGAAAATAATTTTTTGTTCAAATTACAAATCGCGAAACGCAAAGTACAAGATATCTACGCGTACGAAAGGACGTTCGAAAATTCGAAACCGAGACATAAATCGGGCGTAAACATACGAGACAACGGAGCTAAAATTACAAGTCAACTATGCACAAAAATATAATATAATATATATATAATTAATATAAATTAAATATATTATATATATTATATATATATTTAAATAAAACATCGGCAAGCAAGAAAACAAAACAAGTGGCCAGATACAGCTGGCCATGCGATCGCATGGCCAGGAAGCCTAAAAACTAAGCGATGGCATGGGCCTGGAAATGTGGCCAAGTCCTATAAATTGCAACGAATTCAGTCGATTGAGAGCACACCTTCACACACTCTTTCTCTCTCTGTTTATATTTATATTTATTTTATAATTATAATTATAATTTTAAGTTTAATAATAATTGGGTTATGGTAAGATATGTTTTACGGGTTTTAAAGTCGGAACTCTGTTCGTGTAACGCTACGCGATTAAATACCACTGTAAGCTATGTTCTTCCTTTTTAAATTAATGTCTCGTAACTAAGTTATTATTATGCTTATTTAAGCCAAAGTAATCGTGATGTTGGGCTAAATATTAAGATGGGGTTATTGGATTTTGTATCATAATTTGGGTTTGGACAAAAGACCGACACTTGTGGACATTGGACTATGACTATTAATAGATGGGGGGTATTGTCTAATTGAATGACAACTCATTGGAACCTGTCGAACCTATCTTCAAATTAGTTAATCTAATAATTATTAAAATGATTACAAATGTCCTATTTAGTGACGTTCATACGACATCGTTTACAATCATTTAATTAATCAATTGGATTGGGTAATTGATTATTCATTATGGCCAAGTGAATAAATTAATGTATCATGGATCAATTAAAACAGGGGTGGATTACATACAAGGATAATTGGTGTAATTTTTAACAAAGTATTAAAACCTTGGATTACACGCAGTCGATAACCTGGTGTAATTATTAACAAAGTATTAAAACCTTGTTACAGTTCGAATCCCTAATTAGTTGGAATATTTGACTTCGGGAATAAGGTTAATTTGAGGAGCATATTATAATTATGACCGATGGACTATTATGGGCAAAACCCAGATAGGTATCAAATAAGCCAGGACAAAGGACAATTACCCCGGGTAACAATTAATTAAAATCAAAATGTCAAACATCATGATTACGGAAGTTTAAATAAGCATAATACTTTTATTTCATATTTCATCGTACCTTTATTTACTTTCATTTTAATTACTGCAATTTACTTTATCGCAATTTAAATTCTGTCATTTATATTATCGTCATTTATCTTTACGCTTTATTTAAAATCGACAAACCGGTCATTAAATGGTAAAACCCCCCTTTTATAATAATAATAATACTACTATATTACTATATATAATTATATATATTTTATATAAATATAGTTGTTAAAAATATAGCGTTAAACTCAGCTAGCTCCCTGTGGAACGAACCAGACTTACTAAAAACTACACTACTCTACAATTAGGTACACTGCCTATAAGTGTTGTAGCAAGGTTTAAGTATATTCCATCTATATAAATAAATAAATAAAACTTGTGTAAATTGTATCGTATTTCGTAATAAAAATAATAGTATTTCGTACACCTCCGCTGCTTCATCAATTATACACCACTTACAAGCCTTAAACATGGTTAAATCATCAACCAACCCAAAACCCGCCAAGTATCAAAAATAACTAGTTTCCATAAACCCACTTCATCATCTAAATGAGTTTTACAATTAACAAGCTCAAAACCCTAACTTGAATATCAAATTATAAAGATGAAATTCGGAGTTGAGACTTACCAATACCACCAAAATGATGCCGTTGACGAGTAGAACAACTTTAACACTTGAGCTTTCACCCGAAACACTCTTCTTCTCCAAATGGAGCTTTCTCTCACTAAAATGGGTTTCTCACTCTAGGGTTTGATGAAGGAGGTGAAGTGTGTGAAAAATGAGGATAAGATTGACCCATGAGTCAGTCTTATGGCTCCAAAACCGTCCATAGGTGAAATTACCAAACTACCCCTTTTTAAGTTACAAAATAAAAAGTATGCTGAATCAAGGAGTGTGCGCGCCGCGCACACTATAATACTCGCCCCGCGCACCAAGTGTAATTTGTGTGAGCCGCGCACATAAAAGCGCGCCCCTCACACCATGTGTAAAATGTGTGAGCCGCGCACATAAAAGCCCACCCCTCACACCAAGTGCAAATTTTGACTGGTTGCTTTTTCTTCATACGTGCGCGCCTCACACCATAACTAGCGCGCCTCACACATTCCAAACTTTAATTTATGGACATTTTCCTGCACTTTTAACCAATTGAACTTATACCCACAACCTTTATAACCCACGATAACATACGAGCTTCAAAATATAGGAAAATAACACAATTTGCGCGATAAACACTTTAAACCCAAATCCTCCAACTTTAATCGTTATACAATTGCACTTTTGGATTTAGGGTCTTACAACTCTCCCCCACTTAAATTTGATCACGTCCTCGTGATCTTAGTCACTTAACCGTCCGGACCCACACTCTATGGTCCTCGAACAAACATTCCGATCCGACTTCCACCACATTACTCATTAACAAGAAAATTAATCCATTAACTAAATACACACTTGCACACATTCCGAGACCGCAATACACACAACATCCGAAGTCTATAACGATCACTCAGAATACGCGAAATCGCCACGTATTCTTCCAATTCCTCTAGGCAATTCTTCTCAAAGAGTCACCTTTAACAACTAAATCGTCACCCGCGATTTATTAAAATCCACAAATCCGAGCACTAACACTCGCTCAATCCCTCATGTCGGGAAAAACTCAACCAATCTCGTACCGAGATATCAACCCTTTAGCGTACCCATACCAAGTACAATGCTAAAGTCACCACATACCAAAAATAAGGTCAACAATCAAACCGATGAAGACCGACTAAAAGCGAATCCTTACGGATAACACTTAACACTTAACATCCCTTGTAGTGCGCAAACACGGCTAATACGTAACTACCGCAAATACGTGAGCAAAACAAGGCTATTGCATCATAATTCCACACCAAAATGGCCCACATAACCCTAGCCTAAACATATATGGAGGATGGTCGAAACAACCCGAACCTTACTGAATTTGCAATAACTCGAAATTCACCAACCCAATCCATATTTCCTACAACGAAATGACCGCACAACCCGAGTCATTGTGAATACGCGCAAACCGATATTCACTACCTCCACCACATAGTATAACCGAGGATGGCCATGCAAACCGAGCCTTAGTGAATCTGAACCACCCGACATTCACTACCTCAAACTATGAGTCCGTCCAACAGGGACAATCGTACTACCCGAAATATTGTGAATACGAACTACCAGATATTCACGTCCCAAATCACAACGCAAGGAATGGTACTCACATTCCCCACCGGTACTCGCATTTCCCGATAACGTTATACCATGCCGATATAACACTACTCCCAATACAAATATCCATTAGTGTACTTAACACCGCGTAACACTAATCCCAAGGTGAAGTTAGCAGACCGAGTCAATGGCCATAACCCACCAATCACACACGCTCTTTGGCCTCAATCAATGAGTGGTGTAGCATCGCGCACTGCACACACCATAGTGAATCCTGACGGAACACACTAACCAATCACCACAAACCAAAGTATTTACGCATACTTAGAATCATTCCATACTGCCTGGAATTTTCGCACACAAATTATACGCACGCGCGAACATTGCTAACACAATCGAGCCAAGAACCACCTACATCGCACATAGGCACAACAATAATTCTCTAGAAGAGAATCCGACAAGCACATCCCTTAACCGAGGGATCTTATCTTGCTCATCAAACACGTCCATTTATCTCCAAAAGAGATTCACCACATTACCATCTCGGTGGTAATTTAAATCCAAAATCATAAGTACAATTTATTCCGAACCATACTTTTACCACAATCGACCAACGTAGGTCTCAACGCTAGCCTCGAATCTATACGAGCATCGTCCAATATCAACACACTAGAACAACTTTGTGCGAGAGTACAAATTCCCCCACTTAGAACTCCGTTCCATAACCACATCATCGAGATAAAAGTATCAAGCGAAACCACTATCCACTCATTGTTGACTTAGTCAACCGTCGAGCCCGTCTCCGTCTCACCAAGACTCATACAACCAGCATGCTAAAGAAAGACAAGATCCATATGTCTTGTATTCCATAATATACACATCACAATACCTTGCTCTATCCTTGAGCACACGAAAGATTTCGAATTATCCTTCACTACTTCAATCGAAGTACTTACCAAACCGTACAAGTATAACTCTAGCAATCACTGGGTTGCTATCACTTGTAACTTTCACACCGTCACTCAAGCACATAAAGGGTTTCTCACCGGTACCCTAAGTTCAATGTGACCGCAACACCATCGGAGTCGAATACCACACTAGTAGGTATGAAAGAGGCACCTAACGTCGCGTTACGTAGACTCCTTCACCAACATACATCGAGATCAAGCACTCAATTTCTAGGGGTCCATCCACCCGATGAACCTTATGGTTCCACCATCCTCAACAAAAAAGTGAACACGCGCTTAACAACCGAACACCAAAGCCCATTCCCATGGCTTGGTAAAAACACTTCCCAAATACTAAAGAAGGCTTGGTTGCACCAAGTCTTACGCCCTTTGTCTGTCAATCCAAACATTACCGTAGGGTAATTCCATTAGGAATGTCACCCATAACAATAATATGCACAACACAATGCATTTAACAAACCCGAACTCATCGGCACATAATAAATAATCAAAAGACATATTCATTATACGAAAATTACCTTAATGTCTCCTCGCGACATTCACCGCCGCCAACTCGAGACAATCCGGCTTGCGATGTCCCTCTTTATGACAATAGTAGCACATTCCGTCATCACTTCTCAAAATTGTGCACTCCCATAACTTGTGGCCCCTAACACCACAATTGAAACATCTAGGTGTACGAGAATCCATCGTGCCTTTCCCCACATTACCCGTACTCGTACTTGCACCCTTAGTCTTCTTATTTGGAGCACCATATGAATCAACCCTTCTCTTACTTGAAGGTTCACTAACCATCGATCGCGAATGCGATTCGAAGCCCCTAGCCACTGCGAATAACTCCGCAAACAACTTCACTTGACCCCGGCTAATTTTGTTCCGCAAGTCATCATTCAAAGTTCGATAGAAATCCCCCATCAACGCATGATCATTCCCAATATACTCCGGGCAAAAACGAGCCTTCGCCATAAAGGTCGTCTTGAGAGTATTCAAGTCCATAGATCCTTGTCGCAAATTTCGCAACTCATCACGCAAATCCGACAAATCGGCTTGCGTCCGGAACTCCTCGAAGAATTCCTTCTTAAAATCGTCCCACGATAACCTCATAAACGCTTCACCACCAACAATATCAATTTTACCATCCAATCAATCCTTCGCCCTACCCCGCAACAAGCTAGTAGCGAGTCTTGTCCTCTTCTCGGAAGGGCATTCAATAGTGCAAAAACACCCTTCGACATCCGAGATCCATGTTGTACTTATCAAAGGATCCGGTTTCCCGTCATACATCGGGGGTTTAGTCCTCATGAAGCTCTTAAGACAATGCTCCATTTCACTACTACTCTGAAATTCGGAATACTTCCTATCCATTTCTTCTCGTAACGCACCCATTTTCTCCGCCACGGTGGCCAAAACTCTAGTGTTAAACTCATCGTCGCTCGACTCGATCCTGTTTCTCGTCGTCATTCTAAAGAACGCAAAATGATTAGATCATGTACGTATAAAACCACACGCAAACACCGCCCCATCTTGCTCAATATTCATCGTACATCACTTGTTAGACACGATTTGTACTCGTAACAATGGTAGCTAGTCATTATTACGTGCATACGCTGTCTCAACTCATTAGTACAATGACTATCTCGCTCAATGATATGAACCAACACAAACGAAAATTCTACGCGATATAAACACACGCAAGAATTACATCACAACACAAGCCACAATTCTAGTTAGTTCACCTACACGCTAAGGCACTAACCAAGTCCCCGTCCGACCCGTTCACATACAAGTCTCACAACAAATAAGCACACATAAAAGTCTAAGTCTAGGCACCTATCTCAAGTCTCCTAAATCCCTTAGACCATGCTTTGATACCACTTGTGACGACCCAACCAGTCATTAAACCGGCCCATTATTTTTTTTATATTACATTAATATCATTAACATTTAAGTCCCAATTATGTTTCCAAAAACATCTTCATTACAATAGTAAGTTATACCAACTTTAAAACATATGTTACAATAGTTGAAGTACAAAATGGGCATACAACCCAAGACCCGTTTGAAATAACCAAAAGTAAACCTTGACCCGACTATTTTACTTTTTGACAAAACCGAGCATGGTGATTGGGAATGCTACCCAATCCTAAGCAAAAGTCTAAAGCACAAACTTCTAAAGCAACCCGCAAGCACTAGTTCCCATGCTTACCCAAGCCGCCACCTCGCTAACCTATAAAAATGTAAACAACGAGAGGGTAAGCTATGAAAGCTTAGTGAGTATAAACATACTATATACATACATATGCATAAAATGAATACGTATAACCAAACACATAAAGTAAACACATACCGCAATCCAAGTATAACTAGCAAGCTATACCTAACGTACCACCAAGCCAAATCCGCAAGATTAGCTACAACATATAATAAGTATATATACGCATATGCAATAGATAACCAAGACATCTAGGTTAACCCCTTAACCTCATACATATGAAGGTTGGCCGAACTACCCGGACCTTAGTGAATTCGCACTACCCGAGATTCACTTCCTTCACCACTTCAACAACTGAGGTTGCCCGAACTACCCGAGCCTTGTGAATTCGCACTACTCGAGATTCACCACCTCATCACTAAGATGACCGAACTACCCGAGTCATCATGAATCTGCACTACCCGAGATTCATCTCCTCAACATCATCAACAACGACGGGGTTGGCCCGACATGCCAACGTGAATCCGTATACTCCAAAGATTCACTACCCCAAGGGTGGTAACCCAAAACGCATAAGCGTACAACATGGACTCAAACTCCAAGAATCCATTTATCCCATCACATGTAGAGTGAATCCGAGCAAGGATCACTCTACCCACCCGCACTCATCCTATGCATACATACGCATATAATATATTTACACTCACCTTGAAGTCTTGATGGATGTAATATCACAAATTCGCAATCGCCAATGGAAAGTACCTATTCCATTCATCACATAACAAACAACACAATTAGGGTGAATTACAAACCAACCCAAATTGACACTTAGTGCAATTTCGACCTAATTGCACTTTCAAACACAATCCATGCCCAAACTTACCAATAATCACACTCTAGAGTGATAAGGGTTCCAATAACGACAATCAAACCCAAACATAAGTGTTAAACACCAATCTTGCCCAATTTTCCTAAACCCTAATTTTGACCCATTTCAAAATTAGTCAACCCAAATACACCCAAATGGGTTCCAACACTTCTATAATCACTAATACTAGTGATTATACACCACTTACAAGCCTTAAACATGGTTAAATCATCAACCAACCCAAAACCCGCCAAGTATCAAAAATAACTAGTTTCCATAAACCCACTTCATCATCTAAATAGGTTTTACAACTAACAAGCTCAAAACCCTAACTTGAATATCAAATCATAAAGATGAAATTCGGAGTTGAGACTTACCAATACCACCAAAATGATTCCGTTGACGAGTAGAATAACTTTAACACTTGAGCTTTCACCTGAAACACTCTTCTTCTTCTCCAAATGGAGCTTTCTCTCACTAAAATGAGTTTCTCACTCTAGGGTTTGATGAAGGAGGTGAAGTGTGTGAAAAATGAGGATAAGATTTACCCATGAGTCAGTCTTATGGCTCCAAAACCGTCCATAGGTGAAATTACCAAACTACCCCTTTTTAAGTTACAAAATAAAAAGTATGCTGAATCAGGGGGTGTGCGCGCCGCGCACACTATAATACTCGCCCCGCGCACCAAGTGTAATTTGTGTGAGCCGCGCACATAAAATTGTGCCCCTCACACCAAGTGTAAAATGTGTGAGCCACGCACATAAAAGTGCACCCCTCACACCAAGTGCAAATTTTAACTGGTTGCTTTTTCTTCATATGTGCGCGCCTCACACCATAACTAGCGCGCCTCACACATTCCAAACTTCAATTTATGGACATTTTCTTGCACTTTCAACCAATCGAACTTATACCCACAACCTTTATAACTCACGATAACATACGAGCTTCAAAATATAGGAAAATAACACAATTTGCGTGATAAACACTTTAAACCCAAATCCTCTAACTTTAATCGTTATACAATTGCACTTTTGGATTTAGGGTCTTACAAACAACCATGGAGCCAATAATTCAAACCAGGGATGTTCCTACAAGAATTTCATGGGGTGCAAACATCAAACTTTCAATGGAACTGGGGGACCGGTTGCTCTCACCTGATGGTTTGAGAAAATGGAAGCCGTTTTAGCATAAGCGGTTGTCGGGACCAAGACAAGGTCAAGTATTCAACCCACACTTTCGCCGGTATCGCTCTCACATGGTGGAAAACGTATGTGCAAGCGGTGGGTACCAATGAAGCTCACACACTCTCTTGGACCGAATTAAGAGAAAAGATGATCGCCGAATACTTCCCGCGTGAAGAGACTCGAAGGCTCGAACACGGGCTAAGAAATTTAAAAGCGGTCCGGAATGGCCTCGAAGCTTATAATCAACGGTTTGTCGAACTAGCCTTAATGTGTCCAAACCTCGTGACTCCCGAGTCCCTAAGAGTTGAACTTTACATGGGTGGCCTCCCTAAGAGCATTAAACACGGGGTAATGTCATCCAAACCCACTAACCTACAAGAGGCTTTAAAGATGGCCAGCCAATTTATAGAAACGGTGGATGAAATTGAAGTGCCGGCACCAAGGGCCGAGGATAAATCGGGTGGCAACAAAAGAAAGTGGGAAGCCTCCCAATCAAGCAACTACAACAACAACTTCACCAAGAAGTCTTTCACTTCCGACGGCAAGAAAGGTTATGCCGGAAATCAACCTTTTTGCAACAGGTGCCACAAACATCATTATGGTAAATGTGGCAAGCCATTTTGCAACAAGTGTCAAAGAAGTGGCCATGTGGCCAACGATTGTAGAAATACCGCTCTCGTCGCTCAAAAGGGCCCAACGCACCAATAACGGTTATTTGTTACAAATGTGGCTAACCTGTAGTGACCCGAACTTTTCCGAACCTTTCTATGATTATATGTTTAATGAAAACTATATTTACATGATTAAATGTTTCCAACATGTTAAGCAATCAAACTTGTTAAGACTTGATTAATTGAAACGGAAATTTTGTAAACATCTGATTACCCAGTTTGACCAATGATTCACGAACGCTATAAGTTGTATATGACATGATGATACATAAATGAATAAATATATATGTTTAACATGATATAATGATCATCAAGTATCTCATTAAAAATAGTAACAATAAGTTATATACTTAAAAAGAAGACTATTGACGTATGAAACTCGAAACGATACATATAACGATTATCGTTATAACCACGTCTTACTAAATATATATGAAGCATATTAATACATTGTTATATTATATATAACATGATAATATGATAATTAAATATATCATTAAGTGTATTAACAATGAACTACATAAGTAAAAACAAGACTACTAACTTAAGGATTTCGAAACGAGACATATATGTAACGATTATCGTTGTAACGACATTTAAATGTATATATCATATTAAGATATATTAATATGTCATAATATCATGACAATATAATAATTTAAAATCTCATTTGATATTATAAACTTTGGGTTAACAATATTTAACAAGATCGTTAACCTAAAGGTCTCAAAACAACACTTACATGTAACGACTAACGATGACTTAACGACTCAGTTAAAATGTATATACATGTAGTGTTTTAATATGTATTCATACACTTTTGAAAGACTTCAAGACACTTATCAAAATACTTCTACTTAACAAAAATGCTTACAATTACATCCTTGTTCAGTTTCATCAACAATTCTACTCGTATGCACCCGTATTCGTACTCGTACAATACACAGCTTTTAGATGTATGTACTATTGGTATATACACTCCAATGATCAGCTCTTAGCAGCCCATGTAAGTCACCTAACATATGTGAGAACCATCATTTGGCAACTACCATGAAATATCTCATAAAATTACCAAAATATGAGTAATCATTCATGACTTATTTACATGAAAACAAAATTACATATCCTTTATATCTAATCCATACATCAACGACCAAAAACACCTACAAACACTTTTATTATTCAATTTTCTTCATCTAATTGATCTCTCTCAAGTTCTAACTTCAAGTTCTAAGTGTTCTTCATAAATTCTACAAGTTCTAGTTACATAAAATCAAGAATACTTTCAAGTTTGCTAGCTCACTTCCAATCTTGTAAGGTGATCATACAACCTCAAGAAATCTTTGTTTCTTACAGTAGGTTATCATTCTAATACAAGGTAATAATCATATTCAAACTTTGGTTCAATTTCTATAACTATAACAATCTTATTTCAAGTGATGATCTTACTTGAACTTGTTTTCGTGTCATGATTTTGCTTCAAGAACTTCGAGCCATCCAAGGATCCGTTGAAGCTAGATCCATTTTTCTCTTTTCCAGTAGGTTTATCCAAGGAACTTAAGGTAGTAATGATTTTCATAACATCATTCGATTCATACATAAAAAGCTATCATATTCGAAGTGGTAAACTAGTAATCACTAGAACATAGTTTAGTTAATTCTAAACTTGTTCGCAAATAAAGTTAATCCTTCTAACTACACTTTTAAAATCAACTATACACATGATCTATATCTATATTATATGCTAACTTAATGATTTAAAACCCGGAAACACGATAAACACCATAAAACCGGATTTACGCCGTCGTAGTTACAACCGGGGGCTGTTTTGGTTTGGATAATTAAAAACTATGAAAAACTTTGATTTAAAAGCTATACTTCTGGGAAAATGATTTTTCTTATGAACATGAAACCATATTCAAAAATCATGGTTAAACTCATAGTGAAAGTATGTTTTTCAAAACAGTCATCAAGATGTCGTTCTTTCGACGGAAATGACTACCTCTTTCAAAAACGACTTGTAACTTTTATTTCTGACTATAAACCTATACCTTTTCTGTTTAGTTTCATAAAGTCAAGTTCAATACGAAACCGTGGCCGCTTAAATCACTCAAAACGGAATAGAAACGAAGAAATGGCGAGCAAAACAAAATTGGTAAAAACTACTCATTTTAGCTACGTGAAAATTGGTAACAAATCTATTCCAACCATAACTTAATCAAATTGTATTGTATATTATGAAATCTTGAGATACCATAGACACGTATACCATGTTTCGACCTATCATGTCGACACATCTATATATATTTCGGAAGAACCATAGACACTCTATATGTGAATGTTGGAGTTAGCTATACAGGGTTGAGGTTGATTCCAAAATATATATAGTTTGAGTTGTGATCAATACTGAGATATGTATACACTGGGTCGTGGATTGATTCAAGATAATATATATTGATTTATTTCTATACATCTAACTGTGGACAACTAGTTGTAGGTTACTAACGAGGACAGCTGACTTAATAAAATTAAAACATCAAAATGTATTAAAAGTGTTGTAAATATATTTTGAACATACTTTGATATATATGTACATATTTGTTATAGGTTCGTGAATTGACCAGTGGCCAAGTCTTACTTCCCGACGAAGTAAAAAATCTGTGAAAGTGAGTTATAGTCCCACTTTTAAAATCTAATATTTTTGGAATGAGAATACATGCAGGTTTTATAAATGATTTACAAAATAGACACAAGTACGTGAAACTACATTCTATGATTGAATTATCAAAATCGAATATGCCCCTTTTTATTAAGTCTGGTAATCTAAGAATTAGGGAACAGACACCCTAATTGACGCGAATCCTAAAGATAGATCTATTGGGCCTAACAAACCCCATCCAAAGTACCGGATGCTTTAGTACTTCGAAATTTATATCATATCCGAAGGGTGTCCCGGGATGATGGGGATATTCTTATATATGCATCTTGTTAATGTCGGTTACCAGGTGTTCACCATATGAATGATTTTTATCTCTATGTATGGGATGTGTATTGAAATATGAAATCTTGTGGTCTATTGTTACGATTTGATATATATAGGTTAAACCTATAACTCACCAACATTTTTGTTGACGTTTAAAGCATGTTTATTCTCAGGTGAATATTAAGAGCTTCCGCTGTTGCATACTAAAATAAGGAAAAGATTTGGAGTCCATGTTTGTATGATATTATGTAAAAACTGCATTCAAGAAATATATGTCGATGTAATATATTTCTATTGTAAACCATTATGTAATGGTCGTGTGTAAACAGTATATTTTAGATTATCATTATTTGATAATCTACGTAATACTTTTGAAACCTTTATTGATAAAATAAAGGTTATGGTTGTTTTAAAAATGAATGCAGTCTTTGAAAAACGTCTCATATAGAGGTCAAAACCTCGCAACGAAATCAATTAATATGGAACGTTTATAATCAATATGAACGGGACATTTCAGTTGGTATCCGAGCGTTGGTCTTAGAGAACCAGAATTTTGCATTAGTGTGTCTTATCGAGTTTGTTAGGATGCATTAGTGAGTCTGGACTTCGACCGTGTTTACTTGAAAAATGATTGCTTAACAAATTTTGTTGGAAACTATATATTTTTAACATGTGAATATTATGTGATATATTAATCTCTTAACGTGTTTGATATTATGTGATAGATGTCTACCTCTAGAATAAGTCCCATTAACTCACCTAATAATAATAAAGAGTCAAATGTAAATTGGAATGATTCGTGGACTGATTCACGAGTTCCCGAAGAGGAACCGGAAGAAGAGTCAGAACCGGAAGAAGAATCGGAACCGGAAGAAGAATCGGAACCGGAAGAAGAAATAGAACCAGTGAGGGAAATAATAAAATGGTTAAGTAGAAGAAAATCTTCAACCAACTGACCAAAGTTAATTATGGTCAATGGTGTTTCCGCCAAGGAAGCAAAGTATTGGGAGGATTACCAATTCTCCGATGAATTGGATCCCGACAAGGATTCCGATGATGTTATAGAAATTACCCCAACACAATGTAATAAGGCAAAAGAGAACAATAAGGGAAAGGGCATAAAAATAGAGAAATTTGATTCCAAACCCGATGAACTTTATATGTATCATCAACACCCGTATTTCTTAAGTTGTGACAATAACCCGGGAACCTCTAAACCACCAGGTTTTTCTAAACCAATGTGGAAAATGATGGCTCGTATTAGGGGAACATCATATATCCCTAGAAACTTGGCAAAACGAACCAAAACCGAAGAAGAAGAAACGAGCAAGTCGGAATAAGATAGTTGTATTCGTGTGGTGTAATATATGTAATATAGTGTGCTTACGCTTTATGATATATGTAAAAATTACTTGTATTAATAAGTATTTTTTTTTATGAATCTAACTCTTGTCTGTTTTACAGTATAAAAACACAAAATGGATAGACAACCCAATATTTTAAGAGACTTACCCGGAGACATGATTGATGAAATCTTGTCTAGAGTCGGTCAGAATTCCTCGGCACAACTATTTAAGGCGAGATCAGTTTGTAAGACATTCGAAGAATGTTCCAAGAATGCCTTGGTTTATAAAAGGCTTTCGTTCAAAAGATGGGAGATATCACATTGGGAAATCCATAAGTTACGATGTGTTTACTTTGACGCATATATTGCGGGGAACCCAAATGCTATTTTACGCAACGGGTTAAAAAATTATTTTGACTCAATATATCTGAATATAGGACTTCGTGATTTAGAAAAAGCGGCTAACATGCAACATAAAGAAGCATGTTATGCTTACGGGTTAGTAATGTTCGCTTCTCACCAAAGTGAGAACAAGAACATCGGGCTACAACTATTAAACAAAACGTTCCCACAAGTGACGGAGTCGGTAATTGGGGTAAGAAATGAGGTTTTTAGATTGTTACAGGACTGTTGGACATTACGTAACCCTCGTCCCTTTGACGACGTTACAACACGATGTCTTATCAACGGCCATAATGGTTATGTTCCACAAGACCAAGGATGGGAAGTAGTCCTAGTAAAACCAGAATGCATGACTTGTTTATGGACGTATGAATTACGTGTCTTTATTGCCTTTGCTGAACGACTTGTGTACTAGCTAGAATTATCTTCACAACCATCTTGTATCAAATTTACTGTGTGCTATATTTCATGCTATATGTAAAATAAGCGGTATTGTAAGTTTGTAAAATATTGTGTAAAAGTTTGAACGCGAAATATTATTATAATCAGTTTTTCATATAGAATTGTAGTAGTTGAATTGTATATTAGCTACTAAGTATGAACTTAACGGGTAGGTACTACCCGAATTTAAACTTATAAAATGCTAATATGAAGAAAAAGCTTTTATAAATAAGTTCATATTACGCTACAAAATACTATTGACTACTCTTGATATTCTATATGATTAACTCGTTTCATTTGACTATTTTGAAGGAAATGGCACCGACTACTCGACACACCTTGAATATGAGCGAAGAGGAATTTCGTGCCTTTCTTGCTTCAAACATAGCCGCAGTACAGGCTGCGCTACATACAACAATAACCTTGGATCTAGCAGTACAGGAAATCGTGTAGGATGCACCTACAAAGAATTCACTGCCTGCAAACCTTTGGAATTTGATGGAACCGAAGGACCGATCGTATTGAAACGGTGGACCGAGAAGGTCGAATCGGTGTTTGCCATAAGTAAGTGTACTGAAGAGGACAAAGTGAAGTACGCTACGCATACCTTCACAGGTTCTGCATTAACATGGTGGAATACCTATCTAGAGCAAGTGGGACAAGATGATGCTTACGCACTACCGTGGTCAGCATTCAAGCACTTGATGAACGAGAAGTACCGTCCCAGAACCGAGGTCAATAAGCTCAAGACAGAACTTAGAGGGTTACGAACCTAAGGATTTGATATTACCACGTACGAAAGACGATTCACAGAATTATGCCTATTGTGTCCGGGAGCGTTCAAAGATGAGGAAGAGAAGATCGACGCGTTTGTGAAAGGATTACAGAAAAAGAATCCAAGAAGATATAAGTTCACATGAGCCCGCCTCCATACAACAGGCATGTAGAATGGCTCACAAACTAGTGAACCAGATTGAAGAAAGAATTAAAGAACAGACTACTGAAGAGGCCAATGTGAAGCAAGTCAAAAGAAAGTGGGAGGAAAATAGTGATAAGAATCACCAATACAACAACAACAGCAATTACAACAATAATCGCAACAACTATCCCAACAATCGCAACATCAATCGCAACTACAACAAACGGCCCAACAACAACAACAACAACAACAACTACAACAATCATCCCAACAACAATAATAACCGCAACAACAACAACAATCAGAAGCAGCTATGCCAAAGGTGTGAAAAGTATCACTCGGGGTTCTGCACCAAATTTTGAAACAAGTGTAAAAGAAATAGTCATAGCGCGGCGAAGTGTGAGGTCTACGGTCCAGGGGTTAACAGAACGAAAGGAACAAATAGTGTCAGAACGAGTAATGGCGGAGCAAGTAGTGTCGAAGCAAGTTATGCCAATGTAGTTTGTTATAAATGTGGAAAACCGGGCCACATTATTAGAAATTGCCCGAACCAGGAGAACACGAATGGACAAGGCCGCGGAAGAGTTTTCAATATTAATGCGGCAGAGGCACATGAAGACCCGGAGCTTGTTACGGGTACGTTTCTTATTGACAATAAATCTGCTTACGTTTTATTTGATTCGGGTGCGGATAGAAGCTATATGAGTAGAGATTTTTGTGCTAAATTAAGTTGTCCATTGACGCCGTTGGATAGTAAATTTTTACTCGAATTAGCAAACGGTAAATTAATTTCAGCAGATTATATATGCCGGAATCTAGAAATTAAACTGGGTAGCGAAATATTTAAGATTGATTTGATACCCGTAGAGTTAGGGAGTTTTGATGTAATAGTTGGCATGGACTGGCTAAAGAAGGTGAAAGCAGAGATCGTATGTTATAAAAATGCAATTCGCATTGTACGAGAAGAAGGAGAACCATTAATGGTGTACGGAGAAAAGGGCAACACGAAGCTACATCTTATTAGTAATTTGAAAGCACAAAAACTAATAAGAAAAGGTTGCTATGCTGTTCTAGCACACGTCGAGAAAGTACAAACTGAATAAAAGAGCATCAATGATGTTCCCGTCGCAAAAGAATTTCCCGATGTATTTCTGAAAGAATTACCGGGACTACCTCCACATCGATCTGTTGAATTTCAAATAGATCTTGTACCAGGAGCTGCACCAATAGCTCGTGCTCCTTACAGACTCGCACCCAGTGAGATGAAAGAACTGCAAAGCCAATTACTAGAACTTTTAGAGCGTGGTTTCATTCGACCAAGCACATCACCGTGGGGAGCTCCTGTTTTGTTTGTCAAGAAGAAAGATGGTACATTCAGGTTGTGTATCGACTACCGAGAGTTGAACAAACTTACCATCAAGAATCGCTACCCACTACTGAGAATCGACGACTTATTTGATCAACTACAAGGCTCGTCTGTTTATTCAAAGATTGACTTACGTTCCGGGTATCATCAAATGCGGGTGAAAGAAGATGATATTCCAAAGACTGCTTTCAGAACACGTTACGGTCATTACGAGTTTATGGTCATGCCGTTTGGTTTAACTAATGCACCAGCTGTGTTCATGGACCTTATGAACCGAGTGTGTGGATCATACCTTGATAAGTTTGTCATTGTTTTCATTGATGACATACTTATTTACTCAAAGAATGACCAAGAACACGGTGAACATTTGAGAAAGGTGTTAGAAGTATTGAGGAAGGAAGAATTGTACACTAAGTTTTCAAAGTGTGCATTTTGGTTGGAAGAAGTTCAATTCCTCAGTCACATAGTGAACAAAGAAGGTATTAAGGTGAATCCGGCAAAGATAGAAACTGTTGAAAAGTAGAAAACCCCAAAAACTCCGAAACACATACGCCAGTTTTTAGGACTAGCTGGTTACTACAGAAGGTTCATCCAAGACTTTTCCAGAATAGCAAAACCCTTGACTGCATTAATGCATAAAGGGAAGAAATTTGAATGGAAGGATGAACAAGAGAAAGCGTTTCAGTTATTGAAGAAAAAGCTAACTACGGCACCTATATTGTCATTGCCTGAAGGGAATGATGATTTTGTGATTTATTGTAACGCATCAAAGCAAGGTTTCGGTTGTGTATTAATGCAACGAACGAAGGTGATTGCTTATGCGTCTAGACAATTGAAGATTCACGAACAAAATTATACGACGCATGATTTGGAATTAGGTGCAGTTGTTTTTGCATTAAAGACTTGGAGGCACTACTTATATGGGGTCAAAAGTATTATATATACCGACCACAAAGTCTTCAACACATATTTAATCAGAAACAACTGAATATGAGGCAGCGTAGGTGGATTGAATTGTTGAATGATTACGACTTTGAGATTCGTTACCACCTGGGGAAGGCAAATGTGGTAGCCGATGCCTTGAGCAGAAAGGAAAGAGAACCCATTCGAGTAAAATCTATAAATATAATGATTCACAATAACCTTACTACTCAAATAAAGGAGGCGCAACAAGGAGTTTTAAAAGAGGGAAATTTAAAGAATGAAATACACAAAGGATCGGAGAAGCATCTTAATATTCGGGAAGATGGAACCCGGTATAGGGCTGAAAGGATTTGGGTACCAAAATTTGGAGATATGAGAGAAATGGTACTTAGAGAAGCTCATAAAACCAGATACTCAATACATCCTGGAACGGGGAAGATGTACAAGGATCTCAAGAAACATTTTTGGTGGCCAGGTATGAAAGCCGATGTTGCTAAATACATAGGGGAATGTTTGACGTGTTCTAAGGTCAAAGCGGAGCATCAGAAACCATCAGGTCTACTTCAACAACCCAAAATCCCGGAATGGAAATGGGAAAACATTACCATGGATTTCATCACTAAATTGCCAAGGACTGCAAGTGGTTTTGATACTATTTGGGTTATAGTTGATCGTCTCACCAAATCAGCACACTTCCTGCCAATAAGAGAAGATGACAAGATGGAGAAGTTAGCACGCCTGTATTTGAAGGAAGTCATCTCCAAACACGTAATACCAATCTCTATTATCTCTGATAGGGATGGCAGATTTATTTCAAGATTCTGGCAGACATTACAGCAAGCATTAGGAACTCGTCTAGACATGAGTACTGCCTATCATCCACAAACTGATGGGCAGAGTGAAAGGACGATACAAACGCTTGAAGACATGCTACGAGTATGTGTTATTGATTTTGGAAACAGTTGGGATCGACATCTACCGTTAGCAGAATTTTCCTACAACAATAGCTACCATTCAAGCATTGAGATGGCTCCATTTGAAGCACTTTATGGTAGAAAGTGCAGGTCTCCAATTTGTTGGAGTGAAGTGGGGGATAGACAGATTACGGGTCCGGAGATAATACAAGAAACTACTGAGAAGATCATCCAAATTCAACAACGGTTGAAAACCGCCCAAAGTCGACAAAAGAGCTACGCCGACATTAAAAGAAAAGATATAGAATTTGAAATTGGAGAGATGGTCATGCTTAAGGTTGCACCTTGGAAAGGTGTTGTTCGATTTGGTAAACGAGAGAAATTAAATCCAAGGTATATTGGACCATTCAAGATTATTGATCGTGTCGGACCAGTAGCTTACCGACTTGAGTTACCTCAATAACTCGCGGCTGTACATAACACTTTCCACGTCTCGAATTTAAAGAAATGTTTTGCTAAAGAAGATCTCACTATTCCGTTGGAAGAAATCCAAATCAATGAAAAACTTCAATTCATTGAAGAACCCGTTGAAATAATGGATCGCGAGGTTAAGAGACTTAAACAAAACAAGATACCGATTGTTAAGGTTCGATGGAATGCTCGTAGAGGACCCAAGTTCACTTGGAAACGAGAAGATTAGATGAAGAAGAAGTACCCGCATTTATTTCCAGAAGATGAGCCAACACCTCCAATCGCTTAAAATTTCGGGACGAAATTTATTTAGGTACTGTAGTGACCCGAACTTTTCCGAACCTTTCTATGATTATATGTTTAATGAAAACTATATTTACATGATTAAATGTTTCCAACATGTTAAGCAATCAAACTTGTTAAGACTTGGTTAATTGAAACGGAAATTTTGTAAACATCTGATTACCCAGTTTAACCAATGATTCACGAATGCTATAAGTTGTATATGACATGATGATACATAAATGAATAAATATATATGTTTAACATGATATAATGATCATCAAGTATCTCATTAAAAATAGTAACAATAAGTTATATACTTAAAAAGGAGACTATTGACGTATGAAACTCGAAACGATACATATAACGATTATCGTTATAACCACGTCTTACTAAATATATATGAAGCATATTAATACATGGTTATATTATATATAACATGATAATATGATAATTAAATATATCATTAAGTGTATTAACAATGAACTACATAAGTAAAAACAAGACTACTAACTTAAGGATTTCGAAACGAGACATATATGTAACGATTATCGTTGTAACGACATTTAAATGTATATATCATATTAAGATATATTAATATATCATAATATCATGACAATATAATAATTTAAAATCTCATTTGATAGTATAAACTTTGGGTTAACAACATTTAACAAGATCGTTAACCTAAAGGTCTCAAAACAACACATACATGTAACGACTAACGATGACTTAACGACTCAGTTAAAATGTATATACATGTAGTGTTTTAATATGTACTCATACATTTTTGAAAGACTTCAAGACACTTATCAAAATACTTCTACTTAACAAAAATGCTTACAATTACATCCTCGTTCAGTTTCATCAACAATTCTACTCGTATGCACCCGTATTCGTACTCGTACAATACACAGCTTTTAGATGTATGTACTATTGGTATATACACTCCAATGATCAGATCTTAGCAGCCCATGTGAGTCACCTAACATATGTGGGAACCATCATTTGGCAACTAGCATGAAATATCTCATAAAATTACAAAAATATGAGTAATCATTCATGACTTATTTACATGAAAACAAAATTACATATCCTTTATATCTATTCCATACACCAACGACCAAAAACACCTACAAACACTTTCATTCTTCAATTTTCTTCATCTAATTGATCTCTCTCAAGTTCTAACTTCAAGTTCTAAGTGTTCTTCATAAATTCTACAAGTTCTAGTTACATAAAATCAAGAATACTTTAAAGTTTGCTAGCTCACTTCCAATCTTGTAAGGTGATCATCCAACCTCAAGAAATCTTTGTTTCTTACAGTAGGTTATCATTCTAATACAAGGTAATAATCATATTCAAACTTTGGTTCAATTTCTATAACTATAACAATCTTATTTCAAGTGATGATCTTACTTGAACTTGTTTTCGTGTCATGATTTTGCTTCAAGAACTTCGAGCCATCCAAGGATCCGTTGAAGCTAGATCCATTTTTCTCTTTTCCAGTAGGTTTATCCAAGGAACTTAAGGTAGTAATGATGTTCATAACATCATTCAATTCATACATAAAAAGCTATCATATTCGAAGTGGTAAACTAGTAATCACTAGAACATAGTTTAGTTAATTCTAAACTTATTCGCAAATAAAGTTAATCCTTCTAACTACACTTTTAAAATCAACTATAAACATGATCTATATCTATATGATATGCTAACTTAATGATTTAAAACCCGGAAACACGATAAACACCATAAAACCGGATTTACGCCGTCGTAGTTACAACCGGGGGCTGTTTTGGTTTGGATAATTAAAAACTATGAAAAACTTTGATTTAAAATCTATACTTCTGGGAAAATGATTTTTCTTATGAACATGAAACCATATCCAAAAATCATGGTTAAACTCATAGTGAAAGTATGTTTTTCAAAACAGTCATCAAGATGTCGTTCTTTCGACGGAAATGACTACCTCTTTCAAAAATGACTTGTAACTTTTATTTCCGACTATAAACCTATACCTTTTCTGTTTAGTTTCATAAATTCAAGTTCAATACGAAACCATGGCCGCTTAAATCACTCAAAACGGATTAGAAACGAAGAAATGGCGAGCAAAACAAAATTGGTAAAAAGTACTCATTTTAGCTACGTGAAAATTGGTAACAAATCTATTCTAACCATAACTTAATCAACTTGTATTGTATATTATGTAATCTTGAGATACCATAGACACGTATACAATGTTTCGACCTATCATGTCGACACATCTATATATATTTCGGAACAACCATAGACACTCTATATGTGAATGTTGGAGTTAGCTATACAGGGTTGAGGTTGATTCCAAAATATATATAGTTTGAGTTGTGATCAATACTGAGATACGTATACACTGGGTGGTGGATCGATTCAAGATAATATATATCGATTTATTTCTGTACATCTAACTGTGGACAATTAGTTGTAGGTTACTAACGAGGACAGCTGACTTAATAAACTTAAAACATCAAAATGTATTAAAAGTGTTGTAAATATATTTTGAACATACTTTGATATATATGTACATATTTGTTATAGGTTCGTGAATCGACCAGTGGCCAAGTCTTACTTGCCGACGAAGTAAAAAATCTGTGAAAGTGAGTTATAGTCCCACTTTTAAAATCTAATATTTTTGGGATGAGAATACATGCAGGTTTTATAAATGATTTACAAAATAGACACAAGTACGTGAAACTACATTCTATGGTTGAATTATCGAAATCGAATATGCCCCTTTTTATTAAGTCTGGTAATCTAAGACTTAGGGAACAGACACCCTAATTGACGCGAATCCTAAAGATAGATCTATTGGGCCTAACAAACCCCATCCAAAGTACCGGATGCTTTAGTACTTCAAAATTTATATCATATCCGAAGGGTGTCCCGGAATGATGGGGATATTCTTATATATGTATCTTGTTAATGTCGATTACCAGGTGTTCACCATATGAATGATTTTTATCTCTATGTATGGGATGTGTATTGAAATATGAAATCTTGTGGTCTATTGTTACGATTTGATATATATAGGTTAAACCTATAACTCACCAACATTTTTGTTGACGTTTAAAGCATGTTTATTCTCAGGTGAATATTAAGAGCTTCCACTGTTGCATACTAAAATAAGGACAAGATTTGGAGTCCATGTTTGTATGATATTATGTAAAAACTGCATTCAAAAAACATATGTCGATGTAATATATTTCTATTGTAAACCATTATGTAATGGTCGTGTGTAAACAGTATATTTTAGATTATCATTATTTGATAATCTACGTAATGCTTTTGAAACCTTTATTGATAAAATAAAGGTTATGGTTGTTTTAAAAATGAATGCAGTCTTTGAAAAACGTCTCATATAGAGGTCAAAACCTCGAAACGAAATCAATTAATATGGAACGTTTATAATCAATATGAACGGGACATTTCACAACCGGGTCATTATAAAAATACATGCCCAAAGTATAAAGCTAACTCCGATGCACGCGGTCGAGCTTTCAACATTAACGCCAAGGATGCCCGAGATGACAATGAACTAGTCACGGATACGTTTCTCCTCAACAACTCTTATGTTTTTTGTTTATTCGATTCGGGTGCCGATAAAAGTTTTGTATCCAAGACTTTGACTCATGATTTTTGCTCTCCACCACTTCTCCTAGATACTACTTATACCATTTAAGTGGCTAACGGGTAACTATTACGTGCCGACAAATTTTATCAGGGGTGTACGTTAAACTTATTAGGTAAAGAATTTGAAATTGACTTGATACCTATAAAACTAGGGAGCTCCAATCCTATTCGTTAAGAAGAAAATAGATCCCTACAAATGTGTATCGATTATCGTGAACTAAATAAATTACCGGTTGAGAACCGATATCCTCTTCCCCGCATCGATAACCTCTTGATCAATTACAAGGATCTCGTGGGTATTCCAAAATCGACCTCCATTCCGTTTATCATCAATTGAGGGTTAAGGGAGAAGATGTCTCAAAAAACCGTTTTCCGAACTCACTACGGTAGTTATGAATTTCTTTTAGTGCCGTTCACTTCAACTAATGCCCCGGCCGTATTCATGGATCTTATAAATCGCGTATGCAAGCTTATCTAGACAAATCCGTTATCTATTCAAAAAGCGAAGAAGAAAATGAACAAAATCCCCGTCTTACGCTCAAACTCTTGAGAAAAGAGCAACTCTATGTCGAATTCTCCAAGTGTGAATTCTGGTTAAACGAAGCCTAATTCCTAGGCCATGTTGTTAGTGGTCAAGGTATTAAAGTCGATCTCGCAAAATCGAAGCCATACATAATTGTGAAACCCCCACGACTCCGACTCACATTCGTAAATTTTTGGATCTCGCCGGTTATACCGAAGGTTCATTTCTGACTTTTCCCGTATTTGCTCGTCATTTAACCTCGTTAACTCTCAAAGAAAAGAATTAGACCTCTCCGTGTCCGAATCTTAAACGTGATTATCCACACCAACCTTACTAGCCAAATTCATGTAGCACAAAATGGAACTCAAATATGAAAATATTTCTAAGTGAACACCTGAAAGGCCTCCTCTCTCGACTCGAAATCAAAGAAACTGAAATTCATTATTTTTGCCTGAAGAAATGCGGATACCTAATTATGGGGCCCGATCAACCTTGTCATCACCACGTACCACGTTACATAACTCTGTTATTTCACTGTTGCCGTTTGATATTACCGGAACCCAAGATAACACACAATCCAAGGATACCTCTTTCTTCATTGACTTATCGTTCTTATGCTTCTGATAAATGGCCAGCTACTACTCAACTCCAAAACATATATAACTACGTGTACTATCTCGTTTCCACCAAGTCTCAACATTTGACCACAAGATGCGCGATGCGACTATATTTAAAATGAAAACTCCTCCTATCATTATGCTCATACTTCCGTATAAGGAAATCTTATCATTCGATCTCTCAATGGAGAGAGACTCCACACACTATACCAGCATTCACCACGAGGGGGAGTAATTTTATCAAACGTATTCAGAAACCGAAGAGATGGGAAAACTTGCACAACTATTTATTGAAGGAATTCTATTCCAACACGGTGTGCTTTTGTCGATTATCTCGAATCGAATGCTCGTTTCACTTCTAGATTTACAAGAAGCCTTGGGAACACGTTTAAACATGAGTACTGCGTATCATCCACAAACCGACGGACCAAGCAAACGTACGATTCAAATCTTGGAGAAACATATTACAAACTTGTATTGTCGCCTTTAGCCGATTCCTCTTACAATGATAGTTATCACTCGTGTATTAACGCCGCACCTTTCGAAGATTTATATGGCCGCAAATGTCGTTCTCCTAATTGTTGGGCCGAAGTAGGCGACAAGCAAACCACCGAACCCGAACTCATTCATGAAATAACCGTTAAGATCGTTCAAATTCAAGAAAGGCTCAAGACGGCCCGTAGTCGCCAAAAGAGCTATGCCGATGTTAGACGTAAACCTCTCGAATTCCAAGCAAGTGACCACGTAATATTAAAAAGTCACACCTTGGAAAGATGTAATCCATTTCGGGAACGTGGAAAGCTAAATTCGCGATATATTTGGTCCTTTTGAAATCTTGGAGCGTATTGGACCCGTTGCTTACCGTTTAAATCTTCTGACTCAATTGAGCTCCGTTCATACTACATTCCATGTATCGAACTTAAAGAAGCGTCTTGCGGAACAAGAACTTGTTATTCCTTTCGATTAGCTTACTATCGATGTCAAACTTCACTTCATGGGAAAACCGGTTGGAATTATGAATCGTGAAACCAAACTTTAAAACAACGTAAAATCCCGATTTTCAAAATTCGTTGGGATGCCAAAAGAGGACTCGAGTTTACGTGGGAAGGACAAGCTCTAATGAAAAAGGAAGTACCCTCACTTATTCGAAGAATTGGCAACGCAAGGTCTCAGGGAAGAAAACAATGACTACTACTTCTAACTAAATTTCAGGAAGAAATTTCTTTTAAGGTGTGGGTAATGTAATAACCCGCCTTTTTCCGTTAAATTATTTTAACGCCCGTCTTTTTTTTTGAGAATATCTTTCATTATCTAAATTCGTATCTTCCGTTAATTAGCGTTTCAATATTCCCATTATTTAATTATAACATCTCTCGTTTACTCTAGTGTATTCAAAATAATTCGTTCGGTTAATTTGCGCACCCGCTTTTAAACTTGAGGGACTAATCGTGTCAAGTGGCCAAAGTGGTGACTAGGTCAACTAGTCAACCACCTCACTTCCTCCACTCATTCACTTCACCTTCCACCTCCCTTTTTCTCTCTAGTTCAAGAACACCCACTTCCACCCAATTCATTAAATCATCATCTAAATCATTTCAAGGAAGCAAACATCAAAACAAATTGTACTTTTGGAATCCTCTCTTCGTCCTCTACGTTTTGATACCAATTTCACTACTTGGGGTAAGGTTTCTAAAAACTCTAGATTTTTGTTCTTGATGTTCTTGACTTGAAATGGTGTTAGTTAGTGTCTATGGCTCACTAAGTTGTTGTGTATGTAAATGGTTTGCTCGATTTTGTTGTTTTGAGTAACTAGCATGAACACTTGAAATGGGTTGTTGAATCCTTGATTTTGGTTGATTAAATGTTGATTAAATGTTAAAATTCATGTATTAAATGTATTACTAGCATCATTAGCTTCATTTGATGTGTAGGTTGACTTGGAAAACTTCACTAACATGATTATTGATTTTGTGATTTTTGGTTAGGGTTTGATAGCTTTTAAAATGAACTTTTGATGCATTGAATACTATGAGATGCTATTGGTGAGTGTTTAGTTGTATTGTATGCGTAATTACATACGAAACGGCGTATTATATGTGTGGGTTAAGTTCCCGAATCACCATTTGCCTTTATGAGCTTGAAACGCTAAATAATGATCATTCAATGAGGATTTAGTCATTTTAATTATTGGATTCGCTTGATGATATGTGTTTAGTTGTATTCCTCGTTAAAATACCTTTTCAACGATATAAGATGCGTGTTTTGAATGTTTACGGTTGATAAATTGTGGTTGATTGAAGTTTGATTCGTGCATATGAAAAATTCAGCAACAGCACTGGAAACTAGGGCGTCCGCGATCACGGAGATCCCCACACACTAAACATAGCGATCGCAAAGCAGGGTCTGAAAGGCCTGAAACTGGCTGATCAAACTCACTTTATGATTTCACGTTTTCACCCCCGCTTACTCGCAACTCCGATTAACATGAAACTTGGCCAACATGTTTATATATGATTACTAATTGAAGAAAAACTGTCGGATACCAGATCCGACCCCGTTGACTTTGACTTTGACCAAATTTGACTTTTAGTCAAACTTGACCAAACACTTATGCAATCGTTCTAACGTGCTTTTATACTTATATCTTGCATGAAACTTGACAACTTGATTCACATGCTATACTAATCGGGTCGTAACGAGCCATAGGACTAATTGAACACATTTCGCCCGACCTTGTGTCGTAACCGGTAATTGATACAACTTATTTGTTTAGGTCAAGGCTAAGCAACTTTCGTTTGCACAACGTTTAATTTCAAATACTTTGGCGTGCAACTACGGTGAGATCATAGTCCCACTTTTACTCTTTTATACTTATACTTGGGATGAGAAAACATAAACGTTTCGTTTTACAAAGTGAACACAAGTACGAAAACAAACATTCTACGTGCGAGTTAGAACAAAAATCCTCAAGTCCAATTATCATTAGTTACACTTGTAGGGTGTAAGCGAGAACTTATGTTGTGTGGCCATACAGGTTTGACGAACCCTCATTTGGATGGTTCGCTATCGTTAGCGGATGAAACGTATTTTCGTGTATAGTGTAGGTTCTAACACTATGATGCAAATGTACCATTCAGTAAAGCCTTGATAATTGGGTGCTCGTGATACAAACAACACCTTTGGAATGCAAACGATTTGGATAATCAACTTATACTAAATCTTGTGGTTCAATACAACTTACTTACTAAACCTATGATTTCACCAACGTTTTCGTTGACAAATTTTTCTATGTTTTTCTCAGGCGCTTGAATGCTAAGTGATGCATGCTTCCGCACTCTATTTTGATTCTTGCTTGGATGTCGAGTATACATGCATACATGGAGCGTCTTTTGACTTTACTTAAATTGTGTCGCATAGGTTTCATTTGTACTTAAAACGTTGTAACGTAACTAGTTGTCGAACTACATTTGTAATCCTTTAAACATCTTTATATCTGAAATGAATGCGACATATTTTGGTCAAACTTTATTTTAAAGACTTATGACCACGTAACGGGACCAAAGTTGACGGCGCCGTCAATGACGATTTTGACGGGTCGTTACAATTGCGATGAGACTATCAGCACAGTTGTCAAACCGACATCGATACGTAATGTCCTCAGTTTGGCAGTCTCTAGCCACTGGCCAATTCATCAGCTAGATGTCAAGAACGCCTTTCTTCACAGACAGCTCTCAGAGATTGTCTATATGCATCAGCCACCAGGGTTTCGGGATCCCAGGTATCCGAATCATGTCTCCTTATTGTAGAAATCCTTATATGACCTTAAATAGGCGCTACGCGCTTGGTTTTAGCACTTTGAAGGTTATGCTCAAAGAATCGGCTTTCATCAAAGCCGCTGTGATACTTCTCTTTTTATTTATCGGCAAGGACCCAATACTGCGTATCTACTCTTATATGTTGATGATATTGTCTTGACTGCTTCATCCACAGGTTTACTTCAGCTGATTATCTCTTCCTTACATAAGGAATTTGCTATAACTGATTTGGGCCCCTTAAACTACTTTATTGGGATTTGCGCCACTCGTACTGCATCCAGGATATTAGTCTCACAGAAACAGTGCGCTACTAAGATTATTGCCCGGGCTAGTATGCCCACATGTCATCCCTGCAGGACCCCGGTTGAGCCGGGTGTCAAAATTACTAGTCATGGCCGTTCTGCAAGGACCCGACTCTATATCGGAGCCTTGCCGACGCATTACAATATCTCACATTCACTCGACCAGATATTTCATATGTCGTTCAGTAGATCTGTCTCTTCATGCATGACCCTCACGAGCAGCACATGCACGACCTCAAATGGATCTTACTTTACATTCAGGGTACCACTAATCTGGGTCTTCAACTATATTCTTCTTCTCGGAATACATTGGTTGCCTATTCTGACGCTAACTGGGCTGACTGCCCCACCATAAGACGTTCTACTTCAGGATATTGTATTTTCCTCGGTAACAACCTTCTCTCATGGTCTTCAAAACGGAAACTCACTCCTTCACGATCTAACATAGAGGCCGAATATCGAGGGGTTGCCAATGCCGTTGTCGAGATGTGCTGGCTCCGTAATCTTTTTTGGTAACTTCATTGCCCTTTCACTACTGCCACTCTAGTCTACTGTGATAATTCTAGTTTTGTATACCTCTTGTCTAATCTGGTTCAACATCGGTGGACTAAACACATTGAAATTGACATACACTTTGTTCGCGATCTGGTTGCTCAGGGACAGGTTCAAGTTTTACATGTACCATCCACATACCAGTTTGCTGACATATACACCAATGGACTCCCGTATGCGCTTTTCGATGAGTTCTGATCCAGTTTGAGCATCCAGTGTACTCCCGCTTCAACTGCGGATGGGGGGGGGGGGGGGTAGCCCATATTATAAGCAGATATTCTTATATTGTATGGGCTTGGCCCCTTAGTCTTGTTAAGGTTATTTAGTGTTATATATGCACCGCTGTATTACGAGTTTTGGATCGATCAATAATAACAATACTGTAATACTAGTCTTCAACAGTATAATCTAAAATAATTCAGTGAGCTATTGGGATACCATTTGGCGGTACACATTTCTGTTATTCCGGTGAAGATCTCGAAGCTCTTCCTCATGATATTCCACGACATCAAATGAAGCGACTTCTATGTCGTACTTGTATTCTATAAAAGATTATATAACGTACGTGCATTCTTGACGAATATCCCCGTCCTGAATTTGTTGTAAGAAATGCAGTTATGCGGAGTAACGTGTACCACCGTGAACTAAATGTCACTTGTTTATCGATGACTGAGGACTGTCTTAACTGGTATTTGACTCACAATATTGATGTAATTAATTTTGCTCATTTGGTCGCTTCTCTAATGAATCAACTTCATTATGCAGAAACAAGACCTCTTCCGTACGGAGCGATTCTGAATCGACTATTTGCTAACATTTGTTTTTTTGAAGGTCTTGTGGGACGACATCCGATAACTAAAGTACCTATCAACATGGCCTTCGTTGCTTAAACATCGAAAACATCGAGCTCAGATTCGGACACTTCGTCTACTAGGTCGGATGCTCGTAGTCATGCTCGTCGTTGAAATGTTTTTAGTCCAGTAACTTTGTATGATATTCAATTAATGTTCGTAATTGAAATGTGTTTTAATTTCGTTATGTAATTTTTTTTTTTTGGAATTTAAATTATGTACTCTAATTTACATTAGGAAGTTAAATAATGTACTTTTATTTTTATAGGAATATAAAATGATGTACTTTTATGTTTGCTTGTATTTATTTAATGTTATCAAAATATAGCCGTTAATTGCATGAATTAAAAAAATGATTACACTATCCTAATAAAACAACAACTTAATTCTTAAAAAAATAAAAAATACATTAATTAAATAACAATAACATTAACGCCTATCATCACTTAAAGAATGTTCAGTCAATTGAATTATCTTCACTCATTCATCCCTCACTCACATAAGGTGAAACAGGTTCATCATCCTCATCACTAGCATCAACAACATAAGCGCTATCATCAACAAATTTAGTTTACAACTTAATTGTTTCATAACGTATTATGGATCGCCCTACCATAGCATATAAATCTTCGTTATCCGTAAGAAGAGTGGCCTTAACATCGACATCATTGAAATTCCAAACGTGTATGTGCTTGAAAGACACATTATCGCTAAGGAACGCAAACAAATTTGATATCTCAAATTGCTGCACATCAATATCTCAAATTGATGCACATCAATATCGAAGGATGTTTGTTAGCCGTCGGAATAAGGATTCAATTCATCATCAAATTGACCACCGTAATGTGCCTCAAATGTAATAAATAACGGATTCGTAATGAACACTTATGCATTGGGAATGCTCTAATGATAATGGTGTGGTTGAGGTTAAAAAAATTGTTAATAATGGTGTTTAAATAGGCAGAAATGTTCATTTGAAAATGTCGTCCAAGAAGCTCTTTACGGACGACATGTCGTCCACGAAAGTTACGCGCGAAATTTTTCACTTTTTAGAGCCAAAAATAATTTTCGAACGAGAAAATAAAAAAGGACAGCTATTGACGACGCGCAAAATTTTTTACCTTTTTTTTAACCTTTTGGAGCCAATTTGTTTTCTTGAAAATAAAAATAAAAAAATAAAATGTCTTTCGGGACGGCATATTGTCGTTCGGGAACATCTGGTCAACTTTTTCAGAAAAGCTGACATAAAAGCAGAGATTTTTGTCGTTTAGTAGAGTTTTCCGGACGAAATATGTCGTCCGAAAAAGCTACGTTCCCATTTCGCGATTTTCTTATAGTGTCACATGCCACTAAATTTTTATAAGCCATTTGGTTATATTATTATTGCTACTTATATTTAGGAAAAAAAAAACAAAATTACCATAAAAATTAGGGCCATCTAAAAATTTAACCTATATTTTGTAATTCTTATATTGTATTTTGTGCTTTAATTTTGTAATTCAAATTGTAGTTTCACTTCTAATGAATTTTGTAGTTAGTGGTCACATGGTAGCAATTGGTGCTGTAAGAACGGCCCAAACCTTCAGACATACTGCGCGGTGCGTAACAAGAGTGCGCGACGCACACTTGTGCTATCAGAAGTGGGATGTCACGTTTGGCTTACATGCAACGCGTTTTAGATGATGATATCAACACGAAAGTTTCTTAAATTATTGCATCTAATGCCCGTCAATCGTCATTATATCCTAAAACATCGTATAAATTTCGAATTTGAATTAAGAATAATTTGATGACTTTTCCCCCTAATCTGTGACTCACAAATTCAATCTTAAATCTAAGTATTAGAATTTGAAATTTTGCAGATAGATTTAGGAGACGAATCCTAACAAATATGTGTTTTTTACTTTTCGCCATTGGTTTGAATTTTAGAGATGCATCTATATATGCACCTAAAAATATAAGTGTAATATGTTTTTATCATTTGTCACATACAAGAATATAAGAAATTACTTGTGTTGTTCAAAAAGTCATCAAGTGACAGTTTGATCCCATTTGCGTCGCAATAGGTCGGTATACTTTACCTCTAATAGATCAATCTAATAGCTAGTTAACATATTGGAATGGGTTAAATGGTTACATTTTTTTTTTTTTTTTTTTTTTTTTTTTTTTTTAAGTAAAAAAATTTGGAATGGGTCAAAAGTGACCCAAAGTGTATTTCATTGTCAACAACCTCGTAACTCACTTTATTCAACAAATTAGATCAGTATGCAAGTGAATCTCTTAAACAATTTAAATTCGTCTAGATGATTTTTACTAATTTGTGACAGATTGAGTTCAATCTGTGTATAGATTGAAGTCAATATGTAGACAAACCGAACTCAGCCCACGTGAATAATTTTTTCTATTTTTATTTACAGATTGAAGTTTAGTATGTCATAGATTGAAATTCAATCTTCCCACACCCTAAAGTTTAATCTGGATTCTATTGGTTCTCTCCCTACCTAAGTTTTTCATGGAACCCTTATATATATATATATATATATATATATATATATATATATATATATATATATATATATATATATATATATATATATATATATATATATATATATATATATAGTGGTAGGATCAAGAGGGAAGTAACCAATCGGGGGGGAAGCGGGGGGAAGCAAAAACTTTTTTTTCTTCGTTTTTTGAAAAAACCTTGTTCACGAACATTATAGATGAGATGAAAATATGAACATTTAGTAGAGACACTTTGTGATAAATGTTTTTATTTTGGCGGGAAAACGCTCGAAGAAGTAATATATAACAATTCTCGTGTTTTTCGAGCGTATGTTGAGGTTTTAGGTATTGGGGTTTAGATATTAGGGTTTAGATTTTAGGGTTTATAGGGTTTAGATATTAGGGTTTGGAAATTTAGGGTTTAGGGTATAGATTTAGAATTTAGATTGAGTTTTTAACACGAACGGTTTAGGGTTTAGGATTTAGGGTTTGGTGTTTTGGGTTTATGGAATAAACCCAAAACACCAAACCCTAAACCCTAAACCCTAAACTCTAAATCAGGCTAAATTTTACTTCACAAAACATGAAGAAAAAAAACGTTCATATTCTTCACGAACAATATTATCTTGAATGTTATTTTTGTCGATCGTTTTCCCGCCTAAATAATAACATTCATCACGAAGTGTCTCTTCTAAATGTTCATATTTTCGTGTGATCTTGATGCCGGAAAAAAAAATTCCAAAAAAAACCAAAAAAAAAAATATTTTGCTTCCCCCCGCTTCTCCCCGATTGGTTACTTCCCCATTGATCCTGCCCATATATATATATATATATATATATATATATATATATATATATATATATATATATATATATATATAGAGAGAGAGAGAGAGAGAGAGAGAGAGAGGATCCGGAGAGAACTCATAGAACTCACAAACCAAACTCAATCTGTGTGCATATTGAGCTAAATCTGTGTATAGATTGACTCAATCTGTGTGTAGATTGACTTAATTTGTGTGCAGATTGAGATCAATCTGTGTGCAAATTGACTCAATGTGTAGACTCTATGAGTTATCTCCCACCATCCTCGGTTCTCTCTGGATCTCTTCACTATAAGATTTTTTGTTCGAATACCTTTTTATTGTTAGGCCGCGTGTTTTTTGCTCGAATTCGAACGAAAATGCTCAATTCGATCGCATATTCGTTCTACAATTTTGTAGAACAGAACAAAAAATGTAGAACATGCATTTAATTTTTTGTCCGACTCTTATTTTTTTGTTCGGCCGCGTGTTTTTTTGTTCGAATTCCCTTCTTTTTTTGTTCGAATTACCTTGTTTTTTGCTCGCCCGCGTGTGTTTTTGCTCGAATTTCAGTGTATTTGGAGTTCTCAGGGTTTTCACACCAATTGAGTTCTCACTAGATCCTCTTCCAATATATATATGTGTGTGTGTGTGTGTGTGTGTGTGTATATATATATATATATATATATATATATATATATATATATATATATATATATATTGTCTTCTACATACTGTTCTACAAAAATGTAGAACATGCAGCTGAAAAAATTGTTCGACCACTACCTTTTTTGTTCTTCCGTGTGACTTTTTTTTTGTTCGAATATCTCCTTTTTTGTTCGAATTTCATGGTTCTCGGGGTTCTCACACCAAAAAAGTTCTCATTTGATCCATCTAAAGGAGAGGATCCAGTGAGAACTCAATTGGTGTGAGAACCCTGAGAACTCCAAATACACTGAAATTCAAGCAAAAACACACGTGGGCGAGCAAAAAACAAGGTAATTCGAACAAAAACTTGGCGGGCGAACAAAAAATAAGGGAAATCGAACAAAAAAAACACGCGGCTGAACAAAAAAATAAGAGTCGAACAAAAAATTAAATGCATGTTCAACATTTTTTGTTCGGTTCTACAAAATGGTAGAACGAAAATGCGTTCGAATTGGGCATTTTCGTTCGAATTAGAGCAAAAAACACGCAGCCGAACAATAAAAAGGTATTCGAACAAAAAATCATGTGTTCTACATACCGTTCTACAAAAAAGTAGAACATGCAGCTGAAAAAATTGTTCGACCACGACCTTTTTTGTTCGTCCGTGTGACTTTTTTTTGTTCGAATATCTCCTTTTTTGTTCGAACATGGTTCTCAGGGTTCTCATACCAAAAAAGTTTTCATTTGATCCCTCTACTATATATATATATATATATATATATATATATATATATATATATATATATATATATATATATATATATATATAAATGAAAACTTTTTAGCAATGAGAACTCTGAGAACTCGGCAATTCGAACAAAAAATAGGACGCGGCCGAACAAAAATAGACGTAGTCGAAAATTTTTGATTTTTTGGTCTTTAGATGCATTTGTTTGCTTGGTTCTACATTTTTGTGTAGAACATGATGTAGAACATGCTGTTCTACACTTGTTCTACATCAATTTTCATCAAATTAAGTTAGGGTTTAGATTTTAGGGTTTAGGGTTAGATTTAGGGTTTAGATTGAGTTTTTTTACACGAACAGTTTAGAGTTTAGGATTTACGGAGTAAACCCGAAAACCCGAAACCCGAAACCCTAAACTCTAAATCAGGCTAAATAAAAAAAAAGTTGATTTTTGAAAAAAACAGGTGAAATTCGAACACTTTTTAAGAAATTAGAACAATTTTGAGAAATTCGAACAATTTTGAGAAATTCGAACAATTTTATCGTTCTACATTTTGTAATTCGAACAAAATAACTGAAATTCGAACAATTTATGACGAAATCGAACAAGTTCTACATTTTGTTGTTCTACATTTATTTGTACTAATACAATATAAATTGTTCGCCCTTCTTTTTTTTTTGTTCGACTTTCCCTACTTTTTGTTCGGCTGCCAAAAAAATTGTTAAAATTGGGTTCATATAGTTCTCACAAGATTGGAGTTCTTACTGGAGCCTCTCCCTATATATATATATATATATATATATATATATATATATATATATATATATATATATATATATATATATATATATTCAATGAATGGTCCGGCATTCGAGGGGAAATATATATATACTCCTTATAAAATATAATAATCAAACTCAATAATCGAGAGTATACAAGAAATTAAAATACACGTATTCAGTTAGTTATACAGTACAGCCTAAAAAATATCGCCATGACACGGTTGCACTGTATAACTAGTTGATCCCGTTTGTATGATTTTCCTTAAAAACTATACACAACCCTAATTAATTAATTAATTAATTACGTGAGAAAAAATGGATCAGTTGCAGAAAACTGATCTACGGCTGACCTCAAATCTTCCCAATCTCCGTGTTTGATAAACTCGTTCACATCTAAACCACAAAAGCTAGAACAAGATGCTGCTGTTGATGGAGCTGGTTCAGAGCTTATATTTCCTACAATCATCTGGTTCGTACCATATCGATGTTGCTGATGATGATGGTTGTGCGAAAACAGTTTGTTATTATTGATTATAGGGTTTTGAAAACTAATGTAACTTTGCATATCTAGAGATGAATCTCCGCTGCTTGTTTCAACCACACGCGTCGATTTCATAGCGGAGATCTCTCTCCATTCCGGTAAAGTTTTTTTGTAGCACGGAGACCTTTTTAGGATTCTACACAATGTCCAAACTTCCTGCATGCATACAAGATGTTTAAGTATTGTGATCACATATGTGTGTGTGAAGTTAGATGATCATGATCATATCAAATAATGTTCGTGTATATATATTTTGGTCTATAAATGTAGGAAAATGATATGTGTAAATGGTTAAATGGACAAAGTTTTAATTTCTTTGTTTAGTTTGTCCAAAGAGAATACTTTTTAGTCAAATGTACGCAGCCTATTTAGATATACAATTTTTTTTACCGGTCGGTGTGGGGCCGCTAGAGGGTCGGTTTTACCCTTTCATCTTGCCATCCCAAACTGGGATGCTAGCTAAATGCAAGATGCTTATAAACTTGTGTTAAAAAATTAAAACATGCAGGGTTTAAGATTTGCATATTGCTAGCAACACAAGTTATGTACTTATAAAATATAATATTAAAGTTTTGTATAGAAAAAAAGAGAGATCTAGCTACTTATTAGGTTTTAATTCGTGCTTACAGCTTCTTGTAAGAGCGATTTATCGTCCATGTGTTTGTTGTTGTTTTTGGTGTTGTGATTTCCGGAAGGAGGAGGGAGGCGAAACTCATGCATCATCCATTCGGTTTTGGTGCCTTTGCCAGCGCTACCGCGATAGTAAACGAGTGATTTCTTGAGTCCGATGCAGGTTGATCCGTCACTCGAGTAAACTGGACGATCGATGCCTGTAGCTTTCCAAAAACCGGACCCCGTGACCCTGTTAGGTCTTATGCTGTTTCTATACTTTCTTCCTCTTTTGCAAAAGAAGTACCACTCTTTCTCTCCACCATTACTACCTTCTACAACATTTCAAAGCAATAGAAATAGAAATTATTAATTACAAATCTAATTTCGATCAAATCATAATAAGTGACCAAGCATACATAATCTGTCATCAATCCTTGGTTTATCAAGTTGTTAAGCAGAAGATCTAGCTTAATTATTTGAACCTACGTACGCTAATTATTATTGTTCTAAAAACAAAAACATGCATATGAAGTATAAAGAAGTTTTTAGTTCAGTTAATATATACTTGGAAGATTCCAAGGATCGTATTTGTAGATGTCGATCTCCTTGATAAGTTCGATCCTGATTGGTTTCTTCTCGACCTTTCGTAGCAGATAGAATCCGACAAGTTCTTCATCGAGTGGATGAAATCGAAACCCTGGAAGATGTACGTCTTCTTCTCCTTCATCATCAACTAATTTTCTGTTATGATCCAACTGTTCTAGAGCTGTAGTACTATCCATATATAAATTTAGATTCTTTAAACAAAAAAAAAAAAAAACAGATATATCACCTGAGTGTGTATATAGAAGAAAATAGTATAAGCTTTTTTGTGTGCGAGTTATGTGAAGTAGGGAGATTGTATATATGTGAAAAGGGTTGGAGTAGTTTAATTTAAATGATGAATACCTTTCTAAATATAATTTTTTTTTTTTCAATAATGATGAATAATTCAACTTGGTCAAAGTCAATAGGATTGACTTGGTGGTGTCTAAATAAGGGCCCAGCAATCCGAGCTTAGCTTCTTCAAACATATGAAGTCCTTAGTCTTTAGTTCTTGCCTACACAAGTTATTATGATTGAGATGAAAATTATACCATATAGAGTAATAAATAAAAAGTTAAATATGAACGAGTAAATAATAAATAATTTACAGCAAACAAATTAAGTAAACACTGTTTTCTAAATTGTTTAAATCATTCTCTTCTTACTATTTAATGATATTTTATTTTATGATATTATTACATACTGAAATAAATACTTTAATCAAAGATATCCTACTAAGAATGTATGGAATCGATCTGATGAGATTCAGATTCAAAAGGTCAGTTAACTCTTAGGCCTATTATAATGGTTATGAGAAAATTAGACGTGTTGGGGTGGGGTGGGATGGGTGTTTGGCGCTGACGTGGCAGACGCATCCCGGTACGTGTTGAACTCGACAAAAAAGATATTGATCGTAATTTCGTATGTTGCCCTATTTATGACAATGATGTTGAGACAATTGACCACTCTATGTTCCTTTGCCGGCACTCAACGGGTGTTTGGGAAAAATACATAACTGGTGGGGATTGGTACAAGTTTCAAACTTATCCTTCGACGAAGCCTTTCGAGGGAAATATATTCGTGGCATGTATGATATGGTTTCGAGAATATGGCAAGCCGTTGAATGGACAAGTGCATACCTAATCTGGAGAAATCGCAACCTTAGAGTTAGTCTTCTTAAACAAATTTTGGAATGCTCCTACAACTCTCTTGGATATCCAATTAAAATTTTTCGAGTGGATCTCTAAACGGGTCAAGAAAATGAATATCGAAAGGCTGCATTGGATCTCAAATCTGAACATATATTTTGGATAGCTCGAGTCCTCTAGACATCATGTTGCTCCCTCTGCAACTGATGTGAGCCTGGAATTCTTGTAAATTGTAGTCGTAGAAAATTGGGTTTTATGTTGTATTCGAGTACTATATCCTGCTACTCCGTGTTGATGTACTGGAGGTGGGCACCCTACATGCCCATCATCTTTGTAGATGTGACAATCCGGAAATTTCTGACCAAATTTAAACTTTATCTTTAAATGATTTAATATTTTCGACATGATAAGCAAAGTCTGTAATGTTGAGTCTCAAAGTTTTAGAACTATATTCATGTAATCAATTATTCTTTGACTGTTCTCGAAGATTCACGAACAATATATATATAACTTAATGTGCATATATATATATATATATATATATATATATATATATATATATATATATATATATATATATATATATACATATATATATATATACATATATATATATATGTATATATATATATGTATATGATTTCAAGTTATTTAGTAAATGATAGTAACATTCGATTATTGATTCGATTGATATTATATATACATATATATATATATATATATATATATATATATATATATATATATATACACACACACACACATATATATATATATATATATATATATATATATATATATATATATATATATATATATATATATATGATTTCAAGTTATTTAGTAAACGATAGTAACATTCGATTATTGATTCGATTGATATTTAGATAAGTTAACTAAAACGTTTAAGATGAACCAGTAAAACACTAATTTGCTATAGTATTTTCGAATTGCTACAGTAACCGAAAAGCTACAGTAATTTCGATGAAAATCACTATTTGCTACAGTAAAACACTATTTCAAAATGAAAATGTATATATGTATATGTATATACTACGAGACGATGATTTATAGAAGCAAATAACCAAAACACTTAATTGATTAAAGCTACACTTCGAGTGACATAGTTTATCAATGATTAAGTTTAATTTTTGATAAAGGTATGAGTCACGAAACGTAAAGTGCTAGTTTTCTAAGCGTACGAAAATGCGTTCGAGAAACCGGAACCGGGACATGAGTCGAGTGATAACGTACGAGTCATCGGAACAAAAATTACAAATCAACTGTGCACGTGAATATTATATAATATATAATTAATTATATAAATATAATATATTATATATATTATATTTAAATATGTCGACAAACTAAAATACAAAAGCATTGTGAGCTGTAAAACCCACCCATGCGATCGCATGGGAAAAGGGCTTGGAAGCCATGCGATCGAATGGCAGCCCTGTACAGGCCAACTCTATAAAAGCTCGATCATTTCTGCTTCTGATTTCATTTCATTACTCCGTAAGTATTTATTTATTTTATTATTATTATTATTATTATTATTATTATTATTATTATTATTATTATTATTATTATTATTAAGATTATTATTAATATTAATCTTTTTATTATTAGTATTATTCTTATTATTAGTATTGTACATAAAATACTACGACGAGGTTATAAGCGTGTCACTTTCAAAATGGGTTTTCAAGCAAGATAGAGCTAAGGAAACTATGAGTTATAGCTATGGAGGTTATGGGTAATGTGTAACAACCCGTCCTTATCCACCTGGACGAAGTCATCAACATTTGGTCCCATTGCGATGATCGACTCCGAGTAATGTCCTTAAAATGAGCAAATACACAGCGGAAGACTTAATTCGTACCTGAGAATAAACATGCTTAAAAGTGTCAACCAAAAGGTTGGTGAGTTCATAGGTTTATCATAACAATCATTTCAATATCTTAATAGACCACAAGATTTCATATACACAAACGTTTTAATAAAAATATTCTAAGTGGTTGAGCACTTGGTAACCGTACTTAACATTTAATCAACGTCGCATATTCCCTTTATTATGAAATCTCACTACACTGTACCAAGAGTAGTCATCAAAACGAAGTACTGTGCAACCGTTAAATACTGGTCGTCCAGTCCGGTTGGGGTTGTCAGGCCCGATAGATCTATCAACATGATTCGCGTTTACAATACCACATGTAAATAGTAGTTACCAAGCTATTAGGGAAGATATGCAGGGTGGTACAACTCAACGTAGAATATATTTTAAGTACTTGTGTCTATCTCGTAAACATTTATAAAAGCAGCGCATGTATTCTCAGCCCAAAAATATATATTGCAAAAGCAATTAAAAAGGGAGCAAATGAAACTCATCATACTGTATTTTGTAGTAAAAATACATATAACATCATTGAACACGTATAAGGTTGGCCTCGGATTCACGAACCTATATCAGGTATATATATTAATACACGTAATAGTAATCGAACAATTTATTTATTATTGTTATTAGTTGTTACTTTAGTAAGTTATATGGTTTCATTAATAATTTAGCTATATTTATTTTATGTATACTTTAGATAAAAATTGTTGAAAATAATTATTTTAATGATAATAATAATAATGATAATAATAACAATAATAATAATAATATTATTCATGAAATTAATAGTAATAGTAATTTTTATAGAGATAATATTAATATTCATAAAATGATTAATAATAATAATAATAATAAAAATAATGATAATTTTATTAATAATAGTAATTTTTAATAAAAAGGTAATTTAAATGAAAGTATTAATGATAATATTAATAATATCACTATTGGTAATAATAATCTTAACATATCAATACTTAATAATAATAATATTAATAATAATAATAATAATAATAATAATAATAATAATAATAATAATAATAATAATAATAATAATAATAATAATAATAATAATAATAATAATAATAATAATAATAATAATATGATTATGAAAACTACCTTTAAAGCTTAAAAATAATAAATTGCCTGAGCAGGGACTCGAACCCACGACCTCTCATTCATACCCTAACACCCTTAACCATCCTTCTGTCTCTGTTTTTCTAATTAATTGCACGGCTAGTTTATTTTGAACCCGTATTATTTATGTTTCCCTTTTTCATCTTTTACCTCACTAACCTAATCATCACTTCTATCATACCATGCATCATCATCATCTATAAGGCATCATCATTAATCGATTTAAATACAAGTATTCTCATCTTGTTTATCATGTATCTTAATCACCATGATCCGACTAATATCATCATCATTATTAATTCGTTGGATTTCGGCCCACTAACACCAACAAGAGCCACGGCCCAACTGCCAATTCCATTGCACGGACCAAAATTAAATAAGTAAGCCCTCTTAACCACTTCTTGGTGCGTCGTGGTTTATATATAAAAAAATAAATCGGTAACAGCCTAAAATATAAACAATTCCTTTGAAGTTGTTGGCCATAAAACCTCAACATTTGCTGTAACATTATGAACTCCACTTTCCATAAAGTGTCTTCATTTAAATATTATATACCAACTTGATTAAGAAATTTGAGGGGCAAATGGTCCCAATTTGTATAAAAAAATGTACGCATGACTTAGTGATATAAAGCCAAGTGGGATGTGGCCCATGATTCAATTGATTTTTATCGTGCAACCATTAGTCTCTTCTTTACAGCTCAAAAGTATTCCCTAATCATTTTGTTGAAATGCATTGTTTAATGCCCTCGCCATATATATATTTAGTAGAGGCAAAAGAAAAGGCAGTATTCAGAATAGAAGCAAACGGTTAGTAGTAACAGCGAAATCAGAAAGGTGATAAGTGTGGTTTTGGTGATTATCTTGGTGGTTTATTTAAGGTGATTGGGTTTCGGTTGTAGCTCGACAGAAAAGAAAAAGAAAATGGTGACTGCAGCAGTAACGGAAAAAAAAAAGGTTTGATAGTGGTGACTGTTTCGATGGTTGATAGATTGGGTGTCGACTAAAACAAACAGGAGTAAACAGAAACCAATTTATCTGCAGATAGATGCAGTCCTTCGGTGATGTTAATTGCCAAATCGAAAAAGAACCAGAAGATGGGTAATCATGGTTGTTATGGTGAAGAAGAGAGGGATAGAGAGAGATAGCTCTTCTTGGAGTTGGTGGCGGTTTGTTAAGTTGTATCGGTGATTCATGACTGAAAGAAATAGCAGCAGGTCAATCAGATCATTCGTGGGTTTTGGTTTATGATTTTGTGTTCGATACAGAAAATAATAAGTAGGAGCAGGTTATGTGGTTTTGTGGTAGTGATTGTATGATAAAAGTGTTGATTGTTTGAGTTAGTAATCGAAACAAATGGCAGGAAGTAATCGATCAGGTGGGGTGTTTGGTTGCTCAAACAGGGAAAAAAAACAAGTGTGGTGATTCGTATAAGGTGGTGATGGTTTGATTTATAGCCTAAGAAGTCGACATATTATCACAAGTATAATAGGGAAAGTAGGAAGAAAACAAAAAAATAATAAAAGCTGATTGTTACACGATAATATTTGTTTTTCCCTATTTTCTAATTAATGATTAATAAATTTCTAATATTAATAATACAGAGTACTGATTAATTATATTCATAATATTAGTAATTCTTAGTGATAATGTTAATGTTAATAATAATATCTAATAATACTATGGATAAAAAAAATTATAACTTTACCACTAGTTATAAAATAATGATCTTAATAATAAATGTAATAATTTAAATGTATCAAATTTCATATTATAATTTTTAATGATATTATAAATATTAATTTAAATAATAAAAAAATGAATGTACTAATAACATAACAATTAAACTTGTGATTGCATTATATTAATATTTCCATTATATGATATTTATTTAATATTTGTAATTTTTATATATATTACAAATAATTATATCTCATATAAATATATTTTATATTAATTATTATACTATCCTATTTTTATTTTACTAATTTTTAGTAACAACAACATATAATACTTCAAATTATATTTCAAATTATTATTTATATATTCATACACACATATCTATTTACAATTAATGGATCGTGAATCGTCGAGAGCAGTCGAAGGTCAATTGAATATATGAAACAGTTCAATTTTTTTTTTTGAGACTCAACCTTGCAGACTTTACTTATCGTGTCAAAATATAAAATCGCATCGAGAGTTGGGTTTAAAATAGTCGAAATTTTCCGGGTCGTGACAGTACCCACCCGTTAAAGAAATTTCGTCCCGAAATTTGATCGAGGTCGTCATGGCTAACAATAAGAATGTTTTTCATGACGAATATGAGTTGACAAAATAGGATTTTATCAAATTTGAGTAATATTGATAAAATGATTGAATTACTCGAAGCGTACGAGTGAAGCTATCACAAAAGAGTGAAAAGTTTCGTCTTAACTTTTGACGTAGTCATGGTGGATTTCTGGAATTCAAGGAATTTAAAGAAATCTTCTAATCAGAAAGAAAATGTTATCGCACGATTTATTAGCAGATTGTCGGAGTTACGGAAGAACAGAAATATCAAAGGAAATATTTCCATGATATGCTTAGAGATTAAGTAGAATGAAAGAGTTGTGTAACATGGCACATGATGATGGTACTGAGAATCATCACGTTTCTTTAGAAACTCAGCATGACTTACTGTAATATAATCACGTTGGCCGGGCGTCATTATATTATACTAATCCATGCTTCAGTTTCCAACACTTCCCTAGAAAATCATTCATAAATTTAACTTGAATTTTAAAGAATATAGAAACTGAAATAGTTTCTTTTAGGATGTAACACAGATAGCACGAAGAGATAGATAATTTTGGACAAGAATATTTATGAATATATCTTCAGAAATATTGAAGATATTTATGACGATATTTTGGAATTTCTTAGATCGAAGGTTGATGAAGAAAGATTTTCAGCAAGATTTTAACATGACTTCGGAGCAAGATATTCTCTAAAGATTTCATCGGATCCAGAATTACCTGAATTCTCTGAATATAGGGTTTGGTACTTGTATTTTTCCTTAGTCTCCTTCATGGTTAGCTCAATCCGTTTTTCAATACCAAATTTTCTATCGAGCGTTCCTAACACTTCCCTCTTTATCATCAACTTTTGGCCATTAAGACTATCTACAACATGCTGCTTTGTCAGCATTTTCAAAGTTAACGGATCTGGATCATTGGTTATCAAACCGAGGTGGTTTCAGGAGGATTGTGTTTTTAGATGATTAAACGCTGATGGTAGTATGGTGGAATATAAAAGGTTCTCTAGTAACAATAAATAAGCACGTATATATTCTGAGGTTATAATAAGGTTGTTTTGAACGAAAATTCGAAATCAACTTGCTGGAGCTGTGACAAAATTGGCTAATTTGGAAAGAAATTGCAAGGTGATCATCGGTAATAACAATGTCAAAGGAGTTAGAACAGATACGTGTTAAACGTTTACTCAGATTTTCGAGTGTTTTCTGGTGCATAACTATATGCATCAATCTTTTCTTTCGTAGATGAAGTGCGGCTGGTTCATCCTCTCGATCGAGGTGTTTTCAAGAATCATGAAAGATTTGAACGCGGATTGTAATTGTCGAGGTACAAATGAGGTTTAAGATGAAATCAAGTGGCAAACTTGAAGAATTGTTTAGTTTCATATGTTATAATAAATATTTTAATTCATTTTAATTGTCCAAAGTTAGCAGTCCAATAGTCCAATTGTCCAATAGTCCAATGCATTCATATATAATTTAATATATAATATTCGAATTAATTAATACGTATCGTGACCCGTGTACCGGTCCCAGTATTGATCACAACTCAAACCATATATATATTTTGGAATCAACCTCAACCCTGTATAGCCAACTCCAACATTCACATATAGAGTGTCTATGGTTGTTCCGAAATATATATATAGATGGGTCGATATGATAGGTCGAAACCTTGTATACGTGTCCCGTTATTTATAGTGCGTAAAATAAATAAATATATATCATGACCCGTGTACAACGTATTGTCTCAGAATTAATCCGACGTATTGTGTACATGTGTCCCGATTTAAAGTGCGTAAAAGTAAATAACAGAAATTAAATGACGATAAATAAAATTGCGAGAATTAAATTGCGATAAATAAAATGTAATACGGAATTAACAGTTAGCTGGGAACAGTTAGCTTGGAACAGTTAGCGTGAAATCTTAACAAAATTTCATCATAGTTAATTTGTTTGTTTCTAACACTTTTTATTTTGTCCAATGTTTTCTTCGTTATGCCACTTGTTGGATTCTGATAGGTCAAAATCCAAATATGTAATTTGAATGGAAATGATTGTTCTATGGTGAACGGATACGTATAGCGATGGTTGTAAGTAGGATAGTAAATGACCGTTGAATCAGATTCGAATAATGTACAGTGTAACTTATTAATGTGAAATCTAAATATTCCTCGGGTACTACCTACCTGTTAAAATATTTTCATCATTAATAGTTTGTATGAAAGAATTTTTAATTACAATCTTTTTGAAAACATACTTGCATATATATTTTCTTCGAATGTAATTATGAATTTAATGAGTCAATAGGATATTAAACTCACTTGATTTATCGTTATTACTAGATTACCTAATCTCTAAAACATTAGAGATTACATAATCGTCATGTCGAACGAAGATAAATGAGGTAGAACAATATGTAAAGCGAAGATAATCGATGTAGAACGATATGTAGAACGAAGATCATTCTCGAAGTACAGATTGTGATGTTGAGGTTTATGTGACGATCCGGAAATTTCCGATCAAATTTAAACTTTATCTTTATATTATTCCGACTTGCTTATCAAAGTTTGTTAAGTTAAATCTCAAGAATTTTAAATTGTGTTCATACATTCATTATAACCTCGACCAAATTCCGACGATTCACGAACCGTTATATATAAATAAATATGTATATATATATATGTATATATATATATTATAACTTAAAAATATTAATAAAGTATTAAACGTATAATACTTTACATGAACGTATTTGTTTCAATATGTTTATCGATGGAATTAGAAGATAATATCAAATGATTGATTTATCAGATACATTGTGATATGATTACGGGTCTATGTTATAAGGTCCACTGTGATTTAAGAAATCTATTCTTTTTGACGACATTCGAAAAATGGTAAAGTGATTTATAAGTAAGAACGTGGAGTGTAAATAACTTAGATGTTGGATATCGACAAGTTAAGTAACTCGACATTTTTCATTAAGATTATTTCATACGTTTATCTAACCTTTGAACTTTATCGCATGCTTCACCAACAGACTGTAATTTAAAAACTTGAAACCTATTATGAAAATATATGATTTTACTTTTCTAAAACGTTTTATGATATAACGATTTCCATTATTTTAACCTTTAAACAAAATGCTTCTTAAATATATTTAGTTTTAGAAAACAAAATTATCATATTTATTTGATTTAGTTTCAAACGTACAAAAACGTTTTCAGTTTAAAAAGAACTTTATTATTAAAATGTATATAACTTTTATAAATATCTAGAACCACTTTTAACAACTCATTACTTAACCAGTATGATAAAGATAACGATATTTATATTTTATTTTATTAAATATATATAACAATTTAAATTAATATTATATATATTTATACGCATATTATACGTACATAGTTTTATACTTTTACTATAGTTAAATTTTACCTTTACTTTATTTTTACTTTACCTTAACTTTAATAATTCATACTTTAATAATTCATACTTTAATAATTCACTTTAATAATTCATACTTTAATAATTAACTTTAATAATTCATACTTTAATAATTCACTTTAATAATTCATACTTTAATAATTCACTTTAATAATTCAAAAATCTGTTATAAATAGAATTCAATAGGTTTCATTATTTGATAGAAACTTGAAAATATTTTCTCTAAACTCCCTCAATCAATTTACATATATATATTTACTCCGTATTATTTCAAGATATTATCAGTATACATAAAATATTACGACGGAGTGCTGTCCGAGTGATTTCGAAATTGTTTTTCGAGCGGGATAGAGCTAAGGAAATTATGGGTTAAAGCTATGGAGGTTATGGGTATGGTTCGGGAGTATTGCTCGTGAGTCAAACTAGTGTTTATCATCTCCGTTGCGTCTACATACTTTTTCTGCAATATTGAATCTCAACATTGATACGTTCGTGAATCCAAGGCCAACATTGCACTTGTTCAATGACGTCATATGTATTTTTACTACAAAATACAGTATTGTGAGTTTCATTTGCTCCCTTTTTAATTGCTTTTGCAATATATATTTTTGGGCTGAGAATACATGCGATGTTTTATAAATGTTTTACGAAATAAGCACAAGTACTAAAACTAATTCTATGTGGGTTTAAACCAGAAATATACCCTTAGCTTGGTAACATTAAACTACTTGTCTATGTACGGTATGAAATGTCCCGTTCTTATTGATTAAAAACGTTCCATATTAATTGATTTCGTTGCGAGGTTTTGACCTCTATATGAGACGTTTTTCAAAGACTGCATTCATTTTTAAACAAACCATAACCTTTATTTCATCAATAAAGGTTTAAAAAGCTTTACGTAGATTATCAAATAATGATAATCTAAAATATCCTGTTTACACACGACCATTACATAATGGTTTACAATACAAATATGTTACAACAAAATAAGTTTCTTGAATGCAGTTTTTACACAATATAATACAAGCATGGACTCCAAATCTTGTCCTTATTTAAGTATGCGACAGCGGAAGCTCTTAATAATCACCTGAGAATAAACATGCTTAAAACGTCAACAAAAATGTTGGTGAGTTATAGGTTTAACCTATATATATCAAATCGTAACAATAGACCACAAGATTTCATATTTCAATACACATCCCATACATAGAGATAAAAATCATTCATATGGTGAACACCTGGTAACCGACAATAACAAGATGCATATATAAGAATATCCCCATCATTCCGGGACACCCTTCGGATATGATATAAATTTCGAAGTACTAAAGCATCCGGTACTTTGGATGGGGTTTGTTAGGCCCAATAGATCTATCTTTAGGATTCGCGTCAATTAGGGTGTCTGTTCCCTAATTCTTAGATTACCAGACTTAATAAAAAGGGGCATATTCGATTTCGATAATTCAACCATAGAATGTAGTTTCACGTACTTGTGTCTATTTTGTAAATCATTTATAAAACCTGCATGTATTCTCATCCCAAAAATATTAGATTTTAAAAGTGGGACTATAACTCACTTTCACAGATTTTTACTTCGTCGGGAAGTAAGACTTGGCCACTGTTGATTCACGAACCTATAACAATATATACATATATATTAAAGTATGTTCAAAATATATTTACAACACTTTTAATATATTTTGATGTTTTAAGTTTATTAAGTCAGCTGTCCTCGTTAGTAACCTATAACTAGTTGTCCACAGTTAGATGTACAGAAATAAATCGATAAATATTATCTTGAATCAATCCACGACCCAGTGTATACGTATCTCAGTATTGATCACAACTCAAACTATATATATTTTGGAATCAACCTCAACCCTGTATAGCTAACTCCAACATTCACATATAGAGTGTCTATGGTTGTTCCGAAATATATATAGATGTGTCGACATGATAGGTCGAAACATTGTATACGTGTCTATGGTATCTCAAGATTACATAATATACAATACAAGTTGATTAAGTTATGGTTGGAATAGATTTGTTACCAATTTTCACGTAGCTAAAATGAGAAAAATTATCCAATCTTGTTTTACCCATAACTTCTTCATTTTAAATCCGTTTTGAGTGAATCAAATTGTTATGGTTTCATATTGAACTCTATTTTATGAATCTAAACAGAAAAAGTATAGGTTTATAGTCGGAAAAATAAGTTACAAGTCATTTTTGTAAAGGTAGTCATTTCAGTCGAAAGAACGACGTCTAGATGACCATTTTAGAAAACATACTTCCACTTTGAGTTTAACCATAATTTTTGGATATAGTTTCATGTTCATAATAAAAATCATTTTCTCAGAATAACAACTTTTAAATCAAAATTTATCATAGTTTTTAATTAACTAACCCAAAACAGCCCACGGTGTTACTACGACGGCGTAAATCCGGTTTTACGGTGTTTTTCGTGTTTCCAGGTTTTAAATCATTAAGTTAGCATATCATATAGATATAGAACATGTGTTTAGTTGATTTTAAAAGTCAAGTTAGAAGGATTAACTTTTGTTTGCGAACAAGTTTAGAATTAACTAAACTATGTTCTAGTGATTACAAGTTTAAACCTTCGAATAAGATAGCTTTATATGTATGAATCGAATGATGTTATGAACATCATTACTACCTTAATTTCCTTGGATAAACCTACTGGAAAAGAGAAAAATGGATCTAGCTTCAATGGATCCTTGGATGGCTCGAAGTTCTTGAAGCAGAATCATGACACGAAAACAAGTTCAAGTAAGATCATCACTTGAAATAAGATTGTTATAGTTATAGAAATTGAACCAAAGTTTGAATATGATTATTACCTTGTATTAGAATGATAACCTACTGTAAGAAACAAATATTTCTTGAGGTTGGATGATCACCTTACAAGATTGGAAGTGAGCTAGCAAACTTGAAAGTATTCTTGATTTTATGAAACTAGAACTTTTGGAATTTATGAAGAACACTTAGAACTTGAAGATAGAACTTGAGAGAGATCAATTAGATGAAGAAAATTGAAGAATGAAAGTGTTTGTAGGTGTTTTTGGTCGTTGGTGTATGGATTAGATATAAAGGATATGTAATTTTGTTTTCATGTAAATAAGTCATGAATGATTACTCATATTTTTGTAATTTTATGAGATATTTCATGCTAGTTGCCAAATGATGGTTCCCACATGTGTTAGGTGACTCACATGGGCTGCTAAGAGCTGATCATTGGAGTGTATATACCAATAGTACATACATCTAAAAGCTGTGTATTGTACGAGTACGAATACGGGTGCATACGAGTAGAATTGTTGATGAAACTGAACGAGGATGTAATTGTAAGCATTTTTGTTAAGTAGAAGTATTTTGATAAGTGTATTGAAGTCTTTCAAAAGTGTATAAATAAATATTAAAACACTACATGTATATACATTTTAACTGAGTCGTTAAGTCATCGTTAGTCGTTACATGTAAGTGTTGTTTTGAAACCTTTAGGTTAACGATCTTGTTAAATGTTGTTAACCCAATGTTTATAATATCAAATGAGATTTTATATTATTATATTATCATGATATTATCATGTATGAATATCTCCTAATATGATATATATACATTAAATGTCTTTACAACGATAATCGTTACATATATGTCTCGTTTAAAAATCATTAAGTTAGTAGTCTTGTTTTTACATATGTAGTTCATTGTCAATATACTTAATGATATGTTTACTTATCATAGTATCATGTTAACTATATATATATCCATTATATGTCATCATATAGTTTTTACAAGTTTTAACGTTCGTGAATCACCGGTCAACTTGGGTGGTCAATTGTCTATATGAAACATATTTCAATTAATCAAGTCTTAACAAGTTTGATTGCTTAACATGTTGGAAACATTTAATCATGTAAATATCAATCTCAATTAATATATATAAACATGGAAAAGTTCGGGTCACTACAGTACCTACCCGTTAAATAAATTTCGTCCCGAAATTTTAAGCTGTTGAAGGTGTTGACGAATCTTCTGGAAATAGATGCGGGTATTTCTTCTTCATCTGATCTTCACGCTCCCAGGTGAACTCGGGTCCTCTACGAGCATTCCATCGAACCTTAACAATTGGTATCTTGTTTTGCTTAAGTCTTTTAACCTCACGATCCATTATTTCGACGGGTTCTTCGATGAATTGAAGTTTTTCGTTGATTTGGATTTCATCTAACGGAATAGTGAGATCTTCTTTAGCAAAACATTTCTTTAAATTCGAGACGTGGAAAGTGTTATGTACAGCCGCGAGTTGTTGAGGTAACTCTAGTCGGTAAGCTACTGGTCCGACACGATCAATAATCTTGAATGGTCCAATATACCTTGGATTTAATTTCCCTCGTTTACCAAATCGAACAACGCCTTTCCAAGGTGCAACTTTAAGCATGACCATCTCTCCAATTTCAAATTCTATATCTTTTCTTTTAATGTCAGCGTAGCTCTTTTGTCGACTTTGGGCGGTTTTCAACCGTTGTTGAATTTGGATGATCTTCTCGGTAGTTTCTTGTATAATCTCCGGACCCGTAATCTGTCTATCCCCCACTTCACTCCAACAAATCGGAAACCTGCACTTTCTACCATAAAGTGCTTCAAACGGCGCCATCTCAATGCTTGAATGGTAGCTGTTGTTGTAGGAAAATTCTGCTAACGGTAGATGTCGATCCCAACTGTTTCCGAAATCAATAACACATGCTCGTAGCATGTCTTCAAGCGTTTGTATCATCCTTTCGCTCTGCCCATCAGTTTGTGGATGATAGGCAGTACTCATGTCTAGACGAGTTCCTAATGCTTGCTGTAATGTCTGCCAGAATCTTGAAATAAATCTGCCATTCCTATCAGAGATAATAGAGATTGGTATTCCATGTCTGGAGATGACTTCCTTCAAATACAGTCGTGCTAACTTCTCCATCTTGTCATCTTCTCTTATTGGAAAGAAGTGTGCTGATTTGGTGAGACGGTCAACTATTACCCAAATAGTATCAAAACCACTTGCAGTCCTTGGCAATTTAGTGATGAAATCCATGGTAATGTTTTCCCATTTCCATTCCGGGATTTCGGGTTGTTGAAGTAGACCTGATGGTTTCTGATGCTCAGCTTTGACCTTAGAACACGTCAAACATTCTCCTACGTATTTAGCAACATCGGCTTTCATACCCGGCCATCAAAAATGTTTCTTGAGATCCTTGTACATTTTCCCCGTTCCAGGATGTATTGAGTATCTGGTTTTATGAGCTTCTCTAAGTACCATTTCTCTCATATCTCCAAATTTTGGTACCCAAATCCTTTCAGCCCTATACCGGGTTCTGTCTTCCCGAATATTAAGATGCTTCTCCGATCCTTTGGGTATTTCATCCTTTAAATTTCCCTCTTTTAAAACTCCTTGTTGCGCCTCCTTTATTTGAGTAGTAAGGTTATTATGAATCATTATATTCATAGATTTTACTCGAATGGGTTCTCTGTCCTTCCTGCTCAAGGCATCGGCTACCACATTTGCCTTCCCCGGGTGGTAACGAATCTCAAAGTCGTAATCATTCAATAATTCAATCCACCTACGCTGCCTCATATTCAGTTGTTTCTGATTAAATATGTGTTGAAGACTTTTGTGGTCGGTATATATAATACTTTTGACCCCATATAAGTAGTGCCTCCAAGTCTTTAATGCAAAAACAACCGCGCCTAATTCCAAATCATGCGTCGTATAATTTTGTTCGTGAATCTTCAATTGTCTAGATGCATAAGCAATCACCTTCGTTCGTTGCATTAATACACAACCGAGACCTTGCTTTGATGCATCACAATAAATCACAAAATCATCATTCCCTTCAGGCAATGACAATATAGGTGCCGTAGTTAGCTTTTTCTTCAATAACTGAAACGCTTTCTCTTGTTCATCATTCCATTCAAATTTCTTCCCTTTATGCGTTAATGCAGTCAAGGGTTTTGCTATTCTGGAAAAGTCTTGGATGAACCTTCTGTAGTAACCAGCTAGTCCTAAAAACTGGCGTATGTGTTTCGGAGTTTTCGGGGTTTCCCACTTTTCAACAGTTTCTATCTTTGCCGGATCCACCTTAATACCTTCTTTGTTCACTATGTGACCGAGGAATTGAACTTCTTCCAACCAAAATGCACACTTTGAAAACTTAGCGTACAATTCTTCCTTCCTCAATACTTCTAACACCTTTCTCAAATGTTCACCGTGTTCTTGGTCATTCTTTGAGTAAATAAGTATGTCATCAATGAAAACAATGACAAACTTGTCAAGGTATGGTCCACACACTCGGTTCATAAGGTCCATGAACATAGCTGGTGCATTAGTTAAACCAAACGGCATGACCATAAACTCGTAATGACCGTAACGTGTTCTGAAAGCAGTCTTTGGAATATCATCTTCTTTCACCCGCATTTGATGATACCCGGAACGTAAGTCAATCTTTGAATAAACAGACGAGCCTTGTAGTTGATCAAATAAGTCATCGATTCTCGGTAGTGGGTAGCGGTTCTTGATGGTAAGTTTGTTCAACTCTCGGTAGTCGATACACAACCTGAATGTACCATCTTTCTTCTTGACAAACAAAACAGGAGCTCCCCACGGTGATGTGCTTGGTCGAATGAAACCACGCTCTAAAAGTTCTTGTAATTGGCTTTGTAGTTCTTTCATCTCGCTGGGTGCGAGTCTGTAAGGAGCACGAGCTATTGGTGCAGCTCCTGGTACAAGATCTATTTGAAATTCAACGGATCGATGTGGGGGTAATCCCGGTAATTCTTTCGGAAATACATCAGGAAATTCTTTTGCGACGGGAACATCATTGATGCTCTTTTCTTCAGTTTGTACTTTCTCGACGTGTGCTAGAACAGCATAGCAACCTTTTCTTATTAGTTTTTGTGCCTTCAAATTACTAATAAGATGTAGCTTCGTGTTGCCCTTTTCTCCGTACACCATTAAGGGTTTTCCTTTTTCTCGTATAATGCGAATTGCATTTTTGTAACAAACGATCTCCGCTTTCACTTCTTTCAACCAGTCCATACCGATTATCACATCAAAACTCCCTAACTCTACTGGTATCAAATCAATCTTAAATGTTTCGCTAACCAGTTTAATTTCTCGATTCCGACATATATTATCTGCTGAAATTAATTTACCATTTGCTAATTCGAGTAAAAATTTACTATCCAAAGGCGTCAATGGACAACTTAATTTAGCACAAAAATCTCTACTCATATAGCTTCTATCCGCACCCGAATCAAATAAAACGTAAGCAGATTTATTGTCAATAAGAAACGTACCCGTAACAAGCTCTGGGTCTTCCTGTGCCTCTGCCGCATTAATATTGAAAACTCTTCCACGGCCTTGTCCATTCGTGTTCTCCTGGTTCGGGCAATTTCTAATAATGTGGCCTGGTTTTCCACATTTATAACAAACTACATTGGCATAACTTGCTCCGACACTACTTGCTCTGCCATTACTCGTTCCGACACCATTTGTTCCTTTCGTTCTATTAACCCCTGGTCCGTAGACCTCACACTTCGCCGCGCTATGACCATTTCTTTTACACTTGTTGCAAAATTTGGTGCAGAACCCCGAGTGATTCTTTTCACACCTTTGGCATAGCTGCTTCTGATTGTTGTTGTTGTTGCGGTTATTATTGTTGTTGGGATGATTGTTGTAGTTGCTGTTGTTGTTGTTGTTGTTGTTGTTGTTGTTGTTGTTGGGCCGTTTGTTGTAGTTGCGATTGATGTTGCGATTGTTGGGATAATTGTTGCGATTATTGTTGTAATTGCTGTTGTTGTTGTATTGGTGATTCTTATCACCGTTTTCCTCCCACTTTCTTTTGACTTGCTTCACATTGGCCTCTTCAGCAGTCTGTTCTTTAATTCTTTCTTCAATTTGGTTCACGAGTTTGTGAGCCATTCTACATGCCTGTTGTATGGAGGCGGGCTCGTGTGAACTTATATCTTCTTGGATTCTTTCCGGTAATCCTTTCACAAACGCGTCGATCTTCTCTTCCTCATCTTCGAATGCTCCCGGACACAATAGGCACAATTCTGTGAATCGTCTTTCGTACGTGGTAATATCAAATCCTTGGGTTCGTAACCCTCTAAGTTTTGTCTTGAGCTTATTGACCTCGGTTCTGGGACGGTACTTCTCGTTCATCAAGTGCTTGAATGCTGACCACGGTAGTGCGTACGCATCGTCTTGTCCCACTTGCTCTAGATAGGTATTCCACCATGTTAACGCAGAACCTGTGAAGGTATGTGTAGCGTACTTCACTTTGTCCTTTTCAGTACACTTACTTATAGCAAACACCGATTCGACCTTCTCGGTCCACCGTTTCAATCCGATCGGTCCTTCGGTTCCATCAAATTCCAAAGGTTTGCAGGCAGTAAATTCTTTGTAGGTGCATCCTACACGATTTCCTGTACTGCTAGATCCAAGGTTATTGTTGGTATGTAGCGCAGCCTGTACTGCGGCTATGTTTGAAGCTAGAAAAGTACGGAATTCCTCTTCATTCATATTCACGGTGTGTCGAGTAGTCGGTGCCATTTCCTTCAAAATAGTCAAATGGAACAAGTTAATCATACAGAATATTAAGAGTAATTAATAGTATTTCGTAGCATAATATGAACTCATTTATAAAAGCTTTTTCTTCATATTAGCATTTTATAAGTTTAAATTCGGGTAGTACCTACCCGTTAAGTTCATACTTAGTAGCTAATATACAATTCAACTACTACAATTCTATATGAAAAACTGATTATAATAATAATTCGCGTTCAAACTTTTACACAATATTTTACAAACTTACAATACCGCTTATTTTACATATAGCATGAAATATAGCACACAATAAATTTAATACAAGATGGTTGTGAAGATAATTCTAGCTAGTACACAAGTCGTTCAGCAAAGGCAATAAAGACACGTAATTCATACGTCCAGAAACAAGTCATGCATTCTGGTTTTACTAGGATTACTTCCCATCCTTGGTCTTGTGGAACATAACCGTTATGGCCGTTGATAAGACAGCGTGTTGTAACGTTGTCAAAGGGACGAGGGTTACGTAATGTCCAACAGTCCCGTAACAATCTAAAAACCTGATTTCTTACCCCAATTACCGACTCCGTCACTTGTGGGAACATTTTGTTTAATAGTTGTAGCCCGATGTTCTTGTTCTCACTTTGGTGAGAAGCGAACATTACTAATCCGTAAGCATAACATGCTTCTTTATGTTGCATGTTAGCCGCTTTTTCTAAATCACGAAGTCCAATATTCGGATATATTGAGTCAAAATAATTTCTTAACCCATTGCGTAAAATAGCATTTGGGTTCCCCGCAATATATGCGTCAAAGTAAACACATCGTAACTTATGGATTTCCCAATGTGATATCCCCCATCTTTCGAACGAAAACCTTTTATAAACCAAGGCATTCTTGGAACGTTCTTCGAATGTCTTACAAACTGATCTCGCCTTAAATAGTTGTGCCGAAGAATTCTGACCGACTCTAGACAAGATTTCATCAATCATGTCTCCGGGTAGGTCTCTTAAAATATTGGGTTGTCTATCCATTTTGTGTTTTTATACTGTAAAATAGACAAGAGTTAGATTCATAAAAAAAAAATACTTATTAATACAAGCAATTTTTACATTTATCATAAAGCATAAGCACACTATATTACATATATTACACCACACGAATACAACTATCTTATTCCGACTCGCTTGTTTCTTCTTCTTCGGTTTTGGTTCGTTTTGCCAAGTTTCTAGGGATATATGATGTTCCCCTAATACGAGCCGTCGTAATCCACATTGGTTTAGAAAAATCTGGTGGTTTAGAGGTTCCCGGGTCATTGTTACAACTTAAGGACTTCGGGGGTTGACGATACATATAAAGTTCATCGGGGTTGGAATTAGATTTCTCTATTTTTATGCCCTTTCCCTTATTATTTTCTTTGCCTTTTTAAATTCAGTTGGGGTAATTTCTATAACATCATCGGAATTCTCGTCGGTATCCGATTCATCGGAGAATTGGTAATCCTCCCAATATTTTGCTTCCTTGGCGGAAACACCATTGACCATAATTAACCTTGGTCGGTTGGTTGAGGATTTTCTTTTACTTAACCGTTTTATTATTTCCCCCACCGGTTCTATTTCTTCATCCGGTTCCGATTCTTCTTCCGGTTCCGATTCTTCTTCCGGTTCCGACTCTTCTTCCGGTTCTTCTTCGGGAACTTGTGAATCAGTCCACGAATCATTCCAATTTACATTTGACTCTTAATTATTATTAGGTGAGTCAATGGGACTTGTTCTAGAGGTAGACATCTATCACATAATATCAAACGCGTTAAGAGATTAATATATCACATAATATTCACATGTTAAAAATATATAGTTTCCAACAAAATTTGTTAAGCAATCATTTTTCAAGTAAACACGGTCGAAGTCCAGACTCACTAATGCATCCTAACAAACTCGATAAGACACACTAATGCAAAATTCTAGTTCTCTAAGACCAACGCTCGGATACCAACTGAAATGTCCCGTTCTTATTGATTAAAAACGTTCCATATTAATTGATTTCGTTGCGAGGTTTTGACCTCTATATGAGACGTTTTTCAAAGACTGCATTCATTTTTAAACAAACCATAACCTTTATTTCATCAATAAAGGTTTAAAAAGCTTTACGTAGATTATCAAATAATGATAATCTAAAATATCCTGTTTACACACGACCATTACATAATGGTTTACAATACAAATATGTTACAACAAAATAAGTTTCTTGAATGCAGTTTTTACACAATATCATACAAGCATGGACTCCAAATCTTGTCCTTATTTAAGTATGCGACAGCGGAAGCTCTTAATAATCACCTGAGAATAAACATGCTTAAAACGTCAACAAAAATGTTGGTGAGTTATAGGTTTAACCTATATATATCAAATCGTAACAATAGACCACAAGATTTCATATTTCAATACACATCCCATACATAGAGATAAAAATCATTCATATGGTGAACACCTGGTAACCGACAATAACAAGATGCATATATAAGAATATCCCCATCATTCCGGGACACCCTTCGGATATGATATAAATTTCGAAGTACTAAAGCATCCGGTACTTTGGATGGGGTTTGTTAGGCCCAATAGATCTATCTTTAGGATTCACGTCAATTAGGGTGTCTGTTCCCTAATTCTTAGATTACCAGACTTAATAAAAAGGGGCATATTCGATTTCGATAATTCAACCATAGAATGTAGTTTCACGTACTTGTGTCTATTTTGTAAATCATTTATAAAACCTGCATGTATTCTCATCCCAAAAATATTAGATTTTAAAAGTGGGACTATAACTCACTTTCACAGATTTTTACTTCGTCGGGAAGTAAGACTTGGCCACTGTTGATTCACGAACCTATAACAATATATACATATATATTAAAGTATGTTCAAAATATATTTACAACACTTTTAATATATTTTGATGTTTTAAGTTTATTAAGTCAGCTGTCCTCGTTAGTAACCTATAACTAGTTGTCCACAGTTAGATGTACAGAAATAAATCGATAAATATTATCTTGAATCAATCCACGACCCAGTGTATACGTATCTCAGTATTGATCACAACTCAAACTATATATATTTTGGAATCAACCTCAACCCTGTATAGCTAACTCCAACATTCACATATAGAGTGTCTATGGTTGTTCCGAAATATATATAGATGTGTCGACATGATAGGTCGAAACATTGTATACGTGTCTATGGTATCTCAAGATTACATAATATACAATACAAGTTGATTAAGTTATGGTTGGAATAGATTTGTTACCAATTTTCACGTAGCTAAAATGAGAAAAATTATCCAATCTTGTTTTACCCATAACTTCTTCATTTTAAATCCGTTTTGAGTGAATCAAATTGCTATGGTTTCATATTGAACTCTATTTTATGAATCTAAACAGAAAAAGTATTGGTTTATAGTCGGAAAAATAAGTTACAAGTCGTTTTTGTAAAGGTAGTCATTTCAGTCGAAAGAACGACGTCTAGATGACCATTTTAGAAAACATACTTCCACTTTGAGTTTAACCATAATTTTTGGATATAGTTTCATGTTCATAATAAAAATCATTTTCTCAGAATAACAACTTTTAAATCAAAATTTATCATAGTTTTTAATTAACTAACCCAAAACAGCCCGCGGTGTTACTACGACGGCGTAAATCCGGTTTTACGGTGTTTTTCGTGTTTCCAGGTTTTAAATCATTAAGTTAGCATATCATATAGATATAGAACATGTGTTTAGTTGATTTTAAAAGTCAAGTTAGAAGGATTAACTTTTGTTTGCGAACAAGTTTAGAATTAACTAAACTATGTTCTAGTGATTACAAGTTTAAACCTTCGAATAAGATAGCTTTATATGTATGAATCGAATGATGTTATGAACATCATTACTATCTTAATTTCCTTGTATAAACCTACTGGAAAAGAGAAAAATGGATCTAGCTTCAATGGATCCTTGGATGGCTCGAAGTTCTTGAAACAGAATCATGACACGAAAACAAGTTCAAGTAAGATCATCACTTGAAATAAGATTGTTATAGTTATAGAAATTGAACCAAAGTTTGAATATGATTATTACCTTGTATTAGAATGATAACCTACTGTAAGAAACAAATATTTCTTGAGGTTGGATGATCACCTTACAAGATTGGAAGTGAGCTAGCAAACTTGAAAGTATTCTTGATTTTATGAAACTAGAACTTTTGGAATTTATGAAGAACACTTAGAACTTGAAGATAGAACTTGAGAGAGATCAATTAGATGAAGAAAATTGAAGAATGAAAGTGTTTGTAGGTGTTTTTGGTCGTTGGTGTATGGATTAGATATAAAGGATATGTAATTTTGTTTTCATGTAAATAAGTCATGAATGATTACTCATATTTTTGTAATTTTATGAGATATTTCATGCTAGTTGCCAAATGATGGTTCCCACATGTGTTAGGTGACTCACATGGGCTGCTAAGAGCTGATCATTGGAGTGTATATACCAATAGTACATACATCTAAAAGCTGTGTATTGTACGAGTACGAATACGGGTGCATACGAGTAGAATTGTTGATGAAACTGAACGAGGATGTAATTGTAAGCATTTTTGTTAAGTAGAAGTATTTTGATAAGTGTATTGAAGTCTTTCAAAAGTGTATAAATAAATATTAAAACACTACATGTATATACATTTTAACTGAGTCGTTAAGTCATCGTTAGTCGTTACATGTAAGTGTTGTTTTGAAACCTTTAGGTTAACGATCTTGTTAAATGTTGTTAACCCAATGTTTATAATATCAAATGAGATTTTAAATTATTATATTATCATGATATTATCATGTATGAATATCTCTTAATATGATATATATACATTAAATGTCTTTACAACGATAATCGTTACATATATGTCTCGTTTAAAAATCATTAAGTTAGTAGTCTTGTTTTTACATATGTAGTTCATTGTCAATATACTTAATGATATGTTTACTTATCATAGTATCATGTTAACTATATATATATCCATTATATGTCATCATATAGTTTTTACAAGTTTTAACGTTCGTGAATCACCGGTCAACTTGGGTGGTCAATTGTCTATATGAAACATATTTTAATTAATCAAGTCTTAACAAGTTTGATTGCTTAACATGTTGGAAACATTTAATCATGTAAATATCAATCTCAATTAATATATATAAACATGGAAAAGTTCGGGTCACTACACGGTAGGCGCGAATCCTAAAGATAGATCTATTGGGCCTGACAAACCCCATCCTGACTATGGGATGCTTTAGTACTTCGATGTTATTTTAAACACACCTGATCTGGTGTACTTCAGAGGGTAAAACATGAACGTTAAGGCTTGTTACCGGGTGCCTACAACTTATAGAATACTTTTATACACTTGCGAGTGTACATATATTTATAAACGGAAATCTTGTGGTCTATTAATATATTGAAATGATTGTTATGATAAACCTATGAACTCACCAACCTTTTGGTTGACACTTTAAAGCATGTTTATTCTCAGGTATTAAAGAAATCTTCCGCTGTGCATTAGCTCATTTTAAGGATATTACTTGGAGTCATTCATGGCATATTTTGAAAGACGTTGCATTCAAGTCATTGAGTTCATCAAGATTATTATTAAGTCAATTATAGTTGGATGTATTATGAAATGGTATGCATACCGTCAATTTTCGTTGTAAAGAAAGTTTGTCTTTTAAAAACGAATACAATGTTTGTAAAATGTATCATATAGAGGTCAAATACCTCGCGATGTAATCAACTATTGTGAATCGTTTATAATGTATATGAACGGGTCCTTTCAGTTGGTATCAGAGCTGGTTTAATGCCGTTTATTAGCGGGTTAATCGTAGAGGGGGTTCTCACAGTGTTACCTGTGACGAAGCATTGGCTCTTACTCCTCGCGGTCCCTATTAGGGTTAGCTGTACTGCCGAGAGGCGGGCCGTAAAATCAGTGTCTGAGGTACGCTCAGTGGTCACAGGCGGTTAGCTGAGAAGGCACTGAGTGGGATGCGTCCCCAACTTTCAGTTGGTATCAGAGCGGTGGTCTTAGCGAACCAGGTCTGCATTAGTGTGTCTAACTGATAGTCGTTAGGATGCATTAGTGAGTCTGGACTTCGACCGTGTCTGCATGTTAAAAGTTTCGCTTATCATTTTTGTCAGAAATCATCTGCTTATCATCTTTAGGAAATTACCTGCTCATTATTCTTAGTCTAGACACCTTTTACTGCATTGATTGCATGAATAAGTGTATAGACAAAATTCATATCTTAGCGTATCTGTTACTGTAGACCTTGCCTGATATCTCTCGTAAATTTCTCCGTAATTTAAGGGATCCTGGTACTATATATATCTATGCACATTATGCATTGAGAATACCATCAAACTATGAATTTCTGTCACTAAACACTTCATACCAAAAATCTTTTCTGTGATCGCTTAAGATGGCCTCTACGAATCGACCAAGTTCCTCTGACTCCGAAGACAGCGTGACAGGAGCACACCAACCAATCAACTACCGTGATTACTGGAGAAAATGGGGGTGGGTTCGCGACATACTCACCCTATGGAGAAGGGAAGAAGGTACTCCATATCATGAACCAAATCTACCACCTAACCTTGGAGTACTTGACCCGCTAACCGGCGAACCCGTTCGCAACACCGTTTATACCCTTTTTGCAAGAATTTTCATCTTGAGACTACCATTAACGGAACTAGAGAAGATATCCGACCTTTACCTCACACCGATAACCAACCAGGGTTAGTAGAAGAAGTTAAAGAACTCGAAGCTCGAGTGTTAACTTTAGAGAGCATGGTACACAATTTGCAAGCACCTGCAGTATCACCAACACCAGTAGCATCACCAGCCTCAGCACCAACAGCACTAGTACCACCAACAATAACATCCGCGTCACCAGCTTCGACATCTCATTCTGTACCTCGAGTATAATCATTGTTCTACATGACGTTCTACATCATTTATTTTCATTCGACATAGCGATTATGTAATCTCTAATGTTTTAGAGATTATATATTCTTGTTCTAACGGTAAATCAAATGAGTTTAATATCATATTGACTCATTAAATCCATGATTACATCCGAAGAAAATATATAGGTATATATATATTTTTTCATAAAGATTGTAATTAAAAATTCTTTCGTACAAACTGTTAATGGTGAAAATATTTTAACGGGTAGGTAATACCTGAGGAATATTTAGATTTCACATTAATAAGTTACATTGTACATTTTTCGAATCTGATTCAACAGTCATTTACTATCCTACTTACAACCACCGATATACGTATCCGTTCACCGCAGAATAATCATTTTCATCCAATTTTATATTTGGATTTTGACCTATCAGAATCCAACAAGTGGCATAATGAAGAAAACATTGGACAAAATAAAATTTGTTAGAAACAAACAAATTAACTATGAGAAATTTTGTTAAGAATTCACGCTAACTGTTCCTAGCTAACTGTTCCTAGCTAACTGATTACATTTTATTTATCACAATTTATTTATCGCAATTTATATTCTTGCAATTTTATTTATCGTCATTTAATTTCTATTATTTATTTTTACGCATTTTAAATATCGAGACACGTATACAAGGTTTTGACATATCATATCGACGCATATATATATATATATATATATATATATATATATATATATATATATATATATATATATATATATATATATATATATATATATATATATATATATATATATATATATATATATATATATTATTTGGAATAACCATAGACACTCTGTATGCAGTAATGCTGGAGTTAGCTATACAGGGTTGAGGTTGATTCTACAATAATATATATACTTTGAGTTGTGATCGAGTCTGAGACATGTATACGGGTCACGATACGTATTAATTAATTCGAATATTATATATTAAACTATATATGAATTATTGGACTGTTAATTGTGGACTATCGACTGTGGACTAATAACATTGGACAATTATAATGAATTAAAATATTGATTATAACATATGAAACTAAACAATTCTTCAAGTTTGTCACTTGATTTCATCCTAAACTTCATTTGTATCTTGACGATTACAATCTGCATTCAAATCTTTCATGATTCTTGAAAACACCTCAATCGAGAGGATAAACCAACCGCACTTCATCTACGGAAGAAAAGATCGATGCATATAGTTATGCACCTGAAAACACTCGGAACCTGAGTAAACATTTAACACGTATCTGTGCTAGCTCCCTGGGCGTTGTTATTAACGAAAATCACTTTGCAATTCCTTTTTAAAGTAGCAAATTTTGTCACAGCTCCAGCAAATCAACTTCGACTTTTCGTTCGAAACAACCATATCATAATTTTGATATATATGCGTGCTCTTTGTTGTTACCGGGGAACCTTTTATATTCCACCATATTACCATCAACGTTTAATCATCTAAAAACACAATTCTCTTGAAACCACCTCGGATTGATAACCGATGACCCATATATGGTAGCATTAAATGCAGAGAAAATAGCAAAATCGTAGATGGTCTAAACGGCCAAAGTTTGATAATAAAGAATGGAATGTTGGGAACGCTCGATAGAAAATTTGGTACTGAAAAACAGATTGAGCTAACCATGAAGGAGACCAAGGACAAATACAAGGACCAAACCCTATATTCAAAGAATTCAGGTAATTCTGGATCCGATGAAATCTTTAGAGAATATCCTGCTTCGAAGTCATGTTAAAATCTTGCGGAAAATCTTTCTTCATCAACCTTCGATCTTAGAAATTCCAAAAATATCATCATAAATATCTTCGATATTTCTGAGGATATTTTCATAAGTATTCTTGTCCGAAATCATTTATCTCTTCGCGATATCAGTGTTATATCATAAAGGAAACTGTTTAGTTTCTAAAATCTGAAATCTTCAAGTTTGAAGTATGAATGTTTTCGAAGTAGTGTTGGGAACTGAAGCATGAGTTAGTATAATATAATGACACTTGATCAACGTGATTATATTACAGTAAGTCATGCTGAGTTTCTAATAAAACATGATGATTCACAGACCATAACGTCATTATGTGCCATGTTACGCGACTCTTACATTCTATCTAATCTCTAAACATATCAAGAACATAATTTCTTGATAATTCTGTCTTTTCTCTTGAATTCTGGTAATTTAACCAATCAAGATCGTGCTATTACAATTTCTTCCTTGGAACATTAGTCATGTTCGTTCGAAACTCCATACTTACGAATTCTGAACCATTATTCGCTGACTTAAAGTCGAGAAGAGAAAACAAAAGGATGGAACTCCAAAATATAAAGGAAATAAAGAGGGTGGATTTATAATGAAATATCCGACAGAGCAATCAGAACAGATTATCGCATTTAACCAAAGAAGATCCTATTCCTTAATCTCCGAAGAATCAAATTTTATTCAGATTTTAAAGATTTCTTTAAATCCCTTGAATTCCAGAAATCCACCGTGACTACGTCAAAAGTTAAATTTCTATCTCAAACTGTTGTGACAGCTACCCTCGTACGCTTCACATAATCGAATCGTTTTATCTACATTACTCAGTAATGATGAAACTCTATTTATCAACTCATATTCGTCATGAAAACAGTTTTATGGTTAACCATGACGACCTTACTCAAATTTCGGGACGAAATTTCTTTAACGGGTAGGTACTGTGACGATCCGGAAATTTCCGATCAAATTTAAACTTTATCTTTATATTATTCCGACTTTCTTATCAAAGTTTGTTAAGTTAAATCTCAAGAATTTTAAATTGTGTTCATACATTCATTATAACCTCGACCAAATTCCGACGATTCACGAACCATTATATATAAATAAATATGTATATATATATGTATATATATATTATAACTTAAAAATATTAATAAAGTATTAAACGTATAATACTTTACATGAACGTATTTGTTTCAATATGTTTATCGATGGAATTAGAAGATAATATCAAATGATTAATTTATGAGATACATTGTGATATGATTACGGGTCTATGTTATAAGGTCCACTGTGATTTAAGAAATCTATTCTTTTTGACGACATTCGAAAAATGGTAAAGTGATTTATAAGTAAGAACGTGGAGTGTAAATAACTTAGATGTTGGATATCGACAAGTTAAGTAACTCGACATTTTTCATTAAGATTATTTCATACGTTTATCTAACCTTTGAACTTTATCGCATGCTTCACCAACAGACTGTAATTTAAAAACTTGAAACCTATTATGAAAATATATGATTTTACTTTTCTAAAACGTTTTATGATATAACGATTTCCATTATTTTAACCTTTAAACAAAATGCTTCTTAAATATATTTAGTTTTAGAAAACAAAATTATCATATTTATTTGATTTAGTTTCAAACGTACAAAAACGTTTTCAGTTTAAAAAGAACTTTATTATTAAAACGTATATAACTTTTATAAATATCTAGAACCACTTTTAACAACTCATTACTTAACCAGTATGATAAAGATAACGATATTTATATTTTATTTTATTAAATATATATAACAATTTAAATTAATATTATATATATTTATACGCATATTATACGTACATAGTTTTATACTTTTACTATACTTAAATTTTACCTTTACTTTATTTTTACTTTACCTTAACTTTAATAATTCATACTTTAATAATTCACTTTAATAATTCATACTTTAATAATTCACTTTAATAATTCATACTTTAATAATTAACTTTAATAATTCATACTTTAATAATTCACTTTAATAATTCATACTTTAATAATTCACTTTAATAATTCAAAAATCTGTTATAAATAGAATTCAATAGGTTTCATTATTTGATAGAAACTTGAAAATATTTTCTCTAAACTCCCTCAATCAATTTACATATATATATTTACTCCGTATTATTTCAAGATATTATCAGTATACATAAAATATTACGACGAAGTGCTGTCCGAGTGATTTCGAAATTGTTTTTCGAGCGGGATAGAGCTAAGGAAATTATGGGTTAAAGCTATGGAGGTTATGGGTATGGTTCGGGAGTATTGCTCGTGAGTCAAACTAGTGTTTATCATCTCCGTTGCATCTACATACTTTTTCTGCAATATTGAATCTCAACATTGATACGTTCGTGAATCCAAGGCCAACATTGCACTTGTTCAATGATGTCATATGTATTTTTACTACAAAATACAGTATTGTGAGTTTCATTTGCTCCCTTTTTAATTGCTTTTGCAATATATATTTTTGGGCTGAGAATACATGCGCTGTTTTATAAATGTTTTACGAAATAGGCACAAGTACTAAAACTAATTCTATGTAGGTTTAAACCAGAAATATACCCTTAGCTTGGTAACATTAAACTACTTGTCTATGTACGGTAGGCGCGAATCCTAAAGATAGATCTATTGGGCCTGACAAACCCCATCCTGACTATGGGATGCTTTAGTACTTCGATGTTATTTTAAACACACCTGATCTGGTGTAGTTCAGAGGGTAAAACATGAACGTTAAGGCTTGTTACCGGGTGCCTACAACTTATAGAATACTTTTATACACTTGCGAGTGTACATATATTTATAAACGGAAATCTTGTGGTCTATTAATATATTGAAATAATTGTTATGATAAACCTATGAACTCACCAACCTTTTGGTTGACACTTTAAAGCATGTTTATTCTCAGGTATTAAAGAAATCTTCCGCTGTGCATTAGCTCATTTTAAGGATATTACTTGGAGTCATTCATGGCATATTTTGAAAGACGTTGCATTCAAGTCATTGAGTTCATCAAGATTATTATTAAGTCAATTATAGTTGGATGTATTATGAAATGGTGTGCATACCTTCAATTTTCGTTGTAAAGAAAGTTTGTCTTTTAAAAACGAATGCAATGTTTGTAAAATGTATCATATAGAGGTCAAATACCTCGCGATGTAATCAACTATTGTGAATCGTTTATAATGTATATGAACGGGTCCTTTCAGTTTACGACGCGGTTGTGGTTGAAGGTGATAAGGGTACTGTTGGCGTTGATGATGGTGATGCTGATTATGCTGCTGGTTTTTGTAACCTTCGCACCATATTCTCCAAAGCCATCTCGCGAGCGCGTAGTTTGTTAACTTCTGCTAGTACACCGGGATGATTGGCGGTTGGAGCGAGCGAATGAACAAGATTTGAAATATGGGATAGTATATAATCGTGACGGGATACTCTAAAACTGAGAGAGAAAATGGTTTCTCGAACAGGTTCGCCGGTAAGTGCTTCAGGTTCATCGTTAAGAGGGCAATTTGGTGGATGGAAGGGATCACCCTCTTCTTGTCTCTAGTGATTTAGTATATTACGAACCCATCCCCAATTCATCCAGAATAGATGATGGGAAATTGGTTGATCCATTTCGGTCACACTGTTGTCGGAGTTCGAGAGAGAATCCATATCGGAATAGTTGTCGGGATCGGAGGAATTTGAACTAGATACGGAATCCATCTTGTATAGTCGGAAAATGAATCTTTGGTATAGAATAGATTATAGGAGTTAGATTTGATACTCTTTAATACATAATTTACATATGTATATATAATACCAAAATCCCGTAATTTAGGGAGAATCTTTGAAAAGATGTCGGCCAAAGGTAACAATAACAGATACGTTAAGATATGAATTTTGTCTATACACTATCGATGCAGTAAATGCAGTAAGACGTGTCTAGACTTATGAATGATAAGCAGGAAATTCCCTATAGATGATAAGTAGATGATTTCTGACTAGATATGATAAGCAAAACTTTTGACATGTAGGCACGGTCGAAGTCCAGACTCACTAATGCATCCTAACAACTTATTAGTTAGACACACTAATGCAGACCTGGTTCGCTAAGACCACCGCTCTGATACCACCTGTAACAACCCGTCCTTATCCACCTGGACGAAGTCATCAACATTTGGTCCCATTGCGATGATCGACTCCGAGTAATGTCCTTAAAATGAGCAAATACACAGCGGAAGACTTAATTCGTACCAGAGAATAAACATGCTTAAAAGTGTCAACCAAAAGGTTGGTGAGTTCATAGGTTTATCATAACAATCATTTCAATATCTTAATAGACCACAAGATTTCATATACACAAACGTTTTAATAATATTCTAAGTGGTTGAGCACTTGGTAACCGTACTTATCATTTAATCAACGTCGCATATTCCCTTTATTATGAAATCTCACTACACTGTACCAAGAGTAGTCATCAAAACGAAGTACTGTGCAACCGTTAAATACTGGTCGTCCAGTCCGGTTGGGGTTGTCAGGCCCGATAGATCTATCAACAGGATTCGCGTTTACAATACCACATGTAAATAGTAGTTACCAAGCTATTAGGGAAGATATGCAGGGTGGTACAACTCAACGTAGAATATATTTTAAGTACTTGTGTCTATCTCGTAAACATTTATAAAAGCAGCGCATGTATTCTCAGCCCAAAAATATATATTGCAAAAGCAATTAAAAAGGGAGCAAATGAAACTCACCATACTGTATTTTGTAGTAAAAATACATATAACATCATTGAACACGTATAAGGTTGGCCTCGGATTCACGAACCTATATCAGGTATATATATTAATACACGTAATAGTAATCGAACAATTTATTTATTATTGTTATTAGTTGTTACTTTAGTAAGTTATATGGTTTCATTAATAATTTAGCTATATTTATTTTATGTATACTTTAGATAAAAATTGTTGAAAATAATTATTTTAATGATAATAATAATAATGATAATAATAACAATAATAATAATATTATTCATGAAATTAATAGTAATAGTAATTTTTATAGAGATAATATTAATATTCATAAAATGATTAATAATAATAATAATAATAAAAATAATGATAATTTTATTAATAATAGTAATTTTTAATAAAAAGCTAATTTAAATGAAAGTATTAATGATAATATTAATAATATCACTATTGGTAATAATAATCTTAACATATCAATACTTAATAATAATATTAATAATAATAATAATAATAATAATAATAATAATAATAATAATAATAATAATAATAATAATAATAATAATAATAATAATAATAATAATAATAATAATAATAATAATAATAATAATAATAATAATAATAATAATAATAATATGATTATGAAAACTACCTTTAAAGCTTAAAAATAATAAATTGCCCGAGCAGGGACTCGAACCCACGACCTCTCATTCATACCCTAACACCCTTAACCATCCTTCTGTCTCTGTTTTTCTAATTAATTGCACGGCTAGTTTATTTTGAACCCGTATTATTTATGTTTCCCTTTTTCATCTTTTACCTCACTAACCTAATCATCACTTCTATCATAGCATGCATCATCGTCATCTATAAGGCATCATCATTAATCGGTTTAAATACAAGTATTCTCATCTTGTTTATCATGTATCTTAATCACCATGATCCGACTAATATCATCATCATTATTAATTCGTTGGATTTCGGCCCACTAACACCAACAAGAGCCACGACCCAACTGCCAATTCCATTGCACGGACCAAAATTAAATAAGTAAGCCCTCTTAACCACTTCTTGGTGCGTCGTGGTTTATATATAAAAAAATAAATCAGTAACAGCCTAAAATATAAACAATTCCTTTGAAGTTGTTGGCCATAAAACCTCAACATTTGCTGTAACATTATGAACTCCACTTTCCATAAAGTGTCTTCATTTAAATATTATATACCAACTTGATTAAGAAATTTGAGGGGCAAATGGTCCCAATTTGTATAAAAAAATGTACGCATGACTTAGTGATATAAAGCCAAGTGAGACGTGGCCCATGATTCAATTGATTTTTATCGTGCAACCATTAGTCTCTTCTTTACAGCTCAAAAGTATTCCCTAATCATTTTGTTGAAATGCATTGTTTAATGCCCTCGCCATATATATATATTTAGTAGAGGCAAAAGAAAAGGCAGTATTCAGAATAGAAGCAAACAGTTAGTAGTAACAGCGAAATCAGAAAGGTGATAAGTGTGGTTTTGGCGATTATCTTGGTGGTTTATTTAAGGTGATTGGGTTTCGGTTGTAGCTCGACAGAAAAGAAAAAGAAAATGGTGACTGCAGCAGTAACGGAAAAAAAAAAGGTTTGATAGTGGTGACTGTTTCGATGGTTGATAGATTGGGTGTCGACTAAAACAAACAGGAGTAAACAGAAACCAATTTATTTGCAGATAGATGCAGTCCTTCGGTGATGTTAATTGCCAAATCGAAAAAGAACCAGAAGATGGGTAATCATGGTTGTTATGGTGAAGAAGAGAGGGATAGAGAGAGATAGCTCTTCTTAGAGTTGGTGGCGGTTTGTTAAGTTGTATCGGTGATTCATGACTGAAAGAAATAGCAGCAGGTCAATCAGATCATTCGTGGGTTTTGGTTTATGATTTTGTGTTCGATACAGAAAATAATAAGTAGGAGCAGGTTATGTGGTTTTGTGGTAGTGATTGTATGATAAAAGTGTTGATTGTTTGAGTTAGTAATCGAAACAGATGGCAGGAAGTAATCGATCAGGTGGGGGTGTTTGGTTGCTCAAACAGAAAAAAAAAACAAGTGTGGTGATTCGTATAAGGTGGTGATGGTTTGATTTATAGCCTAAGAAGTCGACATATTATCACAAGTATAATAGGGAAAGTAGGAAGAAAACAAAAAAATAATAAAAGCTGATTGTTACACGATAATATCTGTTTTTCCCTATTTTCTAATTAATGATTAATAAATTTCTAATATTAATAATACAGAGTACTGATTAATTATATTCATAATATTAGTAATTCTTAGTGATAATGTTAATGTTAATAATAATATCTAATAATACTATGGATAAAAAAAATTATAACTTTACCACTAGTTATAAAATAATGATCTTAATAATAAATGTAATAATTTAAATGTATCAAATTTCATATTATAATTTTTAATGATATTATAAATATTAATTTAAATAATAAAAAAATGAATGTACTAATAACATAACAATTAAACTTGTGATTGCATTATATTAATATTTCCATTATATGATATTTATTTAATATTTGTAATTTTTATATATATTACAAATAATTATATCTCATATAAATATATTTTATATTAATTATTATACTATCCTATTTTTATTTTACTAATTTTTAGTAACAACAACATATAATACTTCAAATTATATTTCAAATTATTATTTATATATTCATACACACATATCTATTTACAATTAATGGTTCGTGAATCGTCGAGAGCAGTCGAAGGTCAATTGAATATATGAAATAGTTCAATTTTTTTTTTTGAGACTCAACCTTGCAGACTTTGCTTATCGTGTCAAAATATAAAATCGCATCGAGAGTTGGGTTTAAAATAGTCGAAATTTTCCGGGTCGTGACATAATGTACGTGGGTATTATTGGCAAGTCAAACCTAGTGTTTATCATCTCTGTTGCGTCTACGTACTTCCCTGCAATATTGAATCACAATATTGATACGTGAGCATTCATATCTTATCTTTTATATATTAATTGTGTATCCATGTCTAGTGCTCGAGTATATATATTTATGCATGCTTGTATGCTAAATTTCGTTGTTAAACAGTTTATGATGAATCACGAATTAAACACATATGTTATTGATAAAAGGTATATGATATGCATGTTTTTGGAAAGCTGGCGAAAAATCAATAACTTTTCATTTAGAAATCACGTAATTTCGATGAACGAATCAAAAGATATGGTCAACTGAATTATGATTGACGTTAATTGGAATTGCTTTAGAATCTGCAATTAATATTTAAACAACTTGTTTGTAAGATTGATAAATTGAATTTTTAAATATTATCAACCGAGTAAATGAATCCTTATATAAGGTATGTCTCGTTTTGTTGAACTATTGTCAAAATTGACTTTTTGAAATGACTTTTGATAACTTTTATATGTCGATCTCGAGCATTAGGATTGTGATACACTATGACCTGACCTAGCTTGATAGACATTTATTGACCAACATATGTTCTCTAGGTTGAGATCTACGGTTATTTGGTATTCCGAGTTTCGGTCACATTTCGATGAACGACTTTATGTGCTGCTAAGGTGAGTTTCATTTGCTCCCTTTTTAAATGTTTTTGCAATCTATATTTGTGGGCTGAGAATACATGCACTTTATTTTAAACGCAATGGATACAAGTACATACTAAATTCTATACCGAGTTTGAACCGAAAATCCCTTAGCTTTGGTAACTAGTAACTGCCGGTTATAAGAACTGGTGGGCGCGAGTAGTTGTATATGGATTCATAGGGCTTGATATCCCCGTCCGAGCTAGAGCGCTAGCCTTTTAACGGACGTATGCTATTTGAGAAGCGTACACGTTGGTTTGCGTGTATTATTAAGATGATTATACAAAGGGTACAAATTATATATACGTTAAGTTTAGTTACCAGGGTGCTCAATTTCGTAGAATATTTTGATAAACGTTTCTGGATGAAACAACTGAAATCTTGTGATCCACCTTTATATACAGATTATACGATACATTAAAACTATGAACTCACCAACCTTTGTGTTGACACTTGTTAGCATGTTTATTCTCAGGTTCCCTAGAAGTCTTCCGCTGTTTGCTTATATGTTAGACAAGCTATGTTCATGGAGTCTTACATGGCATATTTTTTCAAGGAAACGTTGCATTCACCAAATCATCACCATGTATCTTATTTTGACTGCATTGTCAAAGGAAGTACTATTGTAAACTATTATTTACGGTGATTGTGTATATGTAGAAATCATCAGATGTCGAAAACCCTTGATTTAAATATTCATTTATGGTGTGCCTTTTCAAAAGAATGCAATGTTTACAAAACGTATCATATAGAGGTCAAATACCTCGCAATGAAATCGACGAATGACGTGTTCGTCCATATGGATTTGGAGCGATCGTCACAGTAGACCTAACAAAATGGACCCAAAGTCTTAAAAATAGGTCCATTCGGTTTACTTGAAGACCCAAATGGGTCCAAGCACATAACATAACAAATATCTTAAAGACTCAAATGGGTCCAATCACATAATACAAAAATTACTTGAAGACCCAAATGGGTCCAAATGGGTTCACTTCAAAAGATTTGTTTTTCGGCGCGCGTTTTTTGGCGGCCGTTTTAGGTGCGCGTTTTCGGCACCCGTTTTTCGTCGCGCTTTTTCGGCGCGTGTGATGACCCGGAAATTTCTGATAAAATTTAAACTTAATCTTTGTATTATTAACATTTCCGACACGATAAGCAAGGTCTGTAATATTGATTCTCAAAATTTTTGAACTAATGTTATATATTCAGTTAACCTTTGACTATTGACCAACGATTCATGAACATCTATTTGAAAATAGATATATATATATATATATATATATATATATATATATATATATATATATATATATATATATATATATATATATAATTGGAATATTAATTATTCATAAATAACTTGCAATGTGTATTTAAAAACTGATTTATGTATATTAAAAAGGTATATACATATATATAATTTTAAGTTATTTAGTAAACGATAGTAACATTCATTTATTGATTCGATTGTTATTTAGATAAGTTAACTAAAGCGTTTAAGATGAACCAGTAAAATACTAATTTGCTAAAGTATTTTCAAATTGCTACAGTACCCAAAATGCTATAGTGTTTCTGAAAATCACTATTTGCTACAGTGAAATTGACTTTACTACAGTTAATTGCTACAGTAAAACACTATTTCAAAATGAAAATGTATGTATTATATGTTAACAAATAGCGATACGATGATTTATAGAAGTAAATGACCAAAACACTCAAATATATAAGTTATACCTCGAGTGGTATAGTTTATGGATGATTTAAGACTATATTTTAACAAAGGTACGATTCACGAAACGTAAAGTACAAGTTTTCTCAGTATACGATAGGATGTTCGAAAAATCGGAACCGGGACATAAGTCAAGTGATGACGTACGACTTATCGGAACAAAAATTACAAGTCAACTATGCACGTAAATTTAATATAATATATAATTAATTATATAAATTATATATTATAAATATAATATAAATAAATATGTCGACAAGAGTCATGACAAAATCATAAGTGAGCTGGAAAAGCTTCCCATGCGATCGCATGGGAATTACACTGTCCAGCCATGCGATCGCATGGCAACCCTGGACATGCCACATCTATAAAAGCCAATCATTTCTGGTTCTGAATTCATTTAAAATTACTCCGTAAATATTTATTTTATTTATATTATTATTATTATTATTATTATTATTATTAATCTTATTATTAATCTTATTATTATTATTATTAATCTTATTATTATTATTATTATTATTATTATTATTATTATTATTATTATTCCTAATATTATTATTATTATTCCTAATATTATTAGTAATATTAGTGTTATTAGTAATATTATACATAAAATACTACGACGAGGTCTTGAGCATGTCACTTTCCAAATGGGTTTTTGAGCGGGATAGAGCTAAGGAAATTATGGGTTATTGCCAAGGAGGTTATGGGTAAGTATCGGGTTAAATAAATTAAAACCTTAGTTATAATCAGATATGCATGGATAGAGGAATGGTTTATGAGGGTGTTGGTTAAGTGAGAGGTCGAGGGTTCGAATCAAGGCGACTGCACGACCTTCATTTTTCCATTCTATATATTTTCAATATTAACTGCTCAAACAATATAATTAAAACTTAATAATTAAACTTTAATCCATAATTGTTAAGTATTAAGAATTATAAAGCATATTAATTAACTTTGTGTAATAATTGACAAGTTAATAAAAGATGGAAATAATAATCTAATTAACTTTCGTGAACAAAATGTAATAAACTAAAACTTAATGTATGTAACTAATTAATCTTAAACAAGCTTGGAATCATTTAAGCTAATCTAAAGTACAAGGAGTAAAATGAAAAAGTTCCAAACTCTTCCTTGATTCCCTAGCCGATTTTTACAAGAAAAAAAGAGGGCAAAAAGCCCATTATACCCTCCAAAATTTCGGCCACCATAACCCCTCCTTAAGCCCTAACTTGTTCCCTAAGTATTACTTAACTAAACCCTAATTCTAGATTTTTCTAAACTCACCTATAAATAGGGACCTAGGCTAATGCAATTCTTGTACCAAATCATTCTATTATCCTCTCTCAAAAATCACAAACCCTCTCCCTCCCTCTCTTGGAATTCGGCCAAGAAACCACCACCACACTACCATCATCTTCAAATGATCTTCAAATAATCTTCAAGAGTGTTCATCGTGTTCTTCGTGATCTTCAAAGTGTTCTTGGTTTGCAAGTGCTTTTGATCTTCATCTACAAGTCATCTTCATATTTTTCTTGTTAATCTTCATCAAACATCATCAAGGTATAACCCTAGATCTAAAACTTTTAAATTCTATCTTTGATTCATGTTTATGTTCATAATCATATTCATGTTCTTGATCTTATTCATAATCATATTCATATTGTTCATGTAAATAACAAATATATATATATATATATATATATATATATATATATATATATATATATATATATATATATATATATATATATATATATATATATATATATATATATATATATATATATATGCATATACATACACGACTAATAAAAAAGAAATTTTTGTTTGATCCTTATACCCTAGAAGATTTGTTAAAAGATTTGTTAATAGTTAAAAAAAGGAAACAAATAAATATATGCCTAATATATATATATATATATATATATATATATATATATATATATATATATATATATATACATATACATATACGATTATATATATATATATATATATATATATATATATATATATATATATATATATATAAGAATTTTTTTTATTATTATATATATACATATACATAAGGTTATATATAAAAAAAACTATATATATATACACACATATACACGATACATACATATATATACATATTAAATCCTTAAAACCCTAATACAACTTAAACATTTATTATATAACCCTAATTATATAATAATCATTACCTAATCAATTTTAATCATTAATTATTATTTTACTAAACCCTAATCATTTATTTATTATTAAAACCTAACTACTCTAATTAATTAAACCCTAATATTACTACTTATATTACATACTACTACTTAAACACTTATACTACTACTAACACTTATAATATACTACTTATAGTATAATATACGATTTCAATATTCATTCACGATAGTGTGAGGATTACTCGAACGTCAACGCTACTTAAGGCCTAGGGTGATCCTTGGTACCACTATGGGACGCTTGTGGATTTCGAATGCCAAACTTAGATTTTGGTCAAGAAATCCTGGGCCAACCGGTAACAATTGGTCATTCTGGTGACTCGGCGGTGGAATAGATGTTTGGGTATGGTGCAAAATGTCAAATCCGACTATGGTGATCATACACTCACTTGCACACTTAATAAGTGGTGGACTTATTAAGGACAACTCACTAGTGTTCAACACTAACTTACTATAAATGGAAACTTACTAAAAGTGGAAACTTACTAAAAATGGAAACTTAGTAAAACGAACTATACTTAAACACTTGCATACTTAAACCTAAATTGGGCAAAATATTTAACTACTCTTAAATGTCATTAGGTTGACTTTCTACTCACATTCATCTAACTCTTCTATTCCAAGGAATAACAAACTCTCTCCTACTTACTAAGGTGAACTTCATAGCCCCACTTTATATTGTGCACAACTTATTTAACTTTTTGGGGTGAGACACATGCTACTTTTACTATTTACAATTTAGACACAAGTACTAACTGTTAAACTATGCTATACCTGGCTATGTCCTGCAAAGTCCCTACAGTGATATTTTTAATTGCTCGTTAAATGCATTCTTAATTATTGGGGGTAGGCCTATCAGGAGTAACGTCCCCGATACATTTGACTAAGTCTTTGTATTACTTAATAATGAAATTAAACAGACAAGGACAGAACAACTTGTCATTGGGGAAACTTGAACGTTTAGTCTAAATATCACGAACTAGCATAACTTTTTGATCTGCGAGATCAACTTTATAAACAAAAATCTTGTGGTCTAAAACAATGGTCAAACATATTTGTTAAACCTATGATTTCACTCAACCTTTTTGGTTGACCTTTAGCATGTTTTGTCTCAGGTGCTGATTGATCAAGTTTACTTACCTACTGCTTATGTGATGCTACTTGGACTTAGGATCAAGAACTATCGCATTTATTATTCTTGCATTTAAAACATTTACTTTATTGTAATTTCAATTCTTGTAACGACATTTCATTTTCCGCTGAGTACTCAATAAAGTTTGTTTCTATCATATAGTATTATTCTCGTATTACATAATATGTTGGTATTTTTGATATTAATGTCGCATTCACCCAGGCCCTAACTGAGGGTGTGATAGATTGATATTAGAGCATAACCAGACTGTTATAGAGAACCAGGATTGCATCTTTATGTGTGCCTTACTTGCTAGCTAGGGTGCCTTAGCAATCTAGGAAACTATAACCTTTCCTGCCTTAGACTTAAAGCACTTAGGATTTCCTTATAATCTTAAACATTACTTTAACATTCATCTAATTGAAATCTCTTTCCTAATGTTAGGATGTCTAATTTTCATCAAGCGAACACAATGACTCTTTTCAAGCCGACCGAAAAAGATACTGAAGGGTCTTCCACTGAAAGACCAGTCTAAAGTCCACCTTATGGATTTGGTGGTCCTGCCTCACCACCATTGAACTACAATCCAAACACTCACCAAGATTCACCTAAGTCTCCCAAATACTACCCGACTCCGAGAACTGAAGACAAGGGGAAACGTCCTGAGGAAACTGGTCTGTCTAGGAAAAGAGCCCGATCTCCTTCTTGTGATATTGATGCTAAGTATGAGATAATGAACTTGCAAAAGACTACCGAAAAGAACTTGGAAGGTTTGCTTCGCCACGTGGCAAGAGTTGAGGTTCGAATGGACGAGAAAGACCGCAAAGTTAAGAAACTAGTGGAAGAAAATGCTAAGTTGAGAAAGGAATTGATGACACTGAGGTATGAGGAAGAACGTAACACCCGCTGGGGAAAACAGTCACTTGCTTATCTCAAGGAGGATGTTGATTTTCAGATGAAGATAGAGAGAAATCGAGTTGATAAGTAGCTAGCTCTAAAGGAGTACGACAACAACGCAGTCAACAGCCGTGCTACTAACCTCTATGATAACCTCGAGTACCTCTATGAGAAACAAAAGGAAAAGAACGAGAAAGTTGAGAATTTTATGAAGAAGGTTGAGGACGTGAAGAAGAAATATGAAGACTACTTCAATCTTAATATTTCCTAGTTATTTTCCCAATTTCTTATCTATGTAAAGACTTTGCCTAAACTATCCCTATTTCCAACTCGTGTAATAAAGGCTTATTTAATACCTCGTTCTAATAATATAAAGTGTTTCGTTTATATCATGTGATATCAATACTTTATTTTATTCATACTTGTAATTGCTCAAACTTATAACTTGTCAACTTATCAAACTTATGTTCACTTTTATGTAGTGACATCATGGTTCGTCCAGCTGCACCTACCGTTAACAACATTGTGTTGACCAATGAGCAATTTCAATAGTTACTCGCTGCCGCCCAAGGCAACGTCCAACCTAATCATGCTAATAATCAACCAAAACCTTGTTCTTACAAGAACTTTACGAACTGCAACCCTCCCACTTTCAAGGGAAGTGAAGAGGCCATGGAACTAGTCTGATGGTTCGAGAAACTAGAGTCCATCTTCCGTGTCTGCAACTGCGGGGACAATGAACGAGTTAAATATGCCACTAGTTCATTAGCTGGCAATGCTATGACTTGGTGGACTGCTCATGCTAAGTCTGTGGGAATTTATAATGCTAATGCAACCCCGTGGGATGAACTTAAAAGCATGATGGTTAACAAGTTTTGTCCTAGAAGTCATGTTCAAAAGCTTGAAGCCGAGTTCTGGGAACTCAAATTTAAGGGTACCAACATTGAGAGCTACACTAACCGTTTTCTTGAGCTTGCTACCTTGTGTCCCGAAATGTTTCCTACCGAGCTGAGAAAAATCGAAAGGTATATTGAAAGTCTCCCTGAGGATGTTCAGGGAAATATTATCGCTGCTGAGAAAGTTACCCTTGATGCCGTGATTCTCATGGCTCAAAATCTGATGATGGTCAAAAGAAGAAGAGCTTTGGCTAGTAAGCAAGTTGACACTAAGAGTAGTGATGGTAAGAGGAAATTTGAACCATCTCAAGGTTCAACTAAGAATGTTAGTAAGAATCCTGCGGATAGTACAAGGACGAATTATAAAGGTACCTATCCTTTTTGTGTTCGTTGTGAGAGGCACCACCCAGGGCGGTGCAATGCTACTTGTTCTTTGTGTAAGAAAGTGGGACATGTAGCTAAGACTTGTAAGACTCCTCCGAAGGATAAAGCTGTTGTTCCTGCTAAAGCTCTTCCTACTTGTTACACTTGTGGAGAAAAGGGACACATTAGTCCAAATTTCCCTAAGAAGAAAGATACTCCCGCTACTGGAGCCAATACTACTGCTGCAAAGGGTCGTGCATTTGTGATTACTGCTGCTGAAGCCCAAGAAGAGGATGAGGTCATCACGGGTACGTATCTTGTCAATAATTGTTACGCAACTATTTTATTCGATACGGGTGCCGATAAGAGTTACGTGTCTAGTGAATTTTGCACTTTATTCACTGAAAAGCCTCAACCCTTAGAAACTAAACAATTAGTAGAAGTAGCCAATGGGAAGATCATGAAAGCCGATAAAATCTATAAAAACTGCAACCTAATCTTAGCCAACAAAGAATTTAAGATAGACCTTTTGCCGATCGAGCTAGGAAGTTTTGATGTCGTAGTTGGGATGGATTGGTTACGTCCATTACATGCTACAATCTTGTTTTTTGATAAGACCGTAAACATTCCGTTGGGAAATGGAGAGACTCTAATCATTCAAGGCGACAAAAGTGGTTCCAAATTCAACATCGTTTCTTGCATCAAAACCCGTAAATACCTTATGAAAGGTTATCCCGCGATATTAGCCCATGTTAAGATAGTCGAACCGAAGGAAAAGCTTATTGATGACGTGCCGGTGGTTAGAGATTATCCTGAGGTATTTCTTGAAGATCTTCCTGGTCTTCCACCTCATCGACAAGTCGAATTTCAGATTGATTTATCTCCTGGTGCTGCTCCTGTTGCAAAAGCACCATACCGTTTAGCACCTTCCGAAATGAAGGAACTTTCCAACCAACTCCAAGAACTATTGGATAAAGGTTTCATTCGTCCAAGCTCGTCCCCATGGGGAGCTCCTATTCTATTCGTTAAAAAGAAAGATGGTACGTTGAGGATGTGTATTGATTACCGGGAACTCAACAAGATCAAGAACCGTTATCCATTACCGCATATTGGTGATCTATTTGACCAACTTCAAGGGTCGAGTGTTTATTCAAAGATTGATCTGAGGTCCGGTTATCACCAACTTAGAGTCAAGGAATCCGATATTCCTAAGACTGCTTTTCATACTCGTTATGGGCACTATGAATTTTGTGTCATGCCTTTTGGCTTAACTAATGCTCCTGCCGTGTTCATAGATCTTATGAATCGTTTCTGCAAACCATATCTCGACAAATTTGTCATTGTATTCATTGACGACATCTTAATCTACTCAAAGAGTGAGAAAGAACATGAGCAGCATTTGCGTATGATTCTTGAACTCTTACGAAAGGAACAACTCTACGCTAAGTTTTCAAAGTGCGAGTTTTGGCTCAAAACCGTACAATTTCTCGGACATGTTATTGATAGTAATGGAATACATGTCGATCCAGCTAAGATTACCGATATTCAGAACTGGGAGATACCAAAGACTGCGAAGCATATTCATCAATTTTTGGGACTTGCCGGTTATTATAAAAGATTCATAAAAGATTTTTCCCTCCTTGCTAAACCCCTTACAAAGTTAACTCAAAAAGGGAAGAAGTTTGAGTGGTCCAAAGAACAGGAATCTGCTTTCAAGGTTCTGAAGGAGAAATTGACCACAGCCCCGTTTCTATCTTTACCCGAAGGTTCTGACAATTCTGTTGTTTATTGTGATACCTCAAAGCAAGGCTTTGGTTGTGTTTTAATGCAACGTGAAAAGGTTATTGCCTACGCATCTAGACAATTGAAGAAGCATGAGAAGAACTATACCACACATAACCTTGAGTTAGGTGTCGTGGTATTTGCACTAAAGATGTGGAGACATTACCTCTATGGAGTTAGAATTACAGTGTATACCAATCATAAAAGTCTTCAGCACATCTTTAATCAGAAGCAATTAAATATGAGGCAAAGACGATGGCTCGAGTTATTGAACGATTATGACTGTGAGCTGAAATATTGTCACACCCCCAAAATGGACCAGGGGTAATTGTGACCAATCATATCATAACACAGTTGTATACACGAGAACGACTCTATATGAGACTTTTTAAATAAAACCTTTGTTAATAAAACAGCGGAAGCAGTAATACATGTTTACATTATTATTAAAACGTAAAATAAATGTTTATGAACTAAAATATAATATGCGATGTGGACTCCATGCAAGCATCAAATCTATCATCACAAAGTTGCAAACAGCTAGCTCAATCATCACCTGAGACAAAACATGCTTAAAGTGTCAACCAAAAAGGTTGAGTGAAATTCACAGGTTTATAAATAATATCCAAAGTTTTAGACCACAAGATTTAGTTTAAAGTTGATTGATATAGAAATATCAATCTAAAAGTGTTGCTGCATTTTGTAATATCGCTACTAAACAAGTTTACCCTATAACACCTTGTACTGTCAGTGTCGTGGAATCATTATTATGTAACCAAAGACCAACGATCGAATGGTTAGAGACGTTACTCTATATAGGCCTACTCACAATACTTAAGTTTGCATTTAAACGAAGCAATTAACGATATTACGGTAGGGATTTAGCATGAATCAAAGCATGACAACATAGTTAACAATTTAGTACTTGTGTAAGCGTAAACAGTTAATAATCAAGCATGTGTCTCACCCTAAAAGTTGAAAAACAGTTATGAAACAGTAAAAAGTGGGGCTATGAAGTTCACCTTAGTAGCACAAAAGAGTATTCCACGAAAGAATTGAACGGAAGGACGTGACCGAGATCTCAACCTAGAGATAGAACGTATGATCAGACATTGCCTAACAGACAATAGTATATAGTACTATATTGATAGTAATGGTTCACTAAAGAATTTCCATTTTCGGAAGGTTACTATTTATGGAAAGTTTTCACTTATAGTAATTTTCTAATTTTAGAGAGTTCGGGTTAATCTTTAACAAGACGTTGTATAACTTTACTCAAACTTCGTTGCTATCAAATAAGTCAGGAATGACCAAATGTAACCGGGGGCCCAGGACTCTTGACCAGAATCTAAGTCATGGCATTCGAGATCCACAAGCTTACCCATAAATGGCAACCTAGACATCATTCACTTACAACCGTGAGTAGCGATGAAGTTCACATAAATTGTACATTATCTTTGATTAACCTTCACTTTAGGTTTATATGTTATTATATATGTTATATTATATTTATTAATGTATTAACAATTTGATTATCTTATATTATATACTATAAGTTATTATTATTAAATTAGTATAGTTATAAAATAAGTGTTTATTAATAATGTATTGTTATTAACTTATATTATAAGCATTATACTTTATTGTATAGTATACTTAGTTATTAACCGTAAGTTATAATAATAATATTAATTTAGTATATGTAATATACTTATGTTAATCAAAAATCATACTAATATATGTTAATTCGAACATTAATTCATTAAATATTATATTTATAATTTTTATAAACTTAGTTAATTATACAATTCAGTAGGACATTTTATAAAAATAATTTTATCAAGTTTTTGTATTTATTTCCCACTTTTCTTTATATATATACTCGGTTTATATTAATCAAATTTAATTAGGCAATAAATATTAAATCGACCTAAATAAATAATTTTATATTTTTTACAGGTTCTATATTATGTAAAAATGTTATAAAAATTATTAAATCAAATTTTATATCAAAATATTATTTATTTAATATTTTCTAATTATTTAACCATTGTAATCGGCCTATAATTAAATAAATAGGAAAAATAAATCAAAATTAATTTTTATATTTTTTTAAAATATCTAGTGATGCTACTAATCATATAAAAATTTTATAAAAATATTTAATACACATTTATATTTATTTTGTATTTTCTTTATTATTTCTCTCGATTTAGAATAATACAAAAGTAAATTCTTTTTAAATACTAATCATCCCATTTATTTAATTTTTATAATTTTAGCTTGTTTATAAAAGTATAATAATCACAAAAAAAAATATAATTATTTTTATTACTATTTAATATTTTATTACGAATTTTATATTGTTTTTATGTTTCAATACTACATAATTCGTATTTAATTATAAATAATATTCCATAAATTATCAAAATTATTTTTATACATCATAATACTTATAATACTAATTATAACATGTAAAAATAATTTATATATATTAAATTCGAATTTTTAAAGAATATATAAAAAAATAAAAGCAATTCGATAAAAAATATAGAAAATACCTCAAGTACTTTCCCAAGTTTGTGAGAGAGTTTTTCCAAAGATTTGATACAAGTTTTTATGAAATGGAAGTGGGTATTTATAGGAAAAAAATGGTTGGTGAAAAGAAAAAAATATAAATAAAATAAAGGTGCCAATTTTGACAAAAGTAAGTGTACTGAAGAGGACAAAGTGAAGTACGCTACGCATACCTTCACAGGTTCTGCGTTAACATGGTGGAATACCTATCTAGAGCAAGTGGGATAAGATGATGCTTACGCACTACCGTGGTCAGCATTCATGCACTTGATGAACGAGAAGTACCGTCCCAGAACCGAGGTCAATAAGCTCAAGACAGAACTTAGAGGGTTACGAACCCAAGGATTTGATATTACCTCGTACGAAAGACGATTCACAGAATTATGCCTATTGTGTCCGGGAGTGTTCGAAGATGAGGAACAGAAGATCGATGCGTATGTGAAAGGATTACCGGAAAGAATCCAAGAAGATATAAGTTCACACGAGCCCGCCTCCATACAACAAGCATGTAGAATGGCTCACAAACTAGTGAACCAGGTTGAAGAAAGAATTAAAGAACAGACTGCTGAAGAGGCCAATGTGAAGCAAGTCAAAAGAAAGTGGGAGGAAAACGGTGATAAGAATCACCAATACAACAACAGCAATCACAACAATAATCGCAACAACTATCCCAACAATCGCAACATCAATCGCAACTACAACAAACGGCCCAACAACAAAAATAACAACAACAACAACATCAACTACAACAATCATCCCAACAACAATAATAACCGCAACAACAACAACAATCAGAAGCAGCTATGCCAAAGGTGTGAAAAGTATCACTCGGGGTTCTGCACCAAATTTTGCAACAAGTGTAAAAGAAATGGTCATAGCGCGGTGAAGTGTGAGGTCTATGGACCAGGGGTTAACAGAATGAAAGGAACAAATGGTGTCAGAATGAGTAATGGTGGAGCAAGTAGTGTCGGAGCAAGTTATGCCAATGTAGTTTGTTATAAATGTGGAAAACCGGGCCACATTATTAGAAATTGCCCAAACCAGGAGAACACGAATAGACAAGGCCGCGGAAGAGTTTTCAATATTAATGCGGCAGAGGCACAGGAAGACCAGGAGCTTGTTACGGGTACGTTTTGAAATGTCCCGTTCTTATTGATTAAAAACGTTCCATATTAATTGATTTCGTTGCGAGGTTTTGACCTCTATATGAGACGTTTTTCAAAGACTGCATTCATTTTTAAAACAAACCATAACCTTTATTTCATAAATAAAGGTTTAAAAAGCTTTACGTAGATTATCAAATAATGATAATCTAAAATATCCTGTTTACACACGACCATTACATAATGGTTTACAATACAAATATGTTACATCGAAATCAGTTTCTTGAATACAGTTTTTACACAATATCATACAAACATGGACTCCAAATCTTGTCCTTATTTTAGTATGCAACAGCGGAAGCTCTTAGTATTCACCTGAGAATAAACATGCTTTAAACGTCAACAAAAATGTTGGTGAGTTATAGGTTTAACCTATATATATCAAATCGTAACAATAGACCACAAGATTTCATATTTCAATACACATCCCATACATAGAGATAAAAATCATTCATATGGTGAACACCTGGTAACCGACATTAACAAGATGCATATATAAGAATATCCCCATCATTCCGGGACACCCTTCGGATATGATATAAATTTCGAAGTACTAAAGCATCCGGTACTTTGGATGGGGTTTGTTAGGCCCAATAGATCTATCTTTAGGATTCGCGTCAATTAGGGTGTCTGTTCCCTAATTCTTAGATTACCAGACTTAATAAAAAGGGGCATATTCGATTTCGATAATTCAACCATAGAATGTAGTTTCACGTACTTGTGTCTATTTTGTAAATCATTTATAAAACCTGCATGTATTCTCATCCCAAAAATATTAGATTTTAAAAGTGGGACTATAACTCACTTTCACAGATTTTTACTTCGTCGGGAAGTAAGACTTGGCCACTGGTTGATTCACGAACCTATAACAATATATACATATATATCAAAGTATGTTCAAAATATATTTACAACACTTTTAATATATTTTGATGTTTTAAGTTTATTAAGTCAGCTGTCCCCGTTAGTAACCTATAACTAGTTGTCCACAGTTAGATGTACAGAAATAAATCGATAAATATTATCTTGAATTAATCCACGACCCAGTGTATACGTATCTCAGTATTGATCACAACTCAAACTATATATATTTTGGAATCAACCTTAACCCTGTATAGCTAACTCCAACATTCACATATAGAGTGTCTATGGTTGTTTCGAAATATATATAGATGTGTCGACATGATAGGTCGAAACATTGTATACGTGTCTATGGTATCTCAATATTAAATAATATACAATACAAGTTGATTAAGTTATGGTTGGAATAGATTTGTTACCAATTTTCACGTAGCTAAAATGAGAAAAATTATCCAATCTTGTTTTACCCATAACTTCTTCATTTTAAATCCGTTTTGAGTGAATCAAATTGCTATGGTTTCATATTGAACTCTATTTTATGAATCTAAACAGAAAAAGTATAGGTTTATAGTCGGAAAAATAAGTTACAAGTCATTTTTGTAAAGGTAGTCATTTCAGTCGAAAGAACGACGTCTAGATGACCATTTTAGAAAACATACTTCCACTTTGAGTTTAACCATAATATTTGGATATAGTTTCATGTTCATAATAAAAATCATTTTCCCAGAATAACAACTTTTAAATCAAAGTTTATCCTAGTTTTTAATTAACTAACCCAAAACAGCCCGCGGTGTTACTACAACGGCGTAAATCCGGTTTTACGGTGTTTTTCGTGTTTCCAGGTTTTAAATCATTAAGTTAGCATATAATATAGATATATAACATGTGTTTAGTTGATTTTAAAAGTCAAGTTAGAAGGATTAACTTTTATTTGCGAACAAGTTTAGAATTAACTAAACTATGTTCTAGTGATTACAAGTTTAAACCTTCGAATAAGATAGCTTTATATGTATGAATCGAATGATGTTATAAAAATCATTACTACCTCAAGTTCCTTGGATAAACCTACTGGAAATGAGAAAAATAGATCTAGCTTCAAAGGATCCTTGGATGGCTTGAAAGTTCTTGAAGCAGAATCATGACACGAAAACAATTTCAAGTAAGATTTCCACTCGAAATAAGATTGTTATAGTTATAGAAATTGAATTAAAGTTTGAATATGATTATTACCTTGTATTAGAAAGATAACCTACTGTAATTAACAAAGGTTTCTTGATCTTGGATGATTACTTGGAATGGATTTAGAAAACTTGGAAGTAAACTTGCAATCTTGGAAGTATTCTTGATTTTATGAAACTAGAACTTTTGGAATTTATGAAGAACACTTAGAACTTGAAGATAGAACTTGAGAGAGATTAATTAGATAAAGAAAATTGAAGAATAAAAGTGTTTGTAGGTGTTTTTGGTCGTTGGTGTATGGATTAGATATAAAGGATATGTAATTTTGTTTTCATGTAAATAAGTCATGAATGATTACTCATATTTCTGTAATTTTATGAGATATTTCATGCTAGTTGCCAAATGATGGTTCCCACATGTGTTAGGTGACTCACATGGGCTGCTAAGAGCTGATCATTGGAGTTTATATACCAATAGTACATACATCTAAAAGCTGTGTATTGTACGAGTACGAATACGGGTGCATACGAGTAGAATTGTTGATGAAACTGAACGAGGATATAACTGTAAGCATTTTTGTTAAGTATAAGTATTTTGATAAGTGTCTTGAAGTCTTTCAAAAGTGTATGAATACATATTAAAACACTACATGTATATACATTTTAACTGAGTCGTTAAGTCATCGTTAGTCGTTACATGTAAATGTTGTTTTGAAACCTTTAGGTTAACGATCTTGTTGAATATTGTTAACCCATTGTTTATTATAACAAATGAGATGTTAAATTGTTATATTATCATGATATTATGATATATAATATATCTTAGTATGATATATATACAGTTAAATGCCGTTACAACGATAATCTTTACATATATGTCTCGTTTCGAAATCATTAAGTTAGTAGTCTTATTTTTACATATGTATTTCATTGTTAATACACTTAATAATATATTTACTTATCATTTAACATAATTAACCAAGTGTATCAATATCTTAATATGATTCATATGTACCTAGTAAGACGTTGTTATAACGATAATCGTTATATATATCGTTTTCGAGTTTCTTAAATTAATAGTCTCATTTTTATGTATATAACTCATTGTTAAAATACCTAATGAGATACATACTTATAATAAAATCATGTTAACTATATATATAACCATATATATGTCATCGTATAGTTTTTACAAGTTTTAACGTTCGTGAATCACCGGTCAACTTGGGTGGTCAATTGTCTATATGAAACCTATTTCAATTAATCAAGTCTTAACAAGTTTGATTGCTTAACATGTTGGAAACACTTAATCATGTAAATAACAATTTCATTTAATATATATATAAACATGGAAAAGTTCGGGTCACTACAGTACCTACCCGTTAAATAAATTTTGTCCCGAAATTTTAAGTAGTTGGAGGTGTTGACGTATCTTCTGGAAATAAATGCGGGTATTTCTTCTTCATCTGATCTTCATGCTCCCAGGTAAACTCGGGTCCTCTACGAGCATTCCATCGAACCTTAACAATCGGTATCTTGTTTTGTTTAAGTCTCTTAACCTCACGATCCATTATTTCGACGGGTTCTTCAATGAATTGAAGTTTTTCATTGATTTAGATTTCGTCCAACGGAATAGTGAGATCTTCTTTAGCAAAACATTTCTTCAAATTTGAGACGTGGAAAGTGTTATGTACAGCCGCTAGTTGTTGAGGTAGCTCCAGTTGGTAAGCTACTGGTCCGACACGATCTATAATCTTGAATGGTCCAATGTACCTTGGATTTAGTTTCCCCCATTTACCAAATCGAACAACGCCTTTCCAAGGTGAAACCTTAAGCATGACCATTTCTCCAATTTCAAACTCTACATCTTTTCTTTTACTGTCCGTGTAGTTCTTTTGTCGACTCTGGGCGGTTTTCAATCTTTGTTGAATTTGGATGATTTTCTCGGTAGTTTCTTGTATTATCTCCGGACCCGTAATCTGTCTATCCCCCACTTCACTCCAACAAATCGGAGACGTACACTTTCTACCATAAAGTGCTTCAAACGGCGCCATCTCAATGCTTGAATGGTAGCTGTTGTTGTAGGAAAATTCTGCTAACGGTAGATGTCGATCCCAACTGTTTCCGAAATCAATAACACAAGCTCGTAGCATGTCTTCAAGCGTTTGTATCGTCCTTTTGCTCTGCCCATCAGTTTGTGGATGATAGGCAGTACTCATGTCTAGACGAGTTCCCAATGCTTGCTGTAATGTCTGCCAGAATCTTGAAATAAATCTGCCATCCCTATTAGAGATAATAGAGATTGGTATTCCATGTCTGGAGACGACTTCCTTCAAATACAGTCGTGCTAACTTTTCCATCTTGTCATCTTATCTTATTGGCAGGAAGTGTGCTGACTTGGTGAGACGATCAACTATTACCTAAATAGTATCATAACCACTTGCAGTCCTTGGCAATTTAGTAATGAAATCCATGGTAATGTTTTCCCATTTCCATTCCGGGATTTCAGGTTGTTGTAGTAGACCTAATGGTTTCTGATGTTCAGCTTTGACCTTAGAACACGTCAAACATTCTCCTACATATTTAGCAATATCGGCTTTCATACCTGGCCACCAAAAATATTTCTTAAGATCCTTGTACATCTTCCCCGTTCCAGGATGTATTGAGTATCTGGTTTTATGAGCTTCTCTAAGTACCATTTCTCTCATATCTCCAAATTTTGGTACCCAAATTCTTTCAGCCCTATACCGGGTTCCGTCTTCCCGAATATTAAGATGCTTCTCCGATCCTTTGGGTATTTCATCCTTTAAATTTCCCTCTTTTAAAACTCCTTGTTGCGCCTCCTTTATTTGAGTAGTAAGGTTAGTGTGAATCATTATATTCATAGATTTTACTCGAATGGGTTCTCTGTCCTTTCTGCTCAAGGCGTCGGCTACCACATTTGCCTTCCCCGGGTGGTAACGAATCTCAAAGTCGTAATCATTCAACAATTCAATCCACCTACGCTGCCTCATATTCAGTTGTTTCTGATTAAATATGTGTTGAAGACTTTTGTGGTCGGTATATATAATACTTTTGACCCCATATAAGTAGTGCCTCCAAGTCTTTAATGCAAAAACAACCGCGCCTAATTCCAAATCATGCGTCGTATAATTTTGCTCGTGAATCTTCAATTGTCTAGATGCATAAGCAATCACCTTCGTCCGTTGTATTAATACACAACCGAGACCTTGCTTTGATGCGTCACAATAAATCACAAAATTATCATTCCCTTCAGGCAATGACAATATAGGTGCCGTAGTTAGCTTTTTCTTCAATAATTGAAACGTCTTTTCTTGTTCATCCTTCCATTCAAATTTCTTCCCTTTATGCGTTAATGCAGTCAAGGGTTTTGCTATTTTGGAGAAATCTTGGATGAATCTTCTGTAGTAACCAGCCAATCTTAAAAATTGACGTATATGCTTCAGAGTTTTTGGGGTTTTCCACTTTTCAACGGTTTCGATCTTTACCGGGTCCACCTGGATACCTTCTTTGTTCACTATGTGACCGAGGAATTGAACTTCTTCCAACCAAAATGCACACTTTGAAAACTTATCGTATAGTTTTTCTTTCCTCAATACTTCTAGAACTTTTCTCAAATGTTCTTCGTGCTCTTGATCATTCTTTGAGTAAATAAGTATGTCATCGATGAAAATAATGACAAACTTGTCAATATATGGCCCACACACTCGGTTCATAAGGTCCATGAACACAGCTAGTGCGTTAGTCAATCCAAACGGCATAACCATAAACTCGTAATGACCATAACGCGTCCTAAAAGCAGTTTTTGGAATATCATCCTCCTTTACTCGCATTTGATGATATCCAGAACGTAAATCGATCTTCGAATAAACCGACGAGCCTTGTAGTTGATCAAATAAGTCGTCAATTCTCGGCAGTGGATAACGGTTTTTGATGGTAAGTTTGTTCAACTCTCTGTAGTCAATACACAACCTAAATGTACCATCCTTCTTCTTGACAAACAAAACAGGAGCTCCCCATGGTAATGTGCTTGGTCGAATGAAACCACGTTCTAATAGTTCTTACAGTTGGCTTTGCAGTTCTTTCATCTTGCTGGGTGCGAGTCTATAAGGAGCACGAGCTATTGGTGCAGCTCCTGGTACAAGATCTATCTGAAATTCAACAGATCGATGTGGAGGTAGTCCCGGTAATTCTTTCGGAAATACATCGAGAAATTCTTTTGCGACGGGAACATCATTGATGCTCTTTTCTTCAGTTTGTACTTTCTCGACGTGTGCTAGAACAACATAGCAACCTTTTCTTATTTGTTTTTGTGCCTTCAAATTACTAATAAGATGTAGCTTCATGTTGCCCTTTTCTCCGTACACCATTAAGGGTTCTCCTTCTTCTCGTACAATGCGAATTACATTTTTATAACATACGATCTCTGCTTTCACCTTCTTCAGCCAGTCCATGCCAACTATTACATCAAAACTCCCTAACTCTACTGGTATCAAATCAATCTTAAATATTTCGCTACCCAGTTTAATTTCTCGATTCCGGCATATATTATCTGCGGAAATTAATTTACCGTTTGCTAATTCGAGTAAAAATTTACTATCCAACGGCATCAATGGACAACTTAATTTAGCACAAAAATATCTACTCATATAGCTTCTATCCGCACCCGAATCAAATAAAACGTAAGCAGATTTATTGTCAATAAGAAACGTACCCGTAACAAGCTCCGAGTCTTCCTGTGCCTCTGGCGCATTAATATTGAAAACTCTTCCGCGGCCTTGTCCATTTGTGTTCTCCTGGTTCGGGCAATTTCTAATAATGTGGTCCGGTTTTCCACATTTATAACAAACTACATTGGCATAACTTGCTCCGACACTACTTGCTCCGCCATTACTCGTTCTGACACCATTTGTTCCTTTCGTTCTGTTAACCCCTGGTCCGTAGACCTCACACTTCGCCGTGCTATGACCATTTCTTTTACACTTGTTGCAAAATTTGGTGCAGAACCCCGAGTGATACTTTTCACAACTTTGGCATAGCTGCTTCTGATTGTTGTTGTTGTTGCGGTTGTTATTGTTGTTGGGATGATTGTTGTAGTAGTTGTTGTTGTTATTGTTGTTGTTGTTGTTGTTGTTGTTGTTGTTGTTGTTGTTGTTGGGCCATTTGTTGTAGTTGCGATTGATGTTGCGATTGTTGGGATAATTGTTGCGATTATTATTGTAATTGCTGTTGTTGTTGTATTGGTGATTCTTATCACCGTTTTCCTCCCACTTTCTTTTGACTTGCTTCACATTAGCCTCTTCAGCTGTCTGTTCTTTAATTCTTTCCTCAATCTGGTTCACTAGTTTGTGAGCCATTCTACATGCCTGTTGTATGGAGGCGGGCTCGTGTGAACTTATATCTTCTTGGATTCTTTCCAGTAATCCTTTCACAAATGCGTCGATCTTCTCTTCCTCATCTTCGAACGCTCCCGGACACAATAGGCACAATTCTGTGAATCGTCTTTCGTACGTGGTAATATCAAATCCTTGGGTTCGTAACCCTCTAAGTTCTGTCTTGAGCTTATTGACCTCGGTTTTGGGACGGTACTTCTCGTTCATCAAGTGCTTGAATGCTGACCACGGTAGTGCGTACGCATCATCTTGTCCCACTTGCTCTAGATAGGTATTCCACCATGTTAATGTAGAACCTGTGAAGGTATGCGTAGCGTACTTCACTTTGTCCTCTTCAGTACACTTACTTATAGCAAACACCAATTCGACCTTCTCGGTCCACCGTTTCAATCCGATCGGCCCTTCGGTTCCATCAAATTCCAAAGGTTTGCAGGCAGTGAATTCTTTGTAGGTGCATCCTACACGATTTCCTGTACTGCTAGATCCAAGGTTATTGTTGATATGTAGCGCAGCCTGTACTGCAGCTATGTTTGAAGCTAGAAAAGTACGGAATTCCTCTTCATTCATATTTGATAATGCTAAAAACGAACATATATTTCATAGCATTATTCCTCAAGAAAGACAAGCTTTTAGTTGCAATTATTCTATTTACAAGTGATATTCGTTTAAATAATAAAAGGTGAAGACAAAAGACAGATTCGACGAATTGAAGACGCAAACGACCAAAAAGCTCAAAAGTACAAAAGACAATCAAAGAGGTTCCAATTATTGATAAGAAACGTCTCGAAATTACAAGAGTACAAGATTCAAAACGCAAAGTACAAAATATAAAATTGTACGCAAGGACGTTCGAAAATCTGGAACCGGGACCGGAGTCAACTCTCAATGCTCGACGCAACGGACTAAAAATTACAAGTCAACTATGCACATAAATATAATATAATATTTAAATAATTCTTATAATTATTTAATATATTATATTATTTATAAAACGTCGGCACAAGGAAACAAGCAACATGTGAGCTCTCCCAGCTGGCCATGCGATCGCATGGCCAGGAAGAAGAAAGTCCATGCGATCGCATGGCATGAAAAGTCAGGCCACATCTCCTATAAATTCGCAGTTTGGTGAACCAAAATATCCATCTTTCTCTCTTCTCTCATATATACGTAAAATATATATATATATATATAATTTATATTTTAATTTTAATTTTAATTATAATTCTAATAATAAGGGTATGTTAGCGAATATTGTAAGGGTGTAAGTCGAAATTCTGTCCGTGTAACGCTACGCTATTTTTAATCATTGTAAGTTATATTCAACCTTTTTATATTAATGTCTCGTAGCTAAGTTATTATTATGCTTATTTAATCCGAAGTAATCATGATGTTGGGCTAATTACTAAAATTGGGTAATTGGGCTTTGTACCATAATTGGGGTTTGAACAAAAGAACGACACTTGTGGAAATTAGACTATGAGCTATTAATGGACTTTATATTTGTTTAACTAAATGATAGTTTGTTAATGTTAATATAAAGATTTACAATTGGGCGTCCTTATAAATTACCATATACACTCGATCGGACACGATGGGCGGGGTATTTATATGTACGAATAATCGTTCATTTAACCGGACACGGGAATGGATTAATAGCCACTAGAATAATTAAAACAGGGGTGAAATTACATTCAAGGGTAATTGGTGTAATTGCTAACAAAGTAGTAAAACCTTGGTTTACACGCTGTTGATAACCTGGTGTATTCATTAAACAAAGTATTAAAACCTTGTTACAATTCGAATCCCCAATTAGTTGGAATATTTAACTTCGGGTATAAGGATAATTTGACGAGGACACTCGCACTTTATATTTATGACTGATGGACTGTTATGGACAAAAACCAGACGGACATATTAAATAATCCAGGACAAAGGACAATTAACCCATGGGCATAAAACTAAAATCAACACGTCAAACATCATGATTACGGAAGTTTAAATAAGCATAATTCTTTTATTTCATATTTAATTTCCTTTATTTTATATTTAATTGCACTTCTAAATATCGCATTTTTATTATTATTGTATTTAATTGCACTTTTAATTATCGTACTTTTTAATTATCGCAAGTTTATTTTATCGCACTTTTATTATTCGCAATTTCATTATCGTTATTTACTTTATGCTTAATTTAAGTCTTGTATTTATTTTTAATATTTTACATTTGGTTTTAACTGCGACTAAAGTTTTAAAATCGACAAACCGGTCATTAAACGGTAAAAACCCCCCTTTATAATAATAATATTACTTATATATATATGTGTATTTTTATAAAAGTAAACTAATATAGCGTTAAGCTTTGTTTAAAGATTTTCCCTGTGGAACGAACCGGACTTACTAAAAACTACACTACTGTACGATTAGGAACACTGCCTATAAGTGTTGTAGCAAGGTTTAAGTATATCCATTCTATAAATAAATAAATATCTTGTGTAAAATTGTATCGTATTTAATAGTATTTCGCACTAAAAATAATACTATTTTGTATACACCCCCTACGACATCAAGTATTTTTGGCGCCGCTGCCGGGGATCGTCTTAAAAACCGGAAGCGCAACGCTATATATAAAAAAAAAAAAGATTTTTAGTTTACTTTTATTAAAATTCGTTTTTATAAAAATACGTTTTAAATATTCAAAAATATAAAAAGAAAAACAAAAATATAAATATTTTTAGGAGTTTGATAAATATTTAAATTTTATAAAGTTTCTTTATTTCCATTTTTTTTTAGTTTGTAAAAATATAAGTTTTAATTAATTAATAAATATATTTTATATTTTACAGCAAAAACAAAAAAAAATAATAATAATTAATTCGGCCTGTACTGTAGCAGCCCACTCTATGGCCCGAAATCCTAGCCCATGCGATCGCATGGCTGGGCAACTGAGGACTCATGCGATCGCATGAGCCCATCTGACACGCCAGATTTGACTTCCTGCTGCAATAATTACGAAATTATTATTATTATTATATAATTAAAACCCTAATTAGGGTATTATTTTTTTTATTATTAGTTTAGTTTTTATTATTATTAATTTGTTATATTTAGTTTTATTTTAGTTTTCATTAAATTATAAAATTAATAGTTTTATAAAATAAATAATATAAAAATAATATTTTTATAAAAATTGTACTTTTTACAACTTTTTATATATTTTTATATTTTGTCCCTTTTTAATCGTTTTAGCGTAACTTTTGTATTTTTAGCTCATATTTAGTTTTAATTCATAGTTTTTGCCATAATTATTTTTACTTCTAGATTTTTAGGCTTTGCCGTAAAATCCCTTAAGTGCTTTTTCTTTAGACTAAGATTTAGGTACTCTAGAATTTTGCGACGCCTTTTTAAGTTTTAGTTTCTTTTTAAGTTATTTCCATTTGGGATTCAGTTTTTCCTGTAAGCTTTAATATTTTTAGACACCTTTTACTATGTATCAATTATCATTCCAATTAGTAATTTCAATTTGCGATTATAATTTGAAGTTAGTTGTAGTAATAAGGTTAGGTTAGTCAAAGTACTTTTAAGTTTTTATAAGTTTCTTTTATTTTTCCGTCACTTTTTATTTTTCAACCTTTTTTTTTCGACGAACTATTTTTCTTTCTTATTTCTCGCTATTCTAGTTTTAGGACATAGATTTTTATTCTACTTCTTATCTAAATTTCTTAAAATTACGAAAATTTATTTTAAGTGGTTAAATTGATAGACATCAAAATTTTCTGGTTCGTAGTAATAGTTGGATTTGTACGTGGACCGGGTTATTGGAGCCAAACAGTCCTCAATTATATTGAGACCAAACGAATCCTGCCCCTCTGCTGCATCTTTTGGCTATTCGAAACGTGGGCAAAATCTGAAAAGTCTATTAATCGGATAACTTATTATAATTTTTCTTTCCTTTTTAAAACTAATAGGATATTCAGTGAATGCACCGAGCAAGACGTTCACCACCTTTTGTACGTTCACCACCTGTAACTAGATCAAGACATTTAGCAAATATAACCGCCGTTGATTTTTCTTTAGAATCATCATCCAGTAGACCAAGTACTTCAGTTCAAATTTCCGATAATCCATTTTTTGAACCCAACCTCACAATTGAGAATCCGGAGAATATTCAGGAACGGTTCATAGATCCTGAACCATTAAACTTTCCTCCGGAGCCACCAATTATTCAAACAGAGATTGTTGAGGAACGAACCATTAAATCAGAATCCTCTAGTGATTCCGATTCAACAAATTCAATTATGGAGAATCTGGAACCTTTAAGTATGGAAGACCAAATGAGAGCTAAACGCACTGGCCAAGGTCACGCAATTACTCATCCAGACATTAATGCGCCAGATTATGAAATCAAAGGACAAATTCTACACATGGTGACTAATCAATGCCAATTTAGTGGTGCGCCGAAGGAAGATCCAAATGAACATCTACGTACCTTTAATAGGATCTGCACACTATTTAAAATCCGAGAAGTAGAGGATGAACAGATATATCTCATGTTATTTCCCTGGACTTTAAAGGGAGAAGCCAAAGATTGGTTGGAATCGTTACCTGAAGGGGCGATCGATACATGGAATGTTTTAGTTGACAAATTTCTTAAACAATTCTTTCCTGCATCTAAAGCCGTAAGACTTCAAGCAGAAATTGTTACGTTTACACAGAAACCAAATGAAACTCTATATGAGGCGTGGACAAGATATGGAAAGTTGTTAAGAGGATGTCCGCAACATGGTTTAGACACCTATCAAATAGTACAAATATTCTACCAAGGATGCGACATCACTACAAGGAAAGACATAGATATAGCAGCTGGTGGTTCTATTATGAAGAAAACCGAAACTGATGCTTACAAAATTATTGATAACACTGCTTCCCACTCACATGAGTGGCACCAAGAAAAAGACATCGTTAGATCATCTAAAGCAGCTAGAGCCGATTCTAGCCATGACTTAGATTCCATTTCCGCAAAGATAGATGCTGTGGAGAGACGAATGGAAAAGATGACTAAAGATATTCACTCAATACGAATTAGTTGTGAGCAGTGTGGAGGACCACATTTGACAAAAGATTGTCTCAGTATTGAATTAACAATGGAACAAAGAGAGAATATTTCATACATAAACCAAAGGCCTGGAAATAATTATCAGAATAATTATCAACCGCCAAGACCGATTTACAATCAAAACCAGAATTATAACCGAAATATTCCATACAACAACCAACAAGGTCCTACCAATCAACAAGTATCTAATAACAATTACAATCAGCAAAGACCTAATTTTCAAAACAAACCACCACAACAAACCGATGATAAAAAGCCGAATTTAGAAGATATGATGACAAAGCTAGTTGAAACTCAAACGCAATTTTTCACATCTCAGAAACAAACCAATGAACAAAATGCTCAAGCATTTAGAAATCAACAAGCTTCTATTCAAAATCTGGAACAAGAAGTAAGTAACCTAGCAAGGTTATTAGGTGAAAGAAAACCGGGAAGTCTACCTAGTGATACAAATGCTAACCCCCGGAATGAAACAGCTAAAGCCATTACCACAAGAAGTGGTACAACACTTAAACCACCTGAAATACCTGTAACTTCTGATAAAGCTATTCCTACTCCACAAGAACCACAACCTGATCAAGATAAGGAAAAAGAACCGGTAGTTGAGAAGGTTAATGAAGATAACACAGTTAAGGATAAATCTTATGTTAAACCATACCAACCACCACTTCCTTACCCAAGTAAAATGAAGAAAGAAAAACTTGAAGCCGAGCAATCCAAATTCTTGGATATGTTTAAACAGATAAATGTAAATCTTCCTTTCATTGATGTGATTTCAGGAATGCCTAGATATGCTAAATTCTTGAAAAATCTAATCTCAAATAGAAAGAAAATGGAAGAACTCTCGGCTGTTACTATGAATGCTAATTGTTCAGCAGTGCTGTTGAATAAGATACCAGAAAAACTATCTGATCCAGGAAGTTTCACAATTCCATGTTTTCTGGGTAGTCTTAGTTCAATAGAAGCATTGGCAGACTTAGGTGCTAGTATAAATCTAATGCCGTATTCACTATACACTAAACTTGACCTTGGAGAATTGAAACCAACCAGAATAAGCATACAACTAGCCGATAGATCAATAAAATATCCTAGAGGGATAATGGAGAACATGCTAGTTAAAGTTGGTACTTTAGTATTTCCAGTAGATTTTGTTGTTCTGGACATGGAAGAAGATTCTCAAGTTCCTCTCATATTAGGAAGACCATTCTTAAACACGGCTAAAGCAATGATAGACGTGTTCGGTAAGAAACTGACCCTAAGTATAGAGGATGAGAGTGTTACCTTTTCAGTTGATAGAGCAATGCAACAACCACAATCTGCAGATGATACATGTTATTATATTCAAACTATAGATGCACATGCAGAATTATTAGAAGAATTTCCAGAATTACAAGGAACAGGAGAATGTTCTTTAGGAGAAGGTAATGAACCAATTGATGAAGCTGAAATGTTAGCTACACTTATAGCTAATGGATATGAACCAACAATAGAAGAAATTCAAATGCTAAAAGAAGAAGACAGATATCGATACAAATCATCGATAGAAGAACCTCCGAAATTAGAGTTAAAGCCACTTCCAAACCATTTGGAATACGCTTATTTACATGGTGAATCTGAATTACCTGTAATAATATCATCTTCTCTTACTGAAAATGAGAAATCACAACTCATTTCTGTGTTGAAAGCTCATAAACCAGCCATTGCATGGAAGATTCATGATATTAAAGGAATAAGTCCTTCGTATTGCACACATAAAATCCTTATGGAAGAAGGTCATAAAACGTATGTGCAACGCCAACGAAGACTAAATCCTAATATGCAAGATGTAGTTAAGAAAGAGATTATTAAACTGCTAGATGCAGGTTTAATTTATCCAATCTCTGATAGTCCATGGGTAAGCCCAGTTCAATGCGTGCCTAAGAAGGGTGGCATGACTGTCATTACAAATGAGAAAAATGAGCTTATTCCTACTAGGACTGTAATAGGATGGCGTGTGTGTATTGATTATAGAAAATTAAATGACGCCACCAGAAAAGATCACTTTCCCTTACCTTTCATAGATCAAATGTTGGAAAGATTAGCCGGAAATAGTTACTATTGTTTTCTAGATGGATTTTCCGGATATTTTCAAATTCCAATAGCACCCGAGGACCAAGAGAAAACTACATTCACGTGCCCTTATGGTACTTTTGCTTACAAACGCATGCCATTTGGACTTTGTAACGCCCCTGCAACCTTTCAAAGGTGTATGATGGCAATTTTTCATGACATGATAGAAGAATGCATGGAAGTTTTCATGGATGACTTTTCAGTCTTCGGTGATACATTTGAATCATGTCTAGTTAATCTGGAACGAATGCTTCTTAGATGCGAACAATCAAATCTAGTACTTAATTGGGAGAAATGCCATTTCATGGTTAAAGAAGGCATCGTTCTTGGACATAAAATTTCAAAAGAAGGAATTGAAGTGGATAGAGCTAAAGTAGATGTAATTGCTAAACTTCCACATCCCACCAATGTTAGAGGAATTAGGAGTTTTCTAGGGCATGCCGGTTTTTACCGACGTTTCATAAAAGATTTTTCTAAAATTGCCACTCCTATGAATAAACTCCTAGAAAAGGATGCTCCATTCATCTTTTCAGATGAGTGTATCAAATCTTTTAATATTCTTAAAGAGAAACTCACTAATGCACCGATCATGATAACACCAATTTGGAATCTACCATTTGAACTAATGTGCGATGCAAGTGATTTTGCAATGGGAGCCGTTTTAGGACAAAGGATTGAAAAACGATTTCAACCTATATATTATGCTAGTAAGACGTTACAAGGAGCACAAACGAACTATACAACTACTGAAAAAGAACTCCTTGCTATTGTCTTTGCTTTTGACAAATTTCGATCATATCTCGTTCTAGCAAAAACGGTGGTCTATACCGACCATTCTGCTCTTAGATACCTATTTTCGAAACAAGATGCTAAACCAAGATTAATCCGTTGGATCTTACTCTTACAAGAGTTTGATATTGAAATCCGAGATAAAAGAGGAGCAGAAAATCTCGCCGCTGATCATCTTTCTCGTCTTAAAAATCCCGAATTAGAAGTTCTGAATGAATCGGCCATACAAGACAACTTTTCTGATGAATATCTATTGAAGATAGATTATAAAGAAATCCCATGGTTTGCAGATTATGCAAACTACTTAGTTTGTGGATTCCTTGAAAAAGGATTATCGTACCAAAGACGAAAGAAATTCTTCAGTGATATAAAACACTATTTCTGGGAAGATCCACATCTGTTTAAAAGTTGTCCCGATGGAATAATACGCCGATGTGTATTTGGAGATGAAGCTAGTAAAATTTTAAACCATTGTCACACAGGACCAACAGGAGGGCATTATGGGCCTCAACTAACAGCAAGAAAAGTTTATGATGCTGGATTCTATTGGCCTACAATTTACAAAGACGCACACCTTCTTTGCAAATCCTGTGATGCTTGTCAAAGGGCCGAAAAAATAAGTCAACGTGATGAAATGCCACAAAATGTCATCCAAGTATGTGAAGTATTTGACATTTGGGGTATTGACTTTATGGGTCCATTTCCAAAATCTCATAATAATCTATATATACTCGTAGCCATTGATTATGTATCTAAATGGGCGGAAGCACAAGCTCTCCCAACTAACGATGCACGAGTTGTAGTCAACTTTTTAAAACGTCTTTTTGCAAGGTTTGGAACACCGAAAGCTTTAATAAGTGATCGGGGTACTCATTTCTGTAATAATCAACTTGAGAAAGTTCTTAAAAGATATGGAGTAACTCATAAAATCTCCACCGCATATCATCCACAAACAAGTGGACAAGTTGAAAATACCAACCGAGCTTTAAAACGTATTCTAGAGAAAACCGTAGGATCAAATCCGAAGGAATGGTCCATTAAATTGGAGGATGCACTCTGGGCTTTTAGAACAGCCTACAAAACTCCAATTGGAACCACACCTTTTAGACTTGTTTATGGAAAAGCATGTCATCTTCCAGTAGAAATTGAACACAAAGCATTTTGGGCTTTGAAAACATGTAATCTTGATTTACATGAAGCCGGACGTCTACGATTAAGTCAACTAAACGAATTAGAAGAATTAAGACATTAAGCATACGAAAATTCGTTAATCTATAAGGAAAGAACGAAGAAATGGCATGATAAAAGAATCAGAAGTTCAAAAGAATTTAAAGAAGGAGACAGAGTTCTTCTTTTCAATTCACGATTCAAGCTATTTCCTGGAAAATTGAAATTAAGATGGTCTGGACCATTCATAGTCAAAAGAGTTTTCCCATACGGAACGATAGAATTAATAAATTCACATGGGATTGAATTTAAAGTTAATGGTCACAGAGTTAAACATTACATACATGGTCCGATGGAAGTCGACAACGAAGTTAATCACAATTTCGACACCACAGCTAACTAAGTGTGGGGAGAATCAAGTCTTTAAAGGATAATATGTATTTCTGTTAGAGTTAGATTGTCTGTTTTCGTGTAGTTCTCGAAAATGGAACCAGAATGGTCTTTCCCTAGCAGACCCTAAAGAACTAGTCTTCTCCCCTCATTCTGAATTTTTATTTTTTTTAGGTTTTTACAAAATGAAGACTGCCTGTGAACTAAACCATGGTCTAATGCTACACGCTTTGATCACTAAACGTAATAATGACATACTCCCGAGTGAATTAGTATCAGTAATCAGAAAAAGAATGGACGGAGTTAGAAAAGAATCCAGATGCGAAGATAATAAGTTACAATTTGGTAAAGGAAAATCAAAATCCGCAGTGAAAAGAAGAGCACGACACCTAGAAAGATGTCACAAATGCGGAAAATGGTCACATGGAGGTAAATGTTCAAATAATCAAACCTATTCAAATACCGAATTTTTTACTTTATGCAGAGACGGACCGTTCATATGTTTAGAAGAAAAAACACTGAATGCTCGAGGTTACGCCTATGTAGCCATGGAAAACCAATTAAACCGACTATCTTATGAATGGGATAGATCATATAACTAAGAAATATATTTCACAGGTATGTATGTACAGTTTTTATTTTTATTTTTATTTTTAACCTTTTGATAATAAACGCTAATTTGTTCGCTAAAAAGTATTAAATTGGTATTGAATAAAATTAGGTTTGGCGACCGAAATTATTGATATCATTCAAAAATTTATTACATCACTGCGAAATTTAACGTTTATTCTTAAGGTATAAATATCTTTAATCAATCAACCCAAAATATTTCAAAAATTCGTCATGAGTTAAATTAGGTCTTGGAACCGAAATTACTTTACCGAAAAGAGGGGCGCATATTTTTGATAATATTTGATTGATTAAAGTGGGATAAAAAGCCAAAAAGATTTTTAATTTTATTTTTACCATGTTTTTAAAATTAATATTTAAATCTTAAATTAATATTGTAAACTTTGTAAAAACAATATTTTTAAATTTGTAAATATTTGAATTTTTAAATTAAGTTTGGTGTGAATTTTTAATTTTTAAAATATGAATTTTTAATTTTATGCATTTCAAATTTTAAGTTTGGTGTGAATTTTTAATATTAATTTTGAATTTTATATTTAAGTTGTGTGAATTTAAAAACAAAAATTTACTTTATCTCATTAAGTTAAAAATATGATTTTTAAAATTCGTCGTAAGTTGAAGACTAGGTCTTTAAACCGAAATTGCTTTACCCGAGGGAGGGACGAGAATTTTTATTATCATTATTTTTAATCTTATTGAATTAAAGTATGCCAAAAACATTAAAAAAAAACCCAAAAATCTTTACTTTTAAAAACAGCGCTTTGATTTGACAAATTTTAAAATTTTGTCGAGGGACAGACTAGGACAACGATCCGAAACGCCATCGCTCCTAAAGGAAACCAAATTTTTAAAATTTAAATAATTATAAGTTTTATAAAGTATAAGTTTAAAATAAAAAAAATAAAAAAAAAAAACCTGAAAACACTGTACCCGGACCCCCATGCGATCGCATGGGTTTTACACTTCAACTCCATGCGATCGCATGGAGCTGAAGTCCAGACCTGATACATACAGCAGCCTGTTCTGCCTTCCTCACCACAACACACACACATTCACGAAACTCACCCAAAAATTCACCAATTTTCGCCATTTTTCCACCGTAATTCGTCATTTTTCTTGCTCTAATCATGCCTAGATTCTCATTCCTCAGCAAATTGGTAAAAATTACACCCCTAAACTCTATAAATTCCTAGTTTTTGTGATAATTACCAATTTTTTACCTAATGTAATTTTGTTAATTTCTAGTGTAATTAGTGATAAATTGTTAATATTTTATGCATGTATAACCTAGATTGATGCTATTTAACATGATTTGAAGCCAAAAACTTCAAAATTTTTAGAAATCTAGGGTTTGTGTTCTTGAGCAATTTGGGGCTTTTTGATATAAACAGGTTATGGCCGATTTTTGTCATGAATTATTGCTAAATTGAGTAGTGTAACATGTTTAGATAGTTAAATGATCCAAACAATGATCCTAAACATGATTTTTGGAGATTAAAGTGGACTTTTTAAGTCCAAAATTCATGAACTTGATTAATTTGATATATTTGCCATTTGAGACTTGTTTAATTATTAATAATGAATATTTTGACATGTTATTTGAGTTAAATGCTTATGAATTTTGTATACATTTTCATATGTGCTTATTTGAAAAGTGTAGAATTGTGAAAAATTGTGAAAATGTGTATAAGTTTAATTTTGATTTAACATGTTATAGTGATTGTTTTAAGTTGTTATTTTGCTAACACTAATGCATATTTGGATGCACAATTTTTGTGTTTAATGTGTTTTACAGAGAGCCGATACTGGAGGTTCAGGAGCATCATCATCTAGACGACCAGCACAAGAACCACAGCCAGAAATGCAACACGAACAAGAACCACAACAGGAACAACAACAGCCTGATCAGCACATACCTTATTATGATCCGGTACAGTTTGTTGATGAATTCATAGTATTCCCAATGAGGCCACCAGTAGAATTCCCAACGATTCCTGAGCACACTCTACATCCTAATCTGAGATTTGATAGAAGATGGAGAGATTACGAGACATATCAAAGGAACAAATTCAAATTGGTAACAAAAAATGTAGAGGTGCCAAGGGTAATTGATTGGGCCCCTTTGGAAACGGTCCATCTAGCTGACCGTGTTAGACAGCTTTTAGTTCAAAGGTATGGCAGTTCTTCTTTACAGATTGGGAACGTCTTTTCACCATTCGTAGACCTGTATATAAGGAATGGTGTGTTGAGTTGATGAGTACTGTATCACTTGATACAAATATAGTTAGAATAGATGATAGAAGATTTCTTAGGTTTATCCTTGGCGGTAGGATGTACAGAATGTCCATGCTGGACATGGCCAGGGCCTTACAGATATATACTCCTGGTGAGTTGCTATTACCCGATTGTACAAACTTGATTCATTATGGTGAACGGGTAGATAGTAACTTTGACGCTGACGCCATTTGGAGGCGTATGTCACATTTTGATGTTTTTAAACGAGCAGGAGGACACTCCTATACACATATTGACAGAGCCGAGCTTCGTATTATTCATAGATTTTTGGCCAACTCGATTACACAAAGAGGTCATAATAAAGAAAAAATTACCTTATATGATTTATTCTACCTAAAGTGTATTCGGGATCCTAGAAGCTTTGTCAATATCCCTTACTGTGTTGCTTTTTATTTATCTAAAATGGTAGAGGGAATGCAGGACGGGAGTATAATAGGAGGAGGTATTTTTGTTACTCTCATTGGAGAGTATTTAGGTGTTGATAGGAACCAAGGGGGTCCATTACAGATTTGTAGAGAACAGGTTGAGCCCTTAGGATTGAAAGTTTATGTGGGTGCTAAGGTATTGAAAAGTAGACGTAACCAGGCAGTACCCTATGAGGGATCTCATCCTCAGGTAGAGAGAGGCTCAGACGAGGAAATGGAGGAGGCGGAAGACATTAGGGATGTCTTTCGAGATGCTATTCTTGACGTCCACGTTCGTATAGATGAGGAAGCAATGACGAACGCGGCAAGACATAGTATGTATGAGCAGTGGAACTCCGAGCGAGTATACGAGGATTATAGGCGACGCCAACACGATAGCTGGTTAGTTCATCAGCACCAAATCATGAGCCAGCTATCATATCAGGTACCAAATAACTATGTACCTACTCGACCTGCTCATTTTCCGCCACATAGCCCCGATATCCGACCACCCTTTAACCGGTATGACTATGAACAAGCCTATCAGAACACCTATAACCAACAATGGAACCCACCCGATGAGATGAACTGGAACCCCTATCCAGACTGATTTAGTTCCAATTGGTTATTTTTATGATTTTTATGTTTTTATCTTTTGACTTTTTCATGTTTAAACTTATGTTATTGGATAAATTTGTGTAATTTTTATTATTTTATTATTATTGTGTACTAATATTTCATATTTAGAATTTGAAAGTGGGATATTAAGTCCCATTTCAAATTGCCATGCATGATTATACTTGTATGTATGTATATTGTCGATTGTTCAAAACAGGGTAAAACAGCGCATTTTCAAAGACTGGCATTAAGTTCAGCAAAAGCTACTAATTTTGACGACAAGATGACAAATAAATGTGATGTCACAACAGACGGAATGAACAAATGATGTGCACCATTTATCATTCAGCAAACAAACGCCAATATATTTGGAAACTTTGGTAAAATTTAATCATTTTCACACAAATCACCCTCAATAATTTAAATTGTTACTGATTTCTTGCAAATTGAGGGCATTGCAAGATCTTAAGTGTGGGAAGGGGTTAAATTCTTTCGGATTTTAAAAATTTTTACTTTATACACTTGGTTACCATTAAAAATACTAGTAACGTAGTAGTTGTATTAGAATCTAGTGCTCTCTGATAATAAAGAACAGCCCTAGTCTTATATACTGACTACCCAATTCTAGTAAAAATTTTCAAAATTTTCAATTAAATGAACTCAAAATCATGTTTATACATATTTATGAACGATAAAACTAGGTGTTAACACCGAAATTATTGTTACCTCGGAAAGGACATAAATTGAGAAACAAACCAAAATGTTGAAATTCATTTAAAATGGAATAGAGGACGATAAAAAAGGAAAATAAAAGCCAAGTGTGGGAAATTTACCAAGTTATCTTAAACATATGTCACATATATCTGTAACAAATAACTGAAAATACTTTTGCTTTGGACTAAACTAAACCATTTTACCCGATGAAAGAAAAGAAGAGATGGATCTACACGATGAATCAATTCCATCATTAAAAGGAAGTAAAGTCTTCCGAAAAAGACACGCGCTTCTTGATTTAGGTCAAGAAGTTGTCGTCCAGACCAGCTGTAGGTTGACGAAAAATCTAGAAAAGTCATCACTAAAATCAGCAGGAAATCCACGGACCTCAGCATTAAACAGGGTCGCCAAGTGGTCAGATTTATCCTAACCATGAGAAGGATTTATCTCGTACAATGGGGGGCACCATGCAAATTAGCTGGACAAGACTAATGAATCAGATCCCCAGAAAGGATAATCTCCTTAAAAATTAAAAATCAGCTTTTAAGACTGATATTACTCAATCTTAGAGATTGACCTTAAAGATTGAGAATTACAAACTCATGGAATTCGATGATATCTAAACTCGAGCTTGAACGAGAAAATATTTTGATCAAATTAAAACCGATTTGTTTTCTAAAAACCCATTTTCGATGCGTTCATTACCATTGAACGTAAAATCCTAGGAATTCACCTGGAATTCATTAGGTCACCTGAACCAAATCGGGTGTCAACCGTAAGAACGGTGGTTGCATAGTGGTCAAAGACAGGACCTTGTGCCAGACCGAAAAATCATAAGGGTGAGCTTTACTATTGCTCCTACCAAGGATAGTAATTGCATCTGACACGTTATAGACCATAATTAAAAGCATGTCAGGGAACATTGCCTTAACAGTTGCTTGTTCAACGCTTTCCTTTACAACCGGACGGTAGTTTATCGAAAGGTAATATACGGGACAAGTAAACTGGACCTGTTGCTTTCCAAATACAAGGTTAGCAAGTGGGTGACACAAAACCGCAAGTTTTGAGCTAAAAATTTTCAAATCTGAAACCCAGCAAAACCACAAAAATATTTTGCAAACACCGGTGAAGGGTTATTCCGGAAAACTTATCTAGGGTAAAAGCTAGATTGAATTGTCAAAAGATCAAATATTTTCATAAAAGGATCTACATTTTCATAGTCATGTGGGACTGTAAACCGCCTTTCAAATGTGCACTTTGCTTTGGAAACCGAAAGTAAATCGGCTATTTGATTGCAAGTGTCGTTGACCTAAACCCGAGGCAACTATGGATGACACACCCACCTTTAACCATGGTTCTATCGTTACTATCATTGTTTATACCGCCGTATAGAAATCACTGATGTACAAAGTGTGAAGAATAAAGAAGTGATTTTAGTATTTCAAGACGATATTGCTTGAGGACAAGCAACGCTCAAGTGTGGGAATATTTGATAATGCTAAAAACGAACATATATTTCATAGTACTATTCCTCAAGAAAGACAAGCTTTTAGTTGCAATTATTCTATTTACAAGTGATATTCGTTTAAATAATAAAAGGTGAAGACAAAAGACAGATTCGACGAATTGAAGATGCAAACGACCAAAAAGCTCAAAAGTACAAAAGACAACCAAAGAGGTTCCAATTATTGATAAGAAACGTCTCGAAATTACAAGAGTACAAGATTCAAAACGCAAAGTACAAAATATAAAATTGTACGCAAGGACGTTCGAAAATCCGGAACCGGGACCGGAGTCAACTCTCAATGCTCGAAGCAACGGACTAAAAATTACAAGTCAACTATGCACATAAATATAATATAATATTTAAATAATTCTTATAATTATTTAATATATTATATTATTTATAAAACGTCGGCACAAGGAAACAAGCAACATGTGAGCTCTCCCAGCTAGCCATGCGATCGCATGGCCAGGAAGAAGAAAGTCCATGCGATCGCATGGCATGAAAAGTCAGGCCACATCTCCTATAAATTCGCAGTTTGGTGAACCAAAATATCCATCTTTCTCTCTTCTCTCATATATACGTAAAATATATATATATAATTTATATTTTAATTTTAATTTTAATTATAATTCTAATAATAAGGGTATGTTAGCGAATATTGTAAGGGTGTAAGTCGAAATTCTGTCCGTGTAACGCTACGCTATTTTTAATCATTGTAAGTTATATTCAACCTTTTTATATTAATGTCTCGTAGCTAAGTTATTATTATGCTTATTTAATCCGAAGTAATCATGATGTTGGGCTAATTACTAAAATTGGGTAATTGGGCTTTGTACCATAATTGGGGTTTGAACAAAAGAACGACACTTGTGGAAATTAGACTATGACCTATTAATGGACTTTATATTTGTTTAACTAAATGATAGTTTGTTAATGTTAATATAAAGATTTACAATTGGGCGTCCTTATAAATTACCATATACACTGGATCGGACACGATGGGCGGGGTATTTATATGTACGAATAATCGTTCATTTAACCGGACACGGGAATGGATTAATAGCCACTAGAATAATTAAAACAGGGGTGAAATTACATTCAAGGGTAATTGGTGTAATTGCTAACAAAGTAGTAAAACCTTGGTTTACACGCAGTTGATAACCTGGTGTATTCATTAAACAAAGTATTAAAACCTTGTTACAATTCGAATCCCCAATTAGTTGGAATATTTAACTTCGGGTATAAGGATAATTTGACGAGGACACTCGCACTTTATATTTATGACTGATGGACTGTTATGGACAAAAACCAGACGGACATATTAAATAATCCAGGACAAAGGACAATTAACCCATGGGCATAAAACTAAAATCAACACGTCAAACATCATGATTACGGAAGTTTAAATAAGCATAATTCTTTTATTTCATATTTAATTTCCTTTATTTTATATTTAATTGCACTTCTAAATATCGCATTTTTATTATTATTGTATTTAATTGCACTTTTAATTATCGTACTTTTTAATTATCGCAAGTTTATTTTATCACACTTTTATTATTCGCAATTTCATTATCGTTATTTACTTTATGCTTAATTTAAGTCTTTATTTATTTTTAATATTTTACATTTGGTTTTAACTGCGACTAAAGTTTTAAAATCGACAAACCGGTCATTAAACGGTAAAAACCCCCCTTTATAATAATAATATTACTTATATATATATTTGTATTTTTATAAAAGTAAACTAATATAGCGTTAAGCTTTGTTTAAAGATTTTCCCTGTGGAACGAACCGGACTTACTAAAAACTACACTACTGTACGATTAGGAACACTGCCTATAAGTGTTGTAGCAAGGTTTAAGTATATCCATTCTATAAATAAATAAATATCTTGTGTAAAATTGTATCGTATTTAATAGTATTTCGCACTAAAAATAATACTATTTTATATACACCCCCTACGACATCAATATTCACGGTGTGTCGAGCAGTCGGTGCCATTTCCTTCAAAATAGTCAAATGGAACAAGTTAATCATACAGAATATTAAGAGTAGTTAATAGTATTTCGTAGCATAATATGAACTCATTTATAAAAGCTTTTTCTTCATATTAGCGTTTTATAAGTTTAAATTCGGGTAGTACCTACCCGTTAAGTTCATACTTAGTAGCTAATATACAATTCAACTACTACAATTCTATATGAAAAACTGATTATAATAATATTTCGCTTTCAAACTTTTATACAATATTTTACAAACTTACAATACCGCTTATTTTACAGAAAGCATGAAATATAGCACACAATAACTTTGATACAAGATAGTTGTGAAGATAATTCTAGCTAGTACACAAGTCGTTCAGCAAAGGCAATAAAGACACGTAATTCATTCGTCCAGAAACAAGTCATGCATTCTGGTTTTACTAGGACTACTTCCCATCCTTGGTCTTGTGGAACATAACCGTTATGGCCGTTGATAAGACAGCGTGTTGTAACGTCGTCAAAGGGACGAGGGTTACGTAATGTCCAACAGTCCCGTAACAATCTAAAAACCTCATTTCTTACCCCAATTACCGACTCCGCTACTTGTGGGAACGTTTTGTTTAATAGTTGTAGCCCGATGTTCTTGTTCTCACTTTGGTGAGAAGCGAACATTACTAACCCGTAAGCATAGCATGCTTCTTTATGTTGCATGTTAGCCGCTTTTTCTAAATCATGAAGTCCTATATTCGGATACATTGAGTCAAAATAATTTCTTAACCCGTTGCGTAAAATAGCATTTGGGTTCCCCGAAATATATGCGTCAAAGTAAACACATCGTAACTTATGGGTTTCCCAATGTGATATCCCCCATCTTTCAAACGAAAGTCTCTTATAAACCAAGACATTCTTGGAACGTTCTTCGAATGTCTTACAAACTGATTTCGCCTTAAATAGTTGTGCCGAGGAATTCTGACCTACTCTAGACAAGATTTCATCAATCATGTCTCCGGGTAGGTCTCTTAAAATATTGGGTTGTCTATCCATTTTGTGTTTTTAAACTGTAAACTAGACAAGAGTTAGATTCATAAAAAAAAAATTACTTATTAATACAAGCAATTTTTACATATATCATAAAGCATAAGCACACTATATTACATATATTACACCACACGAATAAAACTATCTTATTCCGACTCGCTCGTTTCTTCTTCTTCGGTTTTGGTTCGTTTTGCCAAGTTTCTAGGGATATATGATGTTCTCCTAATACGAGCCGTCGTTTTCCACATTGGTTTAGAAAAACCTGGTGGTTTAGAGGTTCCCGGGTCATTGTTACAACTTAAGGGCTTCGGGGGTTGACGATACATATAAAGTTCATCGGGGTTGGAATTAGATTTCTCTATTTTTATGCCCTTTCCCTTATTATTTTCTTTTGCCTTTTTAAATTCAGTTGGGGTAATTTCTATAACATCATCGGAATTCTCGTCGGAATCCGATTCATCGGAGAATTGGTAATCCTCCCAATATTTTGCTTCCTTGGCGGAAACACCATTGACCATAATTAACCTTGGTCGGTTGGTTGAGAATTTTCTTTTACTTAACCGTTTTATTATTTCCCCCACCAGTTCTATTTCCTCCTCCGGTTCTGATTCTTCTTCCGGTTCCGACTCTTCTTCCGGTTCCTCTTCGGGAACTTGTGAATCAGTCCACGAATCATTCCAATTTATATTTGACTCTTCATTATTATTAGGTGAGTCAATGGGACTTGTTCTAGAGGTAGACATCTATCACATAATATCAAACGCGTTAAGAGATTAATATATCACATAATATTCACATGTTAAAAATATATAGTTTCCAACAAAATTTGTTTAGCAATCATTTTTCAAGTAAACACGGTCGAAGTCCAGACTCACTAATGCATCCTAACAAACTCGATAAGACACATTAATGCAAAATTCTGGTTCTCTAAGACCAACGCTCGGATACTAACTGAAATGTCCCGTTCTTATTGATTAAAAATGTTCCATATTAATTGATTTCGTTGCGAGGTTTTGACCTCTATATGAGACGTTTTTCAAAGACTGCATTCATTTTTAAAACAAACCATAACCTTTATTTCATAAATAAAGGTTTAAAAAGCTTTACGTAGATTATCAAATAATGATAATCTAAAATATCCTGTTTACACACGACCATTACATAATGGTTTACAATACAAATATGTTACATCGAAATTAGTTTCTTGAATGCAGTTTTTACACAATATCATACAAACATGGACTCCAAATCTTGTCCTTATTTTAGTATGCAACAGCGGAAGCTCTTAGTATTCACCTGAGAATAAACATGCTTTAAACGTCAACAAAAATGTTGGTGAGTTATAGGTTTAACCTATATATATCAAATCGTAACAATAGACCACAAGATTTCATATTTCAATACACATCCCATACATAGAGATAAAAATCATTCATATGGTGAACACCTGGTAACCGACATTAACAAGATGCATATATAAGAATATCCCCATCATTCCGGGACACCCTTCGGATATGATATAAATTTCGAAGTACTAAAGCATCCGGTACTTTGGATGGGGTTTGTTAGGCCCAATAGATCTATCTTTAGGATTCGCGTCAATTAGGGTGTCTGTTCCCTAATTCTTAGATTACCACACTTAATAAAAAGGGGCATATTCGATTTCGATAATTCAACCATAGAATGTAGTTTCACGTACTTGTGCCTATTTTGTAAATCATTTATAAAACCTGCATGTATTCTCGTCCCAAAAATATTAGATTTTAAAAGTGGGACTATAACTCACTTTCACAGATTTTTACTTCGTCGGGAAGTAAGACCTGGCCACTGGTTGATTCACGAACCTATAACAATATATACATATATATCAAAGTATGTTCAAAATATATTTACAACACTTTTAATATATTTTGATGTTTTAAGTTTATTAAGTCAGCTGTCCTCGTTAGTAACCTATAACTAGTTGTCCAAAGTTAGATGTACAGAAATAAATCGATAAATATTATCTTGAATTAATCCACGACCCAGTGTATACGTATCTCAGTATTGATCACAACTCAAACTATATATATTTTGGAATCAACCTCAACCCTGTATAGCTAATTCCAACATTCACATATAGAGTGTCTATGGTTGTTCCGAAATATATATAGATGTGTCGACATGATAGGTCGAAACATTGTATACGTGTCTATGGTATCTCAATATTAAATAATATACAATACAAGTTGATTAAGTTATGGTTGGAATAGATTTGGTACCAATTTTCACGTAGCTAAAATGAGAAAAATTATCCAATCTTGTTTTACCCATAACTTCTTCATTTTAAATCCGTTTTGAGTGAATCAAATTGCTATGGTTTCATATTGAACTCTATTTTATGAATCTAAATAAAAAAAAGTATTGGTTTATAGTCAGAAAAATAAGTTACAAGTCATTTTTGTAAAGGTAGTCATTTCAGTCGAAAGAGCGACGTCTAGATGACCATTTTAGAAAACATACTTCCACTTTGAGTTTAACCATAATTTTTGGATATAGTTTCATGTTTATAATAAAAATCATTTTCCCAGAATAACAACTTTTAAATCAAAGTTTATCATAGTTTTTAATTAACTAACCCAAAACAGCCCGCGGTGTTACTACGACGGCGTAAATCCGGTTTTACGGTGTTTTTCGTGTTTCCAGGTTTTAAATCAATAAGTTAGCATATCATATAGATATAGAACATGTTTTTAGTTGATTTTAAAAGTGAAGTTAGAAGGATTAACTTTTATTTGCGAACAAGTTTAGAATTAACTAAACTATGTTCTAGTGATTACAAGTTTAAACCTTCTAATAAGATAGCTTTATATGTATGAAACGAATGATGTTATGAACATCATTACTACCTCAAGTTCCTTGGATAAACCTACTGGAAATGAGAAAAATAAATCTAGCTTCAAAGGATCCTTGGATGGCTTGAAAGTTCTTGAAGCAGAATCATGACACGAAAACAATTTCAAGTAAGATTTCCACTCAAAATAAGATTGTTATAGTTATAGAAATTGAATTAAAGTTTGAATATGATTATTACCTTGTATTAGAAGGTAACCTACTGTAAGTAACAAAGGTTTCTTGATCTTGGATGATTACTTAGAATGGATTTAGAAAACTTGGAAGTAAACTTGCAATCTTGGAAGTATTCTTGATTTTATGAAACTTGAACTTTTGGAATTTATGAAGAACACTTAGAACTTGAAGATAGAACTTGAGAGAGATAAATTAGATGAAGAAAATTGAAGAATTAAAGTGTTTGTAGGTGTTTTTGGTCGTTGGTGTATGGATTAGATATAAAGGATATGTAATTTTGTTTTCATGTAAATAAGTCATGAATGATTACTCATATTTTTGTAATTTTATGAGATATTTCATGCTAGTTGCCAAATGATGGTTCCCACATGTGTTAGGTGACTCACATGGGCTGCTAAGAGCTGATCATTGGAGTTTATATACCAATAGTACATACATCTAAAAGCTGTGTATTGTACGAGTACGAATACGGGTGTATACGAGTAGAATTGTTGATGAAACTGAACGAGGATGTAATTGTAAGCATTTTTGTTAAGTAGAAGTATTTTGATAAGTGTTTTGAAGTCTTTCAAAAGTGTATGAATACATATTAAAACAATACATGTATATACATTTTAACTGAGTCGTTAAGTCATCGTTAGTCGTTACATGTAAATGTTGTTTTGAAATCTTTAGGTTAACGATCTTGTTGAATGTTGTTAACCCATTGTTTATTATAACAAATGAGATGTTAAATTGTTATATTATCATGATATTATGATATATAATATATCTTAGTATGATATATATACAGTTAAATGCCGTTACAACGATAATCTTTACATATATGTCTCGTTTCGAAATCATTAAGTTAGTAGTCTTATTTTTACATATGTATTTCATTGTTAATACACTTAATAATATATTTACTTATCATTTAACATAATTAACCAAGTGTATCAATATCTTAATATGATTCATATGTGTAGTGACCCGAATTTTTCCATGTTTATATATATTAATTGAGATTGATATTTACATGATTAAATGTTTCCAACATGTTAAGCAATCAAACTTGTTAAGACTTGATTAATTGAAATATGTTTCATATAAACAATTGACCACCCAAGTTGACCGGTGATTCACGAACGTTAAAACTTGTAAAAACTATATGATGACATATATATGGATATATATATAGTTAACATGATACTATGATAAGTAAACATATCATTAAGTATATTAACAATGAACTACATATGTAAAAACATGACTACTAACTTAATGATTTTTAAACGAGACATATATGTAACGATTATCGTTGTAAAGACATTTAATGTATATATATCATATTAAGAGATATTCATACATGATAATATCATGATAATATAATAATTTAAAATCTCATTTGATATTATAAACATTGGGTTAACAACATTTAACAAGATCGTTAACCTAAAGGTTTCAAAACAACACTTACATGTAACGACTAACGATGACTTAACGACTCAGTTAAAATGTATATACATGTAGTGTTTTAATATGTATTTATACACTTTTGAAAGACTTCAATACACTTATCAAAATACTTCTACTTAACAAAAATGCTTACAATTACATCCTCGTTCAGTTTCATCAACAATTCTACTCGTATGCACCCGTATTCGTACTCGTACAATACATAGCTTTTAGATGTATGTACTATTGGTATATACACTCCAATGATCAGCTCTTAGCAGCCCATGTGAGTCACCTAACACATGTGGGAACCATCATTTGGCAACTAGCATGAAATATCTCATAAAATTACAAAAATATGAGTAATCATTCATGACTTATTTACATGAAAACAAAATTACATATCCTTTATATCTAATCCATACACCAATGACCAAAAACACCTACAAACACTTTAATTCTTCAATTTTCTTCATCTAATTGATCTCTCTCAAGTTCTAAGTGTTCTTCATATATTCTACAAGTTCTAGTTACATAAAATCAAGAATACTTTCAAGTTTGCTAGCTCACTTCCAATCTTGTAAGTTGATCATCCAACCTCAAGAAATCTTTGTTTCTTACAGTAGTTTATCATTCTAATACAAGGTAATAATCATATTCAAACTTTGGTTCAATTTCTATAACTATAACAATCTTATTTCAAGTGATGATCTTACTTGAACTTGTTTTCGTGTCATGATTCTGCTTCAAGAACTTCGAGCCATCCAAGGATCCGTTGAAGCTAGATCCATTTTTCTCTTTTCCAGTAGGTTTATCCAAGGAACTTAAGGTAGTAATGATGTTCATAACATCATTCGATTCATACATATAAAGCTATCTTATTCGAAGGTTTAAACTTGTAATCACTAGAACATAGTTTAGTTAATTCTAAACTTGTTCGCAAACAAAAGTTAATCCTTCTAACTTGACTTTTAAAATCAACTAAACACATGTTCTATATCTATATTATATGCTAACTTAATGATTTAAAACCCGGAAACACGAAAAACACCGTAAAATCGGATTTACGCCGTCGTAGTAACACCGCGGGCTGTTTTGGGTTAGTTAATTAAAAACTATGATAAACTTTGATTTAAAAGTTGTTATTCTGAGAAAATGATTTTTATTATGAACATGAAACTATATCCAAAAATTATGGTTAAACTCAAAGTGAAAGTATGTTTTCTAAAATGGTCATCTAGACGTCGATCTTTCGACTGAAATGACTACCTTTACAAAAATGACTTGTAACTTATTTTTCCGACTATAAACCTATACTTTTTCTGTTTAGATTCATAAAATAAAGTTCAATATGAAACCATAGCAATTTGATTCACTCAAAACGGATTTAAAATGAAGAAGTTATGGGTAAAACAAGATTGGATAATTTTTCTCATTTTAGCTACGTGAAAATTGGTAACAAATCTATTCCAACCATAACTTAATCAACTTGTATTGTATATTATGTAATCTTGAGATACCATAGACACGTATACAATGTTTCGACCTATCATGTCGACACATCTATATATATTTCGGAACAACCATAGACACTCTATATGTGAGTTTCATTTGCTCCCCTTTTACTCTTTACATTTTTTTTGGGGTTGAGAATACATGCAAATGTTTTATTAACTGTTTTACAAATAATTATATGCGTGAGTTTCATTTGCTCTCCTTTTACTCTTTACATTTTTTTGGGGTTGAGAATACATGCAAATGTGTTATTAACTATTTTACAAATAATTATATGCGTGAGTTTCATTTGCCTTTTTACTCATTACATTTTTGGGCTGAGAATACATGCAAATGCTTTATTAACTGTTTTACAATATTTATATGCGTGAGTTTCATTATTCCGTTTTTATATATATTTTTGGGACTGAGAATACATTCGCTGTTTTTATAACTGTTTTACGAAATAGACACAAGTAATTGAAACTACATTATATGGTTGAATGATCGAAATCGAATATACCCCTTTTTATTAAGTCTGGTAACCTAAGAATTAGGAAACAGACACCCTAATTGACGCGAATCCTAAAGATAGATCTATCGGGCCCAACAAGCCCCATCCAAAGTACCGGATGCTTTAGTACTTTGAAATTTATATCATATCCGAAGGGTGTCCCGGAATGATGGGGATATTCTTATATATGCATCTTGTTAATGTCGGTTACCAGGTGTTCACCATATGAATGATTTTTATCTCTATGTATGGGATGTGTATTGAAATATGAAATCTTGTGGTCTATTATTATGATTTGATATATATAGGTTAAACCTATAACTCACCAACATTTTTGTTGACGTTTTAAGCATGTTTATTCTCAGGTGATTATTAAGAGCTTCCGCTGTCGCATACTTAAATAAGGATGAGATTTGGAGTCCATGCTTGTATGATATTGTGTAAAAACTGCATTCAAGAAACTTATTTTGTTGTAACATATTTGTATTGTAAACCATTATGTAATGGTCGTGTGTAAACAGGATATTTTAGATTATCATTATTTGATAATCTACGTAAAGCTTTTTAAACCTCTATTGATGAAATAAAGGTTATGGTTTGTTTTAAAATGAATGCAGTCTTTGAAAAACGTCTCATATAGAGGTCAAAACCTCGCAACGAAATCAATTAATATGGAACGTTTTTAATCAATAAGAACGGGACATTTCAGTTGGTATCCGAGCGTTGGTCTTAGAGAACCAGAATTTTGCATTAGTGTGTCTTATCGAGTTTGTTAGGATGCATTAGTGAGTCTGGACTTCGACCGTGTTTACTTGAAAAATGATTGCTTAACAAATTTTGTTGGAAACTATATATTTTTAACATGTGAATATTATGTGATATATTAATCTCTTAACGCGTTTGATATTATGTGATAGATGTCTACCTCTAGAACAAGTCCCATTGACTCACCTAATAATAATGAAGAGTCAAATATAAATTGGAATGATTCGTGGACTGATTCACAATTTCCCGAAGAGGAACCGGAAGAAGAGTCGGAACCGGAAGAAGAATCGGAACCGGAAGAAGAATCGGAACCGGAAGAAGAATCGGAACCGGTGGGGGAAATAATAAAACGGTTAAGTAAAAGAAAATCCTCAACCAACCGACCAAGGTTAATTATGGTCAATGGTGTTTCCGCCAAGGAAGCAAAATATTGGGCGGATTACCAATTCTCCGATGAATCGGATTCCGACGAGAATTCCGATGATGTTATAGAAATTACCCCAACTGAATTTAAAAAGGTAAAAGAAAATAATAAGGGAAAGGGTATAAAAATAGAGAAATCTAATTCCAACCCCGATGAACTTTATATGTATCGTCAACCCCCGAAGTCCTTAAGTTGTAACAATGACCCGGGAACCTCTAAACCACCAGGTTTTTCTAAACCAATGTGGAAAACGACGGCTCGTATTAGGGGAACATCATATATCCCTAGAAACTTGGTAAAACGAACCAAAACCGAAGAAGAAGAAACAAGCGAGTCGGAATAAGATAGTTGTATTCGTGTGGTGTAATATATGTAATATAGTGTGCTTATGCTTTATGATATATGTAAAAATTGCTTGTATTAATAAGTATTTTTTTTTATGAATCTAACTCTTGTCTATTTTACAGTATAAAAAAACAAAATGGATAGACAACCCAATATTTTAAGAGACCTACCCGGAGACATGATTAATGAAATCTTGTCTAGAGTCGGTCAGAATTCTTCGGCACAACTATTTAAGGCGAGATCAGTTTGTAAGACATTCAAAGAACGTTCCAAGAATGCCTTGGTTTATAAAAGGCTTTCGTTCGAAAGATGGGGGATATCATATTGGGAAATCCATAAGTTACGATGTGTTTACTTTGACGCATATATTGCGGGGAACCCAAATGCTATTTTACGCAATGGGTTAAGAAATTATTTTGACTCAATATATCTGAATATTGGACTTCGTGATTTAGAAAAAGCGGCTAACATGCAACATAAAGAAGCATGTTATGCTTACGGATTAGTAATGTTCGCTTCTCACCAAAGTGAGAACAAGAACTTCGGGCTACAACTATTAAACAAAACGTTCCCACGAGTGACGGAGTCGGTAATTGGGGTAAGAAATGAGGTTTTTAGATTGTTACGGGACTGTTGGACATTACGTAACCCTCGTCCCTTTGACGACATTACAACACGTTGTCTTATCAACGGCCATAACGGTTATGTTCCACAAGACCAAGGATGGGAAGTAATCCTAGTAAAACCAGAATGCATGACTTGTTTCTGGGCGTATGAATTACGTGTCTTTATTGCCTTTGCTGAACGACTTGTGTACTAGCTAGAATTATCTTCACAACCATCTTGTATCAAATTTATTGTGTGCTATATTTCATGCTATATGTAAAATAAGCGGTATTGTAAGTTTGTAAAATATTGTGTAAAAGTTTGAACGCGAAATATTATTATAATCAGTTTTTCATATAGAATTGTAGTAGTTGAATTGTATATTAGCTACTAAGTATGAACTTAACGGGTAGGTACTACCCGAATTTAAACTTATAAAACGCTAATATGAAGAAAAAGCTTTTATAAATGAGTTCATATTATGCTACGAAATACTATTAACTACTCTTAATATTCTGTATGATTAACTTGTTCCATTTGACTATTTTGAAGGAAATGGCACCGACTACTCGACACACCGTGAATATGAATGAAGAGGAATTCCGTACTTTTCTAGCTTCAAACATAGCCGCAGTACAGGCTGCGCTACATACCAACAATAACCTTGGATCTAGCAGTACAGAAAATAGTGTAGGATGCACCTACAAAGAATTCACTGCCTGCAAACCTTTAGAATTTGATGGAACCGAAGGACCGATCGGATTGAAACGGTGGACCGAGAAGGTCGAATCGGTGTTTTCCATAAGTAAGTGTACTGAAGAGGACAAAGTGAAGTACGCTACGCATACCTTCACAGGTTCTGCGTTAACATGGTGGAATACCTATCTAGAGCAAGTGGGACAAGACGATGCGTACGCACTACCATGGTCAGCATTCAAGCACTTGATGAACGAGAAGTACCGTCCCAGAACCGAGGTCAATAAGCTCAAGACAGAACTTAGAGGGTTACGAACCCAAGGATTTGATATTACCACGTACGAAAGATGATTCACAGAATTGTGCCTATTGTGTCCTGGAGCATTCGAAGATGAGGAAGAGAAGATCGACGCGTTTGTGAAAGGATTACCGGAAAGAATCCAAGAAGATATAAGTTCACACGAGCCCGCCTCCATACAACAGGCATGTAGAATGGCTCACAAACTAGTGAACCAGATTGAAGAAAGAATTAAAGAACAGACTGCTGAAGAGGCCAATGTGAAGCAAGTCAAAAGAAAGTGGGAGGAAAACGGTGATAAGAATCACCAATACAACAACAACAGCAATTACAACAATAATCGCAACAATTATCCCAACAATCGCAACATCAATCGCAACTACAACAAACGGCCCAACAACAACAACAACAACAACAACAGAAACTACAACAATCATCCCAACAACAATAATAACCGCAACAACAACAATAATCAGAAGCAGCTATGCCAAAGGTGTGAAAAGTATCACTCGGGGTTCTGCACCAAATTTTGCAACAAGTGTAAAAGAAATGGTCATAGCGCGGCGAAGTGTGAGGTCTACGGACCAGGGGTTAATAGAACGAAAGGAACAAATGGTGTCGGAACGAGTAATGGCGGAGCAAGTAGTGTCGGAGCAAGTTCTGCCAATGCAGTTTGTTATAAATGTGGAAAATCGGGCCACATTATTAGAAATTGCCCGAACCAGGAGAACACGAATGGACAAGGCCGCGGAAGAGTTTTCAATATTAATGCGGCAGATGCACAGGAAGACCCGGAGCTTGTTACGGGTACGTTTCTTATTGACAATAAATCTGCTTACGTTTTAATTGATTCGGGTGCGGATAGAAGCTATATGAGTAGAGATTTTTGTGCTAAATTAAGTTGTCCATTGACGCCTTTGGATAGTAAATTTTTACTCGAATTAGCAAATGGTAAATTAATTTCAGCAGATAATATATGTCGGAATCGAGAAATTAAACTGGTTAGCGAAACATTTAAGATTGATTTGATACCAGTAGAGTTAGGGAGTTTTGATGTGATAATCGGTATGGACTGGTTGAAAGAAGTGAAAGCAGAGATCGTTAGTTACAAAAATGCAATTCGCATTATACGAGAAAAAGGAAAACCCTTAATGGTGTAGGGAGAAAAGGGCAACACGAAGCTACATCTTATTAGTAATTTGAAGGCACAAAAACTAATAAGAAAAGGTTGCTATGCTGTTCTAGCACACGTCGAGAAAGTACAAACTGAAGAAAAGAGCATCAATGATGTTCCCATTGCAAAAGAATTTCCCGATGTATTTCCGAAAGAATTACCGGGATTACCCCCACATCGATCCGTTGAATTTCAAATAGATCTTGTACCAGGAGCTGCACCAATAGCTCGTGCTCCTTACAGACTCGCACCCAGCGAGATGAAAGAACTGCAAAGCCAATTACAAGAACTTTTAGAGCGTGGTTTCATTCGACCAAGCACATCACCGTGGGGAGCTCCTGTTTTGTTTGTCAAGAAGAAAGATGGTACATTCAGGTTGTGTATCGACTACCGAGAGTTGAACAAACTTACCATCAAGAACCGCTACCCACTACCGAGAATTGACGACTTATTTGATCAACTACAAGGCTCGTCTGTTTATTCAAAGATTGACTTACGTTCCGGGTATCATCAAATGCGGGTGAACGAAGATGATATTCCAAAGACTGCTTTCAGAACACGTTACGGTCATTACGAGTTTATGGTCATGCCGCTTGGTTTAACTAATGCACCAGCTGTGTTCATGGACCTTGTGAACCGAGTGTGTGGACCATACCTTGACAAGTTTGTCATTGTTTTCATTGATGACATACTTATTTACTCAAAGAATGACCAAGAACACGGTGAACATTTGAGAAAGGTGTTAGAAGTATTGAGGAAGGAAGAATTGTACGCTAAGTTTTCAAAGTGTGCATTTTGGTTGGAAGAAGTTCAATTCCTCGGTCACATAGTGAACAAAGAAGGTATTAAGGTGGATCCGGCAAAGATAGAAACTGTTAAAAAGTGGGAAACCCCGAAAACTCCGAAACACATACGCCAGTTTTTAGGACTAGCTGGTTACTACAGAAGGTTCATCCAAGACTTTTCCAGAATAGCAAAACCCTTGACTGCATTAACGCATAAAGGGAAGAAATTTGAATGGAATGATGAACAATAGAATGCGTTTCAGTTATTGAAGAAAAAGCTAACTACAGCACCTATATTGTCATTGCCTGAAGGGAATGATGATTTTGTGATTTATTGTGACGCATCAAAGCAAGGTCTCGGTTGTGTATTAATGCAACGAACGAAGGTGATTGCTTATGCCTCTAGACAATTGAAGATTCATGAACAAAATTATACGACGCATGATTTGGAATTAGGCGCGGTTGTTTTTGCATTAAAGACTTGGAGGCACTACTTATATGGGGTCAAAAGTATTATATATACCGACCATAAAAGTTTTCAACACATATTTAATCAGAAACAACTAAATATGAGGCAGCGTAGGTGGATTGAATTATTGAATGATTACGACTTTGAGATTCGTTACCACCCGGAGAAGGCAAATGTGGTAGCCGATGCCTTGAGCAGGAAGGACAGGGAACCCATTCGAGTAAAATCTATGAATATAATGATTCATAATAACCTTACTATTCAAATAAAGGAGGCGCAACAAGGAGTTTTAAAAGAGGGAAATTTAAAGGATGAAATACCCAAAGGATCGGAGAAGCATCTTAATATTTGGGAAGACGAAACCCGGTATAGGGCTGAAAGGATTTGGGTACCAAAATTTGGAGATATGAGAGAAATGGTACTTAGAGAAGCTCATAAAACCATATACTCAATACATCCTGGAACGGGGAAGATGTACAAGGATCTCAAGAAACATTTTTGGTGGCCGAGTATGAAAGCCGATGTTGCTAAATACGTAGGAGAATGTTTGACGTGTTCTAAGGTCAAAGCTGAGCATCAGAAACCATCAGGTCTACTTCAACAACCCGAAATCCCGGAATGGAAATGGGAAAACATTACCATGGATTTCATCACTAAATTGCCAAGGACTGCAAGTGGTTTTGATACTATTTGGGTAATAGTTGATCGTCTCACCAAATCAGCACACTTCCTGCCAATAAGAAAAGATGACAAGATGGAGAAGTTAGCACGACTGTATTTGAAGGAAGTCGTCTCCAGACATGGAATACCAATCTCTATTATCTCTGATAGGGATGGCAGATTTATTTCAAGATTCTGGCAGACATTACAGCAAGCATTAGGAACTCGTCTAGACATGAGTACTGCCTATCATCCACAAACTGATGGGCAGAGTGAAAGGACGATACAAACGCTTGAATACATGCTATGAGCATGTGTTATTGATTTCGGAAACAGTTGGGATCGACATCTACCATTAGCAGAATTTTCCTACAACAACAGCTACCATTCAAGCATTGAGATGACGCCGTTTGAAGTACTTTATGGTAGAAAGTGCAGGTCTCCGATTTGTTGGAGTGAAGTGGGGGATAGACAGATTACGGGTCCGGAGATTATACAAGAAACTACCGAGAAGATCATCCAAATTCAACAACGGTTGAAAACCGCCCAAAGTCGACAAAAGAGCTACGTTGACATTAAGAGAAAAGATATAGAATTTGAAATTGGAGAGATGGTCATGCTTAAAGTTGCACCTTGGAAAGGCTTTGTTCGATTTGGTAAACGAGGGAAATTAAATCCAAGGTATATTGGACCATTCAAGATTATTGATCGTGTCGGACCAGTAGCTTACCGACTTGAGTTACCTCAACAACTCACAGCTGTACATAACACTTTCCACGTCTCAAATTTGAAGAAATGTTTTGCTAAAGAAGATCTCACTATTCCGTTAGATGAAATCCAAATCAACGAAAAACTTCAATTCATCGAAGAACCCGTCGAAATAATGGATCGTGAGGTTAAAAGACTTAAGCAAAATAAGATACCAATTGTTAAGGTTGGATGGAATGCTCGTAGAGGACCCGAGTTCACCTGGGAGCATGAAGATCAGATGAAGAAGAAATACCCGCATCTATTTCCAGAAGATTCGTCAACACCTTCAACAGCTTAAAATTTCGGGACGAAATTTATTTAACGGGTAGGTACTGTAGTGACCCGAATTTTTCCATGTTTATATATATTAATTGAGATTGATATTTACATGATTAAATGTTTCCAACATGTTAAGCAATCAAACTTGTTAAGACTTGATTAATTGAAATATGTTTCATATAGACAATTGACCACCCAAGTTGACCGGTGATTCACGAACGTTAAAACTTGTAAAAACTATATGATGACATATATATGGATATATATATAGTTAACATGATACTATGATAAGTAAACATATCATTAATTATATTAACAATGAACTACATATGTAAAAACAAGACTACTAACTTAATGATTTTTAAACGAGACATATATGTAACGATTATCGTTGTAAAGACATTTAATGTATATATATCATATTAATAGATATTCATACATTATAATATCATGATAATATAATAATTTAAAATCTCATTTGATATTATAAACATTGGGTTAACAACATTTAACAAGATCGTTAACCTAAAGGTTTCAAAACAACACTTACATGTAACGACTAACGATGACTTAACGACTCAGTTAAAATGTATATACATATAGTGTTTTAATATGTATTTATACACTTTTGAAAGACTTAAATACACTTATCAAAATACTTCTACTTAACAAAAATGCTTACAATTACATCCTCGTTCAGTTTCATCAACAATTCTACTCGTATGCACCCGTATTCGTACTCGTACAATACACAGCTTTTAGATGTATGTACTATTGGTATATACACTCCAATGATCAGCTCTTAGCAGCCCATGTGAGTCACCTAACACATGTGGGAACCATCATTTGGCAACTAGCATGAAATATCTCATAAAATTACAAAAATATGAGTAATCATTCATGACTTATTTACATGAATACAAAATTACATATCCTTTATATCTAATCCATACACCAACGGCCAAAAACACCTACAAACACTTTAATTCTTCAATTTTCTTCATCTAATTGATCTCTCTCAAGTTCTATCTTCAAGTTCTAAGTGTTCTTCATATATTCTACAAGTTCTAGTTACATAAAATCAAGAATACTTTCAAGTTTGCTAGCTCACTTCCAATCTTGTAAGGTGATCATCCAACCTCAAGAAATCTTTGTTTCTTACAGTAGGTTATCATTCTAATACAAGGTAATAATCATATTCAAACTTTGGTTCAATTTCTATAACTATAACAATCTTATTTCAAGTGATGATCTTACTTGAACTTGTTTTCGTGTCATGATTCTGCTTCAAGAACTTCGAGCCATCCAAGGATCCGTTGAAGCTAGATCCATTTTTCTCTTTTCCAGTAGGTTTATCCAAGCAACTTAAGGTAGTAATGATGTTCATAACATCATTCAATTCATACATATAAAGCTATCTTATTCGAAGGTTTAAACTTGTAATCACTAGAACATAGTTTAGTTAATTCTAAACTTGTTCGCAAACAAAAGTTAATCCTTCTAACTTGACTTTTAAAATCAACTAAACACATGTTATATATCTATATGATATGCTAGCTTAATGATTTAAAACCTGGAAACACGGAAAACACCGTAAAACTGGATTTACACCGTCGTAGTAACACCGCGGGCTGTTTTGGGTTAGTTAATTAAAAACTATGATAAACTTTGATTTAAAAGTTTTTATTCTGAGAAAATGATTTTTATTATGAACATGAAACTATATCCAAAAATTATGGTTAAACTCAAAGTGGAAGTATGTTTTCTAAAATGGTCATCTAGACGTCGTTCTTTCGACTGAAATGACTACCTTTACAAAAATGACTTGTAACTTATTTTTCCAACTATAAACCTATACTTTTTCTGTTTATATTCATAAAATAGAGTTCAATATGAAACCATAGCAATTTGATTCACTCAAAACGGATTTAAAATGAAGAAGTTATGGGTAAAACAAGATTGGATAATTTTTCTCATTTTAGCTACGTGAAAATTGGTAACAAATCTATTCCAACCATAACTTAATCAACTTGTATTGTATATTATGTAATCTTGAGATACCATAGACACGTATACAATGTTTCGACCTATCATGTCGACACATCTATATATATTTTGGAACAACCATAGACACTCTATATGTGAGTTTCATTTGCTCCCCTTTTACTCTTTACATTTTTTTTGTGGTTGAGAATACATGCAAATGTTTTATTAACTGTTTTACAAATAATTATATGCGTGAGTTTCATTTGCTCCCCTTTTACTCTTTACATTTTTTTGGGGTTGAGAATACATGCAAATGTGTTATTAACTATTTTACAAATAATTATATGCGTGAGTTTCATTTGCCTTTTTACTCATTACATTTTTGGGCTGAGAATACATGCAAATGCTTTATTAACTGTTTTACAATATTTATATGCGTGAGTTTCATTATTCCCTTTTTATATATATATTTGGGACTGAGAATACATGCGCTGTTTTTATAACTGTTTTACGAAATAGACACAAGTAATTGAAACTACATTATATGGTTGAATGATCCAAATCGAATATGCCCCTTTTTATTAAGTCTGGTAATCTAAGAATTAGGGAACAGACACCCTAATTGACGCGAATCCTAAAGATAGATCTATCGGGCCCAACAAGCCCCATCCAAAGTACCGGATGCTTTAGTACTTCGAAATTTATATCATATCCGAAGGGTGTCCCGGAATGATGGGGATATTCTTATATATGCATCTTGTTAATGTCCGTTAACAGGTGTTCACCATATGAATGATTTTTATCTCTATGTATGGGATGTGTATTGAAATATGAAATCTTGTGGTCTATTATTATGATTTGATATATATAGGTTAAACCTATAACTCACCAACATTTTTGTTGACGTTTTAAGCATATTTATTCTCAGGTGATTATTAAGAGCTTCCGCTGTCACATACTTAAATAAGGACGAGATTTGGAGTCCATGCTTGTATGATATTGTGTAAAAACTGCATTCAAGAAACTTATTTTGTTGTAACATATTTGTATTGTAAACCATTATGTAATGGTCGTGTGTAAACAGGATATTTTAGATTATCATTATTTGATAATCTACGTAAAGCTTTTTAAACCTTTATTGATGAAATAAAGGTTATGGTTTGTTTTAAAATGAATGTAGTCTTTGAAAAACGTCTCATATAGAGGTCAAAACCTCGCAACGAAATCAATTAATATGGAACATTTTTAATCAATAAGAACGGGACATTTCAATATGTACCTAGTAAGACGTTGTTATAACGATAATCGTTATATATATCGTTTTCGAGTTTCTTAAATTAATAGTCTCATTTTTATGTATATAACTCATTGTTAAAATACCTAATGAGATATATACTTATAATAAAATCATGTTAACTATATATATAACCATATATATGTCAACGTATAGTTTTTACAAGTTTTAACGTTCGTGAATCACCGGTCAACTTGGGTGGTCAATTGTCTATATGAAACCTATTTCAATTAATCAAGTCTTAACAAGTTTGATTGCTTAACATGTTGGAAACACTTAATCATGTAAATAACAATTTCATTTAATATATATATAAACATGGAAAAGTTCGGGTCACTACACGTTTCTTATTGACAATAAATCTGCTTACGTTTTATTTGATTCGGGTACGGATAGAAGCTATATGAGTAGAGATTTTTGTGCTAAATTAAGTTATCCATTGACGCCTTTGGATAGTAAATTTTTACTCGAATTAGCAAATGGTAAAATGATTTCAGCAGATAATATATGTCGGAATCGAGAAATTAAACTGGTTAGCGAAACATTTAAGATTGACTTGATACCAGTAGAGTTAGGGAGTTTTGATGTGATAATCGGTATGGACTGGTTGAAAGAAGTGAAAGCAGAGATCGTTTGTTACAAAAATGCAATTCGCATTATACGAGAAAAAGGAAAACCCTTAATGGTGTACGGAGAAAAGGGCAACACGAAGCTACATCTTATTAGTAATTTGAAGGCACAAAAACTAATAAGAAAAGGTTGCTATGCTCTTCTAGCACACGTCGAGAAAGTACAAACTGAAGAAAAGAGCATCAATGATGTTCCCGTCGCAAAAGAATTTCCTGATGTATTTCCGAAAGAATTACCGGGATTACCCCCACATTGATCCATTGAATTTCAAATAGATCTTGTACCAGGAGCTGCACCAATAGCTCGTGCTCCTTACAGACTCGCACCCAGCGAGATGAAAGAACTGCAAAGCCAATTATAAGAACTTTTAGAGCGTGGTTTCATTCGACCAAGCACATCACCGTGGGGAGCTCCTGTTTTGTTTGTCAAGAAGAAAGATGGTACATTCAGGTTGTGTATCGACTACCGAGAGTTGAACAAACTTACCATCAAGAACCGCTACCCACTACCGAGAATCGACGACTTATTTGATCAACTACAAGGCTCGTCTGTTTATACAAAGATTGACTTACGTTCCGGGTATCATCAAATGCGGGTGAAAGAAGATGATATTCCAAAGACTGCCTTCAGAACACGTTATGGTCATTACGAGTTTATGGTCATGCCGTTTGGTTTAACTAATGCACCAGCTGTGTTCATGGACCATATGAACCGAGTGTGTGGACCATACCTTGACAAGTTTGTCATTGTTTTCATTGATGACATACTTATTTACTCAAAGAATGACCAAGAACACGGTGAACATTTGAGAAAGGTGTTAGAAGTATTGAGGAAGGAAGAATTGTACGCTAAGTTTTCAAAGTGTGCATTTTGGTTGGAAGAAGATCAATTCCTCGGTCACATAGTGAACAAAGAAGGTATTAAGGTGGATCCGGCAAAGATAGAAACTATTGAAAAGTGGGAAACCCCGAAAACTCCGAAACACATACGCTAGTTTTTAGGACTAGCTGGTTACTACAGAAGGTTCACCCAAGACTTTACCAGAATAGCAAAACCCTTGACTGCATTAACGCATAAAGGGAAGAAATTTGAATGGAAGGATGAACAAGAGAAAGCGTTTCAGTTATTGAAGAAAAAGCTAACTACGGCACCTATATTGTCATTGCCTGAAGGGAATGATGATTTTGTGATTTATTGTGACGCATCAAAGCAAGGTCTCGGTTGTGTATTAATGCAACGAACGAAGGTGATTGCTTATGCGTCTAGACAATTGAAGATTCACGAACAAAATTATACGACGCATGATTTGGAATTAGGCGCTGTTGTTTTTGCAATAAAGACTTGGAGGCACTACTTATATGGGGTCAAAAGTATTATATATACCGACCACAAAAGTCTTCAACACATATTTAATCAGAAACAACTGAATATGAGGCAGCGTAGGTGGATTGAATTGTTGAATGATTACGACTTTGAAATTCGTTACCACCAAGGGTAGGCAAATGTGGTAGCCGATGCCTTGAGCTGGAAGGACAGAGAACCCATTCGAGTAAAATCTATGAATATAATGATTCACAATAACCTTACTACTCAAATAAAGGAGGCACAACAAGGAGTTTTAAAAGAGGGAATTTTAAAGGATGAAATACCCAAAGGATCGAAGAAGCATCTTAATATTCGGGAAGACGGAACCCGGTATAGGGCTGAAAGGATTTGGGTACCAAAATTTGGAGATATGAGAGAAATGGTACTTAGAGAAGGTCATAAAACCTGATACTCAATACATCCTGGAACGGGGAAGATGTACAAGGATCTCAAGAAACATTTTTGGTGGCCGGGTATGAAAGCCGATGTTGCTAAATACGTAGGAGAATGTTTGACGTGTTCTAAGGTCAAAGCTGAGCATCAGAAACCATCAGGTCTACTTCAACAACCCAAAATCCCGGAATGGAAATGGAAAAACATTACCATAGATTTCATCACTAAATTGCCAAGGACTGCAAGTGGTTTTGATACTATTTGGGTAATAGTTGATCGTCTCACCAAATCAGCACACTTCCTGCCAATAAGAGAAGATGAAAAGATGGAGAAGTTAGCACGACTGTATTTGAAGGAAGTCATCTCCAGACATGGAATACCAATCTCTATTATCTCTGATAGGGATGGCAGATTTATTTCAAGATTCTGGCAGACATTACAGCAAGCATTAGGAACTCGTCTAGACATGAGTACTGCCTATCATCCACAAACTGATGGGCAGAGTGAAAGGACGATACAAACGCTTGAAGACATGCTACGAGCATGTGTTATTGATTTCGGAAACAGTTGGGATCGACATCTACCATTAGCAGAATTTTCCTACAACAACAGCTACCATTCAAGCATTGAGATGGCGCCGTTTGAAACACTTTATGGTAGAAAGTGCAGGTCTCTAATTTGTTGGAGTGAAGTGGGGGATAGACAGATTACGGGTCCGGAGATAATACAAGAAACTACCGAGAAGATCATCCAAATTCAACAATGGTTGAAAACCGCCCAAAGTCGACAAAAGAGCTACGCTGACATTAAAAGAAAAGATATAGAATTTGAAATTAGAGAGATGGTCATGCTTAAAGTTGCACCTTGGAAAGGTGTTGTTCGATTTGGTAAACGAGGGAAATTAAATCCAAGGTATATCGGACCATTCAAGATTATTGATCGTGTCGGACCAGTAGCTTACCGACTTGAGTTACCTCAACAACTCGCGGCTGTACATAACACTTTCCAGGTCTCGAATTTGAAGAAATATTTTGCTAAAGAAGATCTCACTATTCCGTTAGATGAAATCCAAATCAACGAAAAACTTCAATTCATCGAAGAACCCGTCGTAATATTGGATCGTGAGGTTAAAACACTTAAGCAAAATAAGATACCAATTGTTAAGGTTCGATGGAATGCTCGTAGAGGACCTGTGTTCACCTGGGAATGAGAAGATCAGATGAAGAAGAAATACCCACATTTATTTCTAGAAGATGCGTCAACACCTCCAACTGCTTAAAATTTCGGGACGAAATTTATTTAACTGGTAGGTACTGTAGTGACCCGAACTTTTCTATGTTTATATATATATTAAATGAAATTGTTATTTACATGATTAAGTGTTTCCAACATATTAAGCAATCAAACTTGTTAAGACTTGATTAATTGAAATAGGTTTCATATAGACAATTGACCACCCAAGTTGACCGGTGATTCACGAACGTTAAAACTTGTAAAAACTATATGATGACATATATATGGTTATATATATAGTTAACATGATATTATGATAAGTAAACATATCATTAAGTATATTAATAATGAACTACATATGTAAAAACAAGACTACTAACTTAATGATTTTGAAACGAGACATATATGTAACGATTATCGTTGTAACGACATTTAATGTATATATATCATATTAAGAGATATTCGTACATCATAATATCATGATAATATAATAATTTAAAATCTCATTTGATATTATAAACATTGGGTTAACAACATTTAACAAGATCGTTAACCTAAAGGTTTCAAAACAACACTTACATGTAACGACTAACGATGACTTAACGACTCAGTTAAAATGTATATACATGTAGTGTTTTAATATGTATTCATACACTTTTGAAATACTTCAAGACACTTATCAAAATACTTCTACTTAACAAAAATGCTTACAATTACATCCACGTTCAGTTTCATCAACAATTCTACTCGTATGCACCCGTATTCGTACTCGTACAATACACAGCTTTTAGATGTATGTACTATTGGTATATACACTCCAATGATCAGCTCTTAGCAGCCCATGTGAGTCACCTAACACATGCGGGAACCATCATTTGGCAACTAGCATGAAATATCTCATAAAATTACAAAAATATGAGTAATCATTCATGACTTATTTACATGAAAACAAAATTACATATCCTTTATATCTAATCCATACACCAACGACCAAAAACACCTACAAACACTTTCATTCTTCAATTTTATTCATCTAATTGATCTCTCTCAAGTTCTATCTTCAAGTTCTAAGTGTTCTTCATAAATTCTACAAGTTCTAGTTTCATAAAATCAAGAATACTTCCAAGTTTGCTAGCTTACTTCCAATCTTGTAGAGTGATCATCTAACCTCAAGAAATCTTTCTTATTTACAGTAAGATATCTTTATAATACAAGGTAATACTCATATTGAAACTTTGATTCAATTTCTATAACTATAACAATCTTATTTCGAGTGAAAATCTTACTTGAACTGTTTTCGTGTCATGATTCTGCTTCAAGAACTTTCAAGCCATCCAAGGATCCTTTGAAGCTAGATCCATTTTTCTCATTTCCAGTAGCTTTATCCAGAAAACTTGAGGTAGTAATGATGTTCATAACATCATTCGATTCATACATATAAAGCTATCTTATTCGAAGGTTTAAACTTGTAATCACTAGAACATAGTTTAGTTAATTCTAAACTTGTTCGCAAACAAAAGTTAATCCCTCTAACTTGACTCTTAAAATCAACTAAAAACATATTCTATATCTATATGATATGCTAACTTAATGATTTAAAACCTGGAAACACGAAAAACACCGTAAAACCGGATTTACCCCGTCGTAGTAACACCGCGGGCTGTTTTGGGTTAGTTAATTAAAAACTATGATAAACTTTGATTTAAAAGTTGTTCTTCTGGGAAAATGATTTTTCTTATGAACATGAAACTATATCCAAAAATCATGGTTAAACTCAAAGTGGAAGTATGTTTTCTAAAATGGTCATCTAGACGTCGTTCTTTCGACTGAAATGACTACCTTTACAAAAACGACTTGTAACTTATATTTTGGACTATAAACCTATACTTTTTCTGTTTAGATTCATAAAATAGAGTTCAATATGAAACCATAGCAATTTGATTCACTCAAAACGGATTTAAAATGAAGAAGTTATGGGTAAAACAAGATTGGATAATTTTTCTTGTTGTAGCAACGTGAAAATTGGTAACAAATCTATATTAATCATATCCTAGCTAAATTATATTGTATTATACATGTATTCTAATATATTATGTAATCTTGGGATACCATAGACACGTATGCAAATGTTTTGACATATCATATCGACCCATGTGTATATATTATTTGGAACAACCATAGACACTCTATATGCAGTAATGTGGGAGTTAGCTATACAGGGTTGAGGTTGATTCCAAAAATATATATACTTTGAGTTGTGATCTAGCCTGAGACGTGTATACACTGGGTCGTGGATTGATTCAAGATAATATATATCAATTTTTTTCTGTACATCTAACGTTGGACAACTAGTTGTAGGTTACTAACGAGGACAGCTGACTTAATAAACTTAAAACATCAAAATGTATTAAAAGTGTTGTAAATATATTTTGAATATACTTTGATATATATGTACATATTTGTTATAGGTTCGTGAATCGACCAGTGGCCAAGTCTTACTTCCCGACGAAGTAAAAATCTGTGAAAGTGAGTTATAGTCCCACTTTTAAAATCTAATATTTTTGGGATGAGATTACATGCAGGTTTTATAAATGATTTACAAAATAGACACAAGTACGTGAAACTACATTCTATGGTTGAATTATTGAAATCGAATATGCCCCTTTTTATTAAGTCTGGTAATCTAAGAATTAGGGAACAGGCACCCTAATTGACGCGAATCCTAAAGATAGATCTATTGGGCCTAACAAACCCCATCCAAAGTACCGGATGCTTTAGTACTTCGAAATTTATATCATATCTGAAGGGTGTCCCGGAATGATGGGGATATTCTTATATATGCATCTTGTTAATGTCGGTTACCAGGTGTTCACCATATGAATGATTTTTATCTCTATGTATGGGATGTATATTGAAATATGAAATCTTGTGGTCTATTGTTACGATTTGATATATATAGGTTAAACCTATAACTCACCAACATTTTTGTTGACGTTTAAAGCATGTTTATTCTCAGGTGAATATTAAGAGCTTCCACTGTTGCATACTAAAATAAGGACAAGATTTGGAGTCCATGTTTGTATGATATTATGTAAAAACTGCATTCAAGAAACATATGTCGATGTAATATATTTCTATTGTAAACCATTATGTAATGGTCGTGTGTAAATAGTATATTTTAGATTATCATTATTTGATAATCTATGTAATGTTTTTGAAACCTTTATTGATAAAATAAAGGTTATGGTTGTTTTAAAAATGAATGCAGTCGTTGAAAAACGTCTCATATAGAGGTCAAAACCTCGCAACGAAATCAATTAACATGGAACGTTTATAATCAATATGAACGGGACATTTCATAATCGGTGTTGTTCGTACATAGATGAGGATATTTACGTTTTATTTGGTTTTCACGTTCCCAGGTATGCTTGGGGCCTTGCGTGAATTCCAACGGATAGAATATTGTTCTGTTTCAAGAATTAAAATCATACAAACCATAATTTCTACAAGTTCTTCTACGAAGTGCATTTTATTATTAATGCGGAGATCATTCAAAATGATGATGTTATACAAGTCATTTCAGTAAATTGGATATATAAAATGTGTTATGAATAATATCGAGCTCATTTAAACCTTGAGCGTTTATACCACCACGCTAGGGTAGACAAAATAGAGAGGAGTTCATGAAAATCATAGTCGTGAAATTTGATAGAGATTGTCATTCTTTACAACAAGAGTGATGAATATGAGTTGAAAATATTATTTTATCAACATTGGGTAATATGGATAAAACGATTCGATTATAGGAAGAGTATAAATGAAGTTATCTTAAAAGTTTGAAATAAGGAAATATCAGTTTGCCTTAACTTTTGATATAATTAAAGGTGATTTCCGGAATTCAAGGGATTTAAAGGAAATCTTTATAATCTGTATAAGATTTGATTCTCCGGTAATTAAGGAAATTAAAATTGCCTTGATTGTTGTGTCTAGAATTTTGCTATAAATTAGCTTCTTCTGTTTCATTATCTTCACCACTTCTATACTTTCTTTCTCGATTCATACTTCCAAAGATTGTGAAAATGCTCCATCCTGTTCGTATCCTGGATATTTTTCTGACTATCGTTTCTGTCATTCTTCTTTTTCATTTACCCCCAGAGGAATCTGTTTACTTCTACAATTACCTTGGGGTTACAGTGTTTTTAATTCTCCCGTGTCTTTATGTTGCTATACGCATTGATATACACGGTTTGTAATTTTCGTGTTGTTATCGGGATTTATATTTTCCCTTATATGTCGGAGCTCTATGCTCTTGTTTTTCCTTCCCGACTTCAAGTCAAGCGAATAATGGTTCAGAATTCGTAGGTATGGAGTTTCGAATGATCATAATATACAAAGCAGAAGGAAAGGTAATAGCACGATTTGATTTGTCAAATTACCAGAATTACTAAGGATAGAACTATCAAGAATATATGTTCTTGATATGTTCAGAGGTTAAGTAGAATGTAAAAGTCATTTAACATGGCAAATGATGATTATAAAGTCTATGAATCATCATCTTCCATTAAAAATTTAGCATGACTTACTGTAATATAATCACGTTGGCGTGACGTCATTATATTATACTAACTCATGCTTCAATTCCCAACACTACTTCAAATCATTCAAAATTTAAACTTGTATGTTACAGAAATATAGAAACTAAAACATTTTCCTTTATTATGTAACACAGATAGTGCGAAGTGATAAATAATTTTGGACAAGAATAGTTATGAATGTATCTTCAGAAATATAGAGGATATTTATAACGAAAGATACGATGATATCCTAGAATTTTCTAAGATCAAATGATAACGACGAAAATTCTTCTGTAAGGATTTAGAATGCGTAAGGAGATCTTTTGTGATTTTCATCAGAAATCGAATCATCTAGATTCTTTGATTACAGGTTTAGTCCTTGTGATTTGTGCATGGTCTCCTTCATGGTTTGCTCAATCCATTTTTCAGCATCAAATTTTCTATCGAGCGTTCCCAATACCCCATTCTTTATCATCAAACTCCTGGCCATTTATGTCATCTACAATTTTGCTGTTTCCTCTGCATTTAATGCAGCCATATTTGAATCGTCGGTTATCAATCTGAGATGGTTTCAAGAAATTTCGTTTTTAGATGATTGAACACTGATTGTGATCTTCAAGATTCAAAGTATGTTTTCAAAAATTTTGAATTTGAAGTGTTTAAGCGTAAGATGCATCCATCAATGGATCTAACAGTTGACGAAGAAATGTTTGTGATTTTCAAAAGTAAGGAATGGTAAGTTCGGTGGTTTGATGTGATAATTCATCATAGAATACGAATGAATATAATTCATGAATGTAGTGATCTTTAAGAAGATAACACTTGCTAAAGCTTTACTTAAATTTCGATATGTCAAAATCAGAATATGTATTTGAATTTGTATGAAAATGGTTGTTCTTTAGTGAACGGATACATATGTGGATATAAGTAGTATAGTTAATGACTGTTGAATCGGAATTGAAGAATGTACGGTGTAACATATTAATGTGAGATATAAATATTTCTCGGGTATTACCTACCCGTTAAAATATTTTCACCGTCGACAGTTTGTACAACAGAATATTTAATTACAATCTTTATGAAAATATACGTACATATATATTTTCTTTCAGATGTAATCATGGATTTAATGAGTTAATATAATATTAAACTCATTTGATTTACGGTTGAAATGAGAATTAATAATCTCCAAAACCTTAGAGATTTCATAATTGTCGCAAAATATTTCGCTAATGAAGTTATGAATCAATACTTCATCGTTCATTGTTATTGATATATCTCGGTATATGATGTTGGTGCTCGTGGATTTCTTGTGAAATTCACAAGGCACGAATAATTTTTTCTAGAAAGTTTTAAGTACATCGAAAATGGAAGTGTAAAATCAAACATGTATTTGAATAATACACTTGATTTATTATGAAAATGGAGTTTAGTGTGCTGAAGCAGTGATTAATGATTGTTAAGTCATTAACAAAGGATGTACATCATAGCATATTAGTGATATGAATTAACCGAGTAGTATTTACTAGTTAAAATTCACATGTAATAGCTTAGTACGAAAATATTTATTATTGTTCCAAACCATATATATATAAAGTATACATATATAATTCTTGAGGAAGAATGAGTCAATACATCTTAACCCATTATTACTAATATTCCTTGGTATCTATGGGGCGTATGATGTTAATGTTTGAGGTACTGAGTGTGATGTTGAGGCGTGGAATGCAGATGTTGTTGTTGGTGAAGCTGATGCTGTTGGCGGTGATGCTGATGGTACTGGTGGTGCTGGTTATGCTGCTGGTGTTGCTGCTGGTGCTCGTAGGTTTTGCACCATATTTTCCAAAGCCACTACTCGAGCGCGAAGCTCGTTGACTTCTTCTATTATTTCGGGATGATTGGCGGTTCGGACAAGGGGATGAATAAGATCTGAAATTCTAGATATTATATATTCGTGATGGGATATCCTGGAAATGAGGGTGAAAATAGTGTTCTGAATGGGTTCGCCGGTAAGTGCTTCAGGTTCTTCGCCAATAGGGCAATGTGGTGGGTGAAAAGGATCACCTTCTTCACTTCTCCATTGATTAAGTAGACTACGAACCCACCCCCAATTCATCCAGAAAAGGTGATGACTAATTGTTTGGTTCATTCCGGTTACGCTGCCATTAGAGCTTGAGGAGTTCGAGGAATCAAGTGAGAAATCCATATTATCTGATCGGACTAAGGGTTTTTGTTATAAGATGAGTGTTGAATATTGAATGATATATTTGTCTTCTTGATATACGTATATATAGCAAAAAGATTTCCGTAATTTACGGAGGAAAGTTAGAAAAAGTGTTAGACAAAGTCTATTAAGATCGATATGATAAGATATAATAAGATATGATGTGTCTATAATCCAATAATAGCAGTATGACGTGTCGAGATCATAAAATGATAAGTATGTAATCTGATAATCTTTTGATTAAAGACTTTCAATTCGTAATGGCCTATTCAGGTCTAGGGGCTTGAGCTATAGGATCCTTTAAATCGATAATCCAAACCCTTCTATTCTAGAGTTTCGTAGACGCCATCCGTCAAGAAAATTCAATGATAAAAAATAACGAGATATTAAAGATTTAAAAGTAATGAATATGAGTAGTGATGACATTATAATGTCTTTGAGATTCTCGATAACTCAATGACATTTTCCGATTCACAAACCGATGCATAAAGGCATAAAGCATATAGGTACGTGATATAACAAGGAGGTTATATACGTTTGAGTATGAATAGTAACAAATATAGGAGTTTCAAAAATCATGGATAACATTTCATGTAATACATATGTAATACACAAAACTATGATAGATGACATAGGAATGTCGAGAACGGTGTCGCATTTAAATGTGGTGGCGAAATTGAATAGTACTTAGGAAAGTGAGCAGAGTTCTTAGGTTGGCTCGGCATTCTAAGATAAGTAAAGTTTTTAAAGTATAGTGTAACATTTAACAGTTTAATGCAACAATTAAAGACACTATAGTCAAGGAAAGTTGTAGTCCTACATTGCTAAGGTACCTAATTGTATAAGGCACACATAAAATGCAATCCTGGTTCTCTACAACAGCCTGCTCTGATACCAATCAGCCACACCCCCCAAAATGGACCAGGGGTAATTGTGACCAATCATATCATAACACAGTTGTATAAACGAGAATGACTCTATATGAGACTTTTTAAATAAAACCTTTGTTAATAAAACAGCGGAAGCAGTAATACATGTTTACATTATTATTAAAACGTAAAATAAATGTTTATGAACTAAAATATAATATGCGATGTGGACTCCATGCAAGCATCAAATCTATCATCACAAAGTTGCAAACAGCTAGCTCAATCATCACCTGAGACAAAACATGCTTAAAGTGTCAACCAAAAAGGTTGAGTGAAATTCACAGGTTTATAAATAATATCCAAAGTTTTAGACCACAAGATTTAGTTTAAAGTTGATTGGTATAGAAATATCAATCTAAAAGTGTTGCTGCATTTTGTAATATCGCTACTAAACAAGTTTACCCTATGACACCTTGTACTGTCAGTGTCATGGAATCATTATTATGTAACCAAAGACCAACGGTCGAATGGTTAGAGACGTTACTCTCAATAGGCCTACTCACAATAATTAAGTTTGCATTTAAACGTAGCAATTAATGATATTACGGTAGGGATTTAGCATGAATCAAACCATGACAGCATAGTTAACAATTTAGTACTTGTGTCTAAGCATAAAACAGTTAATAAGAAAGTATGTGTCTCACCTCAAAAGTTGTAAAACATATATGAAATAGTAAAAAGTGGGGCTATGAAGTTCACCTTAGTAGCACAAAAGAGTATTCCACGAAAGAATTGAACGGAAGGACGTGACCGAGATCTCAACCTAGAGATAGAACGTATGATCAGACATTGCCTAACAGATAATAGTATATAGTACTATATTGATAGTAATGGTTCACTAAAGAATTTTCATTTTCGGAAGGTTACTATTTATGGAAAGTTTCCACTTATAGTAATTTTCCAATTTTAGAAAGTTCGGGTTAATCTTTAGCAAGACGTTGTATAACTTTACTCAAACTTCGTTGCTATCAAATAAGTCAGGAATGATCAGATGTAACCGGGTGCCCAGGACTCTTGACCAGAATCTAAGTCATGGCATTCGAGATCCACAAGTTTACCCATAAATGGCAACCTAGACATCATTCACTTACGACCGTGAGTAGCGATGAAGTTCACATGAATTGTACATTATCTTTGATTAACCTTCACTTTAGGTTTATATGTTATTATATATGTTATATTATATTTATTAATGTATTAACAATTTGATTATCTTATATTATATACTATAAGTTATTATTATTAAATTAGTATAGTTATAAAATAAGTGTTTATTAATAATGTATTGTTATTAACTTATATTATAAGCATTATACTTTATTATATAGTATACTTAGTTATTAACCGTAAGTTATAATAATAATATTAATTTAGTATATGTAATATACTTATGTTAATCAAAAATCATACTAATATATGTTAATTCGAATATTAATTCATTAAATATTATATCGACCTAAATAAATAATTTTATATTTTTTACAGGTTCTATATTATGTAAAAATTTTATAAAAATATTAAATCAAATTTTATATCAAAATATTATTTATTTAACGTTTTCTAATTATTTAACCATTGTAATCGGCCTATAATTAAATTAATAGGAAAAATAATTTAAAATTAATTTTTATACTTTTTTAAAGTATTTAGTGATGCTAATAATCAATAAAAATTTTATAAAAATATTTAATACACGTTTGTATTTATTTTGTATTTTCTTTATTATTTCTCTCGGTTTAGAATAATGCAAAAGTAAATTCTTTTTAAATACTAATCAACCCATTTATTTAATTTTTATAATTTTCACATGTTTATAAAAGTATAATAATCTCAAAAAAAATTATAATTATTTTTATTACTATTTAATATTTTATTACGAATTTTATATTTTTTTTATGTTTAAATACTACATAATTCGTATTTAATTATAAATAATATTCCATAAATTATCAAAATTATTTTTATACAACATAATACTTATAATAATAATTATAACATGCAAAAATAATTTATATATATTAAATTCAAATTTTTAAAGAATATACAAAAAATAAAAGTAATTCGATAAAAATATAGAAAATACCTCAAGTACTTTCCCAAGTTTGTGAGAGAGTTTTTCCAAAGATTTGATATAAGTTTTTATGAAATGGAAGTGGGTATTTATAGGAAAAAAATGGTTGGTGAAAAGAAAAAATATAAATAAAATAAAAGTGCCAATTTTGACAAAAAATAAAAACATGTTAAAAATGTTTTTAATAAGTTTTTGTTTTTGAAAATATTTAGTCAAAATTCATGGGCACATTATTTAATTTATAAAAAAAATCTCTTTTTTTATAGCTAAAAATATATATATAATGATTAAAATAACTTATCATTTAATTAATAATTATGTTTCATATAGTTTTAAATATAATACGCATTAATATTAATATTAACTAAAGTTATTTTATATAATTAGTGTAAACTTTAGTTAACAAAAAGTGTCGACTAAAAATAAATATTTGATCAATGTCAAATTTAATTATATATTACGTATGGATAACAACTCTATAGTCAAATTAGTCAATTCAGGTATGGAAATATGAGGGTTGTTATAAATATCATTCTGGCAAGGAGAATGTAGTTGCCGATGCCCTTAGTCGAAAAGACAATGTTAGACGTGTTCGCGCTTTAAACTTGAAAATCAAATCAAATCTTATATCACGAATCTGTGAAGCTCAACTTGAAGCTATTAAACCAACACTTATCGAAGATGAAAGACCTATCGGTTTCGAGAACCAACTCCAAGTGAAAGCTAATGGTACACGGTACTTTGGTAACAGAATTTGGGTTCCTCGCTTCGGTAATCTCCGTGAACTAGTCTTGGATGAAGCACATAAGAGTAGATACTCTATTCATCCCGGTTCCAGTCAGATGTATCATGATGTGAAGGAATTCTATTGGTGGCCTAACATGAAAGCCGACATTGCTACTTATGTTAGTAAAGTGTCTCACTTGTTTGAAAGTCAAGGCTGAACATCAAAAGCCTTCTGGTCTGTTGACACAACCCGATATCCCGCAGTGGAAGTGGGAATGTATCACTATGGATTTCGTTACTAAGTTGCCTAAGACTTCAAAGGGTAACGATACTATTTGGGTCATAGTTGATTGTCTTACTAAATCTGCACATTTCTTACCGATCAAGGAAACCGACAAGATGGAGAAGTTATCACAACTATATGTCAAAGAAATTGTCTCACGTCATGGAGTTCCTATCTCAATTATTTCTGATCGCGACAGTCGATTCGTTTCTAGATTTTGGAAAACTTTGCAATCTGCTCTTGGAACTCAACTCGACATGAGTACAGCCTATCATCCACAAACTGATGGTTAAAGTGAACGAACCATACAAACCATGGAAGATATGCTACGTGCTTGTGCAATCGATTTCGGCAAAGGATGGGATAGACATCTACCTTTAGCTGAATTTTCCTACAACAACATTTATCACTCTAGCATTAAAGCTGCACCTTTTGAAGCTTTATAAGGCCGGAAATGTAGATCCCCTTTGTGTTGGGATGAACTCGAGGACAGACATTTAACTGGTCCTGAAATCATTCATGAAACTACCGAAAAGATCGTCCATATTAAGCAACGATTAGAAACTGCCCGCAGTCGACAAAAGAGCTATGCCGATAGAAAGCGAATGGATATAGAATTCCAAGTTGGAGATAAAGTCATGTTGAAAGTATCCCCTTGAAAAGGTGTTGTCCGTTTTGGTAAACAAAGTAAACTCAGTCCACGATATGTCGGACCTTTCACAATCACTCAAAGAGTCGGTCCCGTGGCGTACTGATTAGAACTACCAACTGAACTTAGCCAAATACATGATGTGTTTCATGTCTTGAATCTTAAAAAATGTCTTGCTGATGACACACTTGTTATTCCTTTGGATGATATCCGCATTAATGAGCAAATGCACTTCGTTGAAGAACCTATAGAAATCATGGAAGGAGATGTCAAACAAACGCGTAAAAGCAACATACCTATCGTTAAAGTCCGTTGGAATTCGCGTAGAGGCCCCGAATATACCTGGGAACTCAAGGACCAAATGATACAGAAATATCCCCATCTCTTCTCAACGCTGATGCATCCGAGAAGTCTACCTAAAACTTCAGGACGAAGTTTCTAATAACGGGGAGGTACTATAACGACCCTCATTTTTCCATTCTATATATTTTCAATATTAACTGCTCAAACAATATAATTAAAACTTAATAATTAAACATTAATCCATAATTGTTAAGTATTAAGAATTATAAAGCATATTAATTAACTTTGTGTAATAATTGACAAGTTAATAAAAGATGGAAATAATAATCTAATTAACTTTCGTGAACAAAATGTAATAAACTAAAACTTAATGTATGTAACTAATTAATCTTAAACAAGCCTAGAATTATTTAAGCTAATCTAAAGTACAAGGACTAAAACGAAAAAGTTCCAAACTCTTCCTTGATGCCCTAGCCGATTTTTACAAGAAAAAATAGGGCAAAATGCCCATTATACGCTCTAAAATTTCGACCACCATAACCCCTCCTTAAACCCTAACTTGTTCCCTAAGTATTACTTAACTAAACCCTAATTCTAGATTTTTCTAAACTCACCTATAAATAGGGACCTAGGCTAATGCAATTCTTGTACCAAATCATTATATTATCCTCTCTCAAAAATCACAAACCCTCTCCCTCCCTCTCTTGGAATTCGGCCAAGAAACCACCACCACACCACCATCATCTTCAAGTGATCTTCAAGTAATCTTCATGAGTGTTTATCGTGTTCTTCGTGATCTTCAAAGTGTTCTTGGTTTGCAAGTGCTTTTGATCTTCATCTACAAGTCATCTTCATCTTTTTCTTGTTAATCTTCATCAAACATCATCAAGGTATAACCCTAGATCTAAAACTTTTAAATTCTATCTTTGATTCATGTTTATGTTCATAATCATATTCATGTTCTTGATCTTATTCATAATCATATTCATATTGTTCATGTAAATAACAAAAAGAAAAAATATATATATATATATATATATATATATATATATATATATATATATATATGCATATACATACACGACTAAAAAAAAAATTTTTGTTTGATCCTTAAACCCTAGAAGATTTGTTAAAAGATTTGTTAATAGTTAAAAAAAAGGAAACAAATAAATATATACCTAATATATATATACATATATGATTATATATATATATATATATACAAGAAAAAAAATTTATTATATATATACATATACATACGGTTATATATAATAAATAAAAATAAAAACTATATATATATATATATATATATATACACACACATACATATACACAATACATACATACATATATATATATATATATATATATATATATATATATATATATATATATATATATATATATATATACATATTAAATCCTTAAAACCCTAATACTACTTAAACATTTATTATATAACCCTAATTATATAATAATCATTACCTAATCAATTTTAATCATTAATTATTATTTTACTAAACCCTAATCATTTATTTATTATTAAAACCTAACTACTCTAATTAATTAAACCCTAATATTAGTACTTATATTACATACTACTACTTAAACACTTATACTACTACTAACACTTATAATATACTACTTATAGTATAACATACGATTTCAATAGTCATTCACAATAGCGTGAGGATTACTCAAACGTCAATGCTACTTAAGGCCTAGGGTGATGCTTGGTACCACTATGGGACGCTTGTGGATTTCGAATGCCAAACTTAGATTTTGGTCAAAAAATCCTGGGCCAACCGGTAACAATTGGTCATTCTGGTGACTCGGCGGTGGAATAGATGTTTGGGTATGGTGCACAATGTCAAACCCGACTATGGTGATCATACACTCACTTGCACACTTAATAAGTGGTGGACTTATTAAGGACAACTCACTAGTGTTCAACACTAACTTACTACAAATGGAAACTTACTAAAAGTGGAAACTTACTAAAAATGGAAACTTACTAAAAGTGGAAACTTACTAAAAATGGAAACTTAGTAAAACGAACTATACTTAAACACTTGCATACTTAAAACTAAATTTGGGCAAAACATTTAACTACTCTTAAATGTCATTATGTTGACTTTCTGCTCACATTCATCCAACTCTTCTATTCCAAGGAATAACAAACTCTCTCCTACTTACTAAGGTGAACTTCATAGCTCCACTTTATATTGTGCACAACTTATTTAACTTTTTGAGGTGAGAGACATGCTACTTTTACTATTTACAATTTAGACACAAGTACCAACTGTTAAACTATGATATACCTGGCTATGTCTTGCAAAGTCCCTGCAGTGATATTTTTAATTGCTCGTTAAATGCATTCTTAATTATTGGGGGTAGGCCTATCGGGAGTAATGTCCCCGATACATTTGACTAAGTCTTAGTATTACTTGATAATGAAATTAAACCGACAAGGATAAAACAACTTGTCATTGGGGCAAACTTGAACGTTTAGTCTAAATATTAAGAACTGGCATAACTTTTTGATCTGCGAGATCAACTTTATAAACAAAAATCTTGTGGTCTAAAACAACGGTCAAACATATTTGTTAAACCTATGATTTCACTCAACCTTTTTGGTTGACACTTTAGCATGTTTTGTCTCAGGTGTTGATTGATCAAGTTTACTTACCTACTGCTTATGTGATGCTACTTGGACTTAGGATCAAGAACTATCGCATTTATTATTCTTGCATTTGAAACATTTACTTTATTGTAAATTCAATTCTTGTAACGACATTTCATTTTTCGCTGCGTACTCAATAAAGTTTGATTCTATCATATAGTATTGTTCTCGTATTACATAATATGTTGGTATTTTTGATATTAATGTCGCATTCACCCAGACCCTAACTGGGGGTGAAATAGCATATCTATTTTTTTTTACCAATACAAGCTGTCTTGATAGATGGGTCTATTGGGTCGAGATTCAGTTTGTATTTTCTGTGGGGCCTAAATCCATCACGCACACTGGTGTAGAAATTAAAACGATAAGTGATTATGATAAGGATACATGATTAAGATACGAGGATAAAGAAGATGAGACAAGAAGAAAAATATTAAATAGAAATAATACGGGTATATAATGAGAAATGGGGTGACAGAGGAATGGTTAAAGGCTTTATCGGGTTAGCAGGACGTCGCGTGTTCAAACCCGGACTTGGGCATTTTTTTTAGGGATACTTCTTTGAAGTAGTATTACTATTACCATTATTATTATTATTATTATTATTATTATTATTATTATTATTATTATTATCATCATCATTATTATTTTTATTATTATCATAAGTACTAGTATTATTATTAGTAGTATTATTATCATTATAGATATTAAAATAAATATTAGTATTATTATTATTTGTAAAATCATTATTTTTATAGTTATTATTATTAGTAGTATTATCATTATAATCAAAAACCACTTTTATTACTATTATTGATATTATGTTACCAAATAAACATTTCGTATATAAAAAAATATAATTTTAGTAATATTACATATAAGTAAGTATTAATCACATTAACATTTTTATATAGATATTCATATATAACAAATTAAGTATTTTTAATATAATATTAACCAAATATATATTAATATAACTATATAAATATTAGTCATTATAAATGTATATACACAAATTAAATATATATAATATAAGTTATAATATATGAAATTGTTCAATTACGATTATAGGTATATATATATATATATATATATATATATATATATATATATATATATATATATATATATATATATATATATATAAATGATATAGGTTCGTGAATCCGAGGCCAACCTTGCATTGTTCAGTATCGTCATATGCATATTTTTACTACAAAATATCGTATCGTGAGTTCATTTGATTCCCTTTTACTCCTTACATTTTTTGGACTGAGAATACATGCGCTGTTTTTACAACTGCTTTATTAAATGCTTTTGAAATATATTTTTAACTGAGAATACATGAAATGCTTTTATAAATGTTTGACGCAGTATGACACAAGCAAAACATTCCTCGAATGAATTATTATGCAGACAGAAGTTCTGGGGAGTATTATTGAATTAGTTGGACGTTATAATTGCCACTAATTGTTGTGAATATTTCTCCTGATTATTATTGCTTGGTAACCTAAGAATTAAAAAAGGGTAGGACCCTAATTCACGCGAATCCTAAAGGTAGCTACCGGGTTTAACACCCCCACCCAGAATGTTTACTAGACGGAAGAGCTAGTGGGCGTGGTGTTTAGTACTTCGAAGTTTATATATTATACAGACGAGATGTTCTGTTTTTGGGGATATTATTGATGCGCGTTATATGTTAAGGCCAGTTACCATGTTGAGCAATGAAATCAAATTGAATGTTATGTATCGAGAGAATGATTTTTATACACAGGTTATGTGTATTATATTTTGTACACGAGATATGTGTACGGTTACTAAGATTTATGAAAAATGATTGCGTACACGAGAAAGGTGTACTGTATTTAAAAGATATCGCATGTACATTACAGGTGGGTATAGGATTCGGGCCCATTTGTACCATGCAGTATTTAAATCTTGTGGTCTATCAAAATTACTGAATTTTATTGTTTTATGATAAACTTATGAACTCACCAACCTTTTGGTTGACACTTTTAAGCATGTTTATTCTCAGGTATGAAAGAAATCTTTCGCTGTGCATTTACTCATTTTAAAGATATTACATGGAGTCGTTCATGGCATATAGAGGTCAGAACCTCGTAATGGGACCATCTGATGAAGACTTCGTCCAGGTGGATTAGGACGGGTCACTACAGGTGGTATCGGAGCGGTGGTCTTAGTGAACCAGGTCTTGCATTAGTGTGTCTAAGTAGTAGTTGTTAGGATGCACTAGTGATTCTGGACTTCGACCTAGTAGTTGTTAGAATGCATTAATGAGTCTGGACTTGGACCTGGTCTGCATGTAAAAAGTTTTGTTTACCATTCTTTGTCGAAAAATATCTACCTATCATTTTCAGTCTCAACACGTCTTATTGCAATTACTGCATAGATGGTGAACAGACAAATTTATATCCAATCACATTAGACCTTGTCTGACACGTTTCCTTAATTTCCTCCGTAATCTACGGGATCCTCAGTACTATATATAGGTATTAGGTATTCTATATAATTAGAATATCACCAGATAACCGAAAATCATTTCATATCAAAAATCCTTTATCTAACCGTGCAAGATGAATTCTACAACCAGTTCAAGTCCCTCGAATTTCGACAGCTATTCCGATATGGATTTCTACCTGAGTTCCGAAGGCAGTATAATCGGAATGGACCTACCAATTAGCCATCATCAATTCTGGATGAATTAGGGATGGGTTTGTAGTCGACTTAATCAATGGAGAAGAGAAGAAGGCGATCCCTTCCACCAACCGAATTCACCTCTTGGTGAAGAACCTGAAGCACTTACCAGCGAACCTATCCGAAACACCATTTTCAGCCTCATTTCTAGAGTAGCTCGACACAATTATATTCTATCCACAATTCTAAACCTTATTTATCCGCTCGTTCCGATCGACAATCATTCCGGAATAATGGAAGAAGTCAACGAGCTTCGCGCTCAAGTAATCAATTTGGAAAACACGGTGCAAAACCTACCAGCTTTAGAAACAGCACCGGAAACACCAGTACCACCAACAACAACATTCGCAGCACAAGTCTCAACACTACACGCCTCAAACTCATAGTTTGTACCTCCAGCATAATCATCATACTACATGATGTCCTACATCGATTATCTTCGTTCTACATGACGTTCTACATCATTTATTTTTGTTCGACATGGCGATTATGTAATCTCTAATGTTTTAGAGATTATATATTCTTGTTCTAACGGTAAATCAAATGAGTTTAATATCATATTGACTCATTAAATCCATGATTACATCTGAAGAAAATATATATGTATATATGTTTTCATAAAGATTGTAATTAAAAATTCTTTTGTACAAACCGTTAATGGTGAAAATATTTTAACGGGTAGGTAATACCCGAGGAATATTTAGATTTCACATTAATAAGTTACACTGTACATTCTTCAATTCAGATTCAACAATCAATAACAATACTACCCAAATCCACACATATACGTAACTGTTCACCGAAGAACAACTATTTTCATTCAAATTCAATTCCATATTCGGATTTTGACCTATTAAAATTCAAGTCAAGATTTGACAAGTGGCATAATGAAGAAAATAATGGATAAAATAAAATTGATTAGTAACCAATTAATTAACTAAGTAAAAAAAAATTCATCATCTTCTTATCTTAAATATTTTAAATTCTAAGATTATATATTGGACTATTAGACTACTAACATTGGACTACTAACCTTGGACAATTAAACAGTATTAAAAGAGTAGGAAATATTAATTACAACATTTTGACTTAAAATATCGTTAATAAGTTACACCTACTACAATTAAATAATTCCTCAAGTTTGCCATCATTTGTATCTTGACGATTACAACCTGCTTTCAAACCCTTCAAAATTCTTGAAAACACCTCGCATTGATAACCAATGATTCAGATATGAGAATACTGATGCGGCAGTATAAACGGCTGAGAGTCTTAGAAGACAAGAGTTTGATAACAAAAGAATGCTACGTTGGAAAAGCTCGGAAAAACATCGAAATCTTCTTTCTTCATTATAATATTTTCAATATTTCTATGATATCGTTATATTTTCCTTAGTCGTAAGTATCCTCAACATTTTCGAAGGTATCTTTATATCATTTTCATTCGTAATATTCTTAGCTGTCATTCTATCTTTAGTACATCGTATCAAAAACTGCTTTGACTTCTAAAATCTCACTGACACCCTAAAGTTTTAAATCCTTTGATATTTTAGAGTAATATTTGAATGAAAGCATGAGTTAATGTAATATAATGACACTTAATCAACGTGATTATATTACAGTAAGTCATGTGGAAGTTCTAATGGAACGTGATGATGGTAATACTTGATCAACATTACCATCACCATGAACCGTGTTACTTGACTTGTATTCATCATAAACCATGATACTTGATTCTTATATTCATCATGAAACCGAACTTGACCCGAGAAGGGCACTCATGAAACTATCTGCATATCTATCTCGAAGAAATCTTTAAATATTATCATTTTCTTTTTCGATGAAACATTCTTGGACGACTAAAATCATTCTATTGAGAATCTGAGTCCAAACCTGGTAATAAAACATTCACGATTTCAATTCCAACTGTTACCACTTAAATTTTGGGACGAAATTTCTTTAACGGGTAGGTACTGTAATGACCCGAAATTTTTTGACTAATTTTAACACAAACTCTCGATACGATATAATATTTTGACACGATAAGTTAAGTCTGTTATCATGAGTCTCAAAAATTTTGAACTATTTTTATTCATTTATTGGACCTTCGACTGTTCCCGACGATTCACGAACAACTATTTGTAAACGGATATGTATATATATATATATATATATATATATATATATATATATATATATATATATATATATATATATATATATATATATATATATATATATATATATATATATATATAATAAATGTTATTAATCGTCCGTATGAAATTATTGTTATAAATAAATATGTTAAACAATATATCGAATAATAATTAAGTTGTTATTAGAATAAATATATATATGAAATACATACTTAATTGATAATTATATGTATATTGTTATATATTAAAATGTATATTATTCAATATATGATATGTAATTAATAAGTACAATATAAATAATAATATATAAGATTTATAAATTTAATTTAATTACAAAGTTAAAATATAGTTGTAATAATAATATTATTATTACTTGCATTATTAATACTAATATCAATATTAGAATTATTATTACTTTTATAATTATAAATAATAAAATTCTAATAACTTTAGGGTTACCAAAATAAAGAGTTTTAAATATAAAAATTATTATAAGAATGATTGAAATTATAAATTAGTTATTAGTATTATTATTATTTTCAAAAATTATCATTTTATTAAATATCATTAATATTGATATCACTCTTATTATTAGTATTATTTTGATTATTATTATTATTTCTATTATTATTATTATTATTATTATTATTATTATTATTATTATTATTATTATTATTATTATTATTATTATTATTATTAGTACTTTTATATTATTAATTGTGTTCCTATTAATATATACAAGCACGTATGATATGTTAAGAATCAACGTTCAGATAAGATAATTCAGATAGAAACAAAATTGATAGACACATAAATCAGTTAATTAAATTCTGTAAATTGAATCGAATCTCATTGCAATAAGACAACTGATCAAATACAAATTCAGATCAACACCAGGATCAAATTTTTATATTTTGTTTCTTATCTGAATTCATTAGCCAGCTATAGCAATTAAGTGTACGAATCTAATTCCAATCCTTATCTGCTTTTATTTCTTTGTTTTCTTCTTTCATGCTCGATTCTTCCTGTCGCTCCCATATCACCACTACAGACAACCTTCTTATAGCACCCATTGTATACTCACACTTTATATATTCCTTCTGCAATTCGAAGAGAAAAATCAAATAGAGAGATACAAAATTTGTTAGCTGTCAATAATAGTTAAAGCGTACGAATCTGTTTCAAGTCCCTATCTATTTCTGTTTTCTTATTTCCTTCTTCTGTTTAAGATTCTCTGTCGATTCCAATTTCATTACAAAACAAAATTTAATAGAAATCATTAACAGATAAGCGTACGAATTTGTTACCGGTCATAATCTACTTTATATTTTTCTTGTTTTCTCCTTCTGTCCTCGAATATTTCTGTCGACCAACAGCATTCCTACAAAACAAAATGTGATCAGTTATTGTTACGATATTACTCACTATATATATACAAATAATTACATATACAAAGCACATAGAGGTAGAGAGAGTTATAGAATTACATTCACCAATCACCGCTATGGCTCACTTTTCTTTCTGTTACAACTAGAACCAAACACCATCAATTTTCCTTTGTTGGTTCCTGCCCGAGAACCACCTACAATCATCACCATTGGCTATTATTACAATAAAACCTTCAATGATCACCACCACAACATTTAAAACCGTTACATTTTGTTATTGTTTGTTGTTGTCGTGATCAACCAAAACCGTCACCATCCTTCACCATATCACCACCTTACAACCTTGAAACACCACCACCATAGACCCATGATCAACCACCAACCTGAACCATTATCAACTGCTAACTTGTTTCTGTTTGAAATCGAAGCAACCAACACCATCATTTAAATTAAATGCTACGGCTGTACTTCTCTTTTGTTTGTGAAAGTGATCACCTTCAACCCACCATTTTGAAACCTACACTACACCACATCAATAGACCACAAACTGTCACCCAAACTCAAGTTAAACTGCTGCAACTTCGATATTTTTTTTTCTGTTCCAGCTAGTAACCGACATCACAACCATCCTTCTCAATTTGGTACCTGCAGCTACTTTCTTCTTTATATTCATTAAGCCCCTTACGTGATATAAGTGATGTACATAAAGTGATGAATAAAGGTGAACATAAGTGGAATATATGTACAATTATTTTTAGCCGACACATGCTAAAGCTAATATCCCACTTGTGCAATAAGGGATTAATTAATTTGTTGGATATTAAATTTGTATGATCAATCTCGTTTGAAAATTCTGCAGCAACTATTACGTGACCCACCCAAAATATATCACAATGCAAAAGTAAATCTAGTTGGTCGACAATTTTTTATTGGTAGGGATATATAATGGTACACGAGGAATGAATGTTAATTATTTCGGTAGAGTAAAATGAAAACAGATAGCCATGAATTGATTATTAGGCCGTATGCATGTGGTAGCGATTGGACTGAAATCCAAACTGCTGTTGGTCTGTGACCCATGTATGCTGCATGAACACTTGGGTTCTTTTGTGGCTGTCGATCTAGGAGCTTAAAAGCAAGCACCTTCTTGAATGATATGATAATGATTTAGGCGTGTGATGATAACAATAATAATAATATGATTATGATACAGAATTATGATATACGAGGATGAAATGATAACATGGAATGATGAGGACTGTGATGGAATCATGATCATAAGGATGATCACGATTTTATAATGTTATAGGTGATGATTTTAAGTTTAGAAGAAGAAGAAGAAGAAGAGAAAGGGAAACAGATAAGTATCGGGTTAAATAAATTATAACCTTAGTTATAATCAGATATGCATGGATAGAGGAATGGTTTATGAGGGTGTTGGTTAAGTGAGAGGTCGAGGGTTCGAATCTAGGCGACTGCATATCTATTTTTTTTTTTTACCAGTAGAAGCTGTCTTGATAGATGGGTCTATTGGGCCGAGATTCAGTTTGTATTTTCTGTGGGGCCTAAATCCATCACGCACACTGGTGTAGAAATTAAAACGATAAGTGATTATGATAAAGATACATGATTAAGATAAGAAAAAGATTAAATAGAAATAATACGGGTATATAATGAGAAATGGGGTGACAGAGGAATGGTTAAAGGCGTTATCGGGTTAGCGGGACTTCGCGGGTTCAAACCCGGACTTGGGCATTTTTTTTTTAGGGATACTTCTTTGAGGTAGTATTACTATTACCATTATTATTATTATTATTATTATTATTATTATTATTATTATTATTATTATTATTATTATTATTATTATTATTATCATTATTATTTTTATTATTATCATAAGTACTAGTATTATTATTAGTAGTATTATTATCATTATAGATATTAAAATAAATATTAGTATTATTATTATTTGTAAAATCATTATTTTTATAGTTATTATTATTAGTAGTATTATCATTATAATCAAAAACAACTTTTATTACTATTATTGATATTATGTTACCAAATAAACATTTCGTATATAAAAAAATATACTTTTAGTAATATTACATATAAGTAAGTATTAATCACATTAACATTTTTATATAGATATTCATATATAAAAAATTAAGTATTTTTAATATAATATTAACCAAATATATATTAATATAACTATATAAATATTAGTCATTATAAATGTATATACACAAATTAAATATATATAATATAAGTTATAATATATGAAATTGTTCAATTACGATTATAGGTATTAATATATATATATAAATGATATAGGTTTGTGAATCCGAGGCCAACCTTGCATTGTTCAGTATCGTCGTATGCATATTTTTACTACAAAATATCGTATCGTGAGTTCATTTGATTCCCTTTTACTCTTTACATTTTTGGGACTGAGAATACATGCGCTGTTTTTACAACTGCTTTATTAAATGCTTTTGAAATATATTTTTAACTGAGAATACATGAAATGCTTTTATAAATGTTTGACGCGGTATGACACAAGCAAAACATTCCTCGAATGAATTATTATGCAAACAGAAGTTCTGTGGATTATTATTGAATTAGTTAGACGTTATAATTGTCACTAATTGTTGTGAATATTTCCCCTGATTATTATTGCTTGGTAACCAAAGAATTAGAAAACGGGTATGGCCCTAATTCACGCGAATCCTAAAGGTAGCTACCGGGTTTAACACCCCCACCCAGAATGTTTACTAGACGGAAGAGCTAGTGGGTGTGGTGTTTAGTACTTCGAAGTTTATATATTATACAGACGAGATGTTCTATTTTTGGGGATATTTTTGATGCGCATTATATGTTAAGGTCGATTACCATGTTGAGCAATGAAATCAAATTGAATGTTATGTATCGAGAGAATGATTTTTATACACACGTTATGTGTATTATATATTGTACACGAGATATGTGTACTGTTACTAAGATTTATGAAAAATGGTTGCGTACACGAGAAAGGTGTACTGTATTTAAAAGATATCGCATGTACGTTACAGGTGGGTATAGGATTCGGGCTCATTTGTACCATGCAGCATTTAAATCTTGTGGTCTATCAAAATTACTGAATTTTATTGTTTTATGATAAACTTATGAACTCACCAACCTTTTGGTTGACACTTTTAAGCATGTTTATTCTCAGGTATGAAAGAAATCTTTCGCTGTGTATTTACTCATTTTAAAGATATTACATGGAGTCGTTCATGGCATATAGAGGTCAGAACCTCGCAATGGGACCATCTGATGAAGACTTCGTCCAGGTGGATTAGGACGGGTCACTACAAAACCCTAATATCTAAAACCTCAACATAAGCTCGAAAAACACGATAATTGTTATATATATTACTTCTTCGAGTGTTTTCCCGTCAAAATAAAAATATTTATCACAAAGTGTCTTTATTAAATGTTCATATTTTCATCCAATCTATAATGTTCGTGAACAAAGTTTTTTCAAAAAATGAAAAAAAACAAAAATTGATTCCCTCCGTTTGGTTACTTCCCTCTTGATATATATATATATATATATATATATATATATATATATATATATATATATATATATATATATATATATATATATATATATATATATAACGAAAAAGTTTTTCTTAATTATGGTTGAAAGTTATTTTTGGATGTTTGTATCTATATATTATATCTATATATTATATATATTATTAGATTATTATTATTAGTATTATATAAAATAATAAAATTTACTCGTAATAACTATAGGGACACAATCTCGTGGGTATATTTTTTATTACAAATACAAATTAAAAATAAATAGAATATAAATTAAAAAAAGGAAAGTAGTATTAATTTAATAAGGTTTTAAATTAGTCCACCAATTTTTTTTAACATATTTATTTTTCTGTTCACCGCGAGTTAGGTTCCATCGCCATCACCGTTCAACTCGAAATTATTTTACGAACCAAATGCAATCAATTGTATTCGAAACAGAGCTTCGATGCATAACCAACAGAGCATTTCTTTTTAGCAATAAATATTGAAGTGGCTTGAATTTACAGGTTAACTCCTTAAAATATTTATGAACACACAAATATAACTATTATAATATTAATTATACATGATGACTCTCCCGAGTACCATTATTTTGCTGAAATGACTAACAAATTTTCTAAAATTAAACTGGCGGGTTACACTATTACGTTCGTAATATATAATTTATATATTAAAAAGATATTAATTGTGAGAAAAAAGTTGTAGACATTAAGTTATTAACACCACTCAAAACCTCTTTTAAAATATGTCAACACCACCGGCTCTTCAACTCAAAAGAACTTTAAAAATTCGTCAACACCGCGGGCTCTTAAACTCAAAAAGAATTTTTAAAATTTGTCAACACCACAGACTCTTAAACTCAAATTTTTTTTTTAATTTGTCAACATCACAGCCTCTTAAATAATTTTTATAATTTTCTTATTCTTTTATATCTCTATTTACATACAATATGAACTGTAAATTACATTTTTCGCACTATTTTTTACACACCCGTGCAACGCACATTATATAATTAATTACAAATTAATTAATGTCAAATTAATTATGGTATATATATACCAAATCCACGTACAAGTTGTATTACAGAAAAGGTTATCTCGAGGACCTATTTATAAAATTTTGTCAATGGTTGTTCAAAAATTCAATATTATAAGTTAATAAAACCTTTCTTGCGATTCTTTTATTCATTTACAAACAAATTAAACACATAGTCACACTAACATACCTTATGCCCAATTTGTTGAAATATGAAAGTTATTTACAGTAAAAATCTATGATATTAAAACTTTTAACAATAAATATCAAAGTGATTTGAATTTACAGTTTAAGTCCTTAAAATATTTATGAACACACAAATGTAACTATTATAATACTAATTATACATAATGACTCCTCCGAGTACCATTATTTTACTAAAATGGCTAACAACTTTTCTAAAACTAAACTCGCGGATTACATTTTTATTCAAAAAATAATTGTGTATAATAATTCTAAAATAATATAACTTATATTTCACTAATGTTACTGTCCATAACAAATTTTCATTGTTCTCAATATTAAGTAGTATATAATTTATATATTAAAAGATATCAACAGTGAGAAAAAAATTGTAGGCATTAAGTTAATAACACCACCCAAAATCACTTTTAAAATTTGTCAAGGATGAAATTGAAGGTGATTATGAGAGTATGAGACAGTTACAATATTGAATGAATTATTAAACATGAAATCACTTTTAAAAATTGTAAATACTACAGGCTCTTAAACTCAAAAAAACTTTTAAAATTCGTCAGCACCACGTGCTCTTAAACTCAAAAGAATTTGAAAAAATTTTCAACACCACGGGTTCTTAAATAATTCTTATATGTTTCCTATTTTTTTAGTATCGCTATTTACATACCAATATTAACTGCAAATTACATTTTTTGCACGGTATTATTCACTAACACCATCCAAAATCACTTTTAAAATTTGTCAACACCACGGGCTTTTAAACTCAAAAGAACTTATAAAATTCGTCAACACCACGGGCTCTTAAACTCAAAAGAATTTTTAAAATTTGTCAACACCACGAACTCTTAAACTCAAAAGAATTTTTAAAATATTTCAACACCACGGGCTCTTAAATAATTCTTATACTTTTCCTATTTTTTTAGTATCGCTACTTAAAATATCAATATGAACTGTAATTTACATTTTTTGCACGGTTTTTTACACAACCGTGCAACGCACGGGCTCAAAAACCTAGTATATATATATATATATATATATATATATATATATATATATATATATATATATATATATATATATATATATATATATATATATATATATATATATATTATTTATTGTGATTAGGACCGTGCAACTTGTTTTTTAAGCATCTTTGATTATCAGTACCACAAATTATTCTCTATTTCTTTCCTATAAAAAGACTCTTGCCATTCTAAAAGGAGTATTTTAATTGTATATTTGTAGTAAATTTAAGTGTACAATATTTTAATTTAGGCTGACTGAAAGAGATGATTACGTACACTTTTGCATTTTGATATATATATATATATATATATATATATATATATATATATATATATATATATATATATATATATATATATATATAAAAGAGAGTTTAAAAAATATGACATGTCATTAGCACCTTAATTGTAGCTAATTGTGACATGTGTAAAATTCACATGTATCTTTCATAATTATCCAAAAATTAAAGAGCTAAATAATATTTATTAATTTAATATTATTACCAAAATCAACTTCATTTCAAACTATAGGTTCTGAAAATGAACATCAAGCGTCGTAAGATAACTTACTTATTTGAAACGGTTTTTGAGCAGCCGTGCAACGGCGGTTAGAAGTCACTCTTTATCTTTTTGAAACGGCGGTTAGAAGTCACTGAGTGGACTCGAACGCGATATCGAAACTCACTCATTCGATCATGTTCTTGGTCGAACTATTATTGTCCTACCACCCCTCATGAGGAAATCCCTACGACGAATCCATATAGGCATCACGTGTGATAAAACCCTCTCGGGTGAGGTTACGCAAGACGTCCACAACCTCTGAGGCTCATAGAATGGGCAGATAATATTAAGGAAAATTTTTGCAGAGAGTGAGAGTCGAACCCATGACTTCCCATATGGTAACTCAGGTAACCACCACTACGTCAACAACTTTTTGTTAGTACATAGTCTTTATTATGACTATAAGAAAACTAATAACTTTTTTTATATAGCTCAAACTACCAAACATGCTTCTTATTAGACTGCTTTTAAAGCATCGTTAGAAGCAAAACGTAATCCCATCTAGTAAAATTAGACGCCCCGTGAAGACCTTAACGCAGCGTTAGGGGTAACGCCGGAGGGACGTGAGTCGAGGTTGAAACGAAAAATAAGCGTTAGAGGTAGGTGGCACGAGCTGATTGGTCCACGCGGTTTGACCGTTTCAAACGGTCGTATAGCCGTTTGATTTGTTTATATAAGATTTTTATCTATTTAATCCTCATTTCACACTTCATTTTTACACACCAAAACAACACATTTTCTCTCTTTTTTATACATTTTAATTTTATATGGAGAATAGTCCCGAACGTGTAAGAAACAGAGGACGGGATTAAGACACGGTCACAAGAGAAATAAAGGACAGAGCGGTGAATGACCAACTTACCGAGTATCTAATCGAGCATATTTGGAACATTACTTCGACATTTCGCACTTCGCATTAGTTTATGCAATCTCTATTTTTTAAGAAGTTTAGTTTATTTTATATTTCTAATTTTATGTAATCGTTAAATTTATGTAATGTTGAATTTTAATAAAAATTTAATTTATGTCTTTTTATATTTAATATGTATTTTATTTTATGTAATGTATTTCTTTATTATATTTATTCAAAGAAATATAGAAAATCAAAAACTGACGACTATACAATAATTTGACATTTTGAGTTAATTAAGGTTAAAAACTAACCTTGTCATGTGATAGACATATTTATACTTTTTGATCAAAAATTACAAAATATGCCTCGCATGTCACATGCATCCATGTCACATGTAGGGTTAATAAGAGTCCTATAAGTGTTGATAAATTCACCATTCAAGTATATAAAAATGAAAGAATAGAAAATGATAATGACAATCTTAAAGGTTGTTTTTAAAAAGTAATTTATGCAAAAACTTGTGGTACATTTTGTTGGTTAAAGCTATTTTATTTCAAAAAGTGGTCATTTAAATTGTACAACTATAATATACATGTAATAATTTTTTAATGACAACTCTATGGGTTGTCATTAATATTTAAAAAAAAAATTAATTCATTCAAACTTTGCACAACACAACCTATTGATGTATAAACAAGTTTGAGGTTAGCGCGCTTCGCGTCGCGCAATAATCTTTTTTTAATACATAACTATATTTTTTCAAATAAAATGTTTTAACGTTAACGTAATATAAACAATAAAACTATAATCCATTAAAACATACTAATACTAAATACATATAATTTAATCTTCATTATTTAAAATATTTTAAATGTACATGATTTGAGTGCATTTATTAATTAATTGGAATTGTAAAAAAAAATTGATGGAAGATTTGTAGAGTAAAAAAATTGGTAGGTGTTAGATTGTAAAATTAGTTTGTAGTAAGAAGTGGTGGGGATAAAATTTGAAAAACAAAAGTTGGAAGAGGGAAAAAGTAGAAGTATGGAAAAAAAAAAAAAAAGGGGGGTTAAAGGTGTAAAAAACAAATAAAATTTAATAAAGCGCACTCCAAGTTTCGAACTTAGGCATTCATTGGAATGAAAAGTAGTTAGCCTTTGTGTATGTATTTGACTTTACAACAACAACAAAACCCAATATCACATAAGTGGTGTATGAGGGACGTGAGATATAGACAATCCTTCCTTTATTCGAGAATAAAGACAAGTCATTTTTCTACTCAGAATGAAACACTTTCAAAATTAGAGAAAATCATCTCTCTCTTTATTCGACGGACAAAAAGATTGCGTTCAAGAGGACCTCCGGCCTTTAAGTAGAAAAAAGTTTTTTCTTAAGAATAAAAATACTAAAATAAAAATAATAATAGACGTTATGAAAATGGTAGAATCAAATTTCCATGGGTTTTAAATCCTTTCTGAATTTAATTTGACTTTATTTTATTTAATCTGTCAAAAAACGGCTTTTTAAATGGGTGGTGATATTTCCACTCATAATTTTGATAAATCCATTCAAAAATTTAAAGTACCTTAAACGACCCGCAAATCGGCCTCGGCCCCAAGAGATGCAAGAGTCAAGTGCCCGTCACAACCCGAGAGACAATCGCCCCTCATAAGCTAAAGTAGTGGATTAACCGGGTATCTCCGGGTTTCAACTAAAAACCATGGTGGATGATACTAATTAGCCACAACTCTAAGCTTATAAGGGACCAATACTTTCAATATGTAGTCGATGTGGGACGAGTTGTAACAAACTCCCCCACTTAAATTCCTGACGTACTCGTTAGGCTGAAACATTCTTAATACCCAGGATACATACCCCATGAGATGCACGAGCATCATGCCCGTCACACCACGTGAGGATACCTCAGGAGATGCACGAACCGAGTGTCCGTCACACCCCGAGAGGCGTATGGCTCTGATACCAGATGAAACGACCCGCAAATTAGCCTCGACCCCAAGAGATGCAAGAGTCAAGTGCCCGTCACAATCCGAGAGACAATCGCCCATCATAAGTTAAAGCAGTGGACTAACCGGGTATCTCCAAGTTTCAATTAAAAACCATGGTGAAAGATATTAATTATTCACAACTCTAAACTTAAAAATGACCAATACATTATTTCTCTATTCGATGTGGGATGGGGTGTCACAGTACCCTTAAAAGATATCTTGCACAAATCTTATATTTATATATATATAATTTGTGGTAAATGGTGTCAACCTATGATTGATTGGCACCATTTGTTAATAGTAACTTTTTTTTTCCTTCTTTTTTTTTTCAAAACATGATTTGCCCAACACCCCCAAACTACTAACCCAATACCATCTGGATCCCCTGACCCGCTCCACCTACCCGACCCGCATACCCGTTACTGTAGCTACTGAAAGGACCCGTCCTAATCCATCCGGACGAAGTCCATATTGATTATAAACGATTCACAGCAGTTGATTACATCGCGAGGTACTTGACCTCTATATGATACATTTTACAAACACTGCATTCATTTTTGAAAAGACAATCTTTCATTACATCGAAAGTTGACGACAGGCATACCATTTCATAATAAATCTAACTATAATTGATTTAATAATAATTTTGATGAACACAACGACTCGAATGCAACGTCTTTTGAAATATGTCATAAATGACTCCAAGTAATATCTCTAAGATGAGTAAATGCACAGCGGAAGATTTCTTTAATACCTGAGAATAAACATGCTTTAAAGTGTCAACCAAAAGGTTGGTGAGTTCATTAGTTTAACATAAATAATTATTTTCATTATTTTAATAGACCATAAGATTTGCATTTCTCATAAATATACGTCCCATGGATAGAGACAAAAATATCATTCATATGGATTGAACACCTGGTAACCGACATTAACAAGATGCATATAAGAATATCCCCATCATTCCAGGATCCTCCATCGGACATGATATAAATTTCGAAGTACTAAAGCATCCGGTACTTTGGATGGGGTTTGTTAGGCCCAATAGATCTATCTTTAGAGTTCGTGTCAATTAGGGTGTCTGTTCTCTAATTCTTAGATTACCAGACTTAATAAAAAGGGGCATATTCGATTTCGATCATTCAACCATATAATGTAGTTTTGATTACTTGTGTCTATTTTGTAAAAACATTTATAAAAATTGCGCATGTATTCTCAGCCCAAAAATATAAAGGGTAAAAAGGTAAATGAAACTCACCATACTGTATTTTGTAGTAAAAATACATATGACGTCATTTAACAAGTGTAGGTTGACCTCGGATTCACGAACCTATAACATTCGTATATATATTAATACATATACTTATAATCGGACAATTATGTATATTATTATTAGTATAAGTTTTAATATTAATAACCTATATGTTTCATTATATTCATTTTATTCTTTTTAATAAATAAAATATTAATATAGTTTACTTTCGTATTATTAAATATATTGTTATATGAATATTATTTACTAGTTAAATTTATGAAATTATTAAGATATGGATTATAATACTATTAGATTTAATAATAATAATATTAATGTAAACTTTATATAAAATGATAAGCTTAATAATAATAATGATAATGAAAATAAAATTTTTGGTAATAATACATAATACATAATAATAATTATTATTATATGATCTTATTACAAATGATAATCTTCATATTAATACTTTTATTAATAATCATAATAATTCTACAATGATACTAATACTAATATTAGTGATAATAATAATAATATTAGTTTGTGTTATTTTCGTAGGAGCAATAATAATAATATTCATATTTATAGTAATAATACTAATCATACCTTGTATCAATGATAATAATACTTTTAGTTCATAACGATATTACCTAGTAATAACTAAAATGATAATAATAAGAATAATGTTATAATAATAACAATAATAAATGATAATAATAATATCAATAATAACAACAATAAAAATGAAATAATAGTAATAATAATAATAATAATAATAATAATAATAACAACAAAAAAAGATTATTACCTCATTAAAATGGGTTCCAATAATATAAATGGCCTTGCTGGGATTCGAACCCGCGATCTCCCGTAAACCCGCTAACACACAACACCACTCCGCCATTTATGCTTTTCTGATTATTATCTATTTCAGTTAATAATAAATCGTAATAAACCTGTTTCAATCTCATTCTTCTTCATCAATCCTAGTTCTATCCAAAACAAATCAACAGCTTTCCCAGTTTGTTTATCTCTTCATATCAACACCGAAATATTTAATTGTAATTAATTGGATAAAAAAACAAAGAACGAAAAAAAAATAAACAAAACAGCTTCCTCTGCCTCGTCGCTGTTTAATAGGAGAAGAAAAAAAATTGATTTCGAGTTTGGTGACGTTTTAGACAAAAATTTCTAAACAAAATGTATTTCAAATCAATCTTAGAAACTGTTAGAATCGTTAATTTAACTCAAATCAAATTGGAAAAGTCGAATTTGATGGATGAACATCAGTTGACTTTCAAAAACCCAAACTTTGACTTTCAAAATTCGAATTTGATATTAGGATTTGGGAATTCATACTTTGCAGATAGTTTATACGTATGATTATTAACTTATCTGCATTTTTACTTTTTGAAATTTTGCTCGAAATTAAATTATGACCAAAAAGAAATAAGAACAGAGTACAGTTCTTTAACTGTTAAAAAAAATTGAAGTTGCTAAAAAAATAGTTGATAATAGGTGGTTTTAGGTCGAATGGTATTCTCTATTACTGATTATAATCACTTTTTATTATAGGTCGACATATGAAGATTCAATTTAGATAAACCAAGTAGAAGAAACAAGAATAAAGAAGAGAAAATAAATAAAATATTCGATCAAACAAAAATATACAGTTTTTAGAGAAAGACTTGTAACAGATTTGTACTACTTGTTTGATATAATGTTTAACAAATCAGATAGAAACAAAGTAGAATCGTCCTTGTAAGATTTTACATATATATATTATTTATATTAATACTTAATAATTATATTAATAGTAGTTAATAATAATAACAAAAAAATAATACTAATAATAATAATAATATTAAGGATAATAATATTAATTCTTATTATTTTTGTAATAGCAGTAATTTAATATAATGATAATAATATCTAGTAATAATACAAATATTAATCATAATACTGAAGTTACAATCTTTACTACTAATTATAATAATAATGATATTAATAATGATAATAATAATAGAAATATTAATAGAAATATAATAATCAAATATATTAAATTTTTATGTCTATATACTGTATATACTTATATTAATAATACTAATATAGATATTAATATTGGGAGTAGTAATAATATTACTATAACAATTATACTCTAACTTATAATTAAATTTATTGTATCAACATTACATGTTATATATATATATATATATATATATATATATATATATATATATATATATATATATATATATATATATATATATATATATATATATATATATATATATATATATATAATAATTCTTAATGACAATACTTAATAATAAGAATTCTTAATTTAATAGATTAAAATTTATTTCAAATCTTAAACACTTATATTTATATTTTTATTTATATGTATTTACATATTCATTTACTCTAATTGTTCGTGAATCCTCGAGCATAGTCAAAGGGTAACTGATTACATGAATATAGATTTCAAAACTTTCAAGACTCAACATTACATATTTTGCTTATCGTGTCGGAACCATATAAAGATTAAAGTTTAAATTTGGTCAGAAATTCCCGGGTCATCACAGTACCTACCCGTTACAGAAATTTCTTCCCGAAATTTGAGTGAGGTGGTCATGGCTAACAATAAAAATGTTTTCATGACATATACGTGTTGATAATTAGAGTTTTACCATTATTGAGTAATATGGATAAAACAATCCGATTATTCGAAGAGTACAAATGAAGCTATTACCAAAGAGTGAAATAGGAAAGTAAAGATTCATCTTAACTTTTGACAAAGTCAGGGTTGAATTTAGAAAATAAGGCGCGTCTTAACTTTTGACATTTCCTTGATTGAATTCCTGAATTCAAGGGATTTTAAGAAAATTTTCGAAATCTAAAGATTTGATTCTTCAGCGAGTAAGGGAATTAAGATCTCTATAATTAAATACTGTGATCTTCCTCGATTACTCTGTCTGATATTTTCATTATAAATTTACCTTTTTCGTTCCATTAGTTTCCATCACTTCTATACCTTCTTTCTCAGTTCATATATCCAAAAGATTATAATGATGCTTAATCCGATTCTAATCCTTGTTCTTATTCTAACTATCGCAATGATCGTTCTTCTTTTCCAACTCTCACTGGAAGAATTTGTTTATTTCTACTACGCTCTAGGGATTATTGTATTTATAATTCTCCCGTGTCTTTATATTGCTATACGCACTGATATCCACAGTTTTTATTTCAGTGTTGTTGTTGGGCTTTATATTTTCTCTTATATATCGGAGCTTCATGCTCTTGTCTTCACTTCCCGACTTTAAATCAAGCGAATAATGGTCCAGAATTCGTAAGTATGGAGTTTCGAATGAACTTAATGTTCTAAACAAGAAAGAACGTAATAGCACGATTTGATTTTTCAAATTACCAGAATCACTGAGAATAGAACTATCAAGAATATATTTTATTGATATGTTCAGAAGTTAAGTAGAATGAAAGAGTTATGTAACATGGCACATGATGACTTTATGATCTGTGAATCATCACGTTCCATTAGAAACTCAGCATGACTTACTGTAATATAATCACGTTGATCAAGTGTCATTATATTATACTAACTCATGCATCAATTCCCAACATTACTTCAATAACATTCATATTTTTAAGCTCAAAAGTTTACAGAATATAGAAACTTACAGTTTCTATATGATGTAATACTGATAGCACGAAGAGATTAATGATCTCAGATAAGATTAGTTATAAAGATATCTCCAGAAATATGGAGGATATTTATAATGAAAAATGCGATAATATCTCGGAATATCTAAGATCAGAGGATGATAGAAACTATTTTCTGCAAGGGTTTAGAGTAAGGAGCAAGATATTCACTAAAGACTTTTAGCAGACATTGAATCATTTGGATTCTTTGAAGTCAAACTTATTCTTTGTGATTTGTCCACGGCTTCCTTCATAGTTTCACATAATTTGCTTTTAGGAACTAAATTTTCTATTGAATGTTTCCAATATAATGTTACACAGGAAGCACGAAGAGGTATATAATTTCGGATGAGAATATTTATGAAAATATCCTCAGAAATATCGAAGATATTGATGATGATATTTTGGAATTTCTAAGTTCGATGGTTGATGGAGAAAGATTTTCCGTAAGATTTTAACATGACTTCGGAGCAAGATATTCTCTAAAGATTTCAACGGATCTAGAATTACCTGGATTCTTTGAATATATGATATGGTACTTGTATTTGTCCTTGGTCTCCTTCGTGGTTAGCTCAATCCGTTTTCCAGTTCCAACTTTTCTGAGCTTTTCCAACATACTATTTGTTATCATCAAACTTTCGATGATTAAGGTCATTTACGGTTGTCTATGGTTTCTGTTGCTTCATTCAGCTTTTTCAACATTCAGAGTATTGATTTGTGACTGAGTGCTTTTCAGAATTTCAGAATGAGAGATCATAATTCTAAGAGATAAATGTCATACATATAACTATTGATGTAGATATGCTGTGAGTTTTCAAAGTACTGATTGCTGATTCCTGGTAATTGTTATGGCAGTTCTCGTTACAAGATGCGGATGAGTACATGACGAGACTTCAATAGAATAAATATAGTGATTTGTCGGAGGGATTTAAACTAAGGAGCAACGAGGTTACTGGTACGTCTGCTGGTAATATGATAGAATATAAAAGGTTCCCCGGTAACAATAAAAGAGCACGCCTATATATCAAGGTTATAATAAAGTTATTTCGAACGAAAAATTGAAGTTGACTTGTTGGAGCTGTGATAAAATTGGCTAATTTTGAAAAGGAGTTGTAAAGTTATTTTCGGTAATAACAACGACAAAGGAGCTAGCACAGATACGTGTTAAACGTTTACTCAGTTTCCGAGAGTTTTCAGATGCATAACAATACGCATCAGTCTTTTCTTCCGTAAATGAAGTGCGGTTGGTTCATCTTCTCAGTTGTTTCTTAATTGAGAGGTTTCAAGAATCATGAAAGATTTGAACGCAGATTGTAATCGTGAAGATACAAATAATGTTTAAGACGAAATCAAGTGGCAACTTGAAGAATTGTTTAGTTTCATATGTTATAATCAATATTTTAATTCATTTTAATTATCCAATGTTATTAGTCCACAGTCGACAGTTCAATAATTCATATATAGTTTAATATATAATATTCGAATTAATTAATAAGTGTCGTGACCCGTATACGTCTCAGACTCGATCACAACTCAAACTATATATATTATTGTAGAATCAACCTCAACCCTGTATAGAGAGCTCGATCATTACTGCATATAGAGTGTCTATGGTGATTCCAAATAATATATATAGATGTGTCGATATGATATGTCAAAACCTTGTATACGTGTCCCGATATTTAAAGTGCGTAAAAATAAATAACAGAAATTTAAATGACGATAAATAAGGTGCGTAAAGTAAATAACAGAAATTAAATGACGATAAATAAAATTGCGAGAGTGTAAATTGCGATAATTAAATTGCGATAAATAAAATGTGATCAGTTAGCTAGGAACAATTAGCTAGGAACAGTTAGCGTGGATTCTTAACAAAATTTCTCATAGTTAATTTGTTTGTTTCTAACAAATTTTATTTTGTCAAATGTTTTCTTCATTATGCCACTTGTTGGATTCTGATAAATCAAAATCCAAATATGAAATTGGATGAATATGGTTATTCTATGATGAACGGATTTGTATATCGGTGGATGTAAGTAGGATAGTATACGACTGTTAAAACAGATTCGAAGAACGTACAATGTAACTTATAAATGTGAAATTTAAATATTCCTCGGGTATTACCTACCCGTTAAAATATTTTCACCATTAACAGTTTGTACAAGAGAATTTTTAATTACAATCTTTATGAAAACATATATACATATATATTTTCTTCAGATGTATTCATGGATTTAATGAGTTAATATGATATTAAACTCATTTGCTTTTCGGTTGGAACTAGAATAAATAATCTCTAAAACTTTAGAGATTACATATTCGCCATGTCGAACGAAGATAAATGAGGTAGAACGATACGTAGAACGAAGATCATACTCAAAGTACAGATGATGATATTGAAGCATGGATTGTTGATGGTACTGGTGCTGTTATTGATGGTACTGTTGGTGCCAGTGATGTTGCTGAAGCTGGTACATTTTGCACCATATTCTCCGAATTGATTATTCGAGCGCGAAGTTCGTTGACTTATTACTCCAGGATGATTGTTGGTCGGAACGAGCGGATGAATAAGGTTTAGAATTGTGGATAGAATATAATCGTGTTGATATATTCGGGAAATGAGGGTGAAAATGGTATTTCGGACTGGTTCGCCGGTAAGTGCTTCAGGTTCTTCACCAAGAGGTGAATTCGGTTGGTGGAAGGGATCGACTTTTTCTCGTCTCCATCGGTTAAGTAGACTACGAACCCATCAAATGAATTGGTTGATTCATTCTGGTGACACTGCTTTCGGAGCTTAGGTGAAACTCCATATCGGAATAGCTGTCGGAACCCGAGGGATTCGAACTGATTGCGAGTTCCATCTCGTACGATAAAGTAAAGGATTTTCGATAAGAAATAGATTATAGGATGTAGATTAGTACTCTGCAATACATAATTTACATATGCATATATAATACTAAAATCCCATAAGTTACGGAGGAATCTACGGAAGCTGTCAGGCAAAGGTAACAATAACAGATACGCTAAGATATGAATTTATCTATACACTGTCTATGCAATAGAGGCAGTAAGAAGTGTCTAGACTTTAAGGATGATAAGCAATTAATTTTCGACACTAAATGATAAGCAAAACTTTTGACACGCAGACATGGTCGAAGTCCAGACTCACTAAAGCATCCTAATGACTATCAGTTAGACACACTAATGCAAGACCTGGTTCGCTAAGACCACCGCTCTGATACCAACTGAAAGGACCCGTCCTAATCCATCCGGACAAAGTCCATATTGATTATAAATGATTCAAAACAGTTGATTACATCGCGAGGTACTTGACCTCTATATGATACATTTTACAAGCACTGCATTCATTTTTGAAAAGACAATCTTTCATTACATCGAAAGTTGACGACAGGCATACCATTTCATAATAAATCTAACTATAATTGATTTAATAATAATCTTGATGAACACAACGACTCGAATGCAACGTCTTTTGAAATATGTCATAAATGACTCCAAGTAATATCTCTAAGATGAGCAAATGCACAGTGGAATATTTCTTTAATACCTGAGAATAAACATGCTTTAAAGTGTCAACCAAAAGGTTGGTGAGTTCATTAGTTTAACATAAATAATCATTTCTATTATTTTAATAGACCACAAGATTTGCATTTCTCATAAATATACGTCCCAGGCATAGAGACAAAAATATCATTCATATGGATTGAACACCTGGTAACCGACATTAACAAGATGCATATAAGAATATCCCCATCATTCCGGGATCCTCCATCGGACATGATATAAATTTCGAAGTACTAAAGCATCCGGTACTTTGGATGGGGTTTGTTAGGCCCAATAGATCTATCTTTAGAGTTCGCGTCAATTAGGGTATCTGTTCCCTAATTCTTAGATTACCAGACTTAATAAAAAGGGGCATATTCGATTTCGATCATTCAACCATATAATGTAGTTTTGATTACTTGTGTCTATTTTGTAAAAACATTTATAAAAATTGCGCATGTATTCTCAGCCCAAAAATATAAAGGGTAAAAAGGTAAATGAAACTCACCATACTGTATTTTGTAGTAAAAATACATATGACGTCATTTAACAAGTGTAGGGTTGACCTCGGATTCACGAACCTATAACATTCGTATATATATTAATACCTATACTTATAATCGGACAATTATGTATATTATTATTAGTATAAGTTTTAATATTAATAACCTATATGTTTCATTATATTCATTATATTCTTTTTAATAAATAAAATATTAATATAGTTTACTTTCGTATTATTAAATATATTGTTATATGAATATTATTTACTAGTTAAATTTATGAAATTATTAAGATATGGATTATAATACTATTAGATTTAATAATAATAATAATATTAATGTAAACTTTATATAAAATGATAAACTTAATAATAATAATGATAATGAAAATAAAATTTTTGGTAATAATACATAATACATAATAATAATTATTATTATATGATCTTATTACAAATGATAATCTTCATATTAATACTTTTATTAATAATCATAATAATTCTACAATGATACTAATACTAATATTAGTGATAATAATAATATTAGTTTGTGTTATTTTCGTAGGAGCAATAATAATAATATTCATATTTATAGTAATAATACTAATCATACCTTGTATCAATGATAATAATACTTTTAGTTCATAACGATATTACCTAGTAATAACTAAAATGATAATAATAAGAATAATGTTATAATAATAACAATAATAAATGATAATAATAATATCAATAATAACAACAATAAAAATGAAATAATAGTAATAATAATAATAATAATAATAATAATAATAATAATAATAATAATAATAATAATAATAATAACAACAACAAAAAAAGATTACTACCTCATTAAAATGGGTTCCAATAATATAAATGGCCTTGCTGGGATTCGAACCCGCGATCTCCCGTAAACCCGCTAACACACAACACCACTCCGCCATTTATGCTTTTCTGATTATTATCTATTTCAGTTAATAATAAATCGTAATAAACCTGTTTCAATCTCCTTCTTCTTCATCAATCCTAGTTCTATCCAAAACAAATCAACAGCTTTCCCAGTTTGTTTATCTCTTCATATCAACACCGAAATATTTAATTGTAATTAATTGGATAAAAAAAAATAAAGAACGAAAAAAAAAAAACAAAACAGCTTCCTCTGCCTCGTCGCTGTTTAAAAGGAGAAGAAAAAAAATTGATTTCGAGTTTGGTGACGTTTTAGACAAAAATTTCTAAACAAAATGTATTTCAAATCAATCTTAGAAACTGTTAGAACCGTTAATTTAACTCAAATCATATTGGAAAAGTCGAATTTGATGGATGAACATCAGTTGACTTTCAAAAACCCAAACTTTGACTTTCAAAATTCGAATTTGATATTAGGATTTGGGAATTCATACTTTGCAGATAGTTTATACGTATGATTATTAACTTATCTGCATTTTTACTTTTTGAAATTTTGCTCGAAATTAAATTATGACCAAAAAGAAATAAGAAAAGAGTACAGTTCTTTAACTGTTAAAAAAATTGCAGTTGCTAAAAAAAAAAATAGTTGATAATAGGTGGTTTTAGGTCGAATGGTATTCTCTATTACTGATTATAATCACTTTTTATTATAGGTCGACATATGAAGATTCAATTTAGATAAACCAAGTAGAAGAAACAAGAATAAAGAAGAGAAAATAAATAAAATATTCGATCAAACAAAAATATACAGTTTTTAGAGAAAGACTTGTAACAGATTTGTACTACTTGTTTGATATAATGTTTAACAAATCAGATAGAAACAAAGCAGAATCGTCCTTGCAAGATTTTACATATATATATTATTTACATTAATACTTAATAATTATATTAATAGTAATTAATAATAATAACAAAATAATAATAATAATAATAATATTAATATTAAGGATAATAATATTAATTCTTATTATTTTTGTAATAGCAGTAATTTAATATAATGATAATAATATCTAGTAATAATACAAATATTAATCATAATACTGAAGTTACAATCTTTACTACTAATTATAATAATAATGATATTAATAATGATAATAATAATATTAATATTAATAGAAATATAATAATCAAATATATTAAATTTTTATGTCTATATACTGTATATACTTATATTAATAATACTAATATAGATATTAATATTGGGAGTAGTAATAATATTACTATAACAATTATACTCTAACTTATAATTAAATTTATTGTATTAACATTACATGTTATTAATTATATGATATATATATATATATATATATATATATATATATATATATATATATATATAATAATTCTTAATGACAATACTTAATAATAAGAATTCTTAATTTAATAGATTAAAATTTATTTCAAATCTTAAACACTTATATTTATATTTTTATTTATATGTATTTACATATTCATTTACTCTAATTGTTCGTGAATCGTCGAGCATAGTCAAAGGGTAATTGATTACATGAATATAGATTTCAAAACTTTCAAGACTCAACATTACATATTTTGCTTATCGTGTCGGAACCATATAAAGATTAAAGTTTAAATTTGGTCGGAAATTCCCGGGTCATCACAGCTACAGTACCTTTTTTCTCTTCGAAACCAACCCGCAGCGAAAGCGCGGGCCAAAAGACTAGTTGAAATTTATTTGAGGGTAATTCTAGAAGATAGCATCAAATAATAGTTGATTTATCAAAATTGAGCTTGGATATATAATTACATTTTTTAAATAGGCTAGATAGTTCGTCTTTAAAAAAACAACTACCTGATATTTCCTTCTCTCGTGTTTTTTTTTTTTTTTTTTTTTTTTTTTTTCATGATATCACAACTAACGAGATTTTCTAAATATATGCATGTTTCCTTGTTACTTTATTAAATTAATTGTTTTGCATAGTAGCTAAACCGAAATTTTAAAATATATATCAATATTAATATTAATATCAATTTCAATTTACATAAAAGAAACAATGATTAAATAGATTAAAATGGTATTTAGATACTTAGCCTTTCATAGTTTATATTTCACGAAACTCCTAGTTTTATATCTTAAAACAATACAAGTAGTTTAATTTTATAAAAAATATGCTTAAACTTGATAAGTTTTGATAAATTGCAAACAAAACTGTGTTGTAGCTCATATGGTGGTGGTCTGCATCTCTTAGCGAGAGGTCAGGAGTTCGATTCCCGTCGAGTGCAACATTGCACACAAGGTTGCTCCTTTACCCTTGAATTCCACCCAAAGGTGGCTTCCGCACATTGCTTCGCGGGGGCAGTGGGGGAGGGTTTTAACGCCCATGTCCTCGGATTGAGTCGGGTTTTTTCCTGGGCAGCAGTTGGGGGCGAGTTATGTAACTCCATGAAGAGATGAACACGCAGGTGATTAAGTCTCTCTGAGTGATCCTGTACTGTTATTCAAAAAAAAAAAAAAGAACTTTGTAAAGAGAGTATTAAAAGTCTTTGATAAGTTGGATTAAGTTTTTAGTTTATAATTTTCTATTTCTTTTCTTTGGAAGACCACAAATTCATTTAACTTGGCTTTGAACGATGTAGACCCGTAATTAAGGTTTACCATGACATATTAATGATTTTTAAATTATTTCTTAGTCATACTACAATATACACCATAATTAGTCAATTCCTTGATCTATCTTAATTACGTGATGGATTTATCTAACATGTGCCTTAAACGCATTATATATTTGATAATTTAGTTCAAACAAAAATCACAAATAATATGGTTTTTTTTTTTTTTCTTTTTTAATTTTTTCCATATTCACCCCTAATATTGAATTGTTAAATATTAACATAGTAAGGGTGAATATTAACAAAACAAGATGATGAGGTAACCGCGCGTTACAGCAGTAATCATTTTTGAACAAAACTTGATCAATTATATTAGTAGAAAATATAATTTAACGACAATGACAAAAAAACAAAGATAGTTTAAGACCTCTTCTTTTTTTATCTTCAACATTCACTCAACTCATCAGCTAGCATATAATCTTTTAAAAAGTATCAAACGACTTTTAGAAAAATGGCCGACAAAAAAGATTTTTTAAGGAAGAATAAAAAATTAGGTTTACACAAAAGGAAAAAAAATTAGTTGAAACCAATATGTTTTTTTTTCGAACGCCATGAGACAAAATATATTAAAAACTAGCGAGGAGCTAGAAAACAAAAATTGCAAATTACAGATTGTTCATGAGGTTTTGCAACCACACCATCCAAGTAATACTACTCTTATGAAAACGAGAGTAAAGCCAATTGAAATCCGAAACAACTATGCTATAAAAAACGTGAGCTTTTTTGAACTTGGGCTCTTTAAAGAAGTAGTTGTTGCGAAGACGCCATATGTTCCATAAAGCCGAGGTGATGATAACTCTTAGGATGATTCGTTGCATTCAAGTAATAGGAATTCCATCGACCCATAACCAAATGTCTTCGATAATAATCCAATGAGGAATCTGCAAGTTGGTCCAAAGTCTAATTTTGTCCCAAATCTGTACGGTAATGTCACAACCAATAAATAAATGTACTTCATCCTCGTCATGTTGATCACATAAGCTGCATACAGTATTCTCCAACACAATGTCACAAAGAAGTAGGTTGATTTTTGTTGGAAGAAGAAGAGAGTTTAGATGCCAATACAACACGTTGATTTTGATAGGAACAAATTTTCACCACATCGTAGATCTTGATGATGGAACAATGGAGGGCTTGTCGATCATGCGTCTTGCGCTTGAAACTGAAAAAACTTGCGATGAGTCTACTCTAACGACCCGTCCTAATCCATCTGGACGAATACATTACATTTGGTTACATCGCGAGGTACTTGACCTCTATATGATACATTTTACAAACATTGCATTCGTTTTTAAAAGACAAACTTTTATTACATCGAAAGTTGACGGCATGCATACCATATCATAATATATCCAACTATAATTGACTTAATAATAATCTTGATGAACTCAACGACTCGAATACAACGTCTTTTGAAATATGTCATGAATAACTCCAAGTAATATCTCTAAATTGAGCAAATGCACAGCGGAAGATTTCTTTAATACCTGAGAATAAACATGCTTTCAAGTGTCAACCAAAAGGTGTAGTGACCCGTCCTAATCCGTCTGGACGAAGTCTTCAACAGTTGGTCCCATTGCGAGGTTCTGACCTCTATATGCCATGAACGACTCCATATAATATGAGCAAATGCACAACGGAAGATTTCTTTCGTACCTGAGAATAAACATGCTTTAAAGTGTCAACCAAAAAGGTTGGTGAGTTCATTAGTTTAACATAAATAATCATTTCATAAATTTAATAGACCACAAGATTTCATATTTCCATTTTTCATAAACATACGTCCCATGCATAGAGACAAAAATATCATTCATATGGATTGAACACCTGGTAACCAACATTCACAATATACATATAAGAATATCCCCATCATTCCGGGATCCTCCTTCGGACATGATATAAATTTCGAAGTACTAAAGCATCTGGTACTTTGGATGGGGCTTGTTGGGCCCGATAGATCTATCTTTAGGATTCGCGTCAATTAGGGTGTCTGTTCCCTAATTCTTAGATTACCAGACTTAATAAAAAGGGGCATATTCGATTTCGATAATTCAACCATAGAATGTAGTTTCGATTACTTGTGTCTATTTCGTAAAAACATTTATAAAAATTGCGCATGTATTCTCAGCCCAAAAATATAAAGGGTAAAAAGGCAAATGAAACTCACCATACTGTATTTTGTAGTAAAATACATATAACGACATTGAACAAGTATAGGGTTGGCCTCGGATTCACGAACCTATATCATTTGCATATTTATTAATACACATAATCGTAATCGAATAAATTTATGTCTTATTATTAATGGTTATTTTAGTAACTTGTATGTTTTTCTTTGTTAATTAATTTATCTATTTTTATTTTATATACCTTAGAAAATAAATTAATACTCATTATGAAAATATTAGTGTTGTTATATGAATGTATTAAATATATTCTTATATAGTTATTTATTAAAATAATGTCAATAAAAAAATTTGTATCTTTTTATAATAATAATAATACTAAATATAGTTAGATTCAGTAATGATGTTAATATTAATAGTTTTGATAATAATGCTAATAATAATAATAACTATAATAATTTTAATATTAATGGTAATGGTTTTAATCATAATGTCACTACTAATAATAAACTAATTGATACTACTAATAGTGTTCATAATAGTAATAATAATCTAAATATAAATTTTTAATGATAATTACAATTACGATATTAATACTTATAACAATAATAATAATATTAATACTAATATTTCTATTAACAATAATAATAGTAATATTTATAATAATAGTTATTTTAAACATGGTTAGTTAATTAACTAATAATAATAAACTTGAAATTAATAATAATAATAATAATAATAATAATAAACATGATAATGATAATAATATTAAACAAACTACCTTTAAAAGCCTTTTTAAAAAAAAAAGCCAATAGCCGGGCTCGAACCCCCGACCTCGTGAATACCCGTCAATACCTCGAACCAGTTGGGCTGTTGCCCTTTATCCGAAATAATACAGACCGTAATTCTATTTACCCCGTAACTTAAAAGACTCCTCTTCTTCTTCAGCAGGTTACATAATCGAACAGGGGTTAAACCTCTTTAATATCGAATAAATGCTTTGATTTAGGATTTGAATATGAATTGTAAACCCTCTATATTGAATACTTATATTCACTGAATAAAATTAAAAACAGAAAAATGCTGCTGCAATCCCACGATGAACTTCAAATGCCCAAACTTTGATTTTGAAATCCAGCCATGTTAAGAAGATAGTTACAATATCAAAAGTGTTTTAAATGATTAAAAGAAACTCTAGGATTCGTAAATTTCAACAGACACAACTTAAAAATCCTCAATTTAATCCTTGAAAAATCGTTTGACTTTTTGACATGAACTTTGACTCGAAAAATTCGTACTTGTTAAGAAGAATTGAAGATTGAAACTTTGAGGATAGTTTTAAAAATGGAATTCCTATCAGAACTGTATTTATACATTTTGGGAGTTGTTTAAGAATCGAAGGAATGTATAAAAGATGCAAGAACAGAGGCGTGTTCTTCATTTTTCTGTTTCCTTTTCTAATTTAAATGAGTAATAGGTATCGCTGATTAAATGAATGAATGTCACCACTTATAATTAATCAATCTTATTGTATAACTTTCGTTGAGGTCGACTGGTAACCATTTCCGACAACAAGGACACGAAAAATCTTAATCAGAAAAATAAAAGATAATAAGATTGAGATGGCTAACAGTATTTTGGATTTTATCTGTACTCATATTCGTTTGCATCACTGGATTAGGGACAAAAACAGATTAAAGTATGATGGGTACTTTTCCACTGAATCCACATTCCATTTTCTGATTTTTTTTCTATAGATTATTATTAATCAAAAATTAGTATATATATAAGTATATTAATAATAATATTAATAATATTAATATTATCATGCTTAATAAAAATAAAAATACTGATAATTATAACAATTGAAATAATAATAATAATGATATTATTAATCAAAAATATTACTAATTATAATAATAGAGATAATAATTATATTAATGATAACTATATCAAAATAATACTTAATATTAATAATAAGTACAATAATAAGAGTAATAAACATAATGATAACAATAATATCGTAACAATTTATGTGTATCAATTTTCCTATATTATCTATTGAAAATAATAATATGACTAACACTGATTTTAATATTGATATTATTAATAGTAATGGAAGTAATAATAATATTAGTATTATACGTTTTATTTGTTATTACATTTAATATATTACATTTTATTACTTATGTAATATTATCATATCATACATTATTCGACAACATTTATTAAACATTTAATATGTATATATTACAATTTAATAACACTTATGAATAGAATTCATATATATATCTTTATACAATTTATGTTTTTAAATATTAATTAGATAATTAGTTATATACATTTAAACATTTAAACTCAAAATATAATATTACCCTTTTAATACATTGATAACATTGACAAATTTTGTTTGAAACCATTTATATCCGATATGCCCTATCTATTTAAAGTAACATGTTTTAGTTATTTAAAAAATATATATATCTCTTACATAATGGTTTATTGATATATTTAATATAATTATTTTCTTATGTAATTATTTATTTTTACATTTCTGTTTACAATTATAGGTTCGTGAATCGTTTAAAAATAGTCACGGGTTAAATGAATATATGAACACAGTTCGCAGTTTTTGAGATTCAATAAAATAGACTTTGCTTGTCTTGTCGGAAACATATAAAGATTAAGTTTAAATTTGATCGGAAATTTCCGGGTCGTCACAGTACCTACCAGTTAAAGAAATTTCGTTCCGAAATTTGAGTGAGGTGATCGTGGCTAACAACCAGAATGTATTTATGACAAATATGAGTTGATAAATAGAGTTTTATTACCATGGAGTAATATGGATAAAATAATTTGAATACTCGAAGAGTACGAGTGAAGCTATCACTAAATAGTGAAATGAGTACGACATATTTCATCATAACTTTTGACTAGTCATGGTTGAATTTAGAAAATATGATGCGTCTTAACTTTTGACGTTGTTTTGGTAGAATTCCGGAATTCAAGGGATTTAAAAGAAAATCTTCGAAATCTAAAAGATTTGATTCTTCGGCGGGTAAGGAAATTTAAGATCTCTATAATTAAGTACGGTGATCTGTCTCGATTACTCTGTCTGATATTTTCACTATAAATTAAACCCTTCCGTCCCATTATTCTCACTACTCATACACTTTCTTCTTTAATTCATACTTTCCAAGATCGGGGAAATGCTCAATCCTGTTCTAATCCTTGTCCTTATCCTTACTATCTCAATAATTATTCTCCTTTTTCAACTACCACCGGAGGAATCTGTTTTCTTCTACTTCGCTCTTAGGGTTATAATGTTTTTAATTCTCCCGTGTCTTTATGTTGCGATAAACATTGATATACACGGTTTGTAATTCCTCTGTTTGTTCGGCTTTATATTTTTCCTTTATTTTTCGGAGCTCCATGCTTTTGTTTTCTCTTTCCAACTCCAAGTCAAGCGAATAATGGTCCAGAGTTCATAGATATAGAGTTTCGAATGATTATAAAGTTCTAAGCAGGAAGGAACGTGATAGTACGATTTGATTTGGTAAATTACTAGAATCACAGAGGATAGAACTATCAAGAATATATTTTTCTTGCTATGTTCAGAGGTTAAACAGAATGAAAGAGTTATGTAACATGGCACATGATGACGTTATGATCTGTGAATCATCACGTTCCATTAGAAACTCAGCATGACTTACTGTAATATAATCACGTTGATCAAGTGTCATTATATTATACTAACTCATGCATCAGTTCCCAACATTACTTCAATAACATTCGTATTTTAAGCTTGAAAGTTTACAGAATATAGAAACTAACAGTTTTTATATGATGTAACACTGATAACACGAAGAGATAAATGATTTCAGATAAGAATAGTTATGAAAATATCTTCAGAAATATGGAGGATATTTATAATGAAAGATACGATAATATCTTTGAATATCTAAGATCAGAGGATGATGGAGACTATTGTCCGCAAGGGTTTAGAGTAAGGAGCAAGATATTCGCTAAAGACTTCAGCAGGCATTGAATTATTTGGATTCTTTGAAGTTAAACTTATTCTTTGTGATTTGTCCACGGCTTTCTTCATAGTTTCGCATAATCCGCTTTTCGGTACTAAATTTTCTATTGAATGTTTCCAATATTCCATTCTTTATCATCAAACTTTCGACGGCTACGGTCGTGTACAGTTTTTGCTGCTGTATTCAGCTTTTTCGAAATTTGTGGTATTGATTTGTAGACTGGGTGCTTTTCAGAATTTCAGAATAAAAGATCATCATTCTAAGATATAAATGTTATATGTATACATATATCTGTTGATGTAGATATGCTGTGAGTTTCAAAATACTGATTGCTGATTCCCGGTAATTGGTATGGCAATACTCTTTACAAGATGCGGATGAATATATGATAGGGTTTCAATGAATATAATGATTTTCGAAAAATCAAAGATCAACGGAGTTGCTGGTACATCTACTGATAATGTCGTGGAATATAAAAGGTTCTCCGGTAATGATGACGAAAGGTAGACTTATATAACAAAGTTATAATAAGACTTATTCGAATGAAATGTCGATGTTAATTTGTTGGAGCTGTGACAAAATTAACTAATTTGAAAAGGAATTGTAAAGTTATTTTTGGTAATAACAACGCCAAAGAAGTTAGCACAGATACGTGTTAAACGTTTACTCAAGTTCTGAGAATTTTTCAGGTGCACAACTATATGCATCAATCTTTTCTTCCGTAGATGAAGTACAGTTGGTTCCTCCTCTCGATTGAGGTGTTTTCAAAATCATGAAAGGTTTGAACGCGGATTGTAATCGTCAAGATACAAATGAGGTTTAAGATGAAATCAAGTGTCAAACTTGAAGAATTGTTTAGTTTCATAGGTTATAATCAATATTTTAATTCATTTTAATTATCCAATATTATTAGTCCACAGTCGATAGTCCACAGTTAACAGTCCAATAATTCATATATAGTTTAATATATAATATTCGAATTAATTAATACATATCGTGACTCGTGTACATGTCTCAGACTCGATCACAACTCAAAGTATATATATTATTGTAGAATCAACCTCAACCCTGTATAGAGAACTGGATCATTACTGCATATAGAGTGTCTATGGTGATTCCAAATAATATATATAGATGCGTCGATATGATATGTCAAAACCTTGTATACGTGTCCCGATATTTAAAGTACGTAATATAAATAACAAAAAATAAATGACGATAATTAAAGTGCGTAAAGTAAATAACAGAAATTAAATGACGATAAATAAAATTACGAGAATGTAAATTGCGATAATTAAATTGCGATAAATAAAATGTAATCAGTTAGCTAGGAACAATTAGCTAGGAACAGTTAGCGTGGATTCTTAACAAAATTTCTCATAGTTAATTTGTTTGTTTCTATCAAATTTTATTTCGTCAAATGTGTTCTTCATTATGCCACTTGTTGGATTCTGATAAATCAAAATCCCAATATGAAATTGGATGAATATGGTTATTCTGTGGTGAACGGATTTGTATATCGATGGATGTAAGTAGGATAGTAAATGACTATTGAATCTGATTTGAACAATGTACAGTGTAACTTATTAATGTGAAATCTAAATATTCCTCGGGTATTACCTACCCGGTAAAATATTTTCATCATTAACAGTTTGTACAAAAGAATTTTTAATTACTATCGTTATGAAAAAAAATATATACATATATATTTTCTTCATATGTAATCATGGATTTAATGAGTTAACATGATATTAATCTCATTTGCTTTTCTGTTTGAACTAGAATAAGTAATCTCTAAAACTTTTAGGAACCACATATTCTTCGCAGAATATTTCTTCAATGAAGTTATGAATTAATACTTCATCGTTCATTGTTGTTGGTACTCCTTGGTATCTATGGTGTGTATGACGTTGATGTTCGTGTGACAGATTGTGAAGTTGAGGTTTGCGATGCGGTTGTTGTTGGTGGTAATGGTACTGTTGGCGTTGGTGGTGATGATACTGGTTATGCTGCTAGTGCTGCTGCTGGTGTTTGTAACCTTTTCACCATATTCTCCAAAGCCACTAACCGAGCGCGAAGCTCGTTGACTTCTTCTATTACACCGGGGTGATTGTCGGTTCGAACGAGCGGATAAATATGATCTAGAATTTGGTATAGTATATAATCGTGACGAGATACCCTGGAAATGAGAGAGAAAATGGTGTTTCGGATAGGTTCGCCGGTAAGTGCTTCAGGTTCTTCGTCAAGAGAGCAATGTGGTGGATGGAAAGGATCGCCTTCTTCTTGTCTCCAATGATTGAGGAGGCTACAAACCTATCCCCAATTCATCCAAAATAGATGATGACTGATTGGTTGATCCATTCCGGTCACACTGCTTTCGGAGCTTGAGTGGGATTCCATTTCGGAATTCGAGGGACTTGAACTGATGACAAATTCCATTTCGTACGATTGGATAAAGGATTTTTTGATATAAAATGATTTTCCGGCTATTGGGTGGTATTCTATTTACATAGGATATATATATATATATATATATATATATATATATATATATATATATATATATATATATATATATATATAGATCAAAAGATTTCGTAGTTTACGGAGGAATTTGCGGGATATGTCAGGCAAAGTTTAAAGTAACAGATACGATAAGATATGATTTAGCAGATACGCTAAGATATGAATTTTTGTCTATACACTACTCATGCAATTAACGTAGCAAGACGTGTCTAGACTAATAATGATAAGCAGTTAATTTTTGAAGGATGATAAGCAGATGATTTCCAACAAAAATGATAAGCAAAATTTTTGACATGCAGACACGGTCGAAGTCCAGACTCACTAATGCATCTAAACAACTATTAGTTAGACACACTAATGCAAGACCTGGTTCGCTAAGACCACCGCTCTGATACCACCTATGGTGACCCGTCCTAATCCGTCTGGACGAAGTTTTCAACAGTTGGTCCCATTGCGAGGTTCTGACCTCTATATGCCATGAACGACTCCATATAATATGAGCAAATGCACATCGAAAGATTTCTTTCGTACCTGAGAATAAACATGCTTTAAAGTGTCAACCAAAAAGGTTGGTGAGTTCATTAGTTTAACATAAATAATCATTTCATAAATTTAATAGACCACAAGATTTCATATTTCCATTTTTCATAAACATACGTCCCATGCATAGAGACAAAAATATCATTCATAAGGATTGAACACCTGGTAACCGACATTCACAATATGCATATAAGAATATCCCCATCATTCCGAGATCCTCCTTCGGACATGATATAAATTTCGAAGTACTAAAGCATCCGGTACTTTGGATGGGGCTTATTGGGCCCGATAGATCTATCTTTAGGATTCGCATCAATTAGGGTGTATGTTCCCTAATTCTTAGATTACCAGACTTAATAAAAAGGGGCATATTCGATTTCGATAATTCAACCATAGAATGTAGTTTCGATTACTTGTGTCTATTTCGTAAAAACATTTATAAAAATTGCGCATGTATTCTCAGACCAAAAATATAAAGGGTAAAAAGGCAAATGAAACTCACCATACTGTATTTTGTAGTAAAATACATATAACGACATTGAACAAGTATAGGGTTGGCCTCGAATTCACGAACCTATATCATTTGCATATTTATTAATACATATAATCGTAATCGAATAAGTTTATGTCTTATTATTAATGGTTATTTTAGTAACTTGTATGTTTTTCTTTATTAATTAATTTATCTATTTCTATTTTATATACCATAGAAAATAAATTAATACTCATTATGAAAATATTAGTGTTGTTATATGAATGTATTAAATATATTCTTATATAGTTACTTATTAAAATAATGTCAATAAAAAAAATTTGTATCTTTTTATAATAATAATAATACTAAAAATAGTTAGATTCAGTAATGATGTTAATATTAATAGTTTTGATAATAATGCTAATAATAATAATAACTATAATAATTTTAATATTAATGGTAATGGTTTTAATCATAATGTCACTACTAATAATAAACTAATTGATACTACTAATAGTGTTCATAATAGAAATAATAATCTAAATATAAATTTTTAATGATAATTACAATTACAATATTAATACTTATAACAATAATAATAATAGTAATACTAATATTTCTATTAACAATAATAATAGTAATATTTATAATAATAGTTATTTTAAACATGGTTAGTTATTTAACTAATAATAATAAACTTGAAATTAATAATAATAATAATAATAATAATAATAATAATAATAATAATAATAATAATAATAATAATAATAATAATAATAATAATAATAATAATAATAATAATAAACATGATAATGATAATAATATTAAACAAACTACCTTTAAAAGCCTTTTTTAAAAATAAAAAAAAGCCAATAGCGGGGCTCGAACCCCCGACCTCGTGAATACCCGTCAATACCTCGAACCAGTTGTGTAGTGACCCGAACTTTTCCATGTTTATATATATATTAAATGAAATTGTTATTTACATGATTAAGTGTTTCCAACATGTTAAGCAATCAAACTTGTTAAGACTTGATTAATTGAAATAGGTTTCATATAGAGAATTGACCACCCAAGTTGACCGGTGATTCACGAACGTTAAAACTTGTAAAAACTATACGATGACATATATATGGTTATATATATAGTTAACATGATTTTATTATAAGTATGTATCTCATTAGGTATTTTAACAATGAGTTATATACATAAAAATGAGACTATTAATTTAAGAAACTCGAAAACGATATATATAACGATTATCGTTATAACAACGTCTTACTAGGTAATATAAATCATATTAAGATATTGATACACTTGGTTAATTATGTTAAATGATAAGTAAATATATTATTAAGTGTATTAACAATGAAATACATATGTAAAAATAAGACTACTAACTTAATGATTTCGAAACGAGACATATATGTAACGATTATCGTTGTAACGACATTTAACTGTATATATATCATACTAAGATATATTATATATCATAATATCATGATAATATAACAATTTAACATCTCATTTGTTATAATAAACAATGGGTTAACAACATTCAACAAGATCGTTAACCTAAAGGTTTCAAAACAACATTTACATGTAACGACTAACGATGACTTAACGACTCAGTTAAAATGTATATACATGTAGTGTTTTAATATGTATTCATACACTTTTGAAAGACTTCAAGACACTTATCAAAATACTTTTACTTAACAAAAATGCTTACAATTACATCCTCGTTCAGTTTCATCAACAATTCTACTCGTATGCACCCGTATTCGTACTCGTACAATACACAGCTTTTAGATGTATGTACTATTGGTATATACACTCCAATGATCAGCTCTTAGCAGCCCATGTGAGTCACCTAACACATGTGGGAATCATCATTTGGCAACTAGCATGAAATATCTCATAAAATTACAAAAATATGAGTAATCATTCATGACTTATTTACATGAAAATAAAATTACATATCCTTTATATCTAATCCATACACCAATGACCAAAAACACCTATAAACACTTTCATTCTTCAATTTTCTTCATCTAATTAATCTCTCTCAAGTTCTATCTTCAAGTTCTAAGTGTTCTTCATAAATTCTACAAGTTCTAGTTACATAAAATCAAGAATACTTTCAAGTTTGCTAGCTCACTTCCAATCTTGTAAGGTGATCATCCAACCTCAAGAAATCTTTGTTTCTTACAGTAGGTTATCATTCTAATACAAGGTAATAATCATATTCACACTTTGGTTCAATTTCTATAACTATAACAATCTTATTTCAAGTGATGATCTTACTTGAACTTGTTTTCGTGTCATGATTCTGCTTCAAGAACTTCGAGCCATCCAAGGATCTGTTGAAGCTAGATCCATTTTTCTCTTTTCCAGTAAGTTTATCCAAGGAACTCAAGGTAGTAATGATGTTCATAACATCATTCGATTCATACATATAAAGCTATCTTATTCGAAGGTTTAAACTTGTAATCACTAGAACATAGTTTAGTTAATTCTAAACTTGTTCGCAAACAAAAGTTAATCCTTCTAACTTGACTTTTAAAATCAACTAAACACATGTTCTATATCTATATGATATGCTAACTTAACGATTTAAAACCTGGAAACACGAAAAACACTGTAAAACCGAATTTACGCCGTCATAGTAACACCGCGGGCTGTTTTGGGTTAGTTAATTAAAAACTATGATAAACTTTGATTTAAAAGTTGTTCTTCTGGGAAAATAATTTTGCTTATGAACATGAAACTATATCCAAAAATCATGGTTAAACTCAAAGTGTAAGTATGTTTTCTAAAATGGTCATCTAGACGTCGTTCTTTCGACTGAAATGACTACCTTTACAAAAATGACTTGTAACTTATATTTCTGACTATAAACCTATACTTTTTCTATTTAGATTCATAAAATAGAGTTCAATATGAAACCATAGCAATTTTATTCACTCAAAACGGATTTAAAATAAAGAAGTTATGGGTAAAACAAGATTGGATAATTTTTCTCATTTTAGCTACGTGAAAATTGGTAACAAATCTATTCCATCCATAACTTAATCAACTTGTATTGTATATTATGTAATCTTGAGATACCATAGACACGTATACAATGTTTCGACCTATCATGTCGACACATCTATATATATTTCGGAACAACCATAGACACTCTATATGTGAATGTTGGAGTTAGCTATACAGGGTTGAGGTTGATTCTAAAATATATATAGTTTGAGTTGTGATCAATACTGAGATACGTATACACTGGGTCGTGGATTGATTCAAGATAATATTTATCGATTTATTTCTGTACATCTAACTGTGGACAACTAGTTGTAGGTTACTAACGAGGACAGCTGACTTAATAAACTTAAAACATCAAAATGTATTAAAAGTGTTGTAATTATATTTTGAACATACTTTGATATATATGTACATATTTGTTATAGGTTCGTGAATCGACCAGTGGCCAAGTCTTACTTCCCGACGAAGTAAAAATCTGTGAAAGTGAGTTATAGTCCCACTTTTAAAATCTAATATTTTTGGGATGAGAATACATGCAGGTTTTATAAATGATTTACAAAATAGACACAAGTACGTGAAACTACATTCTATGGTTGAATTATCGAAATCGAATATGCCCCTTTTATAAAGTCTGGTAATCTAAGAATTAGGGAACAGACACCCTAATTGACGTGAATCCTAAAGATAGATCTATTGGGCCTAACAAACCCCATCCAAAGTACCGGATGCTTTAGTACTTCGAAATTTATATCATATCCGAAGGGTGTCCCGGAATGATGGGGATATTCTTATATTATGCATCTTGTTAATGTCGATTACCAGGTGTTCACCATATGAATACTTTTTATCTCTATGTATGGGATGTATATTGAAATATGAAATCTTGTGGTCTATTGTTACGATTTGATATATATAGGTTAAACCTATAACTCACCAACATTTTTGTTGACGTTTTAAGCATGTTTATTCTCAGGTGATTATTAAGAGCTTCCGCTGTCGCATACTTAAATAAGGATGAGATTTGGAGTCCATGCTTGTATGATATTGTGTAAAAACTGCATTCAAGAAACTTATTTTGTTGTAACATATTTGTATTGTAAACCATTATGTAATGGTCGTGTGTAAACAGGATATTTTAGATTATCATTATTTGATAATCTACGTAAAGCTTTTTAAACCTTTATTGATGAAATAAAGGTTATGGATTGTTTTAAAATGAATGCAGTCTTTGAAAAACGTCTCATATAGAGGTCAAAACCTCGCAACGAAATCAATTAATATGGAACGTTTTTAATCAATAAGAACGGGACATTTCAGTTGGTATCCGAGCGTTGGTCTTAGAGAACCAGAATTTTGCATTAGTGTGTCTTATCGAGTTTGTTAGGATGCATTAGTAAGTCTGGACTTCGACCGTGTTTACTTGAAAAATGATTGCTTAACAAATTTTGTTGGAAACTATATATTTTTAACATGTGAATATTATGTGATATATTAATCTGTTAACGCGTTTGATATTATGTGATAGATGTCTACCTCTAGAACAAGTCCCATTGACTTACCTAATAATAATGAAGAGTCAAATGTAAATTGGGATGATTCATGGAATGATTCACAAGTTTCCGAAGAGGAACCGGAAGAAGAGTCGGAACCGGAAGAAGAATCGGAACCGGATGAAGAAATAGAACCGGTGGGGGAAATAATAAAATGGTTAAGTAAAAGAAAATCCTCAACCAACCGACCAAGGTTAATTATGGTCAATGGTGTTTTCGCCAAGGAAGCAAAATATTGGGAGGATTACCAATTCTGAGAATTCCGATGATGTTATAGAAATTACCCCAACTGAATTTAAAAAGGCAAAGGAAAATAATAAGGGAAAGGGCATAAAAATAGAGAAATCTAATTCCAACCCCGATGAACTTTATATGTATCGTCAACCCCCGAAGTCCTTAAGTTGTAACAATGACCCGGGAATCTCTAAACCACCAGGTTTTTCTAAACCAATGTGGAAAACGACGGCTCGTATTAGGGGAACATCATATATCCCTAGAAACTTGGCAAAACGAACCAAAACCGAAGAAGAAGAAACAAGCGATTCGGAATAAGATAGTTGTATTCGTGTGGTGTAATATATGTAATATAGTGTGCTTATGCTTTATGATATATGTAAAAATTGCTTGTATTAATAAGTATATATATATATATTTTTTTTATGAATCTAACTCTTGTCTATTTTACAGTATAAAAACACAAAATGGATAGACAACCCAAAATTTTAAGAGACCTACCCGGAGACATGATTGATGAAATCTTGTCTAGAGTCGGTCAGAATTCTTCGGCACAACTATTTACGGCGAAATCAGTTTGTAAGACATTCGAAGAACGTTCCAAGAATGTCTTGGTTTATAAGAGACTTTCGTTCGAAAGATGGGGGATATCACATTGGGAAATCCATAAGTTACGATGTGTTTACTTTGACGCATATATTGCGGGGAACCCAAATGCTATTTTACGCAATGGGTTAAGAAATTATTTTGACTCAATATATCCGAATATTGGACTTCGTGATTTAGAAAAAGCGGCTAACATGCAACATAAAGAAGCATGTTATGCTTACGGATTAATAATGTTCGCTTCTCACCAAAGTGAGAACAAGAACATCGGGCTACAACTATTAAACAAAACGTTCCCACAAGTGACGGAGTCGGTAATTGGGGTAAGAAATGAGGTTTTTAGATTGTTACGGGACTGTTGGACATTACGTAACCCTCGTCCCTTTGACGACGTTACAACACGCTGTCTTATCAACGGCCATAACGGTTATGTTCCACAAGACCAATGATGGGAAGTAGTCCTAGTAAAACCAGAATGCATGATTTGTTTCTGGACGTATGAATTACGTATCTTTATTGCCTTTGCTGAACGACTTGTGTACTAGCTAGAATTATCTTCACAACCATCTTGTATCAAATTTATTGTGTGCTATATTTCATGCTATATGTAAAATAAGCGCTATTGTAAGTTTGTAAAATATTGTGTAAAAGTTTAAACGCGAAATATTATTATAATCAGTTTTTCATATAGAATTGTAGTAGTTGAATTGTATATTAGCTACTAAGTATGAACTTAACGGGTAGGTACTACCCGAATTTAAACTTATAAAACGCTAATATGAAGAAAAAGCTTTTATAAATGAGTTCATATTATGCTACGAAATACTATTAACTACTCTTAATATTCTGTATGATTAACTTGTTCCATTTAACTATTTTGAAGGAAATGGCACCGACTACTCGACACACCGTGAATATGAATGAAGAGGAATTCCGTACTTTTCTAGCTTCAAACATAGCCGCAGTACAGGCTGCGCTACATACCAACAATAACCTTGGATCTAGCAGTACAGGAAATCGTGTAGGATGCACCTACAAAGAATTCACTGCCTGCAAACCTTTGGAATTTGATGGAACCGAAGGACCGATCGGATTGAAACGGTGGACCGAGAAGGTTGAATCGGTGTTTGTCATAAGTAAGTGTACTGAAAAGGAAAAAGTAAAGTACGCTACGCATACCTTCACAGGTTCTGCGTTAACATGGTGGAATACCTATCTAGAGCAAGTGGGACAAGATGATGCGTACGCACTACCGTGGTCAGCATTCAAGCACTTGATGAACGAGAAGTACCGTCCCAGAACCGAGGTCAATAAGCTCAAGACAGAACTTAGAGGGTTACGAACCCAAGGATTTGATATTACCACGTACGAAAGACGATTCACAGAATTGTGCCTATTGTGTCCGGGAGCGTTCGAAGATGAGGAAGAGAAGATCGACGCGTTTGTGAAAGGATTACCGGAAAGAATCCAAGAAGATATAAGTTCACACGAGCCCGCCTCCATACAACAGGCATGTAGAATGGCTCACAAACAAGTGAACCAGATTGAAGAAAGAATTAAAGAACAGACTGCTGAAGAGGCCAATGTGAAGCAAGTCAAAAGAAAGTGGGAGGAAAACGGTGATAAGAATCACCAATACAACAACAACAGCAATTACAACAATAATCGCAACAATTATCCCAACAATCGCAACATCAATCGCAACTACAACAAACGGCCCAACAACAACAACAACAACAACAACTACAACAATCATCCCAACAACAATAATAACCGCAACAACAACAACAATCAGAAGCAGCTATGCCAAAGGTGTGAAAAGTATCACTCAGGGTTCTGCACCAAATTTTGCAACAAGTGTAAAATAAATGGTCATAGCGCGGCGAAGTGTGAGGTCTACAGACCAGGGGTTAATAGAACGAAAGGAACAAATGGTGTCAGAACGAGTAATGGCGGAGCAAGTAGTGTCGGAGCAAGTTATGCCAATGTAGTTTGTTATAAATGTGAAAAACAGGGCCACATTATTAGAAATTGCCCGAACCAGGAGAACACGAATGGACAAGGCCGCGGAAGAGTTTTCAATATTAATGCGGCAGAGGCACAGGAAGACCCGGAGCTTGTTACGGGTACGTTTCTTATTGACAATAAATCTGCTTACGTTTTATTTGATTCGGGTGCGGATAGAAGCTATATGAGTAGAGATTTTTGTGCTAAATTAAATTGTCCATTGACGCCTTTGGATAGTAAATTTTTACTCGAATTAGCAAATGGTAAATTAATTTCAGCAGATAATATATGTCGGAATCTAGAAATTAAACTGGTTAGCGAAACATTTAAGATTGATTTGATACCAGTAGAGTTAGGGAGTTTTGATGTGATAATTGGTATGGACTGGTTGAAAGAAGTGAAAGCAGAGATCGTTTGTTACAAAAATGCAATTCGCATTATACGAGAAAAAGGAAAACCCTTAATGGTGTACGGAGAAAAGGGCAACACGAAGCTACATCTTATTAGTAATTTGAAGGCACAAAAACTAATAAGAAAAGGTTGCTATGCTGTTCTAGCACACGTCGAGAAAATACAAACTGAAGAAAAGAGCATCAATGATGTTCCCGTTGCAAAAGAATTTCCCGATGTATTTCCGAAAGAATTACCGGGATTACCCCCACATCGATCCGTTGAATTTCAAATAGATCTTGTACCAGGAGCTGCACCAATAGCTCGTGCTCCTTACAGACTCGCACCCAGCGAGATGAAAGAACTGCAAAGCCAATTACAAGAACTTTTAGAGCGTGGTTTCATTCGACCAAGCACATCACCGTGGGGAGCTCCTGTTTTGTTTGTCAAGAAGAAAGATGGTACATTCAGGTTGTGTATCGACTACCGAGAGTTGAGCAAACTTACCATCAAGAACCGCTACCCACTACCGAGAATCGATGACTTATTTGATCAACTACAAGGCTCGTCTGTTTATTCAAAGATTGACTTACGTTCCGGGTATCATCAAATGCGGGTGAAAGAAGATGATATTCCAAAGACTGCTTTCAGAACACGTTACGGTCATTACGAGTTTATGGTCATGCCGTTTGGTTTAACTAATGCACCAGCTGTGTTCATGGACCTTATGAACCGAGTGTGTGGACCATACCTTGACAAGTTTGTCATTGTTTTCATTGATGACATACTTATTTACTCAAAGAATGAGCAAGAACACGGTGAACATTTGAGAAAGGTGTTAGAAGTATTGAGGAAGGAAGAATTGTACGCTAAGTTTTCAAAGTGTGCATTTTGGTTGGAAGAAGTTCAATTCCTCGGTCACATAGTGAACAAAGAAGTTATTAAGGTGGATCCGGCAAAGATAGAAACTGTTGAAAAGTGGGAAACTCCGAAAACTCCGAAACACATACGCCAGTTTTTAGGACTAGCTGGTTACTATAGAAGGTTCATCCAAGACTTTTCCAGAATAGTAAAACCCTTGACTGCATTAACGCATAAAGGGAAGAAATTTGAATGGAATGATGAACAAGAGAAAGCGTTTCAGTTATTGAAGAAAAAGCTAACTACGGCACCTATATTGTCATTGCCTGAAGGGAATGATGATTTTGTGATTTATTGTGACGCATCAAAGCAAGGTCTCGGTTGTGTATTAATGCAACGAACGAAGGTGATTGCTTATGCGTCTAGACAATTAAAGATTCACGAACAAAATTATACGACGCATGATTTGGAATTAGGCGCGGTTGTTTTTGCATTAAAGACTTGGAAGCACTACTTATATGGGGTCAAAAGTATTATATATACCGACCACAAAAGTCTTCAACACATATTTAATCAGAAACAACTAAATATGAGGCAGCGTAGGTGGATTGAATTGTTGAATGATTATGACTTTGAGATTCGTTACCACCCGGGGAAGGCAAATGTGGTAGCCGATGCCTTGAGCATGAAGGACAAAGAACCCATTCGAGTAAAATCTATGAATATAATGATTCATAATAACCTTACTACTCAAATAAAGGAGGCGCAGCAAGGAGTTTTAAAAGAGGGAAATTTAAAGGATGAAATACCCGAAGGATTGGAGAAGCATCTTAATATTCGGGAAGACGGAACCCGGTATAGGGCTGAAAGGATTTGGGTACCAAAATTTGGAGATATGAGAGAAATGGTACTTAGAGAAGCTCATAAAACCAGATACTCAATACATCCTGGAACGGGGAAGATGTACAAGGATCTCAAGAAACATTTTTGGTGGCCGGGTATGAAAGCCGATGTTACTAAATACGTAGGAGAATGTTTGACGTGTTCTAAGGTCAAAGCTGAGCATCAGAAACCATCAGGTCTACTTCAAAAACCCGAAATCTCGGAATGGAAATGGGAAAACATTACCATGGATTTCATCACTAAATTGCCAAGGACTGCAAGTGGTTTTGATACTATTTGGGTAATAGTTGATCGTCTCACCAAATCAGCACACTTCCTGCCAATAAGAGAAGATGACAAGATGGAGAAGTTAGCACGACTGTATTTGAAGGAAGTCATCTCCAGACATGGAATACCAATCTCTATTATCTATGATAGGGATGGCAGATTTATTTCAAGATTCTGGCAGACATTACAGCAAGCATTAGGAACTCGTCTAGACATGAGTACTGCCTATCATCTACAAACTGATGGGTAGAGCGAAAGGATGATACAAATGCTTGAAGACATGCTACGAGCATGTGTTATTGATTTCGGAAACAGTTGGGATCGACATCTACCGTTAGCAGAATTTTCATACAACAACAGCTACCATTCAAGCATTGAGATGGCGCCGTTTGAAGCACTTTATGGAAGAAAGTGTAGGTCTCCGATTTGTTGGAGTGAAGTGGGGGATAGACAGATTACGGGTCCGGAGATAATACAAGAAACTACCAAGAAGATCATCCAAATTCAACAACGGTTGAAAACCGCCCAAAGTCGACAAAAGAGCTACGCTGACATTAAAAGAAAAGATATAGAATTTGAAATTGGAGAGATGGTCATGCTTAAAGTTGCACCTTGGAAAGGCGTTGTTCGATTTGGTAAACGAGGGAAATTAAATCCAAGGTATATTGGACCATTCAAGATTATTGATCGTGTCGGACCAGTAGCTTACCGACTTGAGTTACCTCAACAACTCGCGGCTGTACATAACACTTTCCACGTCTCGAATTTGAAGAAATGTTTTGCTAAAGAAGATCTCACTATTCCGTTAGATGAAATCCAAATCAACAAAAAACTTCAATTCATCGAAGAACCCATCGAAATAATGGATCGTGAGGTTAAAAGACTTAAGAAAAACAAGATACCAATTGTTAAGGTTAGATGGAATGCTCGTAGAGGACCCGAGTTCACCTGGGAGTGTGAAGATCATATGAAGAAGAAATACCCGCATTTATTTCCAGAAGATACGTCAACACCTCCAACTGCTTAAAATTTCGGGACGAAATTTATTTAACGGGTAGGTACTGTAGTGACCCGAACTATTCCATGTTTATATATATATTAAATGAAATTGTTATTTACATGATTAAGTGTTTCCAACATGTTATGCAATCAAACTTGTTAAGACTTGATTAATTGAAATAGGTTTCATATAGACAATTGACCACCCAAGTTGACCGGTGATTCACGAACGTTAAAACTTGTAAAAACTATACGATGACATATATATGGTTATATATATAGTTAACATAATTTTATTATAAGTATGTATCTCATTAGGTATTTTAACAATGAGTTATATACATAAAAATGAGACTATTAATTTAAGAAACTCGAAAACGATATATATATAACGATTATCGTTATAACAACGTCTTACTAGGTAATATGAATCATATTAAGATATTGATACACTTGGTTAATTATGTTAAATGATAAGTAAATATATTATTAAGTGTATTAACAATGAAATACATATGTAAAAATAAGACTACTAACTTAATGATTTCGAAACGAGACATATATGTAACGATTATCGTTGTAACGACATTTAACTGTATATATATCATACTAAGATATATTATATATCATAATATCATGATAATATAACAATTTAACATCTCATTTGTTATAATAAACAATGGGTTAACAACATTCAACAAGATCGTTAACCTAAAGGTTTCAAAACAACATTTACATGTAACGACTAACGATGACTTAACGACTCAGTTAAAATGTATATACATGTAGTGTTTTAATATGTATTCATACACTTTTGAAAGACTTCAAGAAACTTATCAAAATACTTCTACTTAACAAAAATTCTTACAATTACATCCTCGTTCAGTTTCATCAACAATTTTACTCGTATGCACCCGTATTCGTACTCGTACAATACACAGCTTTTAGATGTATGTACTATTGGTATATACACTCCAATGATCAGCTCTTAGCAGACCATGTGAGTCACCTAACACATGTGGGAACCATCATTTGGCAACTAGCATGAAATATCTCATAAAATTACAAAAATATGAGTAATCATTCATGACTTATTTACATGAAAACAAAATTACATATCCTTTATATCTAATCCATACACCAACGACCAAAAACACCTACAAACACTTTCATTCTTCAATTTTCTTCATCTAATTAATCTCTCTCAAGTTCTATCTTCAAGTTCTAAGTGTTCTTCATAAATTCTACAAGTTCTAGTTACATAAAATCAAGAATACTTTCAAGTTTGCTAGCTCACTTCCAATCTTGTAAGGTGATCATCCAACCTCAAGAAATCTTTGTTTCTTACAGTAGGTTATCATTCTAATACAAGGTAATAATCATATTCAAACTTTGGTTCAATTTCTATAACTATAACAATCTTATTTCAAGTGATGATCTTACTTGAACTTGTTTTCGTGTCATGATTCTGCTTCAAGAACTTCGAGCCATCCAAGGATCCGTTGAAGCTAGATCCATTTTTCTCTTTTACAGTAGATTTATCCAAGGAACTCAAGGTAGTAATGATGTTCATAACATCATTCGATTCATACATACAAAGCTATCTTATTCGAAGGTTTAAACTTGTAATCACTAGAACATAGTTTAGTTAATTCTAAACTTGTTCGCAAACAAAAGTTAATCCTTCTAACTTGACTTTTAAAATCAACTAAACACATGTTCTATATCTATATGATATGCTAACTTAATGATTTAAAACCTGGAAATACGAAAAACACTGTAAAACCGAATTTACGCCGTCGTAGTAACACCGCGGGCTGTTTTGGGTTAGTTAATTAAAAACTATGATAAACTTTGATTTAAAAGTTGTTCTTCTGGGAAAATAATTTTGCTTATGAACATGAAACTATATCCAAAAATCATGGTTAAACTCAAAGTGTAAGTATGTTTTCTAAAATGGTCATCCAGACGTCGTTCTTTCGACTGAAATGACTACCTTTACAAAAACGACTTGTAACTTATATTTCCGACTATAAACCTATACTTTTTCTGTTTAGATTCATAAAATAGAGTTCAATATGAAACCATAGCAATTTGATTCACTCAAAACGGATTTAAAATGAAGAAGTTATGGGTAAAACAAGATTGGATAATTTTTCTCATTTTAGCTACGTGAAAATTGGTAACAAATCTATTCCAACCATAACTTAATCAACTTGTATTGTATATTATGTAATCTTGAGATACCATAGACACGTATACAATGTTTCGACCTATCATGTCGACACATCTATATATATTTCGGAACAACCATAGACACTCTATATGTGAATGTTGGAGTTAGCTATACAGGGTTGAGGTTGATTCCAAAATATATATAGTTTGAGTTGTGATCAATACTGAGATACGTATACACTGGGTCGTGGATTGATTCAAGATAATATTTATCGATTTATTTCTGTACATCTAACTGTGGACAACTAGTTGTAGGTTACTAACGAGGACAGCTGACTTAATAAACTTAAAACATCAAAATGTATTAAAAGTGTTGTAATTATATTTTGAACATACTTTGATATATATGTACATATTTGTTATAGGTTCGTGAATCGACCAGTGGCCAAGTCTTACTTCCCGATGAAGTAAAAATCTGTGAAAGTGAGTTATAGTCCTACTTTTAAAATCTAATATTTTTGGGATGAGAATACATGCAGGTTTTATAAATGATTTACAAAATAGACACAAGTACGTGAAACTACATTCTATGGTTGAATTATCGAAATCGAATATGCCCCTTTTATAAAGTCTGGTAATCTAAGAATTAGGGAACAGACACCCTAATTGACGCGAATCCTAAAGATAGATCTATTAGACCTAACAAACCCCATCCAAAGTACCGGGTGCTTTAGTACTTCGAAATTTATATCATATCCGAAGGGTGTCCCGGAATGATGGGGATATTCTTATATTATGCATCTTGTTAATGTCGATTACCAGGTGTTCACCATATGAATACTTTTTATCTCTATGTATGGGATGTATATTGAAATATGAAATCTTGTGGTCTATTGTTACGATTTGATATATATAGGTTAAACCTATAACTCACCAACATTTTTGTTGACGTTTTAAGCATGTTTATTCTCAGGTGATTATTAAGAGCTTCCGCTGTCGCATACTTAAATAAGGACGAGATTTGGAGTCCATGCTTGTATGATATTGTGTAAAAACTGCATTCAAGAAACTTATTTTGTTGTAACATATTTGTATTGTAAACCATTATGTAATGGTCGTGTGTAAACAGGATATTTTAGATTATCATTATTTGATAATCTACGTAAAGCTTTTTAAACCTTTATTGATGAAATAAAGGTTATGGTTTGTTTTAAAATGAATGCAGTCTTTGAAAAACGTCTCATATAGAGGTCAAAACCTCGCAACGAAATCAATTAATATGGAACGTTTTTAATCAATAAGAACGGGACATTTCAAGTTGGACCGTCGCCCTTTATCCGAAATAATACAGACCGTAATTCTATTTACCCCGTAACTTAAAAGACTCCTCTTCTTCTTCAGCAGGTTACATAATCGAACAGGGGTTAAACCTCTTTAATATCGAATAAATGCTTTGATTTAGGATTTAAATATGAATTGTAAACCCTCTATATTGAATACTTATATTCACTGAATAAAATTAAAAACAGAAAAATGCTGCTGCAGTCCCACGATGAACTTCAAATGCCCAAACTTTGATTTTGAAATCCAGCCATGTTAAGAAGATAGTTACAATATGAAAAGTGTTTTAAATGATTAAAAGAAACTCTAGGATTCGTAAATTTCAACAGACACAACTTAAAAATCCTCAATTTAATCCTTGAAAAATCGTTTGACTTTTTGACATGAACTTTGACTCGAAAAATTCGTACTTGTTAAGAAGAATTGAAGATTGAAACTTTGAGGATAGTTTTAAAAATGGAATTCCTATCAGAACTGTATTTATACATTTTGGGAATTGTTTAAGAATCGAAGGATTGCATAAAAGATGCAAGAACAGAGGCGTGTTCTTCATTTTTTTGTTTCCTTTTCTAATTTAAATGAGTAATAGGTATCCCTGATTAAATGAATGAATGTTACCACTTATAATTAATCAAGCTTATTGTATAACTTTCGTTGAGGTCGACTGGTAACCATTTCCGACAACAAGGACACGAAAAATCTTAATCAGAAAAATAAAAGATAATAAGATTGAGATGGCTAACAGTATTTTGGATTTTATCTGTACTCATATTCGTTTGCATCACTGGATTAGGGACAAAAATAGATTAAAGTATGATGGGTACTTTTCCACTGAATCCACATTCCATTTTCTGATTTTTTTTCTTTCTATAGATTATTATTAATCAAAAATTAGTATATATAAATATATTAATAATAATATTAATAATATTAATATTATCATGCTTAATAAAAATAAAAATACTGATAATTATAACAATTGAAATAATAATAATAATGATATTATTAATCAAAAATATTACTAATAATAATAATAGAGATAATAATTATATTAACGATAACTATATCAAAATAATACTTAATATTAATAATAAGTACAATAATAAGAGTAATAAACATAATGATAACAATAATATCGTAACAATTTATGTGTATCAATTTTCCTATATTATCTATTGAAAATAATAATATGACTAACACTGATTTTAATATTGATATTATTAATAGTAATGGAAGTAATAATAATATTAGTATTATACGTTTTATTTGTTATTACATTTAATATATTACATTTTATTACTTATGTAATATTATCATATCATACATTATTCGACAACATTTATTAAACGTTTAATATGTATATATTACAATTTAATAACACTTATGAATAGAATTCATATATATATCTTTATACAATTTATGCTTTTAAATATTAATTAGATAATTAGTTATATACATTTAAACATTTAAACTCAAAATATAATATTACCCTTTTAATACATTGATAACATTGACAAATTTTGTTTGAAACCATTTATATCCGATATGCCCTATCTATTTAAAGTAACATGTTTTAGTTATTTAAAAAAAAATATCTCTTACATAATGGTTTATTGATATATTTAATATAATTATTTTCTTATGTAATTATTTATTTTTACATTTTTGTTTACAATTATAGGTTCGTGAATCGTTTGAAAATAGTCACGGGTTAAATGAATATATGAACACAGTTCGCAGTTTTTGAGATTCAATAAAATAGACTTTGCTTGTCTTGTCGGAAACATATAAAGATTAAGTTTAAATTTGATCGAAAATTTTCGGGTCGTCACAAAAGGTTGGTGAGTTCATTAGTTTATCATAATCAATCATTTCCATAATTTTAATAGACCACAAGATTTCATTTCTCATAAATATACGTCCCATGCATAGAGACAAAAATAATCATTCATATGGATTGAACACCTGGTAACCGACATTAACAAGATGCATATAGAATATCCCCATCATTCCGGGACACCCATCGGACATGATAAAATCGAAGTACTAAAGCATTCCAAATTCCAGAATGGGACTTGTTGGGCCCGATAGATCTATCTTTAGGATTCGCGTCAATTAGGGGGCATGTTCCCTAATTCTTAAGCTACCAAGCTAAAAGGGGCATATTTGGCTTCGATCCATTCAACCATATAATGTAGTTTCAAGTACTTGTGTCTATTTCGTAAAACAGTTATAAAAGTAGCACATGTATTCTCAGTCCCAAAAATATATATTGCAAAAGCATTTAAAAAGGGAGCAAATGAAACTCACCATACTGTATTTTGTAGTAAAAATACATATGACGACATTTAACATTGCAGGGTTGGCCTCGGATTCACGAACCTATATTAGTTGTAAATATATTAAAACACATAATTGAATTCGAACAACTTTATATATATATATATATGTAAATTCATTAGTTATATCCTTTATATATATATATATATATATATATATATATATATATATATATATATATATATATATATATATATATATATATATATCATATTTTCATTAAAAATATTAATTTTGTTAAAAATGATAATAGTTATAATATTTGATTTTACTAATAAAGGTAATAATTATATTAAAGATAATAATAATGATATTTATAATAATAGCTATAAAATATTAATTTTATTGTTAATGATATTTATGATAATGATAGTAATAATAAAGATAATCATAATTCTTTAAAAATGATAATTTTTAATATGTATAATAACTCCAGTCAAAATGTTAATTTTAATAAAAACATAGTTTAAAAAAAACAATATGATAACTTTGATAGTTTTCATTAAAATGATACTTTTGGTAATAATAATTATAATAGTAATAATACTGATACAAATATTAACTATAATAATACTTTTATTACTAGTGATAATAAGTTTAGTAATAAAAACGCTAATAACTATATTAATAATAATAATGTTAATAATACTTATCCTAATAATAATAAAATGGTAAAATCATATTTGTTAATGATGTTAATAATATTAATTATAATTTTAGTTATAATCATCTTATTAATAATGAATGATTTTTAATACTTATTTTAGCATTTATAATAATAATACTTATAATACTTGTAGTAATAATAATAACTAATAATAACAATACTAATAACAATAATATTAATAATTACAATCATAATAATAATAAAACTAATAATAATGATAATAATAATAAGTTTGATATTGGAACTACCTTTAAGGCTAAAAAAAAATATCCAACTGCCCACGCCGGGACTCAAACCCGCGACCTCCCGCTCAACGAAAACCCACCCAAACCACTCGACTGTATCTGTTTTACTGAATAAACTCCCAACCGAAATTATTTAACCCGTATTTTTCTGTTCTAATTTCTTCTTCCTCCTCGCTTAGTCGACCAGTGGATTCCAATCAAAATCAAAATAACGAATCAAGACTTATATTAAGACTGGACACTTAATTATAAACGACCTGTAATGAAATCCTTTTGTTCAATTAATCAAAATAAAATTAAAACTAAAAGGTCTGCTGTTCGTAAAACAAAGAAACAACTCAAACCTTGATTTTCAATTGAAGACTGTTTTAGCTCAAAATTATCATATGAATTGGGTTTCAAATGATCTATGGAAACTTTATGATTCATCAATTGCCTCAGAAACTTCAAAACAATTTTGAATTTAATGAAGAGCAATTGGTTTGACATTTAAAAATTTAACTTTGACTTCTTGAATTCGAACTCTATAAAAGGAATTGAAGGCTGAAAGATTACAGGTAGTTCAAATGAATTATTCCTAACAGCTTTGCAATATTAGATTTTGAAATTTCATTAGAATTCTAGTTTTTGGAAATTCAATTTAAAAACAGAGGTACGAGCTTGTTTCAGAGTTTTTCTTTTTAAACTCTTCGAATAAAATGGCTGTAAATTGTTGAGTGATAACGACGAGGAAAAAAAATCGAAGGGTTCCTCACAATGTTGATCTGATTGGTTGTTTTATATCAAAAATGGAGTCGACAATAAATATTCGCTCAGTAACAAGAAAATAAAATAGAAAATGAAAGCTAACAGAAATTAGACCTGTGACTCAATCGATTTTGTCATGTAATCCACTTCAGAGACCAGAAAGTAGAATTTGATGGTGATATGTAAAAATTTTCGTACGATTTAATCAGTTTTTCAATTCTATTTTAATTAATATTAATAGTTAATAGATATATATTAATAATAATATTAATAATATTATTAATAATAATAAAAATACTAATAACAATAATAGCATATATAATTTCAATATTATTGATAATAATATCAAAATAATATTAATAGGTACAATAATAATAATATTAATAATAATATTAATGATAATGACAATAAATTGTATCTTAATAATAATACAATACTTAATAAAAATTTAATAATTTTAATAGAAATAATAATAATGATAATGATAAACAATAATAAGAAAATTAATACTTAACAATACTACTTTTTAATATACTAAAATAATGTTACCACATAACTATTTATATTATAAATTTCTATATATATATATATATTATAAATTACCATATTTTTATATATATATAAATATGTATAGATATTATATATATATATATATATATATATATATATATATATATATATATATATATATATTACATCATTATCCTACAATTGTTAATATATGTAAATTTATTATTAACTTTGTTAAGAAAAATAAAACGATTATTTCTAAATAATGTATTCAAAGTTTTTAACTATATATATATATATATATATATATATATATATATATATATATATATATATATATATATTCTTAATTACTATACTATATATAATTATATTTTGATACCAAGTTTTATTGTATCATGAATTATTTTACATTTTCAATTCTACTAATTGATTGTCATTTTATTATTTCTTACTAATATATGTATTTATATTTATATGTATATGCACATTTATTTATAAACAATTGTTCGTGAATCGTTGGTAATAGTCAAAGGTCTATTGAATCCATGTAAACAGTTCAAAAGTTTTTGAGACTTAACCTTACAACTTTGCTTATCGTATCGAGATCATATAAAGATTAAGTTTAAATTTGATCGAAAATTTTCGGGTCGTCACATCTACTGACTAAGCTCGATAGTCAGGCATATTAGTAAGAGTAACCGAATCCAGGAGTGACAGAAGCTCGGTCAATTGGGTTGATTCAACACCCCCACGTGGGGTTCTTCTCCAAAACCATTTCCAAGAATTACCATCCAACCGAGAACCAACGGAGCTAATCAAACCGAGAACCAACGGAGCTATCTTGGTTTATGTCGATAAAAAACAACCGTTTGAAACGAGAGGCAAGAGGGATGTCTCCAATCCAAGTGTCATGCTAAAATTTGGACATTTGACCATCACAAATACAAATTCTCAAGTTGTGGGAAGGAATAACCATCATATAATGTAAATTAGCAATGCATTTAACAATGTTAAGCCAAGAACCTGAAATCGAGTTGTTTGCTGACAAGTTATTTCTAATACTTGATCCATGGATGGCAGATACAATGGTAGCCCACTTCGAGTCTTTGTTGTTTAGAAACCTCCACCTCCATTTACAAATAAGAGCAAGATTTAAGGGTCGTAAACTTGCCACATTTAACACCATTCTCGAGGGGATTTAACATGGTACGCCACTTTATCCAATGCAATTTATGAGTGCGTTGCATGACAGCTCTCTAATATAGTATTCGTAAACGTTCGTATTGAGACCGATTAGGTGTATGATACAATTACGATAAATGTAAGATGCATACATGTTTTCAGCCTGTAATATAACGTATTAAATATGAAAGTGAATAGTTAAAAATTCATTCTCTAAAATACACAAATAAAAGCATGATGTATGTTGTGTTCAATCCCTCACCGGTTGACCCGCCCATATTGCCACTTATTAATATTCATTTGTGCTTTAATTATGCTGATTAACCATTGATTCAAGATCATGAACTACAATATTAAATTGGTCATTCACGTAATGTATACCACAGTTAACCATCGGTGTTCTTACGGGATAACAAATTTTTGCAAGAAAGAGTAAAGTTTAATCACCTTATCCATTAGTCTTGTTATCAATACTATAAATTTATTCGTAATAAAGAATAATAATCATATACTACATATTTTATATACGTACCTTAAACTATCTGTATTTAACCATTGGCGAAAAAGAGGTTGTAATTGGTGTAGAGTTTTTAATAAGTTACACATCCAGCTAAACTATTTGACTCGTGCAAGACTTAAAAATTCGGAGTCATGAACTCTACCTCAGAGCATTTATGTGATATTGGAAGCCTATCAGATTGGATACTCGATGCCATTATGGTAAATTATAAGATTGGTACCTACAAAATGTGTTAGTTGATAGATGGAGTTTACAATATCAAATACAGTTAACAGGATATAATTCAAATACCGGATAATTAAATTAAAGTGGTTCATGGAATCAGAGATGTCTTTGAGCATATGCAAGATAAGCAACCGTTTAGGGCTCAAAAATTTTGAAGGGTCAAAAATTTTGAATATGTAAATATTTTTCTTAATATATTTAATTAAATCAAATAATATTTATCAATTAAAGTTAAAATATCTTATTTTTAATAGTTAAATACAATGTAAGTAAATAAACAGATAAATTAAAGTATTATTTTTTATGCGTAGTAAAAAATTTTAACGTATATGCGGGCCATTATTATTTTCGTCTAGGGCATTTAAATTATTGAGACGGCCCTGCATAGAATCTAACGGTTTCGTTCAACTATTATAGATATAGATAGATATGTAACAATTATTATAGTTCAATGTGAAATAATAGTTTTATCATTTACCCATATAGCACACGTTAAACAAAAATACATTATATATCTTACTCCACGAAAAATTACATGCAGTAAGGTTGTAAAAGTCGCGAGTCGGGGACACATCGGTCGAGACCTAAAAAGGACGCGTCAGCCGAGTCGAGGACGCATCGGGAACGCATCGGTCGTTGACCAACGTTGACTTTATTGATAATTTCTTAAATATATATTTATATATGTATAAAATAGTTGATTATCTACCATAAATTTCTTAAATAAGAACTTGAATTTAAATACAATCAAACTTCAAACTTAATTAATGTTACCGAGTAAATAATCAGTAAGGACACAGAAAAAAGAGCGGCCCAAAAAATGAAAACGAACCCTAATTTTAAAACATATCACATCTTGACGAAAATTTGAATGATTTTGACCGTTTTTGACCAACTTTGACCGTCTTTGACCGAACTTTTAGCTTTGACCGTCTTTTGAGTCGTTTTCAGAAAAACGGGACGGAGAACCCAAAAAAACGACGCATCGGCCGACGCGTCGGCCAAGTTGGCCGACTTTTACAACACATGATGCACCTAAAAACAAATAAAATTGAAGGAATAGTAGATATTATTTATAACATCATTTTATGAAACACACTATACTATTTGACGAAAAAGAAAGTTTGCAAAAATCCCTTTGTAATTGATGATGTAGGGTTTTTCAAATTACTGCTTGTATGTTGACTTGGCCCATAAGTGTACTCGGTACTCGTAATCGTATCCATTTTCAGTGTTTAAAATAGACATCGAAATTGACTGACAGTGATATGGGTGGATATGTCCCCCGTGTCTATTTCGTTGTCCATTTATTAATTTTTATTTTTTTAATTAATTTTTAATATGTTTTTATATTAATAATTGTTTTATATTTAAATAAACTTCATAAAATAAAATAAAATAAAATATAAAAATAAATAAATTGATAATTTATATATTGTAGAGAGTAAAGTGATGAATAAAAAAGATAAAGCTGTGAATTGTGAATAAAATGAAGGTAGTATTTGTAGGAAATAAAAAAGGGCAAAAATAGCCGTTAAAACGGCTATATTTTAAAAATTCAAAAAGAAACGGTCAAGAAAAGCACCGTCGTGCTGGCGACCTTGGAAACCAATGGCGGAATGACCCCGTGCCAGTGTCGAACTTTAACGACCCATCCTAATCCATCTGGATGAATACATTACATTTGGTTACATCGCGAGTTATTTGACCTCTATATGATACATTTTACAAACATTGCATTCGTTTTTAAAAGACAAACTTTCATTACATCGAAAGTTGACGGCATGCATACCATTTCATAATATGTCCAACTATAATTGACTTAATAATAATCTTAATAAACTCAACGACTCGAATGCAACGTCTTTTGAAATATGCCATGAATGACTCCAAGTAATATCTTTAAAATGAGCAAATGCACAGCGGAAGATTTCTTTCATACCTGAGAATAAACATGCTTTCAAGTGTCAACCAAAAGGTTGGTGAGTTCATTAGTTTATCCTAAACATTCATTTCCATCATTTTAATAGACCACAAGATTTCAGATATTCAATTGTACACGTAAACCGAGTACATAATAACACCCGTAACCCGCGAATTAAAAATCATTCATATGGTGAACGTTTGATAACCGACTTAACTTTAATGCATAGAATATTCCCAAACAGAACCTCTCGTCTGTATAATAATAATAATCTCGAAGTACTAAAGCATCCGTACCCCGGATGGAACTTGTCGAGGTCCATAGATCTATCTTTAGAATTCACGTCAATTAGGGGCCATACCCGTTTCCTAATTATTAGGTTACCAAGCTAAAAAGGGGTGATATTCAATATTCATAATTCAGCCATAGAATGTAGTTTTTGATCACTTGTGTCTATTTCGTAAAACATTAATAAAATCAGCGCATGTATTCTCAGTCCCAAAAATATATATAAAAAGGGAGCAAATGAAACTCACAATACTGTATTTTGTAGTAAAAATACATATGACGACATTGAACAATGCAAGTTTGGCCTCGGATTCACGAACCTATATCATTTGTGTATTCATTAATATATAATCGTAATCGTGTAAATTTATATATATTATTATTAGTGACATAATTTTTATATTAATAACTTATATATATATATATATATATATATATATATATATATATATATATATATATATATATATATATATTTCATTATTTAGTTAAATGTATTCATTTTTATATAAAAATGTTAATATAGTTAAGTTATGTATATTAAATATATTTTCCTGTATATATATATATATATATATATATATATATATATCAATCATTTGATGAAACTATTAATTATAATAATACGAAAATAATATTTGTAATGGTAAAAAATAATATTAATGATACTAATGATTATGATACTTGTAACTGTGATAATAATAATAATAATAATAATTATAATTCCAATATTAATTATCATACTAGTAATAATAATACAATAATAATAGTACTAATAATAATAATATTAGTAATGATAATACTAATAATTTTTAAGTGTTAATACTACTAATAATAACGATAATATCATAAGTTATATAAGTAATAATAATCATATAGTTAATAATAATAACTTAACATAATAATAGTAATAATGGTAAATGTAATAATAATGGTAATAAATGCTAACATTATAATGATAATAATAATATCAATAATATTTATAATACTTAATGGTAATAATACTAGTAATAATAATAATATTACAACTTAATAATAATAATAATAATAATAATAATAATAATAATAATAATAATAATAATAATAATAATAATAATAATAATAATAATAATAATAATAATAATAATAATAATAATAATAATAATAATAATAAGAATTTAAAAAAAATAAAAATAAAGACTACCTCATATCAGCCGTTTTAAGAAAAAATGCCACAAGACAGGCTCGAACCCGTGACCTCTCGAACACCCGAACAACCCCTTAACCATTCCTCTATTCCTATCTTTCTGAATTATCTCCTAAACTATTATATAAAAACACGTTTTCTGTTTCCTTCATCTTCTTACCTTAATCGATCAAAATTATAAACCAGTTGTATCAACAATTTAATAAACTGAATTAAGTCTTGTTAATAAATAAAAAACGACTCATAATTGTTGACTGGATTAATTAAAAAAAATTAAAGAATTTTGAGCTGTGACATAAAAACAAGAACACGTATGAACCAAAAATCAATTCCACATTTGTAGGACGTTTTAGACAAAGATTATAACATGAAAAAGGTTGTAACTCTCTCCTAGAATCTTTCTGAATCATCAATTGTTCTTGAAACATCCAAAAAATTTCAAATTTCATGATGAACAAAACGGTTGACTTTTTAAAGTTGAACTTTGACTCTGAAATTCGAATCCGATAGAAAGAATTGGGTTTTGAAACTTTACAGAGAGTTTGAATAAAAGATTTCTAACATAACTACATTTAAGGATTTTAAAATGGCATTCGAATTCGAAGTAATTGAAAATTTTATCAAGATCAGAGGTACTTGCTGGGTATTCAAATTAAAGTTTGATTTTTGCTGTTTTTAAAATCGAATTGCAATTACAGAGTGTTATATAGAGGCCAATAGATAATATTGCAGCTAATGTATCTTGTTTGATAGCTTAATTGATCCGACACCATCGTAATCAGAACAGAAAAAAAAAAGTGGTGTACGATTTCTTACAGAATTTGGATTTGTTTGTTGTAATGGAAACAATTAGCAATAGATACAAAAATTATATACAGTTAGTCAAAGATGTAAAACAGATTCGTACTCTTTTTCTATTTTTTTATTATAAATAATATTATTAATTAATAGATATATTAATGATAATAATTCTAATTAATAATAATTATGTTAATGATAATAATATTATTATTATTGATAAAATATTGATAATAATTACATATTAATAAATAATAATGATACTAATAATAATCATATGATAATATTATTAATTTTATAAAATGTTTTGTTTTCTAATAATCATAATGATCATATTTGTAATTATAAATATATATAGATAAAATACTAATAATCATTAACAATAATAATATCAATTAATACAGTGTAATAGAAAAATATTGATATGATAATATTAATAATAATGGAAATTTTTAATAAAAAGATAGGTTTAATAATTATTAATAAAAATGATAAACATAATAAAAATACTAATAATAGTATTATTAATGATACTAATAATAATGCTAATAATAATGACATTAATATTATTAATATTAACAATACCAATTTTACATATCAAATTTCATATCTATATGTTATATAGATAATATTATTATTGATTTTACTAACAATATTTATTTTAATAAAAGTAATAACATTAATAGTATTTTAACTTGCAGTTAAATTTAATATATTAAAACTACATATCATATAATATTTATACCCTTTATATATATATATATATATATATATATATATATATATATATATATCATAATAATAATTTATAAAAATCATATACATTTATACGTATAACTTTATTTTAATAATCACTTTATTATCTTGTACATTATTTTACATATTTACTTCAAATGAATAAAGTGTATTTTACTATTCCAAATTATTATATATACTTATATTTATATATATATATAATATATATATATATATATATATATACATATTTATTTACAAACAATTGTTCGTGAATCGTTGAAAATAATCAAAAGTCAAATGAATTCATGTACACAGTTCAAAATTTTTTTGAGATTCAATTAAATAGACTTTGCTTATCATATCGAAATCATATAAAGATTAAGTTTAAATTTGGTCGAAAATTTCCGGGTCGTCACAGTACCTACCCGTTAAAGAAATTTCGTTCCGAAATTTGATTGGGATGGTCATGGCTGACAATAAGTATGTTTTCATGATTCATATAAGCTGATAAATAGAGTTTTATTACCATTGAGTAATAAGGATAAAATAATTCGACAACGTGAGGCGTACGAGTGAAGCTGTCACAAAAGATTGAGATAGAGATTTAACCTTTGACGTAGTCACGATGGATTTCCTGAATTCTAGGAAAAGATAGAACTATCAAGATAATTTGTTCTTGATATGTTTAGATATTAGATAGAATGTAAGAGTCGTGTAACATGGCACATGATGACGTTATAGTCTGTGAATCATCACGTTCCATTAGAAACTCAGCATGACTTACTGTAATATAATCACGTTGATCAAGTGTCATTATATTATACTAACTCATGCTTCAGTTTCCCAACACTACTTCAAAAAAATTCATACTTTAAACTCGAAGGTTTAAACAGTTTCCTTTATGATGTAATACAGATAACGCGAAGCGATAAATGATTTCAGATAAGAATAGTTATGAAAATATCTTCAGAAATATCGAGGATATTTATAATGAAAGATATAATGATATCTTAGAATATCTAAGATCAGAGGATGATGAAGAATATTGTCCGCAAAGTTTTAGAGTAAGGAGCAAGGTATTCACTAAAGACTTCAGCTGACACTGAATCATTTGAATTCTTTGAAGGCAGATTTAGTCTTTGTGGTTTGTCCACAGCCTCCTTCATGGTTTGCTCAATTCGTTTTTCAGTATCAAAACTTTTGAGCTTTTTCAGTATGTCGCTCTTTATTATCAAACTTTTGACTGTTTAAACAGTCTTTAGTTTTCGCTGCTTCATCAGCTTTTTCAGAACTCAGAGATCTGATTCGTAAGCTAGAGTGCTTTTCAGGAATTCTGAGATTCCGAATTGAAATTCATCAGTCCAGAAGATATACGTTATATATAGATATATAACTGTTGACGTAGGAACGCTGCAAAATTCGAGGATTAATGATTAATGCTTCCCGGTATTTGGTATGTAAACTATCGTTACAAGATGTCGATGAGTACATTATAAGGTTTCAATAATTAAGTATAGCAATTTTTCGGAAAGATTTAAGCCAAGGAGCAACGAGGTTGCTGGTACGTCTGTTGGTAATATTGCAGAATATAAAAGGTTTCCCGGTAACAATAACAATGGCAAATGTATATATCAAAGTTATAATAAGGTTGATTCGAACGAAAAGTCGAAGTTGACTTGCTGGAGCTATGACAAAACTGACTATTGTGAAAGAGAATTGCAATGTTATTTTCTGTAATAACAATGCCAAAGGAGCTAGCACAGATATGTGTTAAACGTTTACTCAGGTTCCAAAAGTTTTTTAGGTGCATAACTATATACATAAATCTTTCCTTCCGTAGATGAGATCCAGTTGGTTCATCCTCTCGATTGAGGTGTTTTCAAGAATCATGAAAGGTTTGAACGCAGGTTGTAATCGTCAAGATACAAATGAGGTTTAAGATGAAATCAAGTGGCAACTTGAAGAAATGTTTAGTTTCATATGTTATAGTCAATATTTTAATTCATTTTAATTGTCCAATGTTATTAGTTCACAGTTAGTAGTCCACAGTTAGTAGTTCAACAATTCATATATAGTTTAATATATAATATTCGAATTAATTAATACGTAACGTGACCCATTATATACATGTCTCAGACTCGATCACAACTCAAAGTATATATATTATTGTAGAATCAACCTCAACCCTGTATAGCTAACTCAAGCATTACTGCATATAGAGTGTCTATGGTTATTCCAAATAATATATATAGATGCATCGATATGATGTGTCAAAACCTTGTATACATGTCTCGATATTTAAAATACGTAAATAACAGTATTTAAATGACGATAAATAAAGTGCGTAAAATAAATAACAAAAATTAAATGACGATAAATGAAATTGCGAGAATTAAAATTGCGATAAATAAATTGCGATAAATAAAATGTAATACGGAATTAACAGTTAGCTAGGAACAGTTAGCTAGGATTTTGTTAGCGTGGATTCTTAACAAAATTTCTCATAGTTAATTTGTTTGTTTCTAACAAATTTTATTTTGTCAAATGTTTTCTTCATTATGCCACTTGTTGAATTCTGATAGGTCAAAATTCAAATATGAAATTAAATGAAAATGGTTATTCTGCGGTGAACGGATACGTATATCTGTGGATGCAAGTAGGATAGTAAATGACTGTTGAATCAAATTGAAAGAATGTACAGTGTAACTTATTAATGTGAAATCTAAATATTTCTCGGGTATTACCTACCCGTTAAAATATTTTCACCATTAACAGTTTGTACGAAAGAATTTTTTTAAATTACAATCTTTATGAAAATATATATACATATATATTTTCTTCAGATGTAATCATGGATTTAATGAGTCAATATGATATTAGACTCATTTGATTTACTATTAGAACAAGGATATATAATCTCTAAAACATTTAGAGTTTACATAATTGCCATGTCGAACGAAGATAATTGATGTAGAACGATACGTAGTATGATGATTATAATCAAGGTACAGAATGAGATGTTGAGGCGTGTGTTGTTGATGGTACGGGTGCTGCTACTGATGGTACTGTTGGTGCCGGTGATGTTGCTGAAGCTGGTACGTTTTGCACCATATTCTCCAAATTGATTACTCGAGCGCGAAGTTCGTTGACTTCTTCTATTATTCCGGGATGATTGTCGGTCGGAATAAGTGAATGAATAAGGTTTAGAATTTTAGATAGAATATAATCGTGGCGAGGTATTCGGAAAATGAGGGTGAAAATGGTGTTTCGGACTGATTTGCCGGTAAGTGCTTCGGGTTCTTCGTCAAGAGGGCAATTTGGTTGGTGGAAAGGATCGCCTTCTTCGCGTCTCCATTGATTAAGTCGACTACGAACCCATCAGATGAATTGGGGATGGATGATTGATTGATTCATTCTGGTGACGCTGCTTTCGGAGCTTAGGTGAACGTCCATGTCGGAATAGCTGTCGTAATAACTATCGGAATAGCTATCGGAATCTGAGAGACTCGAACTGGTTGAGGGATTCATCTCATACGAGCAGATGAAGGATTTTCGATAAGAAATAGATTATAGGATGTAGATTAGTACCGTACAATACATAATTTACATATGCATATATAATACTAAAATCCCATAAGTTACGGAGGAATCTACGGAAGCTGTCAGACAAAGGTAATAATAACAGATACGCTAAGATATGAATTTATCTATACACTGTCTATGCAATAGAGGCAGTAAGACGTGTCTAGACTTTAAGGATGATAAGCAAATAATTTTTGACACTAAATGATAAGCAAAGCTTTTGACATGCAGACACGGTCGAAGTCCAGACCCACTAATGCATCTAAACAACTATCAGTTAGACACACTAATGCAAGACCTGGTTCGCTAAGACCACTGCTCTGATACCAACTTTAATGACCCGTCCTAATCCATCTGGACGAATACATTACATTTGGTTACATCGCGAGGTATTTGACCTCTATATGATACATTTTACAAACATTGCATTCGTTTTTAAAAGACAAACTTTCATTACATCGAAAGTTGATGGCATGCATACCATTTCATAATATGTCCAACTATAATTGACTTAATAATAATCTTGATGGACTCAACGACTCGAATGCAACGTATTTTGAAATATGTCATGAATGACTCCAAGTAATATCTTTAAAATGAGCAAATGCACAGCGGAAGATTTCTTTCATACCTGAGAATAAACATGCTTTCAAGTGTCAACCAAAAGGTTGGTGAGTTCATTAGTTTATCGTAAACATTCATTTCCATCATTTTAATAGACCACAAGATTTCAGATATTCAATTGTACACGTAACCCGAGTATATAATAACACGCGTAACCCGTTAATTAAAAATCATTCATATGGTGAACGCTTGATAACCGACTTAACTTTAATGCATAGAATATCCCCAGACAGAACCTCTCGTCTGTATAATAATAATAATCTCGAAGTACTAAAGCATCCGTACCCCGGATGGGACTTGTCGAGGTCCATAGATCTATCTTTAGGATTCGCGTCAATTAGGGGCCATACCCGTTTCCTAATTATTAGGTTACCAAGCTAAAAAGGGGTGATATTCAATATTCATAATCCAGCCATAGAATGTAGTTTTTGATCACTTGTGTCTATTTTGTAAAACATTAATAAAATCAGTGCATGTATTCTCAGTCCCAAAAATATATATAAAAAGGGAGCAAATGAAACTCACAATACTGTATTTTGTAGTAAAAATACATATGATGACATTGAACAATGCAAGGTTGGCCTCGGATTCACGAACCTATATCATTTGTGTATTCATTAATATATAATCGTAATCGAGTAAATTTATATATATTATTATTAGTGACATAATTTTTATATTAATAACTTATATATATATTTCATTATTTAGTTAAATGTATTCATTTTGTATATAAAAATGTTAATATAGTTAAGTTATGTATATTAAATATATTTTCCTGTATATATGTATATATATATATATATATATATATATATATATATATATATCAATCATTTGATGAAACTATTAATTATAATAATACGAAAATACTATTTGTAATGGTAAAAAATAATATTAATGATACTAATGATTATGATACATGTAACTGTGATAATAATAATAATTATTATTATAATTCCAATATTAATTATCATACTAGTAATAATAATACAATAATAATAGTACTAATAATAATAATAATAATAATAATAATATTAGTAATGATAATACTAATAATTTTTAAGTGTTAATACTAGTAATAATAACAATAATATCATAAGTTATATTAGTAATAATAATCATATAGTTAATAATAATAACTTAACATAATAATAGTAATAATGGTAAATGTAATAATAATGGTAATAAATGCTAACATTATAATGATAATAATAATATCAATAATATTTATAATACTTAATGGTAATAATACTAGTAATAATAATAATGTTACAACTTAATAATAATAATAATAATAATAATAATAATAATAATAATAATAATAATAATAATAACAACAATAATAAGAATTTGTTTTTAAAAAAAATAAAGACTACCTCATATCAACCGTTTTAAAAAAAAATGCCACAAGACAGGCTCGAACCCGTGACCTCTCGAACACCCGAACAACCCCTTAACCATTCCTCTATTCCTATCTTTCTGAATTATCTCCTAAACTATTATATAAAAACACGTTTTCTGTTTCCTTCATCTTCTTACCTTAATCGATCAAAATTATAAACCAGTTGTATCAACAATTTAATAAACTGAATTAAGTCTTGTTAATAAACAAAAAACGACTCATAATTGTTGATTGGATTAATTAAAAAAAAATTAAAGAATTTTGAGCTGTGACATAAAAACAAGAACACGTATGAACCAAAAATCAATTCACATTTGTAGGACGTTTTAGACAAAGATTATAACATGAAAAAGGTTGTAACTCTCTCCTAGAATCTTTTTGAATCATCAATTGTTCTTGAAACATCCAAAAATTTTCGAATTTCATGATGAACAAAACGGTTGACTTTTTAAAGTTGAACTTTGACTCTGAAATTCGAATCCGATAGAAAGAATTGGGTTTCAAAACTTTACAGAGAGTTTGAATAAAAGATTTCTAACATAACTAGATTTAAGGATTTTAAAATGGCATTCGAATTCGAAGTAATTGAAAATTTTATCAAGAACAGAGGTACGTGCTGGGTATTCAAATTAAAGTTTAATTTTTGCTGTTTTTAAAATCGAATTGCAATTACAGAGTGTTATATAGAGGCCAATAGATAATATTACAGCTAATGTATCTTGTTTGATAGCTTAATTGATCCGACACCATCGTAATCAGAACAGAAAAAAATAAAAAAAAATAAAAAGTGGTGTACGATTTCTTAACAGAATTTGGATTTGTTTGTTGTAATGGAATCAATTAGCAATAGATACAAAAATTATATACAGTTAGTCAACGATGTAAAACAGATTCGTACTCTATTTCTATTTTTTTTAAATTATAAATAATATTATTAATTAATAGATATATTAATGATAATAATTCTAATTAATAATAATTATGTTAATGATAATAATATTATTATTATTGATAAAATACTGATAATAATTACATATTAATAAATAATAATGATACTAATAATAATCAAATGATAATAGTATTAATTTTATAAAATGTTTTGTTTTCTAATAATCATAATGATCATATTTGTAATTATAAATATATATAGATAAAATACTAATAATCATTAACAATAATAATATCAATTAATACAGTGTAATAGAAAAATATTGATATGATAATATTAATAATAATGGAAATTTTTAATAAAAAGATAGGTTTAATAATTATTAATAAAAATGATAAACATAATAAAAATACTAATAATAGTATTATTAATGATACTAATAATAATGCTAATAATAATGACATTAATATTATTAATATTAACAATACCAATTTTACATATCAAATTTCATATCTATATGTTATATAGATAATATTATTATTGATTTTACTAACAATATTTATTTTAATAAAAGTAATAACATTAATAGTATTTTAACTTGCGGTTAAATTTAATATATTAAAACTACATATCATATAATATTTATACCCTTATATATATATATATATATATATATATATATATATATATATATATATATATATATATATATATATATATATATCATAATAATTATTTATAAAAATCATATACATTTATACGTATAACTTTATTTTAATAATCACTTTATTATCTTGTACATTATTTTACATATTTACTTCAAATGAATAAAGTGTATTTTACTATTGCAAATTATTATATATACTTATATATATATATATATATATATATATATATATATATATATATATACAAACAATTGTTCGTGAATCATTGAGAATAGTCGAAGGTCAAATGAATTCATGTACACAGTTCAAATTTTTTTTGAGATTCAATTAAATAGACTTTGCTTATTATATCGAAATCATTTAAAGATTAAGTTTAAATTTGGTCGAAAATTTCCGGGTCGTCACACGATCGACGGTCGATTCCGGCATCGGTTGATGGTGGACGATGGTGAGGGACGTGGGGCACCGAGTGCTAAGTCACATAAACTCTAATTTTCATCTATAAATATGGAATAAAAATCTACACCAAGACTCACTCCCAAAACCCTCATCACTACGACTCTCGTCATCCCATACTAAATGCCTCTCTACGGCAACCACGATCCCTCACGATTCTAGGGTTTTTTACCTACGGATCCTCGTAGGGTTTTTCCCTTGCCGTCGATCGATCCCGTTGATTGGCCGATGAGCAAATCGTTAACCACCCTTCCGAGATCATCATATCGGCTAGGTTATCCATGGTTTACTAGTTAATGATGTCGACGCCTAAAAAACCCCTCTCATAGCGTAAATCATTGATATGTTTTCCCTCGAAAAATCTATGCATGAACATTTGGTGTTTTTATTGTTAGACGCAACATTGTCTCGTACTCTTGCAATCACACGGGAATTGAAGGTTCGTCTTTGTTATTGAGCTTGTAATTTATTATATGCGGTTCGAGCAAAGAATATCTTTCGTGTTGGTGTCCACGCGCTTATCGCACAGTTGTTCGCGTGGTTTTTACAAACAAGTGTCTGTGGTTTTACGCGCAGTCTTCTTGCGGTTTTACGCATGGTTGTTCGCTCTGCATATGCGCGTAGCGGTCCGGGGTTTTACACAGTCTTCATGCGCTTTTACGCGCAACTGTTCGCGGGTTTACGTACAGCTATTTGCGCAGGTTTCTGTGAACCTATTTTTCCGCAGCACAATAAGAAGTTCAATACGATACTTGACAAAAATACCATACCGGCATTAGGGGACTTTATGATATAGGGTTTTTCAATTAGGACTTGTACGTTGACTTGGCCACAAGTCAGCTAAACCCTAATTCAGATAGATAAATATGGGGTAAAAACCTTACATCAAAACTCACTCCCACAAGCCTCATCGCATACGGCTCTCATCATGTCATGCTAAATGCCTCTCTACGACAACCGCGATCTAGGATTTTTACCTACGGATCCTCGTATGGTTTTTCCCTTGCCGTCGATTGATCTCGTTGATCGGCTGATGAGCAAATCGTTAACCACCCACCCGAGATCATCATCTCGGCTAGGGTTATCAACGGTTTACGAACGAGAGGTTAATGACATTGACGCCTAAAAACACCCTTTCGTACCATGAATATGTTTTCCCTTGAAAAATCTATGCATGATCAGTGATCGCAAAAGTAGATTTGCGTCTAGCCAATGTTCTTTAGAAAGTTTGCAAAAATGCCTTTATAGTCGCAAAAATAAATTTGCATCTAACCAATAGTCTTTAGAAAGCGAGTGGCCTAAATTTTCGTATTCATTACTGAAAATAATAAGGTCGCGGCCCGAAATTTCTCGGCCATGATCAAGAAATCCAGGCCATCTCCAAAGCGTAAAAAAGCGTGCTAAAAAAATCAAGTCATTTCATATCGCAAATACACTTTGAGAATGAATCATGCGTAATATGAACCGTTTACCGCTTAATCATCTAGTTTGATCATACGCAAAACATATTTTTAGTAGAGTTAGGTGACACGTTAAGATAAAAAATTAAAGATGATTACGAAGTAGGAACATTATATACGTCTTCATTAACACAACGTTGATCATAATTAAAATAGCATCTGACGTTTGGTATATATATACTGCATATAACTGTATAAACCGTCTGGAATCTATATAGTCAAAAGTTGACAAAAAGTGGTCTTTGATTTATGTGGTATTGATCCATTCAAATTAGTTGTGGATTGTTTAAGTATGGTCAGCAAGTCTCACTTTCTCTTATATATAGAAACACTTATTACTGTGAGAACTTCACAACATCTTCAGATTTAATTACATAAATACAAATATTCAAATAACAAGATAGTCTAGTGGTTGGGTTCTAACCTGATTCGATAAAGCTGAGTCATGTATTCATGTCCAAGTCTCAACCCGTTTTTCTAATCAGATGGATTTCTGCTAACTGAAACCCAAACCAACGACTCAATTTTTTTTTATTTGAAAAGCATATAAAAAATTAAAAACAAATTACGAGTAGCAAGTAGCTAGAAGAAACAACAAGACCACGAAGACTCACCCCTTCGAGACATGTTCCACCTAGCCAAACATTACGAGGGTGCGAACCACCCCCAAAAACCATATATCCCGACAAGATTACCACAAAACAAATGAAGAAAAATGAAACACGAATGAAGCTAATTTCAAACTTAATAGTTGAAATCCGAAACCCATGATCTTACGGAATAGAAAGCCAAACCACATTTCCTATTAGTCGGAATCCTAAAACAATCCGCGGCCCTATCTGAATCTTCTTTCTTTTAGAAAAACAAAGGGATATTGGGTGGTTTGCAAGTTGCAAATTAAACTTAATTTACAATCGGAGGCTTAGAGGAAGGTTACTGAAATGTATGTCTGGAGTTCATAGGCACAATTGGACAGCATAGAAAATTGCATACCCGGTTGCGCAATTAAACTTTTGGTGGCTAGATTGTGCAATTGAAATCGTGTATGGACTCAATGGCTCAATCATCTAAATTATAAGTTGAGGGATAAAGTTCTCAACTTTATCAAAATACAAGGACAATTTATGTAATTTTTATAAAACTACAGAAAGAATCCAGATTAGTCAAATTCAAGATTTCATGTCTCAAGTCTATACAACCAAGTTGAACTAAAAGGTGGTCAAACTTTTGAAAGAACTAATTACGCAATTATTTTTTCCACACCCCACTGATGGAAAGGTTTAGTTAGAACTTAAGAGTAATAATGAACAACAATTATTTTTTCCACACCCCACTTATGGAAAGGTTTAGTTAGAACTTAAGAGTAATAATGAACACTTACGAGTTAGAGCCTATTTACTTTCTACTTAATACAACTCTTGATTCATTTAGTAAATAGTTGTTTATATATCACTTAATCTGAAAAATTGATCCGTTTCTAGAAGATCAGACACCCTTTTTCATTAAGACACCTTTTTCATTAAGAGGCAAATGGAAACAGGACTAGATACGAAAAAGAAAAAAAAGTAAACAGCTCCTTAGAGAAGAAATTTCAGCTTTTACCATCACTTTTAAGTAAAACAGATTCAGTAGTAGAACTATAGAAGCGTCCTTGGGAAGAAAAAGATATACTCCGTACAAGAATCCACTTAATTATAATCAATAGTAACCGAAATTTGTAATTCGGTTACAATGCAATTATACTAACATGTGAAATCTACCACACAAAACTGTCAGCATCAATGAAATTTTTATATAGAAAGCAAAACCCCAAACTTGTAACAAGTCAAAATCATTGATTGAGAAAAAGAAGAGCTAAAGACCAGGAAAGAAACAGCCAATTTTGAAGGAGAAATAATCAAAGTAATACCTACCACTTGATTAAAAAAAAAAAAAAAAAAAAAAAAAAAAAATAGCAACATCAATACTTCACATCTTCTTAAATAACTATAACTACCAACAACCATCACATACATCATACATAAATAGGGCTATGTTTTAAGATAATATCCAAATTAGGCCTTTCCAATTACAATTACAATTCTTATAGATAACATAAACTAATCTTAGGTCAGATGCATCTTATGAACAAGAACAAGATTACCTGTCACCTCTGTAAAATTTACTTATTACATAGTATAAATTATTTATACAGGTTAAATACCATAATATGTAATTTTTAAAAGTTGCATTTACATAGTGTCATACCTCATCAATCTACTTTAGGATAAACTTCCTGTCCAACTTTTAACCATGAAGATATTTCTTCCACGGTAGAATTGTCGCCGCGCTCATACCTCAGTAAAATTCCAAAGAGAATTTTCCCCTGTTAGCAATTAAATTTTTATTTATTATAAACAAAACGAAAAAACAGTAACTTGGACCTCAGATATTGTTATAGCGCATTTACCGACCTTGTGTCTCCTGTATGCAGCTAAAGTAGCTAGAGGCTCATTTGATTTCTGTAACTCGCCAGCTTCAAAATTCATATTTATCATCCGGCAACGATTGCAACCGCCCAATGACTACAAAAAGGTGCATGTACCGATTAAATCCAGAAAAAAAAACTGGTGTGAGGAGACCTACCGAATATTTCAAGTTGATCATTATTTTTAAAGGTGGAAATCTTGACCGATTCACTTATGAATGAGTAGCTTCGAGTTATATTTTATTTCTAGCATGTTTAATGCATAAAGTGAAAAAAACGCTTACAGAGTTTTTCTTGTATACAAGCTACAAATTCACTTTGCTCAAACCTCACTAAAAGCATATCTTAAGGTGGTGGCCCGAAAAAGGGTCGAAAAACGGTCATGAATAACCTAATTAGGCCGCGTACATATGAAAATATCCGCCCTCCCCGTGTCGCATGAACAAGGAAACCCTTATCTGATTACCCATTTCATTGTAATAGGATATGTATTTGGTGAACATATTCAACACATATTTAGCAATATAATGTTATCAGGAGAGAAAGCATTGGGATAAATCTGGCCAAGCCTGATTGACCCTGTCCCAAAAGCTACATCTTTTGATCCGTTACATAACCCTCCCATTTTGGCGCCTTAAATTATTCGCAAAGTTTCAATACTAATTCAACAAATACAAACATCCAAATCATGTTCAACCATGGTACCATGAACTTACATGTAACGATGATAACTAGCAAATCATTGCAAAAGATTTAAGGAAGCTAAAAACTAACCGTGAAGTGATTGCTTCCAATCTTAAGACTACTCCAACTATCTTCAACATATGGGTCACCACCAGATATAACAAGATTGGGCCGAAATCTCATTGAATTCACTTCCATAGGTGATCCAATGGATCCTTCTTCTTTACCTGTTTCCAACAAAATTGGTTATCTTGTCAGCTCTAGTAAACTAAACAACCAATTATCACTAATCACCCATTAAGCATATTCTGCACATATATAATCACAGTAAGAAGTTCCTTCATACCAGAGGTGTCAAAACGGCGAGTTGGGTAACCGACCAAACCAAGAATTATTGTTAGTATGGGTCAAAATGAGTCAGGTGATTTATGGTTGACCCAAAAGACAAATTGTTCATCTTCTAACCTTTTTTTTTTTTTTGAAAATTATTGATGTGTTAGATATAATTAAAACCATACAATTACGTAACTAATGTTCTAACTTCCGTAAAATAAGAACTAAAAGGTTGTATGCCTCTAAATCGAGAAACGGGCAGACCATTTAACCTGTTGAAATGATTTGAACCAACTATTCTCATTTACTAAAATTTTGATATTGGAGTAGTTGCCCACCATAGGTGGTGACGAAAATACGCCCAAAAAAAAATTTGATACACTACTACACAAATCAACGCATTCACGAGTAAATGGGTCGTACTTCATATAAGAAGTTAAAGGAACAAAACAAATATAAATGAAGCAGGAGAAAAAAAAAAAAAAAAAAAAAAAAAAATAAATAACCGAACAACTTAACATACTTGACTTTAATCTATGGTTGAGGTTAGATACGCTTTCCTCAGATATCAATAAAAGTTGAGCTTCATTAACAAAGTTTAATCTGGTATTCACGTCTCTGCATATGCCCGTGTGTTTGCTCCTGTTCAAGCGTATACAACTTCTGGAACTAGATCGTAATAAATAACAAGGTCGGCCAATTGCGTTGCTGAACCAATTGTCGATCTCATTATCATACCCCAAAACTTCATATCTGTAATGTAAAAGAACGGTTGAATAATAAGTCTGAAGGCTATATTCTAATACTAATTTGAGATATAATATAACAACACTATTTGCAGACCTTTGGGCATGTACGTTGATTTCTTCAACCACAGAAAAAAGATTCGATTTAAGTTCGATAAGCAGCTTCTCTTTGCACCGAGGAGATTCAACATGAAGCATTCCGGTTTTAAGGTCAATCTTCGTGCTAATGAAGTACATTTCAGCTACCTACAACACCAAGTGCAGATATTTCATCTTTACACCATTTAGTGAAATACAAGTAACTTATGAAAAGAATAAAAACGCCAATAACTAAATCCAGTTATGTCATTAAGAATAAAAATATGTGACAAATTCTATATCTTGGCTACCCTGGGGTATACAGTTCATTCCATGTTATAGCTCACCTTTTTCTGTGTAAGTATTTCACCATTCAAGCTTTTCAGAAGCCACTCTCGATCATATAGCAATCCTGGATACAAATTTAGTTCAAAATGTAAGTAGCTAAAGATGATGGATCAATGAATCTTATAAAAATAGATCATATATAATGATACCATATAAATATCGCTCATGCTCATGGCGAGTAAACATACCATTAGGTAGAAAATAGACCCATGTTAATATATTTTTATCAATAGGACTACTTGTGCAGCAGGAAGCAACTGAATGAGTGAATATGGTTCCATTTCTAGTCCATTTATGAATCTCTAATTCCCTGTTGAGCCGCCTATTTAAGAGTTCTGATGCTATATTTGACTTAATTAGTGAAAACTAGAAGCCTTTTCACGAATTGTCACTCAAGCATAAGTTACCACTACCATCTAGGTATAAATTTACGCTAGCATTATTGTGTCCAGAACTGAATTGGCTAGTATTCAAAGTTAACATGAACTAAATTCTAGCATCTGAATCATGTGAAAATTTAGCTCTTTACATATATTTCCCATGTATTTTGCGAAGCTAACATATGTACACTATTTCTGATGTCAGCTAAAAAGAGGTATGTTGTGATAGGAAACATATCCTCAGCTAAGATTAACTACATATAAGTTCCTAAGTTATGTTATTAGAACAAATGGATAATTATTGATCTGATAATAGGTTTTGTAATCACACTTGACATACATTCAACTAAAAAAAAAAAAAAACTGAAATTTTTGACAAGGGAAAGAGAGACATCAATTATATAGCACCGAACAAACTTAATTCGGAAGGTTAACAAAAACATGCAGCTTACAACTCTCTACCAGTACTGCTTAGAGGCCAACTGTCCACTCTGAATCCTCCACATGACTTAATCGGGTACACAACGATTGACGTAAGACGATGTTTTCTTATCCTCTCGTGACCTGCTTCTTGATCAAGCATATAAGTTAAGTTGGCTTGGTCAGCTATTGCAAGATGTAAACAGTTAACAATATGTTGTAAAAGGTGACCTACCTTCCATGGCAGACTGGATAGAGCTCGATTTTAACGGATATAGCTGACTAGTATTGGACGGTAATGCTACAAACGAACTCACGATGAAGTTGGTGAATTTCTGAAAAAATCAAAATGAAACCAATATATAAGCAATAATAATGAACGAAAACAGAATGAGATGTATTTTTCATAATATAAAATATGAATATGAATTACCCAAGCATCTTCAAATGTTGACATATAACCAAAAGATACTCTAACAGCTCCAGTCGGTTTTCCATGTAATATATCATAGTCATCCCAGCAAACATGCCCAGCCTAACAGAAAAATATAGACAACTCTTGTGAAAGACGATTCATGTATTAGTATTAGTATACTAAGTTATTTTTTTATAATTTAATGTATTCAGCTACATGATCATATTCAGTGGCAGAACTAGGATTTTTCTCACCGGGGGAAAAAAAAAAAATTAAAACCGTAGCAATTTTTTTTTAACAAAATATGGAGGTTTTGGGGCAAAAAATTGAGGTTTTTGGGCAAAGTATGAAGGTTTTTGGGCAAATTTTGAAGGTTTTGAGGCAAAAGTTGGAGAATTTTGGGCAAAATTCAAAGGTTTTGGGGCAAAATATGTTTTGGTTTTGGGGCCAAAAAAAAAATCCACCGGGGGCAAATTCGAAAAACCCAAAATTTTAACACTGAAGAAAAAAAATCCACTGGGGGCGGGCGTCCCCCCCTGCCCCCATGTATTTTCACCACTGATTCATGTTGCTATTATGTGAACATTTCCACCAAATATATCGTATTTTTAAACTTCACCTCAATGTTGGATAGTAGATCCGAATGAGATAAGCCAAGATACTTGGAACATGCTCCAGGATTGCAAAAGCATCCTGTCTACACAATTATAAAAATGAAAAATCCAGTAAAAAAGAATTGATTACTGTAAACCCAAATTTCAGCTACGCGTAAAACAAAAAATAAATATTGTAATAAATGTTACCCTCAACTGAATTCCAGATAAAGAAGCCAACTTTTCCACTTCACGATGACCAACCCAAGAACCGTCGGGCCTTTTCAAGTTGAAAGTAACTACAGGACCAAGTCCACTACTATAAGATACCTAGAAATTAGATAGGTAGTTCAATAAAGTGCACAAATGTGACATCGAAAGCAATACAGTCACCGTCAAAGTACTAATATACAGCATTAATCAACTACATGCATGTTATACTTTTCAAATAGAATATTTTACTTATTTGCATTCATATTAGGATCCCTGAAAAACATCGAAAATATGGCAATGAAACTACATGATTCATAAAATCTTAGAAGCCAGCTTTATTCAGAGTTCCAAAACTAACCTTTAAATAATCGAGGCCGTATATTTCGCAAATCTCCTCCCCATCCGTATGCCTTAAAGCCAAAAGCCTATTTCGCGTATATCTTGCAAGTGATGATGTGTGTCTGAAAAATATATATATATTTATATGTTAGAATATACAATAACAAGACTAGAAATTCTAAATACGCATTATCGAAACAAGTAAAGGAAAGACAGACTATATTGCATGTTGTATATAAGGTTCACAAGTCAGAATGGGGTGTTCATCGGTTCGGTTTTCGGTTTTTCGGTTTATTCGGTTCGGTTTTTTCGGTTTTGAAATTCTAAAAATTAAAACCAAAAACCGAACCGAAACCAAATTCAAATATCAAAACCAAAACCAAAACCGAACCGAAAACCAAATTTGAATTCGGTTCGGTTTCGGTTAAAACCAAATTAACTTCCGCATCGATTTTTTTTTTTTTTACTTTTTTCTCACGATGTAAATAAACATTATATTATTAACTTTGTAAGTATCATACTAAAATAATATATACAATCGAACATATATACAAATTTTAGAAAATAAAATAAGCTTATACAATATCATATAATACAATAATACAATACATTTATATCAAAAAATAAACAAAACCAATACCAATAACAAAACTAAAACTTTCTCTGTTTCTGTTTTAGTCATAGTGTATACTTTCTAATAATAAACTGTTGTAAAGCAATGTATATAAATTTGATTGATTCAACGTGCACACACACATAAATTGAATTGAATTGCAAATCGACTTGAAATGATTGTAGTTTCAAAAATGTGGAGTTAAAAGGAAAATTATGAAATTAAAGATTAAAATAGGATTTCAATCCAAGTAAACCGAATTTGACTTGAAGAGTTAAAATATCTATTCAAAATCGTTTCTCGTACATGTACACAATAATATAAATAACTTAAAATATTTATTTAATATTGTATAATTTGAATTCGGTTTTATATTCGGTTTTCGGTTAACCAAATTAAAAGTTTTCAAAACCGAAAACCAAACCGAAAAACCGAAATAAAATTCGGTTTCGGTTTTTCTCGATCCGAAAACCATTTTTCAAATTCGGTTTGGTCTTTTTCGATTTGGTTTCGATTCGATATTCGGTTTAAATGGTTTCAAACCAAATGGTGCACACCCCTAGGTCAGATAGACTGATACCATGTAATCAAATACTGGAAATAATTTCTGTATACATCTCATGAGGTAACTCAGTTTATATACAGTACACAGCTATGGATAAAACAAAATAGATCCTGATTATGAAACTAAATTGAATCTTAAAACCGTTAATCATACTTAATAATCTCTAACAAGATTAAAGAGCCATGTACCGTGATATGGAAAAAGTGGTCAAATTATTAAGTATATCGAATCCATGGCGAATAGATCCTATATTCAAGAACGATAATGTTCCGTCTTCAAATGATTCCTCAATACCTTCTCTTCTTTTCACAAAGTCGATGTCAGCAATTGATGCAGCTACTGTGCCTCCACTAAAGTAGGTCTTCTTTAGTAACTTTGCAGCTTCTGTACACCCAAAAAACCCAAAATATCACTCTTTTTTGTTTGTTTTCAAAATTCTAAACATAAGTTAATCCGAATTTAAATATTCATGAACAATTAAATTAAAGATATGGAAGATGGTACACATGGAACAATATATATTTGTGCATCAATAGAGATAATCTAGCGTATGACTGCAAATGACTAATTATTTTCATATCATAAACTTACCATTTCGAACTATCAAAGCTCCAAGTCCAGTTGGATAGCCAAAAAGCTATTAAGAAGAAAGATAAAAGCAGTAAATAAATATACAGATATCCCTCTTATTGCATTTAAAAACAGAAAGTTGAACAGTTACCTTGTAAAACGAGATAGCAACAAAGTCTGCCTTATGCTTTGATAAATTTGGAGGGTCCGTGGAACATCCTTTAGCAGCATCAAGTAAAATCATCCAATTTCCCCTGAGTGGAACATTATGTATGAACAGACCATTAACATCACTTCTAGAGTGGCAAAATGGGCGGGTCGGGTAACACGTCAAAATGGGTATGGGTTGAAACAAGCCATTTGCAAGTACGAGTCATAATCCAATTTTTGATTTATTGAATATAACTCATGTGTTGATTTCAACAATATCAAATTTTGAATAAACCTTTTAGGATATTACATGCATTTTACCTAAACTTGTACAGCTTACGACCCGACAACTTTCAACCCATCTGACCCACACGGCCACACTCCTTTTGGCTTCTTGTTTTATTTTGACCCGTTTTTTAACAAAGATGGTCTGAGGTATTCCCAAAAGCAGTCCCCTTGGGTATTCTTGTCTATAAACAAAACCAAACTGACCCATTCATAAGCAAATGGGTCGAATTTGCCACCTGTAATTCTCTTCATCAAGTACTTCATATTTTACAACATATTACTACGTATTTTCTAATACAAAAGAGAACCAACTTAGAACATAAAGAATATATCTAGCACCTGCTATGTTGAGAGCCTTCCAATACTCTTTCTGAATCTTCCTTAATTATGTCTATCAGATCAAGGTTGAACTTCACTCCTGAAAAATTGCACTCCGAGGGAAATGCAAATAAATTGTATATTTGTCCTGCATATATGCATCAAGTATTCAACTAGAATTATCAAACAAAACAGAATTACAATTAAAGAATTACAAATCTAATCAGCATCCATTTCAAAACACTACCATTAGCCTCTTCTTCCCATACTCTAGCTCCATTTCTCTTTTGTACAGGATGTTGTGAAACCCTAATCGACGATTTAGCGCTTACACACTTATCCGACTCTGCAGCTTCCACAATGTCTACAGCTATTGCTGCAGCTCCGTTATCAAGAGCATATCTATACAAATTAAGGGTTATACAGATCCATCACAAGCTTTGTGAGAAACTAAATGAAATATAAAATGAAATGCTATCTTAAAGGATACTCTCGAATTCCAAGCACACTGTTGTGATTCTCTACTGTGTACATATAAGTGCTCTGACTGCTCCAAGGAAACGTCTCGCCAACTAGTTTAAGAGCGGCTGTTGCCCCGGACGTAAATATACATTTATACTCTTTGGGGCATGCATTACAGAGTTTGAGAACCTATAGACAATGATATAGATATGGACACTTGAATTTAAGGACTTGTTATTAAAAGGGATTCCACTGTTTTCTAAGCATATCAAATGTTTTTATGTCCGTACAATGATACAAGATCAATAAAATAGAACCACTTATTAAGAATGTGTATGGATAACGATTTACCTGAAGACGAGCATCTTCTACGATGTCTGAGGTGGCCAAGCTAGAACTGCTTTGACTATCTAATATTCGCTTATTAAGGTATCACAAAATATCAACTCAAAACCATCACATTACAAAATCCAAGTTCAACTCTAGCTAAGTTTACACAAGTAGTGAAGATTGTGAAGTTTCTTACACAATTGAGGGGTTGTTTAGGATTTTAGGTTATCTGATTATTGTCTTAGCAAAAAGCAAATACTCTGGAAAAAAGTGTTATTCCTGGCTATGCCAAATTGTTCAAAAAGGAAGTGTGACTAGAGGGTGCGCATAATGCGCAATTCACCCGGTACCAGGTCTCGCCCTCGAGGGGCTTGATTACCCGAGGTTTTACCTTCTATGGGGGAGCCAATGTGCTCGTTCATAGAAGGGTTTCCTTGCTTATCCAAAAAAAAAAGTGATCAACGTTTTGTTATAGATATAAAAACTAGTGCAAACATGATAATATAATCATTTTTAGATAGTATAATAGTATCTCATATGAAATGAAGTAATTTACTAGTCATTTATACAAAAGATTCCTCAAACTTATCTCTAAAGCATTATAAACAAATACAGTGAATATATTTATTTATATTTATATATAAAATAAAGATAACTAGGAAAATAACATAAAAAGGGATACGTGGATTGCCATATACAGAAGTAGTAAGATCTTTAAATATTGCTTCCATCTGTGTTTCAGAATATAAAGTTGCACCAGCATGATCCAAATAAACATTTCCTACCCAAAAAATTAATCAAAATAAAAAATAAAGAAATTAAATACAATCAAAAATCAAAAAGAAACATTACAATAAAGGAATTATTACCGTCAAGTCTTTTAAATTCAGTAGCTCGGATATGATCAATGTTGTTTGGTGCGTTCGGATAGCCATAAGATTCACCGAATTCTTTCAAAAATTCTTCTTTAGCCGTATTCATCATGTTGCTTTGCCTTTGCACATCAGGTGTTCGATCTTTTGCTTCAAAGAAGAAAAAGAAAAAGATGAGTGAATGATATAAAATTGCAGATTCTAATTTGTATCTAACCGAGTGTTTTTCCTTCACGGATATTCTGATGAGAATAAACAATAAAAAATAAATAAAATCAATAAACCGACTTAATGGGTCGGTTGGGCTGCCAAAATTTATATGACCTATAAACATATGGACCTAGTAGGTAAGTATTATAAGCCTATGAATGCTTGTTGGGCTTTTAATTGATTTGTTTTTGGGGATCCCTTGTTTTGGTCTCTAGGTTCATTAATATTAAGCAGTTTACATGTTTGATTTTTAAGTTAATGATTAGAAGTTTTTAAATTATAATTTTTAAAGCACACTAAATTCAATGTCGTCTTTCAAGACACTAAAATCTAAAATTGAATGCAAAAGTCAAGAAATTGTTCGGTGTCTAATTTTAGATTTTAATATTAATTTTAATTATTATTTAATGCTTATTATTATTATTTTTTTTATACATTTAAAATCATTTCATTTATTATTATTTAATTTATTTAATTGATAAAAATAAATAAAAAATTATTATTATTAATATTCTTAAAGAAAAAAGAGAGCCTAATTTTTAAAATAAATCAGCCTATATTTTGCCCAAATTTTTATTTTTGGCCTTTTATTTTCTAACCTAATTCCCAAGACTTTCTTCTTCATTGCATCTCCATGCAATCTCAACCTCAACTAAAAAAAATAATGAAATAGAAAAGAAAGAAAGGAAAGAAAAAAAAAAAAAAAAAAAAAAAGAACGTCGCCTATTTAACTTTGAAGCTCAAGGATGGTCAAAAATGGAACAAACATTGGGCCGGAGTCGATGGCGAGATCCCGCGTCAACTCCAGGTGCTCTTAGAGTCTTAATCAGACACAAGAGTGTCATTGTATGATTGTCTCAATTGTTAATTCATCAATTAAGTTACGGGATTAAATGAATCAATCACATATAATTAATGAATTAATGTTCGAAACTGTTAGAAATAGGGTGTGAATCGACTGTCCGAACTAATTCTTGAATCGTGTATTCACTTTCTCTATAAATTATTTTGACCCAACGATTGTCTTGGTTTCACGAAATCTTTACAGGGATAAGACAAGAACGCACTTAGTGTTTTTGACAATGAAATCACTAATCAAAATATCATAGAGATTTTGTATGTTTCTGTTGTTGTGTGTATGAATGCAGTGTGAAAAAACCGAAATAAGAATACTCCTCAACTAGGCAGTTATAATTTGAAAGGATACAACCTTTCAAATTGAGCGGGAAAATCTGTTATACCAAAATGTATAACCTTTGCTGGAATACACCTTATCCACATAACGTATATTGTGTTTTCGGTTGAGGTTTCGGGGCGCTGCCCCTTGGAACCTGCAAGGGGGCGTAGCCCCCTTAACTCCCGCAATTACGCGGTAGTTAGCAGCCAACTCTTACGGGCGTGTATTCTACACTCTTCGAATTCGTTGTTAAGTATAACTATTTAACCATTGCATTCAAGTAAATCGCATTTAGCTAAAATGAATGTTGGATGACACAAAAATCACCAATAAAAACTTAAAAATAAGTCAAAAATAATAAAAGAAGTGTTTATTAGAAGTCAACTAGTTTTCGAACCCTCGCTTCGCACCAGGGGTTCGGTTTTTAATGTATTTTATTGTGTTTAGTTATGGAGCCTGCGAGTGAAAAATCAACGTATATGAAAATTACCCTAAATATTTAGCGTTTTTTAAAAAGTGTCCGTTTTGCGTATAGTTAGTGACATTGTGTTCGTAAAATTATTTCGAGTTTAACGATGGTGTCGGAAAAATTTAACTCGTTGCGAGCGAGAAGATATGACCCGTTGAATATTTGAGTAGAGTTTATAATTTATTTAAGATATTTTATGGAAAATTTTGATTTGACACTTTATCCTCCTGTTTTGGGGCCGGTTTTAATTTTTGAACAAAGTGTGGGAGGCGTTGTGGTGTTAGTTAAAAGAAAGGAAAGAAAAAAAAGGTGAAAAGACGAAAACACCTCTGGTACTATATCATTTTTGTCTAATAGATAGTATAGTAATAATATATATATATATATATATATATATAAAATATTATTAGTAAAAAATTACATGCTCTGTTTACACGATCATCTCGAACATACATATAATTATTGAGGTATGTTGGTATGTTACACAATTTCAACACATAAACTTTCACACAACGACACAATAAATAATATCCATTAATCATTATAATTTTATATTTTTCTCTCATCTTTCCCACATTATTTTTCATTAGTCCATCTAAGGGTGCGTTTGATAAAACTGAATGATTTAACGCTGAATGGTTCAGAATCTGAATGATTCAAAACCTCTGAATAATGTTTGTTCTGAATGAAAATAGTTGTTTGATAATCATTTAGAATGAACGATATGAACTGAGTAAGATTAACTTATTAACGTGTAACATGAATAAAAAGTCAATATACTTGATGGTTAAGTGTTCAGGATATGATTTGAGGTGAATATTAAGGAAAATTTAGCCTCTTAATGGTTAAGAGAACATTTCAGCTCTGAATGGTTCAGCACTGAATTCTGAACCATTCAGCACCATATGTCATTCAGAGGTCAGAAACAAACGCGCTGAATGCTGAATGGTTCAACATTCAGCGCTGAACCATTCCATTAAGAGGCAAACAGGGGCGGAACATTTAAGGGACAAAAGGGGGTATCCGCCCCCCCTCGATTTCGGGAAGAAAAAAATTTACGCTAAAAAAAAAAACGAAAAAATAAGGTTTTTTTTAGTGTTTACCCCCTTCGATTAGTTTCTTACTCCTTTCAATTAGTTTCGCCCCCTCTCGAGTCGGGGTCAAGTTCCGCCACTGGAGTCAAACAAACACACCCTAAGTGTGTGAACAAAATTGTGACACTTATGTGAGCGTATCATTTCTCTAAATTACTACTCTATTAGTAATATTCTTCAATAATTATATATAGTACTCCCTCCGTCCCAGATTAATTGTCCCCAAACAAAAAACACACAGTTTTAGGAAATCCCACTAACTTTATTTCTCCACCAATGAAATATCTTCTCTCTCCAGATCCACCAATGAAATATCTCCTTTCCTTTCTATTTATGGAAGTAGACAATTAATTTGGGACATTCTAAAATGAAATACTGGACAATAATTTAGGGACGGAGGTAGTAGTACTTTACCTGTATCTTTGTGTTTAGTTAAAAAATTAGAGAGTTTAGTGAAAACTATAATACCTTAGTTCCAAAATAATAATCATGCTCTAACTTTATTTTTTTTAATTTAACTTTAAAATAATTTTTTTGTTTTATTATAATACTTAAAACATTGAGTTGTAGCAACCGGTAGTGGTTTGTCTCTCTTAGTGAGAGGTTAAAAGTTTGACTTTACTGGGCTGCAACATTACACTCAATGTTATTTCTGAACTGAAGTATCCACTCAGGTCGCCTTTCGCTTAGCGCGGGGGCAGCGGGGTTTTATCGACCATGCCCTCGGGTTGATCCGTGTTTCATCCAGGATAGTAGTTGGGGATGAGTTATACAACTACGGAAGATGAATGCGTGAGTGGTTAAGTCCCCCTGAGTGATCCCAAACTGGTGTAAAAAAAACAAATAAAACTTAATTTATTCAAATAAATTTCATTTCATCGAGTACTATACAAAAAAAGTTAATCAAAGTTAAAGTTAAAAAATAAAATCAAATTATGACTATTATATTATTTTGGTACAAAAATGTATATTTCAAAAGTGTAAAAAATGTTCCTTCCTAAAAAGTGTAGATTGACAGGACACCTTAACCCTGTTTTGCCTTTGTCAACCTACCACCCCCACCCCACAAGTGTAAAAAATGTTAAATTATACACTTTCTCAATTATTGAGTCACATGGTATATAAATAGTGGTCGTAATTCATGAGCAAGTTATAACTTTTTGTAATTTAATAATTATATTAAGATATTAAGATTGTGATGTTACTTGTACGATGGATCAATTCTCTATATTATCGTACAATTTAAAAATAACAACGAAAGTTCTAAAGCATAGAAAAGATGATTCAACCAAATTCTATATGTAACTCGTATCTATCACCCAAAGACCTAAAAAAAAATTCCCAATGTAAACACATTCGACGGTGGCTTTATATACACTAGTATCCAAGTGACAACACCCGGGACATATAAGACCACAGATAATGGTGACGCCTACGTGGAGTGAAAGAGGGGTACTTTTTGATATGACGCTGACATGGCCAGGGGAATGAAGGAGTTGTAATGGGGGGTTTTTGTAAGGGCGTTTGTGGGTGATGTGTCAAAATATAATTGAAGGTTGGGTTAAAAAGTGGTGAAAAAGGTAGAAAAGAATTAAAATAAAAATAAAAAAATTATAAACGCACATTTTCATGCCCGTGCGTTCTTGACAAACGCCCCAACACAAACGCCCCATTCAGGGCGTTTGTGGGGCTTTTCTCACGACACATCATGGGCATTAGGGGCAAAAACGCTGTATTATCCATGGTCTAAATGACGGTCAAAGAGAGTACGAACTTCACCCACGTCATCCATGAATAACCTTAACAAGTTAACATGATCAACGATGGAATCTAAATACTTACTTTTTTTTAGGGGTGGAAAATACATGAATTATGTATGTTATTTTGGTGGGACGAAAAAATATATATATATACATACTAGTGAAATGACTCGTGGAATCACATGTTTGTTTAAACGAAACAGTTTAATGATATGTTTTAGGTATTAAGTGAACGTAAATGATAAAGTTATTTAGTTTAATGACCCGTGGAACCACATAGTCCGACTAAGAAACTCGACAGCTAAACATTTCATCAAACACCTAAAATGCATATTAAACAATTCACATCTAATCATAAGAAATAATATTGGTTGTCATTTTAATTTAAAAGTATAAATTAAAATATAAATTTAGAATTGGTTTCCTTCTGTCTAGCTTTTATACCTTCTCGTACTCAATTCAAAATAATTAATTAAAATAATTCAAAATTATTTAATTTTAATAATTAAAATAATTATTAATAAGATTTAATAATATAATTAATTAATAAGATTTAATTATAATTCAAAATTATTTAGATTAATGACATCACCTATCATGCTTAGATTTTTTCCTTTTTCTTTTTGATTTTTTCTTAACAAAGGAATTAGCCTAATAATGACATCATCACTATAGCATTTTAATATTAACTATAGATTTTTATTTGAAAATCAAGTATTTTACTAAAAGCATATGTACAAACTATATACAGCTAACTATAACTTCAATTTGGGCAACGAATATATACAAACTAGAATATGGCCCAGCCCGCTTCGCTGGGCTGTTGCTGATGAAATAAATATCGTTATATATAAAAGTATATGCTTTCTGTTAAAATATCTCATATTACTTTTAACCAAATAAAAAAATCAATCACAAAAAATTCAGTTAGACCTAACAAATGCGATTAGTTTAAATTTTCATAATTTAACCGATCAAATCCACATAATTTAGTTGTTTAAATTGTTAGCACAAAAAATAATTAGTAAACAAAAGTAAATAATATTTGTTATGTATAACTCATTTATGCACATTAATAACATCTAATAAGTTATATTTACAAAAATTAAAAAGAATATATATTTATGAAAAATTAAAATTTTAAAACTACAAATTAATGAATATGTACAACACTTTTTATAATATTTTTTATTTAAAAAAAGGATAAAAAAATATCACTACCTCACTTATCCATTCATTTGCAATACACGCGAAAAAAAACAAAATGCGGCCAATAAACTTATACTTTTTCCGTTAGCCTAAATTTTGGTACGCGCGTTGCGGCAGAACATTCTAACATTTTTAATGAAGCTAATGTTGAGTGAAAACTGAGAAGAAAAAAATTGCTTAGAAAAAGAAAAAAATGGGCTAGAAGGACTCGAACACGGGTCATTTATTTTACCAACTCATGTGCTTACCAGTTGATGTAGCAATCCACTCGTTATAATAAGTTGAGTTTATCTATTTATTATATATATGTTTTTTCTTAAAAAAAAAGTATTCGTTTCGAATATAGTTAGTTGCGTTTTGTTCGTAAAATTATTTCGAGTTGAACGGTGATAACGGAGAAGTGTAACTCGCGACGAAAAAAGAGATAGATCCCGTGAAAAAATTGGGTGGGTTTTATTTAATAATTATTTTATTGAATTAGAAAGTTACATTTTGTAGCCCTCAAGTTACATTTCAAATACAACTTTAAACCTTGAAAACTAACACCTTTTACCCCTAAACTTCAATTGGTGTGACCATTTTCTTACCTAGCCTTAACGACAAAAAAATAATTGAGATTTAAAACATGAAAATACAAAACATCCTTTCACTAATATAGAGATAGAGATTGATAATTATAGAAGCCCACAAAACGGAGCAAAAACAAAAGCATCTAAAAGTGAACTTATTATCCTATCATCGATCTATTATTAGAAGGAACAATATAATATACCTGGTTGATCATTCATTGATGTCACTCCAAGAAAAACTTATTTGACCGCTTTGAGATCCAGCCGAAACGCATGGTTTTAACCTCGTCTAGAATACTTGCTTAGTTCCGCTTTTTATTTCTAAATACTTTGTCATTCCTCGACTTCTAAATGATATAACATCACACCCATTTCGCCAGGGGCGAACTTAGCACCTCCGGGGACCCATGACACCATTAGTTGCGAATTTTTTTTTTAGAAACGATATTTCAAAATTGTACAAGATACCACTAAATAAAATTGTAGGACCCCATAATTTTTAAAATTTATAATTTTATAGTATAGGCCACTAAAATTAGTACATTATTTAATAGTATGATTATTTAATAGTATGAGCCACTAATAAATACGGAGTAAATAAATATATAAATCTAAACTCTTTTAATTTTATTGTATTTCTTATTTTATTTCACAATACCAAATAAATGATAAGAACCTTCTTTTTGTTAAGACCCACCATACCCATCACGCAACTTGGAGCTTACGGATATGTTTGGGTGAAACAAGCTGGAGATGAAGCTGGTAGCTGGAGTGGTAGCTGAAGCTTATTTTTCAAGCTTGAAGCTGAAGCTTATTACTTTTCATAAGTGTTTGGTGAATAACTAGAGCTGGAGCCTATAGCTGTAAATTGACTAAAAAGGACAACATAATATATATCTAATAATTATTCAAAGTGAAACGTTGCATTCAGGGGCGTAACTTGAACCCGACCACAGATAGAGCGAGTGCAAAAACTTATTAAATTTTTCAGTGATTGTCGGGGCAAACACTAATAAAAACCTTATTTTTTAGTATAAACAATTTTTTAGGGTAATTTTTTTAAAATCCAGCTGGGGCGGGTGCCCCACCCAGTCCTAATAATGTTCCGCCCCTGGTTGCAGTTAGTCTTTTGAAGATTGAAATATATGATAATTTTGTAAACACTTTGATTTCTAATAATATTACTTAACTTTTTGTTATATGTTTGTGTCTTTGTCGCAAAAACCCGACCCGATCCGATCCGACCAGAACACAATTAATTTTCGTTCAAGTAATTTATCGAATAACTTTTTAAGGACCACATGGAGCTTGAATCCTAGATTCGCCACTACACTTCGCAACCTGTCAAATGAAGTACCTGAACCTAGAGAATGAAGTGAATATCGAATCATCAAATAAAGGTTCGAGCAATTGAATATTATCAGCCGGGAGATTCCACCACTTTAGATAAAGTTTTCAAATTTCTACTACTATAAAACAATTTACCAATGAATGTTCAACCGTTTCTATTTCTTCCACACAAAGCGAACAAAATCAAGAATCCAAATCAATACCTCGTTTATTAAGTTCTTTATCAACTAGTAGCCTTTTTAGTTCCGCTCTCCATACAAAACTTTCGACCTTTTGAGAAATCAAAGTATTTGGAACAGTTGTAATGATATGGTTACCAGCTGCGAGTCGTTTTTCATCAATTATGGTTGTGATTTGTTTTGTTGCGAAGATACCGTCTTTGCCTCAACCACATTTCCATTTATCCGATGAGTTTGCTTGAAAGCATACATCTACAATCACAATAGAAATGTCTTCCATTTGTTCTAAATCTCGACAACAGGTTTGTTGGTGCATAAAAGTCCCGAGTTCGTATCATCCCGTACAAGTTTAAAGTCAGGCGGGCCCGACGATCGACTGTCGGCCCATATGAGTATATAAGGGAGCTTATGTATTCATTTGTGGCTGATGGTTCCAAAAACCCTAATGAGTCCCCTGGATGTTTTACTCTCATCACAGCAATCCTAAAACCCAAACAAGTCGAATCAAGACTCTAGGGCATCGTTCTAATCCGATCCAAATCGATCTGGTTGGACTAATTCGATCCCCAACGTCAACGATTCACGAAAACCTTCGATCCCAAGATCCAGACGTCTCCAACAAGGTTCTCTGATCCAATGTCATGATCCTGTCCTCCCCTGCAACGATACTTGTTTGTTTGTTTCTAGAACAAATAGCCTGTTGAACTTCACCGTTTTGAGCTTCCAACCCATATGTTCGACCAAAATATGATGGAGCTTTCATTCTCAATTTCTTTGAAAAAAGATGAGAATGAAATCCCTAAGTTGTAGCAGGTGTGAACACACATATTAAAGGTTGGGATTATAATTTCTTCTTATCAGCACATATCGTAAGTATTACATTAATAACTCAAATATTTCTAAAGTTATAACTCCGCTTCTTATCAACATATATGCTGTGACATTTCTAATTGGACTTTATGATTTGATCATTCTTTATAAATTTGTTTACTCTAGCTCTTTTGATAATGTACCCCACCTCCGATACATTAACCTCCGCCGAACATGAGAATTAAGAAGCTAAATGTACATATGAAGCTAAGTCCATCAACGAAGCAATATGGTGCCTCGATAACTGCGGTCAAACTTGAGTCAAAGGAAAGGAACATTATTGCTTTCCAAAAGTACAATGGACATTTTTAGAAGGTCAAGGCTCTCTTTACAAAGCATTGGGAACTGATGCTACAGTGCCTTGGGAACTGAATACGGAGCATCTTTGACTGTCTTGGGAACTGATGCTACAGTACCTCGGGAACTGATGACAGAGCATTGGGAATTGGTTAGTTTAAGTCACACCTTACTTCCCTTCACTATATATAGTGAGGGTTCAGCTCTAGAGAAAAAAAAGGCTCTCATGCTATCCATCACTCACACTCTACATTCTCACTTACTCAAATTTGATACATGCAATCATGTATCATTATACCTTCATGGCGTAAAGCAATCAACGTATTTGCTACCTTTGAGGAATCGCCAACAAGAGTGTAAACTCTTTACATTCAACTCATGTGACGCCCTGTACAAAATTGACGTGTACGGATCATCAACAACAGGATCATTACAAGGTCAAACACTATATGTTGTTTTAAAATAAGTTTGCATTCATAAAAAGGGGTAACGTCTTTACCGATGTCAAATGTTTAACAAACGATAGTGTGCTTCTACGAATAGAAAGCAATAACATAAGTACGAGACTCAAAGGTCATTACAAATTCATTGTTCAAAAGTAACATTGTTCGTGAATGCAAAGTAAAAGTTTCATGCAGAGACATCTCTAAACAAAAGCAGCGGGTGTCTACACAGCAAGTCTAACAGCGAGACTAATACAGCGGAAGCATCAAATGTCTAAGCACCTAAGAAATAACTGTGACAACCTAGAAATTTCCGACCGAATTTAAACTTGATCTTTAATTGATTTCGACACGATAAGCAAAGTCTGTAAAATTGAGTCTCAAAATTTTTGAACTATTTACATGAATTCATTTAACCTTTGACTATTCCCGACGACTCACGATACAATTGCTTGTAAATGGATATGCATATATTTAAATATATGTATATGTTTGTATATAATAATATGAAATAGTATATATTGTAATTGTTATAATTAATTTTGTAAAAATAATAATAATATATAAAAAGTATCTATATATAAATAAAGTATATATAATATATATATTTTGTAAGTTCGAAGTTATTTCGTAAACAAAGGTAACACTCAATTGTCATTCGATTGATAGTAAACGAGTTAAAAAGGAACTTATGTGATTTTAAAATAAACGGTGATCCGAAAATGAGTTTTATAAATTATAGGTTTATTAATAATATATCTAGAAGTTATTTGTTAAATTTTAAAATTAACTATATTTTACTTGGGATTGAGAGTGAATAGTTAATTTAATTTTTATTTAATAGTTCAAGATCAAATTCTATACCATAATAACTGAAATAAATAAAGATATTTAATTTGGGACTTTTTCAAAGATTTTTATTCGCCACTGATTTATCAACGGAGCACAAATTTCAGTTTGTGAATGAAATAGTAGACGACGGCTAACTTAATCACATGTCTATATATTTAAATTATATTATAATAATTATTATATTATTATTATTATTTTACATTGAGAATTGAGAATTCACGGACATGAATATATATATATATATATATATATATATATATATATATATATATATATATATATATATATATATATATATATATATATATATATATATATATATAATACATTACCCATAATCATCACTATCACCCTTTATGATTTTGTTTTTCTCTACTTGACTTATTCACCAAAATAATACCTTCAACCTTTATAACTAATATGTAATATAGTATGGTTTTATTGGTGTAGTGAGACCCGAAAGTAACTTTGATTACTCTTTCATATTACCACCACAAATATCTTTGATCAATTATATAATATTAAATTTATGCTTTAGGTGATTGAGATCTCTAACAAGCCCACATGTATTTCACTTCGTCCGTGAATTAGAATATCATTGAGATTGTACTATTTTTTGTTTGTCAATCAAATAAAGCAACTCTCTAAATTATATATACATATACAATTACATATTGGAGAACAAAACCCACTTGTCCATTTTCATCCGTGATTGAGGGAATTGACAGTATGATTGCATTGTTTTAATTATCAACCAATCATCACTCAATCCATATTCTTTCTGTTTACTGTTTTTGTTTGAGTTAGTGTTGAGTTTCCACTATCTAAATAAATACACACAAATACAACGTACATATGAACCAAAACTATTATTAATTTCTATTAGCATGACTTTACTTCAAAAACCAAACAAACACATTTTAATTTGCTGTTAACCAAAGGCCAACTCACAAGAAAACTCATGTACAAGCACACCCATGACCCATGAACACCACAACGATCAACCACCTGCGATATTTTTTTTCCTGTTTCCTTTCGAAAGTACATCACCCCCATCGTTCAATCTTGGTTATCAATCGCTGTTGCTGTCCAAATAATAGCTTGGGTTGCTGCTTGGATTTTCTGTTTCAATCACCATCTTGTCTCTTTATCCATCGCTCTCTCCCTTATTATCTTAATTCTTCGTAAACTTAAAAACCACCACAACTCTTAACCCTATTAAACTATTTTTCTGTTTCATATTAGAACCACCAAACGATACCATTACAACCTCTACCACCATGCTTGTTTGATGCCTACTGCTTTCTTGTTCATGAGTTGTGTACAACAACACACCACCAAAAATCATAGTACAACTACTACTAGTCCTTTCTGTTTTCTATTGAAGACCCACTCGTGGGTTCGTTTTCCATTTAACCAACCCAAACAACATCACCTTGATTTTCTTCTTCCATCGTAATCCATCTTAAGACCAAAGGAAGATTTAAAACTCGTTCAAAAACTCGATGAGATTCTAGTTTGAGCTTTGTAAGCTCAATTTATTCTTTGTACAAACGCATATATGCATGTATGTTTATAATTTTATGTGTGATCATGATACAAAATTAAAACCATCACCCACAAGACTATTGTTGCACCTGCTTCTATTTTACTCCTGTTCCCTATTCGATCCAAACCCAAACAACCATCATCGACAACTGTTGCCCTCATTACTATTGCACTACAACAAACCACTTTTATAACACTTTTATCTACTGCTCGATCCTTATATTTCTGCTTCTCTCGAAACTGCTGTAACCTTCTCATGCTCGATTTTAATCAAAACCCACTTGTATTTATGTCGACTGCTACTGTTTCGTTTCTGTTCGAGGAAATATTGATGATGATGGATTGATAAGAAGAAAGTAAGATGATTGAGGTTATCATAATATAGATTATCGGTACACATGTGGGTCTAGAGGTGGATGGATACCAGCTAATACTTCGATTATTTAATCAGATATTTTTACTGGCCAAACTAATTATACGGCAGTTTTATTCCATCACCATCTCATTATTTAAAACATACTTTTGGATCACCTTTTGGGCCACAATGATTCGGACCTCTGCTATGCGATACTGGACTACATGTTAAATTTTGAATTTAGGCCAAATCATCCCCTTTTAATTTGCAGCAGCGACTACTTTTATATGTTCTTTTATTCATTTTAGCTATGATCGAATGAGGAAGATGGTAGATGATAATGATTGGGTATGATGATGAATACATAATGATGTTATGATAAAGATGATACATAGATTATTATGGTGTCGGGTTAGGAAATGGTGATGATATCGTGATGAAGATGAATGAGATATGATGAAACACGATGAAGGTACTGATGATGAAATTGTTACTAGATGATCGGTGAGGAAGTATGATGATGATGTCGAGAGAGGACGATGATGATAATGAATCATGATGATAGGATTTGAAGATATCGTGATGATCATGATGAGATAACATGATTATGATGATATGAGTGATGATACGTACGATGCATGATGATAATGGTTTATGATGAAGATGATTGTGATGACGATTATGATATGATGATTTCAATAATGAATGGCGATCGATGATGATGATGGAAATGATCATGATGTTGATGATGATATATTTATGATGGTATAACTTTTATTATTATTATTATTATTATTATTATTATTATTATTATTATTATTATTATTATTATTATTACTATTATTATTATTAATATTATTATCATTATTATTTTTAATATTATTATTATCATAAGTATTAGTATTAGTATTATTATTAGTAAAAGTAGTGTTATAACTTGTAATATCATTAACATTATTATTACCACAAATATTATTATTATTATTATTAACATATAATATTTTATTTATTTTAGTGTTAATATTATCATTATTATTATTTTTTTTATTATTAATATTAACTTTATCATAAATAGTATTATTATCATTATTATTATTTTTGAAAAGATTATTAGTTATTGTTATTATTATCATAAAAAGATACAAATTTTTATCTATTATCATCGATATTATTGTAACAAATAAATAGCTATACAAGAATATATTTAAAACATATTGCATAACAACATTAATATTTTCAGAATAAATACTAATTATTTATCTAAAGTATATAAAATAAATATAGTTAATATAGTTACCAATGAATCATACAAGTTACTGAAATAACAATTAATAATAATATCTAAACTTGTTCGATTACAAGTATAAGTTTTAATAAATATATGAATAATATAGGTTCGTGAATCTGAGGTCAACCCTACACTTGTTAAATGAGGTCATATGTATTTTTACTACAAAATACAGTATGGTGAGTTTCATTTGCTCCCTTTTTAAATGCTTTTGCAATATATATTTTTGGGACTGAGAATACATGCGCTGCTTTTATAACTGTTTTGCGAAATAGACACAAGTACTTATAACTACATTGTATGGTTGGATTATTAAACCGAATATCGCCCCTTCAAGTCTGGTAACCTAAGAATTAGGGAAATGGCCCCTAATTGACGCGAATCCTAATGATAGATCTATGGGCCTAACAAACCCCATTCTGGAATTTGGAATGCTTTAGTACTTCGATTTAAATAGTGATTGCGATTGCCAATATTTATGGCATACTTGCTAGTATGCAGGGGATATTCTATATGCATTATGTTAATATCGGTTACCAGGTGTTCATCATACGAATGGATTTTTATACACTTGCGAGTGTAATGATATTTATGAAAATGAAATCTTGTGGTCTATTAAGATTATGGGAAATGATTATTATGATAAACCTATGAACTCACCAACCTTTTGGTTGACACTTTAAAGCATGTTTATTCTCAGGTATGAAAGAAATATTCCGCTGTGCATTTGCTCATTTTAGAGATATTACTTGGAGTCGTTCATGGCATATTTAAGTCAACGCCTCGCAATGGGACCAGCTGTTGAAGCGTTCGTCCAGGTGGATTAGGACGGGCCTTTACAGGTGGTATCAGAGCGGTGGTCGTAGCGAACCAGGTCTTGCATTAGTGTGTCTAACTAGTAGTTGTTAGGATGCATTAATGAGTCTGGACTTCGACCTAGTAGTTGTTAGGTTATATTAATGAGTCTGGACTTGAACCTAGTCTGCATGTAAAAAGTTTGCATATCATTCTTTGTAAGAAAAATATCTACCTATCATTTTCAGTCTCGACACATCCTATTGCAATTATTGCATAGATGGTGTACAGACGAATTCATATTCCATCACATTAGACCTTGTCTGACACGTTTCTCTTAATTCCCTCGGTAATCTATGGGATCCTATGTACTATATATAAGTATTGGGTATTCTATGTAATTAGAATATCATCCGATATCCAAAAATCATTTCATGTCGAAAATCCTTTATCTAACCGTGCAAGATGAATTCTGCAACCAGTTCAAGTTCCTCAAATTCCGAGAGCTATTCCGACAGCTATTTCGATATGGATACACACTTGAGCTCTAAAAACAGTATAACCGGAATAGATCAACCAATCAGTCATCATCAATTTTGGATAAATTGGGGATGAGTTCGTAGTCGACTTAATCAATGGAAATGAGATGAAGGCGATCATTTTCACCAATCAAATTTCCCTCTTGGCGAAGAACATGAAGCAATTACTGGCTAATCTATTCGAAACACCATTTCCACCCTTACTCCCAGGATATCTCGTCACGATTATATTCTATTTAAAATTCAAAACCTTATTCATCCACTCGTTCTGATCAAAAATCATCCCAAAATAATGGAAAAAGTCAACGAGCTTCGCGCTTGAGTAATTAATTTGGAGAATGTGGTGCAAAACTTACCAGCTTCAGAAACATCAACACCGGCAGCAACAGTACTACCATCAACAACACCAACAGTACCATCACCACCGCCAACAGCAACATCCGCATCACACGTCTCGACATCACAATATATACCTCGAACATCAACATCATACACACCATAGATACCAAGGAGTACCAACAACAATGAACGACGAAGTATTGATCCATAACTTCATTGAAGAAATATTCTGCGAAGAATATGTGGTCCCTAATAGTTTTAGAGATTGCTTATTCTAGCTCAAACCGAAAATCATATGAGTTTAATATCATATTAACTCATTAAATCCATGATTACATCTGAAGAAAATATATATGTATATATGTTTTCATAAAGATTGTAATTAAAAATCCTTTTGTACAAACTGTTAATGGTGAAAATATTTTAACGGATAGGTAGTACCCGAGGTATTTAGATTTCACATTAATGTGTCACACTGTACATTCTTCAAAACCGATTCAACAGTCATTGAACTATCCTACCTACATCCACATATATATTCGTTCATCGAAGAACAACCATTTTCATTCAAATTCAATTTTATAATTCGGATTTTGACCGATCAGAATCCAAGTCAAGATTCGACAAGTGGCATAATAAAGAAAATAGTGAACAAAATAAAATTGATTATTAACTAATTAATTAACTACGTAAAACTTTAAACCAATACTAACCAAATCCTAGCTAACTGTTCCTATATCCGTTATGACTATTTCCTTATAATATACTAGTCTTGGTTGAACTATTGGACTATTGGACTACTATCATTGAACAATTAAAAAGTATTAAAAGAGTGGAAAACATTAATTACAACGCATTTTGACTTAAAATATCGTTAATAAGTTACACCTACTACAATTAAATAATTCTTCAAGTTGCCACTTGATTTAATCTTAAACATCCTTTGTAACTTGATTTTCATCTTAAATATCCTTCGTATCTTGACAATTACAATCAGCGTTTAATCATCTAAAAACACAATTCTCCTGAAACCACCTCGGATTGATAATCGATGATTCAGATATGGCTGCATTAAATGCAAAGGAAATAGTAAAATTGTAGATGGCCTAAATGGCCAAGAGTTTGATGATAAAGAATGTAGTGTTGGGAACGCTCGATAGAAAATTTGGTACTGAAAAATGGATTGAGCTAACCCTGAAAGAGACTAAGGACAAATACAAGGACCAAACCCTATATTCAAAGAATCCAGGTAATTCAGGATTCGATGAAATCTTTAGTGAATATCTTTCTCCGAAGTCATGTTAAAATCTTGCGGAAAATTTTTCTTCATCAACTTTCGAACTTAGAAATCCTAAAATATCATCATAAATATCTTCGATATTTCTGAAGATATTTTTATAAATATTCTCGTCCGAAATTTTATACCTCTTCGTGCTATCTGTATTACATTATATTGAAAATTTCTGTAAAACCTAAGTATAAATTATGAATGTTCCTGGAGTAGTGTTGGAAATTGAAGCATGAGTTAGTATAATATAATGACGCCCGACCAACGTTATTATATTACAGTAAGTCATGTTGAGTTTCTAATAAAACGTGATGATGGTTCACAGTAGATCATACCATTATCATGTGTCATGTTACATAACTCTTTCATTCTGCTTAACTTCTAAACATATCAAGAAAAATACATTCTTGATAGTTCGATTCTCAGTGATTCTGGTAATTGGACAAATCAAATCGTGCTATTACGTTCTTTCTTGTTTAGAACATTAAGTTCATTCGAAACTCCATACTTACGAATTCTGGACCGTTACTTGTTTTACTAGAGGTCGAGAAGAGAATAAAAAGGCAAAGAGCTCCAAAACATAAGGGAAGATATAAAACTCAACAACAACACAGAAATCACAAACCGTGTACATTAATACGAAAAGCAATATAAAGACACGGGAGTATGATAAACACAATAACCCCAAGAGCGAAGTAGAAGTAAACAAATTTCTCCGGTGGTAGATGTAAAAGGAGAATGATCGATATGAAAGTCAGGAATATATTCAGAATTAAAACTGGATGAAGCATATTGATTGATGATTTGGAAGTATGAATTAAAGAAAATGGGAGTGGTGGCAAATAATGGAATGGAAAAAGTTCATTTATAGTGAAAATACCCGACAAAGTAATCGAGACAGATGATTGCATTTAATTAAAGAGATCTTAATTTCCATAAATCCCGAAGAATCAGATCTTATAGATTTTCAAGATTTTCTTTTCAATTCCTTGAATTTTGGAATTCAAACGTGACTACGTCAAAAGTAAGACGAATCTTAAATTCCTTATTCCGTTCTTTTGTGATAGCTTCAGCCGTACGCTTCGAGTAATCGAATTATTTTATCCATGATACTCAATGTTGATAAAATTCTATTTTTAACTTGTACTCATCATGAAAACATTTTTATTGTTATCCATGACAACCCCACTCAAATTTCGGGACGAAATTTCTTTAACAGGTAGGTACTGTGACGACCCATAAATTTCGGACCAAATTTAAACTTGATCTTTAATTGATTTCGCACGATAAGCAAAGTCTGTAAAATTGAGTATCAAAATTTTTGAACTGTTTACATGAATTCATTTAACCTTTGACTATTCCCGACTACTCACGATACGGTTGCTTGTAAATGGATATGCATATATTTAAATATATGTATATGTTTGTATATAATAATATGAAATAGTATATATTGTAATTGTTATAATTAATTTTGTAAAAATAATAATAATATATAAAAAGTATCTATATATAAATAAAGTATATATATTATATATATTTTGTAAGTTCGAAGTTATTTCGTAAACAAAGGTAACACTCAATTGTCATTCGATTGATAGTAAACGAGTTAAAAAGGAACTTATGTGATTTTAAAATAAACGGTAATCCGAAAATGAGTTTTATAAATTATAGGTTTATTAATAATATATCTAGAAGTTATTTGTTAAATTTTAACATTAACTATATTTTACTTGGGATTGAGAGTGAATAGTTAATTTAATTTTTATTTAATAGTTCAAGATCAAATTCTATACCATAATGACTGAAATAAATAAAGATATTTAATTTGGGACTTTTCCAAAGATTTTTATCCGCCACTGATTTATCAACGGAGCACAAATTTCAGTCTGTGAATGAAATAGTAGACGACGGCTAACTTAATCACATGTCTATATATTTAAATTATATTATAATTATTATTATATTATTATTATTTTTTTACTTTGAGAATTGAGAATTCACGGACATGAATCTATATCTATATATATATATATATATATATATATATATATATATATATATATATATATATATATATATATATATATATATATATATATATATATATATATATATATATATATATATATATATATATATATATATATATATTGCTTTAGGTGATTGAGATCTCTAACAAGCCCACATGTATTTCACTTCGTCCGTGAATTAGAATATCATTGAGATTGTACTATTTTTTGTTTGTCAATCAAATAAAGCAACTCTCTAAATTATATATACATATACAATTACACATTGGAGAACAAAACCCACTTGTCCATTTTTCATCTGTGATTGAGGGAATTGACAGTATGATTGCATTGTTTTAATTATCAACTAATCATCACTCAATCCATATTCTTTCTGTTTACTGTTTTTGCTTGAGTTAGTGTTGAGTTTCCACTATCTAAATAAATACACACATATACAACGTACATATGAACCAAAACTATTATTAATTTCTATTAGCATGACTTTACTTCAAAAATCAAACAAACACATTTTAATTTGCTGTTAACCAAAGGCCAACTCACAAGAAAACTCATGTACAAGCACACCCATGACCCATGAACACCACAACGATCAACCACCTGCGATATATTTTTTCCTGTTTCCTTTCGAAAGCACATCACCACCATCGTTCAATCTTGGTTATCAATCGTTGTTGCTGTCCGAATAATAGACTGGGTTGCTGCTTGTGATTTTCTGTTTCAATCACCATCTTGTCTCTTTATCCATCTCTCTCTCCCTTACTATCTTAATTCTTCGTAAACTTAAAAACCACCACAACTCTTAACCCTATTAAACTATTTTTCTGTTTCATATTAGAACCACTAAACGATACCATCACAACCTCTACCACCATGCTTGTTTGATGCCTACTGCTTTCTTGTTCATGAGTTGTGTACAACAACACACCACCAAAAATCATAGTACAACTACTACTAGTCCTTTCTGTTTTCTATCGAAGACCCACTCGTGGGTTCATTTTCCATTTAACCAACCCAAACAACATCACCTTGATTTTCTTCTTCCATCGTAATCCATCTTAAGACCAAAGGAAGATTTAAAACTCGTTCGAAAACTCGATGAGATTCTAGTTTGAGCTTTGTAAGCTCAATTTATTCTTTGTACAAACGCATATATGCATATATGTTTATAATTTTATGTGTGATCATGATACAAAATTAAAACCATCACCCACAAGACTATTGTTGCACCTGCTTCTGTTATACTCATGTTCCCTATTCGATCCAAACCCAAACAACCATCATCGACAACTGCTGCCCTCGTTACTATTGCAGCTACAACAAACCACTTTTCTAACACTTTTATCTACTGCTCGATCCTTATATTTCTGCTTCCTCGAAACCACTGTAACCTTCTCATGCTCGATTTTAATCAAAACCCACTTGTATTTATGTCGACTGCTACTGTTTCGTTTCTGTTTGAGGAAATATTGATGATGATGGATTGATAAGAAGAAAGTAAGATGATTGAGGTTATCATAATATAGATTGTCGGTACACATGTGGGTCTAGAGGTAGATGGATACCAGCTAATACTTCGATTATTTAATCAGATATTTTTGCTGTCCAAACTAATTATACGGCAGTTTTATTCCATCACCATCTCATTATTTAAAACATACTTTTGGATCACCTTTTGGGCCACAATGATTCGGGCCTCTGCTATGCGATACTGTACTACATGTTAAATCTTGAATTTAGGCCGAATCATCCCCTTTTAATTTGCAGCAGCGACTACTTTTATATGTTCTTTTATTCGTTTTAGCTATGATCGAATGAGGTAGATGGTAGATGATAATGATTGGGTATGATGATGAATACATAATGATGTTATGATAAAGATGATACATAGATTATTATGGTGTCGGGTTAGGAAATGGTGATGATATCGTGATGAAGATGAATGCGATATGATGATACACGATGAAGGTAATGATGATGAAATTGTTACTAGATGATCGGTGAGGAAGTATGATGATGATGTCGAGAGAGGACGGTGATGATAATGAATCATGATGATAGGCTTTGAAGATATCGTGATGATCATGATGAGATAACATAATTATGATGATATGAGTGATGATACGTACGATGCATGATGATAATGGTTTATGATGAAGATGATTGTGATGACGATTATGATATGATGATTTCAATGATGAATGGCGATCGATGATGATGATGGAAATGATCATGATGTTGATGATGATATATTTATGATGGTATAACTTTTATTATTATTATTATTATTATTATTATTATTATTATTATTATTATTATTATTATTATTATTATTATTATTATTAATACTAATATTATTATCATTATTATTTTTAATATTATTATTATCATAAGTATTAGTATTAGTATTATTATTAGTAAAAGTAGTGTTATAACTTGTAATATCATTAACATTATTATTACTACAAATATTATTATTATTATTAACATATAATATTTTATTTATTTTAGTGTTAATATTATCATTATTATTATTTTTATTATTATTAATATTAACTTTATCATAAATAGTATTATTATCATTATTATTATTTTTGAAAAGATTATTAGTTATTGTTATTATTATCATAAAAAGATACAAATTTTTATCTATTATCATCGATATTATTGTAACAAATAAATAGCTATACAAGAATATATTTAAAACATATCGCATAACAACATTAATATTTTCATAATAAATACTAATTATTTATCTAAAGTATATAAAATAAATATAGTTAATATAGTTACCAATGAAACATACAAGTTACTGAAATAACAATTAATAATAATATCTAAACTTGTTCGATTACAAGTATATGTTTTAATAAATATATGAATAATATAGGTTCGTGAATCTGAGGTCAACCCTACACTTGTTAAATGACGTGATATGTATTTTTACTACAAAATACAGTATGGTGAGTTTCATTTGCTCCCTTTTTAAATGCTTTTGCAATATATATTTTTGGGACTGAGAATACATACGCTGCTTTTATAACTGTTTTACGAAATAGACACAAGTACTTAAAACTACATTGTATGGTTGGATTATTAAACCGAATATCGCCCCTTCAAGTCTGGTAACCTAAGAATTAGGGAAATGACCCATAATTGACGCGAATCCTAAAGATAGATCTATGGGCCTAACAAACCCCATTATGGAATTTAGAATGCTTTAGTACTTTGATTTAAATGGTGATTGTGATTGCCAATATTTATGACATACTTGCGAGTATGCGGGGGATATTTTATATGCATTATGTTAATGTCGGTTACCAGGTGTTCATCATACGAATGGATTTTTATACATTTGCGAGTGTAATGATATTTATGAAAATGAAATCTTGTGGTCTATTAAGATTATGGGAAATGATTATTATGATAAACCTATGAACTCACCAACCTTTTGGTTGACACTTTAAAGCATGTTTATTCTCAGGTATGATAGAAATATTTCGCTGTGCATTTGCTCATTTTAGAGATATTACTTGGAGTCGTTCATGACATATTTAAGTCAACGCCTCGCAATGGGACCAGCTGTTGAAGCGTTCGTCCAGGTGGATTAGCACGGGCCTTTACAATAACCTGCTTAAAAGTCAACACGAATATTGGTGAGCTATAGTTTAATTGTAACAATAATGTAATGTAGGCCACGAGATTTCATATTCAAAACAGTATGAAAAGTATATGCTTAACCGTGGGCACTTGATAACTAACTTAACGTATATATCACCCCCTAAAAGTACACTTGGCGAGTGCGTAAGTCTACGAAGTATTAAACACCCGTTAAATGCTAGCGCGACTAGCCCGAGTGGGGAGGTTAAACCCTATGGATTCATATCTAAGATTCGCGTTCACCGGTTCAAAAACCAATGACTAAACGTTACCAAGCTATAGGGAAAGTTTATGCCATTATATAACCCACACATACAATAAGTTTAAGTACTCGTGCCTAGTAAGTAAAACGTAAAAAGCGCATGTATTCTCAGTCCCAAAAATTGTTGAAGCAAAAAGGGATGCTATAACTCACAGTGAAAGTGCCGTCACAGTCGATACGAGATAAGTAAGCAAGTAAGTCGGTCCGAAAGGTCGTTAACCTAAGTCAAAAGTTACTAAGTCAGTAAATCGTCCCAAAAGGTTTATAAGTAAATAAATTAAGTCTTAAGTATTGATAATGCTAAAAACGAACATATATTTCATAGCATTATTCCTCAAGAAAGACAAGCTTTTAGTTGCAATTGTTCTATTTACAAGTGATATTCGTTTAAATAATAAAATGTGAAGACAAAAGACAGATTCGACGAATTGAAGACGCAAACGACCAAAAAGCTCAAAAGTACAAAAGACAATCAAAGAGGTTCCAATTATTGATAAGAAACGTCTCGAAATTACAAGAGTACAAGATTCAAAACGCAAAATACAAAATATAAAATTGTACGCAAGGACGTTCGAAAATCCGGAACCGGGACCAGAGTCAACTCTCAACGCTCGACGCAACGGACTAAAAATTACAAGTCTACTATGCACAAGAATATAATATAATATATAAATAATTATATTAATTATTTATATTTTATATTTATATATAAAATCCGTCGGCAAGAAAGACTCCAAAAGATGTGAGCTGTAATTTCAATCTCCGCGACTCGCGGAGTTTGAAGGCCAAAAAGGCCGTGAGTCGCGGAGCCCCAAAAATCAAAAATCCCTATAAAGCCAACCGAATTCTGATCACAATTATCAATCTATTTCTCTCTTCTCTCATATATACGTAAAATATATATATATAATTTATATTTTAATTTTAATTTTAATTATAATTCTAATAATAAGGGTATGTTAGCGAATGTTGTAAGGGTGTAAGTCGAAATTCTGTCCGTGTAACGCTACGCTATTTTTAATCATTGTAAGTTATGTTCAACCTTTTTACATTAATGTCTCGTAGCTAAGTTATTATTATGCTTATTTAAAACGAAGTAATCATGATGTTGGGCTAATTACTAAAATTGGGTAATTGGGCTTTGTACCATAATTGGGGTTTGGACAAAAGAACGACACTTGTGGAAATTAGACTATGGGCTATTAATGGGCTTTATATTTGTTTAACTAAATGATAGTTTGTTAATGTTAATATAAAGATTTACAATTGGGCGTCCCTATAAATTACCATATACACTCGATCGGACACGATGGGCGGGGTATTTATATGTACGAATAATCGTTCATTTAACCGGACACGGGAATGGATTAATAGCCACTAGAATAATTAAAACAGGGGTGAAATTACATTCAAGGGTAATTGGTGTAATTGTTAACAAAGTAGTAAAACCTTGGTTTACACGCAGTCGATAACCTGGTGTATTCATTAAACAAAGTATTAAAACCTTGTTACAATTCGAATCCCCAATTAGTTGGAATATTTAACTTCGGGTATAATAATAATTTGACGAGGACACTCGCACTTTATATTTATGACTGATGGACTGTTATGGACAAAAACCAGACGGACATATTAAATAATCCAGGACAAAGGACAATTAACCCATGGGCATAAAACTAAAATCAACACGTCAAACATCATGATTACGGAAGTTTAAATAAGCATAATTCTTTTATTTCATATTTAATTTCCTTTATTTTATATTTAATTGCACTTCTAATTATCGCACTTTTATTTATTGTTATTTAATCGCACTTTTAATTATCGTACTTTTTAATTATCGCAATTTTATTTTATCGCACTTTTATTATTCGCAATTTCATTATCGTTATTTACTTTACGCTTTAATTTAAGTCTTGTATTTATTTTATATTTTACATTAGGTTTTAACTGCGACTAAAGTCTTAAAATCGACAAACCGGTCATTAAACGGTAAAAACCCCCCTTTATAATAATAATATTACTTATATATATATTTGTATTTTTATAAAAGTAAACTAATATAGCGTTGAGCTTTGTTTAAAGATTTCCCTGTGGAACGAACCGGACTTACTAAAAACTACACTACTGTACGATTAGGTACACTGCCTATAAGTGTTGTAGCAAGGTTTAAGTATATCCATTCTATAAATAATTAAATATCTTGTGTAAAATTGTATCGTATTTAATAGTGTTTTCTGCTAAAATTAATAACTATTTTATATACACCTCGCATAACATCAAGTATTTTTGGCGCCGCTGCCGGGGAACTCTTAAACGCCGGAAGCGCAACGCTAATATAATATAGAAAAGAAAAAAAAAAGATTTTTAGTTAACTTTTATTAAAATTCGTTTTTGTAAAAATACGTGTTAATTATTCAAAAATATAAAAAGAAAAACAAAAATATAAGTATTTTTAAGATTTTGTTAAATATTTAAGTTTTATAAGTTTCTTTATCTTTATTTTAGTTTATAATAATATAAATTTTATTAAATATCTTTTATTTATAGAAAAAAAACAGAAAACAGATAAAAAAAAATAAAAAAAAAATAAAGAAAAACGCGTTGAAATTATAAGCTGTCATCTGAATTTCTGAACCCTGCGACTCGCGGGGTTTTCTTCATTAATTACCGCGACTCGCGGAGGGTACCTGACACACGAACAGGAAGCCCTAATTCAGCATTAATTACGGTTTATTATTAATTATAATTATTATTTAACCCTAATTATTATTATTATTATTATTAAGTTTTATTTTAAAATTTCTTTTTATTTAATTTGTTTTATTTAGTATTAATTAGTTTTATTAAATTGTAAAATTAGTAGTTTTATTAAATAAAAATAATATTTTTATAAAAATTGTACTTTTTACAACTTTTTATATATTTTTATATTTTGTCCCTTTTTAATCGTTGTAGCGTAATATTTGTATTTTTAGCTCATATTTAATTTTAAACTTAGTTTTTGCTATAGTTATTTTTATTCCTAGATTTTTAGGCTTTGCCGTAGAATTCCTTAAGTGCTTTTTCTTTAGACTAAGATTTAGGTGCTTTAGAATTTTGCGACGCCTTTTTAAGTTTTAGTTTCTTTTTAAGTTATTTCCATTTGGGATTTAGTTTTTCCTGTAAGCTTTAATAATTTTAGACACCTTTTACTATGTATCAATTATCATTCCAATTAGTAATTTCAATTTGCGATTATAATTTTAAGTTAGTTGTAGTAATAAGGTTAGGTTAGTCAAGTATTTTTAAGTTTTTATAAGTTTCTTTTATTTTTCCGTCACCTTTTATTTTTCAACCATTTTTTCTTTTTCGACCTTTTGCGACGAACTCTTTTTCTCTCTTATTTCTCGCTATTCTAGTTTTTAGGACTTAGAATTTTTTCTACTTCTTATCTAAATTTCTTAAAATTACGAAAATTTATTTTGAGTGGTTAAATTAATAGACATCAAAATTTTCTGGTTCGTAGTAATAGTTGGATTTGTACGTGGACCGGGTTATTGGAGCCAAACAGTCCTCAATTATATTGAGACCAAACGAATCCTGCCCCTCTGCTGCATCTTTTGGCTATTCGAAACGTGGGAAAAATCAGAAAAGTCTATTGATTGGATAACTTATTATAATTTTTCTTTCCTTTTAAAAACTAATAGGATATTCAGTGAATGCACCGAGCAAGACGTTCACCACCTTTTGTACGTTCACCACCTGTAACTAGATCAAGACATTTAGCAAATATAACCGCCGTTGATTTTTCTTTAGAATCGTCATCCAGTCGACCAAGTACTTCAGTTCAAATTTCCGATAATCCATTTTTTGAACCCAACCTCACAATTGAGAATCCAGAGAATATTCAGGAACGGTTCGTAGATCCTGAACCATTAAACTTTCCTCCGGAGCCACCAATCATTCAAACAGAGATTGTTGAGGAACGAACCATTAAATCAGAATCATCTAGTGATACCGATTCAACAAATTCAATTATGGAGAATCTGGAACCTTTAAGTATGGAAGACCGAATGAGAGCTAAACGCACTGGCCAAGGTCACGCAATTACTCATCCAGACATTAATGCGCCAGATTATGAAATCAAAGGACAAATTCTACACATGGTGACTAATCAATGCCAATTTAGTGGTGCGCCGAAGGAAGATCCAAATGAACATCTACGTACCTTTAATAGGATCTGCACACTATTTAAAATTCGAGAAGTGGAGGATGAACAGATATATCTCATGTTATTTTCCTGGACTTTAAAGGGAGAAGCCAAAGATTGGTTGGAATCGTTACCTGAAGGGGCGATCGATACATGGGACGTTTTAGTTGACAAATTTCTTAAACAATTCTTTCCTGCATCTAAAGCCGTAAGACTTCAAGCAGAAATTGTTACGTTCACACAGAAACCAAATGAAACTCTATATGAGGCGTGGACAAGATATGGAAAGTTGTTAAGAGGATGTCCGCAACATGGTTTAGACACCTGTCAAATAGTACAAATATTCTACCAAGGATGCGACATCACTACAAGAAAAGACATAGATATAGCAGCTGGTGGTTCTATTATGAAGAAAACCGAAACTGATGCTTACAAAATTATTGATAATACTGCTTCCCACTCACATGAGTGGCACCAAGAAAAAGACATCGTTAGATCATCTAAAGCAGCTAGAGCCGATTCTAGCCATGACTTAGATTCCATTTCCGCAAAGATAGATGCTGTGGAGAGACGAATGGAAAAGATGACTAAGGATATTCACTCAATATGAATTAGTTGTGAGCAGTGTGGAGGACCATATTTGACAAAAGATTGTCTCAGTATTGAATTAACAATGGAACAAAGAGAGAATATTTCATACATAAACCAAAGGCCTGGAAATAATTATCAGAATAATTATCAACCGCCAAGACCGATTTACAATCAAAACCAAAATTATAACCGAAATATTCCATACAACAACCAACAAGGTCCTAGCAATCAACAAGTATCCAATAATACTTACAATCAGCAAAGACCGAATTTTCAAAACAAACTACCACAACAAACCGATGATAAAAAGCCGAATTTAGAAGATATGATGACGAAGCTAGTTGAAACTCAAACGCAGTTTTTCACATCTCAAAAACAAACTAATGAACAAAATGCTCAAGCATTTAGAAATCAACAAGCTTCTATTCAAAATCTGGAACAAGAAGTGAGTAACCTAGCAAGGTTAATAGGTGAAAGAAAACCGGGAAGTTTACCGAGCGATACAAATGCTAACCCCCGGAATGAAACAGCTAAAGCTATTACCACAAGAAGTGGTACAACACTTAAACCACCTGAAATACCTGTAACTTCTGATGAAACTATTCCTACTCCACAAGAACCACAACCTGATCAAGATAAGGAAAAAGAACCGGTAGTTGAAAAGGTTAATGAAGATAACACAGTTAAGGATAAACCTTATGTTAAACCATACCAACCACCACTTCCTTACCCGAGTAAAATGAAGAAAGAAAAACTTGAAGTCGAGCAATCCAAATTCTTGGATATGTTTAAACAGATAAATGTAAATCTTCCTTTCATTGATGTGATTTCAGGAATGCCAAGATATGCTAAATTCTTGAAAGATCTAATCTCAAATAGAAAGAAAATGGAAGAACTCTCGGCTGTTACTATGAATGCTAATTGTTCAGCAGTGCTGTTGAATAAGATACCAGAAAAATTATCTGATCTAGGAAGCTTCACAATTCCATGTTTTCTGGGTAGTCTTAGTTCAATAGAAGCATTGGAAGACTTAGGTGCTAGTATAAATCTAATGCCGTATTCACTATACGCTAAACTAGACCTTGGAGAATTGAAACCAACCAGAATAAGCATACAACTAGCCGATAGATCAATAAAATATCCTAGAGGGATAATGGAGAACATGCTAGTTAAAGTTGGTACTTTAGTATTTCCAGTAGATTTTGTTGTTCTGGACATGGAAGAAGATTCTCAAGTTCCTCTCATATTAGGAAGACCATTCTTAAACACGGCTAAAGCAATGATAGACGTGTTCGGTAAGAAACTGACCCTAAGTATAGAGGATGAGAGTGTTACCTTTTCAGTTGATAGAGCAATGCAACAACCACAATCTGCAGATGATACATGTTATTATATTCAAACTATAGATGCACATGCAGAATTATTAGAAGAATTTCCAGAATTACAAGGAACAGGAGAATGTTCTTTAGGAGAAGGTAATGAACCAATTGATGAAGCTGAAATGTTAGCTACACTTATAGCTAATGGATATAAACCAACAACAGAAGAAATTCAAATGCTAAAAGAAGAAGACAGATATCGATATAAATCATCGATAGAAGAACCTCCGAAATTAGAGTTAAAGCCACTTCCAAACCATTTGGAATACGCTTATTTACATGGTGAATCTGAATTACCTGTAATAATATCGTCTTCTCTTACTGAAAATGAGAAATCACAACTCATTTCTGTGTTGAAAGCTCATAAACCAGCCATTGCATGGAAGATTCATGATATTAAAGGAATAAGTCCTTCGTATTGCACACATAAAATCCTTATGGAAGAAGGTCATAAAACGTATGTGCAACGCCAACGAAGACTAAATCTTAATATGCAAGATGTAGTTAAGAAGGAAATTATTAAACTGCTAGATGCAGGTTTGATATATCCAATTTCTGATAGTCCATGGGTAAGCCCAGTTCAATGTGTGCCTAAGAAGGGTGGCATGACTGTCATTACAAATGAGAAAAATGAGCTTATTCCTACTAGGACTGTAACAGGATGGCGTGTATGTATTGATTATAGAAAATTAAATGACGCCACCAGAAAAGATCACTTTCCCTTACCTTTCATAGATCAAATGTTGGAAAGATTAGCCGGAAATAGTTACTATTGTTTTCTAGATGGATTTTCCGGATATTTTCAAATTCCAATAGCACCCGAAGACCAAGAGAAAACCACATTCACGTGCCCTTATGGTACTTTTGCTTACAAACGCATGCCATTTGGACTTTGCAACGCCCCTGCAACCTTTCAAAGGTGTATGATGGCGATTTTTCACGACATGATAGAAGAATGCATGGAAGTATTAATGGATGACTTTTCAGTCTTCGGTGATACATTTAAATCATGTCTAGTTAATCTGGAACGAATGCTAATTAGATGCGAACAATCAAATCTAGTACTTAATTGGGAGAAATGCCATTTCATGGTTAAAGAAGGCATCGTTCTTGGACATAAAATTTCAAAAGAAGGAATTGAAGTAGATAGAGCTAAAGTAGATGTAATTGCTAAACTTCCACATCCCACCAATGTTAGAGGAGTTAGGAGTTTTCTAGGGCATGCCGGTTTTTACCGACGTTTCATAAAAGATTTTTCTAAAATTGCCACTCCTATGAATAAACTCCTAGAAAAGGATGCTCCATTCATCTTTTCAGACGAGTGTATCAAATCTTTTAATATTCTTAAAGAGAAACTCACTAATGCACCGATCATGATAACACCAAATTGGAATCTACCATTTGAACTAATGTGCGATGCAAGTGATTTTGCAATGGGAGCCGTTTTAGGACAAAGGATTGAAAAACGATTTCAACCTATATATTATGCTAGTAAGACGTTACAAGGAGCACAAACAAACTATACAACTACTGAAAAAGAACTCCTTGCTATTGTCTTTGCTTTTGACAAATTTCGATCATATCTCGTTCTAGCAAAAACGGTGGTCTATACCGACCATTCTGCTCTTAGATACCTATTTTCAAAACAAGATGCTAAACCAAGATTAATCCGTTGGATCTTACTCTTACAAGAGTTTGATATTGAAATCCGAGATAAAAGAGGAGCAGAAAATCTCGCCGCTGATCATCTTTCTCGTCTTGAAAATCCCGAATTAGAAGTTCTGAATGAATCGGCCATACAAGACAACTTTCCTGATGAATATCTATTGAAGATAGATTATAAAGAAATCCCATGGTTTGCAGACTATGCAAACTACTTAGTTTGTGGATTCCTTGAAAAAGGATTATCGTACCAAAGACGAAAGAAATTCTTCAGTGATATAAAACACTATTTCTGGGAAGATCCACATCTGTTTAAAAGTTGTCCCGATGGAATAATACGCCGATGTGTATTTGGAGATGAAGCTAGTAAAATTTTAAACCATTGTCACACAGGACCAACAGGAGGGCATTATGGGCCTCAACTAACAGCAAGAAAAGTTTATGAAGCTGGATTCTATTGGCCTACAATTTACAAAGACGCACACCTTCTTTGCAAATCCTGTGATGCATGTCAAAGGGCCGGAAAAATAAGTCAACGTGATGAAATGCCACAAAATGTCATCCAAGTATGTGAAGTATTTGACATTTGGGGTATTGACTTTATGGGTCCATTTCCAAAATCTCATAATAATCTATATATACTCGTAGCCATTGATTATGTATCTAAATGGGCGGAAGCACAAGCTCTCCCAACTAACGATGCACGAGTTGTAGTCAACTTTTTAAAACGTCTTTTTGCAAGGTTTGGAACACCGAAAGCTTTAATAAGTGATCGGGGTACTCATTTCTGTAATAATCAACTTGAAAAAGTTCTTAAAAGATATGGAGTAACTCATAAAATCTCCACCGCATATCATCCACAAACAAGTGGACAAGTTGAAAATACCAACCGAGCTTTAAAACGTATTCTAGAGAAAACCGTAGGATCAAATCCGAAGGAATGGTCCATTAAATTGGAGGATGCACTCTGGGCTTTTAGAACAGCCTACAAAACTCCAATTGGAACCACACCTTTTAGACTTATTTATGGAAAAGCATGTCATCTTCCAGTAGAAATTGAACACAAAGCATTTTGGGCTTTGAAGACATGTAATCTTGATTTACATGAAGCTGGACGTCTACGATTAAGTCAACTAAACGAATTAGAAGAATTAAGACATTCAGCATACGAAAATTCGTTAATCTATAAAGAAAGAACGAAGAAATGGCATGATAAAAGAATCAGAAGTTCAAAAGAATTTAAAGAAGGAGACAGAGTTCTTCTTTTCAATTCACGATTCAAGTTATTTCCTGGAAAATTGAAATCAAGATGGTCTGGACCATTCATAGTCAAAAGAGTTTTCCCATACGGAACGATAGAATTAATAAATTCAAATGGGATTGAATTTAAAGTTAATGGTCACAGAGTTAAACATTACATACATGGTCCGATGGAAGTCGACAACGAAGTTAATCACAATTTCGACAACACAGCTAATTAAGTGTGGGGAGAATCAAGTCTTTAAAGGATAATATGTATTTCTGTTAGAGTTAGATTGTCTGTTTTCGTGTAGTTCTCGAAAATGGAACCCGAATGGTCTTTCCCTAGCAGACCCTAAAGAACTAGTCTTCTCCCCCCATTCTGAATTTTTATTTTTTTTTAGGTTTTTACGAAATGAAGACTGCCTGTGAACTAAACCATGGTCTAATGCTACACGCTTTGATCACTAAACGTAATAATGACATATTACCGAGTGAAATAGTATCAGTAATCAGAGAAAGAATGGACGGAGTTAGAAAAGAATCCAGATGCGAAGATAATAAGTTACAATTTGGTAAAGGAAAATCAAAATCCGCAGCGAAAAGAAGAGCACGACACCTAGAACGATGTCACAAATGCGGAAAATGGTCACATGGAGGTAAATGTTCAAATAATCAAACCTATTCAAATACCGAATTTGTTACTTTATGCAGAGACGGACCGTTCATATGTTTAGAAGAAAAGACACTGAATGCTCGAGGTTACGCCTATGTAGCCATGGAAAATCAATTAAACCGACTATCTTATGAATGGGATAGATCATATAACTAAGAAATCTATTTCACAGGTATGTCTGTACAGTTTTTATTTTTATTTTTATTTTTAACCTTTTGATAATAAACGCTAATTTGTTCGCTAAAAAGTATTAAATTGGTATTAAATAAAATTAGGTTTGGCGACCGAAATTATTGATATCATTCAAAAATTTATTACATCACTGCGAAATTTAACGTTTATTCTTAAGGTATAAATATCTTTAAACAATCAACCCAAAATATTTCAAAAATTCGTCATGAGTTAAATTAGGACTTGGAACCGAAATTACTTTACTGAAAAGAGGGGCGCATATTTTTGATAATATTTGATTGATTAAAGTGGGATAAAAAGACAAAAAGATTTTTAATTTTATTTTTACCATATTTTTAATCTTAATATTTAAATCTTAAATTAATATTGTAAACTTTGTAAAAACAATATATTTCAAATTGTAAATATTTGAAAAATTAATATAAGTTTGGTATGAATTTATAATATGAATTTTTAAATTAAGATTGGTGTGAATTTTTAATTTTTAAAATATGAATTTTTAATTTTATGCATTTCAAATTTTAAGTTTGGTGTGAATTTTTAATATTAATTTTGAATTTTATATTTAAGTTGTGTGAATTTAAAAACAAAAATTTACTTTATCTCATTAAGTTAAAAATATGATTTTTAAAATTCGTCGTAAGTTGAAGACAAGGTCTTTGAACCGAAATTGCTTTACCCGAGGAAGGGACGAGAACTTTTATTATCATTATTTTTAATCTTATTAGATTAAAGTATGCCAAAATATTAAAAAACCAAAAATCTTAGCTTTTAAAACAATCGCTACAAAAAGACAAATTTTAAAATTTTGTCGAGGGACGGACTAGGACATCAATCCGAAACGACCTCGTCCTAAATAACAAGGGAAACAAAATTTTAAAATTAATTACTTAATTGTTTTAATAAGTTATTGATTATAAAAAAAAAAAAAAAAAATATAACAAACTCCGCGACTCGCGAAGTTTGAAGGGTTATTCACCGCGAGTCACGGAGGGACCAAAACCCAGAATAAAAAAATATAAACACCCGAACTGATCAGTCCACAACCTCAAAACCGAAAAACTGCTGCGAAAAACCCCGAAAAACCACCCAAAAACACCCCAAAAATCACAATTTTTAACCGTTAATCACCAAATCTTTTGCTAAAATCATGTTGAGAATGATGCTATCTAAGAATTACTCAAGAAAAACGGTAAATTTCTACACCTAAACACCATTTAATTCGAAATTTGGTGTTCTTGAGTCATTTTTTCCCCAATTTGATTTTGATGCTTTTTAGTGTAATTAAGCTTAAATTGTTTATGTATTATGCTTGTATAACCTAGATTGATGCTGTTTAACATGATTAGAAGCCTTAAACTTCAAATTTTGAGTAATCTAGGGTTTGTGTTCTTGAGCAAATTTGGGGCTTTTTGATATAAACAGGTTATGGCCGATTTTTGTCATGAATTGTTGCTAAATTAAGTAGTGTAACATGTCTAGGTAGTTAAATGATCCAAACTTTGAGCCTAAACATGATTTTGAGAATTAAAGTGGACTTTTTCAAGTCTAAAATTCATGAACTTGATTTTTGAAAGATAATGCCATTTGAGACTTGTTTAATTGCTAGTAATGATTATTTTGACATGTTATTTGAGTTGAATGCTTATGAACTTGGCAAAAATTTTCGTATATGCTTATTTGAAAAAGTGTAGATTTGATAAAAATGTGAAAATAAGCTTAAGTTTGATATAAATTGATAATGTCATTGTAATTATTTTGATTGATGATTTTGCTGACACTAATGCATATTTGGATGCACAAAAATTGTGTTTGATGTGTTTTGCAGAATGAAAGGGGTGAATCTTCATCCCAAGCCCGCAATGCTCCTGCTGAGAATTTGGAACAACAGGAGGTGGATAACTACTACAAGCAGGATATACCTCATCCAGTCATGACCTTTTCCGATCTGCACTTGGAAGAGTTGCACCCGAACCTGAGATTTGACAGACTTTGGATAGATTATCCAAAATATCAAAGGGGTTTGCATACTCTTCATTCTAAGGTTGTTGAGGTACCGAGGGTCATAGAATGGGGACCCTTAGAAGCTGTAGAATTGGCCGGGCCAATTAGAGAATTACTTGTACAGAGGTATGGTAATTCTTCTTTTAATGACTGGGTATGTTTATTCACCATACGTAGACCTGTATATAAAGTATGGTGTGAAGAATTGTTATGTAGTATAGAGTTGAATGATCGGGTAGCTAGTTTAACCGATCGTTCTTTTATTAGATTTTTGTTAGGCGGTTCGATGCGCCACATGTCTTTACTGGACATGGCTCAGGCTTTACGTATATATACGCCTGAGGAGTTAGCGTCTGCCGATTGTAGAGGATTGATACTAAACGGTAGAAAGATAGATGAAAATTTTGATACACACGGTGTGTGGAGTCAAATGACAAGCCATCACCGTTTCAAAGGGGGAAATTACTCTTATTTGGATATAGATAGAGCCGAATTAAGAGTGATACATAGGTTTTTAGCTAATTCGATTACACAAAGGGTAAGAACAAAGAAAAAGTAAATGAACAGGATTTGTTTTACCATATGTGTATTCGAGACCCACAAAGCGCTGTAAGTATACCATATTGTGTGGGTTATTATTTATCAGCTATGGTTCGGGGGATGCGACCACATAGCATAATAGGAGGTGGTATTTTTATTACTTTGATTGGTGAATATCTCGGTGTGGATATAAGTCGGGGGGGATTATTACTAGAAGAGCCGGAACCCCGCGATACTATAGGTTTAAATGTATACCATGGTGCGAAAGTTTTGAAGAGGCGAAATAACGCCGCAGTACGATACCATGGTAGACATCCACAGGTGGAGAGAAACCAGCAGCAAGGTAATGTAGGAGGGGGGAATGAGATGCAAGAAATGCATAGGTTTATAGCTTCTCAGGAATACGAAAATGCTAGACAGAGAGCATTTGAAGATTGGCAAGTTCATCAGAACCAAATCATAGCTCATTGCCAACATATAGGTAGAAACTATATTCCTACACCGAAACCCATCTTCCCTCCTTGGTCTATAGAGATGCAGCCACCATATCCTACGTATGACCCTGCCGAAGCATTCTATAGCACTTATGGTTATGCCTGGAACCCCTATTGGTACCAATATCATCCTTAGTTTACTTATTATTATTTTTTTTTTTTTGTAATTTGTAATTATTGATACATTTAATACTTTTGTTAATATTGTAATCATTTTTATAATTATCTAACTTTTATTCTTAGATTTTAATAATTTTTGAATGTGGGGTAATATACCAAACTTCAAAAATATGTATATATGTTTGCAGTTTATCTTATGTACACAACAGGGTAAAACAACGCATTTTCAAAGACTGGCATTAAGTTCAGCAAAAGCAACTAATTTTGACGACAAGATGCAAAATATATGTGAAATAACAACAAGACGGAATGAACAAATGATGTGCACCATTTATCATTCAGCAAACAAACGCCAATATATTTGGAAACTTTGGTAAAAATTTAATCATTTTCACACAAATCACCCTCAATAATTTAAATTGTTACTGATTTCTTGCAAATGAGGGCATTGCAAGATCTTAAGTGTGGGAAGGGGTTAAATTCTTTCGGATTTTAAAATTTTTTACTTTATACACTTGGTTACCATTAAAAATACTAGTAAAGCAGTAGTTGTATTAGAATCTAGTGCTCTCTGATAAAAAAGAACAGCCCTAGTCTTATATACTGACTACCCAATTCTAGTAAAATTTTTTAAAATTTTCAATTAAATGAATTCAAAATCATGTTTATACATATTTATGAACGATAAAACTAGGTTTTAACACCGGAATTATTGTTACCTCGGAAAGGACATAAATTAAGAAACAAACTAAAATGTTAAAATTCATTTAAAATGGAATAGAGGACGATAAAAAGGAAAATAAAAGCTAAGTGTGGGAAAATTTACCAAGTTATCTTAAACATATGTCACATATATCTGTAACAAATAACTGAAAATACTTTTGCTTTGGACTAAACTAAACTGTTTTACCCGATGAAAGAAAAGAAGAGATGGATCTACACGATGAATCAATTCCATCATTGAAAGGAAGTAAAGTCTTCCGAAAAAGACACGCGCTTCTTGATTTAGGTCATGAAGTTGTCGTCCAGACCAGCTGTAGGTTGACGAAAAATCTAGAAAAGTCATCTCTAAAATCAGCAGGAAATCCACGGACCTCAGCATCAAACAGGGTCGCCATGTGGTCAGATTTATCCTAACCATGAGAAGGATTTATCTCGTACAATGGGGGGGGGGCACCATGCAAATTAGCTGGATAAGACTAATGAATCAGATCCCCAGAAAGGATAATCTCCTTAAAGATTAAAAATCAGCTTTTAAGACTGATATTACTCAATCCTAGAGATTGACCTTAAAGATTGAGAATTACAAACTCATGGAATTCGATGATATCTAAACTCGAGCTTAAACGAGAAAATATTTTGATCAAAATTACAAACCGATTTGTTTTCTGAAAACCCTATTTTCAATGCGTTCATTACCATTGAACGTAAAATCCTAGGAATTCACCTGGAATTCATTAGGTCACCTGAACTAAATCGGGTGTCAACCGTAAGAACGGTGGTTGCATAGTGGTCAAAGACAGGACCTTGTGCCATACCGAAAAATTATAAGGGTGAGCTTTACTATTGCTCCTACCAAGGATAGTAATTGCGTCCGATACGTTATAGACCATAATCAAAAGCATGTCACGGGACATTGCCTTAACAGTTGCTTGTTCAACGCTTTCCTTTACAACCGGACGGTAGTTTACCGAAAGGTAATATACGGGACAAGTAAACTGGACGTGTTGCTTTCCAAATACAAAGTTAGCAAGTGGGTGACACAAAACCGCAAGTTTTGAGCTAAAATTTTCAAATCTGAAACCCACCAAACCCACAAAAATATTTTGCAAACACCGGTAAAGGGTTATCCCGGAAAACTTATCTAGGGTAAAAACTAGATTTAATTTTCAAGAGATCAAATGTTTTCATAAAGATCCAATTTCCTTAATGGATCTAAATTTTTATAGTCATGTGGGGCTGTAAACCATATCGTTACTACCATTGTTTATACTGCCGTATAGAAATCACTGATGTACAAAGTGTGAAGAATAAAGAAGTGATTCTAGTATTTCAAGACGATATTGCTTGAGGACAAGCAACGCTCAAATGTGGGAATATTTGATAATGCTAAAAACGAACATATATTTCATAGCATTATTCCTCAAGAAAGACAAGCTTTTAGTTGCAATTGTTCTATTTACAAGTGATATTCGTTTAAATAATAAAAGGTGAAGACAAAAGACAGATTCGACGAATTGAAGACGCAAACGACCAAAAAGCTCAAAAGTACAAAAGACAATCAAAGAGGTTCCAATTATTGATAAGAAACGTCTCGAAATTACAAGAGTACAAGATTCAAAACGCAAAATACAAAATATAAAATTGTATGCAAGGACGTTCGAAAATCCGGAACCGGGACCAGAGTCAACTCTCAACGCTCGACGCAACGGACTAAAAATTACAAGTCTACTATGCACAAGAATATAATATAATATATAAATAATTATATTAATTATTTATATTTTATATTTATATATAAAATCCGTCGGCAAGAAAGACTCCAAAAGATGTGAGCTGTAATTTCAATCTCCGCGACTCGCGGAGTTTGAAGGCCAAAAAGGCCGCGAGTCGCGGAGCCCCAAAAATCAAAAATCCCTATAAAGCCAACCGAATTCTAATCACAATTATCAATCTATTTCTCTCTTCTCTCATATATACGTAAAATATATATATATAATTTATATTTTAATTTTAATTTTAATTATAATTCTAATAATAAGGGTATGTTAGCGAATGTTGTAAGGGTGTAAGTCGAAATTCTGTCCGTGTAACGCTACGCTATTTTTAATCATTGTAAGTTATGTTCAACCTTTTTACATTAATGTCTCGTAGCTAAGTTATTATTATGCTTATTTAAAACGAAGTAATCATGATGTTGGGCTAATTACTAAAATTGGATAATTGGGCTTTGTACCATAATTGGGGTTTGGACAAAAGAACGACACTTGTGGAAATTAGACTATGGGCTATTAATGGGCTTTATATTTGTTTAACTAAATGATAGTTTGTTAATGTTAATATAAAGATTTACAATTGGGCGTCCCTATAAATTACCATATACACTCGATCGGACACGATGGGCGGGGTATTTATATGTACGAATAATCGTTCATTTAACCGGACACGGGAATGGATTAATAGCCACTAGAATAATTAAAACAGGGGTGAAATTACATTCAAGGGTAATTGGTGTAATTGTTAACAAAGTAGTAAAACCTTGGTTTACACGCAGTCGATAACCTGGTGTATTCATTAAACAAAGTATTAAAACCTTGTTACAATTCGAATCCCCAATTAGTTGGAATATTTAACTTCGGGTATAATAATAATTTGACGAGGACACTCGCACTTTATATTTATGACTGATGGGCTGTTATGGACAAAAACCAGACGGACATATTAAATAATCCAGGACAAAGGACAATTAACCCATGGGCATAAAACTAAAATCAACACGTCAAACATCATGATTACGGAAGTTTAAATAAGCATAATTCTTTTATTTCATATTTAATTTCCTTTATTTTATATTTAATTGCACTTCTAATTATCGCACTTTTATGTATTGTTATTTAATCGCACTTTTAATTATCGTACTTTTTAATTATCGCAATTTTATTTTATCGCACTTTTATTATTCGCAATTTCATTATCGTTATTTACTTTACGCTTTAATTTAAGTCTTGTATTTATTTTATATTTTACATTAGGTTTTAACTGCGACTAAAGTCTTAAAATCGACAAACCGGTCATTAAACGGTAAAAACCCCCCTTTATAATAATAATATTACTTATATATATATATTTGTATTTTTATAAAAGTAAACTAATATAGCGTTGAGCTTTGTTTAAAGATTTCCCTGTGGAACGAACCGGACTTACTAAAAACTACACTACTGTACGATTAGGTACACTGCCTATAAGTGTTGTAGCAAGGTTTAAGTATATCCATTCTATAAATAATTAAATATCTTGTGTAAAATTGTATTGTATTTAATAGTGTTTTCTGCTAAAATTAATAACTATTTTATATACACCTCGCATAACATCAAGTATCATCATCATCAACATCATACGTAAAAAGTAAAGTAAGTTTTCAATCAAGGATAGAGATCGAAACAAAGGCTGACTTCGTTCAGCTGCTATGACCTCTATACAAACTGAAATGACACTAGGCCAGTTGAAATGGCTCCGTATGTGAGTCCTCTAACCGCTGACCAATTTTCAGAACCTAACTCGTCTTTGTTTGACCGTGGCGACGGTTTAATTGCGAGTAGGTCAGAAATTTCAGCACAACGTTACAAGGGCGTAGTGACTTTCGGAAGGCTATAAATCCTAAACCGTACATCGGATTTAGGCGAGGCCTAAATGAAAAGTCATCTAATCGAACCGAACTATCTGGAAATCAACTTTTCCAGCAGCCCAGGGGACTGATTAGATCTAGAAAACAGTAAGCAAGGTGCTCTGATGGGATTCTTGGTGCTTGATGCTCATCACGGTTCTCATCCTTGATGCTTATAGCTTCAAGTGTACAACCCGTTAATGTGTTTGCATCACTTTTGACCAAGGTTCTACCATCAACACACAATAATCACGACTAAGAATTAAAACACAACTCATGTGAGAGTTTGAGCAAGGTGATGAACCAAAGTTGCATCACTTTTCTTAGTTTCAATACAAATACAAGTCTTATAAAGCTATAAACTTTGAATCAAACTAAATAATCAAAACCTTAAGCTAGAGAGCTTAGATCATAACTAGATATTAAAGATCTTAGACTAAAAAGTCTAGATCTCGTGTTCTTGGTGAAACCCTAAGTCAAAACACTTAGACTTTCAACTTTACACAACCATAAGTTATGAAACCTAGATTTTGTAAAGTAAAATGAACATGAATAAATGATCTATTGTTTTAACAAGTTAGATGACCTTAAGTTATGAAACTTAGATCAATCTTACATGTGTGAAAGTCATAAAATAGTATGCTTATACTTTCTTGTTCTTGAACTTTCAAAGTTAGACTTTGGTTTCAAGATTTATGAGATCAAAGTTTAACAAGTAATCTTTGACCATGAAACTCAAACAAATCGAAATCTATAAACATAAATGATAGATTTAAAGTCAAAAATAAACAAGTTCAAGTAAGGATCCTTTATACAAAAAGATATCAAGTTAAGAACTTGAATCTTCATGAAATGAACTTTAAGTTCCAATACTTGAACATAAAGAAGATCATAAAGTAATTTGATCTTAAAATTTGTTAAAAGTTCATGTAGAACCAAAAGCTACAAAGCTTTGATCCTTGTTCTTGCTTCTTTATCATAAAAGAGATCAAAGATTGCAAGATATCATGAGGATTGAAGTTATAAAAACCAAAATCCAAAAATTACAATGATGATGATGATGGTTCGATTTTGAGAAGAAAAAGAAGAGAAAAAGAATCAAAACCTTCAAGTTTCTTCAAGAAAGATGAGAGAAAAGTACAGAGAAATTTGAGAGAATAAGTGTGTGTGTTTTTGAAATGAGAACGAGAGAGTTGAAAACAAAATGAAGTGGTGGTGGTGTTGGTGTAGGCCGACGGTTTGGTGGGGTAGGGTGGGGGGACCATTACTTGCTATTGGATGGTGGTACATGGTGGTGGTTGTACATGTTGGGTGGCATGGAACAAAAGGCTAAAAAGTGTAAGTATATGGTACCAAGCATGCTTAATCTTGTCTAATTAACTAATTGGATTTTGTCTTATGCTTAATGAGCTAAATTAGTCCATTAACTAGTCCATTAAGTGAGCCCATCAAGTAAGTAGGGTGGGCCTTGGAAGTCCACTAAGATAAAGTCTGATAGTGCTCCAAATGAACATATATTTAAGCACAATATCCTTCCAATATGTAAAGCTTTTAGTTACTATTGTTCTATTTTTATGTAATATTCGTTTAAATAAATAAGTGCGAAGACAAAAGAAGAAAACGACGATTTGAAGACGTAAATGACCAAAAAGCTCAAATGTACAAGATATAATTCAAGTGGTTCAATTTATTGATGAGAAACGTCTAAAAATGATAAGAGTATAAGCCGCAAAACGCAAAGAACAAGATATTAAATAGTACGAAAGGACGTTCGAAAATTCGGAACCGGGACCTGAGCCAACTATCAACGCGCGACGTAACGGAGCTAAAATTACAAATCAACTATGCACATGAATATAATATAATATATATATAATTATATAAAATTATATATATATATATTATATATATTAAATAAATATGTCGACAAGCTAGGAGCCAAAAAGTATGTGACCAGGAAATGACGGCCATGCGATCGCATGGCCAGAAGGCACAAATCTCATGCGACCGTATGAGTTACTCTAGCAGGCCACATCCTATAAATTCACCAGTTTTCTGCGAGTTTTAATATATCCTTTTCTATTTTCTTTCTCTTATCTCTCAATTTATATTTATATTTATATTTTAATTATAATTATAATTTAAATTAATAATAATAAGGTTATGGTAGCTAATGTTGTAAGTTTTTAAGTCGGAACTCTGTCCGGGTAACGCTACGGGATAAATAATCACTGTAAGCTATGTTCTTCCTTTTTAAATTAATGTCTCGTAACTAAGTTATTATTATGCTTATTTAAGCCAAAGTAATCGTGATGTTGGACTAAAAATTAAGATTGGGTTATTAGATTTTGTACCATAATTAAGGTTTGGACAAAAGATCGACACTTGGGGATATTGGACTATGATTATTAATAGATAGGGGTATTGTCTAATTGAACGACCACTCATTGGAACCTGTCTAACCTATCTTCAAATTATTTAATCTAATTATTAAAATGATTATGTATGTTCTATTTAGTGACGTTTATACGACATCTTTTACGATCATTTATTTAATTATTCGGGTTGGGTAATTGATTATTCATTCTGATCAAGTGGGTAAATTAATATTCATATCTCATTAAAACAGGGGTGGATTACATACAAGGATAATTGGTGTAATTGTTAACAAAGTAATAAAACCTTGGATTACACGTAGTCGATAACCTGGTGTAATTATTAAACAAAGAATTAAAACCTTGTTACAGTTCGAATCCCTAATTAGTTGGAATATTTGACTTCGGGAATAAGGTTAATTTGACGAGCATTTTATAATTATGACCGATGGACTATTATGGACAAAAACTGGATAGGTATCAAATAAACCAGGACAAAGGACAATTAACTCGAATAACAATTAATTAAAATCAAAACGTCAAACATCATGATTACGGAAGTTTAAATAAGCATAATACTTTTATTTCATATTTCATCGTACCTTTATTTACTGTCATTTTAATTACTGCAATTTACTTTATAGCAATTTAAATTCGGTCATCGTCATTTATCTTTACGCTTTAATTAAAATCGACAAACCGGTCATTAAACGGTAAAAACCCCCTTTTATTATATATATTCTATAAATATAGTTGTAAAAAAAAATATAGCGTTAAACTCAGCTAGCTCCCTGTGGAACGAACCGGACTTACTAAAAACTACACTACTCTACGATTAGGTACACTGCATATAGTGTTGTAGCAAGGTTTAGGTATATCTCATCCGTAAATAAATTAAATAAAACTTGTGTAAAGTGTACCGTATTTTGTAAAAAAAATATAATATTATTTCGTACACCTCTGCTCGCACATCAAGTTTTTGGTGCCGCTGCCGGGGAAGCGAAAGTGAAACGCTATATTTTTACGCTATATTCTAAAAAAAATAAATATATTAGTTTTTAAGCTATTTTTGTAAAAATATAATTTTATATAAGTTTTAAAATACAAAAATATAAAAAAAAAGTATATTTATCTATTTAAGTGTTTAAAAAGTTTATATTTTATTTATTTATTTAAAGTATAAAAGTATTTTTAAAAATATAATTTTAAATATAACCTATATATTAATTAAAAAAAAATTAAAATTGGGCCGAGGCCTGATCGAAGCCCAAGGACTTCCTGGACTGCCTGTCATGCGATCGTATGACTCAGTAGCACGAAAACCATGCACTCGCATGGAGTGATCTGACAGAGCAGAAACCTTAAAACATTAATTACGCGCAGGGTTTTATATAATTATTATTATTTAATTTAATTAGGGTTAATTATTTTATTAATTAGTTTTAGTTTTATTTAATTTGTATTTTTAAGTTATAATTAGTTTTATTAAATATATAAACTTAATACTATTATAAAATAATAATATAAAAATAATATTTTTATAAAAATAAGTAATTTTAGCATTTTTGTATCTTTTTATTATTTAGTACGTAATTGTATATTTATCGTTCGTAACTAGTTTTAAACTTAGTTTTTGCCGTAGTTTATTTTTATTTCTAGAATTCTAAGATTTGCCGTAAAATCCCTTAAGTGCTTTTTCTTTAGATTAAGATTTAGGTACTTTAGAATTTTTCGAAATCGCTTATCGCTTTAGTTTTAATAGATTTTAGTGCTAATTAAGTTATTGCCGTTTTGGATATAGAATTACTTTTAAGCTTTAATACCTTTAGACGCAACCTTTAATATTTAGTTTTTAGACTTTTAAGTTTCGACGCTTTATTTTCTTATTATTATTTTTCGACCTTTTATTTTTCGACGTTTTCCGACGCGCTCTTTTTCTTTCTTATTTCTCGACGCTCTAGTTTTTAGGACATAGAATTTTCTTTATTTTCTTTAAACTTCGACGAAAAATTATTTTAAGTGGTTAAATTGATAGACATCCAAAATTTTCCTGTTCGTAGTAATAGTTGGATTTGTTAGTGGCGAGTTGTGGGCTTCCGATTTAAAGGGTCCTGGCTACCTGCTGCATCTATTGGCTATTCGAAACGTGGGCAAAATCAAAAAAGTCTATTAATTTGATAGCTTATATAATTTTTATCTTTATAACTAATAGGATATTCAGTGAATGCACCGAGCAAAACGTTCATCACCTTTCATACGTTCACCACATGTAACTCGATCAAGACATCTTGCCAACATTGTTGCCGTTGATTTTTCTTTAGAATCATCATCTAGTCGAACGAGTACTCCAACTCAAATTTTCGATAATCCATTTTTTGAACCCGACCTCACAATTGAGAATCTGGAGAATATTCAAGGACAATTCAGAGATCCTGAACCACTAATCATTCCTCCGGAACCACAAATTACTCATCCAGAGATTGTCGAGGAAGAAACCATTAAATCAGAATTTTCTAGTGATTCGGATTCAACAAATTCAATTATGGAAGTAACAGAACATCTAAGTATGGAAGACCGAATGAGAGCCACACGCATGGGCCAAGGTCACGCCATTATTAAGCCAGATGTTAATGCGCCAGATTATGAAATCAAATGACAAATCCTACACATGGTAACTAATCAATGCCAATATAGTGGTACTCCAAAAGAAGATCCAAACGAACATCTTCGAACCTTTAATAGGATTTGTACTCTATTCAAAATCAGAGAAGTTGAGGATGAACAGATCTATCTCATGTTATTTCCCTGGACTTTAAAGGGAGAAGCCAAAGATTGGTTAGAATCGTTACCTGAAGGGGTGATTGATACATGGGATGTCTTAGTTGAAAATTTTCTTAAATAATTCTTTCCGGCATCTAAAGCTGTGAGACTTCAAGGAGAAATAGTTACGTTCACGCAAAAGCCAAATGAAAGTCTATATGAGGTGTGGACAAGATTTGAAAAGTTGTTAAGAGGATGTCCTCAACATGGTTTAGACACTTATCAAATAGTGCAAATATTCTATCAAGGATGCGACATTACTACACGAAAAGACATCGATATAGCAGCTGGTGGTTCCATTATGAAGAAAACCGCAACTGAAGCTTACAAAATTATTGATAACACTGCTTCCCACTCACATGAGTGGCATCAAGAAAAAGACATCGTTAGATCATCTAAAGCGGCTAGAGCCAATTCTAGCCATGACTTTGATTCCGTTTCCGCAAAAATAGATGCTTTCGATAGACGAATGGAAAAGATGAATAAAGATATTCACGCAATACGAATCAGTTGTGAGCAATGTGGTGGACCACACTTAATGAAAGATTGTCACATTGAGAAAACTATGGAACAACGAGAGAATGTTTCCTACATGAACCAAAGGCCGGGAAATAATTATCAAAATAATTATCAACCGCCAAGGCCAAACTTTAATCGAAATCAAAACATTCTTTACAATCCAAATGGACCCAATAATAACTCGTACAACCAACAAGGTCTGAATAACCAACCAACTCAAAACAACACTTTCAATCAACAAAGACCTAGCTTATATAAACCACCACAACAAACCGAAGAGAAAAAGTCAAATCTAGAAGAAATGATGGCAAAGCTAATGGAATCTCAAACACAATTTATTACATCTCAAACCCAAATAAATGAGAGGTTTGATCAGTCATTAAGAACTCAACAAGCTTCCATTTTGAATCTAGAAAAACACGTAGGTACTCTTGCTAGCATGATGAGTGAGATGGAACAAGGAAAGCTATCGATTGATACTGAAGTAAATCCTCGGAATGAGAATGTTAATATGGTATCAACGAATTCTGAAAAAACAGCATCAGATGATGGGAAGGTTTTAGATGTGAGTAACAATGAAGAAGTTACACCATCACCACCACCCGAGTATGTAAAGCCAGTGGTTGCACCATACAGACCACCCATCCCGTTTCCAAGAAAAGGAGTTGAGTATGAGCAAGTGATAGGTAATAAAGTTTGTGATACCTCTGGAAAGAAGAAGAAGAAGAATAAGAAAATGCAAGAAACAAAAACCGTACAAGTAAACCCGGTAAAGACAGTTCCACCAAAACCTCCACCCAGTTTGGGTGATCCGGGTGAATTTATTGTTTCTTGTCTACTTAGTGATTGTGTCATGTATGATGCACTAGCAGATTTAGGTGCGAGTGTGAGTGTTATGCCTCTTTCATTATATAAGAGATTAGGAGTAGGTGACTTAAGTCCAACGGAAATGAGTGTTCGACTCTTTTATCAAACCATTAAGCACCCAGTTGGAATTGCTGACGACCTACCCGTTCAAGTGGGTAATTTAACCTTTTTAGTCGAATTTATTGTCATTGACATAGAAGAGGACCCAAACATTCCTCTAATTTTAGGTCGACCATTCTTAGCGTCCACCGGGGTGTTATTTGATGTAAGAGAGGGTAGAATGACACTTAGTAATGATGAAAAATCGATCACCTTTGTGAGTCAAAAGTCTAAATCTCCACCAACTAAAACCGTTGAACCAAAAAAAACGATTGGTAAGAACCATGTTGTTTTACCAACTCCAACGGTAGTGCTTAACAATAATAAAACGCCTAAGTGTGGGGAAAATGAAGTAACACCTAATGATGACCTGATAACAAAGAACCCCGTTGTTGATACGAAATTAAATGACTCCGTTATTAACAGTTCAATGAAGAAACTTATTAAACGGATTCGCGATGCTAGAACCAAGGGGAACTTTAAGTTATGTAACCGGTTAGTATCCAATCTATCGCCTAAAGAAAAGGCAAAACTAGTTGAATTTGTGGATATTACACAGGAATCCGACCAATGGCTTAAAGCAAAAGTCACAGATATGCAAGTTGATTATGGTCCAAGAGAAATTGATGATGAAGTTAATCACAATTTCGACACCACAGCTACCTAAGTGTGGGGAGATTCAAATGTTCTAAAAAGAAAATGATGTCTAGAGTTAGTTGTTCTGTTCTCGTGTAGTTCCGAGAATGGAATTTGATTGGTTTTTTCCACTAGCAGACACTAAAGAACTAGTTTTCTTCCCCCCATTCTGAATTTTATTTTGTTTTGTAGGATTGTATGAAATTAATACGCTTTTTAAATTTAAGTTTTGTGTGAATTTAAAAATAAAATTTACTTTATTTCATTAAGTTTAAAAAAATGATTTCTAAAATTCATCGTAAGTTGAAGACTAGGTCATGGAACCGAAATTGCTTTACCCGAGGGCGGGGCGAAAAATTTTGTTATCATTATTTTTAATTTTATTGATCTAAAGTATACCAAAAAAATTAAAAAAAACCCAAAAATATTTGCTTTTAAAACAATCGCTTTAACGACAAATTTTAAATTTTGTCGAGGGACGGACTAGGTAAACATACCGAAACTACCTAAAGTAAAAGGAAACAAAATTTTAAAAAATTATTCATTTAAATTGTTTTAATAAATAAAGGTTTATATATATATATATATATATTATGTATGTTTGTAATTTATCTTATGTATAAAATAGGGTAAAACAGCGCACTTTCAAAGACTGACATTAAAGTTCAGCAAAAGCTACTAATTTTGACAACAAGACGCAAAATATCAAATGTGATATAAAATAATATGTTTGTAAACTCGGTATTTTTAATCACTTTTCTACACTAATTACCCTCATGAATTTATAATTATAGTTTGATTTCATGCAAAAGAGGGCATTGCATGATCTCAAGTGTGGGGAAGGGTTATAAATTCTCTTGGGTTTACACTTAGTTTAATTGCCAAATTTTGTGAAAATTTGAAAAATTTTCAATAAAATGAATTCAAAATCATGTTTATACATATTTATGAACGATAAAACTAGGTTTTATTATCGAAATTATTGTTACCTCGGAGAGAACATAAATGGAGAAACAACCCAAAATGTTAGAATTCATTTAAAATGGAATAGAGGAGAATAAAAAGGCAAAGAAAAGAATAAATAAAAGCTAAGTATGGGAAGAATTTACCAAGTTCTTTAAAACATATATCACATATTTTGTACAAGATTATTGCAGGTACTTTTGTTTTGGACGATAATAACCAGTTTTACCCGATTTACTGTAATATATTTGAAAGAATAGATGGATCTACACGATGAATCAATTCCATCATTAAAAGGAAGTAAAGTCTTCCGAAAAAGACACGCGCTTCTTGATTTAGGTCAGGAAGTTGTCGTCCAGACCAGTTGTAGAGTCTACGAAAAACCTTGAAAAGCTTTCTCGAAAATCAGTAGGAAATCCACGGACCTCAGCATCAAACAGGGTCGCGAAGTGGTCAGACTTATCCTAACCATGAGAGGATCTGTCTCGTAAAATGGGGAGGGCGCCGTGCAAATTAGCTTGATAAGACTAATGAATCAGACCCCCAGAAAGGATAATCTCCTTAAAAGATTAAAAATCAGCTTTTAAGCCTGATATTACTCAATCCTTGAGATTGACCTTAAAGGTTGAGAATTCAAACTCATGGAATTCAATGATATCTAAACTCGAGCTTGAACGAGAAAATATTTTGATCAAATTAAAACCGATTTGTTTTCTGAAAACCTATTTTCAATGCGTTCATTACCATTGAACGTAAAATCCAAAGAATTTACCAAAATTCATTAGGTCACCTGAACCAAATAGGGTGTCAATCGTAAGAACAGTGGTTGCATAGCATGGTCGAAGACAGGACCTTGTGCCAGACCGAAAAACTATAGGGTGATCTTTACTATTGCTCCTACAAAGGATAGTAATTGCATCCGACACGATATAGACCATAATCAAAAGCATGTCACGGGACATTGCCTTAACAGTTGCTTGTTCAACGCTTTCCTTTACAACCGGATGGTAGTTTACCGAAAGGTAATATACGGAGCAAGTATACTGAACGTGTGCTTTCCTAATACAAGGTTAGCAAGTGGGTGACACAAAACCATAAGTTTTGAGCTAAAATTTTCAAATCTGAAACCCAACAAACCCACAAAAATATTTTGCAAACACCGGTGAAGGGTTATTCCGGAAAACTTATCTAGGGTAAAAGCTAGAATAAATTTTCAAAAGATCAAATGTTTTCATAAAGATCCAATTTCCTTAAAGGATCTAAATTTTTAATAGTCATGTGGGACTGTAAACCACATCATTACTATCATTGTTTATACCACCGTATCAAAATCACTGATGTATAAAGTGTGAGAATAAAAAAAGTGATTCGAGTGAAGTGTGATTTTATTTCAAGTTCTGTATTGCTTGAGGACAAGCAACGTTCAAGTGTGGGGATATTTGATAGTGCTCCAAATGAACATATATTTAGGCACAATATCCTTCCAATATGTAAAGCTTTTAGTTACTATTGTTCTATTTTTATGTAGTATTCGTTTAAATAAATAAGTACGAAGACAAAAGAAGAAAACGACGATTTGAAGACGCAAATGACCAAAAAGCTCAAATGTACAAGATATAATTCAAGTGGTTCAATTTAGTGATGAGAAACGTCCAAAAATGATAAGAGTACAAGCCGCAAAATGCAAAGTACAAGATATTAAATAGTACGAAAGGACGTTCGAAAATCCGGAACCGGGACCTGAGCCAACTATCAACGCGCGACGCAACGGAGCTAAAATTACAAATCAACTATGCACATGAATATAATATAATATATATATAATTATATAAAATTATATATATTATATATATTAAATAAATATGTCGACAAGCTAGGAGCCAAAAAGTATGTGACCTGGAAATGATGGCCATGCGATCGCATGGCCAGAAGGCACAAATCTCATGCGACCGCATGAGTTACTCTAGCAGGCCACATCCTATAAATTCACCAGTTTTCTGCGAGTTTTAATATATCTTTTTCTATTTTCTTTCTCTTATCTCTCAATTTATATTTATATTTATATTTTAATTATAATTTTAATTTAAATTAATAATAATAAGGTTATGGTAGCTAATGTTGTAAGTTTTTAAGTCGGAACTCTGTCCGGGTAACACTACGCGATAAATAATCACTGTATGCTATGTTCTTCCTTTTTAAATTAATGTCTCGTAACTAAGTTATTATTATGCTTATTTAAGCCAAAATAATCGTGATGTTGGACTAAAAATTAAGATTGGGTTATTAGATTTTGTACCATAATTAAGGTTTGGACAAAAGACCGACACTTGTGGCCATTGGACTATGACTATTAATAGATAGGGGGTATTGTCTAATTGAGCGATCACTCATTGGAACCTGTCGAACCTATCTTCAAATTAGTTAATCTAATAATTATTAAAATGATTATGTATGTTCTATTTAGTGACGTTTATACGACATCTTTTACGATCATTTATTTAATTATTCGGGTTGGGTAATTGATTATTCATTCTGATCAAGTGGGTAAATTAATATTCATATCTCATTAAAACAGGGGTGGATTACATACAAGGATAATTGGTGTAATTGTTAATAAAGTAATAAAACCTTGGATTACACGCAGTCGATAACCTGGTGTAATCATTAAACAAAGTATTAAAACCTTGTTACAGTTCGAATCCCTAATTAGTTGGAATATTTGACTTCGGGAGTAAGGTTAATTTGACGAGCATTTTATAATTATGACCGATGGACTATTATGGACAAAAACCAGATAGGTATCAAATAAACCAGGACAAAGGACAATTAACCCGAATAACAATTAATTAAAATCAAAACGTCAAACATCATGATTACGGAAGTTTAAATAAGCATAATACTTTTATTTCATATTTCATCGTACCTTTATTTACTGTCATTTTAATTACTGCAATTTACTTTATCGCAATTTAAATTCTGTCATCGTCATTTATCTTTACGCTTTAATTAAAATCAACAAACCGGTCATTAAACGGTAAAAACCCCCTTTTATTATATATATTCTATAAATATAGTTCTAAAAAAAATATAGCGTTAAACTCAGCTAGCTCCCTGTGGAATGAACCGGACTTACTAAAAACTACACTACTCTATGATTAGGTACACTGCCTATAGTGTTGTAGCAAGGTTCAGGTATATCTCATCCGTAAATAAATTAAATAAAACTTGTGTAAATTGTACCGTATTTTGTAAAAATAATATAATATTATTTCGTACACCTCTGCTCGCACATCAAAGTCCATTAGGGTGACTAGTAAGCCTTAGTAAACACTAATCATAATTAAGGAACCATAAAACCAAGTAATTGTCATTAATAAATAACAATCAAGTTTACGTAGCCATAATATCCCAATCATGACAAAAGTTTAACGTGAACCAAGTTCGTAGCTCGTTTTAATCCTTAAGTGACACTAACGATCGTAAATGAAATCAAGGGTCACGTTAAGTAACATAGTACTTAAAAACACGTAGCAAGGCATTAACGAAAGTAATTAACATAATTAATGATCCCAGAAAATAATCTATCACAGTACGCATAAATACGCAGTTTCGTGAAAGAAATAAATACAATTAAAAGTCGAAAAAGTCGGGTCGTTACATTACCCACCTGTTAAAGAAAATTTCGTTCCAAAATTTAAGCTGAGGTAGATGGAGGAGTCGGGAAAAGGTGGGGATAATTCTGCATCATCTGATCTTCTCGCTCCCAAGTAAACTCCGGTCCTCATTTTGCATTCCATCGGACTCGGACGATCGGAATCTTGTTATGTTTTAAGGTCTTGACCTCACGGTCCATAATTTCAACGGGTTCTTCCATGAAGTGGAGTTTGTCATCAATCTTAAGCTCATCGAGAGGGATGACAAGTTCTGGTTCAGCAAGACATTTCTTCAGATTTGACACATGAAAAGTAGGATGAACGAAGCTCAATTGTGTCGGAAGACCCAAACGGTAAGCAACGGGTCCAATACGCTCCAAGATTTCAAAAGGACCAATGTATCGCGAATTTAACTTTCCACGCTTTCCGAATCAGATTACACCTTTCCAAGGTGTGACCTTCAGCATAACGCGGTTACCCACATTGAATTTGAAGTCTTTTCGTTTAAGGTCTGCATAACTCTTTTGACGGTCACGGGCCGTCTTGAGCCTCGCTTGAATTTGGACAATCTTCTCGGTTATTTCATGGACTAGCTCGGATCCGGTGATTTGCTTCTCACCTACTTCGGCCCAGCAAATAGGAGAACGGCATTTGCGGCCATACAACGCTTAGAAAGGTGCGGCATTAATGCTCGAATGATAATTGTTGTTGTAAGAGAATTCGGCTAGCGGCAAATGTTCTTCCCAAGCTTTTTCGAAATCGATAACACAAGCACGCAACATGTCCTCCAAATTTTGAATCATTTGTTCGCTTTATCCGTCAGTTTACGGGTGATACGCAGTGCTCATGTCGAGACGAGTCCCCAAGGCTTCTTGCAAAGAACGCCAAAATCTAGAAGCGAAATGGGTATCGCGATCTGAGATAATCGATAAGGGCAGACCTTGACGAGATACAATTTCCTTTACGTATAACTGAGCGAGTTTTTCCATCGTATCAGTTTCTTTCATGGCTAAGAAGTGTGCAGATTTGGTAAGACGGTCAATAATAATCCAGATGGTATCGTATCCGCCCACCGTCTTTGGTAGTTTCATAATGAAGTCCATTGTTATCCTTTCCCACTTTCATTGCGGGATGTCTGGTTGCTGAAGTAATCCAGATGGCCTTTGATGTTCGGCCTTAACTTTTGAACATGTCAAACACTTCCCAACATAAGTAGCAACATCCTTCTTGAGATTAGGCCACCAATACTGCTCTTTGAGATCGTGGTACATCTTACCGGCTCCTGGATGAATCGAATATCTTGACTTGTGAGCTTCGTCTAGAATGAGGCTACGTAAATTCCCATAACTAGGCACCCAGATTTTTCTGGCAAAGTACCGGAGTCCAGTCTCCTTGACCTCAAATCGAGAAACGAGGATGTTCATATGTTCTTGAGAAATATTCTCCTCTTTGAGAGCCTCATCTTGGGCTACCCGGATCTGGCTATTGAGATTCGAATGGATGGTGATGTTCAAGGCTTGGACACGAAGAGGTGCCATTCTTTCCTTTCGGCTCAAAGCATCGGCTACAACATTTTCCTTGCCAGGATGGTAATGAAGTTCACAATCGTAGTCGTTCAGTGTCTCAATCCATCGTCGCTGTCTCATGTTCAGTTGTTTTTTATCAAAGATGTGTTGGAGGCTTTTATAGTCGGTGAAGATGGTACTCTTTGTTCCACAAAGATAGTGTCTCCATAGTTTTAGTGCAAAGACAACGGCTCCAAGCTCAAGGTCGTGCATTGTGTAATTTCGCTCGTGAGTCTTCAGTTGTCGAGAGGCGTAAGCAATAACCTTCGTTCTTTGCATCAATACGCAACCAAAACTATTTTTCGAGGCATCACAGTACACAACAAAATCATCACTGCCTTCGGGAAGAGATAGGATAGGTGCGGTGGTTAACTTCTGCTTTAAGGTTTGAAATGCTGACTCTTGCTCGGTTGCCCAAATGAACTTCTTCCCTTTGTGAGTCAGTGTGGTTAATGGGCGTGCAATCAGAGAGAAAACTTCAATGAATCTTCGGTAATAACCGGCGAGGCCTAAAAATTGGCGGATATGAGTAGGAGTAGTGGGAGTTTCCCACTTGCTGATAGCTTCGATCTTTGGGGGATCAACTTTGATACCCTGGTCACTCACGGTATGACCCGGAAATTGGACTTCTTTCAACCAAAACTCACACTTGGAGAATTTGGCATAAAGTTGTTCTTATCCCAAAAGTTCCAACACTAGTCGAAGATGTTATTCATGTTCTTCTTCCTTTTTGGAGTAGATGAAGATATCATCTATGAAGACGATAACGGATTTGTCTAGGTATGGTTTGCATACTCGATTTATGAGATCCATGAATACAGCAGGTGCGTTGGTTAAACCGAATGACATCACGAGAAAATCATAATGACCATAACGGGTTCTGAACACAATCTTCATCACATCGCTCTCCTTCACCCTCAACTGGTGATAACCGGATCGCAAATCAATCTTAGAGTAAATGCTGGATCCTTGCAGCTGATCGAAAAGATCGTCAATTCTGGGAAGGGGATACCGATTCTTAATCGTCAATTTGTTGAGTTCGCGGTAGTCGATACACATGTGGAAAGATCCGTCCTTCTTCTTCACAAACAAAATAGGAGTGCCCCAAGGCGAAGAGCTTGGTTGGATAAATCCACGGTCTAGCAGTTCCTGCAGTTGACTCTACAACTCTTGCAGTTTGGAAGGTGCAAGTCGATAAGGTGCGCGAGCTATAAGTGCAGCTCCCGACACTAAATCAATCTGCAATTCCACTGATCGCGGCGACGTCGGGAAATCCGTTCATAATTCGTACATCATCAATGCTCTTTTCCTCGGTTTCTAACTTCTTCACATGTGCCAGAATAGCAAAACGCCCTTTCCTCATGACTTTCTGTGCCTTCATGCAACTAATGAGGTTCAACTTCGAATTACATCTATCTCCGTAGATAATCAGAGGCTCACCATCTTCGCGAGGTATCCGGAGGATCTTTTCCCAACAGATAACTTCAGCTCTTACCTTGGACAACCGGTCCATACCGACAATTTCATCAAAGCTTCCCAATTTGATGGGTATTAGATCAATCTCAAAATTCACACCAGCTAGGTTTATTATACCTCCTCGGCCAATTTGGTGAGCCTTCTCAAGCTTCCCATTGGCTACTTCAACCAGAATACTCTCGTCTAAAGGCACTAACAACCAGTCTATCTTAGAACAAAAATGTCTACATACGTAACTCCTATCGGTACCGGTATCAAATAATACAGAAGCAAATAGGTTATTGACAGTGAATGTACCTGTGACCAAATCAGGATCCTCACGGGCATCCCTGGCGTTCATGTTGAAAACTCTCCCACGTGCTGGTCCGGCATCCTTCTTCTTGTTCGGGCACTCATTCTTGAAATGGCCCTGTTGACCGCACTCAAAACACTTTCTTGGTCCAGTAGGGTTTGTCTTCACAGCTGGGGTGGTAATCTTGCAGTCCTTGCCAATGTGCCCAGTCCTCTTACACTTTTCACAGACCACGTTGCAGTACCCAGTATGATGCTTGTAGCATCTCTTGTACTGCGGGAGACTACCCTTGTAGTTAGGGTTCGAGCTAGGGGTCGGGTTGGGGTTCCTCCAGTCGTTGTTTCCCTTGAAACTCTCATGCCTCTTAGCTGGGTTTTGATCAAAGACCTTTCCTTTGTTGCCTTCCCACTTACGCTTCTCATAAATAGCTCCTGATTCTGATTTCGCTTTCTCTAGTTCCTTGCGGGTGATCTGGTTCATCAGGGTGTGCGTCATGCGCATAGCTTCCGGGACATCTGCTGGTTTGAAAGAGGTAACATTTCCCTGAATGGTTTTGGGGAGTCCCCACAAGTACCGTTCCATTCGCTTAAATTCAGGGGTAACCATCGTGGGGCACAGCAAGGCTAGTTCCAGGTACCTTTGGTTATAGCCATCAAGGTCGGTTCTCACAACCTTCAGCTCCCAGAACTCAGCTTCCATTTTCTGAATCTCCGTTCTGGGGTAGTACTCCTCGATCATAGCCCCTTTGAATTCCTCCCACGGGGTAGCATAAGCCTCGTCAATTCATTTAGCCTGAGCAAGCGTGTTCCACCAGGTTAAAGCGCCGTCCGATAGAGTACAGGAGATGTACTTAGTTTTGTTCACTTCCGAGCAGTTGCTCACATGGAACACAGCTCCGAACTTCTCAAACCACCTTGTCAGTCCAACTGGTCCCTCAGTACCACTGAAATTGTGGGGCTTACAGCTCTGAAATTCCTTATAGGTGCATGATAATGCTAAAAACGAACAGATATTTCATAGCATTATCCTTCAAGAAAGACAAGCTTTTAGTTGCAATTGTTCTATTTACAAGTGATATTCGTTTAAATAATAAAAGGTGAAGACAAAAGACAGATTCGACGATTTGAAGACGCAAATGACCAAAATGCTAAAAAGTACAACGTACAATCCAAGTGGTTCAATTTATTGATGAGAAACTACTCCAAATTAAAAGAGTACAAGCCGCAAAATGCAAAGTACAAGATATTAAATCGTGCAAAAGGACGTTCGAAAATCCGGAACTAGGACATGAACCAACTATCAACGCGCGACGCAACGGACCTAAAATTACAAATCAACTATGCACACGAATATAATATAATATATAAATAATTCTATGAATTATATATATATATATATATATATATATATATATATATTATATTTATATATTAAAATAAAAACCGTCGGCAAACAAGAAAACAAAAGATTGTGAGCTGTCCCAAGTCACCATGCGATCGCATGGCTTGGAAGAACAATTTCCATGCGATCGCATGGCCTCAAAGATGTAGCCAAGTGCTATAAATTGCAAGTTTGGGCGACGAGTTATTTACACCTTCATTCACTGATCTCTTACTCTCTCTCAATATATTTATATTTTATAATTATAATTTTAATATTAAGTTAATAATAATAAGGTTATAGTGGCGAATGTTTTAAGTTTGTAAGTCGAAATTCTGTCCGTGTAACGCTACACGATTAATACTCATTGTAAGTTATGTTCAACCTCTTTAAATTAATGTCTCGTAGCTAAGTTATTCTTATGTTTATTTAAGCCGAAGTAATCGTGATGTTGGACTAAATATTAAGACGGGGTTAATGGGCTTTGGATCATAATTGGGGTTTGGACAAAAGACCGACACTTGTGGAAATTGGACTATGGGCTATTAATGGGCTTTATATTTGTTTAACTGAATGATAGTTCGTTAATTTAATATAGAGATTTACAATTTGAGGTAATTATAAATAACCACATATACTCGATCGGACACGATGGGCGGGATATTTATAAATACTAATAATCGTTCATTTGACCGGACACGGGGATGGATTAATAGTCAATGGACTCATTAAATCAGGGGTGAATTACATACAAGGACACTTGGTGTAATTGTTAACAACGTATTAAAACCTTGGGTTACATGCAGTCGATAACCTGGTGTAATCATTAACAAAGTATTAAGACTTTGTTACAGTTTAAGTCCCCAATTAGTTGGAATATTTGACTTCGGTTATAAGGGTAATTTGATGAGGACACTCGCACTTTATATTTATGACCGATGGACTATTATGGACAAAAACCAGATGGACATATCGAATAATCCAGGACAAAGGACAATTAACCCATGGTAATAAATTAAAATCAACACGTCAAACATCATGATTACGGAAGTTTAAATAAGCATAATTCCTTTATTTTATATCTCATCGCACTTTTATTTATCGTCATTTTATTTTTCGTACTTCAAATTATTGCACTTTTAATTATCGTACTTTTATTTATCGCACTTTTATTTATCGTCATTTACTTTACGCTTTAAATTAAGTTGTATTTATATTTAATATTTTACATTAGGTTTTAAAATCGACAAACCGTTCACTAAACGGTAAAAATCCCCTTTTATAATAATAATAATACTACTTATATATATATTTATACAAATATAGTTTAAAATATATATAGCGTTAAACTCAGCTAGCTCCTTGTGGAACGAACCGGACTTACTAAAAACTACACTACTCTACGATTAGGTACACTGCCTATAAGTGTTGTAGCAAGGTTTAGGTATATCCATTCAATAAATAAATAAATAACTTGTGTAAAATTGTATCGTATTTAATAGTATTTCATAATAAAATAATATCTATTTCATACTACACCTCGCACACATCAAGTATTTTTGGCGCCGCTGCCGGGGACGCCATATAATGCTATAATAATAAAAAAATTAGTTTTAATCTATTTTTGTAAAAATATAATAAGTTTTAATATATATATATATATATATATATATATATATATATATATATATATATATATATATAAACACATAAAAAAGTATATTTATCTATTTAAGTGTTTAAATTAAAAAGTTTATTTTTTTAGTTACAAAAACTAATAAGTAGTTTTAAAATATAAGTTTTAATTAAATTATATTTTCTATAAAATAAAAACAGAAAATAGAAATTCAGAAAAAAAAAATTAAAAGAGATAAAGGGCCGAGAACTGTAGCAACCCAACAAATCAGGCTTGATATTCAACACCATGCGACCGCATGGATTTATAACACTCAACTCATGCGATCGCATGAGTTGATGTGACAGGTCTGGTACATTTGACCATCGAATTAGGGTTACGTATTATTATTATTATTATTATTATTATTATTAATATTAATTAGTAATTAGGGTTTAATTTAATAATAATTAGTTTAGTTTTTAAAATAAATTTGTATTTTTAACTTTTAATTAGTTTTATTAATATATAAATTAATACTTTTATAAAATAATAATATAAAAATAATATTTTTGTAAAATTGTATTTTTATCAACTTAGTTTATTTTTGTATTTCGTATTTTTCTTTATTATCGTTTAATTTGCAACTTTTATAATTTATTGTTCGTAACTAGTTTTAAACTTAGTTTTTGCCGTAGTTCATTTATATTTCTAGATTTTTAAGCTTTGCCGTAAAATCCCTTAAGTGCTTTTTCTTTAGATTAAGATTTAGGCACTTTAGAATTTTACGACGTCGCTTATCGCTTTAGTATTTAAGAGATTTTAGTGCCTAATTAAGTAACTGCCGTTTTGGATATAGAATTCCTTTAAGCTTTAATACCTTTAGATGCAAGTTTTAATATTTAGTTTTTAGAATTCTAAGTTTCGACGCTTTACTTTCTTATTATTATTTTTCGACCTTTTATTTTTCGACATTTTTCGACGCACTCTTCTTCCTTCTCATTTCTACGCTCTAGTTTTTAGGACATAGAATTTTCTATATCTTCTTCAAAATTTCGAAAAAAAATTATTTTAAGCGGTTAAATTGATAGACATCCAAAATTTTCTTGTTCGTAGTAATAGTTGGATTTGTTAGTGGCGAGTTGTGGGCTTCCGATTTAAAGGGTCCTGGCTACCTGATGCATCTATTGGCTATTCGAAACGTGAGCGAAATCAGAAAAGTCTATTAATTTGATAACTTATATAATTTTTTATTTTTATAACTAATAGGATATTCAGTGAATGCACCGAGCAAAACGTTCACCGCCTTTCATACGTTCACTACCTGTAAGTCTGTAACTCGATCAAGACATCTAGCCAATATTTTCGCCGTTGATTTTTCTTTAGAATCGTCATCTAGTCGACCAAGTACTCCAATTCAAATTTCCGATAATCCATTTTTTGAACCCGACCTCACAATTGAGAACCTGGAGGATATTCAAGGACAATTCAGAGATCCTGAACCACTAATCATTTCTCCTGAATCACAAATCATTCATCCAGATATTGTCGAGGAAGAAACCATTAAATCAGAATCCTCAAGTGATTCAGATTCAACAAACTCAATCATGTAAAATCAGGAACCTCTAAGTATGGAAGATCGAATGAGAGCTACACGCACTGGCCAAGGTCATACAATTACTCAACCAGACATTAATGCGCCAGATTATGAAATCAAGGGACAAATCCTACACATGGTAACTAATCAATGCCAATTTAGTGGTACGCCGAAGGAAGATCCAAACGAACATCTTCGTACCTTTAATAGAATTTGTACTTTATTTAAGATCAGAGAAGTTGAGGATGAACAGATCTATCTCATGTTATTTCCCTGGACTTTAAAGGGAGAAGCCAAAGATTGGTTAGAATCGTTACCTGAAGGGGCGATTGACACATGGGATGTTTTAGTTGAGAAATTTCTTAAAAGATTCTTTCCGGCATCTAAAGCCGTTAGACTTCAAGGAGAAATTGTTACGTTCGCTCAGAAGCCAAATGAAACTCTATATGAGGCGTGCACAAGATTTGGAAAATTGTTGAGAGGATGTCCTCAACATGGTATAGACACTTATCAAATAGTACAAATATTCTACCAAGGATGCGACATCACTACACGAAAAGACATCGACATAGCAGCTGGTGGTTCCATTATGAAGAAAACCGCAACTGAAGCTTACAAAATTATTGATAACACAGCCTCCCACTCACATGAGTGGCATCAAGAAAAAGACATCGTTAGATCATCTAAAGCAGCTAGAGCCGATTCTAGCCATGACTTTGATTCCATTTCTGCAAAGATAGATGCTTTCGAAAGACGAATGGAAAAGATGACTAAAGATATTCACGCAAATACGAATTAGTTGTGAGCAGTGTGGAGGACCACATTTGACAAAAGATTGTCTCAATATTGAACAAACAATGGAACAAAGAGAGAATGTTTCATACATGAACCAAAGGCCTGGAAATAATTATCAGAATAATTATCAACCTCCAAGACCAAACTACAATCAAAATCAGAATTATAACCGAAATGTTCCATACAACAACCAACAAGGTCCTAGCAATCAACAAGTATCTAATAATACTTACAACCAGCAAAGACCTATTTTTCCAAATAAACCACCACAAACCGATGATAAAAAGCCAAATTTAGAAGATATGATGTCGAAGCTAGTTGAATCTCAAACGCAGTTTTTCACATCTCAGAAACAAACTAATGAACAAAATGCTCAAGCATTTAGAAATCAACAAGCTTCTATCCAAAATCTGGAACAAGAAGTGAGCAACCTAGCAAGGTTGATAGATGAAAGAAAACCGGGGAGTCTACCTAGCGATACAAATGCTAACCCCCAGAATGAAACAGCTAAAGCCATTACCATAAGAAGTGGTATTACACTTAAACCAACTGAAATACCTGTAAATTCTGATGACTCTATTCCTACTCCACAAGCACCACAATCTGAGCAAGAGAAGGAAACAGAACCGGTAGTTGAAAAGGTTAATGAAGATAACACAGTTAAGGCAAAGCCTTATGTTAAACCATACCAACCACAGCTTCCTTACCCAAGTAAAATGAGAAAAGAAAGACTTGAAGTCGAGCAATCCAAATTCTTGGATATGTTTAAACAAATAAATGTCAACCTTCCTTTCATTGATGTGATTTCAGGAATGCCAAGATATGCTAAATTCTTGTAATTTTTCTGATAATGCAGTGCTGTTGAATAAGCTACCAGAAAAATTATCAGATCCAGGAAGTTTCACAATTCCATGTTTTCTGGGTAGTCTTAGTTCAATAGAAGCATTGGCAGACTTAGGTGCTAGTATAAATCTAATGCCATATTCACTATACGCTAAACTAGACCTCGGAGAATTGAAACCAACATGAATAAGCATACAACTAGCCGATCGATCAGTAAAATATCCTAGAGGGATAATGGAGAACATGCTAGTTAAAGTTGGTACTTTAGTATTTCCAGTAGATTTTGTTATTCTGGACATGGAAGAAGATTCTCGAGTTCCTCTCATATTAGGAAGACCATTCTTAAACACGGCTAAAGCAATAATAGACGTATTTGGTAAGAAACTGACCCTAAGTATAGAGGACGAGAGTGTTACCTTTTCTGTTGATAGAGCCATGCAACAACCGCAATCTGCAGATGATACATGTTATTATATTCAAACTATAGATTCACATGCAGAATTGTTAGAAGAATTTCCAGAATTACAAGGAACAGGAGAATGTTCTTTAGGAGAAGGAACTGAACCAATTGATGAAGCTGAAATGTTAGCTACACTCATGGCTAATGAATACGAACCAACAATAGAAGAACTTCAAATGCTAAAAGAAGAAGACAGATATCGATACAAATCATCGATAGAAGAACCACCGATATTAGAGTTAAAGCCACTTCCAAACCATTTGGAATACGCTTATTTACATGGTGAATCTGAATTACCTTTAATAATATCGTCTTCTCTTACGGAAAATGAAAAATCTCAACTCATTTTTCTATGCTAAAAGCTCATAACCCAGCTATTGCATGGAAGATTCATGACATTAAAGGCATAAGTCCTTCGTATTGCACACATAAAATCCTTATGGAAGAAGGTCATAAAACATATGTGCAACGCCAACGAAGACTAAATCCAAATATGCAAGAGGTTGTTAAGAAAAAAATTATTAAACTGCTAGATGCAGGTTTAATTTATCCAATTTCTGATAGTCCATGGGTAAGCCCAGTTCAATGCGTACCTAAGAAGGGTGGCATGAATGTCATCACAAATGAAAAAGATGAGCTTATTTTTACTAGGACTGTAACAGGATGGCGTGTCTGTATTGATTATAGAAAATTAAATGACGCCACCAGAAAATATCACTTTCCCTTACCTTTCATTGATCAAATGTTGGAAAGGTTAGCTGGGAACAGTTACAATTATTTTCTTGACGGTTTTTCCGAATACTTTCAAATTCCAATCGCACCCGAGGACTAAGAGAAAACCACATTCACGTGCCCTTATGGTACTTTTGCTTACAAACGCATGCCATTTGGACTATGCAACACCCCTGCAACCTTTCAAAGGTGCATGATGTCAATTTTTCACGACATGATAGAAGAATGCATGGAAGTTTTCATGGATGACTTTTCAGTCTTCTATGATACTATTGAAACATGTCTAGTTAATCTTGAACGAACGCTTATTAGATGCGAGCAATCAAATCTAGTACTTAATTGGGAGAAATGCCATTTCATGGTTAAAGAAGGCATCGTTCTTGGTCATAAAATTTTAAAGAAAGGAATTGAAGTGGATAGAGCTAAAGTAGATGTAATTGCTAAACTTCCACATCCCACCAATTTTAGAGGAGTTAGGAGTTTTCTAGGGCATGCCGATTTTTAACGACGTTTCATAAAAGATTTTTCTAAAATTGCCACTCCTATGAATAAACTCCTAGAAAAGGATGCTCCATTCATCTTTTCGGATGAATGCATCAAATCTTTTCATATTCTTAAAGAAAAAATCACTAATGCGCCGATCATGATAACTCCAAATTGGAATCTACCATTTGAACTCATGTGCGATGCAAGTGATTTTACAATAGGAGCCGTTTTAGGACAAAGAATTGAAAAACGATTTCAACCTATCTATTACGCTAGTAAGACATTACAAGGAGCACAAATGAATTACACAACTACTGAAAAAGAACTCCTTGCTATTGTCTTTGCTTTTGACAAATTTTGTTCATATCTCGTTCTAGCTAAAACGGTGGTCTATACCGACCATTCTGCTATTAGATACCTATTTTCGAAACAAGATGCCAAACCACGATTAATTTGTTGGATCTTACTCTTACAAGAGTTCGATATTAAGATCTGAGACAAAAAGGGAGCAGAATATCTCGCAGCTGATCATCTTTCTTGTCTTGAAAATCCTGAATTAGAAGTTTTAAATGAATCGGCTATACAAGATAACTTTCCTGATGAATATCTTTTGAAGATCGATTATAATGAAATTCCATGGTTTGCAGACTTTGCAAACTACTTAGTATGTAGATTCCTTGAAAAAGGGTTGTCGTACCAAAAACAAAAGAAATTCTTTAGTGATATAAAACACTATTTTTGGGAAGATCCACATTTGTTTAGAAGTTGTCCCGATGGAATAATACGTCGATGTGTATTCGGGGATGAAGCTAGTCAAATATTAAACCATTGTCACACAGGACCAACAGGAGGGCATTATGGGCCTCAACTTACAGCAAGGAAAGTCTACGATGCTGGATTCTATTGGCCTACAATTTTCAAAGACGCACACTTTCTTTGTAAATCCTGTGATGCATGTCAAAGGGCCGGAAAAATAAGTCAACGTGATGAAATGCCACAAAATGTCATTCAAGTATGTGAAGTATTTGACGTTTGGGGTATTGACTTTATGGGTCCATTTCCAAAATCTCATAATAATCTCTACATTCTCGTTGCAATTGATTATGTATCTAAATGGGCGGAAGCACAAGCTCTCCCAACTAACGATGCACGAGTTGTAGTCAACTTCTTAAAACGTCTTTTTGCAAGGTTCGGAATATCCAAAGCTTTAATAAGTGATCGGGGTACTCATTTTTGTAACAATCAACTTGAGAAAGTTCTAGAAAGATATGGAGTAACTCATAAAATCTCAACCGCTTATCATCCACAAACAAGTGGACAAGTTTAAAATACCAACTGAGCTTTAAAACGTATTCTAGAGAAAACCGTAGGATCAAATCCAAAGGAATGGTCCATAAAATTGGAGGATGCACTCTGGGCTTTTAGAACAGCCTACAAAACTCCAATTGGAACCACACCTTTTAAACTTATTTACGGAAAAGCATGTCACCTTCCAGTAGAAATTGAGCACAAAGCATTTTGGGCTTTGAAGACATGTAATCTTGATTTACATGAAACTGGACGTCTACGGTTAAGTCAATTAAACAAATTAGAAGAATTAAGACATGAGGCATATGAAAATTCGTTAATCTATAAGGAAAGAATGAAGAAATGGCATGATAAAAGAATCCAAAGTTCAAAAGAATTCAAGGAAGGAGACCAAGTTCTTCTTTTCAATTCACGATTCAAGCTATTTCCTAGAAAATTGAAATCAAGATGGTCTGGACCATTCATAGTCAAAAGAGTTTTCCCATATGGAACAATAGATTTGATAAATTCAAATGGGATTGAATTTAAGGTTAATGGTCACAGAGTTAAACATTACATAGATAATCCAATAAAAGTTGAAGATGAAGTTAATCACAATTTCGACACCACAGCCAACTAAGTGTGGGAAGATTTGAATCTTTTAAGGGTAATATGAATTTCTGTTAGAGTTAGATGTTCTGTTTTCGTGTAGTTCTCGAGAATGGAATCCTATTGGCCTTTCCCTAGCAGACCCTAAAGAACTAGTCTTCTCCCTCCATTCTGAATTTTTATTTCTTTTAGGTTTTACGAGATGAAGAATTCCTTTGATTTGAACCATGGTCTACTACTACACGCTATGATTATTAAACGTAATAATAACACTTTTCCGAGTGAACTGGTATCATTCATAAGAGGAAAAATGGACGAAGTAAGGAAAGAACTCAGGAAAGATCATCATAAGACACATTTTGGTAAAGGAAAATCAAAATCCGCAACAAAAAGAAGAGCACGACACCTTGAAAGATGTTATAAATGCGGAAAATGGTCACACAAAGGGAAATGTTTGAACAATCAGACACATTCCAATACTGAGTTCGTTACTCTATGCAGAGAACGACCGTTCGTATGTTTAGAAGAAAAGTTATTGAAAATTCGAGGTTACGCCTATGTAGCTATGGAAAACCAAATCGAACGACTCTCCTATGAGTCAACTAAAGCAGGTCTCTGAGAATTCTATCTCACAGGTAAGTATGTACAGTTTTTATTTATTGCTTTTAACCTTTTGATAATAAACGCTGAATCGTTCACTATAAAGTATTAAATTGATATTCAATAAAATTAGGTATGCGAAACCGAAATTATTGATATCATACAAAAATTTAATTCATCACTGCGAAATTTACCGTTTATTCATAAGGTATAAATATCTTCAATCAATCAATCCAAAATATTTCAGAAATTCGTCAGGAGTAAAACTAGGTAATATAGCCGAAATTACTTTACCCAAAAAGAGGGACGTATATTTTTGTAAATATTTGATTGATTAAAGTGGGATAAAAGACCAAAAATATTTTTATTTTATTTTTACCTTGTTTTTAAATATAAGTTTGTAAAATTAATGTATATAAATATTAATAATATTTATATGAAATTTTATGCATTTTAAATTTAAGTTTGGTGTGAATTTAAAAACAAAAATGTACTTTATTTCATTAAGTTAAAAATTTGATATTTAAAATTCGTCGTAAGTTGAAGACTTGGTTATGGAACCGAAATTGCTTAACCCAAGGGAGGGACGAGAAATTTTATTATCATTATTTTTTAATTTTATTGATCTAAAGTATACTAAAAACATTAAAAAAAAAACTCAAAAATCTTTGCTTTTAAAATAATCGTTTTAAAATTGAAAATTTTAAAATTTTGGCGAGGGACGAACTAGGTAAACGTACCGAAACGACCTAATTCTAAATATAAAGGAACACAAAATTTTAAAATTAATTAATTAATTATTTTTATTAGTTAAAGATTTATATATATAAAAAAAACACACCCCATGCGATCGCATGGGGATTGCAAGGGAAACCCATGCGATCGCATGGGCACCCTGATCTGCTCATATAGATAAACTGCACGAGCTGCTCTCTGTCTCATAACACCCACACACACAAACTCAAAAACACACACACAAACACCCTAAAATCTTCAATTTTTCACCAAAATCATCCAAATTTCGTGCTATAATCCGTTCCAATCATGCCTTTCTTCGGACGGGGAAGCAAAAAGGTAGAAATTTCACCCCTAAACTCCTAAATTTCCTAATTTTTGTGATAATTATAATTAATTGTCCTAATTTAATTTTGATGATTTCTAGCTTAATTAGAGTTAAATTGTTAGTATTTTATGCTTATATAACCTAGATTGATGCTATTTGACATAATTTGAAGCCTTAAACTTCAAAATTTTTAGAAATCTGGGGTTTGTGTTCTTGAGCAATTTGGGGCTTTTTGATATAAACAGGTTATGACCGATTTTTGTTATGAATTATTGCTAAATTAAGTAGTGTAACATGTTTAGGTTGCTAAATGATCCAAACTTTGATCATAAACATGATTTTTGAACATCAAAGTGGACTTTTTAAGTCTAAAATTCATGAACTTGATTATTTTGATATAAATGCCATCTGAAACTTGTTTAATTGCTAGTAATGGTTATTTTAACATGTTATTTGAGTTGAATGCTTATGAACTTTGTATACCTTTTCATATATGCTTATTTGAAAAATTGTAGAATTGATAAAAATATGAAAATGAGTATAAGTTTAATATGGATTAAACATGTTATTGTAATTGTTTTAATTTGTTATTTTGCTAACACTAATGCATATTTAGATGCACAAATTTTTTGTTTAATGTGTTTTGCAGAGAAATACAGATACGGACGGTGCATCATCGCTAGACAACATGAACAAGAACCTGAACAAGAACCTGATCAAGAACCACAACCGGAACCACAACCTGAACAACAACAACATAATGATCAACACATGCTATATTATGAGTCGGAACCACTATTTTACACTCATTATCGTCAATTTCAGCCTCACCTGAGGATTATGCACCCACTTATCGATGACCAACAGTTACATCCCAACCTAAGATTCGATCGTTGTTGGACAGAATACCCGAAATTTCAAAAGAACATGCACATTCTTTACCACAAAAATATTAAAATGCCTCGGGTAATCGATTGGGAGCCTTTGAAAGCGGTTAACCTAGCCGAACCGGTTAGGGATTCACTAGTTCAGAGATATGGTAACTCTGCATTTAATGATTGGATCCGCTTATTTACTACACGTAGAACTATATATAGAGAATGGTGTGTTGAATTGCTTAGATCTATAGAGTTAAATAATAAAGTTACTATGATAGGAGATAAAAGTTTTATTAGATTTCTTTTAGGAGGTACAATGTACAAAATGTCCATGTTGGACATGGCTAGAGCCTTATTAATCTACACCCCCGCTGAGATTATTACACCTTATTGTAATAGTTTAATTGCTGAAGGTGAAAGAGTAGATAGGAATTTTAACGCTAACGCCATATGGAGGCGTATGTCAAGATTTAGGGAGTTTACGCGGGGTGGAAGAAACTCCTACTTAGATATTCATAGAGCAGAGCTCCGGGTAATACATAGATTCTTAGCGAACTCGATTACACAACGAGGTAGAAACAAAGAGAAAATGACCCTAAACGATTTATTTTACCTTAAGTGTATTCGAGACCCGAGGAGTTTTGTTAACATTCCTTATTGCGTAGGCCACTATTTATCTAAAGTTATTGAGGGTATGCAAGCAGGAAGTATTATAGGGGGAGGTATTTTTGTTACTCTCATTGGAGAGTACTTAGGTGTAGATAAAGAGCATGGGGGTCCAATGTTAGAGATTGAGGAACAAGCCAAGAGCATAGGCTTGCAGGTTTATCAAGGTGCAAAAGTACTAAAACGGAGGCACAATATGCCAATACCATATCAGGGCACCCATCCACAGGTAGAAAGGGGTTCGGATGAGGAGATGGAGGAAGCAGATGACATTAGGGATGTCATTAGGGATAGTTATACTGATGTCTTCCAGCATGTAGATGAGGTGGAAATGAATAATCAGGCTAGGCATCATCAGTATGAGCAGTGGAGAGCAGCGGATGAGTATGAGCACTCCAGGCGACGCCAACATGATAGCTGGCAAATTCATCAGCACCAAATCATGAGCCAGCTATCATATCAGGTACCACATAACTACATCCCAACTCGACCTGCTTACTATCCACCACATCATCCTGACATGCGACCACCCTTTGACCTGTACGACCCCAACCAAGCCTACCGGGACACCTATCACCAACCATGGAACCCGAGCGATGATATGAACTGGAATCCCTATCCAAATCAATAGTGTTCCATTGGTGATTTCTTATCTTCTATTATTTTTATCTATTTATGTTAAACATTTAACATTTTGATATTTTTATGTAATGTTTAACATTTTTATTATTGTGTACTAATATTTAAATTTTTTTTTTTTTTTTGTAATTTGAAAGTGGGATATTAAGTCCCATTTCAAAATACCATGCATGTTTATATTTGTATTGTAAGTATTTTATCTCATGTACATAACAGGGTAAAACAGCGCATTTTCAAAGACTGGCATTAAGTTCAGCAAAAGCAATTAATTTTGACGACAAGATGCAAAATATATGTGAAATAACAACTGCAGGAATGAACAAATGATGTGCACCATTTATCATTCAAACAAACAACAATATGTTTGGAAACTTTGGTAAAATTTAATCATTTTTCTACGCTAATCACCCTCAATAATTTAAATTGTTACTGATTTCTTTCAAATGAGGGCATTGCAAGATCTTAAGTGTGGGAAGGGATTAAATTCTTTCGTTTTTTTTTTTTACTTATACACTTGGTTTAGTAGCCACCGTTAAACTTTACTAGCAACGCAGTAGTTGTATTAGAATCTAGTGCTCTCTGATAATAAAGAACATCCCTAGTCTTATATACTGACTACCCACTTCTAGTAAAAAAAATTTCAACTAAATGAACTCAAAATCATGTTTATACATATTTATGAACGATAAAACTAGGTGTTAACACCGAAATTATTGTTACCTCGGAAAGGACATAAATTGAGAAACAACCCAAAACGCTTGAATTCATTTAAAATGGAATAGAAGAGAATAAAAAGGCAAAGAAAGAAAAATAAAAGCCAAGTGTGGGAAATATTTACCAAGTTATTTAGAACACATATCACATATTTTTGTACAAATAATTGAAGATACTTTTATTTTGGACGATATTAATCAGTTTTACCCAGTTTATTGTAATATAAATGGAATTTAAAAGGAAGTAAAGTCTTCCGAGAAAAAGACACACGCTTCTAAATTTAGGTCAGGAAGTTGTCGTCCAGACCAGTTGTAGAGTCTACGAAAAACCTTGAAAAGTTTTCTCGAAAATCAGCTGGAAATCCACGAACCTCGGCATCAAACAGGGTCGCCATGTGGTCAGACTTATCTTATCCATGAGAGGATCTGTCTTGTACAATGGGGGGCACCGTGCAAATTAGCTTATAAGACTAATGAATCAGATCCCCAGAAAGGATAATCTCCTTAAAGATTAAAAATCAGCTTTTAAGCCTGATATTACTCAATCTTTGAGATTGACCTTAAAGATTGAGAATTACAAACTCATGGAATTCGATGATATATAAACTCGAGCTTGAACGAGAAAATATTTTGATCAAATTAAAAACCGATTTTCTGAAAACCAATTTTCAATGCGTTCATTACCATTGAACGTAAAATCCTAAGAATTCACCGGAATTCATTAGGTCACCTGAACCAAAACGGGTGTCAACCATAAGAACAGTGGTTACATAGCATGGTCGAAGACAGGATCTTGTGCCAGACCGAAAAACTATAGGGTGATCTTTACTATTGCTCCTACAAAGGATAGTAATTGCATCCGACATGATATAGACCATAATCAAAAGCATGTCATTAGACATTGCTTTATCAGTTGCGTGTTCAATGCTTTCCTTTACAACCGGACGGTAGTTTACCGAAAGGCAATATACGGAGCAAGTATACTGGATGTGTTGCTTTCCTAATACAAGCTTAGCAAGTGGGTGACACAAAATCACAAGTTTTGAGCTAAAATTTTCAAATCTGAAACCCACAAAAACATTTTGCAAACACCGGTGAAGGGTTATTCCGGAAAACTTATCTAGGGTAAAAGCTAGATTGAAATTTCAAAAGATCAAATGTTTTCATAAAGATCCAATTTCTTAAAGGATCTAAATTTTTATAGTCATGTACGACTGTAAACCACAATGTTACTATCATTGTGCATATCGCCGTATCAAAATCATTAATGTACAAAGTGTGAAGAATAAAGAAGTGATTCTAGTAAACTTATATTTAAGTTCTATATTGTTTGAGGACAAGCAACGCTCAAGTGTGGGAATATTTGATAATGCTAAAAACGGACATATATTTCATAGCATTATCCTTCAAGAAAGACAAGTTTTTAGTTGCAATTGTTCTATTTACAAGTGATATTCGTTTAAATAATAAAAGGTGAAGACAAAAGACAGATTCGACTATTTGAAGACGCAAATGATCAAAACGCTAAAAAGTATAACGTACAATCCAAGTGGTTCAATTTATTGATGAGAAACATCTCAAAATTACAAGAGTACAAGTCACAAAATGCAAAGTACAAGATATTAAATCGTACAAAAGGGCGTTCGAAAATCCGAAACTAGGACATGAACCAACTATCAACGCGCGACGCAACGGACCTAAAATTACAAGTCAACTATGCACACGAATATAATATATAAATAATTCTATAAATTATATATATATTTTATTTATATATTAAAATAAAAACCGTCGGCAAACAAGAAAACAAAAGATTGTGAGCTGTCCCAAGTCACCATGCGATCGCATGGTCTGGAAGAACAATTTCCATGCGATCGCATGGCCTCAAAGATGTGTCCAAGTGCTATAAATTACAAGTTTGGGTGACGAGTTATTTACACCTTCATTCACTGATCTCTTACTTGTGACGACCCGGAAATTTCCGACCAAATTTAAACTTAAATCTTATATGGTTTCGACACGATAAGCAAAGTCTGTAATATTGAGACTCAAAAATTTTGAACTATTTTCATATATGCAATTACCCTTCGACCGCTTCCGACAATTCACGAACAATTAATTGTAAATGAATATGTGTATTTATTTAATATATATACCATGTATGTATTAAATATAAATAATTAATAATATGTAATATAAATATAGGTTTCAAGTAAAAAAAATATAAATATAGTGTTATAATAATATCACTATTATAACTTCATTATTAATATCAATGATGTTAATATCAATATCAGTATTATTAATACTACTATATAAATAATATATAAATATGAAATTGATACATTTAATATGCTATAAAATTATTAATACTAATATTACGATTATCATTACTAATAACATTACTATTATAATTAGTAGTAAAAATTATAACTTTAGTTATTATTATGATTATTATACTATTTATTTTTATCATTTTCATTTAAATTTATTATCATTATTTTTATTACTTTTATCAATATTTTGTTATTACCATATTATTATTATTATTACTATCAATATTATTATCATTGTTATAAATATCAATTTTATTAGAATTATTTGATATTATTATCATTAATTCTATTATTATTATTAGCATTTTTATTAATATAATTATATTTATTAATTATTATTAAAAAGTATTATTATTAATATTTATATAATTATATATATTATATATATAAAATCAAAGAAAAGGATCAAATCTGTTAAACTTAACAATCAATCTATATTATGTAACGACCCTACTTTTTCCGTTATCTTTTACCGTTAATTATTTAACGATCGTTAATTGTTATTCGTGCCACATCATTTATATGACTTATATTATTATTTTAGTAATAATATATTAATTATTATGTGTTATATGAATATTTGTATTCATATTTTAAATTGTACGTTTCTACGTGTCGTGGATTTCTATCCGGCTAAACTTTTCGGTTTTCAAACCAACGGTCAGACTTTTGGGATTTTTAAATCCAAGTTATTTTAAATATGATATTTTAATGTCATATGGTTATATATAGTGTTTATATATATTTTTCGTCGTGTGTTTGTTTTCTCTCCGAATTTTCAATCGCGTAGTAGCGTTTTCGCGTTTCGGGCTTCGATCGGGCGTTCGGGCCACAAGCTAATTGACTTTTTAACATTTTGGAATGGTGGGGCCCACCCCCTTGCTGATTTTGGTCGAAAATTCTCTTCGGGAGGGGAGTGTTTTGTAACTTTTGCAAACTAGTGGCTATTTGATCAAAAACACCATTACTTCCTCATTTAAACTAAGCATTTCTTTTTTTTTGTTTTCTCCTTCCTCTTTTTCTTTGTTTGAGCCATCCACCACCACCATCATTAGCATCATCATCTTCATCAATCAGGTGCTTGGAATTTAGGGCTTTCATCATAATCGGATTTATCTCTTCGATCTCTACACGTTCATATCATTCAATTCTCGATTAGGGTATAAACCCTAACCCTAGATTTTTAATTTTTCTTTATTTTTCTGTATTTTGATGTTATATTGATAGTATGATAGTTACATGTTATTGTATTGATGATTGTATGCGTAGAATTGCTCGATTATATATGTTTTCGGTTTGATTAATTTAGGATTGCAATATTTTCGTTCATTTCTGATTGTGTAACTGATATAAAAGTGAAATTGAAGTATCTGGATGAGTTCCTCTCATCAAGATATTAATTTTAGACTCCGGATTCATGTCATTTCGATTCCCGGAACTCTAGATATGATTGAAATGGTGTTTTGTTGAGATTAATTTATGAAAATGAATTAAATCAGGTATGTTCTGACTTTGTGACCATTTTTGGAGTCTTTAGGGTGTACTAGTATGTTAGGATTGATGATGGATGAACTTTCATGTTCGGGTCATCTAAATCCGAGCCACGGATTACCCGTTATGACTAAAACACGTTTTTGAACGAATTAAAGTTCCAAGTGGTGTAATGGCTGATCATCACGACTTGGTTACTGTTCTTGGAGTGTTCTTGAGTGCACTAATGTGTCGGGTGGTTTGATTAGGCAGAGATATATATAAGGCTCGCCGAAAACCGACACCCGGGGCTCAAGATACGACCCGATGAACTTTTGATTAAAACTTATGGTTATTAAATCAAATTTATGATATAAATAATGATTTTCATTATTATTAAATTACTTATGATATAAAAAGTAATTATTATAATTTAAGACTTATGATATATCTATTATATCATTTAATTATTACTTATGATTTAATTAAACTTTTAATTAAACTCATGATTAATAATACTTTTATTATTAATGGAAAATACTTATGATAAGTATTAAACTTATATTAGGAAATTATTATAATAAGACTTATAATAAGGATTAATTAATTATTTAATTATTATACGGCTTAGTTATTATTTAATCATAATTTAATTATTAAATACTTATGATTTAATAATTATAATTAGAAACTTATGATATGATTAATAATTCATTATTAATTAATAATAATTATGATATGATTTAAATTTTATTATTAATTAATAATACTTATATTATGACTAATATTTAATTAATTAATTAAATACTTATGTTATATTAAATATATCATTTAAACGTATGTTAACTTTAATAATTCATTTTAATTTAATTAAACTTATGTTATGACATAATTATACATATTTAACTTTAATTAACATTATAACTTATATTATTATTATAACTTATACTTTTAAAATTAATGTTGACTATGTTTAACCGAGGTTGACTTTTGAGTTGACTTTCGATTGACTTTGACTTTTAGTTGACTTTCAGTTGACTTTCAGTTGACTTTCAGTTGACTTTTGTTGACTTTCTAAATAAGGAAACATTCCTAACTTAAAACTTTCTAAAAATAGAAACTTTCTAAATTTGAAAACTTTCCAAAATTAGAAACTTTCCTAAAATAGAAATTTTCCTAAAATAGAAACTTTCCTAAAATAGAAACTTTCCAAAAATAGAAACTTTCCAAAAATGGAAACCTGCTAAAAATAGAAACTTTCTAAAAATAGAAAGTGTGTGTCCGTACGCTGTTCCGATCAAACCGATGCATGTTGAGTGTTGTTCTATGTCTACTTGCAACATGTACAATAACTATCATACTAAGACTTGACCTAAGTTAGTTATTTATATCGACCTGCTTTATTTATAGGTTGACGTTGTGATCATTCCTGATCACTTTACTTCATTTGCTGTTCGCATATTTATGTGGTTACCTCATTTGCTATTAAAGTGAGTTATAGTCCCATTTTCTATTTTAACTCTTTTGGGATGAGAATATATGCAATTTATTTTATAATTTGGACATAAGTGGAAGTTGATTTAAATTATTCATTGTGAGTTGAACAAAAATATTCACTAGTCTGGTAACTGTAATCACTGGTTTCTACTGTTGAACGCGAATCCTACGAATAGATCTATCGGGTTTGACAACCCCATTTCGAGCTAGTCGCGCTAGCAATTTATAATCGGAATTTTTAGTACTTCGTATTTAGTTGAAGATACACTTGTTCGGTGTATATTATTTATTGTGTTTGGCAAGGGTAAATAAATGGTTAAGTGGTTACCAGGTGGCTCACGAAAAATGGAATAATGTTTTTATATGTTTTCTAGCATATAATTTTGTGGTCCAAAAAGGGGGTTTTATGTTTTCAAACATAAATTTTTATGGTTTAAATTAAATATTGTTTTGAAATATTAAACCTATAATTCACTCAACATTTTTGTTGACAGTTACTCGCATGTTTTATTCTCAGGTTCATGATTGATTGCTTCCGCTGTGCTTAGAGAGTCTGCATATTTATGATGGCAGCTTTTGTTAAACAATAACTTGCATTCTATTTTGATACATTTAATAGTGGATGTTGTTGACTTTGTTTTGGTCAACTTTTGGTTAAGTAATAATGTATAGTTTTTTTTTTCTATACTTACATTATTTGGTCGATTTCCTTTATAGGAAATCATTTTTAAACAAAGAATGCAAGGTTATTTATTAAATTCATATAGAGTTATGATCAAGCTGTGGGACCAAGATAACGATGATCGTCAAGTGTACTTTGACGGGTCGTTAAAGTTGGTATCAGAGCTCTAGTTGTAGGGAATTAGGCTGCATTGATGTCGTTACCCGGGTCAATAGGGTGCATTAGTGAGTCTAGTCTACAGCCCGGCCTATTATATATTATTATATGTGATTATTTGTATCGTATTGGTATGTATATGGTTATCATACATACATTTCTATTATGTTCTGAATCCGGGAGGAACTCCCATTCCGATTTAAACGTATTCTCCGACTCATGCGAACTTATCCTTATAAGAACACCTCGGGTAGTGAAACCGAGGGATGTCATTCTTGACTTCTAAAAATTCTTGACATTTCTATGTCATCTATTATGGTTATGTATATAACATTTGAGTTATATTACGCGAGATGTCATTCTTGACTTCTAAATGCTCGGCATTTCAATGTCAGCTATTATGTTTAGGTATATAACTTTCTTGTTATATTCCGTGCCTTTGTGCCGTTGTGCCTATGTGCTTTGGTTTTTGAACCAGAAAACGTCATTCTTGATTTTTAGAGATTCTTGGTACTTCAAAGACATTTTTATGTCATCGTTACTCCTATTCATTACTTTTGATGTTTTGTCTCTTGTGCTATCCTTAGCACATTGTTTAAGAAATCTTTTTAGAGAAATTGTATGGAAATTTGAGGTTGATCGCGTGTCCTGACTTCATGTAGTGCTATTGGAATGGAACTATGAATTAGTGAAATATAATGGTGTCAGGCCAACGTGATTATATTACGTTAATTCATAAAGAAGTCCCAATATTGTGACATGAGGAATAGAAAGCGAGTCAAAGAAAATTTTTACACTACTTATTCAGAAATTTCGATGTATTACATGGATAGGGAAAATATTCATTATCTTATTTGTTGATATACGAGAGGCTTGTTTTAACCAGGTTATCTACCTCATGCTCTATCCTTCATAACTCGCTTGTTAGCAACAGCTTCGCTCGGGAACAGTTATGGCACAGGGACTTATGTCCTGATAACAGTCAAAGCAACATTTAACTCATTGGTTTTTATGACCTCGTAACATTTGTTGGTCAAATGTCGCACGACGATTCAAGTCCTTTACTCGATCTTCCACGATCTTACTTCAACTTGTAACCTCTGAAATACAGATACTCTGTTTATCATCGGGAGTTTTACACATTTGTTTAATTAGGTGGTTCTCATGAGATTTATGGGCGAATAGAAGTAATGAAATATTTTGTCATGTATACAATTTATAAAATCATATATGTACGTATGGATTCAAATGAATAAATTTACCCTTACCTATTTTGGCTAGTATATACTAAATCATACCTTCAAAATTATTTTAAAACCACACATTTATTGAGCTGTTTGACTAAGTCAATTTGTTTTATATAAAATGGTACACATTGTACATACTTCTAAATTTACTAAGAACTTCGCTTCGTTTATGTTGTCACATCAAACGTTTAAAGCTTTTTCAAAACTCCTTTAATTAATTTTATCAACTTTTCGCATTACTCTACAGAGTGTCTGGATCACAGTTCTTCTCATCCTCCGTTTAAGGATGAAACTTACCATTAAGTTCATTGATAGAAACTCTTACACCACTTTGGATGCCGGTTTTATTAAATTTGTTAGATAGTCTTTGCGCTCATAAATTTTTCCCTTTTATGGTTAGACATGGCTGAAACGCGGACCGATAAATCATTTTTTTTTTTTTGGTACACTCGGTGTTCACCCTATTATAGAAAAGGCGTTAGGTGGGTTTCTACCCCAACTGTTGTTATAGTGGGTATCATAGATATATATTGCACTAGACCGTTTGAGAAGTTTCTACTCCCAATATTCGCTGCTAACCGTATCACCCTCATAAACATCAATCAGTGAATTCAATACTTTGAGGTGCACGAAATCATTTTTGGAAATTCAGCTCACCTGGAGTCTACCATTCTTTATAACCCATGATTTGCGTTTCTTTTCACCCGCACGTAAATTGAAGAATAAGGATGAATCCTAGATTGCCTTGCTCATTGTGCAAGGGAGTTCACTCTCGTTGAAATATCACACCTTTCGTACGTCTTCCTTTCGGAAATATAATAAAAATTTACTTTGAAGTCCATGATTCTCGTTATCTCCTTTGAGAGAATTGCCTTAAATATCTATGCCACCGAAGTGACTACTCCATATATTTCTTCCTTCATTGTTGCAACTATATTTCATTCGTCCCAGTTCGTCCCCTTGGGGAGCTCCTGTTTTGTTTATTAAGAAGAAAGATGGTTCGTTCCGGATGTGCATTGATTATCGTGAATTGAACAAGCTTACGGTTAAGAATCGTTACCCTCTTCCGAGAATTGATGATCTGTTCGATCAACTTCAAGGTTCGTCCGTTTATTCTAAGATTGACCTTCATTCCGGTTATCACCAACTGCGGACTAAAGAAACTGATATTCCAAAAACCGCTTTTCGTACCCGTTATAGTCACTGCGAATTTCTTGTTATGCCGTCCAGATTGACTAACACACCTGCTGTGTTCATGGACCTCATGAACCGTGTGTGTAGCTCATATTTGGATAAATTCGTTAACGTTTTCATCGATGGTATCCTTATCTATTCCAAGAAGTGATCAAGAGCACAAAGATAAGTGCTTGATTTGGTAAGAAAAGAAGAGACGTATGCTGAATTTTTCTAAATGTGCGTTCTGGTTGAAAGAAGTTCAATTCCTTGGGCACGTTGTTATTAAACAGGGAATTCAAGTTGATCCTGCTAAGATTGAGGCAATTGGGAAATGGGAAATTTCCGAAAACTCCTACTCAAATTCGCTAGTTTCTAGGATTAGCAGGCTATTATAGAAGGTTCATTCAAGATTTTTCACGAGTAGCGAAACCTCTGACTGCTTTAACGGATAAGGGGAAGAAGTACGAGTGGAAGAGTAAACAATAGTCTGCTTTCCAAACTCTGAAGAAGAAGTTAACTTCTGCACCGATATTATCACTACCTGATGGTAGTGATGATCTTGTTATCTATTGTGATGCTCCGTGTCAAGACTTTGGTTGTGTTTTGATGCAACGAAAGAAAGTCATTGTTTACGCGTCACGTCAGTTGAAGATTTACGAACAGAATTATAAACCCATGATGTAGAATTGAGAGCTGTTGTGTCCGCACTCAAGAATTGGAGACATTACTTATAGGGGGTCAAAAGTACTGTGTACACTGATCACAAAAGTCTTCAACGTATCCTTGATCAGAAACAGTTGAATATGAGGCAACGAAGATGGATTGAGATGTTGAATGATTTTGAGTGTGAACTTTTATATCATCCGGGGAAGGCTAATGTTAAGGCCGATACGTTAAGTCGTAAATAGAGGACTGAACCTCATAGGTTTAGGGCCTTAAATATGACCATTCGAACAAACCTTGCAAGGCAGATTCTTGAGGCACAACAAGAAGCCTTAAAGGAGGACAATTTTGTAACGGGAAGGTCCGAGGCTTGAGTAAAAAGTTAGAGGTACAAACTGATGGTACTCGGTATTTTACGGGATGCCTTTGGGTTCCGAAGTTTGGTGATCTGCGACAACTTGTTTTAGATGAGGCTCATAAGTCTAGGTACTCTATTCATTCCTGGTTCAGGAAAGATGTATCATGATCTTAAGGAGTTGTATTGGCGGCCTCATTTGAAGGCTGATGTGGCTACGTATGTGGCTAAGTGTTTGACCTGTGCTAAGGTTAAAGCTGAACATCAGAACCGTCAGGACTTTTGGTGCAACCTGAAATTCCCGAGTGGAAGTAGGAAGGTATTACGATGGACTTTATTACGAAGTTACCAAGATTTGTGGGTGGTTATGATACCATTTGGGTGATTGTTAACCGACTCACTAAGTCAACTCATTTCTTACCAATTAAGGAAACAGATTCAATGAAGAAGCTTACTCGTTTGTATTTGAAGGAGATTATTTCTAGACATGGTGTTCCTGTATCTATTATTTCAGACGATACAGTCGATTTATATCGAGGTTTTGGCAATCCTTACAAGAAGCTTTAGGAACTAAGTTGGATATGAGCACCGCTTATCATCCGCAGTCGGTTGGTCAGAGTGAAAGGACCATTTAAACGTTAGAAAACATGTTACGAGCGTGCGTTATTGATTTTGGTAATGGTTGGGATAGATATTTGCCGCTGGCAAAATTTTCTTATAATAACAGCTATCATGCAAGTATTAAGGCCGAACCGTTTGAGACTCTGTAAGGTAGGAAGTGTAGGTCTCCTATATGTTGGAATGGGGTTGGGGATGCTCAACTCACAGGCCCAGATATTTTTCATGAGACTACCGAGAAGATCGTACAGATTAAGGAAAGATTGAGAACCACCAGAAGTCGGCAAAAGAGTTATGCCAATAAGAGGAGGAACGATATTGAATTTCAAGTCGGTGATCGTGTTATGTTGAAGGTATCACCTTGGAAGGGCGTGATACGTTTTGGTAAAAGGGGAAAGTTGAATTCTCATTTTGTTGGACCGTTTGAGATTATTGAGAGAGTTGGACCCGTGGCTTATCGTTTGAAATTGCCACAAGAACTCAGTGCTGTTCACGACGTTTTTCATGTATCGAATTTAAAGAAGTGTTTGGCCGAGGCCGATATGACTATTCCTATGGAGGAGCTTCATGTCGATAAGCAACTTCATTTTATTGAGGAACCTGTCAAAATTGTGGATCGAGAGGTTAACACTCTTAAAAGAGTAGAATTCCTATTGTTCGAGTTAGATGGAACGCCAGACGCGGTCCCGAGTTCACTTGGGAGTGTGAAGATCAGATGAGGCAGAAGTACCCACATTTGTTCCCAGATGCTGAGTCAACCCCTGCACCTGCTTAAATTTCGGGACGAAATTTTCGTAACGGGAAGGTACTGTAACGACCCTACTTTTTCCGTTATCTTTTACCGTTAATTATTTAACGATCGTTAATTGTTATTCGTGCCACGTCATTTCTATGACCTATATTATTATTTTAGTAATAGTATATTAATTATTATGTGTTATATGAATATTTGTATTCATATTTTAAATTGTACGTTTCTACGTGTCGTGGATTTCTATCCGGCTAATCTTTTCGGTTTTCAAACCAACGGTCAGACTTTTGGGATTTTTAAATCCAAGTTATTTTAAATATGATATTTTAATGTCATATGGTTATATATAGTGTTTATACATATTTTTCTTCGCGTGTTTGTTATCTCTCCGAATTTTCAATCGCGTAGTAGCGTTTTCGCATTTTGGGCTTCGATCGGGCGTTCGGGCCACAAGCTAATTGACTTTTTAACATTTTAGAATGGTGGGGCCCACCCCCTTGCTGATTTTGGCCGAAAATTCTCTTAGGGAGGGGGTGTTTTGTAACTTTTGCAAACTAGTGGCTATTTGATCAAAAACACCATTACTTCCTCATTTAACCTAAGCATTTTTTTTTTCTCCTTCCTCTTTTTCTTTGTTTGAGCCATCCACCACCACCATCATTAGCATCATCATCTTCATCAATCAAGTGCTTGGAATTTAGGGCTTTCATCATAATCGGATTCATCTCTTCGATCTCTACACGTTCATACCATTCGATTCTCGATTAGGGTATAAACCCTAACACTAGATTTTTAATTTTTATTTTATTTTTCTGTATTTTGATGTTATATTGATAGTATGATAGTTATATATTATTGTATTGATGATTGTATGCGTAGAATTGCTCGATTATATATGTTTTCGGTTTGATTAATTTGGGACAGCAGCATTTTCGTTCATTTCTGATTGTGTAACTGATATAAAAGTGAAATTTAAGTATCTAGATGATTTCCTCTCATCAAGACATTAATTTTAGACTCCGGATTCATGTCATTTCGATTCCCGGAACTCTAGATATGATTGAAATGGTGTTTTATTGAGATTAATTTATGAAAATAAATTAAATCAGGTATGGTCCGACTTTGTGACCATTTTTGGAGTCTTTAAGGTGTACTAGTGTGTTAGGATTGATGATGGGATGAACTTTCATGTTCGGGTCATCTAAATCCGAGCCACGGATCACCCGTTATGACTAAAACACGTTTTTGAACGGATTAAAGTTCCAAGTGGTGTAATGGCTGATCATCTCGACTTGGTTACTGTTATTGGAGTATTCTTGAGTGCACTAATGTGTCAGGTGGTTTGATTAGGCGGAGATATATATAAGGCTCGCCGAAAACCAACACCCGGGGCTCAAGATACGACTCGATGAACTTTTGATTAAAACTTATGGTTATTAAATCAAATTTATGATATAAATAATGATTTTTATTATTATTAAATTACTTATGATATAAAAAGTAATTATTATAATTTAAGACTTATGATATATCTATTATATCATTTAATTATTACTTATGATTTAATTAAACTTTTAATTAAACTTTTAATTAAACTCATGATTAATAATACTTTTATTATTAATGGAAAATACTTATGATAAGTATTAAACTTATATTAGGAAATTATTATAATAAGACTTATAATAAGGATTAATTAATTATTTAATTATTATATGGCTTAGTTATTATTTAATCATAATTTAATTATTAAATACTTATGATTTAATAATTATAATTAGAAACTTATGATATGATTAATAATTCATTATTAATTAATAATAATTATGATATGATTTAAATTTTATTATTAATTAATAATACTTATATTATGACTAATATTTAATTAATTAATTAAATACTTATGTTATATTAAATATATCATTTAAACTTATGTTAACTTTAATAATTCATTTTAATTTAATTAAACTTATGTTATGACATAATTATACATATTTAACTTTAATTAACATTATAACTTATATTATTATTATAACTTATACTTTTAAAATTATTGTTGACTATGTTTGACCGAGGTTGACTTTTGAGTTAACCTTCGATTGACTTTGACTTTCAGTTGACTTTCAGTTGACTTTTGTTGACTTTCTAAATAAGGAAACTTTCCTAACTTAAAACTTTTTAAAAATAGAAACTTTCTAAATTTGGAAACTTTTCAAAAATAGAAACTTTCCTAAAATAGAAACTTTCCTAAAATAGAAACTTTCCAAAAATTGAAACTTTCCAAAAATGGAAACCTGCTAAAAATAGAAACTTTCTAAAAATAGAAAGTGTGTGTCCGTACGCTGTTCCGATCAAACCGATGCATGTTGAGTGTTGTTCTATGTCTACTTGCAACATATACAATAGCTATCATACTAAGACTTGACCTAAGTTAGTTATTTATATCGAACTGCTTTATTTATAGGTCGGCGTTGTGATCATTCCTGATCACTTTACTTCATTTGCTGTTCGCATATTTATGTGGTTACCTCGTTTGCTATTAAAGTGAGTTATAGTCCCATTTTCTATTTTAACTCTTTTGGGATGAGAATACATGCAATTTATTTTATAATTTAGACACAAGTGGAAGTTGATTTAAATTATTCATTGTGAGTTGAACAAAAATATTTCTTAGTCTGGTAACTGTAATCACTGGTTTCTACTGGTGAACGCGAATCCTACGGATAGATCTATCGGGTTTGACAACCCCATTTCGAGCTAGTCGCGCTAGCAATTTATAATCGGAATGTTTAGTACTTTGTATTTAGTTGAAGATACACTTGTTCGGTGTATATTATTTATTGTGTTTGGCAAGGGTAAATAAATGGTTAAGTGGTTACCAGGTGGCTCACGGAAAATGGAATAATGTTTTTATATGTTTTCTAGCATATAATTTTGTGGTCCAAAAAGGGGTTTTTATGTTTTCAAACATAAATTTTTATGGTTTAAATTAAATATTGTTTTAAAATATTAAACCTATAATTCACTCAACATTTTTGTTGACAGTTACTCGCATGTTTTATTCTCAGGTTCATGATTGATTGCTTCCGCTGTGCTTAGAGAGTCTGCATATTTATGATGGCAGCTTTTGTTAAACAATAACTTGCATTCTATTTTGATACATTTAATAGTGGATGTTGTTGACTTTGTTTTGGTCAACTTTTGGTTAAGTAATAATGTATGGTTTTTTTTTTAAACTTACATATTTTGTCGATTTCCTTTTTAGGAAATCATTTTTAAACAAAGAATGCAAGGTTATTTATTAAATTCATATAGAGTTATGATCAACCTGTGGGCCCAAGATAACGATGGTCGTCAAGATAACGATAACGTTTATGTTTCTGCCCCCAAATTATTACATATCAATATCACCAATCGTACAATCTGTTTCCTTTCTCTATCTATATATTTCTTGATTGTTTGTTTCTTCCCTGCTCAAGATCCCTGATCGAATCTTACCAGTCGACACCAATGGACAATAAATCAAACGAGTGCTGTTTATTATTCTCATAATTATTCAATAAGCCATCTCCCATATCAACTACCATTATACACTGCTACAATTCAATTAAAAGGAATCAAACAGACAGATTACAAATTCAGTTAGGAGTCTAGATCACTTGTTATATTTTTTGCTTTCTTCTTTTCCTTCTGTCTTCTACTCTTGCCCGAATATAATTGTCGACCACAATCTTTACTACAGACAACAATTCGCAAGATTATAAGTAAAGTTAAAAAAACACTGTATCCACGAAAACAATAATTTGCTATATGAAAAAGATATATTAATGTACCCGATTGATTCTTCTGTCGACCAAATCAAAGCTACGAAACAAATGGTAATTGAATCTTGTGCTGTATATATCGTACGAATCGGTTACACTTCACTTTCTGCTTTATATATTTTTGTTTGTTCCTTCCTGGCTCGAATACTTCTGTCAACAACGATCACTACCTTTCTCATTATATATGGATATAATATATGTTACATTAGGGGGAGAGATAGAGATCACCACAAACTACTACGCCACCTAAATCACCACTGAACGCTATTTTTATTTTCGTTGATCCTTTTTGACAATAACCATCACAACTCGTCAACTCTAACAACCATCAACAACCACCTTGAATTTATTTTTCGTGAGAACTAAACCGAACACCAAAAGGGTCTCCACTTTACTTCATAATCTCATTCATTATTGCATACCTTTCAACCTCATAGTTTCATCATCAACAAACACCTTTTGTGTCACCAACACCTCGAGATGATTCAACTCAACTCTATACCATTTCCATTTCGATCATCAACCATTACCACCCAAAGCCACCTCCACGTTATTGTTACTACCACCATACTAACTGGTATTCTGTTCAGCCGACAAACACGATCACCAGATTATTGCCATGCTACCACTATTTTATGCTACTATTTTGTTACTGTTAGAAGGCCACTCAAACACCACTAAACCACCACCTTTATGTATTTCTCGCAATTTTTGAAGCTACTACAGCTGCTATTTTGTTTACTATTCGACCCAGAAAAGAAGCAAGTAAAGAAATGAAACAACGAAATGATGAAATGATTGTTTAGGGTTATCAACTTGATAATATATATATATATATATATATATATATATATATATATATATATATATATATATATATATATATATATATATATATATATATATATATATATATATATATATATATATATATATATATATATATATAGTATATTACAAAACACATTATCAAATGCAAGTGGGATATAATGTCCGATAGGTATGTTTCTGATTGGGCCACGCTTCCATTTGGAATGATCTAGCTATCGTTTTTGTGGAGTTAAAAGAAGAATGGCAAACAAATAAAGTTGGTATATTTTTCCTTTGGCCGATAGATACTAACCCCACCACACACTAATTAGTTTTAAAGGTGCCTTTAGAAAACGCATTATACACTTGCAAGCGGTACCCATTTGGTCGACATCTTTGACATTCTTTTAATGGGTGGGGCTGTATGATGATGATAAAATATTGTCTAGTGCCAAAGTTTCTTTTATTTATGTTCCACAAAAATTCGGTACCATGGGTGAATGTAGGAAGGTTTAAAGAGTGTGCCGACATCATATGTGCAGAGTTAGTGGACGTTTTTTTTTATTTCTTGTTGAGACGTGGAGTTTTAAGAAAACATACCAACATGTAAAAGTGATCGAATTATCCTTGTTCTTGTTAGGCCATGACTTCATTTTTTTGGGCCGTATGATTGATTGGATTGTTAGATTAAAAATCTAACAAAAATCATTTTCTGTTGAGGCCATTACTAGTTGAGTTCCTGTTTCCATTTGCTTTGAAGTTTAAAACATGAAATGAGTAATGACAAGGAATAGGGAAGCTGTGACAAATATAGATGATGATTAGATATGATTATGATCATTATAGTTTAAGTTAATAATGATCATTAGTTTAAGGAGTTATGATTATGATGCAGTTATTATTGTGATCATGGCGAGTATAATGATATCAATGATGATCGTGATGATGTAATGGTGATGGTAGATGATATGCATAGATAGTGATGACTTATGATGATGAAAAAAAATGTTAGATGATGATGATCGACATGATGATGATGAGGGATGTAGCATGAAGATATAGTGATGCATGATGTTTGATAATTTGGTATAAGATAGTAGTTAGGATGATTAGGTTTTAAGTTTAAGAAGGAAATCACAAATGGAGTAATGGTTAAGGATATTATTGGGTTAGCGGGACGTCGCGGGTTCAAAATCGGACTTGGGCATCTTTTTAGGAGCTACTTCTTTGAGGTAGTAATTTTACTCTATTTATTATTATTATTATTATTATTATTATTATTATTATTATTATTAATACTTTTTTTATTAAAAACTATTTTTTTAAAATATCATTTTTATTATTATTATCATTATTAATAAAAGTATTATTATTATAGCTGTTATAGTTATTATTATTATTATTATTATTATTATTATTATTATTATTATTATTATTATTATTATCATTAATAGAATTATTAGTATTATCATCATTATTATTTTTATCATTACTTATATTATTTTAGTATTATTATAACTATTATTTTAAAACAAGTAATATTATGTAAAAATATATTCAATACATACAAAATAACTATATTAATAACTTAATGAAACATATAAGTTATAAAATGATATCACTAATGAATACATATATAATTTGTTAGATTATGATTATATGTGTTAATATATATAATTGATATAGGTTCGTGAATCCGAGGTCAACCCTGCATTGTTCAGTATCATCGTATGCATATTTTTACTACAAAATATCGTATTGTGAGTTCATTTGCTCCCTTTTACTCTTTACATTTTTGGGACAGAGAATACATGCGCTGTTTTTATAACTGCTTTATTAAATGCTTTTGAAATATATTTTAAACTGCGAATACATGAAATGCTTTTATAAATATTTGACGAGATAGACACAAGCAAAACATTCCTCGAATGAATTATTATGCAGACAGAAGTTCTGCGGATTATTATTGAATTATGTGGACATGATAATTGCCACCATTGAATTATGTGAACATGATAATTGCCACCATTGAATTATGTGGACATGATAATTGAAACCAATTGATGTGAATGTTATGTATCGAGAGAATGATTTTTATACACAGGTTATGTGTATTAGTTTTTGTGCACGAGATATGTGTACGGTTACTAAGATTTATGAAAATGATTTCGTACACGAGAAAGGTGTACTGTATTTAAAAGATATCACATGTACATTACAGGTGGGTATAGGATTCGGGCCCATTTGTACCATGCATCATTTAAATCTTGTGGTCTATCAAAATTATGAATTTGATTATTTTATGATAAACCTATGAACTCACCAACCTTTTGGTTGACACTTAAAAGCATGTTTATTCTCAGGTATGAAAGAAATCTTTCGCTGTGCATTTGCTCATTTTAAAGAAATTATTTGGAGTCGATCATCGCAGTGGGACCAGATGTTGATGACTTCGTCCAGATGGATTAGGACGGGGTATGACATGTGGTATCAGAGCGGTGGTCTTAGCAAACCAGGTCTTGCATTAGTGTGTCTAACTGATAGTTGTTTAGATACATTAGTGAGTCTGGACTTCGACCGTGTCTGCATGTCAAAAGTTTTGCTTATCATTTTGTCAGAAATTACCTGCTTATCATTCTTAGTCTAGACACATCTTATTGCATTGATTGCATGAATAGTGTATAGACGAAATTCATATCTTATCGTATCTGCTAATTCATATCTTAACGTATCTGCTTACTGTAAACTTTGCCTGACATATTCCGTAAATTCCTCCGTAATCTATGAAATCTTTTGTTCTATATATAGATATTCTACGTAATTAGAATATCATCCAATATCCAAAAATTATTTCATACCGAAAAACCCTTTACTCAATCGTACGAAATGGAACTCGCCACTAGTTCCAGTTCCTCGGATTCCGACAGCTATTCCGATATGAATTTCCACATGAGCTCTGACCGTAGTATAACCAGAATGGATCAACCAATTAGCCATCATCAATTCTGAATGAATTGGGGATGGGTTCGTAGTCAACTTAATCAATGGAATTGCGAAGAAGAGATCCTTTCCACCCAACATATTGCCTTACTGGCAAAGAACCTGAAGCACTTACCAGTGAACCTGTCCGAAACACCATTTTTAGCCTCATTTCCAGGATAGCTCGTTACGATTATATCCTATCTATAATTCTAAACCTTATGCATTCGCTCGTCCCAACCGATAATCATCCCGAAGTAATGGAAGAAGTCAACGAGCTTCGCGCTCAAATAATGATTTTGGAGAATATAGTACAAAACTTACCAGCTTCAGCAACATCACCGACATCAACAGAACCACAAGCAACAGCACTCGTACCATCAACACCACATGCAACAATATCACAATCTATGCCCCAAGCATGATCTTCGTTCCACATATCATTCTACATCGATTATCTTCATTCTACGTATTGTACTACATCATTTATCTTCATTCTACATGGCGATTATGTAATCTCTAAGGTTTTAGAGATTATTCATTCTAATTCCAACCGAAAACAAATGAGATTAATATCATATTAATTCATTAAATCCACGATTACATCTGAAGAAAATATATATGTAAGTATATTTTCATAAAGATGATAATTAAAAGTTCTCTTGTACAAACTATTAATGATGAAAATATTTTAACGGGTAGGTAATACCCTAGAAATATTTAGATCTCACATTAACATGTTACACTGTACATTCTTCAAATCCGATTCAACAGTCATTTACTATCCTACTTACAACCACAGATATACGTATCCGTTCACCAAAGAATAAACTTTTTCATTCCAATTCAATTTCATATTTGGATTTTGACCGATCAGAATCCAAGTCAAGATTTGACAAGTGGCATAATGAAAAAAATAATGGATACAATAAAATTTATTAGTAACCAATTAATTTATTAATTACGGAAAATTTCTTCATCATCTTCTAATCTTAAATATTTAAAAATTTTAAGATTATATATCGGACTGTTGGACTACTAACATTGGATCACTAACATTGGACAATTACAACGTATTAAAATATTAGTTATAACATATGAAACTAAACATTTCTTCAAGTTTGCCACTTGATTTCATCTTAAACATTCTTTGTATCTTGACGATTACAATCAGCGTTTAATCATCTAAAAACACAATTCTCTTGAAACCACCTCGGATTAATAACCGATGATTCAGATATGGTAGCATTAAAAGCAGAGGAAACAGCAAAATTGTAGATGGTCTAAATGGCCAAAAGTTTAATAATAAAGAATGGAATGTTGGTGACTTCTTCCAGATGGATTAGGACGGGGTATGACATTACTCTCTCTCAATATATTTATATTTATATTTTACAATTATAATTTTAATATTAAGTTAATAATAATAAGGTTATAGTGGCAAATGTTTTAAGTTTGTAAGTCGAAATTCTGTCCGTGTAACGCTACGCGGTTAATACTCATTGTAAGTTATGTTCAACCTTTTTAAATTAATGTCTCGTAGCTAAGTTATTATTATGTTTATTTAAGCCGAAGTAATCGTGATGTTGGACTAAATATTAAGACGGGGTTATTGGGCTTTAGATCATAATTGGGGTTTGGACAAAAGACCGACACTTGTGGAAATTGGACTATGGGCTATTAATGGGCTTTATATTTGTTTAACTGAATGATAGTTCGTTAATTTACTATAGAGATTTACAATTTGAGGTAATTATAAATAACCACATACACTCGATCGGACACGATGGGTGGGATATTTATAAATACTAATAATCGTTCATTTGACCGGACACGGGGATGGATTAATAGTCAATGGACTCATTAAATCAGGGGTGGATTACATACAAGGAAACTTGGTGTAATTGTTAACAACGTATTAAAACCTTGGGTTACATGCAGTCGATAACCTGGTGTAATCATTAACAAAGTATTAAGACCTTGTTACAGTTTAAGTCCCCAATTAGTTGGAATATTTGACTTCGGGTATAAGGGTAATTTGACGAGGACACTCGCACTTTATATTTATGACCGATGGACTATTATGGACAAAAACCAGATGGACATATCGAATAATCCAGGACAAAGGACAATTAACCCATGGTAATAAATTAAAATCAACACGTCAAACATCATGATTACGGAAGTTTAAATAAGCATAATTCCTTTATTTTATATCTCATCGCACTTTTATTTATCGTCATCTTATTTTTCGTACTTCAAATTATTGCACTTTTAATTATCGTACTTTTATTTATCGCACTTTTATTTATCGTCATTTACTTTACCCTTTAAATTAAGTTGTATTTATATTTAATATTTTACATTAGGTTTTAATTGTGACTTAAGACATAAAATCGACAAATCGTTCACTAAACGGTAAAAATCCTCTTTTATAATAATAATAATACTACTTATATATATATTTATACAAATATAGTTTAAAACATATATAGCGTTAAACTCAGCTAGCTCCTTGTGGAACGAACCAGACTTACTAAAAACTACACTACTCTACGATTAGGTACACTGCCTATAAGTGTTGTAGCAAGGTTTAGGTATATCCATTCAATAAATAAATAAATAACTTGTGTAAAATTGTATCGTATTTAATAGTATTTCGTAATAAAATAATATCTATTTCGTACTATACCTCGCATACATCAGTGCACCCGTCATAATTGTTCTGGTTAGCGGGTGGAGCTTGGGGATTGGCGTTCGCCATTGCTGCAGCTACTCGAGCAGCAATCATTTCCTCAATCTGTGCCGCTGTGGGCGTTTCCCTTGGGACTCTTCCGTTTGCCATTGTTCCTCTGAACAAAAGTTTCGACTTAAGTCAAAATCCATCATTTAATAATATTATAGCATAAGGCACCCAGTATGGATCAACACCACACACAATTAATTAAGTAAATCAACCAGTTACAGATACCACAAAATCATCATACGGTAGCGTAAATAGAACACCGTGCAGAAATTTAAACAACATTAAGTTCTATTCATTAATAAGAAAGTTGCATACATCCGTATAAGGTTCGTACAATACATGAGTAAAACATGAAACTACTAACAGAGTTACATAAGGAAATCAAATACAATAATCCTACGGCGATGGTGGGTAAATGATGTTCATCAGGTGGGACATCTGTTCCTCGAGCTCAGTTAACCCAGCACGGAGGATATGCTCTTCCCTTGTCAGGTGGTGCAGGTGGTGCAGATGGTGCCGGCGGTTCAGATGGTACAGCACCAGAAGTAGATGTTGTGTAACGGGCAACCTTACGCACGAATGGATCAGCAGGATATGGCACAACCCGCTTACGGGCGGTAACCCTAACTAACTGTCCACGTGCATTCAAGAACGGTCTACCTCTATTAACCCCTGGAATAACGGTACTATTGAAACGATACCGCTTCTTTGGCGGGGTAGAGGGCAGCTGCACGGGTGCCTCCTCAGGGTCCTTCTCGAAATCATCCTCGGAATCCTCCTCGAAATCTTCCTCGCTGGAGTCATTGGATGATGAATCGTCTGAATCATCTTAAGGTAGAGCTGCCCGACCGGTGGTCATAAGTCGATATCTGCTAGGTGGGATCGGCACGACACGTCCATCAGCAAGGTGTCTAGCCCAATGTCCATGCTCATTACGGAAAGGACCGTCCCCATTTCCCCTGGGAATCACAGTACCACCGGAATGGTTCTGTGGCCCCGGGAGTCTAGGGCTGGGTGGAGCTGGAATCTCCTCTGGATCCTCGTCTCCGTATGAGACGTCCATAAGGTCAAGAACGAGTCCACTGGAAGGTGAATCGCCAGAGTCGTAGGAGGGTAGCGATGACGGGATCTGTGAGTCAGCAACAATGGTAAGCGAGGTAGCAGATGTATCTGAGTCGCTCTCCAAGTCAATGATAATGGGTGGGATATCCGACATCTGAACAAGGAAAAATAACTTTTTCCATGTTAGTAAGTCATATAGCAAGCACGTATTAGGCAAAGTAACTACGACAGCCTAGATCGTCTATAGCAGTACATTGCATGGCAATATAGCAAAATCCTACAAAAGTATCATGCAATCGAAAGCAGATAGTAGCATGCAGTAGCGAGAATAAGCAGTAGCATACAGCAAGTACACATAGCAGTAAAAGTAAGCAGTAGCATGCAGTAAGTTCCGCAGAAACAGGTAAACAAGCAAGTTGTAGATTAGTCCTATCAGTGAATCCTACTTGGCTCGGTCAAGACTCACTAATACAACCTAATTCCCTACAACCAATGCTCTGATACCAAATGTGACGCCCCGTACAAAATTGACGTGTACGGATCATCAACAACAGGATCATTACAAGGTCAAACACTATATGCTGTTTTAAAATAAGTTTGCATTCATAAAAAAGGGGTAACGTCTTTACCGACGTCAAATGTTTAACAAACGATAGTGTGCTTCTACGAATAGAAAGCAATAACATAAGTACGAGACTCAAAGGTCATTACAAATTCATTGTTCAAAAGTAACATAGTTCGTGAATGCAAAGTAAAAGTTTCATGCAGAGACATCTCTAATCAAAAGCAGCGGGTGTCTACACAGCAAGTCTAACAGCGAGACTAATACAGCAGAAGCATCAAACGTCTAAGCACCTGAGAAATAACATGCTTAAAAGTCAACACGAATGTTGGTGAGCTATAGTTTAATTGTAACAATAATATAATGTAGGCCACGAGATTTCATATTCAAAACAGTATGAAAAGTATATGCTTAACCGTGGGCACTTGGTAACTAACTTAACGTATATATCACCCCATAAAAGTACACTTGGCGAGTGCGTAAGTCTACGAAGTATTAAACACCCGTTAAATGCTAGCGCAACTAGCCCGAGTGGGGATGTCAAACCCTATGGATCCATATCTATGATTCGCGTTCACCGGTTCAAAAACCAATGACTAAACGTTACCGAGCTATGGGGAAAGTTTATGCCGTTATATAACCCACACATACAATAAGTTTAAGTACTCATGTGCCTAGTAAGTAAAACGTAAAAAGCGCATGTATTCCCAGTCCCAAAAATTGTTGAAGTAAAAAGGATGCTATAACTCACAGTGAAAGTGCGGTCACAGTCGATACGAGATAAGTAAGCAAGTAAGTCGGTCCGAAAGGTCGTCAACCTAAGTCAAAAGTTACTAAGTCAGTAAATCGTCCCAAAAGGTTTATAAGTAAATAAATTAAGTCTTAAGTATCATCATCATCAACATCATAAGTAAAAAGTAAAGTAAGTTTTCAATCAAGGATAGAGATTGAAACAAAGGCTAACTTCGTTCAGCTGCTACGACCTCTAGACAAACTGAAATGGCACGAGGCCAGTGACCATGGCTCCGTATGTGAGTCCTCTAACCGCTGACCAATTTTCAGAACCTAACTCGTCTTCGTTTGACCGTAGCAATGGTTTAAGTGCGAGTAGGTCAGAAATTTCAGCATAACGTTACAAGGGCGTAGTGACTTTCAGAAGGCTATAAATCCTAAACCGTACATCGGATTTAGGCGAGGCCTAAACGAAAAGTCATCTAATCGAACCGAACTATTTGGAAATCAACTTTTCCAGCAGCCCAGGTGACTGATTAGATCCAGAAAACAGTAAGCAAGGTGCTCCGGTGGAATTCTTGGTGTTTGATGCTCATCACGGTTCTCATCCTTGATGCTTATAGCTTCAAGTGTACAACTCGTTGATGTGTTTGCATCACTTTTGACCAAAGTTCTACCATAACTACACAATAATCATGACTAAGAATTAAAACACAACTCATGTGAGAGTTTGAGCAAGGTGGTGAACCAAAGTTGCATCACTTTTCTTAGTTTCAACACAAATACAAGTCTTATAAAGCTATAAACTTTGAATCAAACTAAATAATCAAAACCTTAAGCTAGAGAGCTTAGATCTTAACTAGATATTACAGATCTTAGACTAAAAAGTCTAGATCTCATGTTCTTGGAGAAACCCTAAGTCAAAACACTTAGACTTTCAACTTTACACAACTATAAGTTATGAAACTTAGATTTTGTAAAGTAAAATGAACATGAATAAATGATCTATTGTTTTAACAAGTTAGATGACCTTAAGTTATGAAACTTAGATCAATCTTACATGTGTGAAAGTCATAAACTAGTAAGCTTATACTTTCTTGTTCTTGAACTTTCAAAGTTAGACTTTGGTTTCAAGATTTATGAGATCAAAGTTTAACAAGTAATCTTTGACCATGAAACTCAAACAAATCGAAATCTATAAACATAAATGATAGATTTAAAGTCAAAAATAAACAAGTTCGAGTAAGGATCCTTTATACAAAAAGATATCAAGTTATGAACTGGAATCTTCATGAAATGAACTTTAAGTTCCAATACTTGAACATAAAGAAGATCATAAAGTAATTTGATCTTAAAATTTGTTAAAAGTTCATGTAGAACCAAAAGCTACAAAGCTTTGATCCTTGTTCTTGCTTCTTTATCATAAAATAGATCAAAGATTGCAAGATATCATGAGGATTGAAGTTATAAAAACCAAAATCCAAAAATAACAATGATGATGATGATGGTTCGGTTTTGAGAAGAAAAATAAGAGAAAAACAATCAAAACCTTCAAGTTTCTTCAAGAAAGATGAGAGAAAAGTAGAGAGAAATTTGAGAGAATAAGTGTGTGTGTTTTTGAAATGAGAATGGGAGAGTTAAAAACAAAATGAAGTTGTGGTGGTGTTGGTGTAGGCCGACGGTTTGGTTTGGTGGGGTGGGGTGGGGGGACCATTGCTTGCTATTGGATGGTGGTACATGGTGGTGGTTGTACATGTTGGGTGGCATGGAGCAAAAGGCTAAAAAAGTGTAAGTATATGGTACTAAGCATGCTTAATCTTGTCGAATTAACTAATTGGGTTTTGTCTTATGCTTAATGGGCTAAATTAGTCCATTAACTAGTCCATTAAGTGAGCCCATCAAGTAAGTAGGGTGGGCCTTGGAAGTCCACTAAGATAAAGTCCATTAGGGTGACTAGTAAGCCTTAGTAAACACTAATCATAATTAAGGAACCATAAAACCAAGTAATTGTCATTAATAAATAACAATCAAGTTTACGTAGCCATAATATCCCAATAATGACAAAAGTTTAACGTGTACCAAGTTCGTAGCTCGTTTTAATCCTTAAGTGACACTAACGGTCGTAAATGAAATCAAGGGTCACGTTAAGTAACCTAGTACTTAAAAACACGTAGCAAGGCATTAACGAAAGTAATTAACATAATTAATGATCCTAGAAAATAATCTATCACAGTACGCACAAATACGCAGCTTCGTGAAAGAAATAAATACAATTAAAAGTCGAAAAAGTCGGGTCGTTACAACTCACAAGTGTCACACACACTTACTATACCTTTCTTCTCGGTGGCGTAAAGCAAGCCACGCCTTGCTACCTTGGGGGAATCGCCAACGGAGAGAATAATCATTTTCATTCACCCTTGTTGTATACCTTCATAATTAGAGTTACATAACTATATCGTTTCGATAAGGCTCGTCGGAAAATGTACAAACATCTTTGTTAGTAACTTGATAGTATTATTTGGTGTTAGCTGTTAAGTAAAAAAAAGTGTAGAGTAGTGGGATTAGCTTTTAGAGGAATTAAATAGAATTAAATCGGACCAAATGATGGTTTATAACTGAAATAAGTTGAGTCAACCCAGGTGGTTAACCCATCGAGCACATTAAAGAGGAAAAGTAGACACCTTTAACCCCACTTGCGCCACCCATAAACCTTCTCAGTTTTCACCATCCTATCCTAATCATACATACATTAGTCATTGCCTATTATTTTGACTAGTCACTCTTACTTAATTTACAAGTTCTAAATTCTATATTCTACACTAGTACTATTTTATACTTTTTCAATTTCATGTATTGGCTCCACAATTGAATATAGAAATGAAATATTTAGTTACACGATAGAATTGATTTGACAAAAATAAGCTTAAGTTTATTTTTTTTGGGATTGATTCGTACGGTACCAATTTTTAGCCGTACACCACCAAATATGCATTATAATGTTGTACTGTATAACACTGTTAAGCACGTTTGGTGGTGTACGACGAAAAGTTAGGAGTGCACGAATCACCACCCTTATTTTTTTTTTAATAAACGTAAATTTGAAAAATATATTATTATACCTTTATATAAAAGGTAAAAAGTATAAATAGTATATTTTCCACCTTTTTAACATTAATCACGAAAGTTTTTATTTTTTAAAAAATTACCACAAAACTTTTCATATTCACAAAACAACCACAAAAGTTTTAACTATAAAAAAAACCCACAAAAGTTTTTATTTTTTAAACTTTTTTTAAAAATAATTCTACACCTTTTATTTTTTACAGGTCAACCACAATTTTTTAATTTTTTTTAGAGAAAACCACAAAATTATCTAAAAGGTAAAAAGTACAAATAATATATTTTCAACCTTTTTAACATTAACCACAAAAATTTCCATTTTTAAAAAGTTACCAAACTTTTCATTTTTTAGAGAACAACCACAAAAGTTTTCATTTTTTAACCTTTTTAAAATAATCCGACAACGTTTCATTTTTTTTATAAATAGGCACACAATTTTTTATTTTTACAAACTAACCACAAAAATAATACATGAATAGTATACTTTTTACCTTTTTAACACATAATTTTTCACTTTTCAATAATCAATCACCAAACTTTTCATTTTTTACAAATTAACACAAAACTATTTACCCATTTTAATGTATACCTTTTTCTCAATCAAATTCAACTAACGTTACCCGTCGCAATGCGAGGGCACCCACATCTAGTTGAACCTAAAATGTTATGTTATTTACGATATGACATGTGTAACTCAAACTAGTTACCTTATAAGTCCATCTCCAACAGTGACACCAAGTGACACTGATGTAGAGTTAGTGAATGCATGAAAGGACCCGTTCATATACATTATAAACGATTCACAATAGTTGATTACATCGCGAGGTATTTGACCTCTATATGATACATTTTACAAACATTGCATTCGTTTTTAAAATACAAACTTTCTTTACAACAAAAGTTGACGGCATGCACACCATTTCATAATACATCCAACTATAATTGACATAATAATAATCTTGATGAACTCAATGACTCGAATGCAACGTCTTTCAAAATATGCCATGAATGACTCCAAGTAATATCCTTAAAATGAGCTAATGCACAGCGGAAGATTTCTTTAATACCTGAGAATAAACATGCTTTAAAGTGTCAACCAAAAGGTTGGTGAGTTCATAGGTTTATCATAACAATCATTTCAATATATTAATAGACCACAAGATTTCCGTTTATAAATATATGTACACTCGCAAGTGTATAAAAGTATTCTATAAATTGTAGGCACTCGGTAACAAGCCTTAACGTTTATGTTTTACCCTCTGAAGTACACCAGATCAGGTGTGTTTAAAATAACCTCGAAGTACTAAAGCATCCCATAGTCAGGATGGGGTTTGTCAGGCCCAATAGATCTATCTTTAGGATTCGCGCCTACCGTACATAGACAAGTAGTTTAATGTTACCAAGCTAAGGGTATATTTCTGGTTTAAACCCACATAGAATTAGTTTTAGTACTTGTGCCTATTTCGTAAAACATTTATAAAACAGCGCGTGTATTCTCAGCCCAAAAATATATATATAAAGGGATTAATGAAACTCACCATACTGTATTTCGTAGTAAAAATACATATAACGTCATTTAACAAGTGCAAGGTTGGCCTCGGATTCATGAACCTATATTAATTATATATATTTATATGTTGGTCAATATTTGTCTAACAATTTTTGGTCAAGTCATAGTGTACCACATTCCTAATGCTCGAGACTAATATGCAAAAGTCAACAAAAGTCAACTTGACCCAAAATGACTTCTAAAATTTATACGTGTTTATTATATAACTTAACTATAGTCGTTTTATATATTTAAATATATTTATTAGATTTTATAATAATAAAAGTCATTTATTAATAAAAATTTATATTAACGTTTATATATGATAAAATATACTTTTATATATCTTAAGTAGTAAAATTTATAAAGTTCACTTAATATCGTAAAACTATATTGGTAAGTATTATTAATGTAATTATATTACGCGTGGTGAAAAATATCTTTGTATCCCCTATTTATTTGATAAAATAATATTGATCATAATAATAATAAGTAAAAGTTGTATTATTTTGTAATAATAATTATTATTATTCTATAAAAAATAACAATATTTATATTTACTAAAAATGGTATTATGATAAAATGATAATACTAACATAATAGTAATAATGATATTTTATAATAACAATGATATTTCTATTAAAATAATAACGACGATAGTAATAATAATCATTTTAACAATAATACTAAAATTCAGTTGACTATAACTTCTAATCCGTTCATCGAAACCATTCGATATCTAAATGAAAAGTTCTTAATTTTTCGCTAGCTTTCCAATGACATGCATATCATATACCCTATCTCAGTAGCATATGTATCTAATTCAGGATTCAACAAACCTATCTAAGGACAATATCGAATGTACAAGCATGCATAATCCTATATACTCGAGCACTAGTCAGGGATACACTATTGATATATAAAAGTTAAGTTATGAGTGCTCACGTATCAATATTGAGATTCAATATTGCAGGAAAGTACGTAGACGCAACGGAGATGATAAACACTAGATTGACCTCACGAGCATACCTATGAACCATACCCATCACCTCCATAGATATAACCCATAATTTCCTTAGCTTCGACTCATTCAAAAAACTATTTTGAAATCACTCGGACATCACTCCGTCGTAATATTTTATGTATACTAATAATATCTTGAAATAATACAGAGCAAATATATATATATATATATATATATATATATATATATATATAAAAATCGATTGAGAGAGTTTAGAGAAATATATTTTCAAGTTTCTATGAAATAATGAAACCTATTGAATTCTATTTATAATAGATTTTTGAATTATTAAAGTATGAATTATTAAAGTATGAATTATTAAAGTGAATTATTAAAGTATGAATTATTAAAGTGAATTATTAAAGTATGAATTATTAAAATAAATTATTAAAGTATGAATTATTAAAGTGAATTATTAAAGTATGAATTATTAAAGTGAATTATTAAAGTATGAATTATTAAAGTGAATTATTAAAGTATGAATTATTAAAGTGAATTATTAAAGTATGAATTATTAAAGTGAATTATTAAAGTTAAAGTAAAGTAAAAGTAAAGTTAAAATATAGTAAAAGTATAAAAACTATGTATGTATAATACGCGTATAAATATATATAATATTAATTTAAATCGTTATATATATTTAATGAAATAAAATATAAATATCGTTATATTTATTATACTGGTTAAGTAATGAGTTGTCAAAAGTGATTCTAGATATTTATAAAAGTTATGTACGTTTTAATAATAAAGTTCTTTTTAAACTGAAAACGTTTTTGTACGTTTGAAAATAGATTAATAGAATATTATGGAAATCAATTCTCCACTAGCTTTTGTCTAACTTTCGTAAATGACACTTTTTATTTTTATTTATAAATAGCTTTACAAATTATTCCGAATATCGTTAAGAGAAATAGATTTTCTCAAATCATAGTGGACCTCTCAACAGAGACTTGTAATCATAATTCAATGTTTCTGATAATTCAATCATTTAATATATTTTTTTTTCATCGATAATCATATTGAAACAAATACGTTCATATAAGGCATTATACGTTTAAATACTTTGTTGACATTTTTAATTTATAACATATACACATATTCATATATGTTCATTTAATGGTTCGTGAATCATTGGAATTTGGTCGAGGTTTAAATGAATGTATAAACATAGTTTAAAATCCTTGAGATTTAACTTAACAAACATTGCTTATCGTGTCAGAATAATATAAAGATAAAGTTTAAATTTAGTCGGAAATTTCCGGGTCGTCACAATGCACCTTTTAGCCCGCTGAATGTGATGTGACAAAGGTCAAGTTGTGACCTTCCTCAATGAGGAAATGTCAAAAAGATCCCACCAGTCAGGATTTTATATTATTTTTCTTGATTAAATTTTATATTTAATATGTTTTATATGATAAATTATAGTACATAAACAAACTTTCACAGAATAAAATGACAAAAAAATAATTTTCATAAAATAATAATGATAATGATATAAATTAAAATGGCATAGATTAAACAACATAAATTTTAAAAGTTAGTTAAATATTTAAAGGGAATTCAAAGTGCGAATATGCTAAATGTGTTCGACTAAATCATCCGTGAGTTGGTTGTGAATCCGCTTATCTCGTATCTCTCTACTAACTGTTGTTTGATCCCGACCTCTATCTCTAACTCGATGGGGTCAGTTCTTTTGGTCACGAACAAGAGCTCTTTCCTCGGATGGAGTAAATGTGAATCTGTTGTCTTCTTGAATCTCGTTATGAAGAATTAAACAACATGCATCACTCATCTCATCTTTCTCACTGTCATACTACGTGAAGGTATCTTCAAGATATTAAACGGACTTTGAAGAAACTCAAATGCCCTCTCCACATCCTTACGTGCACTAGTTTGGAAGCTAGAGAATTTAGCTCTTTGTTCATCAGTTAGGACACAACCATCCTATGAGTCGCACAATCCGGATATATACCGTTGGCTAGGTAATACCCTTTGATATAGTGATGTCTATGGACATCAAATGATGCAGGTGGCACAATTCCTCTCTTAAGTTCATTAAACAAAGTAGATTGGTTCAAAACATTCAAATCATTGCTAGAACCCGCCATCCCGAAAAATGTATGCCATATACATAAATCATATGAAGTATGACATTTTTAGTCACCCCTAGTAACATCGTAGGACGTTTTTAGTCACCCCTAGTAAATTGTCCTTTCCATCCATTGGGATAATTTTTACCCGTGTTTCTTTTCACGTGCACTATATAAACGTGCAATATCTTGTTTCATCGGCCTTCTCATATACTATATGCGACATAAGTCGATAATACATTTACAAAAGTTTTCAAGACACAGTATTATTGTTCGCCCATTTGTATATATTCACCAAACAAATCTGCATTCGTTCTATACGCCAATTGGCATAGGGCGGGAGTACATTTTGAAGAATAGTAAAAGATTGTCTACCGAGTGTATCACTGCATTCAACAAAATATTTAAAATGATCGAAAATATTATCACTAGAAAATTAAGATATACCATTTGAAATTCTAATGAACAATTGAAGACTCATATGGAAACGTCTTTTAAACTTGTGAGGTGGATATTTTGACAACTCAGGAAAATAATCATCCCATAAACGTTAACCTCGCTCTCTTGAAATGTATGCTCGAGATCGTGGGATACGCTCCGATTCATCGATCATATACTCTTGCACAAAATCAATAATAGCTTCGCCATCTTCGTCGGAAGCTAAAATAATATCGTATGACTCAAGAAGCTGCACCATTGAATAAGAACTTTTTTTAGTAATGATAATTAAATGCGATTTAGAAATGAGAATTGAAATGTAATTTGGAAATGAGAAGTGAAGTATTATTTTTAGTGATTTTTGAATTTTTTTTAAAAATCAAACGATAATATATCCGTTTGAATTTATCGGATATATTTCCTGACCAATCAAGAAATGACACGTGTCCTGACACCACCATCTTTCCTCCGTTTCGCATTTGACTAACGTCAGTTTGTAGTCACCGGTGGTGTCGCGTAATCGGCGTTAGCCGGCGTCAACGGTACCAAATCATCATCGCATGGTGGTGGGTGACGACGCGTTGAATGCAGTCTAAGGGACGTGCCCATAACCAACAAAGTAAAAAAGCAGTAAATGCGGATATACCTTTACCGAAAAAGGTTAACTGATATTTACATTTTAACATAATTGTAACAGACTAAACTGGGAGATGAAGGCGACGTAGGTTTGCCATATAGATGTAGCTCTTGCTCGAGAAATATAAACAATTACAATTCTCATCCCGCCTAAAATTTGACAACTTGATAGTGAGAATAGATTCATAGACCATGTCGACTGACCCGTTTTCAAAATTTTGTAGTTGTTCATGAAATCTTTAAAATTCCATTCATATTGTCACTTTATATTTCATACCTCACCGTTTTTTGATCACGTTCACTGTAATAAATCAATTTTTTCAATAATTCTACCTTTTATTTTCTTAAATAATTCTTGTGAATACGCCATTTCAATCAACCAGATGAAAAGAAAATAACTTTTGGGATGTCATAGTTTGAACTAATTTGAAGCTTCATAATGGATTTTGGTATATTTAGGTTGTGTTTGATAAAATTGAATGATTTAATGCTGAATGATTCATAATCTGTATGATTCAAAGTCTCAGAATAAACTTGGATCTGAATGAAAATGAGCAGTTAGATAATCTTTCTAAAAGAACGATATGAATTGGATAAAATTGCCTTATTGATGTGTTTCATGAATAAAAAAATATACTTGTTTGTTAAGTGTTTTGGATATAATTTGAGGAAGATGTTACAGATAATTTATGCACTTAATGGTAAAGAGGGTGTTTCAACTCTGAATGGTTCAACACTGAATGCTAAGAACATTCAATATCATATGTCATTAAGAGGTCAACGTTGAACCATTAAATTAAGAGGTAAACAAACACATTCTTGGTGAATGTATGCATGTATGGTACTAATTAAGTCGATTAGATTTGTGCGAATGATACCAAAAATTAAATAACTTTAACACTAGAAATATTATAAGATTTATAAGGATAATACACGGAAAATTAACCATAAAAACAACCACCCTAAAATCATACTCTAATCAAAAAAGACGACACAAAAATAATTGACAAAATTACGTCGAGCGTCCCTCAACTTGTACTCAAATTTCGCTCGTCGTCCTTACTATCAGGCACTGCTGTAAAAAATCCGGTTACAGTAGTTCGTTTCGATTTTTCAAAATCCGTTTAATTAATCGGTCAAAGTCAAAATTGGTCAACATATTCAATGTATTTTAACTAGAACTTTAGATTTTTAGAAAAAAATGAACAATTCTAGACAAACATTTTAAAGTTTATGTTTACGATTTCTTCTATATTTACACATATAATTTTTGTAATTTAACGTTTAAATGTGTAAAGTACAATCAGATTAATCCCTGAATTACCGATTACTCATGTCAAAGTCCCGACGGATTAATCTACAAATAACGAATTTTACATCCTTGCTATCAGACACCTTGATTTTGGTCGTTTGACTCCCTCAAACGAAACCTCACTTTTTCCATTCAAATATACAGTTTTCCCCCTCACATGTGAGTACTAAGTATAATTTTTCGGGGGTATGGAAGGTAAATTTAAGGGTATAAAATATAATTTCTCTATCTATTAGGCACCTTGATTTTAGTCGTTTTACTCCCTCGAAGGAGAACATGCACTTTTTCCATTCAAATTTACAGTTTACCTCATCACATTTGGGTACTAGGTGTAATTTTTCAAGGGTATGAAATGTAAATTTAGAGGTATAAAATATAATGTCTCTATTTAATAAAAAAACTAATCAAACAAAACCAATCAAATTTTTTGAAGGGATTGATCTTTCTGTTCGCCGCGAGATAGGTTTCACCGCCATCACTGTTAAACTCGAAATAATTTAAATCACTTCCACATCTATTGCTGAAAAGCAAAGTTACGTTGATTGTGCGTCGAAACTCCGTTTCGAATATAATTTATTTATGAGCATGCAAATATAATTATTAAATATTAATTACACATGACCACTCCGACGAATAAGTGATCTTGCTAAAATGACTACTAACTTTTATAAAATTAAACTTGCGAGTTACATTTTTATTCAAAAAATAGTTGTACAATTCATTTAATTTACAGTGACTTTACAGGTCATCTTTTGTAACTTTATCAACATGATGTACACTTTATCAACATGGTGTCCAAACTAACCATGCTTATGTAATTTTTATTCTGATAATACGAAGTGAGTAACACTATCATGTATCCAAGTAGATGTAGAGTTAATGTATATTAGTAAATTATTGATCGTTAAAACAGTTTTCACACAACACACAAAACGACTTATACATATCCATTTTGTAAAGTTAATTGGACAATATAAGCTATGTAAACATACATACATATATATATATATGTATATATATATATATATATATATATATATATATATATATATATATATATATATATATATATATATATATATACACACACACACACATAGCTATTTTGTACATAATATCATCATGTACTACAAACAGGTATTAACTAACATAAATCAAAATACTACCGCCACAACGCACGGTCCGTAGTCTCTCTTGTTATGATCATTATACAAGAGTGAATGGTGCCCTAATATATTTTTAAAATATTGCATTATTAGTTAACTAAGATTAATTTAATATAATAACAATAATAATTATTATTCTTAATTTTTTAAACGACGGTTAGGAGTTATTGACGTGGGTCTAAACGCGATGTCCGAACCCATACACCTGATCATCTTCCGGGACAAACAATTTTACGACAGTTCTACCGCACCTCAGGAAGAAAACCCTACGGTGAATTAATACGAGACCACATGTGGTAAAATCACCTGGGGTGAGGCTCGAACACAGAATGTCTTAAGGGAATTATTTTGCACCACATGAAGGTCGAACATGTGACATCCTTTATGAGAAGTTAGGTTACCACCAATGCGCCAACATCTTGACGTTTTTTATTCTTATTATAAAATTATTATATTAATATAATATAGGAGTAATTATTAATAACTAGTGAAATGACCCGTGAAAACACGGGTTTGTTTAAACAAAATAGTTTAATGATATGTTTTAGACATTAAGTGAATGTAAATGTTAAAGTCATTTAGTTTATTGCCCCGTGGAACCACGAATTCCGACTAAGAAACTTGTCGTTAATTTTAAAAACATAAAGTTCGCTCAAAGTTTAATATTTATATTTATATTTTTAATAATAATTATTATTATTATAATTAATAATAATAATAATAAATGTCGTTTAAATTTTTTTAGAAAAATAAAATTACAATTTAGGAGAGATTAATATTTCCTTTTATAAAAGATTTTGTATTATTTTTTTAATTAAATTAATATATAATTATGACATCATCATTATGAAAAATAAAGGGTAATTTAACTTAATAATAATGTTATCATTTTAGAGGTTTATTAGACTACTATATAGATATTATATAGATATAGATAGATAGATAATATAATAATTAATAATAATTAATAATATAATATTAGATAATTAAAGAAAAGAGCATAAAGCAAACTCATTACTCCGTATTAAACTGGTGTTACCTTGCATGCTTCAATTCCAAATGACATCACCAAACATTAGAATCTTTTGTTGATCTTAAATCTTCGAGATTTGTCGGTCTTAACTAAACAAGTTCAAACGTTAGATTAGATAATGTATAGAATTTAATTATTATTAGTTTTATAATCGACTTACCCCTTGCCATAAGTAAATTTCTAAATTGTTCCGCAAGAACACTTCAAAGTATCTATATTAATTAACTACATCTAGTACTTTTTTTTTTTGGCGAAAATGAAATATTTTAATTAAGTCTTCATCGGAACGATAAAGAAAAACAAACATATTACATTGAAAGAGGCTTGTGAGCCCAAAAGAAAAGACAGAAAATGAAAGAACATCGGAGAAAAGCTCTAAAAATGAGACACTAAGCCCAACATTGACTAGGCTTAGGAGTCCACTCGTTAACGGACCAATAAGAAACAGGCCATAAGAGAAAACAACACCTAAAAAGAAACCCAACAACGCTACTAGGTCCGGGAGCCCAAATTGAAGAGAAAAAACCACTGAAAAGAGACTCATCACCATTACTCGTCTCATGGACTAGATGGCGAAGATCATCTGGAAGACACACCTAACTAGAAAAACGTTCGATGATGACAGAAACCAAAAACACCAAACTTGAAAGAGGACAACGATGCACCAATACTTCTTCACCAATTGATTTTAGGGCACTTTTGTAGCGACCCGACAACATCGTCATTGACGGCACCGACTACTTAGGTCCCGTTACGTGGTCATAGGTTTTTAAAATAACGTTTGACCAAAATATGTCGCCTTCATTTCAAAAGTAAAGATTGTTTCCAAGTTTACAATAGTTGTTCAACCAAAAGTTACGTTACAAAGTTATAAGTACAAATGAAACTTATGCGAAACAGTTTTAAATAAAGTCAAAAGACGCTACATGTATGCACATATACTCGACATCCAATGCAAGTATCAAAATAATGAGCGGAAGCATGTATCACATATCGTTCAAAGACCTGAGAAAAACATAGAAATCTGTCAATGAAAACGTTGGTGAAATCATAGGTTTAAGTAAGTAAGTGAGTAAAAAGGTAAGTAGAACCACAAGATTTGCAACATTGATATAATAGTAATACATTCTAAAAGTTAATATTCACGAGCACCCAATTATCAATGCTTAACATTCCTTCCATAGAACCCCATCACAATAGTGTTAGAACATACACTGTTTCTCGAAAATATATTTCATTCGTAGACGGTAGCGAACCGTCTGAATGAGGGTTTGTCAAACCCATATGGATCCATACAACATAAGTTCTCGCTTACACCCGGTAAGTGTAACTAATGATAATCGAATTGAGGATTTTGTTCTAAACTCGTATGTAGAATGTTTGTTTTCCTGTACTTGTGTCCACTTAGTAAAAAGAAACGTTTATGTTTTCTCATCCCAAATGTAAGTTCAAAAGAGTAAAAGTGGGACTATGATCTCACCTTGAGTGCAAGAGTAAAAAGATACTTCAACAAGTAACGTGCAAAGAACAAACGCTAGTCTTGACCTAAACAAGTAAGTTGTATCAATAACGGTAAACACGATTGGTCAAAGTTGTTCAATTAGTCCTATGGCTCGTTACGACTCGATTAGGTAGCATGTGAATCAATTTGTCAAGTTTCATGCAAGATACAACTATAGAAACAAGTTAGAAAGGTTGCATAAGTATTCGGTTAAGTTTGACTAAAAGCCAAACTTGGTCGGGTCAAGGTCAACGAAAAAGTCAACACGTTCGGGTCGGGTCTCGAACTATTTTTCTGAGGTTTCTAATCATATATAAGCATGTTAGAACAAGTTACATGTTAATAGAAGGTGCGTAGCATAGTTAGAATTAAACGGTGAACGACCAAAAGAAACAGAATCTGGCAGTGCATCTGGACGGCGTCAAGATTTGCTGGACGGCGTCCAGCATTGAAGGCCTGGACGGCGTCCACATCTGTAGGCAGACCCTGTTTTGCTGCAACAACAAATGCACGAACCAAAACTCAAACAATCCCAATTTATGACCCGCAAACAACCAAAACATGTATCTTATATCATCGGGAATGTATTTTGACGAGGAAAATAACTAAGCATATTTCATCAATCAATCTACCACTTACAAAAAACCAAAACCGCATTTAATGTTCATCATTTATCACATTCAAGTTCATAAATCTCATTTCATGTTTCGGGTAACCAATTTACATGTAGGATATGCCGTTTCGAAGGTAATCAAGCATACAATCCAACTAAACACTTGTTAACAACATCTCATGTCATTCAAGGCATCAAAAGTTCATTTCAAGTTCATCAAACTCTAACCCAAAGTTCATAAAATCAATATTCATGTGTTTGAAGTTTTCTTAATCAACCTATACCTCAAAACGAAGCTAGTGATACTAGTAACACAATTAAAACATGAACCTTAACAATTTAACAACATTAACTCATCCAAAATCAAAGATTAAGCACACCCATTTTAAATGTTCATACTAGTTACCCAAAACAATAAATCGAGCAAGTAAATCATGTATTCATGCTAGACACGAGCCATAGACACTAACTAACACCATTTCAAGTCAAAAACACGAATTTAGAGAAATCTAGTATTTTTAGAAACCTTACCCCAAGTAGTGAAATTGGTACCTAATCGAAGAGGATGAAGAGAGGATCACGAAAATGTAATTTGTTTTGATGTTTGCTTCCTAGATCGAATTTAGATGATGAATTAAGGATTGGAAAGTTGAGAGAAAAGTGTAAGTATGAGGAGGAGAGAAAGAGAGAAATGAGAGGTGTGTGGTGAATGTTGACCATTTGACCTAGTTAAGATTTTGGTCATTTGGCAACATTGGTCCCTCAAGTTTGTAGTCGGGTGCGGGAATTAACCGAATGAGTTATTTTGAATTACACGAGAGTACGGGAGACATTATAGTCCAATAACGAAATTATTAAGAATGTTAGCTAACGGAGGATACGAATCTAGTTACGAAGGACATTATTTAAAATAAAAAGACGGGCGTTAATATAATTTAACGGAAAAATGTGGGATGTTACATTACCCACACCTTAAAAGAAATTTCGTCCCGAAATTTAGTTAGAAGTAATAGTCGATGTCTCTTACTCGAGACCTTGTGTTGTCCAATCTACGAATAAGTGAATATACGTCCTTGGGCATATCTACGATTCTGGATAGTCGGGGTTTACATTGTATTAAGGCTCGATTTTACGATCCATAATTTCAACCGGTCTTCCTATGAAGAGGAGTTTGTCATCAATAGTAAGTTTATCTAGAAGGATAGCACGTTCCTGTTCTGCAGGGCACGTCTCTAAGTTTGTTACATGAAACGTAAGGTAAACGGAAACTTAATTGAGTCAGAAGTTCTAAACGGTAGGAAGCGGTTCCAATACACCCCAAGATTTCAAAAGGATCAATATTGCGGATATAACTTTTCTCGATTTCCCAAAACGGATAACACCTTTCCAAGGTGCGGATTTTCAATATTACCCGGTTACTGACTTGGAATTCGGAAGGTTTACGCCTAACATCGGCATAGTCCTTTTGGCGACTACGGGAGGTCTTGAGCCCTTCTCGGACTTGAACTATCTCAACGGTTGTTTCTTGAATAAGTTCGGATCCTGTGAATTGCTTGTCACCTACTTCGGTCCATCGAATAGGAGAACGACACTTGTGGTTATAAAAAGTTTCGAAAAGTGTGCGTTAACACGCGAGTGGTAACTACTGTTTTAAGAGGGTTCAACCTAAGGCGACAATACAAGTTTGTAACATGTCTTTCCAAGATGTAAATCATTCGTTTGCTTGGTTCGTCGGTTTGTGGATGTTACGCGGTACTCATGTTTAAACGTGTTCCTAAGGATTTTTGTAAACTAGATGTGTAACGAGTATTTCGATCCATGATAATTGATAAATGTACACCGGGTTAGAATAGAATCCCTTAAGATATGTTTGAACAAGTTAGTTAGGGCTCGAAAGCGCTTGTTGGTACAAGTTTCTTATCGGCTACCGAAAACGTTCGTCGGGGATATTCACCCTCGTGGCGAGCACTAGTAATACGTGAAGAGTCTCTCTCTCCATTGAGAAATTGTATAAAAGATTTCCATATACGGAAGTACGAGCGAAAAGATAGGAGTGAATTGAGAACTTAGAATAGGATGAGTTTTATACCTTGAGGTAGTCATATCGCGCATCTAGTGGCCAAATGTTGAGACTTGGTGGGAGACGAAACAGCACACATAGTCGTATAGTTCGGGGTTGAGTAGTAGATGGCCGTATATCAAAAGCACAAGGATAATAAGTCAAGGAAGAAAGGGGTATCCTTGAATTGTGTGTTATCTTGGGTCCCAGTAATATCAGACGGTAATAGTGAAATAACAGAGTTATGTATCGTGGTGCGTGATGACGAGGAGATTGATGGGGTCCATACATAAGTGTTCCAATTTTTCAGGCATAATAACGAATTTCAGTTTCCTTGATTTCGAGTCAAGAGGGTATGCCTTTCAGGCGTCCACGTAGAAAGATTTCCATATTGTGCTATACGAATTTAGCTAGTAAGGTTGGTGTGAAAAATCACGTTCAAAGTTCGGACACGGAGAGGTTTAATTCTTTCCTCAGTGAGTTAACGGGGTTAAAGGACGAGCAACACGAGAAAAGTCGAAAATGAATCTGTGGTAATGACTGGCGAGTTCTAAGATTTTACGAATACAAGTCAGAGTCGTGAGGGTTTCCCGATTACGTGGGGCTTCGATTTTTTGCAAGGTTTACTTCAATACCTGGACTACCCACAACATGGTTTAGAAATTGGACTTCATTTGACCAAAATTCTCACTTGGAGAATTCGGCATAGAGTTGCTCTTTTCTCAAGAGTTCGAGTGTATAACGGAGATATTGTTCGCTTTCCTTCCTTATTGTTGAATAGATTTAGACATCATCTATAAACACGGTAACGGATTTGTCTAGATACGTTTGCATACGCGGTTCAGGAGGTCTATGAATACGGACGGAGCCCTGGGATAAACTGAACGGTTACTAAAAGAAATTCATAACTATCGCAACGAGTTCGGAAAGCGGTTTTAGAGACATCTTATCCCTTAACCCTCATTTGATGATAACCGGAATGGAGGTCGACTTGGAATACACACATGATCCTTGCAATTGACCAAGAGGTCATCGGTATGGGGAAGAGGATATCGGTTCTCGACCGGAAATTACTGAGTTCACAATAATCTATACAAAATTGTAGGGAAACATTTCTTCTTAACGAATAGGTTTTGAGCTCCCTAGTTCTATAGGTATCAAGTCAATTTCCAGTTTTTTATCCAAAAAGTCTAACGTACACCCTCCGATAAAATTTGTCGGCACGCAATAGTTTTCCATTGGTCGCTTGAATGGCCTAGGTAGTATCTAAGGGGAAATGGTGGAGTGCAAAAGGGTATGAGCCAAAGCCTTGGATACAAAACATTCATCGGCACCCGAATCGAATAAACAAGTAATATAAGAGTTGTTGAGAAGAAACGTACCCGTGACTAGTTCATCGTCACCTCGGGCATCCTTGGCGTTAGTGTTGAAAGCTCAACTGCGTGTATTGATTTTGGCTTTATTCATTGGGCATGCATTTCTAAAATGGCCCGGTTGGCCGCATTTATAGCAAACACCCGTTTTTGGTACATTGGGCCCCTTTTGAACGACGGGGCGGTACGTTTACAATCGCTGGCCACAAGGCCACTTCTTTGACACTTGTTGCAAAATGGTTTGCCACATTCACCCAAATGATGTTTGCGGCACTTGTTACAATAAGGTAGGTTTCCGGCATACCATTTCTTGCCACTGGGGGTGAAAAGCTTCTTGGTGGGGTCGTTGTGGTTGTAGTTGTGGTTGCTTGGTGGAGAGGCTTCCTGTTTTCTTTTGTTGTTGCCCGGTTGGGCCTCGGTCGTTGGTGCCGGCGCTTCAATTTTGTCCACTGTTTTTATAAATCGACGGGCTATCATCACAGCCTCTTGTAGGTCGGCGGGTCTTGATGGCATTACCCCGTGTGGAATGCTCTTAGGGAGGCCATCCATGTAAGACTCAACTCCTTGGGGCCCGGGAGCCCGGAGGTTTGGACAAATTGAGGTTAGTTCGGCAAACCGTTGATTATAAGCTTCGAGGTCATCTCGGGCTATTTTTAAATTTCTTGGCCCCTGTTCGAGCCTTCGAGTATCTTCGCGCGGGAAGTATTCGGTGATCATTCTTTCTCTTAATTCAGTCCAAGAGAGTGTAAGGGCTTCATCGATACCCACCGATTGTACATACGTGTTCCACCATGAGAGAGCAATACCAGTGAGAGTGAGGGTGGAAAACTTGACCTTATCTTGGTCCCGACAACCACTTATGCTAAAAATGGCTTCCGTTTGTTCGAACAAAAGGGTGAGAGCAACCGGTCCCCCGGTTCCATCGAAAGTGGGAGGGTTGTACTTCATGAAGTTTTTGTAGGAGCACCCCTCGTTTGAATTACCGGCTCCCTGATTGTTGTTGTGGTTGGAGAAGTGATCGGCCACGGCCTCTGATAATGCTAAAAACGAGCATATATTTCATAGCATTATTCCTCAAGAAAGACAAGCTTTTAGTTGCAATTGTTCTATTTACAAGTGATATTCGTTTAAATAATAAAAGGTGGAGACAAAAGATAGATTCGACGAATTGAAGACGCAAACGACCAAAAATCTCAAAAGTACAAAATACAATTAAAGTGGTTCCAATTATTGATAAGAAACGTCTCAAAATTACAAGAATACAAGATTCAAAACGCAAAGTACAAGATATTAAATTGTACGCAAGGACGTTCGAAAATCCGGAACCGGGACCAGAGTCAACTCTCAACGCTCGACGCAACGGACTAAAAATTACAAGTTAACTATGTATATAAATATAATATAATATATAATTAATTATATAAATTATATATATATATATTATATTTATATATTAAAACCGTCGGCAGACTAGGATCCAAACTTGTGTGAGCTGGGTTTACGAACTCCGTGACTTGCAGAGTTTGTAGTGCAAAGGGACCGCGACTCGCGGAGATACCCTGGACAAAAATGCCTATAAAAGCTAACGCATTTTGATCGTTTTATATATCCTTTTTCCAATCTCTCTATAAACGTGTATATATATATATATATATATATATATATATATATATATATATATATATATATATATATATATATATATATATATATATATATATATATATATTTATATTTTAATTTTAATTTTAATTTTAATTTCTAATAATAAGGGTATGTTAGCGAATGTTGTAAGGGTGTAAGTCGAAATTCTGTCCGTGTAACGCTACGCTATTTTTAATCATTGTAAGTTATGTTCAACCTTTTTAATTTAGTGTCTCGTAGCTAAGTTATTATTATGCTTATTTAATACCGAAGTAATCATGATGTTGGGCTAATTACTAAAATTGGGTAATTGGGCTTTGTACCATAATTGGGGTTTGGACCAAAGAACGACACTTGTGGAAATTAGACTATGGGCTATTAATGGGCTTTATATTTGTTTAACTAAATGATAGTTTGTTAATTTTAATATAAAGATTTACAATTGGACGTCCCTATAAATAACCATATACACTCGATCGGACACGATGGGCGGGGTATTTATATGTACGAATAATCGTTCATTTAACCGGACACGGGAATGGATTAATAGTCACTAGAATTATTAAAACAGGGGTGAAATTATGTACAAGGACACTTGGCATAATTGATAACAAAGTATTAAAACCTTGGGTTACACGCAGTCGATAACCTGGTGTAATTATTAAACAAAGTATTAAAACCTTGTTACAGTTGAAGTCCCCAATTAGTTGGAATATTTGACTTCGGATATAAGGATAATTTGACGAGGATACTCGCACTTTATATTTATGACTGATGGACTGTTATGGACAAAAACCAGACGGACATATTGAATAATCCAGGACAAAGGACAATTAACCCATGGGCATAAAACTAAAATCAACACGTCAAACATCATGATTACGGAAGTTTAAATAAGCATAATTATTTTATTTCATATTTAATTTCCTTTATTTTATATTTAATTGCACTTCTAATTATCGCACTTTTATTTATTGTTATTGTATTTAATTGCACTTTTAATTATCGTACTTTTTAATTATCGCAATTTTATTTTATCGCACTTTTATTTATCGCAATTTCATTTTCGTTATTTACTTTACGCTTTAAATTAAGTTATATTTATTTTTAATATTTTACATTAGGTTTTAACTGCGACTAAAGTTTTTAAAATCGACAAACCGGTCATTAAACGGTAAAAACCCCCCTTTATAATAATAATATTACTTATATATATATTTGTATTTTTATAAATTAAAACTAATATAGCGTTAAGCTTTGTTTAAAAGATTCCCTGTGGAACGAACCGGACTTACTAAAAACTACACTACTGTACGATTAGGTACACTGCCTATAAGTGTTGTAGCAAGGTTTAAGTATATCCATTCTATAAATAAATAAATATCTTGTGTAAAATTGTATCGTATTTAATAGTATTTAGTTGTAAAAATAAAGCTATTTCATATACACCTCGCATAACATCAAGTATTTTTGGCGCCGCTGCCGGGGAACGACGAAGCGAAACGCCACACACATAAAAAAAAAGAGAATTTTTATTAAGTTTTATTTAGTTTTTGTAAAAATACATTTTAAATATTAAAAAAATATAAAAATTTAAAAACCGAAAAAGAAAAAAAATATATATATAAATCTATTTTTAAGATTTTTATTTATAAAATTATAAAGTATTTCTATTTTTTTATTTTAGTTTTTAAAATATAAGTTTTTATTTATTATATTTTATATAATTATTAAAAACAGAAAAATATATAAAATATAATTTAAAAAAAACTACAGAACCTGTCGAACGATATTTGTGCATTTAAAATTTTAACCTCTGTGACTCGCGGGGTTTTCTGGTACGTGGCACCGCAACTCGCGGAGCCACCCTGACACGAGCAGAAGCCCTAATTCCGCATTAATTAAGTGTAATTATTATTATTATTTATTTAAAAACCCTAATTAGGTTTTGTTGATTAATTAATTTAGTTTAGTTTTAATTATTTTATATATTTAGTTTAATTAGTTTAATTAAATTGTAAAATTAATAGTTTTAATAAATAAATAATATAAAAATAATATTTTTATAAAAATTGTACTTTTTACAACTTTTAGTATATTTTTATATTTTGTCCCTTTTTAATTGTTTTAGCGTAATTTTTTGTATTTTTCGCTCATATTTAGTTTTAATCCATAGTTTTTGCCATAGTTATTTTTACTTCTAGATTTTTAAGCTTTGCCGTAAAATCCCTTAAGTGTTTTCTCTTTAGACTAAGATTTAGGTGCTTTAGAATTTTGCGACGCCTTTTTAAGTTTTAGTACCTTTTTAAGTTATTGCCATTTGGGATATAGTTTTTCTTTTAAGCTTTAATATTTTTAGACGCAACTTTTAATTTTTTAGTTTTTAGTTCCTTTTTAAGTTTTAACGCACTACATTCTTATTTTTATTTTTCGACGCCTTTTACCTATGTATCAATTATCACTCCAATTAGTAATCTCAATTTGCAATTTTAATTTTAAGTTAGTGATAGTAATAAGGTTGGGTTAGTCGAGTGTTTTAAAGTTTTATAAGTCACTCTTTTTCTTTCTTATTTTTCGAAGCCTTTTATTTTTCAACCCTTTTCTTTTTCGACCTTTTTCGACGCGCTCTTTTTCTTTCTTATTTTTCGCCATTCTAGTTTTTAGGACATAGATTTTTATTCTATTTCTTATCTAAATTTCTTTAAATTACGAAAATTTATTTTAAGTGGTTAAATTGATAGACATCAAAATTTTCTGGTTCGTAGTAATAGTTGGATTTGTACGTGGACCGGGTTATTGGAGCCAAACAGTACTCAATTATATTGAGACCAAACGAATCCTTCCCCTCTGCTGCATCTTTTGGCTATTCGAAACGTGGGCAAAATCAGAAAAGTCTATTAATTGGATAACTTATATAATTTTTCTTTCCTTTTAAAAACTAATAGGATATTCAGTGAATGCACCGAGCAAGACGTTCACCACCTTTTATACGTTCACCACCTGTAACTCGATCAAGACATCAAGCGAATATTGTCGCCGTTGATTTTTCTTTAGAATCGTCATCCAGTCGACCAAGTACTCCAATTCAAATTTCCGATAATCCATTTTTTGAACCCGACCTCACAATTGAGAATCCGAAGAATATTCAGGGATAATTCATAGATCCTGAACCATTAATTTTTCCTCCGGAACCACCAATTATTCAAACAGAGATTGTTGAGGAACGAACCATTAAATCAGAATCCTCTAGTGATTCAGATTCAACAAATTCAATTATGGAGAATCTGGAACCTTTAAGTATGGAAGACCGAATGCGAGCTAAACGCACTGGCCAAGGTCACGCAATTACTCATCCAGACATTAATGCGCCAGATTATGAAATCAAAGGACAAATTCTACACATGGTGACTAATCAATGCCAATTTAGTGGTGCGCCGAAGGAAGATCCAAATGAACATCTTCGTACCTTTAATAGGATCTGTACACTATTTAAAATCCGAGAAGTTGAGTATGAACAGATATATCTCATGTTATTTCCCTGGACTTTAAAGGGAGAAGCCAAAGATTGGTTGGAATCGTTACCTGAAGGGGCGATTGATACATGGGACGTTTTAGTTGAAAAATTTCTTAAACAATTCTTTCCGGCATCTAAAGCCGTAAGACTTCAAGGAGAAATTGTTACGTTCACACAGAAACCGAATGAAACTCTATATGAGTCATGGACCAGATTTGGAAAGTTATTAAGAGGATGTCCGCAACATGGTTTAGACACCTGTCAAATAGGACAAATATTCTACCAAGGATGCGACATCACTACAAGGAAAGGCATCGATATAGCAGCTGATGGTTCTATTATGAAGAAAACCGAAACTGATGCTTATAAAATTATTGATAACACTGCTTCCCACTCACATGAGTGGCACCAAGAAAAAGATATCGTTAGATCATCTAAAGCAGCTAGAGCCGATTCTAGCCATGACTTAGATTCCATTTCCGCAAAGATAGACGCTGTCGAGAGACGAATGGAAAAGATGACTAAAGATATTCACTCAATACGAATTAGCTGTGAGTAGTGTGGAGGACCACATTTGACGAGGATACTCGCACTTTATATTTATGACTGATGGACTGTTATGGACAAAAACCAGACGGACATATTGAATAATCCAGGACAAAGGACAATTAACCCATGGGCATAAAACTAAAATCAACACGTCAAACATCATGATTACGGAAGTTTAAATAAGCATAATTATTTTATTTCATATTTAATTTCCTTTATTTTATATTTAATTGCACTTCTAATTATCGCACTTTTATTTATTTTTATTGTATTTAATTGCACTTTTAATTATTGTACTTTTTAATTATCGCAATTTTATTTTATCGCACTTTTATTTATCGCAATTTCATTATCGTTATTTACTTTACGCTTTAAATTAAGTTATATTTATTTTTAATATTTTACATTAGGTTTTAACTGCGACTAAAGTTTTTAAAATCGACAAACCGGTCATTAAACGGTAAAAACCCCCCTTTATAATAATAATATTACTTATATATATATTTGTATTTTTATAAATTAAAACTAATATAGCGTTAAGCTTTGTTTAAAAGATTCCCTGTGGAACGAACTGGACTTACTAAAAACTACACTACTGTACGATTAGGTACACTGCCTATAAGTGTTGTAGCAAGGTTTAAGTATATCCATTCTATAAATAAATATCTTGTGTAAAATTGTATCGTATTTAATAGTATTTAGTTGTAAAAATAAAGCTATTTCATATACACCTCGCATAACATCAGCCTCACTCACGGCGGTGGCTATCATTCGTTGAAGAGCTTGTTCGAGAGTTTCGGAAGGAGTATTGTGTTGACCTTGGTGAGCCATTGTTCCTTCATTACACAAGAATACCGTTGATTAGTATTATCAATAATACTAATCATGATATGGAATCAAGATAAAGAGAAATTTTTTCCTTGACTCGCCTTAAATTCTTTATGTCATAATGTTGGAATGTCCACATGAATCACCATAATATAATCCCGGCAATTATATTATCCTAATTCACGTGTGCATTTAACATTGCTTCATAAAGTCAAGGTGGCGCGTAAATCAAATTAAACAACGTGCGATTAAGATGAAATAGAGTTAGATGTGAATAGATGAATTCGAATATAAATGCACAATTAGTCAAGTAATTCCTACTTCAAGTCTATATGCCGGTTGTAGTCTAGGTTCACTAATGTACCCTATGACTCGGGGTCGACACCAATGAACTCTAAATTCCTACAACCAACGCTCTGATACCATCTGTAGTGGCCCGACAAGATCGTCATTGACGGCGCCGACTATTTAGGTCCCGTTACATGGTCATAGGTCTTTAAAATAACGTTTGACCAAAATATGTCGCTTTCATTTCAAAAGTAAAGATTGTTTCCAAGTTTACAAGAATTGTTCAACCAAAAGTTACGTTACAAAGTTATAAGTACAAATGAAACCTATGCGACACAGTTTTAAATAAAGTCAAAAGACGCTCCATGTATGCACATATACTCGACATCCAATGCAAGTATCAAAATAATGAGCGGAAGCATGTATCACATATCGTTCAAAGACCTAAGAAAAACATAGAAATCTGTCAACGAAAACATTGGTGAAATTATAGGTTTAAGTAAGTAAGTGAGTAAAAATGTAAATTGAACCACAAGATTTGCAACATTGATATAATAGTAATACATTCTAAAAGTTAATATTCACGAGCACCCAATTATCAATGCTTATCATTCTTTCCATAGAACCCCATCACAATAGTGTTAGAACATACACTGTTTCTCGAAAATATATTTCATTTGTAGACGGTAGCGAACCGTCTGAATGAGGGTTTGTCAAACCCATATGGATCCATACAACATAAGTTCTCGCTTACACCCGGAAAGTGTAACTAATAATAATCGAATTGAGGATTTTGTTCTAAACTCGTATGCAGAATGTTTGTTTTCCTGTACTTGTGTCCACTTAGTAAAAAGAAACGTTTATGTTTTCTCATCCCAAATGTAAGTTCAAAAGAGTAAAAGTGGGACTATGATCTCACCTTGAGTGCAAGAGTAAAAAGATACTTCAACAAGTAACGTAGAAAGAACAAACGCTAGTCTTGACCTAAACAAGTAAGTTGTATCAATAACGGTAAACACGATTGGTCAAAGTTGTTCAATTAGTCCTATGGCTCGTTACGACTCGATTAGGTAGCATGTGAATCAATTTGTCAAGTTTCATGCAAGATACAAGTATAGAAACAAGTTAGAAAGGTTGCATAAGTATTCGGTTAAGTTTGACTAAAAGCCAAACTTGGTCGGGTCAAGGTCAACGAAAAAGTCAACACATTCGGGTCGGGTCTCGAACTATTTTTCTAAGGTTTCTAATCATATATAAGCATGTTAGAACAAGTTACATGTTAATAGAAGGTGCGTAGCATAGTTAGAATTAAACAGTGAACGACCAAAAGAAACAGAATCTGGCAGTGCATCTGGACGGCGTCCAGATTTGCTGGACGGCATCTAGCATTGAAGGCCTGGACGGCGTCCAATAATCTGGACGGCGTCCAGATCTGTAGGCAGACCCTGTTTTGCTGCAACAACAAATGCACGAACAAAAACTCAAACAATCCCAATTTATGACACGCAAACAGCCAAAACATGTATCTTATATCATCGGGAAGGTATTTTGACGAGAAAAATAACTAAGCATATTTCATCAATCAATCTACCACTTACAACAACCAAAATCGCATTTAATGTTCATCATTTATCACATTCAAGTTCATAAATCTCATTTCATGTTTCGGGTAACCAATTTACATATAGGATATGCCATTTCGAAGGTAATCAAGCATACAATCCAACTAAACACTTGTTAACAACATCTCATGTCCTTCAAGGCATCAAAAGTTCATTTTAAGTTCATCAAACCCTAACCCAAAGTTCACAAAATCAATATTCATGTGTTTGAAGTTTTCTTAATCAACCTATACCTCAAAACGAAGCTAGTGATACTAGAAATACAATTAAAACATGAACCTTAACAATTTAACAACATTATGTAACGACCCGGAGATTTCCGACCAAATTTAAACTTAATTTCGACACGATAAGCAAAGTCTGTAATGTTGAGTCTCGAAATTTTGGAAACTATAACCATATATTCAAATTACCCTTCGACAATTTTCGACGATTCACGAACCATTAGTTATAAATAAATATATATATAGTTATATAAATAAGTGTGTGTATGTAAAAATAAATATAATAGTATATATAATAATTTGAATTAATAAAATACACTTTAATCAATTAAGAATTAGTAATTGTAAAATAATATTTAGAATTATTAAGTTGTTATCAAAATAAATATATATATATATATATATATATGTACATGAACATTAATTATAAATATATAAGATTAATTATTAAACTTATTTATTTGTTTGAAAATATATATTTAATATATATTTAGTTATATAATAAAACCTGACATTAAGATGTATTTATATATACATATGGTATATTGAAGATAAACGAATTCGAGCTTTAATGGTAAATGATTGTAATATTCGGTTGGCATTTCTTTAGTGTTCATATAGATTTAATACATATTTATGAGGACTTTTATATATAAACTAATTAACATCGGTGTACGAAATAATACCCTTTTATATGTGTCGACAAATAATAATCAACTTACTGGCTGCTTAAACTATTTATTTCTTGCACATGATCTAGTATCAATTTTATATTATAAATCATAATTATTATATTCTTATTATTATTATTAATATAGTATTATATTTTACTTTATGCGATATAAATCGCAAATAGGACATATTTGATTGAATGATTCAATCACCCGTGAATTTAATTGTCTATCGTTTACTGTTTTTGATTTGTTATATTTAATGCACTTAATCATTCTTGAACGAATCTCACAACCCACTTGCTTATCATTTGTTTCCGTTGAAAACTGGTTACAATGTTCTGTTAGTAGGAACAACTCACATCACCACTATTATATCATTAATCAATCTAATATATTTATCTATTCTCTAAGGCAGAGGGAGCTATATATATATCTTCACCACCCTCACCATAAGTGAACACCCTCAACCTTCAGTTACCATCTAAAACTCACCCTCATCGACTACCACTAACGACCTTGATGACCATCGCAAACCCATTATTTTTCCAAGTACCATCGAAGAACCACCCAAAAACCAACTTAATACTTGATCAACTGTGATTGTTTTCTGTTACGGTTATAACCGAATACCACACCATCTACCACTTTACATATTGATTATTGTGAACCCACAAACCATAACAAACACCACCCTACATATCCATCACGACAACCATCACCAAAACATCTACCATTTGGGTTTGCAACTGCTATTATTTTTGTTTACGGGTTCCTATCAAGCAAGAATAATCCACAACCCAATAGCCGTCACTACCACAGCTCGTTTGTGTTTTTATGTTGTGGGTTAACACAAACCATAAACCATCACCACCATGACCATCGAACCCATCCCAAACCATCAACTACATTTTTTTCTTTCGTTTACATGTTCTGTAAAACGAACCCAATAACTATAATCTCCTTCACCAAGCCAAACACCACGTCTTCTTTCTTTTGCGGAGCACGTTAACGAATTAAAAGGAGAATTTGTATGCTCACAGTTTGAGTTACAAATGGGATTATATTGAAAACATTATATAATGTTTTAACAACTTTCCATACAATAAAAAAAAAAGGGGTGGGACGGTTTATGAAATGGCCGACAACTTTGGTGGAAATTTGGTTATTCTCCTTTATAATGCGATTATAATAAGAAGTGTGGGGATAATGTAGTGATTGGATCCATATGGAGTTCGTGGAAGCTAATACCTAGTGGGCCGATTATATTAGTTAAAATGATTATGATCGTGATTATGATGATGATACAAATGTATAATTATGATGATGAAAGAAGAGGACTGCCATTCGATCAAAGTCATTACTTTTTTTGTTTCTGTTTCCCTTCCTGTTCGTATATCCAACAAAACTAAACCCTTTTATTTTTTTTTCCATCGACACTTGAATTGTAACTGGGTTAATTCTAAGGTTAATGGACTTTTATGTGTATTGGGCCGAGGTTATTTTGATCCATGTATTTAATTTCTGTTGGGCCAAACGTTATGAAGAAGTAGAAACTGAAACGGGTTATAAAGGATTAGTTTAAGATATTAATCAGAAAAACTGAACAGAGGAGTGGTTAGGCAGTTTGGGGTTTGAACGAGAGGTCGCAGGTTAGAGTCCCGTCTGTGGCAATATTTTTTGGGAAAGCTTTTAAGGTAGTATTTTATATCTATTATTATTATTATTATTATTATTATTATTATTATTATTATTATTATTATTATTATTATTATTATTATTATTATTATTATTATTATTATTATTATTATTATTATTATTATTAAAAGTAGCACTTTTAGTAAAATTATCATTTTGAGTACTATTAGGATTACTATTATTATTATTATTGTTATTATTATTATTATTATTATTAACAATTGTATTATTTTTAGAGACATTATTATTATTTTTATCACTATTATTATTATTATTATTATTATTATTATTATTATTATTATAAAAATTATTAATATTAATATCAATATTAGTATTATTATCATTATTTTAGTATTATCATAATTATTATTCTAACAAATAAAAGATAATATTATAAGGAAATATAGTTTATTACATATATCATAAGTATATATAATTTACTATTTTAATAAATAAAAACAACATATATATATATATATATATATATATATATATATATATATATATATATATATATATATATATATATATATATATAGCATTTGAAATAATAAATACATGACTATCTTAAATAAGTAATATACATATGATTAATAAATATAAACCGAGTGGAATACCATTATATGTTCATTATACGTGTTAATATATATACTTGATATAGGTTCGTGAATTCGCGGTCAACCCTACTGTTGTTCAATATAGTCATATGTATTTTTACTACAAAATACATTAGGTGAGTTTCATTACTCCCTTTTTAAATGCTTTTGCAATATATATTTTTGGGACTGAGAATACATGCGCTGCTTTTGTAAATGTTTTACGAAATAGACACAAGTAATCGAAACTACATTATATGGTTGAATGATTGAAGCCGAATATGCCCCTTTTTGCTTGGTAGCCTAAGAATTAGTAAACCGATCTATTAATTGACGCGAATCCTAAAGATAGATCTATTGGGCCTAACAAACCCCATTCAAAGTACCGGATGCTTTAGTACTTCGAATTCGTTTTATCATGTCCGATGGATTTTCCGGAATGATAGGGGATATTCTTATATGCATCTTGTTAATGTCGGTTACCAGGTGTTCAATCCGTATGAATGATATTTTTGTCTCTATGCATGGGACGTTTTTTTATGAGAATTGGAAATATGAAATCTTGTGGTCTATTAAAATTATGAAATGATTGTTTATGATAAACTAATGAACTCACCAACCTTTTGATTGACACTTTAAAGCATGTTTATTCTCAGGTATGAAAGAAATCTTCCGCTGTGCATTTGCTCATCTTAAAGATATTGCTTGGAGTCATTCATGACATATTTCAAAATACGTTGCATTCGAGTCGTTGAATTCATCAAGATTATTATTAAATCAATTATAGTTAGATATATTATGAAATGGTATGCATGTCGTCAACGTTCGATGTAATGAAAGATTGTCTTTTCAAAAACGAATGCAATGTTTGTAAAATGTATCATATAGAGGTCAAGTACCTCGCGATCTGTTGTGAATCGTTTATAATCGATATGGACTTCGTCCGGATGGATTAGGACGGGTCGCTTCACATTAACTCATCCAAAATCAAAGATTAATCACACCCATTTCAAATGTTCATACTAGTTACCCAAAACAACAAATCGAGCAAGTAAATCATGTATTCATGCTAGATACGAGCCATAGACACTAACTAACACCATTTCAAGTCAAAAACATGAATTTAGAGAAATCTAGTGTTTTTAGAAACCTTACCCCAAGTAGTGAAATTGGTACCAAATCGAAGAGGATGAAGAGATGATCACGAAAATGTAATTTGTTTTGATGTTTGCTTCCTAGATCGAATTTAGATGATGAATTAAGGATTGGAAAGTTGAGAGAAAAGTGTAAGTATGAGGAAGAGAGAAATGAGAGGTGTGTGGTGAATGTTGACCATTTGACCAAGTTAAGATTTTGGTGATTTGGCAACATTGGTCCCTCAAGTTTGTAGTCGGGTGCGGGAATTAACCGAACGAGTTATTTTGAATTACACGAGAGTACGGGAGACATTATAGTCCAATAACGAAATTATTAAGAATGTTAGCTAACGGAGGATACGAATCTAGTTACGAAGGACATTATTTAAAATCAAAAGACGGGCGTTAAAATAATTTAACGGAAAAATGCGGGATGTTACAACTTTAACCCTAAGAGCATAACAATAGCTTAAATAAATAACATCTTCAGTTGATTAACGAAAAAACCCCCAATCCGTTTGGTGTCAACAAAATTAGAAACTCCTTGGCAGTTGAATAGATGCAGACGAGAATACAGCTAGTACTTAATGGCACAGTCATGTCTTCATATCTAAAAGGTAATTAATGCATATTACAGCACCTTCTATGTGTATTGGTTCAGTCGACATTCAGTCGATGTAGCATTGTCAGCGTCATTTTTCGTGTCCTAATCTCGTCGATTTGTATGTAGTGCGAAGTCAGGTTAAACAAGTTAAAACTAACCATGTGCAAAACATGTGATTGTAAGTACTAACACCATTTCTTTCTTTCTTTCCAAAAAATTATCTTCAATTAATAAATCAATCAACAAAAGATGTTCATTAGTTCGGTTTTGATTCCCTTGAATTATTTGTGAACCCGAATCGAAATTAAACTGAAGGTAGAATGAAAAATCGAAAAGAAATGATGATGTTTTAGAAAGAAAAAAAAAATCGTAAAACTATTAATTACCCTCACATGCTTTGCATATTTTTAGACTTAGAATGGTGTTTCTGTCGAACGCTAAAGGTAGGGATCATTGTCGTACACTTTTAAAAATGTCAGAGATTATCAGTAAAATTTTTAAAAGATATGAATAACCGGTGTAAATTCTTATAAAATAAAAGCCCTGTCAATATAATCTATATAGTCATATAAAGCTCTAGAATGATGATGTCATCATTAAGCTAATTATCCTTTAATTTTTATAATGATGATGTCATAATTATATATTAATTTAATTAAAAAAATAATACGAAATCTTTTATAAAGGGAAATACCAATCTCTCCTAAATTGTAATTTTAATTTTCTAAAAGAATTTAAAAGGAATTTATTATTACTAATAATAATTATTATTATTATTAAAAATATAAATACTCAACTTTGAGCGAACTTTATTACTATTATTTACTTTTAATATAATAATTATTAGTAATAATTATTATATTATTAATATTCAAATATGGATTATTGTTACAAAATTAATTACGTTACATATGTATGCGAAAATACACGTCTCTATATATTTGTAAAAACAACGACAAGTTTATTAGTTGAACGGGTCATAAAAATAAATGACTTTAGCATTTACATTCACTTAATACCTAAAACATGTTATTAAATTTTTTCGTTTAAACAAACCCGTAATTTCACGGGTCATTTCAATAGTTTACTCTAAAACATAATTAATTAATGGGACAAGCTACCACAATGGAGTGGGCTAATTTGTAGTAAAATCCAAAATTCCTTTAGGTGCTGGGCCCATTAGAGATCTTGTGCTATCAAGATTTGTCTATATAGTATTACCATCACCATTCTTCTATGACTCCTTTTTCAATTCTTCATTTTGCTTTATTTTTAGTAGAAAGAATATATATTGCATGCAGTCTCAATGAAAGACAGTACTAGCAGGGGTGGTGTCGGGAAAAAACAAGGGGCAACGTCACCGTGTGCGGCTTGTAGACTTTTGCGACGAAGATGCTCTCAAGATTGCGTTTTCGCTCCTCACTTCCCCGCCGATGAGCCTCACAAATTCGCAAGTGTTCATAAGGTGTTTGGTGCTAGCAATGTTAATAAGATGCTACAGGTTAGTTGTCACACCTTTCTACATTAACAAAATGACTAATTTCGTGTCATGCATCATATCACCACTGTCGTGTCACATATCTAATCAGTGGCGAAGTTAGAAAATTAAATTCTTAAAAAATAAATATTGTGGAATATGTCACAATTATCAACCTTTTTCAGAAAGAAACATATACTTACTAATCTATTTTTTACCGGACCAGCCACTTAGAAATACATGAAGTAATTTCAATGATCACGAGTTTCTGGTATTATATACTAATAAAAGTAGTTAAATGTTTAGTATTCGTATAAAACAAGTCATTAAAATATAACAAAGACATTTGAATTTGTAGTGGGACAAGAGAAAAACTGCTCCGACGTCTAGTTTGACATTTTTGTTTTTATGACTTGGGCCACTTTAATTAAATTTAAATATTTTTCTTTTCTTTTCTAGTTTGACATTTTCTTTTTTATGACATTTTTGTATCATATTCATATGCTTTATTGCAGTATATGGCAGTATATGGTTACATGTTTGTATTACATTATATATCAATTAATTTATACGTACTTACATATCACATGTTTTTATGCTAACATAGCATACTTATTTGTCTATGCCTACATAGTATACCATCTATTTTATACTGCATATTATACCTCCATGATTCTTACCAACATGTTTACGTATACTTATTGTACTTACATGACTTGTTATACTTGCATATTTGACACTCACATATTTTACTTATATGTTATATTACTCAATATTGTTATATGCTTTATTTACCTATATATATCGTATTGGAGTATACATTATTCATGGTAAAGCTTCTATTTTGCCAACTTTTATATTTTTACTTCACATATCGGATTTCATGGTTCTTTCTGGTCGGAGGTCCCTAGGAAGCAACCTTTCTGCTCTACAGAATGGGGAGGGACGACTTCCTCTACCCGGGGACCGATAGGTATCCTGGGTAGAAGAATGACTTCCTTTTTACTTTAGGGTAGAGGAAAGGACTGCCTACATCTAACCTCCCCATACTCCACTTTAGTGAAATTGGGTATTGTTGTTGTTGTTGTTTTCTTTTCTTTCGAAAATACTTAATAACATAAAATGAATATGAGATCAACGAGTACAAAATCAACCTAGGCAAAACAGGGACTAATAATCGAAATCAAAGAAGACGATCCCACTTAATTAAATTTAGGGTGTGTTTGGCGACGAGTTTATAGGAGCTTATGAGAGCTTATAAGCTTAAACTTATGATTTTAATAAGTTACAAGTCATAAGCTCTGTTTAGCATGCAACCAAAAGTAGAGCTTATGTAAAAAAGAAGCTCTAGAAAAATAAGTTTTTAGAAGTAACTTCTTGATTAAAGTAGAGCTTATGATAAGCTCTCCGGAAAGCTCCAGCTTCGACTAGTTTCGTCCAAACACACCCTTAAATGAAAAAAATTAGAAAATAGTTTGGTTATGAACACGTAAAAGTAAGTAGATGCACCAAACCGGGTTTAATTATGGGACTGAGCATGGTCCCTGAACCTACACCTGGTTCAATTCCCATCTCTTGTCCTACTGCAATTATTTAATTATTTTTTTAATACAAACACTAAGTAAATAGTACGTGAAATATGTCACCATCTTTTGGATTTGAATGTTGCACCAAATCCTTCATGTCTATTCCAACTTCTTAGCCTAGACTTCGGTTTTGTTTCTTGGTTTATTTTATTTTATATATTATAAATTTAACTGTATATAATATAAATATATATGAAAATATATATATTTTCATTCTAATTAGTACCTACTTAACTATTTGATCCTAGTAAACATTGTTATGCTATAAAGTTTGATATTATGTGACACAATTTGACACTAAGAAGAATCATTAATAATCCATAAATCTAATACACTAAAAGTTAATTTAGCTTATTTTTCATTGTAAACTTATGAACGATTTCATCAACTCAACCTGATCCGTTATAAACATTTACATAACTAATTGTTGACAAAAGAGCTTATGATGTAGCGGTATTAAAAGGAATCATGAACTTCAAGGTTGTGAGTTCGAGTCACGACGTGAATAAAAAAAAATAATGTGTTTGCATATTTGCTCAATTGCTATTTAAAAAAAACTGTCGTGACCGATAAGGAGGAGCTTTTTAAAGTGAAATTCGGTTATTTACGGTTAAAATGGATGTGGGGCCATGGTTAAATTTAGACTCAAAAGAAGGGTTATGAAGTACCTACAACATTGCACGAACTTCAAAATATGGCATGTTATTCTATATCTAATGGAATATTTGGCTTTTGTAATTTCAAGTTATGTTAGACAACTTAATTGTCTCCCTTTACTGTTTTCCATCATCTCTTTAGACTTTATTTCTTCCATCGTTCTCTTTTTATCAATCTAAACCATCCTAAAACGCTTTCCGCAACAAAAAGAAAAAAACCCACCACTATATAGTCTTTCATTTTGACTTTATTCTAGATAGATAATAGATAAAACTGTTACACCTTTTTTTTTCTTTATTTCACACTATTAAAAGTCCAACAAAACCAATTTCATGTTAGTTGCAAGTGTTAGGTAATCATGACGATGGACAAAGTTGTCTTCTTTTGTAGTAGTAAAATCCTAAACAATAATTCGTAGGTCAAGATTTTGCACAACAAAATGTGAAGATATTTCTCGAAGCCGCTAAGTTATTATGTGTATCCTTATCTAGTTTACATTTGAACAACTTAATGATTTGATCTTAAATAATAAGATTAATCAACAATATTTGTTTCAAAATAAATGTAGGAATTGTCGGAACATCATAGAGGCGACGCAGTGCGTTCAATGGTTTACGAGGCAAACGCTAGGATCAGGGATCCGGTTTATGGTTGTGTAGGTGCAATATCATCCTTACAACAACAAATAGATGTACTACAAGCACAATTGGCGGTTTCACAAGCCGAGGTGGTTCATATGCGAATGCGTCAGTACTCGTCTAGTCCTGTCAACCAGTCACCAGAAAACGGCTCACTGCCATCTCGACACCACCCTTCACAAACACCAACCAGGTCCCTTTTTGGCATGGACATGGTGGTTGACCAAACTAATATGGGCATGATGGGAGAGTCCTTATGGTCCTCATGCAACTAGCAATTAATTACTACCATATATTTCTACTACTACATACTCGAGGCTTTCTTTGTTGTTTGCCACCTGTTTAATTTTGGTTTTATTTATTTTTTATTTTATTAATATGCTAAGCTATAGTAATAGTAATTATATGTAACGTGTATCTCTCTCCACTATATTGTGAGACGAAGAAGATTTGATTAACCATATTGTATATCTTTAGTTATGGCATTATGGGTCATTCCATTAATACTATATAAATTTTTTATATATATAGCATTCTTTGTGTATATATATTTTAAAGATAACTTTTAGCATATGTGTGTGCGCTTTCTAATCGTGCAGTTATGTATTGTTTCGTGTTGTATCTAGCTTCTTACTAGTCTTTTTCTCGTGTACTAGTTCTTTTTATAATAAAAAGTTACTTGCCTTTCAAAAAAATTGATTTGTGGATGTAATAATATGTAATTTATTCTTTTAAAAAATAATAATATGTAATTTATTTATGGTGGGGATGGATGAGGTCCACTAAGATAGTTCTAGAAGAGCATCATCATAATTACATAAATACACATGAAACTTATAGAATGGGTGATCACCATGCCATGCCATTTTAATGGCCAATCATCATGTCCACAAAATACATGGAGAGAAAACACCATGATGCATGCATGTTTAAATATATGTGTTATATATTATTAATTTAGGGCTCTTTTGAAACATTGTGGCATCTCTCCATTGGGTATGGTACCATATATGGACGGTTGTACTTTAGATGAGAAATTGATACTACTAAAGTTGCTTTCCAAATACACTAGTGTACTTGCTTTAATTTGTTGGTCACTTTGTGGCCGTGGAATGACACTTCAATTTTCAAAAAAAAAAAAAAAAAAAAAAAAATTTCTTCTTTGCCGTATTTGTAAAAAATTTAATATAAGTGACCGACTATTGTACGAGGATCAAACTCATTGTCATATGTAAGTCATACATGTGAAAAACTCTCCGTTAACACCACTTGTTGTTGCAATAATGTGAAACAGGGCTGGTCCAAGGTTATCTTATGCGCGGGACGAGTTGTAAAAAATGCCCTCTCATAAACAATTAACACTATGTTTTAGGTTCTTGTACATAGTCTAGATGTTCAGTCACGTGCCGTTTTTCATATTATGAAATACTGTTAAAATTTAGTAGTTTATAACTACATTTAGTGGTTTGATTCTTGATTAAGAATACTAATAATGAAGTGTAAGAACAAAGATGATAATGAAGAGAAAGAAAGAAACACTTTGTAAGTGTGAGAAATGGTGCAAGTTTAATGCTTGCATTCATGGCTATTTATAGCAAAAATATCACAAGTTTAGGTAATACAATAATATTACTTTTGTGTATCAATAATTGACTATCCATTTATATATATATATATATATATATATATATATATATATATATATATATATATATATATATATATATATATATATATATATATATTATAACACTCCCCCTTGGATAGCAATTTTGTTTGTTGAAGATCAACTGTAAGTTACTGCCTCATTAAAAACCTTGCTATAGAAAACCCAGTGGGAAAAAACTTTAGCTAAGGGAAAAAGAGTGCAGCATGGAGTTGACTCCCCCTCAAGTAGACATCGCTTCAGCTGTTACATCTTTTGAACATGTCTCATGCCAATGTTATGAACGTGTGTTCTGAAAATAGCAGTTGAAAGTGCTTTCGTGAAAAGATCAGCAGAGTATTTGCTGGATTGAACATATCTCATTTCAATCTGGTTGTCCTTAATGAGATTTTGAGTGTATGAGAAGAATCTAGGAGGTATGTGTTTTGTTCGGTCACTTTTGATATACCCTTCTTTCATCTGTGCTATGCAAGCTGCATTATCTTCATAGATAGTTGTTGGACTTTTATCGCGTTCTAGTCCACAAGAATCAGTAATGAGTTGCGTCATTGATCTCAACCAAAAACATTCCCGAGTAGCTTCATGTAATGCAATCACTTCGGCATGATTTGATGATGTTGCAACAAGTGTTTGTTTTTGAGAACGCCATGATATTGCAGTACCTCCATTTAGGAATACATATCCAGTTTGAGATTTAGCTTTATGTGGATCAGATAAATAACCCGCATCTGCATAACCCACCAAATCTTGTTTTGATTCGTTAGAATAAAATAATCCTAAATCAGTAGTTCCTCGAAGGTATCGAAATATGTGTTTGATCCCATTCCAGTGTCTTTTGGTAGGAGCAGAGCTGAACCTTGCCAACAAATTAACTGCAAAAGAAATATCAGGTCTTGTACAATTTGTAAGATACATAAGAGCTCCAATTGCACTAAGATATGGTACTTCTGGTCCAAGAATATCTTCATGCTCTTCACATGGACGAAATGGACCAGCTTCAACATTGAGTGATCTAACAACCATAGAAGTACTTAATGGTTTTACCTTTTCCATATTGAAACGTTTCAAAATTTTTTCAGTATATGTTGTTTGATGTACAAGTAAACCATTAGGCATATGCTCAATTTGTAAACCAAGGCAATACTTGGTTTTTTCGAGATCTTTCATTTCAAATTCTTTCTTTAGAAATTGAATGGCTTCATGGATCTCTTTATTTGTACCTATGATGTTAAGATCATCTACATAAACAGCTATGATCACATATCCGGATGTTGTTTTTTTTAATGAAAACACAAGGGCAAGTAATGTTATTTGTATACCCTTTGCTTATCAAGTAATCACTTAATCGGTTATACCACATACATCTCGATTGTTTTAACCCATATAAAGATCTTTGTAATTTAATCAAATACATTTCTTTGGGTTTTGCATTTGATGCTTCTGATACCTTAAATCCTTCAGGTATCTTTATATATATATCACTATCAAGTGATCCATATAGATAAGCAGTAACAACATCCATGAGATGCATTTTAAAATTTTTAGAAACTGTCAAGCTGATTAAGAATCTAAAAGTAATTGCATCCATAACAGGGGAATAAGTTTCTTCATAATCAATTCCCGGTCATTGAGAAAAACCTTGAGCTACAAGTCTATCTTTATACCTTGTAACTTCATTTTTCTTATTTCTTTTTCGGACAAAAATCCATCTGTATCCTATAGGTTTCACATCTTTAGGAGTGAGAACGATAGATCTGAAAACTTTTCTTTTATTGAGTGATTCTAATTCAGCTCGTATTGCTTTTTTCCATTGAGCCCAATCATGTTTATTTTGACATTCAATCATAGATGTTGGTTCTGGATCATCATCATTATTCATGATGTCATATGCAACATTAAATGAAAATTTCCCATCAAGATTTTTCATTTCATTTCGGTTCCATAATATTTTTGAATGTGCATAATTGATATCAATTTCTGTATTGACATCATCAATCTCCTCTGCAGTAGGAGTACTGATTTTTGGTTCTTCTTGAACACTTTCTTTTACCTCATTATCAGCTGATTTTATTTTTCGAGGATTTTTATCCTTTGAACCAATTGGTCTCCCACGTTTCAGGTGTGGCAAAGATTCATGAGTGACGTTATTGCCAGCTTTTGGAATTTCAATTCGAGCTGGTGTATTTACTGCTGATATATATATGATTCAGTCACCCTTTTTGTATCTGTGAATGCATCAGGCAATTGATTTGCAAGTTCTTGCATATGCATTATTTTTTGAACTTCTGTCTCGCATTCTTTTGTGCGAGGATCAAGATACTTTAATTGAGGCTCACACCATGAAACATCATTTTCTTTATTTTTCATTTCTCCCCCTAATCTAGGAAACAATGTTTCATTAAAATGACAATCAGCAAAACGTGCTGTAAAAACATCACCTGTCATAGGTTCAATATACCTTATGATTGAAGATGTTTCATATCCAACATATATTCCCAACCTCCTTTGAGGACCCATTTTTGTACGTTGTGGTGGTGCAATTGGAACATACACTGCACAACCAAATGTTCTAAGGTGGGAAATATTTGGCTCTTGACCAAAAGCAAGTTGTAGGGGGAATATTTATGACTTGCACTCGGTCTGATGCGAATCAATGCAGCAGCATGTAAAATTGCATGACCCCATATAGATACAGGGAGTTTTGTTCTCATTATCAATGGTCTAGCGATTAACTGTAAACGTTTAATCAGTGACTCGGTTAAACCATTTTGTTTATGCACATGAGCAACAGAATGTTCAACAACAATTCCTATAGACATGCAATAGTTATTAAATGCTTGAGATGTAAATTCACCAGCATTATCAAGAAATGCCACATTACGGCTTGATAACAGACAAACATGAGACCATCTGCTAGATGCGTCTATTAGAACCATGAAATATCTAAATGGTCCACATGGTGGATGAATTGGTCCACATATATCACCTTGAATTCTTTCAAGAAACATTGTTGATTCTTTCTCAACCTTAAGTGGTGAGGGTCTAGTTATCAATTTTCCAAGAGAGCAAGATGTGCATGGAACCGTTGTATCATGATGGATTTTTCTATCCTTTAGTGGATGTTCATGAGTACACTCAATAATCCTTTTCATCATTGTTGATCCTGGATGGCCTAATCTGTTATGCCATAAACTGAATACACCAGGATCAATATATTTTTCATTAACTATCATATGTGTTTTTGGTACATTTATATGTGTATAATGTAATCTAGAACTAAGTCTTGGCAGTTTTTCAACCACATGACTCTTGTCAGTGATACTTAAATATTTCTCATTTTCTGTTGTCACTGACTGATAATCATACCCATTAAGGTATATATCGGAGAAACTCAATAAATTTTTGCTTGACTTGGGAGAAAATAAGGCATCATTTATTAAAAATTTTGTACCATTTGGTAGTATGAAATTTGCCTTTCCTATCCCTTTTATCAAGTTAGCAGGTCCTGATATTGTATGTATAGTTCCTTCCGTTGGTTTTAGATCAATAAAACATTTCTCGAATTTAAGTATAGTGTGTGTAGTTCCACTGTCTGCTATACAGAGATCTCCACCACTTGATTGATGTTGTATTCCAGCAAAATTCATATTGAACTTCATATATAAGAAATAAATAGTGAGTACATTAATATTACACAATATTTTACACGCAAATAGATAGTACTAAAACATTTAGCAAAAATAATGACAAAGACAGACGGTATTAAATCGTTTATTTTTCGAAAGACACACAATAACTTAAACATTCAAGAAATCTTCATATAAATCAGATGGTTTCTCAGTGACTGTTGGATCCAGGTTATCCACAAAGTTTAATTCCTTTTCTTTATCTTTTAGCAAATCCTGATACATCTTAACATGATGTTTAGATGTTCGGCAAGTATTAGCCCAGTGGCCCATTCTACCACATCAGTAACAAGATTCTTCAGAATTTTTAGAAGAATTTTCTTCAACATCTTGTTTAGTGGGCTTGTTTTGTGGTTGATATTTATATTTTCGTGGATTATTATTTCTTTGACCACCACGGCCACGACCACGACCACGTCCACGCCCATTACCATTACCATAAGGATGGTTTCTACCATAGTTATGGCTTTTGGCATGATGATGGTGATGGTTATTATAACCACGACCTTGCCCTCGTCCTTGTCCCTGTTTATAATTATTTGTAGTATTTGCTTCAGGGATTGCAAGTGTACCAGTAGGACGGGATTGCAGATTTTTCATTAATAGCTCATCATTTTGCTCTGCATCTAAGAGAGATGAATTAAGTTCAGGATATGTTTTGAACTTTAGCATTCCCAAATTTCTTTGTACTGTGATGTTTGCAGCATTCATTGTGGAGAAAGTTTTCTCCATCATGTCTGCATCACTTATTTCATGTCCACAGAATTTAAGTTGTGAACATGTATTATACAGAGCTGAGTTGTATTCATTTACTTTCTTAAAGACTTGGAACCTTAATGTTCTCCATTGATCCATAGCAGCTGGAAGTAAAATTTCTCTTTGATTATTGAATCTGCTTTTGGGACCTTCCCATAAAACATGGGGATCTTCCACAGTCACATAATTATTTTGTAAGCATTCATCAATATGTTGATGAATAAAGCAACATGCCGTTGCTTGTTCTTTTTCAGAACAAATGTTGTTTTCATTTATTATCACACCCCGAGTTAGGGCCTGGGTGAAATGTGACTTAATATCAAATAAACCAACATATTATAATACGAGAACAATACTATATGATAAAAACAAACTTTATTGAGTACGCAGCGGAAAATGAAATGTCGTTACAATAATGGAAATTACAATAAAGTAATTGTTTCAAATGCAAGAATAATAAATGCTATATCTCTTGATCCTAAGTCCAAGTAGCATCACATAAGCAGTAAGTAAGTAAACTTGATCAATCAGCACCTGAGACAAAACATGCTAAAGTGTCAACCAAAAAGGTTGAGTGAAGTTCATAGGTTTAACAAAAATGTTTGACTTTGTTTTAGACCACAAGATTTAGTTTATAAAGTTGATCTCGCAGGGATCAAAAAGTTATGTCAATTCGTGATATTTAGACTAAACGTTCAAAGTTTGCCACAATGACAAGTTGTGTCTATACTTGTCGGTTTAATTTCATTATTAAGTGATACAATGACTTGGTCAAATGTATCGGGGACGTTACTCCCGATAGGCCTACCCCCAATAATTAAGAATGCATTTAACGAGCAATTAAAAATATCACTGTAGGGACTTAGTCGGACATAGCCGGGTATAGCATAGTTTAACGGTTGGTACTTGTGTCTAAATTGTAAATAGTAAAAGTAGCATGTGTCTCACCCCAAATAAGTTAAATAAATTTGCTAGCAATAAAAAGTGGGGCTATGAATTCACCTTAGTAAGTAGGAGAGAGAGTTGTTATTCCTTGAAATAGAAGAGTTGGATGAACGTGAGCAAAAAGTCAACCTAATGACATTTTAAGAGTAGTTAAATGTTTTTGCCCAAGTTTAAGTTTAAGTATGCAAGTGTAGTTTGTTTTACTAAGTTTTCATTCATAGCAAGTTTCCACTTTTAGAATGTTTCCATTTTTAGTAAGTTAGTGTAAACACTAGTGAGTTGTCCTTAATAAGTCTACCACCTATTAAGTGTGAAGATAATTAGGTGTATGATTACTATAGTCGGGTTGATATTGTGGACCATACCCAAACATCTAAGCCACCGAGTCACTAGAATGACCAATTGTTACCGGTTGGCCCAGGATTTCTTGACCAAAATCTAAGTTTGGCATTCGTAATCCACAAGCGTCCCATAGTGGTACCAAGGATCACCCTAGGCCTTAAGCAACGCCGATGTTCAAGTAATTTCACGCTATCGTGAATGACTAAGGTAATCGTATAATATAAGTAGTAGTATATTATATGTGTTAGTAATAATATAAGTGTATAAGTGTTAGATAGTAGTATAAGTAGTATTAGGGTTTTAGTAGTAGTAATAATTAATGATTAGGGTTTAGTAATAAATAAACGATTAGAGTTTTAATTAATGTCTTAGGGTTTAGGTAGTATTAGGGTTTATTAATTAGGGTTAGGTTTAGTTAGGGTTTTAATATTTAATATATATATATATATATATATATATATATATATATATATATATACATACATCTTGTATATGTATATATAGATAATATTTTTATTTTTTTATATATATTCGGCCATATACATATACATATATATATATATATATATATATATATATATATATATATATATATATATATATATATATATATATATATATATATATATATATATATATATATATATATTTATATTTTTTTTACATATATGCATGGTGTATTTATTTATAGTATGTATATATCTTGTTACCTTTTTTAAACATTATCAAATCTTCTAACAATCTTCTAGGGTTTAAAGATCAAACAAAAATTCTTTTTTTTTATTTATAACAACCGTATATGTATGTATGTATATATTTATATATTTTTTTAAACTAGTAGATACATATGTAATGTGTATATACCTTCCAATTATAACCACCTTAACATAATCTTTATTAGGTTTTAAGTTTCTAAAGATCAAACACTCTTATCCCCCTTTTTTTTCGGTCGACTTCACATATACATACATATTTAATTTTTTTACATGTATATATATATATATATATATATATATACATATATATATATATATATATATATATATATATATATATATATATATATATATATATCTATGTGTGTACGTGTATATATTGTATATGTGTTTATTTGTTTGAATTAACAAGATTGTAACATGAATATGCATTGAAAACATAGATCAAAGGTTATGTAAATAAGTTTAGGGTTTATGTTATACCTTAAAGATATGAAGATGATTAACAAAAGAAAAGAAGAAACACTTGAAGATGAAGATCAAAGCACTCCAAAAATCAAGAACACCTTGAAGATCACAAAGAACGAGCTTGAAGATCTCTTGAAAACCTTGAAGATGATGGTGATTATTTCGATGGTGGTGGTAGGGAGAGAGAGAGAGAGATTTATCTTTGAGAGAGGATTAGGAGATTTGTTTTGGTGCATGGAAAGCTTTAGCCTAGGTCCCTATTTATACACACACATGGAGCATTCTAGAATTAGGGTTTACTTGGAGGAAAAGTTAGGGTTAGGGTTAAGTGATGGGGTGACCGAATTTAGGAGGGCAAAAGGGTAATTTTACCCTTTAAAAATTCGGCTAGGGCATACATGGGATGGTTTGGAACTTTTTCGTTTTAAACCTTGTACTTTAGATTAGCTTAAATGGTTCCTTAAGTGTCCAAGTTTAATTATTTAAGTGTACAAGGTTTAAGGTTATTTATTTTGTTCACAAAAGTTTATTAGCTCATTATTTTTATCTTTTATTAACTTGTCGTTTATTACACAAAGTTAATTATTATGTTTTATAATTCTTAACGCTTAACAATTATTGATTAAAGTTAAATCATTAAGTTTAATTATATTGTTGGGCATTTTATATTGGAAAAATATAGAATGGAAGAATGAGGGTCGTTATAGTACCTCCCCGTTATTAGAAACTTCGTCCCGAAGTTTTAAGTAGATTCCTCGTTTGCATTAGCAGTTGAGAAGAGATGGGGATATTTCTGTATCATGTGGTCTTTGCGTTCCCAGGTATATTCGGGGCCTCTACGCGAATTCCAACGGACTTTAATGATAGGTATGTTGCTTTTACGCGTTTGTTTGACCTCTCCTTCCATGATTTGTATAGGTTCTTCAATGAAGTGCATTTGCTCATCAATGTGGATATCATCCAAAGGAATAACAAGTGTGCTATCAGCAAGACACCTTTTAAGATTCGAGACATGAAACACATCATGTACTTGGCTAAGTCCAGTTGGTATTTCTAATCGGTACGCCACAGGACAGACTCTTTGAGTGATCGTGAAAGGTCCAACATATCGTGGACTGAGTTTACTTCGTTTACCGAAGCGGACAACACCTTTCCAAGGGGATACTTTCAACATGACTTTATCTCCAACTTGGAATTCTATATCCTTTCGCTTCCTATCGGCATAGTTCTTTTGTCGGCTACGGGCAGTTTCTGATAGTTGCTTAATCTGAACGATCTTTTCGGTAGTTTCGTGAATAATTTCGGGACCAGTTAAATGTCTGTCCTCGAGTTCGTCCCAACACAAAGGGGATCTACATTTCCGGCCATACAAAGCTTCAAAAGGTGCAGCTTTAATGATAGAGTGATAACTGTTGTTGTAAGAAAATTTAACCAAAGGCAAGTGTCTATTCCAACCTTTGCCGAAATCGATTACACAAGCACGTAGCATATCTTCCAAGGTTTAAATAGTTCGTTCACTTTGACCATCAGTTTACGGATGATAGGCTGTACTCATGTCGAGTTGAGTTCCAAGAGCGGATTGTAAAGTTTTCCAGAATCTAGAAACGAATCGATCGTCGCGATCAGAAATAATCGAGATAGGAACTCCATGACGTGAGACAATTTCTTTAATGTAAAGCTGTGATAATTTCTCCATCTTGTCAGTTTCCTTGATCGGTATGAAATGTGCAGATTTAGTAAGACGATCAACTATGACCCAAATAGTATCATTACCGTTTGAAGTCTTAGGCAAATTAGTAACGAAGTCCATAGTGATACATTCCCACTTCCACTGTGGAATATCGGGTTGTGTCAACAGACCAGAAGGCTTTTGATGTTCAGCCTTAACTTTCAAACAAGTGAGACACTTACTAACATGAGTAGAAATGTCGGCTTTCATGTTAGGCCACCAGTAGAATTCCTTCACATCGTGATACATCTTACTGGAACCGGGATGAATACAGTATCTAGTCTTATGTGCTTCATCCAAGACTAGTTCACGGAGATTACCGAAGCGAGGGACCCAAATTCTATTGCCAAAGTACCGTGTACCATTAGCTTTCACTTGGAGTTAGTTCTCGAAACCGATAGGTCCTTCACCTTCGATAAGTGTTAGTTTAATAGCTTCCAGTTGAGCTTCACAGATTTGTGATATAAGATTCGATTTGATTTTCAGGTTTAAGGCACGAACATGTTTAACATCGTATTTTCGACTAAGAGCATCGGCAACTACATTTTCCTTCCCGAGATGATATTTCAGCTCACAATGATAATCGTTCAATAACTCGAGCCATTGGATTTGCCTCATATTCAGCTGTTTCTGATCAAAGATGTGTCGAAGACTTTTATGGTCAGTGTACACCGTAAAGTGGGTACCATATAGATAATGTCTCCATATCTTTAATGCAAATACCACGGCACCTAACTCGAGGTCGTGTGTGGTATAATTCTCCTCATGTTTCTTCAACTGTCTAGATGCATAGGCAATAACCTTTTCACGTTGCATCAAAACACAACCAAAGCCTTGCTTTGAGGCATCGCAGTAAACCACAAAGTCGTCAGTACCTTCAGGTAAAGATAGAATCGGGGCTGTGGTCAATTTATCCTTCAGAACCTTGAAAGCAGATTCCTGTTCTTCGGACCACTCAAACTTCTTCTCTTTGCGAGTTAGCTTCGTAAGGGTTTAGCAAGAAGAGAAAAATCTTTTATGAATCTCCGATAATAACCGGCAAGTCCCAAAAATTGACGAATATGCTTCGCAGTCTTTGGTATCTCCCAGTTCTGAATAGAGGTAATCTTAGCTGGATCGACATGTATTCTGTTCCTATGAACAACATGTCCACGAAATTGTACGGTTTTGAGCCAAAACTCGCACTTTGAAAATTTAGCGTAGAGTTGTTCCTTTCGTAAGAGTTCAAGAATCATGCGCAAATGCTGCTCATGTTCTTTCTCACTCTTGGAGTAGATTAAGATGTCGTCAATAAACACAATGACAAATTTGTCAAGATACGGCTTGCAAACACGATTCATAAGATCCATGAACACGGCAGGAGCATTGGTTAAACCAAAAAGCATGACAAAAAATTCACAGTGCCCATAACGAGTACGAAAAGTAGTCTTAGGAATATAGAATTCCTTGACCCTAAGCTGGTGATAACCGGACCTCAGATCAATCTTTGAATAAACACTCGACCCTTGAAGTTGGTCAAATAGATCATCAATACGTGGTAATGGATAGCGGTTCTTGATAGTAAGCTTGTTGAGTTCACGGTAATCAATGCACATCCTCAACGTACCATCCTTCTTTTTAATGAATAGAATAGGAGCTCCCCATGGGGACGAGCTTGGATGAATGAAACCTTTATCCAATAGTTCTTGGAGTTTGTTGGATAATTCCTTCATTTCAGAAGGTGCTAACCGGTATGGTGCTTTAGCAATAGGAGCAGCATTGGGAGTTGAATCAATTTGGAATTCAACTTGTCGAGGAGGTGGAAGACCAGGAAGATCTTCAGGAAACACATCCGAAAAGTCTTTAACCACTGGTACGTCTTCAATACACTTCTCTTTCGATTCAATCATCTTAACGTGGGCTAGAATAGCTGGATAACCTTTCATAAGGTATTTGCGGGTTTTAATACAGGAGATAATGTTGAGATTAGAACCACTCTTGTCACCTTGAATGACTAGAGTCTCTCCATTTCCCAACGGAATGTTAACAGTTTTATCAAAACACAAGATTGCAACATGTAATGGACGTAACCAATCCAATCCAACTACGACATCAAAACTTCCGAGCTCAACCGGCAAAAGGTCTATCTTGAATTCTTTATTGGCTAAGATTAGGTTGCAGTTTTTATAGATTTTATCGACTTTCATGATCTTTCTATTGGCTACTTCTACTAATCGTTTAGATTCTAAGGGTTGAGGCTTTTCAGTGAATAAGGTGCAAAATTCACTAGACACGTAACTCTTATCGGCACCAGTATCGAATAAAATAGTTGCGTAATAATTATTGACAAGATACGTACCCGTGATGACCTCATCTTCATCTCGGACTTCAGCAGCAGTAATAACAAACGCACGACCCTTTGCAGCAGTAGTATTGGCTCCAATAACGGGATTATCTTTCTTCTTAGGACAATTTGGACTAATGTGTCCTTTTCTCCACAAGTGTAACAAGTAGGAGGAGCTTTGGCAGGAACAATAGCTTTATCCTTTGGAGGAGTCTTACACGTCTTAGCAACGTGTCCCACTTTCTTACACAACGAACAAGTAGCAGTACATCGCCCCGGGTGATGCCTTTCACAACGAATACAAAAAGGATAGGTATCCTTATAATTCATCCTTGTACTATCCGCATGCTTCTTACTAACATTCTGAGTCGAACCTTGAGACGGCTCAAACTTCCTTTTACCTTCATTACCCTTAGTATCAACCTGCTTATTAGCCGACGCTCTTCTTCTCTTAGCCAACATCAGATTTTGTGCCATGAGAATCACAGCATCAAGAGTAACCTTCTCGGTAGCAATAACATTCCCCTGAACATCCTCGGGGAGATCTTCAATATACCTTTAAATTCTTCTATTTTCAGTAGGAAACATCTCACGACACAAAGTAGAAAGCTCAAGAAAATGATTGGTATAGCTTTCAATGTCGGTACCCTTCACCTTCAAGTTTTTGAACTTGACTCCTAGGACAGAATTTATTAACCATCATGCTTTTGAGTTCGTCCCATGGAATTGCATTAGCATTGTCAATTCCCACGGACTTAGCATGAGCAGTCCACCAAGTAAAAGCATTTCCAGCTAATGAGCTAGTGGCATATTTGACCCGATCGTTATCCCCGCAGTTGCAAACACCAAAGATGGATTCTAGCTTCTCGAACCATCGAACTAGTTCAACAGCTTCTTCATTTCCCTTGAAAGCGGGAGGGTGGCAGTTTGTAAAGTCCTTGTATGAACAAGGTTTCGGTTGGGTGTTAGCATGATTAGCTTGAGCGTTGCCTTAGGCGGCAGTAAGCAACTATTGGAATTGCTCAGTGGTCAACACGATGTTGGTAACGGTAGGTGCAGTTGGACGAACCATGATGTCACTACATTAAAGTGAACATAAGTTTGATAAGTTGACAAGTTATAAGTTTGAGCAATTATAAGTATGAATAAAATAAAGCATTGATATCACATGATATTAATAGAACACTTTATATTATTAGAACGAGGCATTAAATAAGCCTTTTTAATACATGATTCAGAAATAGAAATAGTTTAAGGCATAGCCTTTACATAGACAAGAAATTGGAAAAAATAAACTAGGAAATATTAAGATTGAAGTAATCTTCATATTTCTTCTTCTCATCCTCCACCTTCTTCATATACTCATCCACTTTCTCGTTCCTCGCCTTTTGCTTCTCATAGAGATACTTGAGGTTATCGTAGAGGTTAGTAACACGACTATTGACTGCGTTGTTATCGTACCCCTTTAGAGCAAGCTACTTATTGACTCGATTTCTTTCCATATCCATCCAGAAATCAACATCCTCCTTGAGATGAGCAAGTGATTGCTTTCCCCAGCGGGTGTTACGTTCTTCCTCATACTTCACCAACTTTATCTCTTTCTTTAACTCCGCATTTTCCTCCAAATGTTTCTTGATCACTAGGTCTTTTTCATCCATTCGAGCCTCGACCCTTGCAATATGGCGAAGCAAACCATCGAAGTTCTTCTCGGTAGTTGTTCGCAGATTCATGATTTCACACATGGCATTATGGTTATCATAAGAAGGAGATCAGGCTCTTTTCTTAAACGGACCATCTTTTTTAACATCAGTAGGGCGTTTCCCCTTGTCTTCAATTCTTGGGGTTGGGTAGTAGTCGGGAGACTTAGGTAAAGTATTCGGACTATAGTTTGGTGAGGGAGGACCACAAAGACCATAAGGTAGGCTTTGGACTTGTCTTTCAGTGGAAGAGTATCCAGTACCTACTTCGATGGTAGGTTTAAAGCGAGCCATTTCTTCAGATGATTTGAAGAGAGTCATTTTATTTGGTTGATTAACGCTTGAGCTTGACATCCTGACATTAGGAAAGAGACTTTGATTAGCATTTTAAGCCAAGATTATCAAAGCAAAGTTGTTAAGATTATAAGGCATTCCTAAGTGCTTTAAGTCTAAGGCAGGAAATGTTATAGTTTCCTAGATTGCTAAGGCACCCTAGCTAGCAAGTAAGGCACACATAAAGATGCAATCATGGTTCTCTATAACAGCCTGGTTATGCTCTGATGCCAATCTATCACACCCCCAGTTAGGGCCTGGGTGAAATGTGACTTAATATCAAATAAACCAACATATTATAATACGAGAACAATACTATATGATAAAAACAAACTTTATTGAGTACGCAGTGGAAAATAAAATGTCGTTACAATAATGGAAATTACAATAAAGTAATTGTTTCAAATGCAAGAATAATAAATGCGATATCTCTTGATCCTAAGTCCAAGTAGCATCACATAAGCAGTAAGTAAGTAAACTTGATCAATCAGCACCTGAGACAAAACATGCTAAAGTGTCAACCAAAAAGGTTGAGTGAAGTTCATAGGTTTAACAAAAATGTTTGACCTTTGTTTTAGACCACAAGATTTAGTTTATAAAGTTGATCTCGCAGGGATCAAAAAGTTATGCCAATTCGTGATATTTAGACTAAACGTTCAAAGTTTGCTCCAATGACAAGTTGTGTCTATACTTGTCGATTTAATTTCATTATTAAGTAATACAATGACTTGGTCAAATGTATCGGGGACGTTACTCCTGATAGGCCTACCCCCAATAATTAAGAATGCATTTAACGAGCAATTAAAAATATCACTGTAGGGACTTAGTCGGACATAGCCGGGTATAGCATAGTTTAACGATTGGTACTTGTGACTAAATTGTAAATAGTAAAAGTAACATGTGTCTCACCCCAAATAAGTTAAATAAATTTGCTAACAATAAAAAGTGGGGCTATGAATTCACCTTAGTAACTAGGAGAGAGAGTTGTTATTCCTTGGAATAGAAGAGTTGGATGAACGTGAGCAGAAAGTCAACCTAATGACATTTTAAGAGTAGTTAAATATTTTTGCCCAAGTTTAAGTTTAAGTATGCAAGTGTAGTTTGTTTTACTAAGTTTTCATTCCTAGTAAGTTTCCACTTTTAGAATGTTTCCATTTTTAGTAAGTTAGTGTTAAACACTAGTGAGTTGTCCTTAATAAGTCTACCACCTATTAAGTGTGAAGATAACTAGGTGTATGATTACTATAGTCGAGTTGATATTGTGGACCATACACAAACATCTAAGCCACCGCCAAGTCAGTAGAATGACCAATTGTTATCGGTTGGCCCAGGATTTCTTGACCAAAATCTAAGTTTGGCATTCGTAATCCACAAGCGTCCCATAGTGGTACTAAGGATCACCCTAGGCCTTAAGCAACGTCGATGTTCAAGTAATTTCACGCTATCGTGAATGACTATGGTAATCGTATAATATAAGTAGTAGTATATTATATGTGTTAGTAATAATATAAGTGTATAAGTGTTAGATAGTAGTATAAGTAGTATTAGGGTTTTAGTAGTAGTAATAATTAATGATTAAGGTTTAGTAATAAATAAATGATTAAGGTTTTAATTAATGTCTTAGGGTTTAGGTAGTATTAGGGTTTATTAATTAGGGTTAGGTTTAGTTAGGGTTTTAATATTTAATATATATATATATATATATATATATATATATATATATATATATATATCGTGTATATGTATATATAGATAATATTTTTATTTTTTATATATATTCGGCCATATATATATATATATATATATATATATATATATATATATATATATATATTATATTTTTTTTACATATATGCATGGTGTATCCATTTATAGTATGTATATATCTTGTTACCTTTTTTAAACATTAACAAATCTTCTAACAATCTTCTAGGGTTTAAAGATCAAACAAAAATTCTTTTTTTTTATTTTTATAAAAACCGTATATGTATGTATGTATATATTTATATATTTTTTTTAAACTAGTAGATATATATGTAATGTGTATATACCTTCCAATTAACCAACTTAACATAATCTTTATTAGGTTTAGGTTTCTAAAGATCAAACACTCTTATCCCCCTTTTTTTTGGTCGACTTCACATATACATACATATTTAAAATTTTTTTTACATGTATATATATATATATTTATCTATGCGTGTACATGTATATATTGTATATGTGTTTATTTGTTTGAATTAACAAGATTATAACATGAATATGGATTGAAAACATAGATCAAAGGTTATGTAAATAAGTTTAGGGTTTATGTTATACCTTAAAGATATGAAGATGATTAACAAAAGAAAAGAAGAAACACTTGAAGATGAAGATCAAAGCACTCCAAAAATCAAGAACACCTTGAAGATCACAAAGAACGAGCTTGAAGATCTCTTGAAAACCTTGAAGATGGTGGTGATGATTTCGATGGTGGTGGTGGCCGTGAGCCTAGGAGAGGGAGAAAGAGAGATTTATCTTTGAGAGAGGATTAGGAGAATTGTTTTGGTGCATGGAAAGCTTTAGCCTAGGTCCCTATTTATACATACACATGGAGCATTCTAGAATTAGGGTTTACTTGGAGGAAAAGTTAGGGTTAGGGTTTAGTGATGGGGTGGCCGAATTTGGGAGGGCAAAAGGGTAATTTTACCCTTTAAAAATTCGGCTAGGGCATACATGGGATGGTTTGGATCTTTTTCGTTTTAAACCTTGTACTTTAGATTAGCTTAAATGGTTCCTTAAGTGACCAAGTTTAATTATTTAAGTATACAAGGTTTAAGGTTATTTATTTTGTTTACAAAAGTTTATTAGCTCAGTATTTTTATCTTTTATTAACTTGTCGTTTATTACACAAAGTTAATTATTATGTTTTATAATTCTTAACGCTTAACAATTATTGATTAAAGTTAAATCATTAAGTTTAATTATATTGTTGGGCATTTAATATTGGAAAAATATAGAATGGAAAAATGAGGGTCGTTATATTTATGGTTTCTAGAATGCCCATTGATTTAAGATGCAATTTTACTTTTATAACCCATGACATGTAGTTGTTTCCAGTTGATTCTAAAGGAGTAAATTTAAGCTTTTCCAGATTCGACATTTTCTATTATCAAAAATTAAAACAAACAACATGATAAATTAGTGTCAATTTATATTCATAAGTATATAAACACTAAACATAAATTTAAGATAATATAAATGATAAGTAGGCGACAGTGTCGACCATGTGTATGCAATCATAAATAAATGTTATATAACATAAATATAAATATTAGTAAACATAAATGATAATTAGGCTACAGTGTCGACAATATAAATGTTAGATAATAGAAATATAAATGTTTGTAACATAAATGATAATTAGGCGACATTGTCGACCATATATTTTTCAGGTGGTATAACCGACCATATATCATTTAGGTGGCAGAGCCAACCATATTTAGTATTAAGATTATCGTGCTGATAACGTGTTAAGATTTAGTAGTTTATAACTACCTTTAGTGGTTTGATTCTTGATTAAGAATACTAATAATGAAGTGTAAGAACAAAGATGATAATGGAGAGAAAGAAAGAAACACACTTTTGAGAAATGGTGAAAGTTTAATGCTTGCATTCATAGCAATTTATAGCAAAAATATCACAAGTTTAGGTAATACAATAATATTACTTTTGTGTATCAATAATTGACTATCCATATATATATATATATATATATATATATATATATATATATATATATATATATATATATATATATATATATATATATATATATATATATATATTCTATATTATAACTTGAGAGATATATTATTTAAATTACAAGTGCTTGAACCGCCTAAAATAATGTTTTTGTCCTTTTTTTCAAAACATAATTATCAATTGTTGTCACATAAGACATCTACTAAAAACTTATCTTCATTACTACTACGTATCTTTTTTAATCCATTCAATTTCTCTCGACTCATTGTACTCCTTAAATAATCACAACCATTTAGACTTTTGTTATCTTTGTCAATTGGACTTCTATTATTACACTATCATTAACATCATATTCTTCATTATTCATCTTGTCTTTTCTTTTTTTTTTTCTTCAAATTTTTAGCGCCCTAATATGAACTGGACAACATTACTATTTATATCCCTTTTCTGAAGGTTGTTGCGCAGCATTGTAGATGAAGATTTAAGGATCTTATGTCGCTTGCTAACAATCCTAGAGGCGGAATACACTAGAATTGTGTTAAACCGAGATATGGGTCGTATCGGGATCGAATAGATCAAACCTAGGACAAATACTAGATTAGATCGACGCCTAAATGAAGTATTTCAGTGGTATTTGATGTTAGAGTTTGGCAGAGACGAAAATATGTCAATTAGGGTAAATGGGATGAGTAACCTCAACAAAGAAGTCTCAACCCGTATATATACTGCATATCAGACACACTCGGTCGAGTGTGTCTCTCAGTCGGTCGACTGTGTAACACAGTCGGTCAAGTTTTTGGACACACTCGGTCGACTGTGTGTGCAGTTTAACTAATTGATTGTTTAACAAATTAAGCCCGTACAATCACAAACATAATCAATAGTCACAAGTAAACATTATTACATAACCGAATGTATCAAACTATAAATCAATCTACGGCTGGGGATTCATGCACCAACAAACTCCCCCTAAGACCTAGCTGTAGAACATAAAAATTCAGTTATCAATCAGTAAATGGATCTGTCACCCAGTTCTTCAGATAGCAGAGTTTCACAACTCTGCAATACTGTTCAGCTTGCGCACGATTTTCTAGAAAATACAGCATCCGGTTGTAGTATAAGGTGAACATATCTTCCTCACAACAGTTCCTCAACCAAACTGGATCCAAAACCCTTATACTATCATTTTCATCTCCTCCATCTTTGTCTAACACAATAACCGCTTCCTCCGAGCGTTCATCATAATACCACCAATGAAAACGAGGACTGAAGTGCTGCGGCATCTTTCGCAAAGGAACCTTACGCATATACTTCACAGGTTGATATTTTACTATCTTCCTTCTTACCCCTGTTTTCCTGTTCGTCCTATAAGAGATCTTTGGAAATTGTGGTCGAAAGCCTACAAAGTAAGGTGACCGAAATGATCTTCTTATCTTACGAACCAAAATATCAAGAATTCCACAATAATCCTGATACAAAATCTTAAGCCTGGCCACCTGCATAAACTCAAAATATGGTTATGATTTGAACTCGTGTGCATACTTGATATAATCCACTCCGTGTTCTTTCTTGATCGCATATATATCAAACTCTTTTATATAAGCCCAGGCTATTATCTTTCCCTTAGCACGTAAACTTTCACAGTGCTCGATAAACTTCAAAAACTGTGGCTCCACCTTAGGCTTCATAACATACTGCCTAATTCGCATCAAGATTTTCCATTCTTCTTCCAAAACTTCAACCTTTTCTTTGTTGATTTTTACCGGCAAAAACCCTTCTGGCAACACACTTTCTTGTTCTTTCTGTTCTTTTTCCTTGCACTTTCTATTTAAAAGTTCATCATTCATTTGAAAGTAATCAGCAAAAGTTGGAAGATCATTATCAGCAAAACCTTCATAACGTGGATACGGCTCTGTCGGCTCATCCTCAATAATCACCTCATCAAAACTATTATCACTTTCATCAACAACTTCTGTATCACTTAACTCATCATCAAAATTATGTGTCCCTGAAGTCGAAGCTTCAGTCGAGGCCTTTGATGTAACGTCAGCAGATTCCTTAGCTTGTCGCTCTAGATGCTCCATCAATTCCTGTTCCGTCTCAGTGAGATCCGGAGGGATCTCCCCTTCTTCTAAATTAGTATAAAAAGTAGAATGATTAAGGCGATCCTGCATAGCTAAAAATTCAGAAACTGTTATTACTTGAAGTGGAGTTACATACAGTGGGTGATCCTCAGTATAACCTTTAGCAATCTCAACTGCCATGTCATCCTCATTACCTAGGGTACCAAAAGGATCTGGACCCTCCTCCTCTTCTTCAATCACTATTTTCTTCTCCCATTCATTTAACCTCTCAGTCAATTCTTGATTTTGAGTCTGAAGAGTCAAAATTTCTCCAGCCTGACTTCCCACACTTTTCTCAAGTTCCTTAATTTTCAATTGTTGTCGATCAACTAACTCCCTCAACGTAGACATTTCAGTTTCCCTTCTTTTCTTATCTTCATCAGCAGCCTTTTGAAATTTAGCAAAATCAGCAGTCAACTGAATCAATCGCCAATTAACTATTCATGTCAGATCACCTGTAACACCTTCAGGATGCTGAGTAGTTTGGACTTGTTGAGTAGATGGAGTTTGTTGTTGTTGAGTGGGTGGCACTTGAGTAGATCTTCCAGCATCACCAGTAGCTTGAACAGTTGGAGCAACTTTGGTTAAGACTTTGTTGTGGAATATGAGCTTCCATCCTGAAGCAAGATCTTCAAACGCTTCTGTCTCTGTCTGGTTGACACCTTAGGAGCTTCAGCTAACTTTCTTTTAACCAAATCAACTTGACTATCATCAAGCGCAGTCACAGCCTCTTCATCAACTAATCGAGGACCAGTGTGCTTCGGTGGAGGCTGATATCACATATTTAATACAAGTTTTCCTTAGCGATATCGATCACTTTTGGTCCTTTTGGATACAATTTGGTGTTATTTCGATAAGTGTTATGAAAGTTCGAGTTCTAAGACCAAGAAGATGAAATTTGAAGTTATTTGATGGTTTTAGTGATTTTCTATGGAAACGAGTGAAAGAGATTGGTTCGATTTGAGTTTGGATGAATTTATTGAGTTTTCAGTCCGGAATCAGCAAAATGGGCCTGGAGCGCCGCTCAAAAAGGTGGAGCGCTGCTCCAGTAGGCAGGAAAAACAGTTCAAGGGGTTTTGGAAGTTAACAGATCAGGTTTCAGTGAAACAGAGTGCCTTTCAATATGTGGAACGCCGCTCCACCTTCAGCCGGGTTCAGAATTTACCTATTTAAAGCCCAAATTTTTACCCTAATTAATCATTCTTGCATCCAGACGAATTCCAGCAGCTTTTTGACGAAAAAGGGTGATTGTTGGGGAATCCCAAGATCATTCTAACACATCAATCATTCCAGAAAAGCGTCTCGGTCCGTTTATCATTCAAGAACAATATTTTCATTAGGTTTAATTCTTATTATCATAATGAATACTCTTAATTTTTTATTTGCGATTTTGATTTTAGCCATGATTGTTGGCTAAGCACTTTAATGTTTGTCTAGATTGAATATTCGTATGTGTTTGGATGATACTTTAATGTTTAATTTGATTAATGCATGATAATTATGAGTTTTGATTAGGAACCATTCTTATGGGATTTGATTATTGTTACTAGGCTTGATTAGTGATCTTGTTTGAACAAAGGGAACCCTGTTTCAATTTAGTGAACTAATTTCCAATTGATTTGTCTTAACCAATTGGGTGCTTACTGGACCAAGGGGGTAAACCGGGTAACATAGATTGACCAAAATAGGGGTGAATTGTGTGGAGCGAACGCGTAACCAATTGAATCTTAATCTTATAATTAGTTAATTACTAAGTCACAAACGAAAGACGTCTTTGGTGAAAGGGAACCCTAAGCCAATAAATCCTAGTTTGACGTGTTTGCTAAAAGAGAACTCTGGGTAAACCGACTCTGTAGTTGCATATATTGATAAATAGAACTAGAGCTTAATAACAAATCATCCGACACTGCGAATAGGAGATCTAAGCAAACATTCTTTTATCTATTGAATTCAAATATCTTTACTTTTCGTTGAGTCTGCATTTATTTTCTATAAACTTAAAAACACAAAAAATATTGTCTTTTACTTTTAATCTATCCTTGATTTGGCTAATCGTTAAATAGCCACAAAACAAATTATCTCGTACTTTCAATTTTCATAGATTAACTTAGTTTATTTTTATTAGTTGCAATCTTAATTCTCACGTTAAACTGTCCTTGGAATGATTTCAGAATTACCAGCTTTATACTATTGCACGATCGGGTACACTGCCCGTTAGTGTGTAGTAATCTTTAAACCGGCATTTTCCATAGATAAATTATATACTAGATTTTACACATCAAGTCTTTGGCGCCGCTGTCGGGGACAGTTGTGTGTCAATTTGAGATTGTTTGCTATTTGTGATTATTTGAGTCTTGTGAGTTTTAATTTTTATTTTTGTTTTAATAGTATAGTTTTTTTTAGAGTCGGTGCTTTTATTCTTTTCTTTGTTTTTGTCAGTTGTAGGGAAATGGTTGACTACAAGAATATGACAATGGGTGAGAGAATGAGAGTAGAGCGGAGGAAACTAATCGCATTGTATTCATCTCCTAGTGTTACCAACGAGGGGTATCAAGAGAAAGAAGTTAATGAAATTGTGGTTAACACTAAAAAAGGTCTATGAAAGAGAGAATGATAGATGAAGGTTTCTGCCCGTGTTTTTATGGGTCTTGGCAATGTTGCATGAATTCGAACGTAAAACATTCGAGTCCTCTACCTACTACGCAACTTGCTACCGATCTTTATTCACCATTGATTCTGTTTTCGGAACATTCAAATGTGACAGAGTTCGCTCCAGCTCCACAACTTATAACTTCACAATCTATTTTGCAAGAGGAACTGGTTGTTGAAAAACGTACTCATTTAGATCCACTTTCTGAGCTTTTGCAGGATTTCCCCGAGTTACATTCTTGCTCTTCTAGTTATATAGATGAGATTGTGGTGGAGGAAGAAGATGGTTTGTTAGTTGATCTAATGACTAATGGGTATGAGTCTACAACCGAAGAATTGAAGGAATTGAAGTTGCAGGTTGAGACTCATTCCATAGTTAAGATTCAAAGCGGGTCCACACTTATTTCAGAGGATGTCGATATTGAGGAGAGTAATAGTTCATTTTTGGATGGATATTACCGTGTGTATATCATGGAAAAGACGATCTATAGTGACCCATTTGATTTGAGCATGACTGTGGGGTACATTCGAGAGTCCCAATCTGATTTTAAGGGTGACACGTCTTCTAAATTTCGGGTTATTTTAGAGTTCTCCGTGAAGAATGTAGATGAATTCCCAAAGTTAATGTTCACAACCCGCGGTGTAAATGACTGGTTGACATTGCTGATTCGTGGAACATACTCTACTGATTTCTCGTACCGTCAGCTAAGTGTGGGTGATTCAGACCCCACTAAAGGCTGATTATAGGGGTCGAGTCGGGTGCACGACTCAATGAAATGCACCATTTTGTATAGTATTGTATATTTGTTTGGATTCATTGCAGGTACTTTTGATGATGAACATTGCGTGATAACTATCGAGGAATGGCATTAAGTGCAGGCCGGTCTGTCATTAGCATTCCGCGATTCTTGGTTGTAACTTGGCAAGTTTTACTTTATTTCTCCTTTTACCCTTCCGAATTTAATCTATTTTTGATCTCAAGTAATGGGAACATTACTTGATCTCAAATGTGGGGTGGGGATGTAAATTCTTGCGGGTTGGTAAAATATGTGTTTGAAACATGAGTGTTGGTTTACATATGGCTTGGTATTTTGAATATTAAAAAGAGTGAAACATCACGTTTTAGGCCATTTTTGGGGAATTTTAAAATTTTTATGGTCTAATCCATGATTTCAAAGAAACCAAAATCGTTTCACGTGTTCATTATTTTGGACATGAAATCCTACGAGTACGGGGAACTTAATAGTAGGTCACCTGTACTAAAACGGGTGTAAACCGTGAGAGAGTGGTGATTGCATAGCTTGGTCGGAAACCAGATCTCGTGCCAGATCAAAACCTTAAGGGCGGTCTTCATTGCTCAGAACCAGGGCAACGTATGCGCTCGACCACTAGATAACCCTTCGGATGTATCGTTTCCATCCTGGTAAGGAAGTAAAGTCTTCCGAAAGATGTTTCAAACCGAGTGTCAATTGAAATAGATTGGCATTCCTGAGTGAGTCAGATCTACTCATTAAGGAAGTAAAGTCTTCCGACCGTTTCACTTGGTACGTATATGTAGTAACCCGAACTTTTCCATGATTATATATTATATGAGATTAATATTTACATGAATAAATGTTTCCAACATGTTAAGCAATCAAACTTGTTAAGACTTGATTAATTGAAATGAGTTTATGTAGACAATTGACCACCCGTTTTCCTGATGATTCACGAACGTCATAACTTGTGATAATTATATAATCGTTTTATTTTTTTATGATGTAAGTTTTTATTTTATATATATATATATATATATATATATATATATATATATATATATATATATATATATATATATATATATATATATATATAAGAAGAAATACAATTAAATCAAAGATGTACAACTAAAATACTATTTGCTACAGTAAAACACTATTTGCTACAGTAAAATACTATTTTCTACAGTAAAAAACTATTTGTTACAGTCACACTATTTACTACAGTCACACTATTTACTCGTATTCAATCCGTATTCGTATTCGTACAATACATAACTTCTAAATGTATATACTATTGGTATATACACTTCAATGATCAGCTCTTAGCAGCCTTAATGAGTCACCTAAACATGTGGGAACCATCATTTGGCAACTAGCATGAAATATCTAACAAAAATACAAAATAATGGAACCTTATATTCAAGGGTAGGATCACGTTTTTCTTCACCAACCATAAACACATTTTCATTCCAACTTTTATGCATCAAATTACTCTCTCTCAATTCCTCTCTTATTGTTCTAAGTGTTCTTCATCATTTTCTTCATAATCTAGCTCAATCTATGTAACATCCCAAAATTTTAAGATAATATTTTATGAGAATTTATTAATGATTCGTTATGTTTAAGTATTTAACTAGCAAAATAATATAGACAATTCAAGAATTTGTTAGTTAAATATTGGAAAGGGACTAATCATGCAAAGTATGAAATGAGGTGGTTAGTTAGTGTGAAGGACTACCTAAACTATGAAATGGTGGGGAGGGACTTAAGTTGTCTATTGCTAATAGTTATAGTGTAATTATGTGATTGAGAGCTTGAAGCTCATTTTAGATTTGTCTGAGATTTCAAGAGAGCAAAAAGAAGAACGGGTTTTGCAATTAAAAATCAAGAACTTCCAATTCTAGTGATTCCCTACATGCAAGCTTGAAATTAAGAAATTAAAGGTGTGCTAATCTTAGTGGAAGTAATAAAATTAGTATTATCATCATTTTCTTCTACTTCAATTAGAAGTCTTGAGAAGAACTTTGAGGTAAGCATTATATGTTTGAAATTAGTGGATGTTTGTGTTTAGATGATGTCTTACTACCATTCATGAAGTCTAAATGTGTTATGGCCTAGTCAAATTCGGATTTGAGTTTAGTGGGTTTAAAAGTTGATTTTTGAAAGATAAGTAAATGGGATTTTGATTTAAATCAAGTTTGTGCTTAAATGCTAGCATAAAATGAAGTATATAATGTTATGGTGTGTGTTTATGTATGAATTTGTTAAAAGAACAAGTGTGATGGAAATGATGATGAGTCTAATGTTGTTAATGGTTAAAACTATTTAGTGCACATAAGGTGTTTGATGAAATGCCTCAATGAAAGTAAATATGTAATTTTGATGAAATTGCGTGAAAAGAATTATTTTGAGATAATGAAATTGCTAGTTAGTGTTTGTTGCTAAGAAGTGAAAGTCAAAAAGGTGTTTTTAAGAAATGTCAATGTTTAAGGTTCACCTCTAAATGTAGAAGGAGGTTGATGATTTGAGAATATGTCTTAATTGAACTTGAGAAATTGTATATTGAAAAATTTGTAGGTATGGCACTATTTGTTTAAATGGAAATGTAAAACTAAGTTTAATGAAATTTAAGAATGTTGAATATTGTAAATGTTCATGTGAAGTGATAAAAGTGGGTTAGGCAAGATTAAACCTCAAGTGTTAAATGAATGAAAGTGAAAGTTCATGCTTATGAGGTTAATTTGTTTGAATGCTTTATGTTAGCTCAATTGTGTAAATAATGATATTAGCTCTTATATAGGTGCTAGTCAAAGCAACAGGAACTTCAACCAATCAAGGGAGTGCTCTAAATCAAGGTGAGTTATATGGGGGTAATATGGGCGGGTCAAGGGTGATCATGGAATCCATGATCACAAGCTATGTAAAAGAGATGTTTATGAATTACTTTATGTTTTTGAGTTTAACTATGAAGGTGTACTTATGGTTGTATTTGAATACGAGATATGATGATAAGGGTGGCTTAATGCTCCCGGATTGCATCCGTGCAAGAGGGTGTCGATTAAGTTCACTAGATAAAAGCTTAGACTTTACGTCTATGTCAAGGTGAAAAGCTTAGACTTCATGTCTATGATAAGGCGAAAATCTTAGACTTTGTGTCTATGTCAAGGTTTAAAGCTTAGACTTTATGTCTATGTCCATATCACGTGATGAGCTTGGATTTATATCCATGTTAAGTATAAGCTTGGACGAGGTCCATGTTAAGAGTAAGCTTGGATTTATATCCATGAATAAGTGTAAGCTTGGACGATGTCCATGTAATGTGTTAGTTTGAATTTACATATATGATAATGTTTTAAGCTTGAAATATGTACATGTTATGTGTTAAGATTTGGAGTATGTCTAGGAGGCAAGATGATCAAGTCCGAATCATGAAATCAACCTTCGGGTTGGAAGGTTATGGTTACGTTATGATTGTGTTTATGTTTTAAGTTTAAGATATGTACTTACCATTAACTCACTAAGCGTATTGCTTACCCCGTTATGTTGTCAATGTTTGTTAGGTTCTTATGCATCGAGAAGGTTTGGGACGGCAAGGTTTTAGAGGAGCATTCGGCACTTAGTAAGTGGAATTGCAAGTCCCTATTTTGAATACTAGCTTTATCGATACCGCTTATCAACGCTAAGTCTTTTGTATTTGTTAACTATGTTTCTTTTAAATTTTGGGACCAAATGTCATATTTAAGATGTGTAAACACGTTGCTCACGATTAAAACAGGTTGGAACGGAGTTGTTATGCGTTGATAGTCAAACGGGTCATAAGTGTTAATTTGGTTGAAAACTACCATGTCGGGGCCTGATCCCGGAATGGGATTAAAAGATCCCGGAATGGGATCAAAGGTGATTTTCAAGAAATTTGATCAGAACCTGATCCCATAGTGGGATGATGGGATCCCATAATGGGATCTAAAAAAAAAAAATTTCTATCGTGTAAGGGCGTTAAAAGTTGGTATCAGAGCTATGATTTTAGGGACTTGGATAATCCACCGTAGGGTTATCTAGGCTTAAACCAACACTAAGTTTTAATAAGCGGTTTGAGACTTTCATGATAGGTAATTTTTAAAGTATTATGCCATGTTCTTTAGGATTGTATAGGATGCTAGAACTTAGAAGAAAGGAATGGGAAGAATGAATGTGTGTTATACATGAGTTTGTTTGTATTTTCGAGAAAACTATGCACTTGTGATGTGATGTACGAGAGTGGTTTGGTACACCCGGATTGCATCCGTGCAAGAGGGTGATGATCAAACCCACTAAGTAATGAAGCTTGGATCCATGTCAAAGATGATGAGCTTGGACTTGTGTCCAAGTTAATGATGACGAGCTTGGACTTGTGTCCATGTCAATGATGATGAGCTTGGACTTGTGTCCATGTCAATGATGATGAGCTTGGACTTGTGTCCATGTCAATGATGATGAGCTTGGACTTGTGTCCATGTTAATGAGGATTAGCTTGGACTTGCGTCCATGTTGATGATGATAAGCTTGGACTTGTGTCCATGTCGATAATGGTAAGCTTGGATCCATGGTAAAGTTAATGAGCTTGGACTTGCGTCCATGGTAAAGTTAATGAGCTTGGACTTGTGTCCATGGTAAAGTTAATGAGCTTGAACTTGCATCCATGGTAAAGTTAATGAGCTTAGACTTGCGTCTATGGTAAAGTTAATGAGCTTGGACTTGCGTCCATGGTAAAGTTAATGAGCATGGACTTGCGTCCATGGTAATGTTAGTGAGTCTGAACTTACGTCCATCTTAATCTTGATGAGTTTAGACCTTATGTCTATGGAATTGTGTTTAGCTTAGGCACAATCATAGGTCATCCCTAGTAAGTTGTGACTATGGTGTGTTATGACCGGATTCGATACAAGAAAGAAACTTACGGGTTGACAGGTTATGTTTTGGTTATGATTATGCTAATGCTAAGAGTGCTCTTGGGTTTTTGTGACCATGAGTTCTATATAGGATGATGTAAGTTGCAAGTTTAAGATGAACAAACACATGAATAGAAATGGTTATGTAAGTAGTTGTCAAAAGTATAATGAATATACCCTTAAGTTGTGATGACTAAAGACGATGTAACAGAAATGAGAAAAGCGTGAAAGCGGTTCAAGTAATACTGAAGTGTGAAAAGAATGAAATTTAGGGGGGGAGTTTAGCATCCCTGATCGTTTAGAATATTAAGAGGTCATGAAAAGAAGAGGAAGTATGAAGGGAATATGAACACAGTCCGGGTTGGGCTGAGACCTGAACCCAATCTAGAATAGAAGAAGGGTAAAGGAGTCACGAGATGTGCGGTAGGTACCTTCCTTTACACCTGCACATGTTTTGTGTGACTTCCTACATGAACGCGTATAGGCCTTAACCATTAATTGGAGAGGCAACGAAACTATATAGTTGTGACTATAGTGAGTAAATGATTATTTTGTTCCCTTGGAGTGGGTTTAGTGTGTTGCAACGGAAATGTGTAGCAATGAACCTTTAAGTGAAGGGACTAAAGGAAAAGAAAGAGTTTCCCTTAGGAAAATGCAAGAATGTTAAGAGGACCAAACTACTTACTTTTAAGGTTGAAATGTCTTGAGCAAGAGATCTCTGTGGTCCTGGAAGAGAGGAAGATGTGATAGATAAGATTGAACCGGTTGTAAGGTCTTGTAAATACTTGGATCTTCATAGCTTTAAGACTACACAAATGCAAGAAGAACAAGATAGAATGTAAGAAGACTGAAAATGAATAGTTCTTCTTATTTTAAAAAGGAAGAGATTTGGTACACCAAATGATTGTAGTATGACGAAAGACTTAATAGACAGTTAAGAAAACTAATTAAGCATGGAGAGTAAAATTTTGCATGAGAATGAGCAATCCAGCTATCATGGTACTTAAGACTTGGTTATGATTAAGTAGTAAGATGTGCATGATATACGATATTTAAAATGAAGATTAAGTGTATATACAAATGTGTATTATCTGTACCTAATGATGGAAATGAGTAAAGACACTAAAGAGATATGAGAAATAAGAAGATTTTTATATTATGGCAATGAATTTTGAGAATGGAAGGAGGCATTTATGAAAAGTCGCATGAAAATAATTTAAAGAGTAAGGTTCCTTACTCGTAAAGATGATGAGATATGTATTTAGGGCTACATTTGCATTGTAGCAATGAGTCTTGTGACACGTTCTGGTTATGTATTGAAAAAGAAGTAGATTCGACTATTCATTAGCCAGAGAATATGAAGTAGAGACTGATGATGAAAATGAAGATAGTGTATAATTGATCTATAATCATACTAAATGATATTGAAGGCTTGTTCAAGTAATTAGGTAAATTTTATAAGCAAAATAATTTATTGGGTTTTACATGAGGCATGTCAGATTCCCCGATTCTAGTTAATGTGGTTAAGAGGAAAAAGGGTTAAGTGAAGATACATGATTGAAGGGATCATAAGAATGGAAGATTGATCATGGTGATAATATGATCGTTAACTTTATAGAGTTAGATGAAGGTTGAAATAATGGTAACTCTTTAGACTTTAGTAGAAATATTTTACAAAGAAAGAACCTATGGAAGATTCGAAGGAATGTAAGTTTATATAAAAGTGATATATTGGGAGCAAATGCAGACTCTAGTATAGGTTCGCGAATAGAGATTAAGATATTCTAGAAGATTTTTATATTTAAGCAAATGAGTCATATAATGTGTGATTTTTATGAAGAGACTTGAAAGATGAATTTTTACAAGTGTAAAATTGGTGAAGGATGTAATTTAATTAAGAAGAAAAAGGTACTTATGGAATGTATTGTGCAATTATACGGAAAGCTTACGACATGGAAATAATGGTTAGCATAAAAAGGGATAAAGTCTTTTTATTTGTTTAATACTAAACACGATTCGAGATGATGATGCGAATAATCAATGTTGATGGCATGAGATGTCGACACGAAAAACACGTAAGGAAGTTAAATCTATGTAAATTGACGAAAATTAAGAGAAGCTAGTGAAGAATTTAGAGGGTAACATGTTTTAATACCTTGAAAGAAGAGAATTAAGATGCGATAATATGGTATAACGAGAAATTTTTTGGAAAAGAAATAACGATTTGTTTGGTATTAAGGACTAGTTCTCGATTATGAGGATTTTTATTGGTAAAGATTGTGATATAGAGGCCTAATAATACAGGAAAGGAGATAGAAAGCGGATAAATTGAAATATATAATGAAAGATACATGAAGAAAGAGTACTTAAGGTATGAAATTTAAGAGATAGGATGACAGAAAATAACGAATGTATGCCTAAAGAACACCTAGTGTGTGATTGATGGAGCAAAGTGCACAAAATTTTACAAGAAATTTCCAACGTTAAGAGGAGATTAAGTAAAAGCTAAGTACTTTGGTTAACGAATTTGAAAGAGGTTAGTGAACGAAGTTTCGAAATTATGAGGACAAAGGTATAAATGTTAACTAATTAGATGTAGAGCCTTAATAGATTCAGGAAGACTCTTGATTATTTGAAACTTTATACAAAGAAAGAGGGGGAATTGGTCCCAACGAGTTATGAAGTATGTGCAAGGGCTAGTGAAGGTTCAAATGTAGTTGATAAGGTTTTTTTTTTTTGAATTCACCAAGAAATATAAAAGAATGTTCGTGAGGACACGAACAATCCAACGGGGGGAGAGTTGTAACATCCCAAAATTTTAAGATTATATTTTATGCGAATTTATTAATGATTCGTTATGTTTAAGTATTTAACTAGCAAAATAATATAGACAATTCAAGAATTTGTTAGTTAAATATTGGAAAGGGACTAATCATGCAAAGTATGAAATGAGGTGGTTAGTTAGTGTGAAGGACTACCTAAACTATGAAATGGTGGGGAGGGACTTAAGTTGTCTATTGCTAATAGTTATAGTGTAAGTATGTGATTGAGAGCTTGAAGCTCATTTTAGATTTGTCTGAGATTTCAAGAGAGCAAAAAGAAGAACGGGTTTTGCAATTGAAAATCAAGAACTTCCAATTCTAGTGATTCCCTACATGCAAGCTTGAAATTAAGAAATTAAAGGTGTGCTAATCTTAGTGGAAGCAATAAAATTAGTATTATCATCATTTTCTTCTACTTCAATTAGAAGTCTTGAGAAGAACTTTGAGGTAAGCATTATATGTTTGAAATTAGTGGATGTTTGTGTTTAGATGATGTCTTACTACCATTCATGAAGTCTAAATGTGTTATGGCCTAGCCAAATTCGGATTTGAGTTTAGTGGGTTTAAAAAGTTGATTTTTGAAAGATAAGTAAATGGGGTTTTGATTTAAATCAAGTTTGTGCTTAAATGCTAGCATAAAATGAAGTATATAATGTTATGGTGTGTGTTTATGTATGAATTTGTTAAAAGAACAAGTGTGATGGAAATGATGATGAGTCTAATGTTGTTAATGGTTAAAACTATTTAGTGCACATAAGGTGTTTGATGAAATGCCTCAATGAAAGTAAATATGTAATTTTGATGAAATTGCGTGAAAAGAATTATTTTGAGATAATGAAATTGCTAGTTAGTGTTTGTTGCTAAGAAGTGAAAGTCAAAAAGGTGTTTTCAAGAAATGTCAATGTTTAAGGTTCACCTCTAAATGTAGAAGGAGGTTGATGATTTGAGAATATGTCTTAATTGAACTTGAGAAATTGTATATTGAAAAAGTTGTAGGTATGGCACTATTTGTTTAAATGGAAATGTAAAACTAAGTTTAATGAAATTTAAGAATGTTGAATATTGTAAATGTTCATGTAAAGTGATAAAGTGGGTTAGGTATGATTAAACCTCAAGTGTTAAATGAATGAAAGTGAAAGTTCATGCTTATGAGGTTAATTTGTTTGAATGCTTTATGTTAGCTCAATTGTGTAAATAATGATATTAGCTCTTATATAGGTGCTAGTCAAAGCAACAGGAACTTCAGCCAATCAAGGGAGTGCTCTAAATCAAGGTGAGTTATATGGGGGTAATATGGGCGGGTCAAGGGTGATCATGGAATCCATGATCACAAGCTATGTAAAAGAGATGTTTATGAATTATTTTACGTTTTTGAGTTTAACTATGAAGGTGTACTTATGGTTGTATTTGAATACGAGATATGATGATAAGGGTGGCTTAATGCTCCCGGATTGCATCCGTACAAGAGGGTGTCGATTAAGTTCACTAGATAAAAGCTTAGACTTTACGTCTATGTCAAGGTGAAAAGCTTAGACTTCATGTCTATGATAAGGCAAAAATCTTAGACTTTGTGTCTATGTCAAGGTGTAAAGCTTAGACTTTATGTCTATGTCCATATCACGTGATGAGCTTGGATTTATATCCATGTTAAGTGTAAGCTTGGAAGAGGTCCATGTTAAGAGTAAGCTTGGATTTATATCCATGAATAAGTGTAAGCTTCGACGATGTCCATGTAATGTGTTAGTTTGAATTTACATATATGATAATGTTTTAAGCTTGAAATATGTACATGTTATGTGTTAAGATTTGGAGTATGTCTAGGAGGCAAGATGATCAAGTCCGAATCACGAAATCAACCTTCGAGTTGGAAGGTTATGGTTACGTTATGATTGTGTTTATGTTTTAAGTTTAAGATATGTACTTACCATTAACTCACTAAGCGTATTGCTTACCCCGTTATGTTGTCAATGTTTGTTAGGATCTTATGCATCGAGAAGGTTTGGGACGGCAAGGTTTTAGAGGAGCATTCGGCACTTAGTAAGTGGAATTGCAAGTCCCTATTTTGAATACTAGCTCTATCGATACCGCTTATCAACGCTAAGTCTTTTGTATTTGTTAACTATGTTTCTTTTAAATTTTGGGACCAAATGTCATATTTAAGATGTGTAAACACGTTGCTCACGATTAAAACAGGTTGGAACGGAGTTGTTATGCGTTGATAGTCAAACGGGTCACAAGTGTTAATTTGGTTGAAAACTACCATGTCGGGGCCTGATCCCGGAATGGGATTAAAAGATCCCGGAATGGGATTAAAAGATCCCGGAATGGGATCAAAGGTGATTTTCAAGAAATTTGATCAGAACCTGATCCCATAGTGGGATGATGGGATCCCATAATGGGATCTAAAAAAAAAAATCTATCGTGTAAGGGCGTTAAAAGTTGGTATCAGAGCTATGGTTTAAGGGACTTGGATAATCCACCGTAGGGTTATCTAGGCTTAAACCAACACTAAGTTTTAATAAGCGGTTTGTGACTTTCATGATAGGTAATTTTTAAAGTACTATTCCATGTTCTTTAGGATTGTATAGGATGCTAGAACTTAGAAGAAAAGAATGGGAAGAATGAATGTGTGTTATACATGAGTTTGTTTGTATTTTCGAGAAAACTATGCACTTGTGATGTGATGTACGAGAGTGGTTTGGTACACCCGGATTGCATCCGTGCAAGAGGGTGATGATCAAACCCACTAAGTAATGAAGCTTGGATCCATGTCAAAGATGATGAGCTTGGACTTGTGTCCAAGTCAATGATGACGAGCTTGGACTTGTGTCCATGTCAATGATGATGAGCTTGGACTTGTGTCCAAGGTATAATTCATATTCAAACTTTGATTTAATTTCTATAACTATAACAATCTTAATTCGAGTAGAAATCTTACTTGAACTTGTTTTCGTGTCATGATTCTACTTCAAGAACTTTCAAGCCATTCAAGATCCTTTGAAGCTAGATCATTTCTTGTCACTTCCAGTAGGTTTACCTACTAAACTTGAGGTAGTAATGATGTTCATAACATCATTCGAATCATATAAATGAAACTATCTTATTTTAAGATTATAACTTGTAATCACTAGAACATAGTTTAGTTAATTCTAAACTTGTTCGCAAACAAAGTTAATCCTTCTAACTTGACTTTTAAAATCAACTAAACACATGTTCTATATCTATATGATATGCTAAATTAATGATTTAAAACCTGGAAACGTGAATAACACCGTAAAACCGGACATACGCCGTCGTAGTGAACCCGGGGGCTGTTTTGGGTTAGATAATTAAAAACTATGATAACCTTTGACTTAAAAGTTGTTCTTCTGGAAAAATAATTTTTCTTATGAACATGAAACTATATCCAAAAATCATGGTTAAACTCAAAGTGGAAGTATGTTTTTCAAAATGGTCATCAAGACGTCGTTCTTTCGACTGAAATGACTACCTCTTACAAAAATGACTTGTAGCTTATATTTCTGACTATAAACTTATACTTTTTCTATTTAGATTCATAAATTTCAGTTCAATATGAAACCATAGCAACTTGAATCACTCAAAACGGATTTAAAACGAAGAAGTTATGGGTAAAACAAAATTGGATATTTTTACTTGTTGTAGCTATGTGAAATTTGTAACAAATCTATACAAATCATAACTTAACTAACTTATATTGTATTATACATGTATTCTAACATATATTATGTAATCTTGGGATACCATAGACATGTATACAATGTTTTGACATATCATATCGACCCATATATATATATATATATATATATATATATATATATATATATATATATATATATATATATATATATATATATATATATATATATATATATATATATATATATATATATATATATATATATTATTTGGGAACAACCATAGACACTCTATATGCAGTAATGTTCGAGTTAGCTATACAGGGTTGAGGTTGATTCCAAAATAATATATATACTTTGAGTTGTGATCTAGCCTGAGACTTGTATACACTGGGTCATGGATTGATTCGAGATAATATATATTGATTTAATTCTGTACATCTAACTGTGGACAACTAGTTGTAGATTACTAACGTTGGACTGCTAACTTAACAAACTTAAATCGTTAAAACGTAATAAAATATATTGTGAATATATTTCGATCATACTTTGATATATATATATATATATATTTATATTTGTTATAGGTTCGTGAATCGATCAGTGGCCAAGTCTAATTCTCAACGAATTAAGAATCTGTGAAAGTGAGTTATAGTCCCACTTTTAAAATCTAATATTTTGGGATGAGAATACATGCAGTTTTATAAATGTTTTACAAAATAGACACAAGTATGCGAAACTACATTCTATGGTTGAATTATTATTACCGAATATCACCCTTTTTAGTCTGGTAATCTAAGAATTAGGGAACAGAAACCCTAATTGACGCGAATCCTAAAGATAGATCTATTGGGCCTAACAAACCCCATCCGGGTTACGGATGCTTTAGTACTTCGATTTTATCATGTCCAATGAGAGTCCCTGGATGATGGGGATATTCTAGATGCGTTCTGTTAATGTCGGTTACCAGGTGTTCACCATATGAATGATTTTTATCTCTATGCAGTTTATGCGAAATGCCTGATATGAGATGGATGTTTATGAAAAATGAAATCTTGTGGTCTATTATTACAATTTGATATATATAGGTTAAACCTATAACTCACCAACATTTTTGTTGACGTTTTTAAGCATGTTTATTCTTAGGTGATTATTAAGAGTTTCCGCTGTTGCATGCTAATTAAGGGCAAGAATTGGAGTCAGCATGCTTGTAATATATTGTTTAAAAACTGCATTCGGAGATTTAAATCGATGTGTAATATAATTGTAAACCATTATGTAATGGTCGTGTGAAAAATGTTATCTTTTAGATTATCATTACTGGATAATCTACGTTATGATTTTAAAACCTTTAACGATAAAATAAAGGTTATGGTTTGTTTTAAAAATGAATGCAGTCTTTGAAAAACGTCTCATATAGAGGTCAATACCTCGCAAGGAAATCAATTAATATGAAACGTTTATAATCGATATGAATGGGACATTTCAGTTGGTATCCGAGCGTTGGTCTTAGAGAACCAGAAATTTGCATTAGTGTGTTTAACCGAGTTTGTTAGGATGCATTAGTGAGTCTGGACTTCGACCGTGTTTACTTGAAAAACGATTGCTTAACATTTTTTTGTTGAAAACTATATATTATTAACATGTAAATATTATGTGATATATTAATCTCTTAATGTGTTTGATATTGTGTGATAGATGTCTAACTCTAGTACAAATCCCATTGACTCACCTAATAATAAGGAAGAGTCGAATATATATTGGGAAGACTCACAAATTCCCGACCGGAAGAAGAGGAACCGGAAGAAGAGGAACCGGAAGAAGAAGAGGTTCCGGAGGAGAAAATATTAGAAACCATTGAAAAATAGATAAATAAAAGAAAACCCTCAACCAATGGACCAAAATTAATAATGGTCAATGGTGTTTCCGCCGAGGAAGCAAAATATTGAGAAGACTACCAATTTTCCGATGAATCGTATCCCGATGAGGATTCCGATGATGTTATAGAAATTACCCCAACCCAATTTGAAAAGGCAAAAGAAAATAATACGGGAAAAGTCATCAAAATAGAGAAACCTAATTCCAACCCCGATGACCTCTATGTTAACATGAAATATCCCGATGGGAAATACCGTCAACACCCGTATTTCTTAAGTTTTAGCTATAATCTGGGAACATCTAAGCCACCAGGTTTTTCTAGACCATTTGTGAAAAAAACGGCTCGTATTAGGGTAGCACCATATATCCCTAGGAAATTAGCGAAACAAACCAAGTCCGAAGAAGAAGAAACAAGTGAGTCGGAATAAAGAGTTGTAATCATGCGATGTAATATATGTAATATAGTGTGCTTGTGCTTTTATGATATATGTAAAAATTGCTTGTATTATTTGTTAAGTATCTTTTATGAATCTAACCCTCGTCTATTTTTACAGTATAAAAACACAAAATGGATGTTTATGAATCTAACCCTCATCTATTTTTACAGTATAAAAACACAAAATGGATGTTAAGGATAGACAACCAAAAATTTCAAAAGACCTACCCGGAGATATGATTGATGAAATCTTGTCTAGAGTCGGTCAGAATTCGTCGGCACAATTATTTACGGAAAAATTAGTTTGTAGAACATTTGAAGAACGTTCCAGGCATGCCTTAGTTTATAAAAGGCTTTCTTTTGAAAGATGGGGTATATCACATTGGGGAGACCTTAAGTTACGCAGTATTTTCTTTAAAGCGTTAAATGCGGGGAACCCAAGTGCAAATTTTATGCTACGGGTTAAGAACCTATTTTGACTCAACATATCCCAACATAGGACTTCGTGCTTTAGAAAGAGCTTCTAACATGCAACATAAAGAAGCATGTTATGCTTACGGGTTAGTGATGTTCGCTTCTCACCAAAGTGAGAAAAAGAACATCGGATTACAACTTTTAAATAAAACCTTCCCACAAGTGACGGATTCGGTAGTTGGGATGAGAAACAAGGTTTTTAGATTGTTATGGGGCTGTTGGGCATTACGAAACCCTCGTCCTTTTGACGACGTTACAACATGCTGCCTTGCCAACGGTCACAATGGTTATCTTCCACATAACCAAGGATGGGAAATAATATTAGTACAACCAGAATGCATGACTTGTTTCTGGACCTATGAATTACGTATCTTTATTGCTTTAGCAGAACGACTTGCGTTAAACTAGAATTGTCTTCACAATTGCCTTGTATCAATGTTATTATGTGCTATATTTCATGCTATATGTAAAATAGCGGTATTGTAAGTTTGTAAAATATTGTATAAAAGTTTGAACGTGTAATATTATTGTAATCAGTTTCTCATATAGAATTGTAGTAGTTGAATTGTATTTCAGCTATTAAGTATGAACTTAACGGGTAGGTACTACCCGAATTAAAACTTATAAAATGCTAATATAAAGAAAAAGCTTTTATAAATAAGTTAATATTATGCTACGAAATACAATTGACTACTCTTAATATTCTATATGATTAACTCATTTATTTGGGCTATTTTTGAAGGAAATGACACTGACTACTCGACACACCATGAATATGAGTGAAGAAGAATTCCGTACCTTTCTTGCTGCAAACATAGCCACAGTGCAGGCCGTAATGCAAAATAATAACAATAACTCTGGTTCTAGCAGTGGAACTAATTCCACAAGAAATCGTGTAGGATGCTCCTACAAAGAATTCACTGCCTGTAAACCTCTAGAATTCGATGGAACCGAAGGACCAATCGGATTGAAACGGTGGACCAAGAAGGTTGAATCGGTGTTTGCCATAAGTAAGTGCACTGAAGAAGACAAAGTAAAGTATGCTACGCATACCTTCACAGGTACTGCGTTAACATGGTGGAACACCTATCTCGAGCAGGTGGGACAAGATGCTGCTTACGCACTACCGTGATCAACATTCAAATACTTAATGAACGAGCAGTACCGTCCCAGAAACGAGGTCAATAAGCTAAAGGTAGAGCTTAGAGGGTTACGAACACAAGGGTTTGATATTACCACGTACGGACGACGATTCACAGAATTGTGCCTATTGTGTCCGGGAGTGTTCGAAGATGAAGAAGAGAAGATCGACGCATTTGTAAAAGGGTTACCAGAAAGAATGTAAGAAGATGTGAGTTCACACGAGCCTGCCTCCATACAAAAGGCAAGTCGAATGGCTCATAAACTCATAAATCAAATTGAGAGAAGAATTAAAGAGCAGGCGGCCGAAGAAGCCAACACGAAACAAATCAAGAGGAAGTGGGAAGAAAACAGTGACAAAAGTCACCAACACAACAACAGTAACTATCGCTTCAACAATCAACACAACAATCACAACTACAATCGCACCAATTTTCGCAACAACAAACGCAACAACAATAATCCCAACAACAACAACCACTACAACCACTGTCCTAACAATAATAACAATCGCAACAACAACCATCTCAATAACAACAATGGCAACAAAAACCAGAAGATTCCGTGCAAAAGGTGTGAAGGGTACCATCCGGATATTTATTGTTCGGTAACATGTACCAAGTGTAATAGAATGGGGCATAGTGCGGCAAAGTGTGAAGTTTACGGATCAGGGAATAAAGGAACAGAAAATTCCAACATTATTTGTTTTGGATGTGGAAAGAAGGGCCACTACAAAACTAGGTACCCAAATTAGAAAAATAAAAATGGTCAAGGACGAGGAAGAGTCTTCAACATTAATGCAATAGAAGCGTAAGAAGACCCGGAGCATGTTACGGGTACGTTTCTTATTGACGATAAACCTGCTTATGTTTTATTTGATTCGGGTGAGGATAGAAGCTATATGAGTAGAGATTTTTGTGCCAAATTAAGTTATCCATTAACGCCTTTGGATAATAAGTTTTTACTCGAATTAGCAAACGGTAAGTTTATTACGGCGGATAAAATATGTCAAAATCGAGAAATTAAACTGGTTGGCGAAACATTTAAGATTAATTTGATACCAGTAGAGTTAGGAAGTTTTGATGTGATAATTGGCATGGACTGGTTGAAAAAGGAGAGAGCAGAGGTTGTATGTTACAAAAATGCGATTCGCATTATACGCAAAAAAGGAAAACCTTTAATGGTGTACGGAGAAAAGAACAACGCGAAGTTAAATCTTATTAGTAGTTTGAAGGCACAAAAACTAATAAGAAAAGGTTGCTATATCATTCTAGCACACATCGAGGAAGTTTGACCCGAAGAAAAGAACATCGGTGATGTTCCCGTTGCAAAAGAATTTCCCGATGTATTTCTGAAAGAATTACCGAGACTACTTCCACATCGATCCGTTGAATTCCAAATAGATCTTGTACCCGGGGCTACACCGATAGCTCGTGCGCCATACAGACTCGCACCCAGCAAAATGAAGGAACTCTAGAGCCAATTACAAGAACTTTAAGAGCGTGGTTTCATTCGACCAAGTACATCACCGTGGGGAGCTCCTGTTTTGTTTGTCAAAAAGAAGGATGGTACATTCAGGTTGTGTATCGACTACAGAGAGTTGAACAAACTTACCATCAAAAACCATTATCCACTACCGAGAATCGACGACTTATTTGATCAACTACAAGGCTCGTCGGTTTATTCGAAAATCGATTTACGTTCCGAGTTCATCAAATGCGGGTGAAAGAAGATGATATTCCAAAGACTGCTTTTAGGACACGTTACGGTTAATATGAGTTTATGGTTATGCCGTTTGGATTGACTAACGCACCGGCTGTGTTCATGGATCTCATGAACCGAGTGTGTGGGCTATATCTTGACAAGTTTGTTATTGTTTTCATCGATGACATCCTTATCTACTCAAAGAATGAGCAAGAACACGAAGAACATTTAAGAAAAGTGCTAGAATTGTTGAGGAATGAGAAACTGTATGCTAAATTTTCAAAGTGTGCATTTTATTTTAAAGAAGTTCAATTCCTCGGTCACATAGTGAGCAAAGAAGGTATTCAAGTTGATCCGATAAAGATTGAAACAGTTGAGAAATGGGAAAAACCGAAAACTCCGACGCAGATACGCCAATTTTTAGGATTGGCTGGTTACTACAGAAGGTTCATCCAAGATTTTTCCAAAATAGCAAAACCCTTTACTGCATTAACACATAAAGGGAAGAAATTTGAATGGAAGGATGAGCAGGAGAAAGCGTTTCAATTGTTGAAAAAAAGTTAACTACGGCACCTATATTGTCATTGCCTGAAGGGAATGATGATTTTGTGATATATTGTGACGCCTCAAAACAAGGCCTTGGTTGTATATTAATGCAACGAACGAAAGTAATTGCTTATGCGTCCAGACAATTGAAGATTCACGAGCAGAATTATACGACACATGATTTGGAATTAGGCACGGTTGTTTTTGCATTAAAGACTTGGAGACATTACTTATATGGGGTCAAAAGTATCATATATACCGACCACAAAAGTCTCCAACATATATTTGATCAGAAACATCTGAACATGAGGCAACGTAGGTGGATTGAACTATTGAACGATTATGACTTTGAGATTCGATACCACCCGGGGAAGGCGAATGTGGTAGCCGATGCTTTGAGTAGGAAGGATAGAGAACCTATGCGGGTAAAAGCTATGAATATAATTATTCGTACTAACCTTACTACTCAAATAAAAGAGGCGCAGCTGAGAGTTTTAAAAGAAGGAAATTTGAAGAATGAAATACCCAAAGGATCGGAGAAACATCTTAATATTCGGGATGACGGAACCCGATATAGGGCTGAAAGAATTTGGGTACCAAAGTTTGGAGATGTGAGAGAAATGGTACTTAAGGAAGCACATAAGACCAGATATTCAATACATCCCGGAGCGGGAAAGATGTACAAAGATCTCAAGAAATACTTTTAGTGGCCGGGTATGAAAGCTGATATTGCTAAATACTTAGGAGAATGTTTAAAGTGTTCTAAGGTCAAAGCTGAACATCAGAAACCATCAGGTCTACTTCAACAACCTGAAATCCTGGAATGGAAATGGGAAAACATTACCATGGATTTCATTACTAAATTGCCAAGGACTGCAAGTGGTTATGATACTATTTGGGTAATAGTCGATCGTCTCACCAAGTCAGCACACTTTCTGCCAATGAGAGAAGATGATAAAATGGAGAAGTCTATACTTGAAGGAAGTTGTCTCCAGACATGGAATACCAATCTCTATTATCACTGATAGGGATGGCAGATTTGTCTCAAAGTTTTGGCAAATGTTACAACAAGCATTGGGGACTCGTTTAGACATGAGTACTGCCTATCATCCACAAACTGATGGGCAAAGTGAAAGGACGATACAGACCCTTGAAGACATGCTACGAGCATGTGTTATTGATTTTGGAAACAGTTGGGATCGACATCTACCGTTAGCAGAATTTTTCTACAACAACAGTTACCACTCGAGTATTGAGATGGCACCGTTTGAGGCACTTTATGGTAGAAAGTGCAGGTCTCTGATTTGTTGGAGTGAAGTGGGGGATAGACAAATTACGGGTTCAGAAATTATCCAAGAAACTACCGAGAAAATCATTCAAATTCAACAACGGTTGAAAACCGCCCAAAGTCGACAAAAGAGCTACGCGGACAGTAAAAGAAAAGATATAGAATTTGAAATTGGTGATATGGTCATGCTTAAGGTATCACCTTGGAAAGGTGTTGTTCGATTTGGTAAACGGGGGAAACTGAATCCAAGGTACATTGGACCATTCAAAATTATAGATCGTGTCAGACCAGTAGCTTACCGACTTGAATTACCTCAACAACTCGCCGGCATACATGATACTTTTCACGTATCGAATCTGAAGAAATGCTTAGCCAAAGAAGATCTCACTATTCCTTTAGACGAAATTCAAATCAATGAAAAACTTCAATTCATTGAAGAACCAGTCGAAATAATGGATCGTGAGGTTAAAGGACTTAAGCAAAATAAAATACCAATCGTTAAGGTTCGATGGAATGCTCGTAGAGGACCCGAGTTCACCTGGGAGCATGAAGATCAGATGAAGAAGAAATACCCGCACTTATTTCCAGAAGATGTGTCAACACCTCCAACTGCTTAAAATTTCGGGACGAAATTTATTTAACGGGTAGGTACTGTAGTGACCCGAACTTTTCCATGATTATATATTATATAAGATTAATATTTACATGAATAAATGTTTCTAATGTGTTAAGCAATCAAACTTGTTAAGACTTGATTAATTAAAATGAGTTTATGTAGATAATTGACCACCCCGTTTGCCTGATGATTCACGAACGTCATAACTTGTGATAATTATATAATCGTTTTATTTTTTTATGATGTAAGTTTTTATTTTATATATATATATATATATATATATATATATATATATATATATATATATATATAAGAAGAAATACAATTAAATCAAAGATGTACAACTAAAACACTATTTGCTACAATAAAACATTATTTGCTACAGTAAAACACTATTTGCTACAGTAAAACACTATTTGCTACAGTATATTTTCGCTTTGCTACAGTAAAAACTATTTGCTACAGTAAAATACTATTCGTTGCAGTAAAATACTATTTGCTACAGTAAAAAACTATTTGCTGCAGTACTATTTGCTACAGTAACACACTATTTACTACAGTAGCACTATTTACTCGTATTCAATCCGTATTCGTACTCGTACAATACACAACTTCTAAATGTATATACTATTGGTATATACACTTCAATGATCAGCTCTTAGCAGCCTTAATGAGTCACCTAAACATGTGGGAACCATCATTTGACAACTAGCATGAAATATCTAACAAAAATACAAACTAATGGAACCTTATATTCAAGGGTAGGATCACATTTTTCTTCACCAACCATAAACACATTTTCATTCCAACTTTTATGCATCAAATTACTCTCTCTCAATTTCTCTCTTATTGTTCTAAGTGTTCTTCATCATTTTCTTCATAATCTAGCTCAATCTAGTTAATCTAGATCAACATACAAAACAACTACTCAAGAACACTTCATAAACACTTTAAAGTTTACAAGTTTACTTCCAAGCTTTCTAATCCATTCCAAGTAATCATTTAAGATCAAGAAACCTCTGTTATTTACAGTAAGTTATCATTCTAATTCAAGGTATAATTCATATTCAAACTTTGATTCAATTTCTATAACTATAACAATCTTAATTCGAGTAGAAATCTTACTTGAACTTGTTTTCGTGTCATGATTCTACTTCAAGAACTTTCAAGCCATCCAAGATCCTTTGAAGCTAGATCATTTCTTGTCACTTCCAGTAGGTTTACCTACTAAACTTGAGGTAGTAATGATGTTCATAACATCATTCGAATCATATAAATAAAACTATCTTATTCGAAGATTATAACTTGTAATCACTAGAACATAGTTTAGTTAATTCTAAACTTGTTCGCAAACAAAGTTAATCCTTCTAACTTGACTTTTAAAATCAACTAAACACATGTTCTATATCTATATGATATGCTAAATTAATGATTTAAAACCTGGAAACGTGAATAACACCGTAAAACCGGACATACGCCGTCGTAGTGAACCCGGGGGCTGTTTTGGGTTAGATAATTAAAAACTATGATAACCTTTGATTTAAAAGTTGTTCTTCTGGAAAAATAATTTTTCTTATGAACATGAAACTATATCCAAAAATCATGGTTAAACTCAAAGTGGAAGTATGTTTTTCAAAATGGTCATCAAGACGTCGTTCTTTCGACTGAAATGACTACCTCTTACAAAAACGACTTGTAGCTTATATTTTTGATTATAAACTTGTACTTTTTCTATTTAGATTCATAAATTTCAGTTCAATATGAAACCATAGCAACTTGAATCACTCAAAACGGATTTAAAACGAAGAAGTTATGGGTAAAACAAAATTGGATATTTTTACTTGTTGTAGCTACGTGAAATTTGTAACAAATCTATACAAATCATAACTTAACTAACTTATATTGTATTATACATGTATTCTAACATATATTATGTAATCTTGGGATACCATAGACATGTATACAATGTTTTGACATATCATATCGACCCATATATATATATATATATATATATATATATATATATATATATATATATATATATATATATATATTATTTGGGAACAACCATAGACAGTCTATATGCAGTAATGTTCGAGTTAGCTATACAGGGTTGAGGTTGATTCCAAAATAATATATATACTTTGAGTTGTGATCTAGCCTGAGACTTGTATACACTGGGTCGTGGATTGATTCGAGATAATATATATTGATTTAATTCTGTACATCTAACTGTGGACAACTAGTTGTAGATTACTAACGTTGGACTGCTAACTTAACAAACTTAAATCGTTAAAACGTAATAAAATATATTGTGAATATATTTCGATCATACTTTGATATATATATATATATATATATATATATATATATATATATATATATATATATATATATATATATATATATATATATATATATATATATATATATATTTTTGTTATAGGTTCGTGAATCGATCAGTGGCCAAGTCTAATTCTCAACGAATTAAGAATCTGTGAAAGTGAGTTATAATCCCACTTTTAAAATCTAATATTTTGGGATGAGAATACATGCAGTTTTATAAATGTTTTACAAAATAGACACAAATATGCGAAACTACATTCTATGGTTGAATTATTATTATCGAATATCACCCTTTTTAGTCTGGTAATCTAAGAATTAGGGAACAGAAACCCTAATTGACGCGAATCCTAAAGATAGATCTATTGGGCCTAACAAACCCCATCCGGGTTACGGATGCTTTAGTACTTCGATTTTATCATGTCCGATGAGAGTCCCGGAATGATGGGGATATTCTAGACTCGTTCTGTTAATGTCGGTTACCAGGTGTTCACCATATGAATGATTTTTATCTCTATGCAGTTTATGTGAAATGCCTGATATGAGATGGATGTTTATGAAAAATGAAATCTTGTGGTCTATTATTACAATTTGATATATATAGGTTAAACCTATAACTCACCAACATTTTTGTTGACATTTTTAAGCATGTTTATTCTCAGGTGATTATTAAGAGCTTCCGCTGTTGCATGCTAATTAAGGACAAGAATTGGAGTCAGCATGCTTGTAATATATTGTTTAAAAACTGCATTCGGAGATTTAAATCGATGTGTAATATTATTGTAAACCATTATGTAATGGTCATGTGAAAAATGTTATCTTTTAGATTATCATTACTGGATAATCTACGTTATGATTTTAAAACCTTTAACGATAAAAGAAAGGTTATGGTTTGTTTTAAAAACAAATGCAGTCTTTGAAAAACGTCTCATATAGAGGTCAATACCTCGCAAGGAAATAAATTAATATGAAACGTTTATAATCGATATGAACGGGACATTTCGGTATACCTCTTAAGCTGTATCATTTCATTACCTATCATATCATGATGAGGTACTATTAGAGGTGAAAGTCTCGAACTTTCAAAACATGTTCATTATTTTGAATGTGAAATCCTGCATGAACATAAAAATTCATACGTAGGTCACCTGCACCAAGGCTGGTGTCAACCGTATGGACAGTGATTGGATCGTGTGGTCGAAGCCGGGCCATATGCTAGATCGAAAACTTTAATAGGGTGATCCTCATTGTTTCTCCTAACAAGGACAATGTTGCATCCGACCACTTTTTATGACCCATAGGATGTATCCATTCCATCCTCGAGGAAGTCAAGTCTTCCAAACAACACACTTGCTGATTTATTTCAGAAGATGTAGTCCAGACCAGTTGTAGGGTGACAAAAAATCTTGAAAAGTCATTACTAAAATCGACTAGAAATCTACCAGGACTCAACATTAAACAGGGAGCTGGTGGTCAGACTTATCTCGATGATGGAGATCTGTCTCGTAAAACGGGGGGGGGGGGCACCATGCACACACAAAATGTCAATGATTTATCAGATCCCCGAAAGGATGATCTCCTTAAAGATTAATCAGCTTTTAAGACTGATGAACCTCAATCTTCATGATTGATTTAATAGATTAGATGGTTACCTCATGATTATCGATGATATCTGGACATAATGTGTATCCTCCTAAGCACATTATTTTCTTACCGACATCTCACGATGTAAGGTACTGTGAGAGGCATTGGCTTTTGACCAATTGCAGGGTAGCCCCTGTGTTCTTTTTGGCACATGCGTTCGATTGTCATATCTTTGGTGTTTGGCTCCCACTTGATTCTCGGTTCCTTTGAAGACTTACATTATGGTTCGAGATTCTTTGCCTCATTTTATTTGGTACGCTATTCAAGACTATATTTAGCTATTATGTTCATATTAATTGCTTGAGGTGTGAGAAGTTAATTTCGGGGGAATGCAAGTGGGAGGTATGGTTGGTATTTACTCCAAATCATGCCCATGCTAGATGATGGTTTGTTGGTTGTTCGTTTAGTTCTACATACATGTTGAAGAAGTTTTTATATGGTAGAAGATCATTATCGAGTTCAATTGCTTGAGGACAAGCAAAACTTTAGTGTGGGGTTGTTTGATATCGCATATTTAATACACGTTTTCCTTAGCGATATCGATCACTTTTGGTCCTTTTGGATACGATCTGGTGTTATTTCGACAAGTGTTATGAAAGTTTGAGTTCTAAGACCAAGAAGATGAAATTTGAAGTTATTTGATGGTTTTAGTGATTTTCTATGGAAACGAGTGAAAGAGATTGGTTCGATTCGAGTTTGGATGAATTTATTGAGTTTTCAGTCCGGAATCAGCAAAATGGGCCTGGAGCGCCGCTCAGAAAGGTGGAGCGCTGCTCCAGTAGGTAGGAAAAACAGTTCGAGGGGTTTTGGAAGTTAACAGATCAGGTTTCAGTGGAACGGAGCGCCGCTTAATATGTGGAGCGTCGCTCCACCTTCAGCTGGGTTCAGAATTTACCTATTTAAAGCCCGAATTTTTACCCTAATTAATCATTCTTGCATCCAGACGAATTCTAGCAGATTTTTGACGAAAAAGGGTGATTTTTGGGGAATCCCAAGATCATTCTAACACATCAATCATTCCGGAAACGCGTCTCGATCCGTTTATCATTCAAGAACACAATTTTCATTAGGTTTAATTCTTATTATCATAATGAATACTCTTAATTGTTTATTTATGATTTTGGTTTTAGCCATGATTGTTGGCTAAGCACTTTAATATTTGTCTAGATTGAATATTCGTATGTCTTTGGATGATACTTTAATGTTTAATTTGATTAATGCATGATAATTATGAGTTTTGATTAAGAACTATTCTTATGGGATTTGATTATTGTTACTAGGCTTGATTAGTGATATTGTTTGAACAAAGGGAAACCTGTTTTAATTTAGTGAACTAATTTCCAATTGATTTGTCTTAACCAATTGGGTGCTTACTGGACCAAGGGGGTAAACCGGGTAACATAGATTGAACAAAATAGGGGTGAATTGTGTAGAGCGAACGCGTAACCAATTGAATCTTAATCTTATAATTAGTTAATTACTAAGTCACAAACGAAAGAGGTCTTTGGTGAAAGGGAACCCTAAGCCAATAAATCATAGTTTGACATGTTTGCTAAAAGAGAACTCCGGGTAAACCGACTCTGTAGTTGCATGTATTGATAAATAGAACTAGAGCTTAATAACAAATCATCCGACACTGCGAATAGGAGATCTAGGAGAACATTCTTTTATCTATTGAATTCAAATATCTTTACTTTTCGTTGAGTCTGCATTTATTTTCCATAAACTTAAAAACACAAAAATATTGTCTTTTACTTTTAATCTATCCTTGATTTGGCTAATCGTTAAATAGCCACAAAACAAATTAGCTCGTACTTTCAATTTTCATAGATTAACTTAGTTTATTTTTATTAGTTGCAATCTTAATTCTCACGTTAAACTGTCCTTGGAACGATTTCAGAATTACCAACTTTATACTATTGCACGATCGGATACACTGCCCGTTAGTGTGTAGTAATCTTTAAACCGTAATTTTCCAGATACAAATTATATACTAGATTTTACACATCAGAGGCTGATTTACCTCTTCCTCACCTTCGATAGTAATGTCGGTCTCATCTTCAGAAGTACCATTTTCATGTCGGCAGCTTAAACCTTCAGAACACACGTACTTTTCATTAGCCAGATGGCCGATCAACCTCTTATCCAGAACCTCAACCCTGTTCTGCAAAAAACTATTGAAGGACTGATCATTCAAATGATTCTGCTTCAGTTCATCCTGAGGAATTTTCACTAACCCTTGAACTTGCTTCTCTAGCATAATCTGAAGAAACCTCGGAAACACCAGATGTACCTTCCTTTTAACATTCAGAACCATTCCATCAAATATAACTTGAGAAAAGTTAAAATCAGCATTCAAGACCATTGCAACAAACATAGAACTATATTTTGCAGTCATCTCATCGAATCACCCTGCATCGGGCTCAAGCACCTTAGAAGAACGTACGTAAAGTATCTGTACTGACTTAGGAGATTAGTACGTTTCACAGTCTTGGTTATATCACCAGCATAACCACATCTCTTCAAACACCTTCTTACCTTCAGAACTGGTAAAAAAGTTGGCATATCATCATCATTCGGGAACCCCAAATCTTCCCTGATAGTCTGAGCAGAGATCTGAACAATGGTATTGTTGACTGAGCTTAGAATCACCTGCCGATTGTTCTCAATAACAATGCTAGCAACTTCCCAAAACTTTCTCTGATGTGAATAGTATGGAGTGCACTCAGCTGTAATTGCCTTAAAGATTCTGGATCGCTTTAGAAATGCAATAATTGGACCAAAACCTCCTCTTTGAGCTTCCGTTCTGTTGTCATCAACACAAGCAAACACATTAGTATCTTCTCATCCTATTAGACCTGGCAGTTCAGATGATAGCGGGATCTGTTGTTCTTCTACTTCCTCTTCCATATGTTGTTGTTCTTAAGACATCTCAAATAATCTGTACGAAACTCAAAACAATACAAATATTAAGCATTTACCACCATGAATCATGGGGTATCAAGTTAATTTCATGAATCCGTTGATAAACAAACATAATAAGCACATTAACTAAGAAACGCACAAATACATCGTTCAGAGGTTATCGTTTATTACAGACCATAATTCCAAGGCTAATAGACTAGCCTTATCAAATTACACAATATACCAAACTAAGCATAAAAACTGAAACTCATAATCACTTATCCCATAATGGGATTCTCTGGGCCTTGTGGCATATTGCACCACGCCAAGTTTGTCAAACAAGTTATGTAATAAGGCTGCATAGGGAAATGGTTCTTCCATCTCAAGAAAATATTTCATCACATTAATGAGAAAGTGTCCCATATTCACCTGAATACCCTCTATTAAGTAATACAATAGCAGTGCTTCAGTACCACTCAATAGATTGTCTTCATAATTCCTAAAAGTGACATTTTGCTTGATTATCCTTAGGTGAAGTTCAAGTTGAGGTAACACCTCGTCGTCACTAATCTCAATCCTACCAGAACTAACTTCTTTCCCTGGCTTACAAATCTTTGCAATTAGCACTGACAGGTTGAACTTGTTGGGAATCTTTCTTATGTTCTTGCTAGGATACAGTATCTTGACACCAGTGTGAGGAACATTCAACAAAGTTGAAAGTTCCTCCAAGGTGTAGCGACCCGAAAAAATCGTCATTTGACGGCGCCGTCTACTTAGGTCCCGTTACGTGGTCATAAGTCTTTTAAACAACGTTTGACCAAAAGATATTTCACATTCATTTCAAATGTAAAGATTGTTCAAAGTTTACAAGAATAGTTCCACCACAAGTTACGTTACAAAGTTATAAGTACAAATGAAACTTATGCTACACAATTTAAAAGTAGCCAAAAGACGCTCCATGTATGCATATATACTCGACATCCAATGCAAGTATCAAAATAATGAGCGGAAGCATGTATCACACAAATGTTCAAGGACCTGAGAAAAACATAGAAATCTGTCAACGAAAACGTTGGTGAAATCATAGGTTTGAGTAAGTAAGTAAAAGTGAACCACAAGATTTGCAACAATGATATAATAGTAATGCATTCCAAAAGCTTGTTTCACGAGCACCCAATGAGACGACCCGACCCAATCCATAGGGACGAATACAATAACATATGATAACATTGCGAGGTACTTGACCTCTATATGATACATTTTACAAACGTTGCATTTATTCTTAAAAGGCAAACTATCATTACATCAATATTTGACATTTTCGTCTAACATTTCATAATATCCAAATGACCTAATCTGTCATTTACTTATTTATATTCTCTATTGAACTCCAATGACTCGAATGCAACGTCTTTGTATCATGGCTTAAAAGGTCCCAAGTAGTATCCTTAACATGAGCTAATGCACAGCGGAAGACTTAATTCATACCTGAGAATAACATGCTTTAAAACGTCAACATAAAGTTGGTGAGATATATAGGTTTGATGCTAGCAGCGTTATAACAATGGAACACAAGATTTCATATATAAACATTTTAATAAAAATATTCTAAGTGGTTGAGCACTTGGTAACCATACTTAACATTTAATCACGTCACATATTCCCTTTATTATGAAATCTTACTACACCGTACCAAGGTGTAGTCACGAAACGAAGTACTGTGCAACCGTTGAATACTGGTCGTCCAGTCCGGTTGGGGTTGTCAGGCCCGATAGATCTATCAACAGGATTCGCGTTTACAATACCGCTGTAAATATTAGTTACCAAGCTACAGGGAAGTATGCCAGTGGTACAACTCAACGTAGAATATATTTTTCAGTTACTTGTGTCCATAGCGTAAAACATAAAATACATGTATTCTCATCCCGAAATATTTAGAGTTTAAAAGTGGGACTATATACTAACTTTTGTCTTGAAGATATGTAATTTCGACTTGGTCTCCGATTGATATCACGAACCTATCCATATATAATATATCAATACCTTTTCTTTTTAAACAATCGTCACATATATATACTTATAATACTTTTAATACTTTTAATAATTCCTTAGTCCGTAGTTAGCAGTCCGATGTTAGTAATTCAATTTTAATGGTTCATATTTAGTTGTTTAATAAACCCCCAATGAAATAAATAAAACCCCCATCGTATATGTATTGGTCGAGATTAATCTTGACCCATGGTACCGGTGTTGTCAAATGACGTGTTGCGTACATAAAGTACCGGTGTTGTCAAATGACGTGTTGCGTACAATCATGGGATCTTATGATTAATCTTCTCGTATTGTTTACGGGTGATCCTGAACCATATAAAATTAAATTATGAGTACATATGTATAAAATATCATGTTACTTTAGGAAGATGTGATTTATTTAATTTTCTCCAATTATTTTCGTGGCTAAACTAGTCTTGGATATCCGATTTTGTTTTGGTCATAATTTCTTCGTTACAACTCCGTTTTCGTTGATTCAACTTTCCACTTCCTTGGATCGAGTCCCTCTTTAAGAATATGAACTGTAAATACCTTAGTTTGTATTCGAAATCATAGGTCATAGGTCAAATTTTGGTGAAACTTATGAAGTTAATCATTTTTGTTACAAAAACATCATTTAATGACCATTTTTCTAAAAATACTTATACTATGAATTAAATCATGAAATTTTTATGTGTTAACATATTCATAAGAAATATCATTTTTCCAGAATATAAACCTCCAATTCAAAGTTCAAGATGGTTTTTAATTATCCAACCCAAAACAGCCCCCGGTTGCACTCCGACGTCATAAAAACAGTTTTTTAAGGTATTCTTTGAAAAACCAAGTTATACCTTGTTAAATTAGCATATATTTAAGTTATATTATAGGTCTTGAAGTATTTTAAAAGTTAAGTTAGAAGGATCTATTTAGTTTGCAAACAAGTTTGAAATCATTCAAACTATGTTTTTGTTGTTAAAATTGTATACCATACAATAAGATAGCTATATATATATGAATCGAATAAGGTTATGAAAAAAGTTACTACCTCAAGTTACTTGGACAAGATTGCTGTAAAAGAGGAGTAAAAACCTAGAACCAAAAGAGTGATGAAATTGGATGAAAGATTGGAAGCAACTTAAGACATAAACTTGAATTGAAAGTTGTATTTTTGTAGTGTTTTTGTTGATCTTTTTATGGTGGTGTTTAAGGTGATTCTTGAGAGGATTTTTGCTGGAGTTCTTAGAGAGACATGAGGCTAGTAAGTGTGTGTGTTTAGCTAGAGAAATGATGTTCCAAAAATTGAAAATGGATGCATGTATTTATGGTGGTGTAAAAGGTGTATAAATTTGTAATTTTGTGAAAAGATCTTTTAATCATGTGAAATTGTCATACTAAATAACAAAAGTAGTTACCTTATACATAAGGCATGAACAAGGGCTGGTTGGTGGTGATTTGATGTGTATATACCAATAGTAAATACGTATAGAAGCTAGGTATGATACGAGTACATATACTCTAGATATACGTATAGAAATCTTGTGAAAAATGGAATGAGGATTCAAATATAGCTATCTTTTGTGAATATACTTATATTGTTTTATGTATTTAAGTCTTTAAAAGTGATTAAATACATTATATATACGATATATGTATAAACATTATAGGTCGTAAGTATTTATGTCAAATAACGTTACGTATAGTTATCGTTTTGAAAGCTTAAGTTAGTAGTTTCAAAATATACTTATAACTTATTGTTATTAATACAAAATGAGATATTTAAACATCCTTAAATCATGTTAAATATGTATATATACATATATATACACAAACGTATAATTAACATATATTGTATAGTTCGTGATATCATCGGTCAAACTAGACGGTTAAACGTTATGTAAAACTCTTTTCAAAATCATAAATCTCAACAATTTAGATTGCTTATCATGTTGGTAAGTTTTAATTTATGTAAATATTAATCTTATAAGTGTAAAACGATCGGAAAAATCCGGGTCGTTACAGTACCCACCCGTTAAAGAAATTTCGTCCCGAAATTTGGTAGAGGTTGTCATAAATAACAATAGGAATGTTTTCATGACGAATATGAGGTATTAATAGAGTTTTATCATTATTGGAAGATATGGATAAAACGATTCGGTCATGTGAAGCGCACGAGTGAAGCTATCACAAAAGAATGAAATGAGTGAATATAGAATTGTTTTAACCGATGTCGAGATTAGGATTGATTTCCAGAATTTAAGGGATTTAAAGAAAATCTTATGTAATAAGATTTGGTTCTTCGATGATTTAGAAAACAGGATCTCCTTTGATTTAATGCGATAATCTGTTTCGATTTCTTTGTCGGATATTTCACTATAAATCCACCTCCTTCCCTTTCTTACTTCCATACCTCACATCTCTTACTCTTCCTCCTCTAATTCATACCTTAAGGTATCCTTTAAAATGCTTCATCCCGTTCTGATTTTTGTTATACTTCTAACTTTCATATCTTTCATTCTTCTCTTTCATTTACCGCTAGAAGAATCTATTCACTTTTATGATTTTCTTGGAATTATAATGTTTCTAATTCTCCCGTGTCTTTACGTCGCCATACGTATTGATACACACGGTTTGTAGTTTCTGGGTGGTTATTGGGTTTGATATCTTTCCTTATATTTAGATGCTCCTGCTTCTGTTTTCCATAATCATTGTCATCCATAGTTAATACTCTCTCCTATTTGCTGTAATCTATACCCCAATTTCTATTTTGGGGCTTTGTCCCTTCGTTTCTTCTTCCCGTCCTTGAGTCAAGCGATCAATAGTTCGAAATTCGTAGGTATAAAATTCGGAATGAACATAGCTAATGCTCTAAGAAAGGAATGGTAATGGCACGATTTTGATTTGTCAAATTACCAGAATATCCAGGAAAATAGAACTATCAAGATGATTTGTTCTTAATATGTTTCGGAATTGGATAGAATGTAAAAGTCGTGTAACATGGCACATGATGACGGTACTGTGAATCATCATATTCCATTAGAAACTTAACATGACTTACTGTAATATAATGAAGTTGATCAAGTTTCATTATATTATACTAGTTCATGCATCAGTTCCCAACACTGCTTCAGAACATTCCTATTTTAAACTTGAAGGATTTAGAAACTAACACAGTTTCCTTTATATTGTAACGCAGATATTACAGAGAGATAAATGATTTCAGATAAGGATAGTGGTGAAAATATCTTCAGAAATATTGAGGATATTTATAATGAAAGATATGATAATATCTTGGAATTTCTAATGTCGAAGGATGATGATGAAGATTGACCCGTAAGGGTTTAGATTCAGAAGCAAGGTGTTTGCTACAGAATCGTCATAATTCTTTATGTACAAGTTTAGTCCTTGTAACTTGTTCAGAGTCTCCTTCATGGTTTGTTCAATCCGGTTTTCAGTACCAATTTTCTATCGAGCGTTCCTAACACTTCCTTCTTTTATCATCAACATTTGGTCATTAAGACCTTCTACAACATGCTGCTTCGTCAGTATTTTCAAAGTTATCGGATCTGGGTCATTGGTTATCAAACCAAGATGGTTTAAGGAGAATTGTATTTTTAGATGATTAAACGCTGATGGTAATATGATGGAATATAAAAGGTTCTCCGGTAACGATGGCGAAAGAACAACGTATATATATATATCGAGATTGTAATAAGAGTAGTCTTACTGAGATATCGAAGTGGAGCTGTGACAAAATTAGTTAATTGAAAAGGAATCGCGTGATTGTTTTTGCTAATGGATGATAAGGAATTCGATGCGGATACGTTTTAACTATAACTTCGAGTTCAAAATTTTTTAGGTGCATAACTGTATGCATAAATCTTTATTCCGTAGACGAGGTGCGGCTGGTTGAACTTCTCGATCGAGATGTTTTCAAGAATCATGAAAAGTTGTGAATGCGAATTGTAATCGTCAAGATACAAATGAGGTTTAAAATAGAATCAAGTGGCAAACTTGAAGGATTGTTTAGTTTCATATGTAATAATCATCATTTTAACTCATTTTTAATTGTCCAAAGTTAGCAGTCCAATAGTCCGATTGTCCAATGGTTCAATAAATTCATATATGAACTAAATATATAATATTCGAATTACTTAATACGTATCGTGACCCGTGTACTGGTCTCGGTGTCGATCACAACTCAAAGTATATATATATTTTGGAATCAACTCCGACCCTGTATAGCCAACTCCCACCTTCACATATAGAGTGTCTATGGTTGTTCCGAAATATATATATAGATGGATCAATATGATAAGTCGAAACCTTGTATAAGTGTCCCGTTATTTAAAATGCGTAAAATAAATAAATATATATCATGACCCATTATACAACGTGTTGTCTCAGAATTAATCCGACGTGTTGTTGTACATGTGTCCCGACGGTATGTAAAGTACAGAAATTAAAATTGCAAGAATGTAAATTGCGATAAATTAAATATTAATCAGTTAGCTGGGAACAGTTAGCCGGAACAGTTAGCGTGTAATCCTATCACAATTTCAATTAATTAATTCATCTGTTTCTAACAATTTTTATTTTGCCAATGTTTCTTCATTATGCCACTTGTTGGATTCGGATAGGTAAAAATTCAAATATGAAATTTAAATGGAAATGGTTAATCTGGGGTGAACGGATACGTATATCGGTAATTGTAAGTAGGATAATAAATGATCGTTGAATCAGATTCGAAGAATGTACAGTGTAACTTGTTAATGTGAATTCTAAATATTCCTTGGGTACTACCCACCCGTTAAAATATTTTCATCATTAACAGTTTGTACGAATGAAATTTTTAATTACAATCTTTATGAAAATATATTTGCATATATATTTTCTTCGGAGGTAACTATGAATTTAATGAGTCAATAAAATATTCAACTCATTTGATTTATCGTTATTACTAGATTACATAATCTCCAAAACATTAGAGATTACATAATCGTCATGTCGAACGAAGAACGATACGTAAAGAAGAGGTAATCGGTGTAGAATGATATGTAGAACAAAGATCATATTCGAAGTTCAGATGATGATGTTGAGGTACGTGGTGCGGATGTGATTGTTGGTGGTGGTAATGATACGGTTGGTGTTGATGCTGATGATGTCGTTGACGTCGATGATGCTACTGGTACTGAAGATTGCGAGGTTGATGTTGTTAACGGTACTGGTTATGCTGCTGGTGCTGCTGCTGGTGTTTGTAACCTTCGCACCGTGTTCTCCAAAGCCGTCACACGAGCGCGAAGTTCGTTAATTTCTGCTAGTACACCAGGATGATTGGCGGTTGGAGTGAGCGAATGAACAAGATCCAAAATATGGGATAGGATATAATCGTGACGAGATACTCGAGAAATGAGAGAGAAAATGGTTTCTCGAACAGGTTCGCCGGTAAGTGCTTCAGGTTCGTCGCCAATGGGGCAATTCGGTGGGTGAAAGGGATCACCTTCTTCTTGTCTCCAATAATTTAGTATACTACGAACCCATCCCCAATTCATCCAGAATAGATGATGAGAAATTGGTTGATCCATTCCAGTGACGCTGCCTTCGGAGCCCGAATGGAAATCCATATCAGCGTAGCTGTCGGAGTCGGAGGAATTCGAACTGGACGCGGAGTTCATCTTGTACAGTCGGGGAAATGAATTTTTGGTTTGGAATAGATTATAGGAGTTGGGTTTGGTATTCTTCAATACATAATTTACATATGTATTTATAATACTCAAAATCCCGTGAATTACGGAGAATCTTTGAAATTCGTCAGGCAATGTCTATAGCAACAGATACGCTAGGATACGAATTTTGTCTATACACTATCGATGCACCAAATGCAGTAAGACGTGTCTAGACTTAAGAATACTAAGCAGGCAATTCTTAAGGATGATAAGCAGATGATTTTCGACTAGATATGATAAGCAAAACTTTTGACATGTAGACACGGTCAAAGTCCAGACTCACTAATGCATCCTAACAACTACCAGTTAGACACACTAATGCAAGGCCTGGTTCGCTAAGACCAACGCTCTGATACCACATGAGACGACCCGACCCAATCCATAGGGACGAATACAATAACATATGATAACATTGCGAGGTACTTGACCTCTATATGATACATTTTACAAACGTTGCATTTATTCTTAAAAGGCAAACTATCATTACATCAATATTTGACATTTTCGTCTAACATTTCATAATATCCAAATGACCTAATCTGTCATTTACTTATTTATATTCTCTATTGAACTCCAATGACTCGAATGCAACGTCTTTGTATCATGGCTTAAAAGGTCCCAAGTAGTATCCTTAACATGAGCTAATGCACAGCGGAAGACTTAATTCATACCTGAGAATAACATGCTTTAAAACGTCAACATAAAGTTGGTGAGATATATAGGTTTGATGCTAGCAGCGTTATAACAATGGAACACAAGATTTCATATATAAACATTTTAATAAAAATATTCTAAGTGGTTGAGCACTTGGTAACCATACTTAACATTTAATCACGTCGCATATTCCCTTTATTATGAAATCTTACTACACCGTACCAAGGTGTAGTCACGAAACGAAGTACTGTGCAACTGTTGAATACTGGTCGTCCAGTCCGGTTGGGGTTGTCAGGCCCGATAGATCTATCAACAGGATTCGCGTTTACAATACCGCTGTAAATATTAGTTACCAAGCTACAGGGAAGTATGCCAGTGGTACAACTCAACGTAGAATATATTTTTCAGTTACTTGTGTCCATAGCGTAAAACATAAAATACATGTATTCTCATCCCGAAATATTTAGAGTTTAAAAGTGGGACTATATACTCACTTTTGTCTTGAAGATATGTAATTTCGACTTGGTCTCCGATTGATATCACGAACCTATCCATATATAATATATCAATACCTTTTCTTTTTAAACAATCGTCACATATATATACTTATAATACTTTTAATACTTTTAATAATTCCTTAGTCCGTAGTTAGCAGTCCGATGTTAGTAATTCAATTTTAATGGTTCATATTTAGTTGTTTAATAAACCCCCAATGAAATAAATAAAACCCCCATCGTATATGTATTGGTCGAGATTAATCTTGACCCATGGTACCGGTGTTGTCAAATGACGTGTTGCGTACATAAAGTACCGGTGTTGTCAAATGACGTGTTGCGTACAATCATGGGATCTTATGATTAATCTTCTCGTATTGTTTACGGGTAATCCTGAACCATATAAAATTAAATTATGAGTACATATGTATAAAATATCATGTTACTTTAGGAAGATGTGATTTATTTAATTTTCTCCAATTATTTTCGTGGCTAAACTAGCCTTGGATATCCGATTTTGTTTTGGTCATAATTTCTTCGTTACAACTCCGTTTTCGTTGATTCAACTTTCCACTTCCTTGGATCGAGTCCCTCTTTAAGAATATGAACTGTAAATACCTTAGTTTGTATTCGAAATCATAGGTCATAGGTCAAATTTTGGTGAAACTTATGAAGTTAATCATTTTTGTTACAAAAACATCATTTAATGACCATTTTTCTAAAAATACTTATACTATGAATTAAATCATGAAATTTTTATGTGTTAACATATTCATAAGAAATATCATTTTTCCAGAATATAAACCTCCAATTCAAAGTTCAAGATGGTTTTTAATTATCCAACCCAAAACAGCCCCCGGTTGCACTCCGACGTCATAAAAATAGTTTTTTAAGGTATTCTTTGAAAAACCAAGTTATACCTTGTTAAATTAGCATATATTTAAGTTATATTACAGGTCTTGAAGTATTTTAAAAGTTAAGTTAGAAGGATCTATTTAGTTTGCAAACAAGTTTGAAATCATTCAAACTATATTTTTGTTGTTAAAATTGTATACCATACAATAAGATAGCTATATATATATGAATCGAATAAGGTTATGAACAAAGTTACTACCTCAAGTTACTTGGACAAGATTGCTGTAAAAGAGGAGTAAAAACCTAGAACCAAAAGAGTGATGAAATTGGATGAAAGATTGGAAGCAACTTAAGACATAAACTTGAATTGAAAGTTGTATTTTTGTAGTGTTTTTGTTGATCTTTTTATGGTGGTGTTTAAGGTAATTCTTGAGAGGATTTTTGCTGGAGTTCTTAGAGAGACATGAGGCTAGTAAGTGTGTGTGTTTAGCTAGAGAAATGATGTTCCAAAAATTGAAAATGGATGCATGTATTTATGGTGGTGTAAAAGGTGTATAAATTTGTAATTTTGTGAAAAGATCTTTTAATCATGTGAAATTGTCATACTAAATAACAAAAGTAGTTACCTTATACATAAGGCATGAACAAGGGCTGGTTGGTGGTGATTTGATGTGTATATACCAATAGTAAATACGTATAGAAGCTAGGTATGATACGAGTACATATACTCTAGATATACGTATAGAAATCTTGTGAAAAATGGAATGAGGATTCAAATATAGCTATCTTTTGTGAATATACTTATATTGTTTTATGTATTTAAGTCTTTAAAAGTGATTAAATACATTATATATACGATATATGTATAAACATTATAGGTCGTAAGTATTTATGTCAAATAACGTTACGTATAGTTATCGTTTTGAAAGCTTAAGTTAGTAGTTTCAAAATATACTTATAACTTATTGTTATTAATACAAAATGAGATATTTAAACATCCTTAAATCATGTTAAATATGTATATATACATATATATACACAAACGTATAATTAACATATATTGTATAGTTCGTGATATCATCGGTCAAACTAGACGGTTAAACGTTATGTAAAACTCTTTTCAAAATCATAAATCTCAACAATTTAGATTGCTTATCATGTTGGTAAGTTTTAATTTATGTAAATATTAATCTTATAAGTGTAAAACGATCGGAAAAATCCGGGTCGTTACACCCAATTATCAATGCTTAACATTCCTTCCATAGAACCCCATCACCTTAGTGCTAGAACATACACTGTTTCTCGAAAATATATTTCATTCGTAAACGGTAGCGAACCGTTTGAATGAGGGTTTGTCAAACCCATATGGCCATATAACATAAGTTCTCGCTTACACCCGGCAAGTGTAACTAGTGATAATCGAATTGAGGATTTTTGTTCTAAACTCGTATGTAGAATGTTTGTTTTCCTGTACTTGTGTTCACTTAGTAAAAGAAATGTTTATGTTTTCTCATCCCAAATGTAAGTTCAAAAAGAGTAAAAGTGGGACTATGATCTCACCTTGAGTGCACGAGTGGTAAAGTACTTCAACAAGTAAACGTGTGCAAAGAATAATGCTAGTCTTGGACCTAAACAATAGGTTGTATCAATAACGGTAAACACGATAGGTCAAAGATGTTCAATTAGTCCTATGGCTCGTTACGACTCGAATACTACAACATGTGAGTCAAATTGTCACGTTTCATGCAAGATACAAGTATAAAAGCATGTTAGAACGATTGTACAAACATTTGGTTAAGTTTGATTAAAAATCTACTTGGGTCGGGTCAAAGTCAACGAAAAAGTCAACACGTTCGGGTCGGGTCCCGAACTATTTCTCTGAGGTTTTTAATCATATATGAGCATGTTAGAACAAGTTACATGTGAATCGGAGGTGCGTAGCATAGTAAACATGTTTCGAAAAATGGTAAAACGAAACAGAAACTTCAAGTGTAACTGGACGGCGTCCAGATTTTCTGGACGGCGTCCAGTATTAAAGGACTGGACGGTGTCCCAATATCTGGACGGCATCCAGTATCGAAGAACTGGACGGCGTCCTAATATATGGACGGCGTCCAGATTAGTATTCAGGTTCTGTTTGCTGAAAGTCTCAAGTGCACGAACCAAAATCCAAACAAACACAATTTATGATCCGCAAACAATCAAGACAAGTATCTTATACCGTTGGGAAGGTAATTTGACGAGGAAAACAACTAAACACATTTCATCAATCAATCTACCTATTACAACAACTAAAACCGCATCTAATGCTTAACATTAACCGCATACAAGTTCATAAATGCAATTCAATGATTCGGGCAACCAATTTACATGAATGATATGCCGTTTCGAAGGTAATCAAGCATACAATCCAACTAAACACTTACCAATAATAATCCATGGCATTCAATGCATCAAAAGTCCATTTCAAGTTCATCAAACCCTAACCCAAATTCACCAAAATCATAAATCAAGTTCATGAACTTTTCTAAAGTAACCTACACATCAAATTGAAGCTAGTGATACTAGTAACACAATTAAAACATCAACCTTTAACATCTAACAACATATGATCATCCAAAATTCAAGAACAACACACCAAAATTCAAGTTCATGCTAGTTACACTAAAACAACGAGATCGAGCATATAAATCCTATATTCATGTTAGACTTGAGCCATAGACACTAATTAACACTTTTATAAGTTAAAAACATCAAGAACACAAAATCTAGTGATTTTAGAAAGTTACCCAAATGTAATGAAATCGGTATGGAATCGAAGAGGAAGATGCAAGGATCACGAATTTGTAATTTGTTTTGTTGCTAGCTTCCTAATCCGAATTTAGATGATGAATCTTTGTATTTGGGTGTTGAGAGAAAAAGAAGAAAGAATTAGGGAAAGAGGGGATGAATGAATGAAGGAGGAAGGGTTGATCCCTTTGACCTAGTCACCAAATTGGCATCTTGGCAAGTTTAGCCCCTCAAGTTTGAATCGAGTGCGTGAATTACCTAAACGAGATAATTTAAAACGCGTATCAACGGGAGATGTTATAAATATATAATGGACTTTAAAAATGAATAAACGGAAAGTAAACGGAAAAAGGCGGGATGTTACATTACCTACTCCTTAAAAGAAATTTCGTCCCGAAATTTAAGTAGGCGTAGTAGTCGTTGTTTCTTCCTCGAGATCTTGCGTTTCCGAATTCACGAATAAATGAGGGTATTTTCTTTGCATTTGATCTTGCCTTTCCCAAGTAAACTCGGGTCCCCTTTTGGCATTCCAACGGACTTTAACAATCAGAATTCGGCTTTGTTTCAATGTCTTGACGGAGGTGTCCACAATTTCAACCGGTTCCTCCACAAAATGAAGTTTGTCATCAATAGTAAGTTCCTCGAGAGGGATGACGATATCGGGTTCGGCAAGACACTTTTTCAAGTTAGATACATGGAAGGTAGGATGAACGGAGCTCAATTGAGGTGGAAGATCTAAACGATAAGCAACGGTTCCAATACGCTCCAAGATTTCGAAAGGACCAATATACCTTGGATTCAGCTTCCCGCGTTTCCCAAAACGGATTACACCTTTCCAAGGCGCGACTTTTAACATTACTCGGTCACCGAATTGAAATTCAAGATCGTTGCGTCGTTTGTCGGTATAGCTCTTTTGATGACTTCGGGCCGTCCTAAGCCTATCTCGGATTTGAACGATTTTCTCGGTGGTTTCGTGAATGAGTTCGGGTCCGGTGATTTGCACGTCACCTACCTCGGCCCAACAAAGAGGTGAACGACATTTTCGGCCATATAGCGCTTCAAAAGGTGCGGCTTTAATACTCGCGTGATAACTATTGTTGTAAGAGAACTCGGCGAGAGGTAAGTGCTTGTCCCAAGCTTTTCCGAAATCAACCACGCAAGCTCGTAACATGTCCTCTAAGGTTTGAATTGTACGTTCGCTTTGTCCATCGGTTTGAGGATGATATGCGGTGCTCATGTCTAAACGCGTTCCCAACGCTTCTTGTAAAGTACGCCAAAATCTAGAAACGAAACGGCCATCTCGGTCGGAGATAATCGATAAAGGTACACCATGTCGGGCTACGATCTCCTTAATGTAAAGTTGTGCAAGTTTCTCCATTTTGTCCGTTTCTTTCATGGCAAGGAAGTGTGCGGATTTGGTGAGACGGTCAACAATAACCCAAATGGTATCATAACCGCCCGTCGTTTTTGGTAGTTTGGTGATAAAATCCATCGTTATTCTTTCCCACTTCCATTGCGGGATCTCGGGTTGTTGAAGTAGTCCGGACGGTCTTTGGTGTTCGGCTTTGACTTTGGAACATGTCAAACACTTGGAAACATAAGTAGCTATGTCTCTTTTGATGTTCGGCCACCAATATTGTTGTTTAAGGTCGTGGTACATCTTATTGGCACCGGGGTGAATCGAGTATCGTGACTTATGGGCTTCATCTAAAATAAGACTTCGTAGGTCCCCATAACTAGGCACCCAAATCCTTCCGGCGAAATATCGGAGTCCGGTTTCTTTAACTTCGAATCAGGAGGTGAGGACGTTCAAGTGTTCGAGAGAGATGTTTTCATCCTTGAGAGCTTCGTCTTGGGCTACACGAATTTGACTATTGAGGTTGTGTGAATGGTGATGTTTAAAGCTCGGACACGAAGAGGCACCGCTCTTTCTTTTCAACTTAAGGCATCGGCTAATACGTTTGCCTTCCCGGGATGGTAACGAAGCTCGCAATCGTAATCGTTCAAAGTTTCAATCCACCGTCGTTGTCTCATGTTTAGTTGCTTTTGATGGAAGATGTGTTGAAGGCTTTTGTGATCGGTGAAGATAGTACTCTTGGTTCCATAAAGATAGTGTCTCTACATTTTAAGTGCAAAGACAACGGCTCCGAGTTCGAGATCATGAGTCGTGTAATTCCGTTCATGAATTTTTAGTTGTCGAGAGGCATAAGCAATGACTTTCTTCTGTTGCATCAATACACACCCAAAACCATGTTTCGAGGCATCGCAATATACAACAAAATCATCATTGCCTTCGGGAAGTGACAAGATAGGAGCGGTGGTTAGCTTTGTCTTCAAGATTTGAAATGCGGATTATTGCTCGGTCGCCCAAATGAATTTCTTTCCCTTGTGAGTTAATGCGGTTAGAGGACGTGCAACCAAAGAGAAGTTTTCGATGAATCTACGATAGTACCCGGCGAGACCCAAGAATTGACGAATGTGAGTAGGAGTAGTAGGAGTCTCCCATTTACTAATGGCTTCGATTTTCGTGGGATCGACTTTAATACCTTGATCACTTACAACATGACCAAGAAATTGAACTTCCTTCAACCAAAATTCACACTTGGAGAATTTGGCATAAAGTCGTTCTTGTCTCAAGAGTTCAAGCACAAGTCGGAGATGTTGTTCGTGCTCTTCTTCATTTTTAGAATTGATCAATATGTCATCGATGAACACAATAA